>NC_140594.1:635356196-636556196 GCF_964204655.1 Triturus cristatus | reverse complement strand
TGTAGTGCTAGAGGCACTCTTAAGGTTTGAAACCACGTGATGACCTTTGACTACCATCATTTTAATTGACTGTTGGTGTTTTACTTTACCCTAGCATGAATGTATGTCCTGCATATGCCTTTTTGCCCTGAAGATTTCTTCAGTGTAATCTTGCAGTCTTAAAGAGGGAGCAGTCACAGAGTAGAACAGCCTTGCCAGGAACAGAACGTGTGGGATGTGCATTTGAAAGCATGAGAGAGAGAGGGGTGGAATGTACTTTTTGGCCCCGAAGAGCAGTGTTCTGAGCTGTGGTGCTCAAATGTACATTGTGTTGTACATTGAGAGATGAAGTATATGATACTATAGGCAGTAGTGCACAAATGTGCATTGTGTTGTATATTGAGAAGTATTATGAAGTTCTTACTATTGGCTTTGACATGCCCTCATGTCATCTTGAGTCCTGACTCTGTCTTGCTAGAGCTCTCTGCGTGCACAGGCAGGCCCCCAGATTGCTCAAGTTGTTTGGGTTAATCACGTTCAAGGTTGATTTGTTTTTGGCGTAGAGATTGTTGAATGTAACGCCGGAGACTTTCGTAAGCTTCATTAATATGAAGGCTGGAACATGTGAGAATGTAGAGGGAACATGGGAACTCATTTTGCCCTGGAATGCTTGCATGGAAGGTGGCCAGTTCCAGTAAGTTTCCTTGGTGCAGAAGGAAGGCCTCTCGAACCTTCTAGTGTGTTTTGAGACTATAAAGCTGAGGGTTGTTGACTTGTAGACCGGGATTGTTTGAGCCTGAACGGTGGACGCATCGTCAGTGCAGGCATCTGGTTGCTGAGTCTCCTGACTTTGACTGTGAGTCCCCCAGTCTGGAGTGGGTGAGGATGAAGATTGCACCAGGTGAAGTGTTTGATTTTTGATTGTTGCCATTGTGATGTGTGGCTGTTTGTGTGCATATTCAGTTTCCAGTGGCTATGATCACCTAAGGTGTTCTCATTGTGATGTGTGGGTGCCTGTGTGCACATTCAAGTTCCTCAAAAGTTGCATTTGCCAAGTGTGTTAATATTGCTTGAATATATATATCTCTGTATACATTTTAATGTTGTTCATTTGACATCTGGGAAAGCCTTTCTGTTAGAGAGCATTGCATAAATAAAACCCCAAGCTTTATTCTGAGAAACAGTTTTTGATGTGCTTCATTTTATAAAGTGAAATCCCTCTCCAGGGGGTATGGTGTTGTGTCTATTGCTTTGTCTTGTTTGAGCCACCGTGTGGTATTCCCTATTGTCTGGGAGAGTGAAGCAAGACAGTGATGGGAGAGTCGTCCTGGTCTACGTTACCTTCTCCATCGTCTTCAGAAAGCGGGTCCGACGCTGTAGGTCCAAGCGTTCCCTCTCCCTTCCTAGCGGTGGATTTGGCAAAGATGTCCTTAACTAAGGGTTCTTTTTTTCCTGTGCGGAGGGAAGACATGGTTACGTGCTAAGGAGGCCACAGAGCACTCCGCTACTCACACCATTAATGCGACAAATAACCAGGTCCGATCGAGCACTAGGCGCAGTGGGCCCTCCGCCCCTGGGAGGTCAGAAACGACAAGCGCACCCCTCGCTAGACCAGAAGCTTCAACAGTAGCAAGCGGGTGTAAATGGCCCCCGGTTCACACCACAGGCGCAGGATATCTCCTGTCACAGGCACCCAAAGGGAATCCACAGGGCTCACCGGGGAGCACCACGTAGGGCCCCTTCGTCTCTGAGGGCAGTAGGAGCACCGGTAGTTCCACATTCCCCCCGTGCCTCAGGTGGTGGCATCTGCAAGAAGAGGACCACAGCCAACAGGAGTGAAGACAAAAAAGGGGGGGTAGCCATGGTCGGTGAGACGGGTCGACCCACCTCTTGTGGGCTGCAGGTCACTGGCACGACCCTCATCTCGTGGCTCCCCGATGCAGGGTCGGAATGGGCCCTGTAGATAATGTGTGTTCCACCTAGGACACCGGTCCCAGCGTGTCACCTCTGTCCTAATGCAGGCCTCCAAACCATTGTCCGCCGCTGTTGAGGGCACCACACCACACGTGTGAAATTGCTAGGGGGAGCAAGGGCTTGGGGCACTCTCCGCATCTTCTGCAATTTGAGTCACCCTTCTTCGGGGGTGGAGTAGGCCAATCTGAGTGTGGGCCCGAGGAGGACAGTCCCCGCACCAGTGCCGATAAAAAGAAATCTGCGTGAGGTGGATCACCCCACAACAACCGTCACACCGCTCCGAGCGACCAGGAAGGCCCCACGGGTGGCCGGCAGGCTGCGAGAACAATGCCGAAAGCCTCGCTCTACTGGCTCAAGCCACATGTGGAAATCGCAGATAATCTCGGTTAGCATGAGCTGAAGTCATCTTGTTTGTGGCGTCCATTTTATTAGCCATGTGATTCTTCCGTCTACACTGTTGCTTGCTTTTCTATTCTGCTTGAGTCATCAACTGTAGTTAACTCCGTCAGTACTGAGCCAGAGCACTGTGTAAGCTCAGAAAGGCCTGCAGCTGCTAGAATGCATCTGTTGTAGAATGTAACTGTCAGGCTAGCTCAACTGATGTAAGCAGTTCTGTCTTTCTTCCCACTTTGCTGACTAAGTAATATTTGTCTGACCATGTTAGTCGATAGCTATTCCTGTGTATGCTTCTGCCTTCTATTTGAGTCTCCATGCTTACTCTGCAACAAAGTCTGCATAAAAGGCCCATGGCCTCTGTATTCTATGGACTACCTCCTACAGTTCCCAAGGGTGCTGTATTGATGTAGTCCCACTCATGAGTAATTAATAAACTTGTTATTTTGTATTCCAGCTTCAGTGCCAATTTCTCCTTTGTTGGTCTAAGGACCCGTGGACAAGATAAGGGTGGCCCCGCCACCGGTGAGCTCCTAAAAAGGCTCATTTTCACACACAAACACGCTCCGCTTCCCCCCCCCCCCTCCGCCAGACAGGGATCCGCTCACTCACCGCTACTGGTACGAGGGGGCACACCCTGCGAGCCAGTTGAGTCAAGGCTCGGCGCAACATGCCCTGCGGCTCCACCGACGACTCCTTGGATTCCGACATCCGCAGTGACCCGAGACTCGGTCCCACACCTCCGGGGGGCAGCACAGGTGTGTCACGGCTGTACCTGGTCTAGGACGGCCATCGGTGCTTGCTTCCGCAGAACCTGCTCCACTAGGCCTAGAAATACGGCAGAGCTCCGAGGTGTCCGACTTAGTCGGTCGCCATCTTGGACATGCCCTCTTGGGTTACATTATAAACCAAGCGGGGATCAAGAGGGATGCCAGAAAAGTGTCAGTAATCAGCAATGTAAATCTCCAGCCACTGTCAAAACCTTACAGTTTTTTGGCGTTTAGCTCATTTTAACAGGTGTTTTATCAAGGAATTTTCAGGAAAAGTTCACCTCATCACTTGCCTCTCGAGAAAAGGTATACCTTTTGTGTGGACGCAAGAAGCTGAAAAGACTTTTCATTTATTAATGCAACAGTTCACTCAAGGTCCTGTTTTGAGATATCTGGATGTAAACTTATCATTGGTATTAGAAGATGCTTCTCATTTAGCAGTGGGAGGAGTTCTTTCCCAAAGACCTTTCGATACTGGGCAAGTACATCCAGTGGCGTACCATTCTCAGACGTTCACACCCTGCGAAGTGAACTACAGCATCACTGGCAAAGAGCTTCTAGCCATTAAACTTGTGTCTGAAGAATGGCTCCACTAATTACTGGGAGCCCGGCATACAATAGAAATTTGCCGTTCCTGAAAACCGCCAGTACTGATTTCACGACAATTGCGTTGGTCTTGTTTTCAGATTTTGATTTCATAATAAAATATCGACCAGGTCCACAGAACGGGAAAGCTGATATTCTTTCAAGATCTCAAGCACCAATTGAGGAAATCAGCAAACCAGTGCAGGAACCCCCCTTTAATTTTGTCAGGAGCAACCCAATTTGATTACTTTTTAACAACCCTTAAAGAACAGACATTGGAAATAGATGCTGTATCATAGGTACTAGAAGACCCAGAGAACAGGTGACAGAGGGGTGTTCTCTTATATCACCATGGAGCCCTATACATCTCTAGTAATGTAACAACAAGTGGTAAGTTGGGTACATGACTCAGCCTTGAGGGGGGGGGCATATAGGGATACATAAGACAATTACAGCATTTCAGCGTCACTTCTGGTGGCCCAGCTTACGACAGGACACAAAACGCTATGTGAATACTTGTGCAGTTTGTGCCCCAGGAAAGGGAGATCATAAACGACCAGTAGGACTACTGCAACCTATTCCAATACCACCAAGCCCTTGGCACACCGGGTCAATTGACTTTGCGGTAGAAATGCCTACTAGTAAGGAAAACACAGTTATTCTTGTGGTCACAGAAAATGTATCGAAAATGGGACATTTTAATGCTCCAGCCAAACAGACAACAGCTGCAGTACCAGCACAGGTATTCTTACAACACATTGTGAAACTACATGGTATTCCCAAGGTACTAATAACTTACTGAGGGTCCCAGTTTACATCATGCATCTGGCAGAAGCTTTGCAAATCTAGGCACATTGAAGCTAGATTGTCTACAAGTTATCGCCCCCATACCAATAGGAAAAACGAGCACTTAAACCAAACATTGGAACAGTACCATACATGTCTAGCTTTTCAGCAAGGGGAGGACTGGAGCACCCTTTTGTGGATGGCAGAATTCACTTACAATAATTCGGAAAAAACCACTTTAGGGTATTCTCCCTTTTATTGTATGAATGAATTTCATCCAAATACACTATATTTTGAGAGTAGTCTCCTACCACTCAACATTCTTATATACAAGAACATCATGAACACATTAGCTGTGTCCTTCAGGCAGCTAAACGGCAGCTGGAAAAGGCTCAAAGTGTGAGTAAATATTAAGCTTATAAGAAACGCTCAACTGAGCCACCTTATTAAGTTGGAGATCAGGTATGGTTAGCCACAAGAAACCTGGCCCTAAAAGGAAATCGCAAGCTAAAACCAAAATACATTGGCCCCTACAGTATCACAAAGGTCATTAATCCAGCGACTATGCAACTGGCATTGCTACCCACTTTACATATACATCCAGTGTTTAACGTGTCTCTACTGCACCCCTATCATTCAATCACACAACTACTGAAACCCCCACAGCCAGTCGAGATTGAGGGGGAGTTGGAATATGAAGTGAAACAGATTCTAGATTCTGAAAGGATACGAGGACAGGTGTACTACTTGATTAATTGGAAGGGGTTTGGACCAGAAGAAAGGTCTTGGGAGCCAGCTAACAACCTCCGAACTCCTACACTCTTGCATACATTTGACAACCAGCATCCTTTGAAACCAGGTCAACCACCAAGACGGCGGTCTTTAGGTTTAAGTGGGGTAACTGTTGAGGGCTCTCACAAACATACACATCTCACCTTCCCGTGAAGACCAAGACCCAGTTTGTGCCCCCCAATAAGAACTCCTGGATAGGCCGTGTGCATCAATGGCGTGATTCAGAGTATGTAAGTGGATTGTTTAAAAAGTGACAGGTACAAGAATGGGCTGTAAATACTGTAGAATGAATAAGGAAAATTGAAACATGCAGGCAATACCATGTGTTGTAGAGCGCTACTTTCTAGTAGGAATCGGTTGCCCACAAATTCTAGCAGCAAGATACCTGCAAGCTAAATCCATGAAATCTCGGCTGCCATTTTGGAAACCGGGAGGTTATATGAACGGCTCCCTGCAACCGGGTAATTGCTAGGCAATCTGTGCCTAATAAGAAGACGGTCCTCTGTGTCTCAGCTCCTAGCTCTCGCCCGGTGACCTTCAACATGGTGAGGCTACATTTACCTGACATGTCTTCGCCGAGGGAGCTTCTGTGTTCCGCCCTTCTGGTGTTCTTGTCCGTTGCATTCAGACGATCTAAAGATAAAGAAAGAAGGATTAAAGCTAAGTGCTACTTACCTGAAAGCATGCACACAAACATTGTTTCAGTGATTGTGATGGAAGAATAGTGATCTGTGCTAGTGAGTGAACGAACCCATCCCTCAATAGCATACTAACTACGAATGATCATGAAGCATTAAGCTTGAGAGAACTGCAGAGCATAGTGGTTTATAAAGAACTCATGCAAGAGCCTAGGTGATCCGAGCATTGCTTCAACCTGTAGAGCAACGATGGAGCAAGACTATTAACGAATTGAAGACTAGAGGAGATCTTCCTGTCCTCATCCTCTTCTAAAAATACTGCAAATTAAGCTAAACAGCCTCTTAGCACGTGTGAGTGAGCCTGACTGAGTACAGGTGAATCCTTGTGGCTGGAGAGGCATAAGAATTGCTTGCTAATCTCTTCTCTCAACACAGACATTATATGGTAATCTTCCCGAGCTCTACTCCACAAAACGAGCCGCTTCCTAGAGACAAATCCAGGTGGCCAAAAAGGAAAGAAATCCAGACTGCAGATTACCAGTAGGCTGTCTTTAGATATTTTAGCCACACCCCCATTCCCCTGGGTGCACTTCCTGGCAAGCAGTATCTCTGTTCCCTTTGGAGAACACTAAAGGGGGTGGATGGACTGTCTTCAACCATCGTTCAACCTACGGATCACCAGGCTAGTTCAAGTTCATGTGTTCGGGCTTCTAACATTTGCTTCGGGTATCCCTATAAGACAATTATTACCTCCAGTGCCTCAGGGTATGACAAACTCGCAAGCATCACAACACATTCTTACTCACAGTCGCATTTACTCACTCACTCACACTCTCTAACACTCCCTTACAGTATTTCTTATTCATTCTCACTCTCTCTCATTGGCATGTACTCTTAATCTCATTAATACTTACTGACACTCAAGCCCAGGGTTACTTAGACTTGGCAACTGGTTTACGTTACTTTTGGGATGCAACCCCAATGCAAGGTATTAGGGAGGGAGTTACAATCCAACGCAAATCGTGATTTGCATTGAATAGTATCCCAAAGTAACAAAGTTGTGCTATGTACTTATTTGGTGTGTCATGAGTGGTGCATGAGGATTTCCATGCAATCAGATATGGTTTTGATGCAAATCCCTATCCACAAACATTGGTAGACTGGAATGTGTGCAAAAAATCTTATGCCTCCTCTAGGAAGGCGTAATGAGGAGAAATGTATTCAATTCTCCTCATTTTTCAACTTTGCATGTGAGCTGCATTCTACAGCACACTAACAAATGCGAAAATCCTAAAAGCATAGTTTTCTGGAAGCAGCCCCTTCCAGTACAAAACCTATGCTTCAGAGAATGTATATGCCCTTGCACTATGGACAAGAATGTGTGTGTTGGTGCATGGTTGCTAAAAGAAGCGGCAGCACATGAGAAGAGAAACAATTACCATAACTTAGTAGATATGGTGCATTTATTCTCTCTCCGTTAGGCGCAAGGCAGTGCAGCAACTTTGATGCAGTGATGCCCTACATCAAAGAATAGTAGATCTGGGCCTCAATTTCACACAATCTCATTCAATCTCACTCACTACTTGTCACTGAATCTCACTCACTTCACTCACACACATACAGACACTTGCTCACATGCACACATTCTCTCTCTCACTTAAACACACTCTCAAATGCAAGAGCGCACACAACATATATTTAAAACCATTTTTACTTACCTTAACTGCCACCAAAAGTCCCATTCCAGATAAATGTGCTTCATTTTTTATTACACTAATAGTGAATATTTGAATGTTATTAATTATGAATATAATGTAAAATGGCAGGAAAATAAGGAATGCAGAGCCGCCTCTGTGTTCTTGGCACTGATTTTGCCACCTCTAAGGCTAAGGGGTCACATAGGCAGGGCCATGGGTCGCAAGGGGCATGCCAGGGGTCGCAGCTAGAACCCATGGCAACCTCTAAATGACATCCATGCCTACAACTAGTTTGCACACGGCCGAACCAAATAATGACACATCATTTCACTAATTCCCCAGTACTGCAAGACTCTGGCCCAGGCCTCTCCCAGAGATCTCACTTGGACTTTCACATCCCTGCAGAGACAAGAACCCCACAAATGAGAACCTCACATAACTGACTGGCTTTACCCAGTTTTTAAAGAGAAAGAAAATTCTAAACCATCTCCACTCTCTCCGACACAACATTGACCTCATTCAAGACACCAACTTTTTTGACTCTGAGGCTCAGAAACTTAGATGAGACTGGATAAGGAAAGAATGCTATGCCAATAAAAACAATCCAGAAAAGTTAGGGGTTCCTACCTACACCTTACCACAAGGGGGGCTTTGAAATCCTGATAAAACGTGGCCTGCCTATTAAACTTCATAGAATCCGTCACGAACCGCATGGCAACTTTGTCTTTGTCATTAAAGTTACTATACAGAAGCAAACATTTATAGATTCAACCTATGCACCACTGCACAATAAGCTGGAGACTTTAGGCAAGCTATCCAGAATACTGCTAAATCAGGGCAGATCAAAGTGCTCCTTGGAGGGTACTGGAACTTGGTTCTGGACCTCTTCTTACACAAATCTGATAACCCACTGACATGTAACCACATTAATAGAGGCCTGATACAAGGCTTGATAGAAGAGCTGATGATCCCTGGAAATTAATGCTTCCGTAAAGGCAATATTGTGCGTACTCGTCCTGTGCACATGGCACATACACCTTTATAGGCTACTTTTTAACCTTTGCTCCTGTTTGAAGCACAGTGACGGACACGGCCATATAGCCAAATAGTGCCTGGGGCATAAAGCAATACAGATCTGACATGATCTTAACAACGTGAACCCTCCTATGGGGCAGTGGAGACTCAATATGTCCCGGTTTAGATCCCCAAACAACAAAAAACGCCAGAAAGTGTTTCTCCACATATACCTAGAGGAGAATAAGAACACAATACCTTTCACCCAGACTACTGGGGCAGTGGGGAAGACCTACATGCGAGGTGGGACAATGCAGGATTCAGCTCACTATAAATGGGAAGCACTGCATGCACAATGAAATCTGGAATACACTGTGAGTGATTTAACTACCAGTGAAAAGCACTCTGCCATCTGCTTAAGGAAAAGTGCAATATCATTATTCTATACATTGCTAAAGCAAAAAAAAGTGTTATCCTGCCTCAAGTAATGACACTATGAAAATGGAGAGAACACATGCCGATTTCTGACCCTACAGAGGAGACAAGAGGCCCAGCAAGCTTTTCCAGCCATTCAAAATGCCCAACATGCCATATCCACACACCCCACAGAAATTCTTAATACATTCAGCAACTTCTAAAAGCTCTATATTCTTCAAAATGCCAGAATTTTGAATCAAAGGCAGACAAATTTATGTCAACCTTCTGGATACCAAAACTGACACTCAACCAAGCGCAAGGCTTGGACAATGACATCACAGAAGACAATTACAGCAAAGTGATAGATGATCTTCCCTACAATAAAGACCTCAGGGTTGACAGATACCCTTCAGAATTCCATAACATTAACAAAGAATCCGTAGTACCCTTGTTCTTGAAAATGTTTAGATACATCCACTGAAGGAATAAAATAAAGCCCAAATATCTCTCATCCTTAAACCCGGTAAGGTCTTGCTAGGCTGCACCAGCTACAGGCCAATTTTCCTACTTAATGAAGACAATAAGATTCTGAATAAAGTGCTGGCCAAGAGACTGAGGCTCGAGCTACTATCCCCAGCTCAGAAGGATCAGACGTGCTTTGTCCCACATCACTCCTCTTTATCCCACCTGAGATCGCTTGTTTGTGTGTTTTGGTAAGTAGGGAAAAATGGTGATGAAAAAGTGACAGTCTTCTTGGATGCAGAGAAAGCCTTTGTCAGAGTGGAGTGGGAGTACCTGTTTTTGGTAATGTAAAGGATAGACCTATGAGAAAATACTTGTGAAAAGTGAATTGGCTGCACGCCACCCAACAGCAGTTGTAACCCATAACAGTTATATGTCCCTGAAATTCAAAGTCAAGAAAGACATCAGGCATGGGTTCCCCCTTTCTCCATTGCACACCAATTTAGAGCTAGAACACCTGGCAACTGCCATCTGTCATACCAAGGACACCGAGAGGTTAATGACACCTGCAGGAGAGTACAAAGATTTATTTTATGCAGATGATATGCTGGTAAACATATCCAAACAGACAACGTTCGTTAAACCCTCATAGAAGTAAATTTGCACTTTTCAACATCCTCAAGATATAAAATTAACTGACAGAAAGGAGAGGCCCTCCGGCTAACTAGACACAGTACTATCACAGTCATTGGAGATCACCTATTTTGATGGAAAGCATCTGATTTGAAATACCTAAGGATGAACCTGATAACAGGACTGGATCATATAACGGACTGCAAAATAAGCCCTCTACAATCCGCGATTAAATCTGACCTGGCCACGGGGGCGTAGCCACCGGCACCCAAGATGGCTTCTAAGGAGTAGAGCTCCGAACACCAACCCTCTAAGTTCCCCCACATCCACTCAAATATCAGTTTTTGCCCAATAAATAAGTCTGTCCTGAGCTTCCAGATGATCACAGGAGCTCCGGTCAAAAAACAAAGAAGTTCCGACGGCCCCATGCGGAGATATCGCTGCAGGCATCGGGACGTGCTGAGAGACGGAGGAAGTCCCGGCAACGGCGACGCGGAGCGTCATCTTGCGCCGCCTCGATTTCTGGAAGGAGGACCTGCGAGCTCCGGAGCGCGTCCTTTCTGAGTAGCCCTACATACCTTCATCGTAGGTTTATGCCGCCGCTCCTTTCGCACAGTCATTGTGGGATCTCTGCGACGGCCCCGGGGGAGTACCTGCAGCCAGCCGGTAAGCCTACGCAGCCGGGCGATCTCCGGCTCACACTGTGAGCCGTGGAGGGCCTCACACACTGCTGTCGTGACTCAGCACTTCCTTGCGATGGGAGGGTGGTGTCTCCCTCTCCCCCCCCAGCCTTCCTTGCATACCGCCGGATATTTGGGGCCCCCAACCCATTTCCACCCCCGGAGACCCGAGTTGGGGACACTGTTTGTCTCCCCTCCCCCACAGTCAGCATTACGCACCAGGATTGCCCTACTGAGGCTGTAGAACCCGCGAACAGGTCAAGAGGAAATATCAGAGTAAGGGCCCCCTTCAGCAACAACTGGGGTGCCAACACTGCTGGTTTTGACGGTGCAGCTTGGGAGACTAAAGATTGTCTCAAACATTAAAGTTTTTGCCTGCGTCCTAGCACAGCTAAACAGAGACCGGCGGCACAGGGTGCTGGCACAATCTGGGGTGCAGTAGGAGGCTCCAACAACAAGAGTTTGCCCTTATTTCTGCGGTCAGATGTGGTGATCGCCCTCCGGGGCAGTTGAGTGGGGTGCTGGTCATTAACACTTTCTCTTGTCTTTTGGATGTCCTCGACCCCCTACTTGCAGCCTCTATACCCAAAGTGTAATTGGAGCGATTTTCAGGTGACGACTATGCCAACATGGCCTCCGCGAAAGGGTCCAGACAGACCCACCTGCTAAAACTGGCAACGTTTGCTCACTCCGAGACTGATGCCACTGAAGAGAAAGTCGCAGCGCATGAAGCTAAGGAACAGATGGAGGACGGGGCTCCAGCTCTAGTGGATGTGATGGAAGCCATACAGGGGGTCTGCTCGGCGTTGGAACACAAAATTGACACGGTGACGGCTGAGGTCACCCTCATGCACACCGACCTACGCAACCTGGGGGAAAGGGTCAAAGCGACAGAACATTCAGTGTCAACGCTCCAAAAATCCACAAAATCACTAGAAACAACTGGCAAACGGCTCCAGGCGCACACTTCAGACCTCGAAGCAAAACTTGAAGACTACGACGGGCGCGCACGCAGAAACAATGTGCGCATTTTGGGGGTTCCCGAGAGAGCAGAGGGGCAAACTACAGACCTCTTTGTAGAGGACTTGATTCAGAAACATCTACAGCCCCAGCCCCAGACCCTGTCACAATATTTTTCAGTCGAACGTGCTCATAGATTGCCTGAAGGTCCCCCCAAACCAGGCACCCCCCCACGTCCCATCTTGGCGAGAATATTCAATTTTCGTGACAGAGACATTCTTCAAACAGCGCGTGCTGCCCCCAATCAAGTTCGAAAACTCGACAATTACGTTTTTCCCAGACTTCACATTGAAAGCACAAAAGATGCACAGATCCTTTCTGGAAGTGAAGCGGGAACTCCGCGACAAGAACTTGAAACATGCAATGTTTTTTTCACCAAGCTGGGGGTCCTAGCGGAAGGGAGGCTGTGGTTTTTTCAGAACCCAGAGGAAACCTGGGACTGCCTAGAGGGTTGGAGAGCCCCCGGTGCCCAAAAACATAACTCTCCTAGCCGTTTGCAAAGACAAAATAGTAGCCATGAAATATCCGATCGTGAAGAAGGCGTTAAGCCAGCTATAACAACTGCGGTGCACGTCTGGCCGGCCAACCCTCCATGGACTTGCGAAGCGGCATCGTATGCAGGAGGGGAGCTGAGAGCAGACCGGCCACAACGAGGACTGGGTGAATATATTATGTGAAAGGCTGGACTTATTTTGGCTATGCTAAGTATGTGCAATGTGTGGGGACAGGTCAACAGCGACTAGGTCACGCAGCCTAACTTCACATGCTGTGGTGACTGGCGGGACTATCTACAGATGCTATATATAATATCAAACAGAAATGGACTAAAGTTTGCAACATGTTATATTGCGGGCATGTATAGTTGGAAATATGGGCTCTCTAGCTAGGGAAGTTCCGGCTGTGTAGCGTTCCCCTTCACACAGTATACTAGTTCAGGGTAAACAGGCACTCTGCAAAATTGGTGGGGGGGCAGTTCTACGTCCACGTTGCAGGGAGGCAGGGTGGGGTAGGGATCCGGGGTGTTCCAAGGTGTATAGTTGTAGATTGATTTTTTTTGTTGGTGCTGTCTTGCATGCGGTGCTTCTTCTAGTGTATCGAGGACGGACAGTAATGCAGGGGATAGATTACAAAGGTTCATGCTCAGAGTGTTTCCAATGTTGTCGCTGGGTGGGGGTGGTACTGTCTACCCTCGATTTGGCTTTCCTAAGGCCCTCTGTGGTGGATGGCCTTCTATACAGTGTTTAAATGGGCGACAATCATGAAGAGGCTCTATCGCTGGGCCGCTTTAAACTACTCTCTTGGAATGTAAACGGCTTAGGGGATCGAGTTAAACGTGGGATAGTCCTACACTTTCTGAAAAGTCAGGCCCCGGATGTGGTACTGTTACAAGAAACTCATATACCAAGGATCCTCTTACTGTGCCCTCAATAGATGGGGGCATAAACTGGTGGCCCACTCGGGCTACAAGAGAGGGTACAGAGGGGTGGGTATTCTTATGCGTAACTCCTTCCCCTTGCAGGTCCATACGGTCACGCATGATCCACTTGGAAGGTTTGTCACGGTATCGGGCCAATGGGAGGGTAGGTCTCTTAATGTAACATCCTTATATGTGCCACCCAGACTTCCCTCCAAGACATTGACCGACCTTGGCTCACATATATTAAACCTACCTGGGGGTGACCTACTGTTGGGCGGTGATTGTAATGCGGCTCTTAATGGAGACCTAGACCAGCGTCCGCCCAGACGGGGGGAAACATCCGGTAAGCTACTAACAGATTTCCTTGGGGCCTTGGGCCTGATAATGTCTGGAGAGTATGCAACCCCTCGGCCAGATGATACACTTTCCTCTCC
Source organism: Triturus cristatus (assembly GCF_964204655.1). NCBI lineage: Eukaryota > Metazoa > Chordata > Amphibia > Caudata > Salamandridae > Triturus > Triturus cristatus. The sequence continues at coordinate 636,542,505 of NC_140594.1, read as the reverse complement.
GGGGTCCATGGTAGCATGTCCAGCATAGATTATATCTTCTGCAAAACCACCCAGCTCCCCAAGTTTGGAGAGATCTCCTTTCTTCCCAGGGGCATCTTGATCATTCCCCACTGGTGGTGTACTATGGCGGCGACCCCCCTCCCCCCACACGCCATGAAATGGTCCTTAATCCTTGGTACCTAAAGGTGCCAGCTATTAGAGATAAACTTATGGAGACCACCAACAATTATTTCACCGAGAATGACGGTTCGGTGGATTCAGATGTAGTACAGTGGGAAGCTTAAAAAAACAGTGGTTCGCGGTGACAGCAATAGCAGGATATAGGAAGGGAAAGCGGAAGCAGTTAGAGGAGATAGAACGTGAGATTGCCCTTCCTTAACGTGGTCTCGTTGCATCGGACACTCCAGATAACACACACAAACTGCTCATGAAACAAACCGGATATAGAAATATCGCTGAAGATGCAGCTGGGGCCCAATATCGGGCCACTCAGCACCGTGTTTATGATATTGGCGATAAGGCTAGCAAACTGTTAGCCTGGTTAGACACACGGGAAATAGCCAACAGATGGGTGGCCGAGATTGTATGCCAAGATGATACGAAACTGCAGGACAGATCTGGGATTGCGCGGGCATTCACGGTCCACTTTGAGCAGGTCTATATCTCAACTCAGGCCTCCACCCGTACAGATGCAAAAGGATTACTGGCTACCCTGGAACTACCCGTTCTAGAGCCCCAAGACGTTAAGGACCTGGACTCCGACTTGACGAATGAGGAGGTGTACAAGGAGATTGGCTCCTTGCAGTCCAGAAAAGCCATGGGCCCTAGCAGCCTTTCGATTGAACTTTACAAATCGAATGCCTCTATGATTGCCCCATATCTCATACGGATGTACAAGGAGAGTGTGCACAGGGGTGTTTTGCCTGAAACGCAGAGACTGGCCAACATTGTTGTTATACAAAAAAAGGGTAAACCCCCGGATCAATGTAGCTCGTACAGGCCTATTTCCCTCCTAGACCCAGAAGTCAAAATACTAGCCAAAATCCTGGCACGACGTCTCTCCCCCTTTCTCCATAAACTGATCCGTCTGGACCAATCCCGCTTCATGCCAACTAGAAATACTGCTCTGAACCTTCGACGCCTTTATGGGGTCCTGGGTAGACCAGCCACAATCCAGGAAGAGACGGTGATTATGTCTTTGGGCGCCAAGATGACATTCAACATGATCGAATGGCCCTTCTTATTTGCCCCTCTCGAAGGATACGGATTCGGGGATAGGTTCTTATCCTGGGTGCGACTTCTTTACTCGAAGCCCTTGGCCCAAATCAAAGTTAATGGGGAGCGATCAACAACATTTGCATTACAGAAGGGAACGAGGTAGGGGTGCCCCCTGTCCCCCTTGCTTTTTGCCTTGGCTCTAGAGCTCCTGGCAATATGGATCAGGGGAACCCCCTCATTAGAGCCCTTAATTGGTCTTTTGACTGGATGGACAAAAAATCCCTCTTTACCGATGATATTCTGCTTTATTTGGCCAGGCCACGTGTCTCCATTCACCGTGTCCTACATATATTTGCCCTATTCCAGAAATACTCAGGCTATACCATTTACTGGGATAAATCCCTGGTTTCCATTCTGAGGCGGGAACGCCCGATCCTCCCTACAGGCTGCGAGGCTAAGATAGTTGCAGATGGTTTTGTGTACTTGGGTATTTACGTTACTGTTAATCCAACAGTATTCTACGATCACAACCTTGCTCCTCCTCTGTGCTGTTTCCATGCTGACGTGCAACATTGGAAGATGCTGCCCCTCACTTTTATTGGACAGGGCTGCCCTTTACAAGATGATGGCACTTCCCGATTCCTCTATGCCCTACAAAACACACCCTATTTGGTCCCAACGCAATACTTTAATGCCATTGAATCAGAGGTACGCACCTTACTTTTGAATAATGGTACCCCTCGAATAGCTTTAGCCAAACTTACAAAAAGCTGGTACAACGGTGGTATCAACCTGCCTGCAATTAAAAACTATCATTGGGCCTCACAACTAATAGTTCTTAATCATTGGGTGCACCGACCAAGGACAGATCCTGCCTACAGAATGGATAGACACAATATGCTCCTCGGCAACTATCCCAGGGCAATCTATGGCGGGAGGAAACATGTACCAAAATACACTCCTACTTCCACCACAATTGCTCTTTGGCACACTGCAACCGCCACCTTGGGGTGGAAGGCTAAAATCACACAAGTCACCCCATTGCTCGACACAAACCAGTTGGGAATGCTATCGGCACAACCAGGATTTGATAAATGGGACTTGATAGGTCTCACGAGGGTGGGCGACTTATAGGCGGGAGGCAAGGCGATCCTGTTCAGTGATCTCCAACGGGATTATCAATTACATAGCAGATACCTTCAAGCCCGCAGTTCACTACTTAGTGCCATACCCAAAGATACAGACCTACCGGTCTCCTCGCCCCTAGAGGACAGATTGCTAGATGATTACCTCCGAGAAAAAGCCATTTCGCTGACATACCGTAAACTATTAAATAACACACCGGACACACTGGGGAAGATTCATGCAAAATGATTGGAGGATGTTGATGACGTTAGCGAGGATGACTGGCAGGAGGCTCTGGCTTCCCCCGTGAGGTGGTGATTGGTTCCCGTTTTAAATGTATCCAACTCAAATTACTACACAGAGCTTACTACACCAGCTCAGTGCTTGTCAAAATGGGTGTTCTAGGCTCCTCAGCCTGTCCCAGAGGATATGGTCAACCTGGCACCTATATACACCAGTGGTGGGATTGCCCGATTCTTCAGGCATACTGGGGAAAGGTCACATCAGCGCTGTCATTAATTTGTCACAAAGCTTTAGAAGTTTCACCCCACTTATGTCTTCTTAACATCTGGGAGGCCACCGACTTTGGAGAACTGAGAGACTGTAGGTTTCCCTGGGTTGCATGGTTGCGAAACGTAACATAGCTAGGACGTGGAAGGGGGTAGCTAAGCCACGGTTCAGGGACTGGGAATCTGATATGGATTGGTGCATGCAAGCGGAGAGGGTCATATATGAAGGCAGAGGATGCTCACAAAAATGGACTAGAATCTGTGGTCAATGGAATGTAAGCAGAGGGTTGATCTGTACACCTTTCAGTGACGCTTCCCCACTTTCAGCAGACGTGGAAGCTGAGTAATGTTTTGAATACGATGTAATGTATGTGACACGTGACTGCATTGCTGATCCTGTGATATGTCAATTACTGTATTTTTGCAATGAGATGGATGAAAATGATGGAGACTGCATTGCACTGCACTTTATTATTCTTTGTTTGTATTGCTGTTATACCTGTTTATGCAATTAAAAGATATAAAAAAAATAAAAGAAAATCTGACCTGGTCAACTCGTCCTCACTCAAATTGTCACTGTGGGACAAAGTCGAAGTAATAAAAATCAATGTGATGCCTTGTCTACACGGTGTCTTTTTTATGCTACCTACACACATCCCAAAAACGCTCATAGCCGAGTCATCCAAACTACTGAAAACCATTGTTTTGGAAGTCGACAGTGGCCTAAGTCTCCTTAACGTAGAGTCCTACTGGCTTGCGTTTCACAAATAAAGTACATTATCCACACATGACTCCTCAGAAACTTCTATGCGGTTGAATGTGAGAAAGTCCTACTGGGTAAGGCGGGAGCATCAAAACATTTTGGGCCTGATTCAGAGTTTGAAGGATAGGGTACTCTGTTGCAAGTGTGATGGAGCATCCTGTTTGTCAAACTCTCAATCCACCCATGCAATTGTGAGTCGGGCAGGCTACCAGGTTTACGCTAACAGTAAAATGTACTCAGTCTGCATAAGACTTACTCCGACAACCCAAGGGAGTATGAGCCATCAGAGGAAAGCCTTCCAAACGTCCACCCTCTTTAGAATGGGCGAATGGATGGATTTCTTTTACAGTCCTTCATTGCAAGGAATATCCTGGTAGTGAGGGACAGTAAAAATACAATGGGGTCCCAAGGGGATCGGTGCACGAGCAGCTGTCCCCTTGGGAAATTTTGCGCAGTGGAACAGTCCACACAGCGCGTGAGGGCTCTAGGCAGGCAGGGGGCGGGGCTTAGCAGCACGAGCAGAGCAGGCAGCAGTTAGGGAAAACTGTGTTTTTTTCTGTGAGGTGATTGGGAGGCTGTTGTTTTTGTGACACAAGCCTTGCCAATTTTCCTCATTTTCTGCTAGTTTTGGTGTGTTTGTCTTCAGGCTTTGCTTCAGGATGGCAGAGTCAGAGGCTGTGAAGGAGGCATTACGCATTATTTATGACGCAGGTCGTGAGGACCTATTGCAGTCTGGTGTCTCAACAGTTTTAGCGGCGGTGGGGAGATGCCCGAAGAGGATGGCAGCTCAAGGAGTTTCGGAAGCAGTGGCAGCTTGTTTACCTGCGAAGAGCCGGTCGCAGGGGGCTGTGGGTCGTGCTGAGGTGGAAACATCAACGCTGCAACATAGAAGTCGTGTGGCGCGTCGCAGCAGAGCCAGCAGGCCACAAGCTACCAGATGTCACTCGCTTCCTGACAAGTCTTCAGGTCAGTTGAGGGTGGTATCTTCTTTCCGCATGGGGCGTGCTAGGAGGAGAGTACAGGGCAGGGGTGGTACTACCTCCAGAAGACTTACTACACCAAGTTCCCTGTCAAGCAGGGGGAGGGGGGGTTATTATGACATTGGGGTAAAGGAAAATTTGGTTTTGCCGGCGCCCACATCAGCTTTTAAGAGAGCGCACGTCGTTGGCAAGGTGCTCACAAACATTGCTAATTTTCAAGGAATGTCTTCCATTAATATTGCGCCTCCTGTGTCTTTTGAGGGACGCTCTGCTGTTTTGGTGGATTATTCTAGTGACAGTGGTGATGACGGTGAGGGGGTGCAAATTTTGGCAGCGGCAAAGCACAATAGTACGAACGATAATTTTGCTCCGGTGCAGGGTACTGCAGGGGAGGGAGCCGTTCCTGAGGTGCTTTTGGCCCCGGTGCCTCGGGGCCTGCCTGGGGAGTATGTCAACTCATATTTACAAGACAATATCAACACTTTAGCTGTTGATTTAACAGACTCAGCGTTTGAGGAGGTTCAGGAATTGGATGGTACTGACTCACTGAATCACAATATATACCCTACGGCACGTTCTGAACCTCCTGTTTATTCTTCAGGATTTGAATCTATTTTTCCGGAATCTCGTTCTCCTCCTTGTTTCTCACAGTTTTCTTTTGACTCTGCATTAGGGCCAAGTCGAGGGCAATGGGTCTGGGTGGATCATGCCACTCCATCTTCGGCAACGGGCAGTGCCACGCAGTTTCTGGATGGTGGTAAGTTGGTAGCGGCGTCTGGCACGAGCGGCTGGAAGTCTTCATCCTACAAGGTCCCGCAGATGGCGGCGGGCGTGTCCAAGTTCAAGAAGGCGAAGCATGGCGCGGCTGTTGGTAAGGGTGTAGCGTCACAGAGCGGATCAAAGGCGGATTTTGCTGTGACCAATTGGGATTGTTATGATGGCGGGGTGGGAGACGATGAAATGCCGAGTGGGAGTAATAATGATTTGGTCATACCTGATGAATATGCTGGTCAAGGTTTGGTGGACGAAAATATACATGAAGGTTTTCTATTTGATGAAGGGATTTTTGATGCAAGAGCTATGCGTCAAGAGCAAGTAGCGGTTACAAAAGGGGTCGGGGTCAACTGTTGTTGCTAGTATTTTTCAGAGGTCACGAGCGGGCAAGACAGCGGAGCAGGAACGGCTTCGGGGGCAACAACGGCGAGAGGATCCTCAGGAGTTCCAGAAGCGGGCTACTCAATTGACATCAGGTAGGCCTCAGTGGTGGTCTTCGTGGCCGCAACCTTTGACAGACAAACCTAGTGTACGTTCAGTGGGGGTGGGTGATGACTCAGTGAAGGAAGGTTCGGTTTGCGGGGCGGGGGAGGCGTTTGGTAAATCTGCAGAACAGGTGGGAGTGGGTTCAGGTGCTGTGGGATCAAATAAGGCGACAAGCATTGATAAACAGGTTAGCACTGATAAACAGGTCTTGGATGGGTCTGAATCCTCATCTGGGCAAGTTTCAGGTGCCGTTCACCCCATGCTTAAAAAATTACCTTACATGGGTTTGTCCATGCCCCTGGGTACGCACTTGGCTGAGAAAACTAAGAAGAGGATTTGGTACCACGAATTTGTAGACGTATTCAAGCTCCTTCATAGGGATATTCAAGCAAAGGAGGGGTCCAAGGAAGAAGAGTGGGAGCTTTCGAAGCGTCCTAGGGTCCCAAAAAATATCAAAAATTGGACGGCGGCATTTTTAATTTATGCTAGCGTCTATTGTGAAAAACATCAGGACAGGGCTGTTGCAATGTTTAAGTATATTGATATCATACGCAAAGCACATTTACAGTCCGGGGGGTTCGCATGGCTCAACTATGATGAGGAGTTTAGGGCTAGAGTAAGTCTTTTCCATGATAAGCCTTGGGGGGATGTGGATCAGGAACTGTGGCTTCAGTGGATGTCCTCGTCTCAGACGCCTGCGACAACGCATACTGCAAGCGGGCTCCCAATTACTTATCGTCCCTTTCTGCCTCGCCCCGCCCAATTTGGGGCGGGTGTTGTGGGAAGAGGACAACTACCAGTTACGGGATCCTGTTGGAACTTTAATCGAGGTTCCTGCATCAGGCAATTTTGCAGGTTTAAGCACGAATGTTCTCAGTCTGGTGGGAAACATGCCATCATTCAGTGTTTTGCCAACCAAAGGTTTGGGGATCAAGGAAAATCATCAAGAGGTAGGGGAGCTTTTCCGCAGTTTATCTCAAAGGGCTCATACCCCAATTAAGTTATCGGTCATGACACAGTGGTTGGAAAGGTATCCTGATACGGAATCAGCTTCAAAACTCTATTGGGGTTTCAAGGAGGGTTTTAAGATAGGTTATCAGGGTCCCCGTTATAATAGATGGTCTGACAATTTAAAATCGGCGAAGGAGTTGCCTCAAGTGGTGCAGAAGAAATTGGATTTGGAGATACAGGAGGGCAGGATAGCAGGTCCATTTAAGCACTGTCCTTTGAAGAATTTGATGATATCTCCATTGGGTTTGGTTCCCAAAAAATTGGCAGGTGAATTTAGACTAATCCATCACTTATCGTGGCCGGAGGGCCAGTCTATTAATGATTTCATCTCCCCGTCAGACTCCAATGTGTCTTATACATCTGTTGATGATGCCCTGAGGATGGTACGCACAGCTGGGAGTGGTGCGGAACTGGCTAAATGTGATATCCAGTCAGCGTTTCGTTTACTGCCCATTCACCCATCAGATTTTGAGCTATTGGGCATGTTTTTCAATGATTCTTTTTACATAGACAGAGTCCTCCCAATGGGTTGTTCGTTGTCATGTGCACTCTTCGAAATGTTCAGTACTTTTCTCCAGTGGTGTTTTTCGGAAAAAAGTGGTCACAAACAGGTATGTCACTATTTAGATGATTTCTTGTTTATTGGCAAAGCTCAGTCACATCAGTGCCACAGATGCCTGAACATTTTCCAACAATTGGCTGCGGAGTTTGGCGTTCCTTTGGCTCAGGAGAAAACTGAGGGTCCAGGTACCAAACGTACATTCTTAGGTATTGAAATTGACACAGAATTTATGATGGCTAGGTTGCCGGCGGCTAAAGTGACTGAGATTAGGTCATTTTTATTGGAGATCATTGACAAGAAAAAAGTTCAGCTCAGGCAGGTTCAGCGTCTTTTGGGCTATTTGAATTTCGCTTGCCGCATGGTGCGTGCTGGCAGGACCTTCTGTAGACGCTTGGGGATGGCGATGTCTGGGGTATTTCTTCCTCATCACAGGATTAGGCTCACCAAGCAGATTAAGGAGGATTTACTAATTTGGCTGCAATTTTTGAAGGATTTTAATGGAGTCTCTCTATATTTTGTGGAGGATGACACCATCTGGCATTTTCAGATTTTTTCAGACGCTTCTGGAGAGCATGGCTTCGGCATTTTTTGGGAGGGTCGTTGGCGGGCGGAAAAATGGCCTCCACATTGGCTACAACAGGGTCGAAGCCTAGCCTTTCTTGAATTGTTCCCTCTCATAGTGGCTGTTTTAGTTTGGGGGGAGGAGTTTAAGGATAGGAATGTTCTTTTTCATACTGACAATATGGCTGTTGTGGAGCTAATTAACAAGCAAAAGGCAAAAGATGTGCGTGTATTACACCTGTTGCATGTTTTTATGCTGCAAAGTCTCAGATTAAACATTGTGTTTAGAGCGAGACACATTCCAGGTATTAATAACTCAATTGCAGATGCTCTGTCTCGATTCAATTGGCAGAAATTTCGCAGTTTGGCGCCGGGTGCGGATGGCTGCAAAACTTCGATCCCGAAAGACATCTGGGCGTTGGGGGAATGAGAATCGTTGATCTGGTGGAAAATTCTATAGCCCCTTCTACTAGACGCAGTTATCATCAGGCCTGGTTGGAGTTTTTAAGTTATGTTAAGTTTCACAAAATGGTTCTTTCTACAGAGGGTATCAGAGAGGTTATGTTGCGGTTTGTTTTGCATTTGGTCAATTTGGGGTTATCTCATACAACAATCTCAGGTGAATTGGCCGGCATTTCGTTTTATAGTCAGTTGTGGTGGGGACAGGAGTTTACGGGGGATGTTTTATTAAGGCGTATGTTGAAGGGTCTCGGGAGGGAACGTTCTTCTTCGGAGTTACGTGAGCCAATCACTTTTCACATTTTGCAACAAATTTTAAAGCAGTTAACAGTGTGCTGTTATGATTTGTGGGAGGTTTCACGTTTTAGACTTTGTATGATTTGGCTGTTTTTTGGCGCTTTTAGAGTTTCCGAGTTGTTAGGTCTGCGGGATCAGAAGGGCATGCAGGTAGAGGATATTCAAGTGCAAGGTGGGAAGGTTAGGATTCTTTTGAGGAAGTCAAAAACTGATCAGCTGGGTAGAGGCGCTTGTATCTTTTTATAGGGTAGCGGCGTGCAGGATTGTTGTCCAGTGAAGGAATGGGAGTCATTTTTTGTTTCCTTAGGCCTACAACGTGGGTACATATTCATTCACAAGAACGGGAGTAAAATTACTAGTGGACAACTATTGGCAGTTTTACGTAAAACTTTGTCATTGTTGGGAAAAAACCCTGCACATTTTGGGACTCACTCTTTTCGGGTAGGGGCAGCGACTGAAGCCTACAGATTGGGTTGGGGTTTGGATGACATTAAAAAGATTGGGAGATGGAAATCTGATTGCTGCACACGTTATGTAAGGAAATGAGATGTTATTTACTATGTGGACTAATTTTGGTTTTTTCTCGCTAGGTCGTGTTAAAAGTTCATTATCATCATTCCTTGCTGCGTACACGTCCCACGGCCTCCTTAATATACCATTAATTTCACACGAAGCTTACTTCTCGGCCAAAATCCAAGGTGGAAGAACAATGGGAATCTGATTTTGCCATCTCTTGGCCCACTTCTCTTTGGGATAAATTGTGGGTCAAAATCCGCAAGACATCCAGGGCTGCTTCTCTCACACAAACCCTTTTTTTTATTTACAACAGACTTCTACTTTCTCCCCAGGTGTTGAATAAGAGATTTTCTTCCCTCCCTGATTTTTGTTGGTCTTGTTTGACACCTAAGGCCACTCTTTTTCACATGCTTTTTTCTTGCACTCTTGCGCACAATTTTTGGAAACAAGTTTGGGCCCAAATCAATGCCATATTCCACACTGCATCCCCCTTCTCCTATGTAAATATTTTTTTAGGGAGTCTCTCTCCTTGTTGGGATGATACTGATCTTGACACGCAAATTGTGGACTTGTTATTAGCCGTTGCATTCCAGCAAATCACTGTTAACTGGAAAAATTTTACTAACATCTCTTTCAGAGCATGGTGGTACAATGTGTGTCACAATCACAGGCTAGACACTGTTTTCGTGTACCCCCTCAGTTTAGCTACTAAACGATCTCAACTATGGTTTCCTGTGACCTGTTACCTAGATATTTGTGCTAAGCGTTCCTCTCATTTGTCTCCCATTCAGCAAGAAGTCCCTAAGCCCCCTTGATTGACCTTGTTGTTCCTTTGCATTTTTCTTTTTATATCATTCATTTTACTGTTCATTATTTCCAGCATTGTTCTTTTTTTTTTTTTCATATAGCCTCAATTATTTGTTATCCTCTGATTCATTGTATATTTTTCCTGCCATGTTTTACTTTTTCTCTCATACGGTAGTCATGTTTTAATTTTTCTTATGTATTGACACCTTTACTTACCCAATAAAAAATTTCTGAACTAAAAAAAAAAAGTTCATTATCATCAAAGAGGCGGACATGGATAGTGGGCCATTCGTTTGTAAAGTGGTCAGCCAGCTTCACCCAACAGCAGATTTATGGCCGAGCTCTTGGTTTGCCTAGCAAGGGACATGAAGTTGTATGGCGGGGGAAAGGGGGGATGAAGTGGGATGATTTATTTCCTATGCTCTCTGAGCTGTCTTCTGCTAGAGGTTTCCCTGATTTATTAATAATCCATTTGGGGGAAAATGATCTTGTGGCACTGTCCGGTTTATCCCTTTTGAAGAAAATGAAAGTGGACTTGGCGGTGCTCAAGAATAACTGGGTATGTACAACTCTGGCTTGGACTTAATTTATTTACAGGCACCATTGGAGGGGAGCTCGCAACCACACGGCGATGGAAAGGGCTCGCAGGAAACTCAATCGGGAAATGAAATTTTTTTGTTCTGCAATGGGGATAAAGTTTTTAGCTCATGATAATATCACAGGTGCGGAATATCATCTTTTCAGGGGAGACGGGGTGCACTTGTCACAAATGGGCCAGGCATACTATTTAATGGAGTTGAGAGATCTATTGGCGGATTTTTGGGGTGAGAATCTTTGGTGTTCTTGTAATATCCACTAAGGTTGTGGCAGCAAACATAATTTTTGTTTAAAGGAGGGGGGGGGACCAGGAAAACTCTCTGATTTTCCTTTGGGGGCGTTTTTTCTTGGGGGTTGGATGGTCTGGAGCGGGCTTATCCTTCCCTCTGGGGTGGGGGAGGGGCGTTGGAAAGGTTGATTGGGATTGTGCATTTCATGGGGTATTTTTGATGAGAAGTCTTGTGAGGAATATTTGGTTGGATAGCAAAAAGTTTCAAGAGTAATGACAATGGGGTTTTTGTTCCAAGAATGTTTATTGTAGCAAGATTCTAATTTATGTTGCCTGGCCTAATAAAGTGACCTTTTATGCTAAGTGCAAATATTTGGTGTGGTTGTTCTTATTGCGCGACAAGAATTTGCAATGCCATAGGTCAAGCATTTTCGAAACTTTGACCTATTGATATTGTAAATGACAATGTTTTTTTAGTACTGCAGGTTTTTTAAAGACATAAATAAAAGACATTGTCATTTACAATGCCAATAGCTCAAAATCTCGCAATTGCGAGACCTATTATATTGCAAATGTTTGTTTATTCATGTCACCCAAGTTGAGCAGTACCACTTCCCGATGGCCTGATATTGGTATTTTCCTATGGACTTTTATTTCCTCAAGGTGCTGCCTCTGTCCATTCCTGCAGCTCTTATGGCCAACTCTTAATGGGGAGATCAGGTTCGGCTTGCAGACGAAAATCGCAATTGTTGAAAACCGGACTCCTTTTAGATGACTACATTTTAGCCTTGCTGTGTACTTTCACTGAACGTTCTTGAGTTGTAGAAAACATTGCGATACCTTAGTTCCCATGTTGCGAACTAAACTTCACACTTCAACAGGACAGACGTATTAGAAATGGTTTTGGGAAATTGAATGAAACTTATTTTTTCCTGGTCTGTCCCCTGTGAGTCCTGAACAAAGAGGCAACTACTTCCCCAATTAAAAATAAAATCCAGCTACAGGCATCAATATGAATCAAAATGTTTTGAAAGCAAAAGTTGATGTGTTGGCTCCGGAAGATTCTATCATGAAAGGATATCCTTTGCAACTACAAATGTGTAGGAAAGATACAACGGTGTAAATCTTTGTATTGCATTACATGTGTTGTAAAGTCGGACATTCAACAACAATAAGCTAACAGGGAGATGTGGAAGAGCCCCTTATGCACACATTCAGTTGGAGGAAGAAATATACATCCAGCCAGCTAATAGCTGTAGGTTAAAGAATAATGTTTTTCTTTGGTATTTGCAGTCAAACCAACGGCTGAAAGTGAAAGGGGTGAACCCATAGCACTTGAAACAATGCGTCTGTTTGGACAGCAGACATAAGAAAAGGGGGGAACATTTAACCTATAATATATCCCATTGTTAAGAACTTACACTGTTTACTGCATTTCTGATAAGTTTGCCAAGCAAGGAAATTAACCTGCGACGCTAGAATTCAAACAGCAATACACGGGGACCTACAAGGACCATTCCATTCAGCTATTCGATGGCGGGCGGGGCTTGTGAGCTAAAAATGTTCTGTCCTATGAATGAATTTTTTAAAAGGTTGCAAGTGACACTGCAAGCTTCCTTTATGATACAGCAAAAATAACAAGCTTTCCAGAAACTGCTCTCCAAATGCCGAGCAGATTTCAACACAACAGCCTTCAAAATAAGAAGCAAGAGTTGAGTGCAGCCTTCAGCAAACTTCTGCTGCGGAAGCGAACACACAAATGCAGATCTGCGCTTTGCACACACAAAGGCTCGGGAATAACATGACAACAACAAAAACGTAGGGTTTCCTGAAAGCCCCGGCTTGAAAGTCACGGAGAAGCCTTAAGAGACGGGTCTCGTTTTTAGGTCTCACCTAGCGACACAGCGCATGCGCTGCGTGCCTTGGCGAGATTTATTGTCGTCGGTTTTGGTAGCGAAAGGGTACAGGAGATGTGTTCGGCCGGACAGGAGATGTGCACACTTACGGCGTCTCTTGGTGAATGCTCCTCGCTGCCTTGTCGTGAGTGCACCACTCGCGGGTTTGTCTGCGCACCACTCGCGGGACGCTGCTTTATGATGGCGCCCGCTCTTCGCAGGGATCTCGCGGGCTTGTTTTATGTGGAGCAGCTCAACCTGCAAGACATGGTTAAGTGGGTCGAGGAGGCCTCTGTGTCACGTTTGACCTCATTAGGCAGACCGTAGTCAAATCGACTGATGTGTTTGTTATCAGCCAAGAATGTGTCAGGTGTCATTCCGCGGCCAACGCAAATGAACGTACTTTGCAAACTGTGTTGTACAAGCGAAATACATTGAACTCCCCCCCCCCCTGCTCACTGACTACTCCTGGAATTTTGCAATCGACTGTTGACGGATTCTTTTATGGCCTGCATGAATGGGTGGCATCCTAGCACGGCGTGTCCGGACTTGCAAAGGTAGACCTCTGATGGGGAGTTTGCTGAAGTTTCACTGGAGCCATCTCGGAGGCTGTTAATTATTACTGGCATGGTGCCACTTTACCACAGCAGCCTAATGCCTGATCTTGCATTGACAACCTCCCTATGGTTTTCACAAATGTTTGCATTACCTTTACCGACGGAGAAGAAGTGAATGTTGTATTCAAAATGACCCAATTGTCCGAAATTATGCTTTAAATCGGCTTCATTACTTGTTTGGGTGTTTTTACTCAAAATGCAGTGGTATAAAATCCCTTTGCCCGGTGGTGCGAATGATAATGTCATTTGACGTCATAAGTGATGTCACGTGTGAAAACATGAGCATCACCTGGCGTGGGCATGTGCAGGTTGCCGTAACTGCAGAACTTCAATGTTTTTTAAGGGTTTATATTGTAATGAACAGAACGGGATTTTCTATATATTAATCTTTGGGTATAATCATTCAATAACCCTCGTATGGACCTTTGTTCGTTGATGAAAGAGTTTAAAAGGACCATATCGGCATGATTACCAACTACATATTTTGCATATATTATATGCGCGTTATTTAAACATAGACCTTTGCACATTTCAATTAAACATGTGTTTTTGTTTACAACTCAAATTACGCTGCTGCATAATCAAAACAGCACTTTAGCCTTATTGCAGATGCAGTCACCTCTGTGCACGAAGCTCGGCCTATAGCTAGATCTACATCAAACCTTGCCACATCCAAATCCGGTGTCCATAGCCTTAAGACATTTGCACCATACACAGGAGAGTTTGAGTGCAGGATCTGTGCTCACAGCTGTGTCCATCGGATGGGCCTTTTCCTAGACCCCTTGCCATGCCACTTTGTACCACATAAGTCATTGTGCTCTACTTTCTGTCTTGTGCAGTATGAGTTGAGCAGAGGGTCTGGCCTTTGGTTAGGTCCATCATTTATCCTCTTGAGGGCATCCTTCTGCATACAGCTTTCTGTTGTACACACCAGTGGTTGATTGCAGGGCCTTGCCAATGTGCCATGCCACGGGATCATAAATCAGTCCACAGTAGGGTTGGGACACATGGCCTGCATATGGATAGAGGTGCATGTGAATTTAACACACTCTGCAAACCGTTTGTCATGCACAGCAGGAGTGGAGTATAGGAGTCTGAGGAAGGCATTGTGAGATCTGAAAATGCAATCCTGTGGCAAAAGTGGTGTCTGGTTCTAATTTTGGACAGTGTCTACCATGCTTGGAGTCTGCCACATTCTCGCTGGTGTTATGCTTGCCCCCTTAAATGCCTAACATTCTTTTAGGTCGAGCCTGGGCAGCGCATGCGCTGCAATGCAAGCCATGCTGTATTGGAGTATGGAATAGAAGCCCTGCCCACTCTCCATCCATATTTTTCATTGGCTTGTGTCATTGTCCTTGTAAATGCTGGCTTCTTATTTGTTTTCAGGCTTGTTAGTTACTCCTTAGTACTGCCTTTTCTTCATTTATAACCTCCCATAGGACTGGCCCTTTCACTTCTGTTGTTACATGGTATGTTTTATTTAGTCAGTAAGCTCTATTTTCTTTGAGTTTCTCCTACTGTAGGCATGACATGCTTTCCTGCAACATTCGGGGCGCCATGCGCGCTTTCACTTTCCAAGCAGCCTGGGACAATGGCGGATGCTTCGTTGAAATTAAATAGGTCTTGCATTTGCAAGAGTTTAAGTTATTGGCATTGTAAATGACAATGCCTTTTATTTATGTGTTAATTATCAAAACAGATAAATAAAAGGCATTGTCATTTACAATGCAAACAGCTTAAATTCTTGCAAATGCGAGACCTATTGCATGCTTGTACGGGGCGTGGGGGCAGGGTAGGAGGCAGACAGATGTTTGCCGCTACTGAGCGTCTCCTCTGCCTCTCAGTCCTTTGGCTGTATTAGAGTCCGTGTCCGCACAGACGTCATGATACTGCTAAAATTAACCGGGTTGTTATTGTCTGTGGTGTAGAGGCAGTGAGCTAATATTGGCCGGCGCATGCCCACGGGAGCCCGGAGTCAGTCGGTAGGCTTGTTTGGAGAGCTCCACTGTCCACAACCCGAAGAGGGTTCGCTGCAATAAATGACTCAAATGCAAACTCACCACAGTCCCAAACGTCAGGGGCAGAATCATATCTGCTAACAGTTCAATCAAGTGCAGAACAACTGCAGCTCTAACCATGCAAACAAGCGTGCACAAACACCACATGCACAAATGCAGAATGACCACTGCTAACAGTTCCAAAGTGCACAGAACCACATGACATGCACAAATGTAGAAGCACAAGTGCTCTAACAGCACAAGTACATATGCAGAACCACCACTGCGCCGAAAGTGCCACTGCACTGCACTTTCGAGGCTCTACAGTTAGAGTGTCAAATACATAAAACCAGTAAACAGGTCGCCATTCACAGAGCAGCTTCCTAGCTAGGGGGGGAAGGGGCGGGGCGGGGAGCATATCAATAACCTTCTTCAGCCTGAGTGTCCTTCGCGAAGAAAATAGCATTTCTTAGGAAAGAGACATCACTTGAGCAGACTGGCGTCAAACCGAAGGACGTTCCTCTCCGACACTGCAAGCATTTGTTGCCGGGGACACTGAGACGATGAAGTAGTCCCAAAACGAAAGATACCAACCTACAGCGTAACTAAACTGTTGTTGGTTGGTGCTGCTTTCCACAAAACGGAAGTGACATATTGGATCACCAGCCAATAATGAGCCAGCTAAGCAGAGCAATGACAGAGTGAACCAATGGCAAGCAGCAGGCGGGATTACCCTCCATTTACTGTTTACTACAGGTCTTGCAGACAGTGCATGCGCTGCCTAGGCTCGACCTAAAAATGACCTCCACAATATGGGAAAAAACTCCAATGGTGCAGGAGCCATTAGTTTTTACTTTTCCCAAAAAAACTCCGCTTTGGGAGTTTGCTTTTGTAAAAGCAAAAATGTTTAAACATTTGGTGTAAACACCTGTCACCAATGACGGACACACACTTTTAAATGGCTCTGTATGAACCACTGTGATTACGGCTCATGTAATCCCATAGATTGCCGCCAGTGAACTCTAAATTTCACAGGTGGAGGAAAGGCACAGTGGCAGATGTAAAGATGTCCCACCCTGACTACCTTTACTTTATCTGCCAATGTCTAAATCAGGCTCCTTATAGAGGAGGCTCACTGCGAGGGATAGCTTTATCCTCCCACTCTCTGCAATGACCTACGCTTGGCACACAGCACCATGAAAGAAAACAGCAAAATGCACAAGAACGCCCTCTGTGGAGCAACAGTAACATTAAAAGAGAAGTAGAGTTGCGGTGTTTGGACAATATGTTTTTTTGTTTTTTTTAAACGTGTTTTTATTTATTGAGGGTTTAAACCTTCCAGTATCAGAAAATCAGTACAGATACAGAAATCTCTCAGCTCAGAACAATCTTGTAAAATAACAGTATAATGTGATCTCAACATTTTCTACACTTAGCAAAGATTGTAGTGGAAAAATATTCATGAAGAAAATAATATCTCCTGGACTAGGAAGAATATACTAACCGTAAATATCGGCACCTCTACTCTTTACAATGCATGTAACAAATTAATCCATATAAACAAGTCATAAGAACATAATTCTATAAACAAACACAAGGTCACCTATATAGAAAGTCTCTGCCCACACCATATGTCACTTCATCCGATCGTGTTTGGACAATATGTTCATTTAAAAATCTCAGAATACAGAAATACCAGAAAGTAAATATTGTGAAACACATATTTTATGATGCACAAATATCGTTTACAAGAATATTGTTTTTTGAGGTAAGTAATATCGCTTTAAATAATATCAATGTTTTCAATACTGTCTTCACTAATATTGTGGCAATAAATTAGTTTTTAAATTATTTAATTGCGTTTTAGTTGATATATTAATTTTATCGGTTACTATTGTTTATATAAATGTTATTGTTTTCAAAATATAGTTTGTTATTGTAAGTGATTCAGAATTTTTTATTTAATTGTTAATAGTAATTTATAGTGTTGTAGCCAGTTGTTGGGTTGGTAGATGGATAGTATGGGAAGGTAATTAGGCAATAATTAAAAGTTATTTAATAACTTGTTTTTAATTATATGATTGATATTTAATTTCTAGATTATGTAGTAATTATTTTAATTATAGGTTATTTGTGGGCTGTTGGGTTTCTAGGAGTATAGAGTGGAAAGGTAATTAAGTAATAAATAATTCGTTATTAATTGTTAATCAACTATTTTATTGATTTTTTTTATATGTAATTTATGAAATATTTATTTTACTTATATTTTAGAAGCAGGCTGCTAAGTCTGTAGGGGTGAAGGGTGAGAAGTTTATTAAGTAATAATGAACAATGTATTATTAATTGTCAATTACTTGATTGATTTTGAATTATGTAAAATATCAAATACTGATTTATTTTACTTATATGATAGTTACAGAATGCTAGGTTTGCAGCGGTAGAGGGTGGGAGGCTAAATTAATTAATCCTAATTTGTAAATCAATTTTTTTATTGAATTTTAAATACGTAAATTGTGGAATACTTATTTATTTTCATTTTATTTTAATGGCGGGATGCTAAGATTGTTGGGGACTAGGGTAGGAAGTTAACTAAGTAATATTTAAATAACAATAATTAGTTAATTAATTATTAAATGTATTGAAGTTATGGACTTGTTATATTTTTTGTTATATTGAAGGTGCGCGCTGCTGGGTTTGTAGGGGTACATGGTGGAAAATTAATATATTATTAATTGAATAACAATTATCTATTCATTGATAATTATTTTTTTTTAAGTAATTAGGTAAATTGTTCAAATGTTTCTAGTTTTTTAAATACATGTGTATATTTTTATGTTAAAATTAATATTTGTTATATTAAGAGTTTAATAATTTTTCTACATTCATGGAGTTACTCATATATGTAATATGTTTTAAAGTGTAGTACTTTCCCTACTCTTGCAGTGACTGCAGTAATAAAAGTGCCCTCTTTACTGTTTAACACTTTCCCTACTGCTGCGCTACTTTGAAAAGGAATAGTAAATTTCACCCCTCCGAAATCCAACTCTTTCCCTACTGTTGCACAAACTGGAGAAGGAATAATCCATTTTACCCCTCCAAAGTCCAACACTTTCCCTACTGTTGCACTGTTTGCAGTGTGAACAGTAAATTTTACCCCTCCGAATTCCAATGCTTTCCCTACTGGTGTGTTGTTTGGAGTGTGAATAGTAAATTTCACCCCTCTGAAGAACACTTTCCCTGCTGTTCCACAGATTAGAGTGGGAATAGTACATTTTACCCCTCCCATCTCTAGCACTTTCCCTACTGTTGCAATGTTTAGAGTGAGAATAGTGAACTTTACTCCTCCGAAATACAATGCTTTCGTTACATTTTCCCTATTTGGAGTGAGAAAAGTAAATTTCACCCCTCTGAAGACCAACGAGTTCTCTACTGTTGCACAGACTGGATTAGGAATAGTATAGTTTACCTCTCCAAAGTCCAAAACTTTCCCTCCTGTTGTGTTGTTTGGAGTGAGAATAGTAAATTTCACACCTCTGAAGTACAACACTTTCCCTACCCTTGCACAGGTTGGAGTGGGAATAGTAAATTTTACTCCTTTGAAGTGTGGATAGTAAGCCATACCCCTCCTACTTTTGCCCTGTTTGGAGTGAGAATAGTATGTTTCACCACTCCGAAATCCAACTCTTTTCTTACTGTTGGACAGACTTGAGTAAGAATAGTAAATTGTATCACTCCAAAGTTCAACACTTTACCTACTGTTGTGCTGACTGGAGTAGGAATAGTACATTTTACCACTCTGAAATCCAATGCTTTCCCTACTATATCTCCGTTTGGATTGAGACTAGAAAACTTAACTCCTCAGAAGTTCAAAGCTTTCCCAATTGTTTCGCTGTTTGGAGTGGGAATAGTAAACTTTACCACTCCGATGTCCAATGCTTTACCTACTGTTGCATAGATTGGGGTGGAAATAGTAAATTTTACACCTCTGAAATCCAATGCTTTTCCTACTGTTGCCCTGTTTGGAGTAAGAACAGTAAGTGCCACCTCTCTGAAATCTGACGCTTTCTCCACTGTTGCACACACTGGAGTGGGAATAGTAAATGTTACCTTTCCAAAGTTCAACACTTTCTCTACTGTTGCGCTGAATGGAGTGGGACTAGTACATGTTACCCCTCCGATATCCAATGCTTACCCTACTGTTGCACAAACTGGAGTAGGAATAGTAAATGTTACCTCTACAAAGTCCAACACTTTCCCTACTGTTGCACTATTTGGAGTGGTAACAGATATTTCACCCCTCCAGAGGACAACACTTTCCCTACTGTTGCACAGACTGGAATGGGAATAGTAAATTTTACCCTCTGAAATCCAATGCTTTCACTGCTGTTGCCCTGTTTGGATTGAGAATAGTAACTTTAACCTCTCCGAACTAAAACACTTTCCCTACTATTGTGCTGTTTGGAGTGGGAATAGTCAATTTCACCTCTCCAAATTCAAATGATTTCCCTACTTTTGCACAGATTGGGGTGGGAATAGTAAATTTTAACCCTCCGAAGTCCAACACTTTCCCTACTGTTGTGCTGTTTGGAGTGGGAATAGTAAACCTTTCCTCTTTAACATGTCATGCTTTCCTTACTGTTGTCCTGTCTGGAGTGAGTATAGGAAAATTCACATCTCCCAAATCCAATGCATTCCCTACTGTTGCACACACAAGAGTAGGACTTGTAGATTTGACCCCTATAAAGTCCATCACTTTCCCTACTGTTGCACTCTTTTTGGAGTGGGAACAGTCAATTTTACCTCTGAATTTCAATGTTTTTCGTACTGTTGCCCTGTATGGAGTGAGAATAGTCAATTTAACCCACCTGAAGTTCAATACGTTCCCTGCTGTTGTGTTATTTGGATTAAGAAAAGTGAATTTCACCCCTCAAAAGTCCAACACTTTCCCAACTGTCTCGCTGTTTTGAGTGGCAATAGTAAACTCTACCCCTCTGAAATCCAATGCCTTTTTTCTACTGCTGCAGAGACTGGAGTAGGAATAGTAAATTTGACCCCTCTAATGTAAAACAATTTCCCTTCTGGTGTGCTGTATGGAGTGGGAACAGTAAATGTTACCCCTCTGAATTCCAACAATTTCCCTACTGTTGTACAGATTGGAGTGGGAATAGAAAATCTTACTGCTCCAAAGTCCAATAGTCCAATGTTTCATTGTTTGGAGTAGGAATAGTAAACCTTCACCCCTCTGAAACCAATGCTTGCCCTACTTTTACCCTGTTTGGAGAGCTTGTAGTAGCAAGCCTCTGGGACCCATACGGCCCATAACAAGTCTTTTTAACTACAACAGAGATGATGCATTTAGCATCTTGGAGGGTGCCCATCCGCAAGCACCCTCAACAGCTTGGTTTCTACTCAGGTGAGTCAGCTTCATACAACCCCTATGGCAGCCTTTGGCAGGCGCAGGCTCTCCTCTGAGCCTACGCAGTAGTGCTCTGGCAGCGATCAAAGGTGATTCGGTGCTCCTACTGCATGGCAAGTGTCCATATTATAAAGAGAGGATGGTGATTCTGATGCTCCTGATCTCGAGCCCGTTGAGGCGACTATGCTTCCACAGCGTGCTTATCAGAGGTGAGGTCAGATGCAGTCCTCGTTGCTCTTGGTGACCTATGGGCCACCGCTGCTAACAGTTCATGAGATCCAGCCAGATCCACATGGAACAATTATTCCTCCTGGCATAAGGGGTTGCAATGCCACTGGCACACAAGGCTTCAGCCCTTACAGCCTGGCAGTCCTTACCATGGCGCCTCCTCTTGCCATATAATGTCACCGCAACTGTGTCCCACAGGCTTCAACCATTCTCCACAAGGCAGTCTGTCCCACAAAGTCCCCTCCTGGCACAAGGGGTTGTCGCCAAGGTGCCCTCACCACGCAGTAATCTCTACTCAGCTATCTTCATGGTGGCAGTCTCCTGGCACATGGGGTCGTTGACTCATGTCTGCACATGGGCAATGTCCCAAACGGTGCAAAAGCTGTCTCCTCACACCAAGAGTCTACTCAACAGGGCTTCCCACTGCACCTCTCTCCCTCAAGTGCTCTCCTTTTCTTCACAGGGTGCTCTGGTCTTGAAAAGCAGGTAGGTGCTGGTACTCCAGGCTCCAGAGCAGGTGGTCTTGGTTTCCCTGGGTGATATCCCCTCACCCAGCAGGGAGATTAGAGGTCCTTAGCTACCAGTTCTGGTCCAAGACAGAAGTCGTGCAGAGCTTCCCCTCCTCACACAGTTCGTCTGGATGCTTGGCAGATGACAATTTGTGGGGTCTCAACCGCCCCTTAGAGTCCATTTCCAGACAACAAATGTGATTTAGGGTCTAGGTCTTTGACGTTTTATGTTGGGGTTCTAAGTCTTTTGAAGTACACACTTCTCCTCTCCCTCTTGAAAATACTTTTGTCATAGCATGAGAGACTCCAAAGCTGATAGCCCCACAGCACAGGCCATGGAGTGACTAGAGTTCACACCTGGAAATCATCCAGTCATATGTGCATCAAAAGGCTAATCCCAGGCTCCCAGCCCCACTCTTTATGATTCCCTTATCAACCCCATCTCCTTCCTGAGATCTGTCAAGGCTTCTTCAGTGATCTCTCACTGAATCGAAGAGCACCCTATGATGTGTACAAGAGGAGCCTAGCTCTCCCTATCCAGTGTGTGCCTCCCAGCGCATGGGAATGCAGCAATACACAAATCTGTGTGTGATGATTCCTCTACCTCCTCATGTCTTCACCTTGAAGGCGTGGGCCTCCTAAAATGGAACTCAGAGTCCTCCATGTATTGTGTAACCACAGGCACACATGCACCCAGAACACACATTCCTCTACATGTGGTTAACAACACTACACCCATCAAATACTGTACCCCTCACAAGTACACATACAACCAGTACATGTACTCACCTTGCACTCGCTGCACAGCACTACATCCTTCATGTACTGTACCCCTCGCAAGTACATTACACCCAGTACATACACTCACTATGCATGCATTGCACAGCACTACATCCTTCATGTACTGTGCTCCTCACAAGCACAATACACCCAGTACATGCACTCACCATGCACGCATTACACAGCACTGCTCTATCCCTGTACTCTCCCCTTCCCAGGCACACATACAACTAGTGCAGAGTCACCTCTCCTGCACTGCGCAGCACTTTATATCTAACTGATATAGGCCACAGGGTGAGTTAAGCACACAGCAGCAGAACATTAAAATGTAAATGGGCCTGTAGGCCTCACACAAATTACACAGGTTATAAAGGACCGTTCACTCCTACTGTTCACTACACAGTAGGCTGCCACCACCACCCTTGTGCTGCCTAATGCCTAGAGAAAGAAGAAACCTTCCACCACTATGAGGGGAATGCTTTGGGAGCCCCTTCTGCTCCAACAAGACCACAATCCATAAGACAGTCTTATGTCATGGCGCACACACATAATCGTGTTTGCCTAAGACAACGAAAAATCTGCATTACGGATCCAGACAACAGTAAAGTTAGGCACTCAGGACAAGGGTACACGTCCTTAACCATGCAGATGATTTTTCCGTCCCAACAGATGATCCTCTGAGATCAGAATACTGGGAACAGACTCCTAACCTGCAGAGTGTTGTATCTTCCCCTTTTTCTCCCCTCCTTGGTACCTTCCGTCCACCCCCTCCGTCCCTCTTACCTTGGTATCTCCCGAAGCTCTCCTTAGAATGTTGACAACCTGCTCATGTCAGAGAGCAGATGACTTGAATAAAGTGACAGTTGAACTTCCTCTGGTCTTGTCACTTTCATTACCACACTGGCGACGATCCTGTGAGGGGGGCAGGACAAGTCATCTCCCCTTTTACGTTTAAGCTCTCAAACTGTGCGGGACGAGCTGGGTACCTCCTGGACTCCGTAAATTCAAGGGTTTTAGGAAAACAGTCTACGTGCTGGCGTTGCTGTGTCAGCGGTTATTGCAAGTTGCTGTGGCTGTTCCGACTCCCTTTGTGTGAAGAAACTCCTCGTACCTACGAAGGCTGTAGCCGGTTGGCGCCTGTGAAGGGTTTCCCTCGACAGTGACGCGAGTGTCCACGCCTCTACCGCCCATCTGAGGCGCATCGCTGGTGTTCCGGGGGCTCTGCGCAAGTGAGCCGGTTGTCAGGACTTCCTCTCCAGCGAGGTCTGTGGCTGGGTGGCGACTCCCTTCGTGTGAAGGTACTCCCCGAACCAACGAAGACTGTAGCCGGTTGGCGTCTTTGAAGGGCTTCCCTCGACAGTGACGCGAGTGTCCACGCCTCTACCGCCCATCGGAGGCGCATCGCTGGTGTTCCAGGGGCTCTGCGCGAGTGAGCCGGTTGTCTGGATTCTCCTCTCCAGCGAGGTCTGTGGCTGGTTGGTGTTCATCGTTGGCTGGCTGACGGCGATCCCGGCACTGCAGCGTCACAAGCCTCCTGTGGGGCACCTCATTTGGCCATTCTTACGCGGCAGTTTCCTGGTGGACTCCAGCGCTCCCTCAGCTGACGAGGGACTGATGGTCGACGCGCCTCCTCACGCCCACAAGAGGGCGGGAAGCAGAAGTGCTCTGCTGGGTCCTGCCGCTCCCTGCAAGTTTCGTCAGGATTCCTTGGCAATTCTTCCGCGTCAGCTCTTTGAAGTCTCCTGTGCTTCCTCAGCTGACGGGGGGTTGATAGTCGACGCGCCTCCTCACGCCCACAAGAGGGCGGGAAGCAGAAGTGTTCCGCTGGGTCCTGTCGCTCCTGGCTGTTTTCGTCAGGTTTCATCAAGCTGCAGGCGCTGAGCTCGCATCCGGGGAAGGCAGGATCGACAGCAACATCCGGGAGATCTTCAGCAGATAAACGACTGGATCACCGAGAAACGTCAAGTGGTGGTCCCAGCGAGTTCCTTTCGTTTTTGGGGTTAAATCCAGTCAGAAAGAGGTAGCAAAAAGGGACAGAAGGCCACCTGGTTGACTTTTTACCTCACGTTAACCTCTGCTCATGTTGGGCATTCTGTGACTTCTTCCTCATGGGCCAATTAGTGGTGTACTCGGCGTTATTCATACAGTACTTTGCGTCTGCCCTGTAAGGTGCTCCAGCCCTGTAAGGCATTACTGTGCTCCTTGGGAACTGTACTTGTGGGCGGAGTGCTTGCGAAAATACCAGGATTTCAAGGTTATAGCCTTTTCTACGTTATAGAGGTTCCTGGTCCTAGTAAGCTGAATTGAACTCTTGGGGGCTACCAACTTTACCAGGCACCTTACCAGATTCTACTCCCATAGTTCTCCTCCTTTTGCATTTGGGTGGGGGGTCTATTACTCCCTTCATTATGGGTACCCCGGGAATATGTCAACCTCCCTCATTTCTCAATGAATGTGGCGATCCTGATATCCATTGGAAGGAATGGACAAAGCTGTTTGAGTCATATTTGATAGCTATGGGGGGGGAAAGATTTTCTGCATTACGGAAACAGCATATTCTCCTTCACAACATGGGGGTACATGGTCGCAAGGTATATGAGACTCTCCCAGAACCGGAGTTGGAGGAAGAAGAGGACCTTGATGTGTATGAGGTTACCATGCTAAAATTAGGTAATCATTTTGGGGATAAAATAAATGTAGTTCTGAAACGTCATAAGTTTTTCAGTAGATCACAAGGGAAAAATGAATCGGTAAAAAACTACATTGCCAATTTGAGAGGTCTTACTCAAAGGTGTGATTTTGGGGAGCTCAATGACTCCTTGATACGTGACCAGTTAGTCAGGTGCACAAGCAACAGTAAAATCCAAGAGAAGTTGTTATCCAAAAACCCGTCGTTGGAGGAAGCGGTGTCTATTGCCCAGTCTATTGAACATACGGCAAAGTGCATGAGAGAAATAAAAGTGTCAGAAGAAGTGGTTGCGGCAGTTCAGGCAGAACCTCCTAATAGGAATGTCTCTAAAGTCAGAAGTAAGGGTGAGTCATCCAGTAAGTCTCAAAAAGATCACTCGGACCTCAAATGCTACAGATGTGGGAGCAGCAATCATTTGGCCAACAATCCCATTTGCACAGCTCGCAATGCCCACTGTAAGAAATGTAACAGAAGAGGACATTTAGCCAGGGTGTGCAGGGACAGTGACAGCACCCAAGTCAAAGCCGTCAATGAAACCAACGTTGAGCAGCCAAGATTTACATTCCAAGTAAAAAGTACGTGTGGTAGTATTCCCTTTGAATACCCTAAATGCAGCATTACAATTAACGATACTTGTATTGAAATGTTCGCAGACTCATGCTCTCCATTCACCCTATTAAATATGGAAGATTACAGGAAAATCAAAGGGGATTCAGGTATGCAAATTTCTAAACCTGACATCACACCCCAGGGGTACACCAAAGACCCTATTCCATTGGTAGGCATGGTGGAGACCGTAATAAATTTCAAAGGGAGATCTACAGTGGGCAAGATCTACCTGGTCAGCTCGGGTTCTAACCTCCTTGGGTGGCGTCACCAGAGAGAACTGGGGGTAATTCTGGATCCTAATGGTAAGGAACAAGTCAACGTAGTCAATGGCGCCACGGGGGAGTCACCTCTATGTGACGAATTCCCCCACCTATTCTCCAATGAGCTGGGGATTTTGAAACATTTTCAGCATAAAATAAAGATCAGACAGGGGGCGAAACCTGTGGTACATAAGACTCGCCAAGTTCCCTTACTGTTAAGACAGCCTCTCAAAGAAGAACTCGATAAACTCTGCCAACTTGGCGTCATTATACCCATTGACGCTTCAGAGTGGGTATCCCCCATCGTGATAGCATCTAAGGCCAATGGTCAGGGCATTCGCCTTTGCATCGACTTACGCAGTCTCAACGAAAACATCTGGGTCGAACGGTTCCCGCTTCCCAACATCAATGAAATGTTGAGTACCATGGGGAAGGCCAAGTTCTTTTCAGTCATAGACCTTTCAATGGCATATTACCAAGTAGACCTTCACCCTGAGTCTAGACCTCTTACTGCATTTGCAACACCATTTGGCACCTATATGTTCCTAAGGATGCCTTTTGGCCTGGCATCGGCGGCTGCTGTCTTCCAGAAAATGATGCAAAAGGTATTGGAGGACATCCCTAACTGCATGTGTTTTCAAGACGATGTTCTAGTCTATGGTGCCGATGGGGAGGAGCATGACCTCATTTTCAGAAAAGTATGTTCCAGGCTATCGAATGCAGGGTTATCGGTTAAAAAGGAAAAATGCAGGATCAAAGTCATGGAGGTAGACTATCTGGGACACAATCTTTCCTTTGAAGGGATAAAACCCAAAATGAGCTTAGTTCAAGCAGTGGAAAACGCTCCTTTTCCCTCAAACAAGGAGGAGCTCAAATCCTTTTTAGGGTTGGTGGAGTATATAGCCAAGTTCATACCCAAGTTTTCAGAAAAATGCGAGCCCCTACGGGAACTATTAAAGAAAAAGAGTGAATTCATATGGAAAGAGATACATTCTCACTCTGTAAATGCCCTAAAAAAGGAGATTGTGGGTTCACGTGCATTGGGACCGTTTGACCATAGGAAGAGGACCATCCTATGCACGGATGCATCCAACAAAGGGCTTGGAGCCACCCTATCTCAAAAAGGGGAAGGTGGGGAGACCATCATTGCCTTCGCCTCCCGTACCTTGAGTCCACCTGAACGGAACTACTCCGTAATTGAGAGGGAGGCGTTGGCCTGCTACTGGGCCATCAACCATTTCAAGTTTTTCCTGTGGGGCAGTAAATTTACAGTCCGCACGGACCACAAATCCCTAACACACATTTTTTCAGCCAAGAAATCCCTCTGTGAATCACCCAGGATAGCCAAATGGGTCTTGGGGCTGGAGAAATTCAGTTTCAGAATTGAATACTTGCCGGGGAAGGACAATGTCCTAGCAGACTATTTATCCAGGTCCCCGGTAGAAACAAACACCGAGGAAGACCTTTTGGATTCCCCCATTCTCGCGATTCATCTGCCTTCCTTTTCCAAAGAAGAATGGAATAACGAAATGAGCAAAGATCCAATAATGGAGGCACTAAAGAATTTAATCATAAAGGGGTGGCCAGATAAATGTGGGGATGTGGCAGAAGAGTTGAAAGAATTCTGGGAAGTCAGGAATGAGCTTACCATTCAGGAGGACAGAATCTACCGCAATTCTAAAGTTGTGCCACCCGAGACCTTGAGAGACAGAATAGTAGACCTTGCCCATGAAGGCCATTTGGGAAGAAGTATCACCAAAAGCAAAGTAAGGAACAACTTTTGGTTCCCAAGGATGGACTCTAGAGTGGAGTTAAAGGTAAAAGACTGTCTTAGCTGTGCTAAGAGTGATAAATCCAAGTCCTTACGTAAGGTCCCCCTTTCACCGGTGGAGGTACCTGTTGTTCCATGGACCAAATTGGCCATGGACATTATTGGCCCCATGGATGCACTAGGCCCACTGAGAAGGTTCATGTTTGTATTGGTGGACTACACCTCCCATTGGGTCAATGTCAAGTTCACCCCTTCCACCACGACCAAGAATCTTGTGGCATTTTTGGAATCTGTGTTCTCATTTGAAGGTATTCCATCTACTTTAGTAACTGACAATGGGGTGCAGTTTACATCAGATGAAATGATGACCTTCCTAAAGGAACACAACATCAAGCATGAGAAAACGGCCCTCTACTGCCCTAAGGCCAATGGCTTAGTAGAAAGGATGAACCGTATGATTAAGGAACATATTCAACTGGCAATGTCTAACGGATTCAATGTAAATGATTCGCTTAAAGACTGTTTGTGGGCCTACCACACTGCACCCAACCTTGTAACAGGAATCTCTCCCTTTGTACTGTTAAGAGGGAGAGAACCAGGCACCAAGTTGAACCCTCTCTGGCTAGAAGGGGGTAAGAAGGTTGTCTATGACAGGTCTGAAAGTCAGATTAAGGTGCAGCAACATCAATCCCGCTACAAAGGCTGGTATGATAAGAAACATGGGGTGAAGGAGTTGGAACCTTTGGCTAATGATGCTGTGCTGATAAAGAAACCCACTAGGGTTAAAGTGGGACAGAGTAAATTTTTCCCTTCTCAGAACGTCAAAGGGAGGGGGAAGAATGTGGTGGAATTGGAGGATGGTCAAGTTTGGAGTGGGGATAGAGTAGCTAGGTAATGCTCCCTCCATGTTCATTGGTTATGTTGGGTAAGGAGATGTGTTGTATCTTCCCCTTTTTCTCCCCTCCTTGGTACCTTCCGTCCACCCCCTCCGTCCCTCTTACCTTGGTATCTCCCGAAGCTCTCCTTAGAATGTTGACAACCTGCTCATGTCAGAGAGCAGATGACTTGAATAAAGTGACAGTTGAACTTCCTCTGGTCTTGTCACTTTCATTACCACACAGAGGATGAGTGGTCAGATTGGTAAAACCAGTGGGAAAGTCCATCAACACTCCCGTTGCTCAATCCGGCTCTGTGCTCCACTGCAAAATCAAATCCTTGCAAAGAAATAAACCATCTAAACAACTTGGGATTCTCTCCCTAAATAGCCATCAACCATTTCAGTGGCTTATGATCTGCTTGTGTCACAAACTTTGTGGCAAACAAACATAGGTGGACACAAGGCCCACACTATGGCAAAACACTGCTTCTAAATAGTCGCCCAACTTTGCTCTCTGGGTAGTAATCCCATACTTATAAAGGCTACCAGACGCTCTCTACTTTTGTCTTCTAGTTGAGTTAACATCCCCCCAACTCCTTTCTCATAGGCATTCATCTGTACAATGAAAATCTGACTGTAGTCAGGGGCTTTCACTATGAGTGCACGGCATAGTGCCTTCTGCAGTTCCTCAAATGGTTTCTGACACTCTTCAGTCCATATTACTTTTGTGGCTGCTTCTTAGAGGTCAAAGCAGGCCCTAGGCCAACTATACTTCAATAGTTTGCCACAAAATTCCTGCAATACTCAATAAGTCCTAAAAAGGCCCTAACTTCAGTTTGGGTAGTAGATAGCACTTCCTAGTGCATATCAGACTGAATCAAGGCATCCAACAGGCGAATATTCCCATTCCCCACCTGATGCCCAAGGTAGACTGCAGAGGACTGCCTCACCTGTCACTTAGTTGCCTTGATTATCAGTTTTGTCTCTTGTATCCTAACACCTGCTCAAGGTGCCTCAGGTGATCCTTTCATGAATTCTTACTGTCTTCCTCAACTTCCTCTGTCATAGCCA
The DNA here is from genome assembly GCF_964204655.1 of Triturus cristatus. NCBI lineage: Eukaryota > Metazoa > Chordata > Amphibia > Caudata > Salamandridae > Triturus > Triturus cristatus. Next base: position 636,512,892 of record NC_140594.1, on the reverse strand, counting down.
TGACACTCACTGTGTAGTCCCGCTGGAGGTAAGGCTGCAACCTGTTCATATAGAACGCCCTCTTCCACTTTTGCAGTCATGCTCCTCAGGGATACAGCTTCAGGGTACCTGGTTATGTGATCCACCAAACCAAGACATACTTGTTGCCTGACTGTAGGGTGGGATGGGGTGAGTCGAATGTACCGACTATGTCTATTCTCACTCGCTCAAATGGAACACTTACAGCTGGTAGAGGCATTAACGGTGCCTTAGTCTTCCCTCCTTTCTTAACACTCATCTGGCAAGCGGGGCAGGTTCTACAGAACATATCTGTGTCTCTGCACATCCTTGGCCAGTAAAACAAAGGGTCCAACCTATCCTGGATTTTCTAATCCTAATCTAAATGTCCTGCTAAGTGCACTTCATGGACCAGCGACAACAGAAATTTCCTGTGTACTAATAGAACCACTGCCCTCCTGCTAGTTTTTGGCTCCTGATTTACCAGTTCACTATCGAGTATACCATCCCTCCCTGCCAACATGTTTCTGTGTCCCGACCACTCCTTTGCTGACTTGTTCCTGGGCTTCCTTTTAAAGTCCCACTAGCATAGGGCACACTTCCCGCGGCTTGTGGAAATATTCCCGGGTAGGCCCCCAGCAGCTAGTAAACCCTGCAGCTTTGGAAGCGACCCAGACTCCAGCAATTGGTCCTTTTCTGGAGCTTCACCCTCCCCTCCATCTGGAGCAGAAGCGATGACCTGCACGACCTCTTTCTTCCCAGAGTCTGCCATTTCCTACAAAGAACCTTGTCCTGGTCCCTGAAAATCAGAGGTGACCCCAGCCCCACTCTGAGACTAATGTGCAGCTTGTGCCCTGGTTAACAAAACTGACATTTCCCAAGCCACTAAGGCTTCTGGTTCTGACACTAAGCCTAGGACACTCAAATCATTGCCCAAGAGACATCCAGGTCCTTACTTTTCCCTTACGGCCACATTAATCGTGGCCTGCTTGCCATTGGGCTCAATCTCAACCCTGGCAAGCAGATACTCTATGTCCTCTACACATGACTACCAATCCTGTCTCCTTGGTTCCAGGGAGTATCTTCTCAGGCTTATGGTACTCCCTTACAACCATAGTGTGGAAGGCTCCAGTATCCCTCAGTGCAGGCAGTTTCCTCTCAGTGATACCACCTTCCTGCACAAATCCTATTGTGTTTGGATGAATGTGCTTCAGAACATCTGAGTCCCTCACCCAAATGTCCATAGTTACGAGGCTAAGCGCAACCGGTCCCCCGGGGTGCTTTCTCCTACGTGCAACATGCTTCCTATCACGGGTGTCGGGTCAGCTTCTTTTGCCTGACAATCTCTCTTAAAGTGTCCCACCTGGAGGCACTTGAAGCATGTTGTCACCTTGGACTAAGAAAGGCTTCCTTGCCTTCCCTTCTCCTGATGCTCCTTCCCGAATATGCCATTACCAATCCCATGTGTCCTGGTCCCTCCTCGAATCCCATGAAGATTACCCTGGCCCTTACCCTCCGGTTTGTAACCAGTCTGTGGAGAGTTCCTCTCCCCCTTTAGCTTAGAACTGTGCTGCTGTAGCCCATTTTGACCCCTGTTAATTAACAACATATCGGCTAACACTGCACGTTTTGATGGATCCCTTTATGTCAAATCAGACAGGCACTGCCTAAATAGGGTAGAGAATGCCCCCTTAAATCACTCTGTCACCATCAATTAGTTAAAGGCCTGAAAATCCTTGACCTCCATCCCTATTACCCACTCATTCCAAAAACGCAATACAACATAAAGTCTCTAACAGAACACTATTTGCTCTTTTGAAGCCGTGGAATCTCTGCAGGTCTTGAGCTGATTTCAGCCCAAAACGCTTAATGAGAGCTTCCTTCATTCACTCATAGACAACCTGGTCTGCCACAGTCATTCTTTCAATGACGGCTGTCCCTTTAAGCGGCATGTGCACCATTAAGGCAGCTGTCCTGACACCTCATTTCAGGCCTGCACATTACAAGCAACTTCAAAGCACAGAAATCATTCCCAAATATCCAGATCTTCCACATGCACAAGATCTTTTGGAACATTGGCCACAGTCTGGCCTGAACTGGATGTAGTGTCACTTATCCCAGACAAAGTTGTCATTGCTACCATCCTAAGTTTCTCTCTCTCAAGTGCTATCTTTTCCCTTTTCAGCACTCTCTCCTTTTCCTTCTTTTTCTACTCCCACTCTCTGTTTTCCCTCCCTTTCTCTTGGTTTCTCCTCCCTCTCGCAATTAATCTTCTGGAACCCATTCCTCCTGTCTCTCCCACATCCTCTTCTCTTGTTCCCGGTGAGCTAGTCTTAGCTTCTCCTTCTTAAACTCTCTGGCTTTCTCATCTTCCTCAGCTTTAGCTTTCTGATGTGCCAACTGTAAGCTCAGGGTCTGTGCTAGACCCAATGCACTCAAGTGATTTACTCCTGGAATTGGTAACAGTGTAACCCTAGAAATGTCGAGGTGGTGTACATACCTGGTGTATTCTAGAAACTAAAGGTGGTGTCTTGGAGAAGATCTAGAGAATGCATTAGGGGAGACACTCGGCATGTGTCTGGCATAGATCTGTGCCTGAATCCACACCACAGCACTCTCTTCCTGGGTTCCTACCATGGTTACCTCCCCAGATTCAACTACAGCCTCATCCCTTTCACCCAGTATCTCAAACTGGTCCTTAATAATATTAGCATGGACTTCTCTGTCCCTACTACTGGGAATCCTCCACCCTCTGTCACCACATAAATCTGTCCTCTGATCTATGGACATGGTGCTGAGGTTAATTCCCAATCCTTTGTTTTCCATGGTCTATGCACGTAGCCTTTGAGCATAGAAAAAGAAAAACTGAATTTATTGTACTACTGGCGCATATTTGAAATGGCCAATGCCACTTTTGTATCCAGGCTCCTAAATGTTAGGCACCACACCGCTTACAGTGAATTGTCAGAATCCCTTTCAGAGAGCCACAGGGCTCACAGGGGCCCCTGGGCCCAACCGTGGTGGGGGAGGTCTTTTACTCCTGATGTCCAAGGACCCAGCCTCTTATGGATTCTTAGCCACTGGGCAAGTACCCCTTCTGCACTTGACTCTCAGTGATAGACGTGAACGTGCAGTCTAAGCACTTGGCAGGTGCAGCCTCTCCTCTGAAACAGCAGAAACGGTGACCCTTTGAATGTAACTCTAAGTCTGGGGTGAGGGGGGAACCAACAAAAAAAAAGGACAATATCCCCCTTGACCTGTATTTCTTCTTATATGCCTATTATTTAGTATTTTTCTACTTAGTTGGTTCCATCAATAAATACTTTGATCTCACATATATAAGAATTTTCCAATATTTGCCTAGTCATTTAATGCACAATTAGTGTATAATACATGTTTAACAAACACCTTCACATGAGAAATCCTTGATCCCCCATGCTACATTCACTCATCTCAAATACCTATCATACCAAACATGCAATCTACACACATACACACAAGAAAGTACAACAGGAAAAGATTTTCTGTTTCAGCTGTTGAAGTGTTGTGGACTGGAAACACTCCTAAGAACGCTCAACGCACGTTTCGGTGGACATTACCTTTATCCAGACACCTTCTTCAGGACCACACAAGTAGAGAAAACTTCCCAAGATGGCCGTGGGGGTGAGGGGGTTGATATGTTGCTGTCCCAGACTGTAAAGTCACTAGTAATTTTAAAACCCTGTTTTTCTGATAAATGATATGCTTCTTCTCTCCATAAAGACTCTTCTAGCAGACTAAAATAAATTGTGGAGGTTATTATCTTGAATGGTTCCTCTGCAGCTCTTGAATTTTACATTTTGTCCTTCATGTCTGAGTCAGCCAAACTCATATCAGCTGAATTCTTATGCATGAGGAAGAGTCTGTGGGGGCGTTTGAGCACAGTTGCCTCAATAGCTAAAATGTAATGTAATGAGGTGCTTATATAGCGCTCTAACACCCGACGGGTATCCTGGCGCTTAAAATGGAGAGTCCCCACCAGAAGTTAATAGGGGCAGCCGAGGTGTGACACCGGAAGGGAGGAAAAGAGAGATAATATCAGAAGGAAAAATTACTCCAGCCTAGGGAATAAAAACGTTTTCAACTTTTTCCTGAAATCCATAAGACTTTGGACCTGACGTAGATCCAAAGGGAGAGTGTTCCATAGCCGAGAAGCAGCGGCAGAGAAGGATCTGCCACCTGTTCTGGACCGCCTGAACCTCAATACATTCATCAGAAATGCAGAAGCAGAACGAAGGTTTCTAATTGGAGAATACCAGCTGAATTTTCTTTGCAGGTTCTTAGGGCCCATTCCATGAGCTGCCCTAAAGACAGTGCATAGAGCTTTGAATTGAATTCGCAGGTGGATCGGCAGCCAATGCAAATCTCGCAAGGCTAATGTGGTTGAGGTCCCTCGCTGCCTATTTAAAGCGAGTTTCGCTGCAATGTCCTGTATTCTGTACAGCTTCCCAATAAGGGTGTTAGGCGCACCCAGAAATAGAGAGTTGCAGTAATCAAGTCTGCTGAGAATTACGCATCTCACAACCTGGTTTCTAGCAGAGTTAGGCAAAAAAGGGAGGATCTTTCTCAGCACTCGGATTAGCGAGAAGCAAGTGCCAATCGTTTTAAAAAGATCCTGTCAATGTTAATTCCCATAGGAAATTTTAGACACGACTACAGCCCGAACTGCTGAACGGAATTACACCAAATTTGGCAAGAAGGTAGCGCTTGGTTCAGGAAGAGACCTTTTTTTTAAATGGTGTAAATCCGTGCAGTAGTTTCTGAGAGCTAAAAAAATAGAGGGCGGAAAATCATTTTTCCCATAGGAAAATTTAAACATGGTTACAGCTGAAACTGATGAACGGAATTACACCAAATTTGGCAAAAAGGTAGTGCTTGCTTCAGAAAGAGACCTGAGAAAATGAAAAAATTAAAGTTTCGATATCTATGGCCGGGGTGGATCCGCACACCCTCACGATCACGAGCTGCATTCTAATTGGCTGTCAACACTTCAAATCAGGAAGTGTTGGCAGCCATCTTGTGCCAACCGAGGCACAAGAAAACAGTAAAACAAACGTGCAAAACAAGAAAAGGGGGCAGGGTAGAAACACCCTGACCCCCCTAGGCCTGCTTAGGGGGTCCCACAAGGACCCACAGGGCCAAAAAAAGCATATTTTTTAAAACAAATCATGAGATGCGCGGAGGATCCGCGGATCCGGCCGCGAAAATAAAAAAAATGAAGCGTGGACTCCCGCGCTTCGTTATTAATTAGCCCCTGGGTGGGCCAAGTCCCGGGGGCATGTCAAAATATATTTGTGGGGGCCCAGGGGGACTGCCGCAGCCCTGGGGACCGCCACCCCCGGGGCTTTCTATAAATATTTGCACGGGGCGCACACAGCATCCCCCCGCAGCCCCGGGGACCTCCACCCCCGGAGCTTCTTTTTTTAATGTATGGGGGCCTCAAAGGCCCCCCAAGCCCTGGGGACCGCCAGCCCCGGGACTTTCATTAATTATTGTGTGGGGGCACACGGCCCCCCCGCTGCCCCGGGGACTGCCACCCCCGGGCTTCTTTTAAAAAAAATAAAAATATCTGTGTGGGGGGCTCGAGCCCCCCACACGCCCCGGGGACCGCCACCTCCCAGGGCACTAATATGTAAATTTGGGGGTCCGTTAAGGACCCCCTCGGGGACCACCACCTCCCCGGGGCTGTGTAGACATTAGGAGGTTGGCCTCGCGGACCCCCTCCTGGAGCCTGTGATGACCCTGGGGACTGCCACCCCCGAGGGCTGTCTCATGCAGTGTCCTGGGGTGCCCACCCCGGAACACTGCTGTTTGCTATGACAGGACGGGAGCCTCGCGGCTCCCACCCTGTCACAGCAAACACTGGTTTGGATTTTGAAAGAGAGAGCAGGAAACCTGCTCTCGCTTCCAAAATCCAAACCAGATTGCTTTTCCACAAAGGCGGAGCGGCATGTCAGCAGCTCCCCATGTGGAAAAGAAATGCCGGCTCCCGGGGACCGTGGAGGCATTGTGGCTCCCCCCACGGTCCCCAACGAGAGGGCAGGCCCTGGGGATGGGGTCCCCGGAGCCAGAAGTGGCCCGGCAGGGGGGCACGGGGCCCCCCTCTCCCATTATAAAAATACAAAAAAAAAGGCAAAGGCCGGCCCCGGAGGATGGGGTCCCCGGGGCCATAAATGGCCTGAGGAGGGGGGTCACGCAGCCCCCCTCCAAATAAAAAAAAAGGCAGGCCCCGGGAGATGGGGTCCCTGGGGCCGGAATTGGCCACGGGAGGGGGGCCCACGCAGCACCCTTCCCGTTCATTTTTTTTTTTTTTTAAAGGGATCAGGCCCTGGGGGATGGGGTCCCCAGGGCCCAAAAAAAGGGGAAAGAAGGGGGGCAACACAGCCCCCCTTCTAACAAACATTTTTAAAAAACACCGCAATCGTGCCAGAGGCCCCCCCCTCCCAGAAACACTCTGCAAACGCTCCCTGTGGCGCGTTTTAAATTGGGGAATTAATTCCCCTTCTATACTGGGGGTTCCTGGGGGCCAACCAGGTACCTCCAGTAAGCGCCACAGGGCTGCGTTGCAGAGAGGTGTAAAAAGGGGCGTGGCCTCTGAACACCTCTCTGCCACGGAGCTCCCTGGTGCATATTGGAGGTACCTGCTGGGCTAGTTGGCCCCCAGGGACCCTCAGGATTGATGAGGAATTAATTCCCCAACTTAAAATGTGCCACAGGGCATGTTTGCACACATGTCACCTCAGGCCCTGCCCTCTTCCTTCACCACTGTCCAAACGTGCCCCCTGGCGAGTTGTAAGTTGGGGAATTAATTCCCCTTGAATACTTAGGGTCCCTGGGGGCCAACTAGCCCACCAGGTACCTCCAGAATGCGCCAGGGAGCTGCTTAGCAGAGAGGTGTTCAGAGGCCACACCCCTTTTTACACCTCTCTGCATTGCAGCTCTGTGGTGCTTACTGGAGGTACCTGGTGAGCTAGCTGGACCCCTGGCTCCCTCAGGATTCACTGGGACTTTATCCCCAACTCAAAACGCACCACGGGGTGCGTTTGCACAGTGGTGAAGGGAGGGTCGGGGCCTGAGGTGACATGTGTGCAAACACGCCCTGTGGCATGTGTTAAGTTGGGGAATTAATTCCCCTTCAATCCTGAGGGCCCCTGGGGGCAACTAGGCCACCAGGTACCTCCAGTAAGCGCTACAGGCCTGCGTTGCAGAGAGGTGGTCCAGGCCACACCCCTTTCTACACTTCTCTGCAACACAGCTCTGTGGCGCTTAATGGAGGTACCTAGTGGGCAAGTTGGACCCCAGGGACCCTTAGGATTCAAGGGGACTTAATATCCCAACTTAAAACGCGCCACGTGGGGGTTTGCACAGTGGTGAAGGGAGGAGGCGGGGCCAGAGGTGACATGTGTGCAAACACGCCCTGTGGCGCATTTAAAGTTGGGGAATTAATTCCCTTTCAATCCTGAGGTCTCCTGGGGGCCAACTAGCCCACCAGGTGCTAACAGTAAGCGCCACTGCGCTGCGTTGCAGAGAGGTGGTCCTGGCCATGCCCCTTTTTACACCTCTCTGCAACGCAGCTCTGTGGCACTTACTGGAGGTACATGGTGGGCTAGTTGGACCCCAGGGACCCTCAGGATTGAAGGGGACTTAATCCCCCAACTTAAAATGCGCAACGGGGTGGGTTTGACAGTGGTGAATGGAATCGGCAGAGCCTGAGGTGACATGTGTGCAAACACGCACTGTGGCCTGTTTTAAGTTGGGGAATTAATTCCCCTTCAAGCCTGAGGGCCCCTGGGGGCCAACAAGCCCCCCAGGTACCTCCAGTACGCGCCATAGACCTGCGTTGCATAGAGGTGGTCTACACCCCTCTGCAACGCAGCTCTGTGGCGCTTACTGGAGGTTCCTGGTGGGCTAGTTGGACCCCGGGGACCCTCAGGATTTGAGGGGACTTAATCCCCCAACTTAAAACGTGCCATGGGGCGTGTTTACACAGTGGTGAAGGGAGGGGGCGGGGTCTGATGTGACGTGTGCAAACACGCCCTGTGGCTCGTTTTAAGTTGGGGAATTAATTCCCCTTCAATCCTGAGGGCCCCTGGGGGCCAACTAGTCCACCAGGTGCTTCCAGTAAGCGCCACTGCGCTGCGTTGCAGAGAGGTGCTCCAGGCCATGCTCCCTTTTACACCTCTCTGCAACGCAGCTCTGTGGTGCTTACTGGAGGTACCTGGTGGGCTAGTTGGACCCCAGGGACCCTCAGGATTCAAGGGGAATTTATCCCCCAACTTAAAACGAGGCACGGGGCGTGTTTGCACACATGTCCCCTCAGGACCCCCCTCCCTTCACCACTGTGCAAACGCGCCTCGTGGCGCATTTTAAGAAGTAGTTTTAATCCCCCTGCCCTATTATGTACTAGGGCCTTACAGAGGAGGTCATGCTAATCACAGGGGTACCCCAACGCATAGTGTTCCCTAGTGTATGTAGGTGTTTTCACTGTATTCTAAGTGTCTTTTAGTATAGCATTGGCTCTAGGCCTGGTTAGTCAGAGTCAGTTACCACCAGTACACGTCTGAAAAAGTTGTGGGCATAGGATGATTTTGCAACAAGGCCTCTTTCTGCTCCTCTGTTGGTTCTTCCTGCAATTTTATTCGTCTTTGTGGACTTCTGTTGCCTCTTTCTGCATTTCTTTTGCTTCTTTCTGTGCGTTTTTTCTTCTTTCTTCACATGTCCTACCTCTGTAGGCAAAGTTAGAAACTAGCATTTAAAAAACCTTTGAAATTCACAGAAAAAAACCATAGGTTTCAAGCACGTTATAGTTAGAAATTAGCATTTAAAAAACCTTAGAAATTCACTGAAAAACCATAGGTTTTAGGGAAAGTTATATTTTTAGTTGGACATTTCACTCGTACAAAACCATAGAAATTCCCCCGTTATAGTTAGTTCAGCTAACTATAACTCGCGCCCCCGCAATGCACTGCTGATGACGTCACATATTACATCACTCATGACATGGCCAGTGACATCACTGATGACATCACTGATGACATCTCAAATTACATCACTGATGACATCATTCATGTGATAAATTAATGCATCTTCTCACACCCTAATTTAACCTTTGATACACCCACTCTAAATTACAGACTGCCATTCTCAAAACCATAGACACTCCAACACCAATAACTACATACCCACTCACTGATTCTTAGGTTTACACACACATCCATTCACTCACCCGCACAGTCACTCATACTTATGGTCATTCAGTAGAGGACTATCATATGCACTCATACACCTATTTAGAAACTCACACACCGCCACTCATCCAGAGAGTTACTCACACACCTAGTCAGTCATGCAAATACTTAATCACACTGCCATTTACTCACCTATACAGTTATACACACACCAGCTCACTTACTCATACAAATACTAGCACATACTTACGCTCTTATACAATCACTGATACAAGCACAGACTAATCCATACAGCCACTCTCACAATCACACTCTCACTTATAGCCATTTATATACTCCAACACACATATATACTACCTTTCACATACGTAGTTACTAACACATATACAACTGAGATACACATTCACTCACCAACACACCTATACACACACTCACCCACCCATACAGTCCATCACAGATGCACTCTTGAAACCATGCACCCAGTGAATCACCCACTCACATATCTATGTACAGAGTCACACATACCCCACCCACACAAACACTCAGGCACCCAAACAGATACTCAGACAACCAATCAGTAACCCATTTAGACACTCATGTAGCTATTCGCAAACCCATGCAGCTGCTTACACACCAACAGACAGACGGATACAGACATTCACACAGTTTACTCACTAACCCATGCATTCAGTAAGATAAGTTAATTCACTCACTTATAGAGTCAGTCACGCACCTACTAAATCATCCATTGAGACACTTATACACCCACTCATTCTTCAATAGGCCTTTCCCTATATATATTAAACATATTTAAACTTTACAGAAACACACAGTCACTGGATGATGTCATCAGTGATGTCATTTGAGATGTCATCTGTGATGTCACTGACCATGTCATGAGTGATGTAATATGTGACATCATCAGCAGTGCATTGCGGGGGCGCAACTTATAGTTAGCTTAACTAACTATAACGGGGGAATTTCTATGGGTTTCTACGAGTGAAATGTCCAATTAGCTATAACTTTCCCTAAAACCTACGTTTTTTTCAGTGAATTTCTAAGGTTTTTTTAAATGCTAATTTCTAACTAGAATGTGCCTGAAACCTATGGTTTTTTCAGTGAATATATATATATATATATATATTATATATATATATATATATATATATATATATATATATATATATTACCTACTGGCGGTCGCCAGTAGGTAGTTATAGTTAGGACCCCTTTTCCATAGGAAAACCTCAACATTCTATTTTGAATAACTTTGGCGCCGGTCGATGAATCCTCGCGAATTTCTCAAAATAGGTGGGGCGCTACGCTCCGCTCCTACCCTGAAAGTCTCGGGGGGATTCGTCAAGCGGGGGCTGAGATAAAAGGGGGGTCCCAAAACGCGTTTTTCCCATGCATTTTTCCATAGGACCTTTAGAACGAGCTACAGCCCGAACGGCTGAACAGAATTACTAGAAATTTGGCAGAGAGGTAGTCCCTAGGTCAAGGAAGTGCCTTTTGTAGGTTTGGTGTAAATCTGTTCAGTAGATTCTGAGAAAATAGCCTTTAAATCAATATATATATCTGAGCCCGCTTACGGTACGCTTACCGTACGCTTACCGTAAGCGTACGGTGGCGTGCGCGAGCGCGAATCTGATTGGCTCTTAGATCTTAGTAAACATTCGAATCGGCCGAAACCAGGAAGCGGCGTCCGCCATTTTGTCTCTCGCACTGAGTGTTGTTTATCAAACATGATGGCCAAAAACATGTTACGGGGCTGTTTTGACAACTCCCTCCCACATAGTCATGTTGAGGGAGTCCCCAAACATCCCCCAAGAGAAAAAACGGTTTTATTTTTTTTTCGGCAATTTCGCGGAGTACGCTTACCGTACGCTTACCGTAAGCGTACGGTAAAAAAATAAAAAAATAAAAAACACTATCCACACTTACCCCACCCCCTGTGATTTTTGTGGCCGAAGTCCACCAAATGTACAGGGCTTATTAACAGGTAAAAAAAACTAAATTTTGGCAACATGAAATTATAAAATCGAAATAAAAAAAACACTATCCACATTGACCCCACCCCCTGTGCTTTTTGTGGCCGAAGGCCACCAAATGTACAGGGCTTATTAAAGTTGATAAAAATCGTGCACGGAACGAACTGCGTTAAGTGGGCGCGCACGCTTTGAATGGTGTAAAGTAACTTAGCATTTAAAAAACCGTACAAATTCACTGAAAAAACCATAGGTTTCACACACGTTATAGTTAGGAATTAGCATTTAAAAAACCTTGCAAATTCACTGAAAAAACCATAGGTTTCACACATGTTATAGTTAGCGGAAATTTTACTGATAAAAAACCAGTGAAATTGCCCCGTTATAGTTAGTGCTGGCAACTATAACTCACGCGACCGCAATCTTCTGCTGATGACATATGTGTCTTTATGAAAAAAAAATATTTGTAATATATGTATAGCTAAAAATGTATGGAAGAAGACATGGGCAAATAAGTGTCTAAATACAGTATTAGCATCAGCAGAGGATTGCGGTCGCGTGAGTTATAGTTGCCAGCACTAACTATAACGGGGCAATTTCACTGGTTTTTTATCAGTAAAATTTCCGCTAACTATAACATGTGTGAAACCTATGGTTTTTTCAGTGAATATATATACATATACATATAAATATATTATCTACTGGCGGTCGCCAGTAGATAGTTATAGTTAGGACCGAGTTCCCATAGGAAATCTGAAAATTCTATTTTGAATAACTTTGGCGCCGGTTGACTTATCTTCGTGAGATTTTCAAAACTAATGGGGCGCTCCGCTCAGCTCCTACCCTGAAAGTCTCGGGGTGATTCGTCAAGCGGGGGCTGAGAAAAAAGGGGGGTCCCAAAACACGTTTTCCCCATGCATTTTCCCATAGGACCTTTAGTCGAAGGTACAGCCCGAACGGCTGAACAGAATTACTTGAAATTTGGCAAAGAGATAGTCCTCAGGTCAGGCATGTGCCTTTTGCATATATGGTGTAAATCCGTTCAGTAGTTCCTGAGAAAATCAAAAGTAAAATCACATATATATCTGGGCGGAGCCTAACCACACATCTCATTGTGAGATCTGATTGGCTGTCAGCACTTCATCCAAGAAGTGTTGGCAGCCATCTTGGGACCAATTTACATGATAGCACCTCATTAAAAAGCATTGCAGTTAATAGAAGGTTTTAAGACTTTAGTTACATTATAAATCATTTGTTGATGGTACCATACTCATTTTAGGAATTGTGGTATGTTCTAAGGTGATTTTACCATGTGAAAAAGCCTTCTGCTGGGATATCATGAATCATGTTTGAGAGAAAACTATTTTCACATGCTTTTCCCACAGAGGTTTGGAAGGTGATCTATAAGCTAAACTGAGAGCATATTTTCTGTAAATTCACATTATCTTTCTCAGTCATGTGAGAATAAAGTCTGACATTCTCAGTAAAACATGTACATCCAACAAGGGCAGAGACTGTCAGTTGATTCCTTTGTGTTCTACTGCAGCTTCCCAGAGTGTTCCAAAGAACAACTAGAGCGCTACCACTCCTACTTATGATAAACGTATGGCACACCTGAAGCCATCTTGATTGGAATAAATTGGTAACTCTTAAAACATTTAATTTGCAAAGGAACAAAATGAGGGGGTTCATTTTGCCATAGAATGTATGATTAGTGCTGCAGAAAGAAAAATTAGGCACATTTTGACTTCTCAAATCCTCTTCTATTTCATTAAAAAGTTCTGACATGCAGACTGAAACATGCACTTTGAATACCAGCAGCAGACTTCCCTGGTGAGCAGTAGCTTTACTACAGTGATCTAATGAGGAACTAGAGTGCTACCATTCAGAATTTATGGCAAATGTGTCACATCTGAATGCCTTCTTGATGGAACCAAAGTAAACAAGCATTGAAAATGCAATAGGTCTCGCCCTCGTTTAAGTTAAAGCAATTCTGTTTGTAATTAGGTGGCTTTTTAGCTTTGCTTTCATTAGTGTTTTTCAAAATTTCATGTACATAACATGCATATATGTATATGTATGCATGCATTTATATTTGTATTTATATAGATATGCAGATTATATATATGTTTATATATGTATGTATATATTTGTTGGACTGAAGGAAGCGCTGTGCTGAACTCTCTAATTAAAAGCTTCGTGTCTCTTGAAGTGGGCCTCTGGTGTTTTTGTTCACAGAGAGTGGAATTTGACGGGTTGCTACGTACCCGTCTTTGAAGAGACCGCCCTGCAGGGTTGGTGGCTCCCCTTTCGGAGGTTTTTCTTTTTGTATATATATATATTCACTGAAAAAACCATAGGTTTCAGGGGTGTTATAGTTAGCTGGACTTTTCACTTGTACAAAACCATTGAAATTCCCCCGTTATAGTTAGTTCAGCTAACTATAACTCGCGCGCCCGCAATGCACTGCTGATGACGTCACATATTACATCACTCATGACATGGTCAGTGACATCACTCATGACATCACTGATGACATCTCAAATGACATCACTGATGACATCACTGATGACATCATCCAGTGAATGTGTGTTTTTCTGAAAATTAAATATGTTTTATATATGTATATCTCAAGGTCGATGGAAGAATAAATGGGTATATAAGTGTCTAAATGGATGATTTGTTTTTGAAAAATTGATTGTGTAACTGACTGATTAAGTGTATCATAGTGAATACATGGCTTAGTGAGTAATGTTTAAATATGTAAATATCTGTATCAGTCTCTCACTTTGTGTATAAGTGGCTGCATGGGTTGGTGAGTAGCTACATGGGTGTCTATATAGGTTATTAGTTGGTTTTTTGAGTATCAGTCTGAGTGTCTGCATGGTTCGGTGGGGGGTATTACGTAGTGCATAGGTGCATGAATGAGTGACTCACTGTTTGTATGTGTTGAACACAGCATGTGTGCAGGACTGTATGGGTGGATGAGTGTGTGTATGGGTGTGTTAGTGAGTGAATGACTGTCTCAATAGTGTCTTTATGAGTAACTACATATGTTTTAAACTAGTATATGTGACTATTGGTGTATATATGTGAGTATATGTGAGAGTGAGAGATTGAAAGAGTTCCTGTATGAATAAGTATGTGTTTCTATAAGTGATTGTTTAAAAGACTAAGTATGTGTAAGTTTCCGTAGAAGTAAGTATGGTGGTGTGTGTATAACTGTATATGCAAGTAAATGTATGTTTGATTCTTTATTAGCATGAGTGACTATGTGTGTGAGTAACTCTATGGATGAGTGGCATTGTGTAACAGGATGTATAGGTGTATGAGTACATATGATGAGTGAGTACATGTATGAGTGACTGTATAGGACTGTTGGTGAATGAGTGGATGTGTATGTGGATCTTAGAATTACTGAAGAGGTTGTTGTAACTGGTATTGGTATGTCCATTGTTTTGAACATTTTTGTCTCTATTTTTGAATGTGTGTATCAAAGGTTATATTAGGGTGAGAGGAGGTCTGCCACTCTATCACAAGGATGATGTCAGCAGTGATGTCATCAGTGATGTCATTTGAGATGTCATCAGTGATGTCATGAGTGATGTCACTGACCATGTCATGAGTGATGTAATATGTGACGTCATCAGCAGTGCATTGCGGGCGCGCGAGTTATAGTTAGCTGAACTAACTATAACGGGGGAATTTCAATGGTTTTGTACAAGTGAAAAGTCCAGCTAACTATAACACCCCTGAAACCTATGGTTTTTTCAGTGAATTTCTGAGGTTTTTTAAATGCTAATTCCTAACTATAATGTGCCTGAAACCTATGGTTTTTTCTGTGAATTTCAAAGGTTTTTTAAATGCTAATTTCTAACTATGCCTACAGAGATAGGACATGTGAAGAAAGAAGAAAAAATGCACAGAAAGAAACAAAAGAAGTGCAGAAAGAAGCAACAGAGTCCTCAAATACGAAGATAAGTGCAGGAAGAAGGATAACGTGCAGAAAGAACAAAAAGAAGAGCAGAAAGAAGCCTTGTTGCAAAATCATCCTGTACCCTCAACTTTTTCAGACGGATACTGGTGGTAACTGAGTCTGACTAACCAGTCCTAGAGCCAGTGCTATGTTAAAAGACACTTAGAATACAGTGAAAACACCTACATACACTAGGGAACATTATGCGTTGGGGTCCCCCTGTGATTAGCATGACCTCCTCTGTAAGCCCCTAGTGTATAATAGGGCATGGGGATTAAAACTACCTCTTAAAACAGGCCACAGGGCGTTTTTGCACACGTTAACTCAGGCCCCGTCCCCTCCCTTCACCACTGTGTAAACACGCCCTGTGTCCATTTTTAGTTGGGAGATTAAGTTCATTTGAATCCTGAGGGTCCCTAGGGTCCAACTAGCCCACTAGGTACCTCCAGTAAGTGCCACAGAGCTGCGTTGCAGAGAGGTGTAAAAAGTGGCACGGCCTGGACCACCTCTCTGCAATGCAGCTCAGTGGCGCTTACTGGAAGCACTTGGTGGGCTAGTTAGCCCCCAGGGGCCCTCAGTATTGAAGGGAAATTATATCCCCAATTTAAAACGTGCCATAGTGCGTGTTTGCACACGTCACCTCAGGCCCCGTCCCCTCCCTTCACCACTGTGTAAACGCGCCCTGTGGCTGTTCTAAGTTGAGAGATTAAGTCCCCCTGAATCCTAAGGGTCCCTAGGGTCAAACTAGACCACTAGGTACCTCCAGTAAGCGCCACAGAGCTGCGTTGCAGAGAGGTGTAAAAAGGGGCTTGGCCTCAGAACACCTTGCTGCAGCGCAGCTCCCTGGCGCATACTGGAGATGCCTGTTGGGGGCGCGTTTGCAGAGTGCTGCACGGAGGGGGCATGGCCTCCGGCACGATGCCAGTCTTTTATTTATTTTAGTTTTTTAAGAAGGGGGGCTGTTTGGTTCCCCTTCTTATTCTAATTTATTGGCCCTGATGACCCCATCCCCCAGGGCCAGTCTCCTAATTATATTTTTTTGACCCCAATCCCCAGGGCCGGCCACTGTTTTTTATTATTTTTAAAAAATATATATTTATAGACACACCTAGGACATGCTGGACAAACCGTACGTACCTATCACCATGACGATTTGCGTGATATTCATTAAAAGGCGACTATGCATGCAATGAATCCACGTGGAATGTATTTACACCACTAGTGAAGCTCTGACATGTCTGATGCCCTACCGTGCCTAATCCTGGTAGACACCCTTGTCGTTTATTTATACAAACATGGGTAGCTATTGACGGGCACATTTAATACACATGCACACCAAGCCATTCAAAGGGGATTCGTCAAAAATTCGACCAAAACTATGCAAGAAACCCCCCTCACGGTTAATAAAACACACATCCACTGCCGGATGTGTAATACTTTTTATTTTACTCTCTGGAAAGGGGACGAACATCACTTGAGAGTCACAGCGTGCTCCTGACAGAGCCCAATGCTGTGTTACACCCACCATTGCCTGCCGAGTGCCACACACCTCTGTGTTGTATTCCACTAGCTAGTGCATATGCTATGACACTCTCTAGCCCATGTGCACTGTAACACCACCCCGTGAATATGTCATGCCACACTTGTCTTCGCACGGGTTATATTGCCCCATCTAACGTGCCTTTCTCGATGCCTATGTTATAACGCACAGTGCTATGCCATACATATTACAATCTGGGATCCATATCTTTGTCACAGTGCATATGCAACGTTACACTCCCCAGCACATATTTTATATTACAACTTTAGAGACTAGTTAGGTTACACAACACTGCCCTGTGCATATTACACTCCAAGGCGCATATCGCATAGCACGCGCTAGTGCCTGTGCTATCTCGCGCTCTCCAATGAATCTGTCATTGCGCACAATGTATTGCATATTATATTTCACGCCCGGTTCATCTTATATCACACTTTTTGGTGCATAGTTTATACCATACACTATATCTAGTTTTCATTTTCAATCGTGCTCTCAGGACTATGTTCTATATAACACTGTGTTCACCTACCCTTTTCACGGGCATTACATTTTGCGATAGGGGGTGGAGGGTCAGGGGGTGTTTCTGCCAAGTGAGCCCGGAGTCACAGTCACAAACGTCCTCTTCTTCCTGAATAAAAGTGAGATTATGCTGCATACTTGTTCATATTTTAAGTAGTTCGCACAGACACAATGTTTTAAAAACAATAAAGTCCCTAATACCCGCCTTCTCTGAACAGTTAGCTTGCTGCCCCATCCCCTTCCTCCCTATCCTCTGTTGTGTGAATCCATGGACTAGCCTCCTCCCTCCTGCCATGCATGGTCTGATGTGCTGCCACTGCCCTCAATTTAGTATGATGTACCAGTCCACTCCTCCTGCCCTCCATTGCCCAATTCTATGCCCCATCATTGACCTCCTGCTTAAACTCTGTGCTTAGCTTGCTGCCCCTATTCTCCTTCCCCCTGCCCTCCGATGTCTTTGTGCATGCCCCTGCTCCATCCTTTTTGCCCACCATGTCCCATGGACCTGCCACTCCTATCTACTCTGAGTGTTCTGTTGAGCTGCCACTCCCCTCCCACCTGCCTAGCATTGTCAGATGACTGTAACCTGTCCCTGCCACCTCCACCCTGCCTGTCCACATGCCATGCCCCTATCCTCTTCCTCCTGTCCTACATGGTCCATTGTACTGCCACACCCTTCTGCCCTCCCTGGTCTGTTGTGCTGCAATTGCTCCTCCTGCCTGCCCCGTGTGGTCTGTTGTGAGGTCCCTTCCCCTGAACTTTCTTGTCTGTGCACAGGTCCTGACCCTTCCTTCTATCCTCCATCGTCCTTTGTGCATGCCCCTCCACCCTCCTTCTTGCCCATCATAGCCATTGTGCTGCCACTAACCCTCCCACTTGCCATGCATGGTCTTCTGTGCTGCCATGGCCCCTCCCACCTTCCCTGTGTGGTCAGTTAGCTGCCCCTGACCCCCTCCCACCTTCCCTCCATGGTCTGTGTGTATGCCATCACAGTCTCACTGTTGCTCTTCATGGTGTGTCTTGCTTCTAGTGCCCATCCTGCCTGACCTCCATGGCTATCTTGCTGCTCCTGCCCTGCCCCCTTGCCCCCAGCCCTACTCCCTCCCTCCTGGCTTGTCTGTTCCATTGTAATGCCCCTGATCCGTCCCTCCTGCCCTTTATGGTCTGTTATACTGCAGCTTTCTCTCCTGTCTGTCCATTATGGTCAGCTAGCTACCATTGCCTCTTGCCCCTCTGTTCTCTGTTGTCCATGTGCATGGTCCTGTCCCCTCCCTCTTGCTTTCTATGGATTGTTGTGCTGCACTCCCGTCCTGCATGCCCTTTGTGGTGTATTGTGCTGCTGCAAACCCTGATTCCTGCCCTGCAGGGTCAGTTTGGTGCACCTCTCCATGTCCCTCCTGTCCTCTGTTATCCAAGTCCATGTCCCTATCCCATTTCCTTCCATGATCCAATGTACCATACTTGCGAACATTTTGAACTTGGTAAGAGGGAGATTTTGAAAAAAAACTGGGGTATTGATTTTCCCCTTTGAGTTACATTGAAGAAGAGGATATTGTAGACAGGAGACAGATCAAATAAAGCCCATTTGAGCTTAAAAACATTGGACGTTTCCTGGCTGAATCGGGTCTGTTGGCATGTATGGTTGTACTACCATTGCCTCTTCCTTCTGCCCACAATGGTCTATTACATTGCCACAGCCTTGAAGGAGGGTAGATTTTGTATCACAGGGGGCCCCTGGCCCGTTCTGTCCACACCTGAAGTATGAGACCCTTGTCCTTGCCCTGCCAGCTGCATTTGTAGGCCGTATTAAATTGACCAGCGGGTCCTGTGTTGCTATATAATTATCCTGAGACATCCTTACCACTCAGCCAGCATAAAACCCCTGTGTAGGCCCTTCTGTTCAATATGTAGGCCTCTTTGTTAAATTGACCATAGCTCTGCAATTTTAGTGTATAGCAGTCTGAAGGCAGGTCTGCGAGGCCTTCTGATCCAAACTAGTAGCCCTCACCCTACCCGAGTGCTCCGTGCTCGGTATCAAAGTTCAACATCCCCCTGAAGCTGTCGACATACAGTAGGCTGCATCCTGGACTGGTACTTGCTTCCTGGGCAGGTTTCCCGCTTTTAAGGAAGTGGCAACCGCAGAGCGTCAAGTTAGGAGAACTGAGGAGATTTTATACATGAATATATTGAATTCCCGTACAATACCCATTATTTTCTGCTTGCTCTATGGAACTTACGATAAGCGATTGGCCTGAGAGACTGACCTTTTCACCCAGTCCATTGTCAGCATTAAGTGGGTAAATGACGAAATGTCTGGTAAAATCTGCAGACGAAGCTTTTGGGTAGCATACGTAGGTAGATGTAGCGTGCAAAGGAGCCCACAAAATGATATAAAAAGGGAGCACCCACAGATATCGACGGACTACCTCGCCGTCTGTATGTAGGTTAACAGGCAGTGCAGGTTTTCCCCAAGAGCTGGGAGCTCTTGTCTTCCTTTGCTTAAAATGTCTTGCTCTGCTTTGCTTGAAGTATCTTATTCTATTTTACCTATATGAAATGTCATGTTATGTTTAACCATTGTTCTCTTTACTTTTGCATTTAAAAGATTTTGTATTGTAATTGCAGGAATGCTTGCTCTAAGAGTAAACGTGAGTGTTCCTAGGTAACATTTTCTTTGGTGTAACTTGTTTCTCATGATGCATTTATAGATGTGTTTTCTCTCTCTCTCTGTCAGTACATTAATTGAGATACAGAGAATATTATGACAGCTGTATGATTATCTGGATTCTGTATTTTGTACTTTATGTCTCTATTCTGCGGTTTCTTTGAAATTGCATCTTCTCATTAAACTGCCATTGTATTCTGCCTCCAATTCCATGTCTCATATGTCTGTTTTCTTCATTTTTGGAGCAAGCGTTCCTAGGCACCCCGGCTCAAATTAAGGTGCCCCTTTTGTCCCTGACTCACTCTCCTGCTCAGTTCTGTGGTGGCTCCCGGGGATCTGGGGACCGCCCCTAGCTTCCTTGACCCGTAATAGATCTTCCCTCCAACAGCCTCTCTTGCAAGTCCTGTATTGTTGGTTTGTTGCCCCTGCCCCCCTTTCCACTGCCCTCCATAGTCTGTTGTGCTTGCACGGCCCTTCCTGCCTGCTCAGTGTGGTTAAATTGTTGCCTTTGCACCCTCCTACCTGCCTTCAATTTTCAGAGTCCCTGCCCCTGGCCTCTGCCTCTCAACAGTATCCTAATGAACAACTAGATTGCTAACATTCTATATTTATTACAAAAGTGTGGAACGCCTGACATCATCTTGATGTAATCAAAACTGTAATACCTAGAGCATTTCCTTTAGAAATTACATATATGAGAGGGTCTTATTGGCATCAAAATTATGGTTAGTGCTCTAAAAGACTAAAATAAGGACATATTTTCTGAGTTTTCAAATAGCGACAAAGCACTTTTAAATTATTTGTTATCTTTATGTTTTTTTATCCAGTTGACCACTTGATTAAATGTTGCACTTAGGGGAGAGGATGTGGTGTTACTTCCAGAACTGCAGACTTTGCAACTGGGGAACCAGGTTGAAGTTTCTGCTTCAGCTCGACATTCTGTGATTCTGGTCAAATCACTTAGTCTCCCCATGTCTACAACCAAAATGAATTTGTTCTTGTGTGATGTAACCAATGCTCATGTAAAGCACTCCAATACCTGACAAGTCTGCACTATATAACACTGCAAAAACACAAAATAATAAGTGTTTTGCACACTTCTGTCATTGGGCTATATTTGGGCTACATCTGGGTGATTTTGGGCTACATTTGGGCTCTTTTGTCTCCGGTGGCCATCTTGGGAGATTTATTTGTTATGAAGTTTCCTAATTTCCTCATGTACTGCAGTCTCCTCAGTAGGAAATGCTTTCAGTTTTTTACTTTGATTCCATCATGAAGGTATTCACATATGTCACACATTTGCCATAAATTCTGAATGTTAGCACTCTAGTAGCTCATTAGATCACTGTAGTAAAACTACTGCACCATGGAAGTCTGCTCCTGGTATTAAAAGTGCATGTTTCAGTCTGCATGTCAGAATTTTCTAATGAAATAGAAGAGGATTTGAGAAGTCACTCAAAATGTGCCCTCATTTTCTTTCTTCAGCATTAATCATAATTTCTATGGCAAAATGAACCTCCTCATTGTGTTCCTTTTTAAATAAAATGTTTTAAGTCTTACCAGTTTATTCCAATCAAGATGGCTTCAGGTGTGCCTTACTTTTGTCATAATGAAGACAGTAAGCGCTCTAGTTGTTTTTAAGAACATGCTGGGACATTCTGTCATTGGGCTATACTTGGGCTACATCTGGGTGATATTTGGGCTACATTTGGGCTCTTTTGTCTCTGGTGGCCATCTTGGGAGACTTATTTGTTATGAAGTTTCCTAATTTCCTCATTTACTGCAGTCTCCTCAGTAGGAAATACTTTCAGTTTTTTACTTTGATTCCATCAAGAAGGCATTCAGATGTGTCACACATTTGCCATAAATTCAGAATGTTAGCACTCTTTTTGCTCATTAGATCACTGTAGTAAAGCTACTGCTCACCAGGGAAAACTGCTGCTGGTATTGAAAGTGCATGTTTCAGTCTGCATGTCAGAATGTTTTAATGAAATAGAAGAGGATTTGAGAAGTCACTCAAAATGTGCCCTAATTTTTCTTTCTGCAGCACTAATCATACTTTTTATGGAAAAATGAACCCCCTCATTTTGTTCCTTTTTAAATTAAATGTTTTAAGAGTTACCACTTTATTCCAAGCAAGATGGCTTTAGGTGTGCCATACGTTTATCATAAGTAGGACTGTTAGCGCTCTAGTAGTTCTTTGGAACACTCTGGGAAGCTGCAGTAGAACACAAAGGAATCAACTGACAGTCTCTGCCCTTGTTGGATGTACATGTTTTACTGAGAATGTCAGACTTCATTCTCACATGACTGAGAAAGATAATGTGAATTTACAGAAAATAAGCTCTCAGTTTAGCCTATAGATCACCTTCCAAACCTCTGTGGTAAAAGCATGAGAAAATATTTTTCTCTCAATCATGATATCCCAGCAGAAGGCTTTTTCACATGGTGAAATCACCTTAGAACATACCACAATTCCTAAAATGAGTATGGTACCATCAACAAATGATTTATAATGTAACTAAAGTCTTAAAACCTTCTATTAACTGCAATGCTTTTTAATGAGGTGCTATCATGTATATTGGTCCCAAGATGGCTGCCAACACTTCTTGGATGAAGTGCTGACAGCCAATCAGATCTCAGGATGAGATGTGTGGTTAGGCTCCGCCCACATATATATATGCTTTTAAATGCTATTTTCTCAGGAAATACTGAACAGATTTACACCAGACCTGCAAAAGGCACTTCCTTGACCTTATGGCTACCTCTTTGCCAAATTTCAAGTAATTCTGTTCAGCCGTTCGGGCTGTAGCTGTGTCTAAAGGTCCTATGGAAAAATGCATGGGGAAAACGCGTTTTGGGACCCCCCTTTTTTCTCGGCCCCTGCTTGACGAATCCCCCCGAGACTTTCAGGGTAGGAGCGGAGCGTAGCGCCCCACCTATTTTGAAAATTTCGCGAGGATTCGTCGACCGGCGCCAAAGTTATTCCAAATAGAATGTTGCGGATTTTCTATGGAAACAGGGTCCTAACTATAACTACCTACTGGCGACCGCCAGTAGGTAATACACATACATATATATATAAATGCATATGCATATATGTGCATATGTGTGCGTGTAGAGAGAGGTAGAGAGAGGTAGAGAGGTAGAGGTGTAGAGGTAGAGAGGTAGAGGTAGAGAGGTAGAGAGTAGTAGAGAGAGAGGTAGAGAAAGGTAAAGAGGTAGAGAGTAGAGGATGAGTAATAGAGAGTAGAGAGAGAGTAGTAGAGAGTAGTAGAGAGAGTAGCAGAGAGTGAGTAGGAGAGAGTAGTAGAATGAGTAGTAGAGAGTGAGTAGTAGAGAGTAGTAGAGAGTGAGAAGTAGAGAGTAGTAGAGAGTGAGTAGTAGAGGGAGTAGTAGAGAGTAGTAGAGAGTAGTAGAGAGTAGTAGAGAGTGAGTATTAGAGAGTGAGTAGTAGAGAGTAGTAGAGAGTGAGTAGTGGAGACTGAATAGCAGAGAGAGAGTAGTAGAGAATGAGTAGTAGAGAATGAGTAGTAGAGAGTAGTAGAGAGAGTAGTAGAGAGTGAGTAGTAGAGAGTAGTAGAGAGTGAGTAGTATAGAGTAGTAGAGAGTAGTATAGAGAGAGTAGTAGAGAGTGAGTAGTAGAGAGCAAGTAGTAGAGAGTGAGTAGTAGAGAGTGAGTAGTAGAGAGTAGTACAGAGTGAGTAGTAGAGAGTGAGTAGTAGAGAGTAGTACAGAGTGAGTAGTAGAGAGTGATTAGTAGAGAGTAGTGGAGTAGTAGAGAGTGAGTAGTAGAGAGTAGTAGAGAGTGAGTAGTAGAGTGAGTAGTAGGGAGTAGTAGAGAGTGAGTAGTAGAGTGAGTAGTAGAGTGAGTAGTAGAGAGCAAGTAGTAGAGAGTGTGTAGTAGAGTAGTAGAGAGTAGTAGAGTGAGTAGTAGAGAGTGAGTAGTAGAGAGAGTAGTAGAGAGTAGTAGAGTAGTAGAGAGTGAGTAGTAGAGAGTGAGTAGTAGAGAGTAGTAGAGAGTGAGTAGCAGAGAGAGTAGTAGAGAGTAGTAGAGTGAGTAGTAGAGAGTGAGTAGTAGAGAGAGAGAGTAGTAGAGAGTGAGTGGTAGAGAGTAGTAGAGTGAGTAGTAGAGAGTAGTAGAGAGTGAGTAGTAGAGAGAGTAGTAGAATGAGTAGTTGAGAGTGAGTAGTAGAGAGTGAGTAGTAGAGAGTAGTAGAGGGTAGTAGAGTAGTAGAGAGTGAGTAGTAGAGAGTGAGAGAGTGAGTTGTAGAGAGTAGTAGAGTGAGTAGTAGAGAGGGAGTATTAGAGAGGGAGTAGTAGAGAGAGAGTAGTAGAGAGTAGTAGAGAGTGAGTAGTAGAGTAGTAGAGAGTGAGTGGTAGAGAGTAGTAGAGAGTGAGTAGTAGAGAGTGAGTAGTAGAGAGTAGTAGTAGAGAGTAGTAGAGAGTAGTAGAAAGTGAGTAGTAGAGAGTGAGTAGTAGAAAGTAGTAGCGAGTGAGTAGTAGAGAGTGAGTAGTTTAATTTAAAAGGAACACAATGAGGGGGTTCATTTTGCCATAGAAATTATGATTAGTGAGGAAAAAAGAAAAATCAGGGCACATTTTGAGTGACTTCTCAAATCCTCTTCTATTTCATTAAAAAATTCTGACATGCAGACTGAAACATGCACTTTCAATACCAGCAGCAGACTTCCCTGGTGAGCAGTAGCTTTACTACAGTGATCTAATGAGCAACTAGAGTGCTACCATTCAGAATTTATGGAAAATGTGTGACACATCTGAATGCCTTCTTGATGGAATCAAAATAAACAAGCATTGAAAATGCAATAGGTCTCGCCCTCGTTTAAGTTAAAGCAATTCTGTTTGTAATTAGGTGGCTTTTTAGCTTTGCTTGTATTAGAGTTTTTCAAACTTTTATGTACATATCATGCATATGTATGCTTATATGTATATGTATATGTTTGCATGAATTTATATTTATATAGATATGCAGATTATATTTATATGTTTATATATGTATATATATATATACACATACATATATATAAACACATGCACCAAAATCCAAACTTTGCAGAAGTATTCCAATACATCAGAACTTCTAAAGCAGGAAACGGACACCAATTAGTGCTATTGCTGTTTATTTTCTTGCAGAGAATGCCGCCATGACGCGTTTCGGGCTCTCAAGCCCTTGATCACATGACATGCCATTAGCTATTTTCCATTTTTAAAGTGCTCGTGCAGTAATTGACCATGAAGACAGACTATGCGTCCGTTTTACCAACAAATCCTTTTCTCGACATAATGCCAGACGTCACAAGGCTATCATGCATGGTTTTTTACAATTGTCAATGCATGTATATACTGTTCAGAACCATTCAATTCATACAGCGTGAATAATCTATTAAGCCACCTTTCAAGGATTTAAAAGCAGATTCAATATTTCTATCTTATGATATTCGATTCACGGCTAATGCCGAAGGATAATCATTGCTTCTATCGCTGTATAAATGTAAACAATTTCACTCCTTGTATAAATAAAATAAAAACAGTGAGGGAATACAACGGTATTAATGTGCTAATATCGTAACCCTGTGGCATGGTGATTGAACAGGAAATAAATATGAGGGTGTATATTTTCATGAGTGTTAAAAGCATTCTAGATGTAAAAACACTTAAAACAGTTAAAACACATTACATGTTGAACAATTTTTATCCCTTCCTTATTTAGATCCATTTCTTAACCCATATAGAAGGATAAGCGATATGTTGGGCTAGGTCTAGAGTAGTAAAGTGCTAAGAATATGTGCAACACCTGAATAAATAAAGTGCAAATTGTGCTTTAGAATTCGCTTTGGAATAAACCAATTAAAATCCAGTGCTTAAAAAGACATATTCCTTATTTAGCCAAACAAGGAAAGAATCTAAAAAGAATTGAAAAAATGAAATAAAGGGAGTCTGCTGGAATGTAAGAGGATACCACAATCGCTTGAACTGGAGTACTGTACATAGGCCACCTTGCTAATGCTAGAAGCCAAATGTCTATATTAATGAAGTTTATTTCAGAGACAATTATACAGAATATTCTATTCTTCTTTTAATAGTTAGAGCCAGGTGTATAAGTCTTCCGTCGTGTTAAGACCGTTCGGAGACTTACTATCAAACTCCAAAATATATTTTGTTTCCAGTTTCCTCAATTGGGCCTCCCTGTTGCCCCCTCTCCTCAATGATGGTACTGAGTCCACAATATAATACTTGAGATCTTGTACTGAGTTGTTGTGGACTTCCTTTATGTGTCGGGCCACAGGATAGCTGGGATCTGCGTTAGTTATGGCTCTAGTGTGTTGAAGAATTCGCTTGTGGACTTGCAGCTTTGTGCTACCAATATATTTCAGTCCACAAGCACATTCCAACACATAAATTGCATATTCAGATTTGCATGTCAAAGATTTGGAGATTGTAGACGGGGCTGATTTGAATGGGGTTGTGAATGAGTTTTTATTCAAACCCAATTTGCAGGCTTTGCATGAGAAGCATTTCATGAATCCTCTAGAACTCAATAGCCAGTTTTTGTTAGCGGAGATTTCCGGACTACTTTTAACTAAGTAATCACTGGATGATGGAGCTTTCCTATAGGTAATGACTGGATTGGCTAGAAGATGTTCACCAATTATGGGATCAGTGCGTACAATGTGCCAATTTTTTCTTATGACACGACTGATTATGTCTCTTTGTTTGTTATACGTCATTATTAACCTAGGATTGAGAGGCTCCTTTGTGTTCTGGCTAGGGATCATGGACGGCTCTGTACTGGCAATGGGGAAGAGTAACTCATCTCTGCGGAGTTGATTGGTTTTATTTATGGCCGCAGAGATTGTATGTATGGAGTAACCCCTTGCTAAAAAGCGATTTTTGCATTCTTCTTGTGCTTGGGCCAGATCATGATCTCTGCTACAAATCCTCCGTAGCCTCAGCATTTCTCCATACGGGATGCTATGTATGGTATGTTTGGGGTGGAAACTAGAGGTGTGAAGAATAGTGTTACCCGCTGTTGGCTTGCGATGCAATCTAGTTTCCAATTTGTCATTGTGAATAAATACCTCCACATCTAAAAAACAAACCGAATGTTCACTGATGTTATAAGTGAGCTGTAAGTTGACATCATTGTCATTGAGCATGCTAATAAATAATACTGCGCTTTCCCTGTTGCCATGCCAAACCAAGAAAAGATCATCTATATATCTGACCCATTTAATTACATGTTTGTTGACTAGATCCTGGTACTGAGTATGTACTACTTCCTCCTCCCACTAACCCATATGGAGGCAAGCGTAACTGGGTGAAAAGCTTGCCCCCATAGCCACACCCTGAGTTTGCTGGTAGATTTGGTTCTGGAAGAGAAAGTAGTTATTATTAAGGCAAAATTCAGTCAAGGTTAATAACATTCTGTTGTGATTGAGGAACTGAATTGGTCGCCTATCCAAAAAATGTTTTAGAGCTCGTAAACCATCTTTGTGGTGTATGCTTGTATATAAGCTTGACACATCTATAGTGATTAATAAATAATCTTTACACCATTGCAGTTCATAGATTTTTGTTAAAAAATTGGTAGTGTCTTTTATGAATGATGTTAGGGCTCTGACATGTTCCTGTAAGAATGAGTCAATATAGATGGAAATGTTCTCCAACAAGCTTTGTTTGGCCGAAATGATGGGTCTGCCCGGAGGTTGTTTGATATCTTTGTGGATCTTAGGGATAAAATATATCACGGGCGTTACGGGGTAGTCTTTTTTCATAAATCTGTATTCATCCGTGTTGATTAGACCTGCGCTTTTCCATGCTAGGAGACGTTTGAAAAGCTCGTTTTCTGCTGCCACTAATGTTAGTTTGTTACTTATTTTGTAGCATGATCTGTCACTTAATTGTCGCAGAGCCTCTTCTAAATATAGTCTTTTTGGCCAGAGAGCAACATTGCCTCCTTTGTCAGAGTTTCTTATAACAAGGGAGTTATCCTTTTGCAATTTGTTGATCAATTGATGGTACTGGTTCTGGCGTGCTTTTTGGTATTTTGAGATTTTCTGGACTTTGTGATTGAGTTTTTTGATTTCATTCAATACTACTTCATGGAAAGCATCGATAGAATCACGTGGGAGGATAGGGACAAAGGTTGATTTTAATTTGAGTCCCGAATTGATAGTGGCATTGGTGGAAATGGCTTGTTGCTCCAAGATTAGATTGATGTTTTGCGAATCTAATGTTGGGGAATTGTCTGCTTCGAGAGCTTGCATATCACATAAGAGAGCGGTGTCAGCTACCGCTAAACCTTGTGGTGGTTCATTAGTTGCCAAATTGAAAGTTGGAAGAGAGATATAAATACATATGCATATATATGCATATATATATGTACATATGTGTGCATGTACAGAGAGGTAGAGAGGTAGAGGTGTATAGGTAGACGTGTAGA
The DNA here is from genome assembly GCF_964204655.1 of Triturus cristatus. NCBI lineage: Eukaryota > Metazoa > Chordata > Amphibia > Caudata > Salamandridae > Triturus > Triturus cristatus. The sequence continues at coordinate 636,484,516 of NC_140594.1, read as the reverse complement.
GGTAGAGAGGTAGAGGTAGAGAGGTAGAGAGTAGTAGAGAGAGAGGTAGAGAGGTAGAGAGTAGAGAGCGAGTAATAGAGAGTAGAGAGTAAGTAGTAGAGAGTAGTAGAGAGTAGTAGAGAAAGTATCAGAGAGTGAGTAGTAGAGAGTAGTAGAGTGAGTAGTAGAGAGGGAGTGGTAGAGAGTGAGTATTAGAGAGTGAGTAGTAAAGAGTAGTAGAGAGTGAGTAGTAGAGTGAGTAGTAGAAAGTAGTAGAGAGTAGTAGAGAGTGAGTAGTAGAGAGTAGTAGAGAGTGAGTAGTAGAGAGTAGTAGAGAGTGAGTAGCAGAGTGAGTAGTAGAGAGTAGAGAGAGAGAGAGAGTAGTAGAGAGTGAGTAGTAGAGAGTAGTAGAGAGCGAGTAGTAGAGAGTGGTAGAGAGAGTAGTAGAGAGTGAGTAGTAGAGAGTAGTAGAGAGTGAGTAGTAGAGAGTAGTAGAGAGTGAGTAGTAGAGAGTGAGTAGTAGAGAGAGAGTAGTAGAGAGTAGTAGAGTAGTAGAGTGTGAGTAGTAGAGAGTGAGTAGTAGAGAGTAGTGGAGTAGTAGAGAGTGAGTAGTAGAGAGTAGTAGAGAGTGAGTATTAGAGTGAGTACTAGACAGTAGTGGAGAGCGAGTAGCAGAGAGCAAGTAGTAGAGAGTGTGTAGTAGAGAGTGAGTAGTAGAGAGTGAGTAGTAGAGAGAGTAGTAGAGAGTGAGAAGTAGAGAGAGTAGTAGAGAGTGAGTAGTAGAGTGAATAGTAGAGAGTAGTTGAGAGCGAGTAGTAGAGAATCAGTAGTGGAGAGTGAGCAGTAGAGAGTGAGTAGTAGAGAGTGAGTAGTACAGAGTGAGTAGTAGAGAGTAGTACATAGTGAGTAGTAGAGAGTAGTAGAGTGAGTAGTAGAGAGTGAGTAGTAGAGAGAGAGTAGTAGAGAGTGAGTAGTAGAGTAGTAGAGAGTGAGTGGTAGACAGTAGGAGAGAGTAGTAGAGTGAGTAGTAGAGAATAGTAGAGAGTGAGTAGTAGAGCGAGTAGTAGAGAGTAGTAGAGTAGTAGAGAGTGAGTAATAGAGAGTGAGTAGCAGAGAGAGTAGTAGAGAGTAGTAGAGAGTGAGTAGTAGAGAGTAAGTAGTAGAGAGTAGTAGAGAGCGAGTAGTAGAGAGTGAGTAGTGGAGAGTGAGTAGTAGAGAGCGAGTAGTAGAGAGTGAGTAGTAGAGAGTGAATAGTAGAGAGTGAGTAGTAGAGAGTGAGAAGTAGAGAGTGAGTAGTAGAGAGTAGTAGAGTGAGTAGTAGAGAGTGAGTAGTAGAGAGTAGTAGAGTGAGTAGTAGAGAGTGAGTAGTAGAGAGTAGTAGAGAGAGAGTAGTAGAGAGTGAGTAGTAGAGAGAGAGAGTAGTAGAGTAGTAGAGAGTGAGTGCTAGAGAGCAGCAGAGAGTAGTAGAGTGAGTAGTAGAGAGTAGTAGAGAGTGAGTAGTAGAGAGTGAATAGTAGAGAGTAGTAGTAGAGAGTAGTAGAGAGAGAGAGAGTAGTAGAGAGTGTAGTAGAGAGTGAGTAGTAGAGAGTAGTAGCAAGTGAGTAGTAGAGAGTAGTAGAGAGTGAGTAGTAGAGTAGTAGAGAGTGAGTGGTAGAGAGTAGTAGAAAGTAGTAGAGTGAGTAGTAGAGAGTGAGTAGTAGAGAGTAGTAGAGCATGAGTAGTAGAGAGTGAGTAGTAGAGAGTGAGTAGTAGAGAGTAGTAGCGAGTGAGTAGTAGAGTAGTAGAGAGTGAGTAGTTGAGAGTGAGTAGTAGAGAGTGAGTAGTAGAGAGTAGTAGAGTAGTAGAGAGTGAGTAGTAGAGAGAGTAGTAGAGAGTAGTAGAGAGTCAGTAGTAGAGTAGTAGAGAGTAGTCAGTCAGTGTCAGTCAATGTCAGTCAGTCAGTGTCAGTCAGTCTGTCAGTGTCAGTCAATCAGTGTCAGTCAGTGTCAGTCAGTCAGTGTCAGTCAGTCAGTGTCAGTCAATCAGTGTCAGCTAGAGCAGCTCTGCTGACCTGGTTCTCTGGCTCTAAAGCAGCTCTGCTGACCTGGTTCTCTCTCTCTAAAGCAGCTCTGCTGACCTAGTTTTTAGGCTCTAGAGCAGCTCTGCTGACCTGGTGCTCTGGCTCTACAACAGCTCTGCTGACCTGTTTCTCTGGCTCAAGCGGCTCTGCTGACCCGGTTCTATGGCTCTAAAGCAGTTCTGCTGACCTGGTTTCTCTGGCTCTACAGCATGTCTGCTGACCTGGATCTCGCCCTCTAGAGCAGCTCTGCTGACCTGAGTCTCTGGCTCTAAAGCAGCTCTGCTGACCTGGTTCTCCGGCTCTAGAGCAGCACTGCTGACCTGGTTCTCTGGCTCTAAAGCAGCTCTGCTGGCCTGGTTCTCTCCCTCTAAATCAGCTCTGCTGACCTGGTTCTTAGGCTCTAGAGCAGCTCTACTGACCTGGTTCTCTGGCTCTAAAGTAGCTCTGCTGACCTGGTTCTATGGCTTTAAAGCAGCTCTGCTGATTTGGTTCTCTGGCTCTAGAGTAGCTCTGCTGACCTGGTTCTCTGGCTCTAAAGCAGCTCTGCTAACCTGGTTCTCTGGCTCTAAAGCAGCTCTGCTGGCCTGGTTCTCTGGCTCTAAAGCAGCTCTGCTGACCTGGTTCTCTCCCTCTAAAGCAGCTCTGCTGACCTGGTTTCACTGGCTCTACAGCAGCTCTGCTGACCTGGTTCTCTGACTCTAGAGCAGCTCTGCTTACCTAGTTCTTAGGCTCTAGAGCAGCTCTGCTGACCTGGTTCTGTGCACTCACGATGCATGCACCCGACTTCGCAAAAATATATTTAAAAATAATATAAGTTTATTATAAGTACAAATATGTTATTTTTATGACTAACTTACATAATCTCTTGCCCTAATATGTATATTAAAGACACATACATATCATTTTGGAACATAACATTTTTTTGCGGGGGTTGCGCACCCAGCACGCCCCAGCACGTATTTGACATCACGCGGGACCCGCCACCGTGCAAGCATCTCGTACCGTAATGCGCATGTGTCGCGAATGCGTGGGAGCAGGAGTCGCGGACTGGTCGCATACCAATCGCGCACATCACGTAATATTAAATGTATATGATGTAACTGAAAAACACGCAGCCGTTGCACACCGTACGCGGATCCTTAACGACTTTTCTAAAATAGCAGCTAGAATCCGCGCACCCACCGTGATGTGTACGCTTTGAGTGCGCGACTCCGAAATTTGTTGGGAACATTTTTTTTTTTTAAAAGAAAATAATATAAATATATTAAAATAAAGAAAAAAAACAAAAAAATAATAATCAATATTTCAGTTTGAATTGTTTTAAATGTTTTTTTTGCAATTTCCAGACAAATATATAATGTTAATTAATGAATAAAATATTTATAAATGAACAGTTAAAAAACTGTAGAAAATCAGTACAAAAAAAAGGTATAACTGCTATCACACATAAAAATTAACATTTAAAAAACCTTTGAAATTCACTGAAAAAAAACATAGGTTTCATAGACGTTATAGATAGAAATGAGCATTTAAGAAAGCTTTGAAATTCACTGAAAAAACCATAGGTTTCAGAGACGTTACAGTTAGAAATTAGCATTTAAAAAACCTTAGAAATTCACAGAAAAAACCATAGGTTTCAGGGGTGTTATAGTTAGCTGGCCATTTCAATCGTACAAAACCATAGAAATTCCTCAGTTATAGTTAGTTCTGCTAACTATAACTCGCGCGTCTGCAATGCACTGCTGATGATGTCACATATTGCATCATTCATGACATGGTCAGTGACATCACTGATGACATCTCAAATGACATCACTGATGACATCACCGATGACATCATCCACGTGACAATCTGATACACCTCATCATACACTAGTATTGTAAAATACAGAGTACCATATTTGAAACCATTGACACACCAATATCAGTTACTACATACCCACTCACTGATTCCTAACTCTACACACACAACTACCCATTCAACAACAGAATCATTTATACATGCAGTCACTAATTAATAGAACACTATCAAATGCACTTATACACATGTATAGACATTGACACATCAGCAGTCATCTTACTTCGTTATGCAGTCATCCTACTCACTCATGAAAAAATTAATCACACTTACATTTACTCACTTACACAATTATCCAACAGCACCTCATTTATTCAAACACATAGTAACTCATAGTTAATATGTTAAAAAATCACCATTACAATTATACACTCATTCATATAGTTACTCTCACAATCACTGACTCTTACACATACTTATTTATATACACCAACTCTCACATACAATGCCTTTTATTTTTTTACTTTGTTGAAGATTTACAACTAAAACATATATTTGCTCACCAACACACAAATAAATACACTCAGTCACCCAAACAACTGTTTCCACATGCACTCTTAAACCTATACACCTAGTCAATCAACCATTCACACATCTATGCATAGAGTTACACACACCCCATCCAACCGCACACAAACTCAGTGTCCCATACAAATACTCACCCAACTAATCAACAACTAATATACACACTCATGTAGTTAGTGACCAACTGATGCAGCATGTTATACAACAACAGAGACAGTGATGCACACATTCACATAGTTTAGTTACTAATCCATGTATTAAGTGAGACACTTTTAATTACTCACTTAAACAGTCAGTCAGCTACAAAATACTCCATCCAGACAGTTATATATCCACTCAATCTTCAATAGAGATTGGTATATATATATATAATACATATTTAAATTTCAAACTAAACTACGTTCACTGGATGATGTCATTAGTGATGTCATCAGTGATGTCATTTGAGATGTCATCAGTGATGTCATCAGTGATGTCACTGACAATGTCATGAATGATGCAATATGTGACATCATCAGCAGTGCATTGCGGGCGTGCAAGTTATAGTTAGCAGAACTAACTATAACGGAGGAATTTCTATGGTTTTGTATGAGTGAAATGGCCAGCTGACTATAACACCCCTGAAATCTATGTTTTTTTCTGTGAATATATATATATATATATATATATATATATCTCTCCCCTCGGTCGTGGAGGATTGTACCGCCTGGCTCAATGATTTCAGGACTGCGGGCTGTAATAGAATGGCAGCACCAATCGCAGCACGAAGGAGAAATTGATTAAAAACTGCACATCCTTTCTCGAGGCCCACTGGAGGGCTGTAAACATTGTGAGAACATTGGGGATGTTGTAACTTTGGATAAATACATGGACCCTACTGAGGGAAATATCAGCACTGCAACACCCAGCATGCTATTCTCCGGAGAGTGCATGCTAGTAGAACAATACGTTTGCAGTGTGCTTTCCATGGTTTGTTTTTGCCCCGCCCTATGATTAAGGTGAAGTGTCACCGACTGATAAATTAATTTTAGAAAAGTCGTGAAGGATCCGCGTACGATGTGCGACGGCTGCGTGTTTTTCAGTTACATCATATACATTTAATATTACTTGATGTGCGCGATTGGTATGCGACCAGTCCGCGAATCCTGCTCCCGCGCATTCGCGACAAATACGCATTACGGTACAATGTGCTTGTGCGGTGGCGGGTCCCTCGTGACGTCATATACATGCTGGGGCGCGCTGGGTGCAATATTGTATGTTCCAAAATGATATGTATGTGTCTTTAATATACATATTAGGGCAAGAGATTATCTAAGCTATTCATAAAAATAATATATTTGTACTTATAATAAACTTATATTATAAGTCGGGTGCGTGCATCGTGAGTGCAGAGAACCAGGTCAGCAGAGCTGCTGTAGAGCCAGAGAAACCAGGTCAGCAGAGCCGTTGTAGAGCCAGAGAACCAGGTCAGCAGAGCTGCTCTAGAGCCTAAGAAGCAGGTCAGCAGAGCTGCTCTGGAACCAGAGACCCAGGTCAGCAGAGCTGCTCTAGAGCCAGAGACCCAGGTCAGCAGAGCTGCTCTAGAGGCCGATAACCAGGTCAGCAAAGCTGCTTTAGAGGGGGAGAACCAGGTCAGCAGAACTGCTTTAGAGCCAGAGAACCAGGTCAGCAGAGCTGTGCTAGAGCCAGAGAACCAGGTCAGCATTGCTGCTTTAGAGCCAGAGAACCAGGCCAGCAGAGCTGCTCTAGAGGCAGAGAACCAGGTCTGCAGAGCTCCTTTAGAGGGAGAGAACCAGGTCAGCAGAGCTGCTTTAGATCCAGAGAACCAGCTCAGCAGAGCTGCTCTAGAGCCAGAGAAACCAGGTCAGCAAAGCTGCTTTAGAGGGAGAGAACCAGGTCAGCAGAGCTGCTTTAGAGCCAGAGAACCAGGTCAGCAGAGCTGCTCTAAAGCCAGAGAACCAGGTCAGCAGAGCTGATGTAGAGCCATAGAACCAGGTCAGCAGAGCTGCTCTAGAGGCAGAGAACCAGGTCAGCAGAGCTGCTTTAGAGCCAGAGAACCAGGTCAGCAGAGCTGCTTTAGAGCCATAGAACCAGGTCACCAGACTTGCTTTAGAGCCAGAGAACCAGGTCAGCAGAGCTGCTCTAGAGCCTAAGAACCAGGTCAGCAGAGCTGCTCTAGAGGCAGAGAACCAGGTCAGCAGAGCTGCTCTAGAGCCTAAGAAGCAGGTCAGCAGAGCTGCTCTGGAACCAGAGACCCAGGTCAGCAGAGCTGCTCTAGAGCCAGAGACCCAGGTCAGCAGAGCTGCTCTTGAGGCCGATAACCAGGTCAGCAGAGCTGCTATAGAGGGGGAGAACCAGGTCAGCAGAACTGCTTTAGAGCCAGAGAACCAGGTCAGCAGAGCTGTGCTAGAGCCAGAGAACCAGGTCAGCAGAGCTGCTCTAGAGGCAGAGAACCAGGTCTGCAGAGCTCCTTTGGAGGGAGAGAACCAGGTCAGCAGAGCTGCTTTAGATGCAGAGAACCAGCTCAGCAGAGCTGCTCTAGAGCCAGAGAAACCAGGTCAGCAAAGCTGCTTTAGAGGGAGAGAACCAGGTCAGCAGAGCTGCTTTAGAGCCAGAGAACCAGGTCAGCAGAGCTGCTCTAAAGCCAGAGAACCAGGTCAGCAGAGCTGATGTAGAGCCATAGAACCAGGTCAGCAGATCTGCTCTAGAGGCAGAGAACCAGGTCAGCAGAGCTGCTTTAGAGCCAGAGAACCAGGTCAGCAGAGCTGCTTTAGAGCCGTAGAACCAGGTCACCAGACTTGCTTTAGAGCCAGAGAACCAGGTCAGCAGAGCTGCTCTAGAGCCTAAGAACCAGGTCAGCAGAGCTGCTCTAGAGGCAGAGACCCAAGTCCGCAGAGCTGCTGTAGAGCCAGAGAAACCAGGTCAGGGGAGCTGCTTTAGAGCTAGAGAACCAGGTCAGCAGAGCTGCTTTAGAGAAAGAGAACCAGGTCAGCAGAGCTGCTTTAGAGCCAAGGGACCAGGTCAGCAGAGCTGCTCTAGAGCCAGAGAACCAGGTCAGCAGAACTGCTTTAGAGCCATAGGACCGGGTCAGCAGAGCTGCTTTAGAGCCAGAGAACCAGGTCAGCAGAGCTGTTGTAGAGCCAGAGAACCAGGTCAGCAGAGCTGCTCTAGAGCCAGAGAACCAGGTCAGCAGAGCTGCTGTAGAGCCAAAGAAACCAGGTCAGTAGAGCTGCTTTAGAGGGAGAGAACCAGGTCAGCAGAGCTGCTCTAGAGGGAGAGAACCAGGTCAGCAGAGCTGCTTTAGAGAGAGAGAACCAGGTCAGCAGAGCTGCTTTAGAGCCAAGGGACCAGGTCAGCAGAGCTGCTCTAGAGCCAGAGAACCATGTCAGCAGTACTGCTTTAGAGCCATAGAACCGGGTCAGCAGAGCTGCTTTAAAGCCAGAGAACCAGGTCAGCAGAGCTGTTGTAGAGCCAGAGAACCAGATCAGCAGAGCTGTTCTGTAGCCTAAGAACCAGGTCAGCAGAGCTGCTATAGAGCCAAAGAAACCAGGTCAATAGAGCTGCTTTAGATGGAGAGAACCAGGTCAGCAGAGCTGCTCTAGAGGGAGAGAACCAGGTCAGCAGAGCTGCTCTAGAGCCAGAGAACCATGTCAGCAGTACTGCTTTAGAGCCATAGAACCGGGTCAGCAGAGCTGCTTTAAAGCCAGAGAACCAGGTCAGCAGAGCTGTTGTAGAGCCAGAGAACCAGATCAGCAGAGCTGTTCTGTAGCCTACTACTCACTCTACTACTCACTACTACTCTACTACTCTCTACTACTCTCTGTACTTCTCACTCTCTACTACTCTCTCCTACTCACTCTCTCCTACTCTCTACTGTTCACTCTCTACTACACACTCTCTACTACTTGCTCTCTACTACTCGCCCTCTACTACTCTCTACTACTCACTCTACTACTCAATCTCTACTACTCTCTACTACTCACTCTACTACTCTCTACTACTCACTCTCCACTACTCCACTACTCTCTACTACTCACTCTCTACTACTCACTCTCTACTACTCTCTATTACTCTCATTCTACAACTCACTCTACTACTCACTCTCTACTACTCACTCTACTACTCTCTCTCTACTACTCTCTGCTACTCTCTCTCTGCTACTCACTCTCTACTACTCTCTACTCCTCTCCACTACTCTCTACTACTCACTCTCTACTACTCTCTACTACTCTCGCTACTACTCACTCTTTACTACTCTCTACTACTTACTCTCTACTACTCACTCTCTGCTACTCTCTCTACTACTCTCTACTACTCACTCTCTACTATTCACTCTCTACTACTCTACTACTCTCTACTACTCTCTCTACTACTCTCTACTACTCACTCTCCACTACTCACTCTCTACTACTCGCTCTCTACTACTCTCTACTACTCACTCTACTACTCACTCTCTACTACTCTCTACTACTCTCTGTACTACTCTCTCTACTACTCACTCTCTTCTACTCACTCTCTACTACACACTCTCTACTACTTGCTCTCTACTACTCGCTCTCTACTACTCTCTACTACTCACTCTACTACTTACTCTCTACTACTCCCTACTACTCACTCTACTACTCACTCTCTGCTACTCTCTACTACTCACTCTCTACTACTCCACTACTCTCTACTACTCACTCTCTACTACTCACACTCTACTACTCTCTACTCCCTACTACTCACTCTCTACTACTCACTCTCTACTACTCTCTACTACTCACTCTCTACTACCCACTCTCTACTACCCACTCTCTACTACTCTCTACTACTCACTCTCTACTACTCTCTCTCTACTACTCTCTAATACTCACTCTCTACTACTTTCTACTACTCACTCTCTACTACGCTCTACTACTCGCTCAGCTACTCACTCTCTACTACTCTCTACTACTCTCTACTACTCTCTACTACTCACTCTCTACTACCCGCACTCTACTACTCTCTACTACTCACTCTCTGCTACTCTCTCTACTACTCTCTACTACTCACTCTCTACTACTCTCTCTACTACTCTCTAATACTCACTCTACTACTCACTCTCTGCTACTCACTCTCTACTACTCTCTACTACTCACTCTCTACTACTTCTACTACTCACTCTCTACTACGCTCTACTACTCGCTCAGCTACTCACTCTCTACTACTCTCTACTACTCTCTACTACTCTCTACTACTCACTCTCTACTACCCGCACTCTACTACTCTCTACTACTCACTCTCTGCTACTCTCTCTACTACTCTCTACTACTCACTCTCTACTCTCTATTACTCATCCTCTACTCTCTACCTCTCTCTACCTCTACCTCTCTCTACTACTACTCTCTACCTCTCTACCTCTACCTCTCTACCTCTACACCTCTACCTCTACACCTCTACCTCTCTACCTCTCTCTTCACGCACACATATGCACATATATATATATGCATATATATGCATATGCATTTATATATATGTATGTGTATATTACCTATCGCCAGTAGGTAGTTATAGTTAGGACCTATTATCCATAGGAAATCTGCAACATTCTATTTGGAATAACTTTAGCGCTGGTTGACGAATCTTTGTGAAATTTTCAAAACTCGTAGCCCCCTCCGGTCTGCTCATATCCTGAAAGTCTCGGGGTAATTCGTCAAGATGGGGCAGAAAAAAAGGGGTGTCCCAAAACGTGTTTTCCCCATGCAATTTTCCATAGGGATCGTTAGTCGCCGCTACAGCCCGAACTGCTGAACGGAATTACACCGAATTTGGCATAGAGGTAGCCCTTGGTTTACACTCGTGCCTTTTGGATAAATGGTGTAAATCCGTTCAGTAGTTGCTGAGAAAATCAAAAGTAAAATCATAGATATATCTGGGCGGAGTCTAACCACATATCTCATCGTGAGATCTGATTGGCTGTCAGCACTTCATCCAAGAAGTGTTGGCAGCCATCTTGGGACTAATATACATGATTAAAAAGCATTGCAGTTAATAGAAGGTTTTAAGACTTTAGTTACTATATAAATCATTTGTTGATGGCACCATACTCATTTTAGGAATTGTGGTGTGTTCTAAGGTGATTTTACCATGTGAAAAAGCCTTCTGCTGGGATATCATGAATCATGTTTGAGAGAAAACTATTTTCTCATGCTTTTCCCACAGAGGTTTGGAAGGTGATCTATAAGCTAAACTGAGAGCATATTTTCTGTAAATTCACATTATCTTTCTCAGTCATGTGAGAATGAAGTCTGAAATTCTCAGTAAAACATGTATATCCAACAAGGGCACAGACTGTCAGTTGATTCATTTGTGTTCTACTGCAGCTTCCCAGAGTGTTCCAAAGAACAACTAGAGCGCTAACAGTCCTACTTATGACAAACGTATGGCACACCTGAAGCCATCTTGATTGGAATAAAGTGGCAACTCTTAAAACATTTAATTTAAAAAAGGAACAAAATGAGGGGGTTCATTTTGCCATAGAAAGTATGTAGTGCTGCAGAAAGAAAAATGAGGGCACATTTTGAGTGACTTCTCAAATCCTCTTCTATTTCATAAAACAATTCTGACATGCAGACTGAATCATGCACTTTCAATACCAGCAGCAGACTTCCCTGGTGAGCAGCAGCTTTACTACAGTGATCTAATGAGCAACTACAGTGCCAGCATTCTGAATTCATGGCAACTGTGTGACACATTTGAATGCCTTCTTGATGGAATCAAAGTAAAAAACTGAAAGTATTTCCTACTTAGGAGACTGTAGTAAATAAGGGAATTAGGAAACTTCATAACAAATAAGTCTCCCAAGATGGCCACCAGAGACAAAAGAGCCCAAATGTAGCACAAATATCACCCAGATGTAGCCCAAGTATAGCCCAATGACAGAATGTCCCAGAGTGTTCTAAAGAGCAACTAGAGCGCTAACAGTCTTACTTATGACAAAAGTATGGCACACCTGAAGCCATCTTGATTGGAACAAAGTGGTAACACTTAAAACATGCAAAGGAACAAAATGAGGGGGTTCATTTTGCCATAGAAATTATGATTAGTGCTGCAAAAAGAAATATTAGGGCACATTTTGACTTCTCAAATCCTCTTCTATTTCACTAAAAAATTCTGACATGCAGACTGAAACATGTACTTTGAATACCAGCAGCAGACTTCCCTGGTGAGAAGTAGCTTTACTACAGTGATCTAATGAGCAACTAGAGTGCTAACATTCAGAATTTATGGCAAATGTGTGACACATCCGAATATCTTCTTGATGGAAGTAAACAAGCATTGAAAATGCAATAGGTCTCGCCCTCGTTTAAGTTAAAGCAATTCTGTTTGTAATTAGGTGGCTTTTTAGCTGTGCTTTTATTAGTGTTTTTCAAACTTTCATGTACATAACATGCATATGTATGCATACATGTATATGTATGCATGCATTTATATTTGTATTTATATAGATATGCAGATTATATATATGTTTTTATATGTATGTATATATATATTCACTGAAAAAACCATAGGTTTCACACACATTATAGTTAGGAATTAGCATTTAAAAAACCTTGCAAATTCACTGAAAAAAACGTAGGTTTCACACACGTTATAGTTAGCTGGACATTTCACTCGTACAAAACCAATGAAATTCCCCCGTTATAGTTAGTTCAGCTAACTATAACTCGCGCGCCCGCAATCCACTGCTGATGACGTCACATATTACATCACTCATGACATGGTCAGTGACATCACTCATGACATCACTGATGACATCTCAAATGACATCACTGATGACATCACTGATGACGTCATCCATGTGATAAATTACCACATCTTCTCACACCCTAATATAACCTTTGATACACCGACTCAAAATTTAAGAGTTCCATTCTCAAAACCATACATACTGCAATACCAATAACTACATAGCCACTTATTAACTCTTAGGTCTACATACACCTCCACTCATTCACCTGTACAGTCACTCATATTTACAGTCACAACATACAAAACTATCATATGCATTTATACACCTATATAGACACTCACACACTACCAATCATCCATAGAGGTACTCTCACGCCTACTCAGTCATGCAAATAATCACACTCCCATTTACTCACCTATGTGGTTATACACACTCAAGTTAACTTACTCATAAAAATAGTATCACATTCTTGCGCTCTTATAGAATCATTGATACAAGCACACACTCATCCATACAGTCACTCTCACAATCACACACTCTCACATCTACCCACTTATATACTCTTACACGCATATATACTGCCTTTCACATATGTAGTTAGTCACAAATGTACCACTGAGATATACATTCAATCCCTAACACACCCATACATACACTCACTCAACCATACAGTCCATCACAGATGCACTCTTAAAACCATGCACCCATAGAATCACCCACTCACACATCCATCCAAAACATTTACACATTTTCTGATCAACTAGAACACTCTTTTAATGTATCCATGCACAGAATATGATGTCGGTGGAAGGCCACTTAGCAGGACTGATCTCTTGAACTCACTGTACCGAAGTACGTAAAATATGTGACAGTCAGAACTCGTTTTCCACACATGCACAAGTTATTTTTCTACGTCATTTAAGTCACATTCTTCTTCTGTCCCAGCAAATCCTTTTAGAAACTTCATAGGTTCAGCAGTTAATGCTCCAAGCTTTGTTCCAACTTTGCTCATAGTGTCATCACCCTTAAGAATAGGTGCCTTGATAATAACACCGGGCATCTCTGGGTCAAGTTTCTGAATTTGAAGCTGGATTAAGTGTCTTTTCTCGCCTGTTCCATAAAGTATCCATAAATCTGACAATCCTTGACTTATAAACATTGCAACAAATCTAAGTGCACAATAATAACATCTGTGTCATTTGACAGTAAAATGACTTGCAATTATTGGAAATTCAGTGTTCACTGATGCATCAGCAATGTTTTGGCGAGTTAACATCTCTAAGTTAATTTTGCTAGATGACGTTGACCAGAATTTATCAAGTGCCCAGGTATAGGTGTCAAATGTTTGATACAGGCAAGGTCAGTTGTTCCACTTGGAGACATGAATCTGATTCTCTCACATTCTTTGACAGATAGTTTAGATAACTGTCTGTCAAAGACAATGTGCAGTTCTCGCAAGGTGCACACTGACTTTGATATCAGTAGAACAGTCTGAATAACCTCTCCCAAATTTTGCATGGATGAAATCTTGACCATTCACAATTGTGACATCTAGTCCACTCCAGAACAAAAGCACTTTTCAGTGAGGACACCTTTTTGAACTGAAATTCTTCAGGTGAAAGGTTTTTTCAAGCTCTTGTACGAGTTTGTGCTTCACTGGTTTGGCTGCAGCATCTTCATCAAATAATGTGCTTGTTGGAAGAAGATCATGCAACAGAATGTCCTTGATAAATTCATCCTTTTCTTCTGCTACATGCATCTCTATATGTGCTCGCGAAAGTTTTTTTTTTTTGTAACCTGTTTTGCAGAGGCTGGTTGGACGAAACTCTTGCTATGGGAATTAAAGCATGGATGCTTAGCTTTAGTGATTATGTCAACCAGTTTTTCCTCTTTTAATACAATCCTCTCCTGCTTCAGTTCTGTGTTTAGTTTTGATCCATGTTCCAGGACATCTAATAGACGTGTCTTTATATCGCTATCCACATATTGTTTGAACACAGTCGCACAGGCTCAATCATTTCACAGGGGTTCCCTTGCAGCTGCATGAAATGAAGAAGGCTGTCAACATGTTTATTAAAACGTTCCCTTCTCTTTCCCACAAGTTCTTGGTAAGGAACAGTTTCACAATTGCCCATTCATTTTAAATTTATGATCTGTCTGAAAACATTGCAAATAAAAAGGACTTCATGGTAAACTAGCTGCCATTGAGCAACATATTCACTTTTACATGCCTGACCAACAATTCCCTTGGAGCTTTTCTTTGATCTCTGGATTGTCTTTCATATCTGGAACCACAGCATTGAACCTTCCCTGACTGACTTTCACCACAAAATGTCCTTGGATACATTTTCTGTAGAGGTTTGGTTTATCCATCTCTAGCTTCTTCACTTTTTCCAAATACCAGGACCCATATCTCAGGTAGTTTATGCAATCGAATTCGTGAATCACAGTTATCAGTGACTCTACAGTCTTCCCATGGAACTCTCAATCCCCTTTCCGATCAGCATGTAACATGCTTTTCACTAGAGCTATCATGTGCAAAACACGTTTAGATTTTTCTTCACATTCTTTGACAAACTCTGCAAACCTGGCGTTGCATTATGTCTTTTGAATGAAGGGCACCCTGTACCTTGTTTACTGCTGAGATAAGAAAGGTAACACCTAATTTGTCATTCTTGTTCCAGAAAGCATTCCAACGCAATGTGTCTATAGCCTCAGATATGATGACCATAACTTCTAACGAATGAACATAATGAGTTCTGCTCAATACTGACCTGGACAGTTTTGCTTCCAAAGATTTCAGCCTCAATAATTGCATTGTCTATGTCGCATCCACTGAGCTAACATCCTGCACACCGCAACGCAACTTTTGTCATGTGGAAAACTCTCATCATTGGATAAAGATCATCAGATTCTACTGGATTGCTCATAAAAATGTCAGCTACAATACGGAAAACACCTTCATCGCCAAACATTGGAAGGATAGGCTGGACTTCAAGTTTAGCATGCTCTTTAGGGCTGTGTATACAGTTGTGAAGATGGTGACTGGAGATGGTATTACTGGTAAAAACTAAGCTTGGGCAAAGCACTACGATACGCTCGCGTAGTTTGCAAAGTTTGCGCTACTTCGCACTACGCGAATTGCACGTAGCACAGTGCGAACACGAGTAGCGTAGTGTTGCGTAGTGCAGCGGTCATTTTTTGCTTACTCGCGGTCCTCAACGACCGCGAGCAAGCAAAATGACATCCCGGCGAGACTTTTTCCTCGTTCGCAATCAGCAGCATCAAGTTGGCGATCGCGAGCGTGGAAAATAAACCTCCCGGCGAGATTCTCAACGCGAGGAGGTCAGGTTTCTCATTGCGAGTGGTCGTGTATGCTCGCAACCGCTCGCGATGAGAAACTACCAGTCCGCGTTGAGAAAGCTGCAGCTGGAGTAAAAATCTACTCGAGCAGCAGAAAACTACAGCTCGCACTGTGCAAGATGCCATTTTCAATGATTACACAGTGCCGGTTGCTTGTCCGCACTGTGCAATCATTGAAAACGACATCTTGCACAGTGCGAACAGGGTACTACGCAGTTCGCGAAGTGCTATGCGTAGCTCGCGTAGTGCGAAGTGCATTTTGCGTAGCTTTGCGTAGTGCTACTTCGGGAACTACGCCCAGGGTTAGTAAAAACCCAACCTTCTTCTGTGGGACAGTATTCTGGGAGATCAGAGCATGAATTCCAGCCCACGGACGAATTTACTTTACTTCATCCTTCAGTCTGCACTGAATAAGCGATGTGATAAATTCAGTTAAATCAACTTTGTGGACTGCAGCATCAGGTAGAACAAAATCCATGTCCTCGGCAACTTTGAAACTTTCTGGTAGACTGCAGAGTGTTGAGGAATTGTAGTGGGTTTGCACACATTGGCAAGGCATATGGGTTAAAAGTTTGCAGCTTCTTTTGCTATGCCTAGAGCTGCCATAGCTTGTTTTCCAGCAGCTACTTTATTGGTACAGTCTTGAAAAAGCACCATAAAAGTATCATGTGTGCTGGATGTTCCATACAAAGAAAAGCTGCCTTCAAAATTATCAAAAGCAGCAATTGTAAATCCTTTCCTGGTAAAGTGACTTGGAAGTGGTGTGCTGTCGGATTCACACGATTTTACGACATGAGCTGCTAACAAGTTCCTTCTCCGTACCATATTATTATAACTTGTTGGTACATCAAATCTATACACTGAAGTTTTTAGCTCTCCACTTTTGCACTTGTTATAGATTGCGTGGGTAATCATCATGTGTAGCGGATTCTTTTTTTTTGCCGCACTGTAATTCATAAAACACGATTTGGAAAAGACAGTAAATTTGCACAGCATAAGCCTTCCACTTCTTCGCTTATATCTTCAAAGCCATCATCAACGTTGTTGGCTTCTGTTCCGAACTCAAGAACTTTAGTTTGTAACAGTTTTGCTTTGCTGATATTAAATAATGAGGTAAAAAATGTTAAGACAACACCGGGCATTCTTGTTGACTCCTACAATATGCAGAGCTCTGGGGCTCCACAAAATTTGTCATCAAGTCCAAAATTTAAATCTTTCAGGACGTTTCTTAAAATCGTTCCTGCTGATTTTACTGCATCCTGTGATCTTATTTTGGCAGCAAGAACTTCAGGAGTCAAATCAGATGAAAACACCATATGTGGCTTATTCTTTTAGTTAGACTGACAAAAACAAATTCTGTCATTGTACATTCTCACCAGAAAAATCAAAATGTCATTATTTGCATCAATACAGTTTCAGCAATGTTGACCATTATTTCTTTTATTTTACTGAGCGTGAACCCATAGCCAGCACTCAAGAGTGGCTTTAAAACTCCATTTGCTTTTTCAAAGAGTGCAAACTTCACTGAAGGCTGGCAGTTCAGTTGTTGCTGGGAGCTCTGTGTACATTCTTATTTTCGAATGTATGCACCCATGGAGTTCGGGTCCGCATACAAATCCGCAGCAAATACAATCAGCTCGCTGTTTAGATCAGCTACTCGGCTGAAACTTCATCTTGGATGAAATTAGCTGCAGATAAAAACAGGATAGCCCTTTGAGACTCACATACTTTGCTCTTTCACCAATCCCTTTGGCCCTTGTTCTTGAAGGAAGTGGCCCAATTAGGGTCACCCGGGTCACTCACAACCACCTCTGCGCCTTTCCAATAATGAAGAGTCGGTCAGTAGAGAATACAAACCAAACAGTTTATTAGTAATATTACCAAAAAAAGGCCAGCTAATATCGCACACCCATACTTAGTATAAAAAGGTCCTAAACACAACTGATTATATATGGACCCCTGTTGGTGACAAATAGATAAGTAATTTGTGAAAGTCCTTAGAAAATGTAGGGTATTCCAAAGTTCCACAGGATAAGATGAACAATTCTCAAAGCTTCAATATAAAACATTCCTTTTTATTGGGCTTCAGACCCATATCCAATATCCAAAACAGCCAACACGTGTTTCGTCTGTACTCGGTAAGTACTGTGACTTTCTCAAGGCTGTAAGCATTAAATATGTGCATAATCAATACACTCAAATTGAAAAAACAGTGTTACATATTAACAAGTATATATATGACATTTTGTATGACCAAATCAAGAATCTCAACAAAAGAAAACAGTGCTCGATTGCAGGTATGTGTAGATAAGAACATGTCCACCAGATTGAACATAGGAAAAGAGCATTATAAGAATAAAAGAATCCAAAGAAAAATCAAGAATAGTTAGCCACATCTCGTGTATTAGAAAATACAAAAGTGAAATCATCAAGAAGACCCACTACACTGAAAATACAAGATATATAAACCCTAAAATGGGGCTAGTGCACCTATCAAAGATACCACACCAACACAAGTGTACAAGTGTAAATAGAACACTTGTGGATGTAAAGCAAGTAAAAAAGTGAATATACAATAAAACCCACCTAATGGTTGGTTGTTAATAATTCCAGAGTCCAATAACTGAGAACGTACAAACAAAAATCGGATTAATTCTGGTAGAGGAAATATAAAGAAACATACTGAATAATTACGTTCTGGCATAATAATCCCTAATAAAGTAAAGGGGTTATTATGAGGCGTACTATCCTGCATAAGAATGAGCAGTAGCAGAGTAATCATTACAGCGATTAACCCTGATCAGCCAGCAAGTTAAAGCAACCCAATGGGTTAATTCAAAATGACATGGCCCGTTATACATGGGAAACCTCATAACACAACCCCTATTCTGCACGTAAAGTACATAATGAAATAATAGTTAAAAAGGCGACACCTAAAAAGAGTCTAAACATTGCCCAAAAGGATAATCAAGCTAAGGTGAAAAGAACTCTCCCCCACTAATGAAAAAAATGTTAATATTATTTTTTTAGTATATAAGAGCTGTATGTATTGCCAAAATAAAAGATAAATGGTCCGGGATAGGTATAATCACAGAATCTGTGTTAGAAAGATGGAATTGTCATGAATGGTCAACTACCAACATTACCACATAATTAGTCAACAAAAACCAACAGAAGTATAGGCTTAGAAACTATCCGGTAACGACATAAAATTGCATAACCCTGCTTAACAGTCTTACAGAGAAAGTGTATTATATTCGCAGTATTTTACAAGCGAGCTATCATAAACACCCCCATATAACCGAATAAAAGGAATGGTGGAAAGTGATTAGAACAAACAGCAAATACAATATACTGATGTCAGGATATTGTCACCACTCACCATGATCATTAGTACATCAATGATATCTGTAATCATCAATGACACTCGGTCTTAGATCAAGAATTCACACTGAAGTGAAGTGTGGAGGACTTACGAGGAACCTAAATATAAAAGGGTCTAGACGTTTCCACAATCATTATTCTCCGTCCAATAGTACGATAGTATGCATAAATATATCACATAAATATCACTCACTAGAACGATATATTGTCTAGTGACAATACACAGTAATAAAGCAGTGGGCAAACCGCCCATGACAAGTACAGTTCTAAAAAGTATAAAACGACCCAACTGTAAGGACAACCCCAAAACCACAGAGCGACTGTGCAAGTATCATATTAGTATTTACCCCCAAGCTCGCCTTACCGTAAGGACAACCCCAAAACCACAGAGCAACTATGTACGTATCATATTAGTATTTACCCCCGGACTCACCTTACCGTATAGGCAATTACCCGTAAAGAATCACGCGCTTAATAACGCCAAAGTAAATACTGAGAAA
Source organism: Triturus cristatus (assembly GCF_964204655.1). Taxonomy (NCBI): domain Eukaryota; kingdom Metazoa; phylum Chordata; class Amphibia; order Caudata; family Salamandridae; genus Triturus; species Triturus cristatus. Next base: position 636,465,135 of record NC_140594.1, on the reverse strand, counting down.
AACATACGCCCGCCATCATTGAAATAGAGGAACGCTACTGCGAGATCCCAACACCACGGATATCACGTGATCAGAATGAATATAATAGAAGGGGACTACCCGAAAAGGAAAGCGCAATCTTGGAATGTGAAAGTATATATAGAAAATACAATGCTTATAATATAGAGCTATAAGCAAGTCAGTATTAAAGAAAGTCAAAAGAAAGTATAATTGTGCTCCAAAGTGATAAAGTTGATTAGGACTCAATTAAATCAACATAGAAGCAGAAATATGGCAAAACCGGGCAAAGCCCAGTATAATCGCCAAAGTATCAAAAAGAGAAATTACAGGCCATCACTGATGTAGGAAATATGGCTATATAACACAACTCCTAAAGAATATTAGTTTCCCATATACGAAACAAGAGGAAGAACAACCAAGACTCATGTATAGAAATAACCAATTTGTAAAGCATACAACGAGATGTTGCCTATAGTCAGTATAGTGGGTCAGAAATCCCCAAAGGATGTAAGCGAAGGATACAAGACAAAGTCAAACAAATAATTAGTCATAAGTGGGCCAATATTACATGGATACGCATGCAAGTACCCTCAGGTGATGAGAAAGGTCAGCCTATATAACATCATAAATCTCAAGTGTTCAAGAGAAAACATACTCTTGTGGAAATATGGATTTTTCTGGTCAGTTATGTCCCCTATCTTGGACCCCAACGGTTCTATGTGCATGTTACAAGTACATGTATGTTCCCTCCAGTTCCAGTTATGAAGACGCAAATACATGTGCGTCCACCGTTAACATGTCCTCTGTTGATCCGCCATGAATGGGCCGGATACTCCATTCCTAAGTACGAAAGGCCACCGCCTTTATATGGTTCACTTATGCCATTTTACAGTCCAGGCAAGTAGGCCCTGATTCTGTCATCAAGCTTTTCTTGCTTTCTGTCTCTGAAGCTCCAGTCCGAGCCTGTATCTGTGACCATGAACTTTGTCTCATCCTCTGCGCGGCTCACGATGCCCGACATCAGCTTGCTGCCTGCCAAGAACTGTATTTCACCTTCGGAAATTATCTGCTCCGCTCCCTGCCCAATGCATTCCTGTCTAGTAGTTTAAGTAAACATTCTTCCAGCTACCGAGCAAAGGGCCCGGCTTCTCTGTCTTTATGCAAGTAATTCATAGCCCTGTTACCATGGAATATTCCTACCCCCTCGCATTTAGTGTAGACACTTAGACGCTTGTACACGCACTAGTCAGTATAGTCAGTATAGAATAAGATTCTATCCTAAGAGACCTTTCTTTTTGGATAAGACAGTTCTTTAAACATAGGATGTTAGATATGATTTGGGATTAGGTTGACATAACCCCAGACTTTTGTCTCCACATGTAGAGCTAAATGTCAAGTCCCTTTCTCCCTCTAGTTGCACGTCTATCACACGTCATGCGACTGCGCACGCATCTCTGCCAAATATTTCTGCTGACATTGCAACCCCCTCCAGGTATCCACCCACACATGACAAATTACCCATTATCATCAAGTGGACGCCCACATGGACGCCCACCTTCACGCCTACTTACACGCCCACATGCTCTTATCTCATTCTCTCTTGCTCTCTTGCTTACGTACAATTGAGAAATGTATATATACTGTACTCTGTGAATAATGTTTTGAGAATATTGAGAATACTTTTCAGTCCCTTCCAGATCCTTTTTTGGTGATGGAAATATTCTCCCTTTGACTCGAGTTATTGGAATAAATCCCTTTATGAATCTGATACCACAGACTCAGCCTCTTGCTTTATGCATGATCTTATTTATATACTTAAAAGTCTGAGAGCGTAATATTTTATTTACCACATAATGGCGCCCGAACAGTTTAATCTCTTTCCCCACACGCCGGAGATGAAGGTCCAGTTTTGCCCCCTTCCATAGCCGTGATGGACTTCAAGCGCGCACGTCGCGGGTCTTCCCGCCAACTCCCTCAGGCCAACGAAGGGGACAGACTGCGACCAGGCATCCATACGAGGCGGTGAGGAACGCAGATTGTCCTACCCAGAGCCCACCTGCGAGAGAGCTGTGTCCGAGGTATACAGAGGCCCACCAAGTGTCCAGAGTGTCCGAAGTTTTCGAGTCGAGTCCAGTTCGGTTCAAGTTCAGTTCAGTTTCCGAGGCCTTCCGTTTCCGAGCTACCCGGTGAGTACCATTACCGGGGAGGCGTTCTGACGTGCACATAGGTTGTGCCGGTCAAGACGGGTTTGGGTACACAAATCCGGTCTGCACTGTTTCAGCAGTGTATCTGTACTGTTTAGCAGTATATCTAGTATATCAAGTATATAAATTCAGAATAATTCAGTTAATGCCGAGTATTATGTTTAAGTGATTAAGTTTTCCTTAGATCGTCATCATCATCGTTGCTCAGTTAAATGTTAAATGTTAAATGTTTTAAATACGTCCTGCATATTGTGGTGTGAATGAATGTTCATTATCGTGTTTATTGTATTAAGTTTGTTCAAGATCAAGTATCAGATCAGTTCTCAATATGCCGCTCTTTTCGAAATTAAGACAGATCACAACTAGAAAAGGGGTACTCGAAGAAGCTGTTCCCATTCCACCTAGGGACACTCCAGGGTACTTTATGTATCATAAGCATGGCCTAGATGCCGTATTATTTCTTGATTTATGGGTGAACTACACCAAGGATTTACCAGAAAGTCAGAGGTGGCCCGCAGTTGGGACATGGGATGCAGATTGCATCATGAGAGTAGAAGAAGAATTATGGAAAAAGATAGCCGGACAGTAACAGAAAGACGTCATTGATTTATGGCGAAAAGAATCGTATAGACGTAGGGAAAAAGCACGTAGACAGGAAGAGAAGAGTAAGGAGAATTCAAATAAAGTTCGAGAAAATATGTTAGTTGAGGAAGGTATCCGAGTAAAAGCAGAACAAGTAGATGGACAACGAAACACTCTTATGAAAGAGTAATTTTTGAAAAGTTTAGCTTGAAAAAAAAAAAAAAAAAAAAAGAATTGTGGGTATTTCGAATTTGCAAATTGTTCAAGAATACAGGTTTGTGTTCTTGATGGTCCAGTGAGCCAATGTGCTGGGTCAAGTCGGTAAGATTATGACCCCCTGAGTGCAAATTGTATATAAAAATAATTTTTCAATTGGGCGAATTATTGCAGTTTTTTTGGAATTGAGTAGTCTTTTTGTCTTTGACAGCTTCAGAGTGAGGAGAAGGTGGGGGCTGTGTAGAGCAGTATGTGATACAGAAATCGGAGACAGATTCTGACCTTGTAGCCAGTGTAGGTGGGGGCCGGTGAGAGGAGCAGAACAGAGGCACTGCTTAGACAGCTTCTCTGACATCGCATCTGTGTAATGCCTGCAGCCGGAACAACGAAAAAAAGTTGGCTGGCAGCCCAGGCTCAGGCCGCGCTGAGGGGCTATTTTTAACTTCTCTGATAAGACAGGGCAGCTGAGAAATGTAAGTCGAGAAAGATTCCCTTGTTCTATTCTGTGCAAAACAAGTGCCCCGAGGAAATGTCTATGGAGAAGATTTGTTTTATTTTTTTAGCAAATGCTATATTGCTTCTGGCCAGAAAGTAAAATGTTGCTCTTGCTTGGAATTTTAAGGGCTATGTGCCTATATAAAAACGATTTTCAAATTCAGACATTTTTGAATTGTGGCCACAAGCTGCCACCAGTTGCATTGGATAAATGTTCCAGTGGTTAAAAGTCTGTGAGGAGAGATGAGAGGTGCGTCTTCGTCTGGGACATTAGGGTACATTGTGTTGACGAAGATGCATAGCTCATTTTTATAAAAGAAAACAAACAGGTTCGTGTGTTCTTCGTTTTTGATTATTATTGCTGATTCTGTTTTTATAAAAGAAAACAAACAGGTTCGTGTGTTCTTCGTTTTTGATTATTATTGCTGATTCTGTGTGTCAGACTTGACACGGTGATTTCAGATGGGGGTGTATAGGGCAGGTAAATGAATTATTGATTATAAGCCTGACAAATTAAGCAGGCCAGAATGTTCGCCTCTGAGCTGTAGGTACTGTAATTGCGCATCGCTGCTCATTTATATATGTTAGTGCAATTGTCTATGCTTTCTGTGCTTGGTATACTGATGGCTTGGCATATGTATTTTATATATGTTTTGTTTTTGTGTTGTATTGACCAGTCTGTTTAGCGTTTAATACCAAGTTCTCCTGTGCAAGTACAGAGATAGTCGTGACGACGGCGATCTTTGCACAGCGCTTGGCTGGAACTTGTTCACAATTACTAAATTTCACAGACGTGATATTACCTTTATCATGCTGTCAAAATAGCAGACAACACGTTATCCGTGTATGTCTAATTGGTGTTGGAGATGAATGAAATAAAAGGAAAAATTATGCAAGACTAAAATATTTTTCACATGACTGCCTTTCTCTTATAGACAGGCAGCCTCGGTCATATGTTTCCAGATTGGACATTAAGGAACAATTATGATCTGTGCACTCGCATCTTAACTCTTGAAGGCCTGTTTTAAATAAGGACTGCCACCACAGAGTGACAAATGAGGCTCGGTATTTAGGGTAATGAGAAAATATCTGACAGGATTTCCTTTTTAAAGTTTGCTTTAGTAAGCTCATTCTTGTAAGTGGTGGCCCCAAAAGTTGACTTGTTTTTAAATTAGGCTATTTATTGTATAGGTGGAAATTATTGCAAAATGACTGATTTCTTTAGCAGATAAATTATTAATTATCAACATTAACAACTGTTCTTAAACTTGGTTTTCCGAATATTTAGGTAATTTAGCATTCCTATTAGGGCCTACTAGCATTAATATTGACTTCAGGTTGGTGTAGGTTCATGTAATAGGGACATTTGCATATGAGATGTCATTTGGCCAGCTTATGAGCTAACACAATGAGGTTTGTACATTAATTTGAAGGATTTCTCGCCGTTTCAAATACGCTGTGTATCTCCTATAATTTTGCTTACGCCCAGTAGCTACACACAGGGATTAATAGTGTTGACAAGACACAGGGTTTGATAGTGTTTGACAGCAGTGAAATCTGTTTCAGATTTCCTCCTGTCAAAAAGGGGGGGAAGGAGGAGAATATTGGCTTTCTGCTGGCCCCTGAGGAGGTTCGCTTCCCGCTAGCCCCTTAAGAAATTAAGCCCCTTAGAAATTAGCCCCCTTAGAAATTAAGCCAAGGAAATAGGTATGGTGTTTTCCCCTTTTTCTCATGTTTTATTGTGATCTTTCAGGGGAATTAGTCCAAGCCCCTAATACAGCTTCTACTAAAGTCCTCCCTTGGACACAAGAACACACTGTGGCATTTGAAGAATTAAAGAGAGCTTTATGTCAAGCACCAGTTTTAGCAAACCCTGATTACAACAAATCGTTTATGTTTTTTGTGACAGAGCGGGATGGAACAGCACTATCTGTCCTAACACAAGATCATGCAGGAAAACACGAGCCCTGTGCTTATTTTTCTAGTACATTAGACCCAGTAGCACAGGCTTTGCCTGCGTGCCTAAAATCAGTTGCAGCAACGGCCTTAGCCATAAGACAAAGTGACTTGATAGTGCTGGGCCACCCTCTGACAGTACAAGTACCACACGCAGTAGAGGTTCTCTTGAACCGGACACAAACACGACACCTGACTGTAGCTAGACTGACAGGCTATGAGCCAACGTTATTTCAACCACACATAGAGATCAGACGATGCAACATACTGAATCCTGCTACCCTTTTGCCCTCCAGTACAGAAAGCGTTTCACCACACGACTGTGTTGAAGTAATACATACCGTGACTAAACCAAGACAAGACTTGACAGACGTTGCACTCCCAGACCCCGACCTAACACTATAAGTTGACGGCTCATGCATGAGGACAGGGGCGGGAGAATTAGTGGCAGCATATGCAGTGACTACTGATACTGTAATAATAGAGACTAAAAGAATGGACATATTGTCAGCACAAGCAGCAGAGCTCATCGCCCTGACACAAGCGTGCATAAGAGCTAAGCACCTGAGAGTGAACATTTACACCGATTCTCTGGCGAGAAAGATGTTTCTTGACCTCTCATGGGGCCAAGATACAGCATGGCCCCCATATTCAATCCCTACTGGAAGCAATACATTTACCAACAGCCATAGCTATCCTAAAATGTAAAGCACATACTAGAGCCACAGATACCATTTCCCAAGGCAATGATCTGGCAGACCGAACAGCTAAACAGACAGCTCAGACCCCACTAGACATGACAAAGTTACAGGTTCAATAAGTGTCCAAAGCCATGACAGTTAGGGATCCTTCCAAGGATGTACAAGACATACAGACACATGCTACTATGGACGAATTAAAGAAATGGTCGGAACAAGGAGGGGTACTGACTGATCAGGGTTGGATGAATAAGGGCAAATCCACATGGTTTCTTCCTGATACCATGGTACAAGTGATTATAAATACCGCACATAGTCCCACACACTTAGGAGAGAAAGCAATGATAGATAGCTTACAGAATATATGGTTCAACAAGCACCTGCGTGCAGCAGCGAAACAAAAGGTCAGAACATGTATGATCTGTTGCCAATTCAATCCAGGTAAAGGCATTCCGATGGAACAAGGTGGATTCCATCCACCTGACCACCCTTTTGAAGTGCTCCAAATGGATTATATCCAAATAAACAGATGTAGAGGTTACAAATATGTTCTGGTACTAATGAAGCAGGTGTCCCTTCTGTTAGGGTATACCTGGAAATTCCATTGTGTGCGACATCCTGAAGCAGCAGGCCTTGTAGAAAGACATAAACAGACATTAAAAATTTGCGCAGACAAAGGTGTAGATTAGATGGTAGCCCTGCCGGTTGCCCTCTTTTACATGCGAATGGTAGCTCATTCTAGAACAGGCTTATCTCCCTATGAAGTGGTCTTTGGTAGACCACCAAATATGTGGGGCACTCCAATGCCTAAAAGATTACTGATGCTGACAGATTACCTGGCTTCCTTGATGTCTGCACTACTCTCTTGTTGTTCGCAGGTTGCTGCCGCCTTCCCTGACAACACCCAGGTCAAAGAATACTCCATCGCTCCTGGATGGAAGGCGCCAAAGTCAGTGCTCTGGACCACGGGGACGGCCGTTAAAGTCAAAGTGCACCTTCACCACTCTTTTACAAAGGAAAAAGACTTTGAACTTGAATTTTGGATTTTGAACACCATTTTCTAGAGGAGACTCCCCAGCAGTTTCCACAAAGCTAAACTTAGATCTAAAAAAAGTCAGAACCCGTTTGATCAATTAAGTCCACTAGGTGGTGAAGCGGTTGAACATGTATTCTGGCTTGCATAAGATCTTGGACTATAATATTAAAAACAAAGAGCAAGATGTGCATCACGATAATATGTATCAGCTTAATACTACATGCTATTTTTCCTCCTATTGCCTCACTCTTATACTCCTCCACTAATGATACCATAAAGCACACATTTAGTGATCTGCCATCCTATGAGCTATCATATCGACTTGCCTTACGCAACAATACCTTTATTCAGATGCTGCACCATTCACATCAGACTAGCAATGCTACAGACTGCTGGGTCTGTGGCCGACTCCCCCCCTATCAGAACTATAAGGGAGTTTTGCCCCTCTTTCTCTATCCGTTCACACACAATGGCTCCTGTGGAGCATGGTTTAGTTTGATTAATTCCCTAGATTCGAATTCCGCAGTTTATCAAGACAACTGGGTATGGGGAAACCTGAACTTAGTTTTGCTTAAAGTCTGCTACCCTAACAAGGAGGGACTTCCCAAAAGAACAGGACCTGATCTAGAACATGAAGTATATGGATTAGGTAATTTTACACTTAACCTCATGATCCTGAACGTTGAATCTGAAGCTACACCAATCTTGCCCGCCATGTCCGTATTCCCAGTAAAAGGGGAATTATGTATAAGAAAGAATGGCTCCATACACATGGGCCATAGTAAATGCACCACTGTAATAAAATTCAGTGATCAAGGCAAGTCTACATTTAGAGCTTCTCGTCATTCCTACTTTATATGTGGCCAGACCGCATATATACGCCTACCTCTAGATTGGGATGGTACCTGTTACATAGCATTCCTCCTACCACCTGTTTTCCTAGCTCCTCCTGATTATCATAGAAATACTCATTTAGTACACAATAGACAGCAGAGAGATCTCCCAATTGTCGATTACACTGAAACAGCATGGGAAAAATACACAGATTTCAATAAAGGTTTCTTTCCCTATATAGGTACAGTTACCAATAGTAAGCTGATACGTAGATTAACCAGAACCCTTGAAGCAGTAGTGAACGAAACTATTTCCGCCTTAGGCAATTTAACAGAAGAGCAGTCTGCTATGCGGATTGTTGTGCTTCAAAATAGTCTTGTCCTTGGCGTTATCCTGGCCGATAGGGGCGGAGCTTGTAGGGTCATCAAATCAAGCTGTTGCATTTTTCATACCAGAAAATTCGCCATCTGTATATAAAGCCATAACTCGCCTTCATAAGATTGTAAGCCAGATACACCAGAATCCAGGCATCTGGACTTGGTCCGGTTGGTTTTGGAGTGTATTATCTACCTTTGGATGGAGGGTCCTATCCTTCCTAGGTATTGGCCTTCTCATACTATTCAGTTGCTGCTTATGCCTGCAATGTGGACCAGCGATTTGTGGTCTGTGTGCCACATCGTGCATTCCACATCAAGATTTTCATTCAAGATCCCGGAAGAAGAAAGAAGAACAAATGATGCTATATGAACAGATCAATGGATTAATGAAGATTGATATCTCTTGACGGGCAAGTAGGGGACAAGGAGGGAATGTGGAAATATGGATTTTTCTGGTCAGTTATGTCCCCTATCTTGGACCCCAACGGTTCTATGTGCATGTTACAAGTACATGTATGTTCCCTCCAGTTCCAGTTATGAAGACGCAAATACATGTGCGTCCACCGTTAACATGTCCTCTGTTGATCCGCCATGAATGGGCCGGATACTCCATTCCTAAGTACGAAAGGCCACCGCCTTTATATGGTTCACTTATGCCATTTTACAGTCCAGGCAAGTAGGCCCTGATTCTGTCATCAAGCTTTTCTTGCTTTCTGTCTCTGAAGCTCCAGTCCGAGCCTGCATCTGTGACCATGAACTTTGTCTCATCCTCTGCGCGGCTCACGATGCCCGACATCAGCTTGCTGCCTGCCAAGAACTGTATTTCACCTTCGGAAATTATCTGCTCCGCTCCCTGCCCAATGCATTCCTGTCTAGTAGTTTAAGTAAACATTCTTCCAGCTACCGAGCAAAGGGCCCGGCTTCTCTGTCTTTATGCAAGTAATTCATAGCCCTGTTACCATGGAATATTCCTACCCCCTCGCATTTAGTGTAGACACTTAGACGCTTGTACACGCACTAGTCAGTATAGTCAGTATAGAATAAGATTCTATCCTAAGAGACCTTTCTTTTTGGATAAGACAGTTCTTTAAACATAGGATGTTAGATATGATTTGGGATTAGGTTGACATAACCCCAGACTTTTGTCTCCACATGTAGAGCTAAATGTCAAGTCCCTTTCTCCCTCTAGTTGCACGTCTATCACACGTCATGCGACTGCGCACGCATCTCTGCCAAATATTTCTGCTGACATTGCAACCCCCTCCAGGTATCCACCCACACATGACAAATTACCCATTATCATCAAGTGGACGCCCACATGGACGCCCACCTTCACGCCTACTTACACGCCCACATGCTCTTATCTCATTCTCTCTTGCTCTCTTGCTTACGTACAATTGAGAAATGTATATATACTGTACTCTGTGAATAATGTTTTGAGAATATTGAGAATACTTTTCAGTCCCTTCCAGATCCTTTTTTGGTGATGGAAATATTCTCCCTTTGACTCGAGTTATTGGAATAAATCCCTTTATGAATCTGATACCACAGACTCAGCCTCTTGCTTTATGCATGATCTTATTTATATACTTAAAAGTCTGAGAGCGTAATATTTTATTTACCACACTCTAACACTGATATTACAGAAAAACCACATAGTGCAAATTCATATTCAACATGAAAATAGTTGGTAATAACAATACTGGCAAAGATTGTAAATCAGCAATTCACATATATAACATAGCAAAGATGTTAAACTCAATCCAAAAGGACCCCAAATGGTCAAGTATACATGTAATAGAACAACAGTTCTCCTTTGTTATGAGGGTCATATTATATTTTCCTATGTTATGATCAGTCTTTTAGAAAAATATGCATTTCTCTGTCCGTATTGAGTCCCTGATCAACCGATCTTAATTTAATGTGCCTTTTTGACTCTAATTTCCTTAGAGACAAGATTTTGTTCCCACGCCGAAGATCATCAACAATTGTGCCTATGCCATGAAATTTGATGTGCAAAACTTCTGACAGTTTGTGTTCAGTGTTGTAAGATACTGTTAGTGGGTAGTTCACATTATTGTTTCGGATAGCTCTAATGTGTTCTTGAATGCGATCCTTAAGTGGTCTCATCGTACTAGCAACATAGATGAGATTACACTGACAAACAATACAATACGCAACGTATTTGGTGTTACAATTGATGAAGTGATTGATGTTGTGTACTCGACCAGTGTTATAGCTGAAGCTTGTGATATTCTTATGTGCAAATTGGCACACATTACACATAGAACATTTGAAGAAACCTTTCGGTTTCGCAGGTAACCAAGTACCTGCTGGTTGGTTCACTGTCTGTACTGACTGAGTCGAGTTAAGCATATTTTTAAGTGTCCTTCCCCTAACATATGTGATGTGGGGTTTGTTCCTGAGGTATGGGTCCAAGTCATGGTCAAGTTTCAAAAGATGCCAATGTTGGTGAAGGGTTCGATATATCTCATTGCTATGTGAGTGGAATTGCGTGATCATAGCCACTTGTTGTATTGCTGGGTTATTCTTATTCCTTTTGTTGGATTTGAGGAGCTCAGTACGATTTGTTCTATTGATTCTGGTGTGTGCTTTATCAAGAATTTCTCCATTGTATCCTCTAGTTGCGAATTGTTTTTTTTGATCAGTGATCTCCTGTTGAAAATTTAGTTCAGTACTACAATTTCTCCTCAAACCGGTCATCTCCCCAAGGATCTAAAGATCTTCTCAATGAACTAGAACACTATTCATGGACGAATGACCTCACTTTTGTGATGTTTAAAATAGTTGTTCTCTAAAGTTAATTTAGTGAGCTCAATAATCATTCTAGTATGATCATATAGAGTTGCGTCCTGTTTTGAAAGGAAATATGTCAGAGCCTCCATTCACTTGTCCAATGGAATGCTGGTGTATAATGCATTCACATCAAGTGCAACAAAAGTGAGGTCATTCGTCCATGAATAGTGTTCTAGTTTATTGAAAGGATCTTTAGTATCCTTAGTGTCGTGAATACAGAAGAAATGAGTGTCAATATGGGGTTTTGGGGTGAAGGTATATCATCTTGTGCTAACAGCTTTGATAGCAGTAAGAATGATGATGTTTCCATTGTCAATCTGTCCAAACAATCTTTGAGCAATACTGAGACCAATGTATTAAAAAAGGGACTTAGTTTCTGTCCAATGTCTAGACCGGATTTTACTCAAACCCATATAGATTTGTTCAAATTTATACGTCGACTCAAATTAAAGAAATTCTTTGATAATCAGAATAAATTACGTCCTATACCTATCTACACTACTGGTGCTAGTGGACAAACTATCCAGGACTTACAGAACATACATATGCTACTATCACTTGATGACAGTCTCGATACAGTCCCCAATATTGAAGATATCATGCAGGATTTAGATATCACTACCAATCGACAAACTGATAGTGGGTTGAAAACCAAATCCTCATTCATTCCAGTGCTATCTCCTGACAACATGATTGACTGCTTTTTTAAAGCAGTCACGACTGATCTCTATAAATTGGAGGACAAAATACATCGTGCTCCTGGTAGAATTAGGGACAATTTGACTAAAAATGAGAGGACTGCCCTTCTCCAACTGCCCGGCTATTCCCATCTAACAATCAAAGAAGCCGATAAAGGCGGCAGTATTGTACTTATGGACAATGAGTACTATCTCAGTGAAATTGAGAGTCAATTATCAGATGACAAAGCTTACACTAAGATCTCTCACAATCCCATGAAAGAGATTAACACTCTTATTGAAAGAACACTACGATATTAGTTGAATGCTGGGCTTCTTTCTGATATTGAATTCAGGTATATGTTCAATATGACGCCCAGAACAGCATATATTTACACCTTGCCCAAAATTCATAAAAACATTACAGCACCACCTGGTAGGCCTATTATTTCTGGAATAGAGGGGCCTAAGGAGCGTAGATATCTGAATATATCGATATCTTTTTACAACCTATCGTACGCCAACTGCCAGCATTCATTGAGGATACTAAAGATCTTCTCAATAAACTAGAACACTTTTCATGGACGAATGACCTCACTTTTGTTGCACTTGATGTGAATGCATTATACACCAGCATTCCATTGGACAAGGGCATGGAAGCTCTGACATATTTCCTTTCAAAACAGGACGCAACTCTATATGATCATACTAGAATGATTATTGAGCTCACCAAATTAACTTTAGAGAACAACTATTTTAAACATCTAGATACATGGTACAGACAACACTCAGGGGTCGCAATGGGGGCAAAGTTCTCTCCTTCGTTTGCTAATATCTACATGGGTTTTTATACACAACAGCACATTTGGAGAGCATGCCCATCTGTTCTGACGAACCACATAATGTATTGGGGTCGTTTCATCGACGACATCCTGCTTATATGGGGGGGTGACATGAAGGCTTTGGAGGATTTCATTCGTCATTTAAACACTAATGACTACAATCTCAGTTTTACATATAATTTCAGTAAAGAACAAATTGATTTCTTAGATGTCACACTTTTTGCTGATAATGGGATGTTGGAGTCAAAACGTTTTCGGAAAAGTACTGCATGCAACTCGGTTTTACACGCAACCAGCGCACACCCTGTCTCCCAGATCCGTGCTATCCCATTTGGGGAGATGACCCGTTTGAGGAGAAATTGTAGTACTGAACAAAATTTTCAACAGGAGATCACTGATCTAAAAAAACGATTCGCAACTAGAGGATATGATGGAGAAATTCTTGATAAAGCACACACCAGAATCAATAGAACAAATCGTACTGAGCTCCTCAAATCCAACAAAAGGAATAAGAATAACCCAGCAATACAACAAGTGGCAATGATCACGCAATTCCATTCACAGAGCAATGAGATATATCGAACCCTTCACAAACATTGGCATCTTTTGAAACTTGACCATGACTTGGATCCATACCTCAGGAACAAACTCCACATCACATATGTTAGGGGAAGGACACTTAAAAATATGCTTAACTCGACTCAGTCAGTACAGACAGTGAACTAACCAGCAGGTACCTGGTTACCTGCGAAACCGAAAGGTTTCTTCAAATGTTCTATATGTAATGTGTGCCAGTTTGCACATAATAATATCACAAGCTTCAGCTATAACACTGGTCGAGTACACAACATCAATCACTTCATCAATTGTAACACCAAATACGTTGTGTATTGTATTGTTTGTCAGTTTAATCTCATCTATGTTGGTAGTACGATAAGACCACTTAAGGATCACATTCAAGAGCACATTAGAGCTATCCGAAACAATAATGTGAACTACCCACTAGCAGTACATTACAACACTGAACACAAACTGTCAGAACTGTTGCACATCAAATTTCATGGCATAGACACAATTGTTGATGATCCTCGGGGTGGGAACAAAATCTTGGCTCTAAGGAAATTAGAGTCAACATGGCTCATTAAATTAAGATCTGTTGATCAGGGACTCAATACGGACAGAGAAATGCATGTTATTCTAAAAGACTGATCATAACATAGGAAAATATAATATGACCCTCATAACAAAGGAGTACTGTTGTTCTATTACATGTATACTTGACCATTTGGGGTCCTTTTGGATTGAGTTTAACATATTTGCTATGTTATATATGTGAACTGCTGATTTACAATCTTTGCCAGTATTGTTATTACCAACTATTTTCATGTTGAATATGAATTTACACTATGTGGTTTTTCTGTAATATCAGTGTTAGAGTATGTTATCTCTTGAACACTTTGAGATTTATGATGTTATATAGGCTGACCTTTCTAATGACCTGAGGGTACTTGCATGCGTATACATGTAATATTGGCCCACTTATGACTAATTATTCGTTTGACTTTCTCTTGTATCCTTCGCTTACATCCTTTGGGGATTTCTGACCCACTATAATGACTATAGGCAACATCTCGTTGTATGCTTTACAAATTGGTTATTTATATACATGAGTCTTGGTTGTTCTTCCTCTTGTTTTGTATTTCGGAAACTAATATTTTTTAGGAGTTGTGTTATACAGCCATATTTCCTACATCAGTGATGGCCTGTAATTTCTCTTTTTGATACTTTGGCGATTATACTGGGTTTTGCCCGGTTTTGTCATATTTCTGCTTCTATGTTCATTTAATTGAGTCCTAATCAACTTTATCACTTTGGGGCACAATTATACTTTCTTTTGACTTTCTTTAATACTGACTTGCTTATTGCTCTATATTATAAACATTGTATTTTCTATATATACTTTCACATTCCAAGATGGCGCTTTCCTTTTCGGGTAGTGCCCTTCTATTATATTCATTTCGATCATGTGATATCCGTGGTGTCGGGATCTCGCAGTAGCGTTCCTCTATTTCAATGATGGCGGGTGTATGTTTTTCTCAGTATTTACTTTGGTGTTATTAGGATCGTGATTCTTTACGGATAATTGCCTATACGGTAAGGTGAGTCCGGGGATAAATACTAATATGATACGTACATAGTTGTTCTGTGGTTTTGGGGTTGTCCTTACAGTAAGGTGAGTCCGGGGGTAAATACTAATATGATACTTGCACAGTCGCTCTGTGGTTTTGAGGTTGTCCTTACAGTTGGGTTGTTTTATACTTTACTTTTTAGAACTGTACGTGTCATGGGCGGTTTGCCACTGCTTTATTACTTTGTATTGTCACTAGACAATATATCGTTCTAGTGAGTGATATTTATGTGATATATTTATGCATACTATCGTACTATTGGACGGGAGTATAATGAGTGTGGTAACGCCTAGACCCTTTTATATTTAGGTTCTTCGTAAGTCCTCCACACTTCACTTCAGTGTGAATTCTTGATCTAAGACCGAGTGCTATTGATGAGAACAGATATCATTGATGTACTAATGAGTGTTGACAATATCCTGACATCAGTATATTGTATTTGCTGTTTGTTCTAATCACTTTCCACCATTCCTTTTATTATATGGGGGTGTTTATGATAGCTTGCTTGCAAAATACTGTGAAAATAATACACTTTCTCTGTAAGACTGTTAAGCAGGGTTGTGCAATTTTATGTCATTACCGGATAGTTTCTAAGCCTATACTTCTGTTGGTTTTTGTTGACTAATTATGTGGTAATGTTGGTAGTTGACCATTCATGACAATTCCATCTTAGCTTGATTATCCTTTTGGGCAATGTTTAGACTCTTTTTAGGTGTCGCCTTTTTAACTATTATTTCATTATGTACTTTACGTGCAGAATAGGGGTTGTGTTATGAGGCTTCCCATGTATAACGGGCCATGTCATTTTGAATTAACCCATTGGGTTGCTTTAACTTGCTGGGTGATCAGGGTTAATCGCCGTAATGATTACTCTGCTACTGCTCATTCTTATGCAGGATAGTACGCCTCATAATAACCCCTTTACTTTATTAGGGATTATTATGCCAGAACGTAATTATTCAGTATGTTTCTTTATATTTCCTCTACCAGAATTAATCCGATTTTTGTTTGTACACTGTGGAGATTTCTTATTGATTTGATATCTCTTTGTCGTTCTCAGTTATTGGACTCTGGAATTATTAACAACCAACCATTAGTTGGGTTTTATTATATATTCACTTTTTTATTTGCTTTACATCCACAAGTGTTCTATTTACACTTGTACACTTGTGTTGGTGTGGTATCTTTGATAGGTGCACTAGCCCCATTTTAGGGTTTATATATCTTGTATTTTCAGTGTAGTGGGTCTTCTTGATGATTTCACTTTTGTATTTTCTAATACACAAGATGTGGCTAACTATTCTTGATTTTTCTTTGGATTCTTTTATTCTTATAATGCTCTTTTCCTATGTTCAATCATCTGGTGGACATGTTCTTATCTACACATATCTGCATTCGAGCACTGTTTTCTTTTGGTGAGATTCTTGATTTGGTCATACAAAATGTCATATATATACTTGTTAATATGTAACACTGTTTTTTCAATTTGAGTGTATTGATTATGCACATATTTTATGCTTACAGCCTTGAGAAAGTCACAGTACTTACCAAGTACAGACGAAACACGTTTTGGCTGTTTTGGATATTGGCTGTTTTGGATATTGGATATGGGTCTGAAGACTAATAAAAAGGAATGTTTTATATTGAAGCTTTGAGGATTGTTCCTCTTATCCTGTGGAACTTTGGAATACCCTACATTTTCTAAGGACTTTCGTAAATTGCTTATCTATTTGTCACCAACATTGCTCCATATATAATCAGTTGTGTTTAGGACCTTTTTATACTGAGTATGGGTGTGCGATATTTTCTGGCCTTTTTTTGTTAATTGTAGTGACAGGTTAATTTATCAACTTGCCAACGGCACTTCTGGGTAGTGAGTGCTCAAAGCTATCTCAGCACCCCGCTGTACTTACAGCAACAGTGTATTCATCACGCCATTGACTGGATTTTTCATGATATTTGTTCCTTTTTGATGTGCGTTTTTTTCCAATGTGGGAACACTACTACCTTTTTTTTAAATAGTTTATTAGTAATACACTGCAGCGGAGCCCAGTCTGACCAGTCTTTTGAGATGACTGCCGAGGGACAGACTCCCACCAACATAAAATCAGATATTATAGATTCCCAATTCTCAAAGAATACGCCCATTCTGGAAAATTCCGGCTCAGGCTACGGTGAACAAAGAAGGCAAAGAAGGATGAGCCATGGCACAGGGCTGGGTACATGTTATCTCGACCCCAAGGCCGTTCGACTGGTGCCTACCATTCTAAGATGTGGGAATGAGTCTAACAGCAAAGGTATGCAACAACAGATAATACATTCATTAGTGCGGCGAAGCTTTAACCTTGAGAAGTACAAGCTGGAGGCTCAAAGGCAGCCTTTCTGCTGAGGCAAGCATTATGGGACAGAATCTCAATCTCAGTTACAGAACAAGATGGCGCCATGAATGCTAACTGAACAGTGAATACTTGGCTAAAACAATATCAGATCATAACCCCCTACTGATACACTTGGGATGGTTTAAAGAACGGGCGCTGATTCCAACATGGCGGCTGAGCCCTGAAGTACTGGAGGATCCGGTGTTTAAGGAAGAGCTCCGGCAGGGGATCCTCCATTATTTTAATGAGAATGAAAACACAGCGACCTCCATGGAGGCAGAATGGGAGGCTTTCAAGTTGGTGGTCCGAGGGATATGCATCTCTAAGCAGGTGGGGGTGCGGAAACTCTTATTGGAGGAGGTCCAGAGAGCGGATGAGAGACTGCGGGAAATGGAAAGGCGTAATCCTATCAGAGGCAGAGACCAAACAGAGGTGGCAGGAGCAAGGGAAGAGGTTGCGCGGCAAGTGGAAACACCGGGAGTGGTGGTACTGGCGGTAGACATCGAAAAGGCCTTTGATAGCCTAGAATGGTCTTTCTTACAATATGTGATGGGGAAAATGGGAATAGGGGACGACTATGTGAAATGGACCCGGATTCTCTACAATGGGGCCACGGCCAGAGTGAGGACGGGTGCAACACTTTCACGGGCATACAACGTAGAAAGGGGGACTCGACAGGGCTGCTCCCTCTCCCCGCTGCTCTTTGCGATCGCTATAGAGCCATTGGCGATGCTGGCTCACACAGGGGAGCAGTATCGGGGACTAGTGCTGCGGGAGAAAGCGCATTACATCTCGCTGTATGCGGACGACCTCTTAATGTTTTTGGAGAACGCGGGAGAGGCGGTGACAGCAGCGAAGCATTTGTTGACTGGGTTTGGGATTAGGTCGGGGCTGCGGGTTAACTGGTCAAAGACTTGCCTGTTCCCGGTGAATTCGAGCCTCTCAGCACTACCCCAGGTGCAAGAGATCAGATGGGAGGCGCATTGCCTGCCCTACCTGGGAGTTCTTGTTTACCACACACAGGAGGGGCTCCTCGAAGGAAACATTAGTCGGGCACTCCGTGGAATTAAAGGGAGTATGGAGTTCTGGGCTGCTTTGAAGCTGTCGGTGGCAGGAAGGGTGGCCCTGCTCAAAATGATAGTATTGCCACGGTTGTTATATTTCTTCAGGACTCTCCCAGTCTGGATACCCGGGTTGATGTTCCGACAGTTGAAAACGATGGTGGGGGACTTCTTGTGGGGATCCGGTAGAAGGCGGGTAGCACTAGACACAATGATGCGCCCGAGGGAGGCAGGGGGCTGGGCAGTGCCGGACTTTGAACGATATTATCTAGCAGCTCAGCTCCAATGGCTCACACAGGCGGTGGCGGCGACGTTCAGAGGGCCCAACCTGGGCCGGGACTGTTGGGTACCGAGACACGTGATATCTTCTATATTGATGGGACAACGCCTGCGTAGAGATACCATCACGAATGAGGAGAGAACAATGCAACGTTGTTGGATCCGAAGTAACAGAAAGCATGGAGTGGAGTGCCCTTACGCGCCTGAGATCCCGATAGGGGCGTGTACAGCGCTACCCCATGGCGGCGATTGGTCGGCATTGGGGATGTGGGAAGAGCAGGGATTATTTATGATGGGCGACCTCTATGACGATGGTGTCTTGCTGTCGTTCTCGAGTCTGCGGGACCGGTTTGACTTACCACGGGGGCACTACCTGATGCATGCGGCGCTAGTAGCGGCGATACAGCGCAGGTGGAAGACGGGGCTGTCAGAGCCAGCGACATCGCTAATCTGCCAATATGTGGCTATGGCGGACGGAACTTTTAGGGCTGTCACATGCCTTAATAGGAGAATGGAACAGGAGGGCAGGCAGCCGCTGGGTCGTCTTAAGGAGAAGTGGGAAAGGGACTTAGGTAGGGATATCCCGGACACTACTTGGCCCAAGCTAGTAGAAAGGGCATGGAAGAGCACGAGAAATGCCAGGTTCCAGCTCATACAGTTTTATGTGCTGCACAGGGCATACATGACCCCGAGCCATATCAAACGGATCTTCGGGGCGGACGAGGCTCGCTGCCCTAGATGTGGACTAGAGGAGGCGGATTTCCAGCATATGCTGTGGTCCTGCCCGAAGCGGACGGCGTATTGGGAAGACGTGATCGGGGCGTTGGAGCTGGCAACAGAGCGAACACTTAATAAAGATATGGCGGTGGGTTTATTGCACTGGTTCCCGCGGACGAAACGCAATAAAGTAACCAGCAAATTCGTAGATTTGGGACTGATACTAGCCAAAAGGGAAATAACCAGCCACTGGAAGCATAGTCAGGGACCTAGAGTGCAGAGGTGGAAACACGAATTCCTTAAGTGGGCGGCGAGTGAGAGTGTGATCAAGCTACGACTGGCGCATAGGTCCCAGAAGGAGACGATGTTGGAAGTGGCACGAGCCTGGGAGGCGCTAATTGAAGCGTTACGCGGTTCTGGAGGAGACCAAGACGATGAGCCGGCCCACAGTTAGACCACGGGTGGTTAACAGCGCAAGGGAGAATGAGGGGATCGAAAGCACAACCGAAGGAGAGGAAGATGGGTGGCAGGGGGAGAGAAGCCGAGCAACTGCAAGAGTGCACAGAGAACACACACCTATAGATCAAGGCACATTGAGATTAACGACTGGGGGGGAGCACACTGGTGGGGAGGGTAGGGGTGGGTAGAAATAGTAGTTCTGGATTTCGGGAGGGTGGTGGGGAAAAGGGCTTAAGGGGGATGGTAGGGCGGAAGTTGGCGAATAATAGGCAACGAGACTGTGGGTAATAATGTAAATCATTGTGGTTGCATAATATGACAACTTTGTAGGGATGAAGGGTGGAGCACAATCTTCCTGAATAATGCTTACAACACCTGTGTAAGAGATGATGTGGAGATGGAAATGGAAAATAATAAAAAATGTATTTAAAAAAAAAAAAGAAATGAATGCTAACTGAACACGAGATAGAGCATGAGCATGGCTAAGGGAACATTTTGAGTCTGTGCATTACGGAAATAAGATCTCTCGAGACATTTCCTGAATGCTGAGACGTGTTTGGACTTCAACAATCGGTCAGGACTTGGTCACTGAACTTTCTGCATCATTGGAAAATATCTACACCTGTTCAACATAAAAATATGTGAGCATTGGATGTAAGGGTGCCTTGCAGTTCCCCTTGGCTATATCCTCCGCCGTCTGGACCTCTACCAAGCCGGACACCAGAATCCACTTATGCTTGAGCAAACATTTTAAAATCTATATAATCGTTTTGCTTCTGTAGAAGGAGCGGGAGGTTAGGCTACACTGTGGTATATAATGACAGCTCTATTTATGATTTACGGACTACTTGCTATGCTGACTGTATTTGTTTTAGGCATTTTCCTACTTGTTGTGGCACGTATACTGCATACTAGAGCACAATAGTTAAAATAAACATTTTAAACTTTCCTCGTGTCTCTGTCAGAACTTATTGTGGACTAGTACAAGTGTGAGAGAGAGTGTGAGAGAGAGAGAGTGTGTCCTGTAACCGCGATTCCTGAGAGGGTCCAGAGTGTTGTGTTCTGGGGTGTCAAATCACTTGTTCCTCTGTGAGTGCGTAAGGGGGCAAGTGAGGAACTTCTAGCCAATTGGTCCAAGGCTCATGGGTACTCAGGTGGTAGGATGACTCAGTCCCTGCCTACTACTCTCCACTAAATCTCAACCTAGAGTGCTTCCCCCGCTCCGTGGTTTACAGACTCTCTAAGACTTGGAAAAAAACAATGCAAAGTTTTGGAGAGACTGTGGAGAAAGCACTTTGCGCCAGAGGCCAAAGTCAACTATCTGGATGCACTGAAAAAATACCATGCTCTATGCAGATCAGCTCGGGCCTCCTTCTACACGGATAAAATTATGACTGTCCAAAACTGCCAGAAACCCCTATTTAAAGTTGTGACTGAACTCTCTGCGCCTAGCACGTTCTTGCTGTCCCCGTCGCTTCCACTACATCATTGCAACAAACTCACACTTTTTTTCCACAATAAAGTCGTGACTATCCACCGCAAGCTTGAATTGGATTCCTCCCCTCATGACAATTTCATCTTTCCCACCACTCAACTCTTTGAACAGGTCAAGACTGCTCTTCCTGACCTCGCATTTACTGAATCTTGTCAAGTTAAGGCCTGGCTCCCACTTTATTTAATCTCTTTGAAAACTCTACTGGGAAGCATCAAGTCTGGCTCCCCACTTGATCCTCTCTCTCCATCTAAGCTCAGATTCCAGGATGAGCCTGTCTCGAGGTGATTGTTAATCTCCTTATCTCCTCCCTAAATCTTGGCTAGTTGCCCCGTAATTGAAAGCATGCTCTGTTGAAAAAAACTGGCTTGGATCCCCTTTGCTGGTAAAACTACAGGCCCATCTCTCTTTCCAAAATATTGGGAAAACATTAACTCTCAACTCTCTGCACATGTGACAAGACATAAGCTATTTCATCCAACACAGTATGGCTTTTGACCTGGTCAAAATACTGAATCAGCTCTGCTGGGGGTCACGGAGGACCTTGGGCAGCAGCTTGACTGTGGGGGCACAGCAGCGCTCATCCTGCTGGATTTGAGCGCTGCCTTCGACACGGTCTCCCACTCCATTCTGGTGGATCGCCTCAAAAGCTCGGGAATTGTAGGTGTACCCTTGCAGTGGCTGATCTCTTTTTTGAAGGATCGCTCCTTTCAAGTTCTCTCACACACCGCTTAATCTAACCCTGTTGCCTTAACATCTGGAGTTCCGCAGGGTTCGATCCTGAGCCCTCTACTTTTTAATCTTTATGTTCGCCTCTTGGCAGACATTGCAGAAAAATCTGGGTTGACCATCTTCTCATATGCTGATGATACGCAGATTATTTTTTCTTTGCCGTCTGCTCAACATCAGGATCCTTCTTTGCTCAAACTTGGTCTGTGAAACATCTCCTTGTGGATGTCTAGAAATGCTTTAATGCTGAACGATTCTAAGACTGAGGTTCACACCCTGAGCTTTGGGAAGCCAGCCATTGGCCTGTTTTTTTTGTGACCTTTGCCGGCCCCGGTCCCTAAGGATTAAAGCCTGGGCTATTCCATCGACAGCAAGCTTTCTCTCGTTGCCCAGGTCTCGGGGGTCACTTCTGCCTGCTTTGTGGTCCTCAAGTAGTTAAAGAAAATCCTCTGGCTAATTCCACCAGCTGCTCAGAGAACTGTCTTGCAGGCCTTGGTGAGCTCCAGACTTGATTATGGTAATGTACCGTATCTGGGTGCGGACAAGACCTCCGTCTGCTGTCTTCAGCTCATTCAGAATGCGGCAACCTGCTTGCTTTTTCGGTTGCCTCTGCACCCTTCCGCTTCCCTTTTGCTTCATCGACTCCATTGGGTCAGGGTTAGTAAGCATATCGAGTTTAAGGCCCTCTGCTACATGTTCAGAGTTCAGCACGGCTTGGCCCCTGCGTACATACGTAACCATGTCAAGCCTTATCGACCCTCTTGCAACCTAAGATCGGTCAACCTTTTTCTCTTTACAGTCCCCAGAGTACAACTGACCAGCATGGGTGGCCGCTTGTTTTCCTTCCTGGGACCAATATTGTGGAATTCCCTTCCGCTGGAACTCAGGACCTGTCAATCTCTCCTTGCTTTCCGAAAAAAGCTAAAGACCTTTCTTTTTAGTCAGGCCTAATGCCAACAGATCTCCTATCTTGCTTGTCCCGCTCTCAGCGCTGGGAAATCCTGTTGAGTAGCTGTACGCTTTATAAATCTTTTAACCCTGTTGGGTAGCTGTACGCTTTATAAATCTTTTAAATAAATAAATAAAATACGGTCCTATGACCCCAAGTATAGATCTGTGATTCCGCTGAATCCCTGCAACAAGTGTAGGAAATAAATCATGGCAATTCAGCAGGAGAATGGTAAGGGTGTAATATGTAGAGCTGGTGTGGCATTTAGCAGCACACTGTCACAAATATATTGCTAAAGCATGGTGTGGTAACCACCGTCATTTACAGACAGCACATTTTCCTTTAAAATTACCACTTAATTTGCACAGACCTACAATTTAACTGATAAAACTATATAGCACAAACGATAATATGTGGAAATTGGGTTTCAGTGAATTTGCACATCACCAAGTAAAGTGTCTTGATTTGTTTTGACCCAAATAGAATCTGTTTCCATCACAATTTAAAATTTGAAAAAAGCGCTTCATTTGAGCTTTCCTGTTTATTCATTTAGAAATATTAGTACACTTAATTTATAGGTATTTAAATTGTTGCGTGTTAGAACCCTACAGCTTTTCCATTCACACCAGCAAGATTTTTACATTGTTGAATTTACAGAATCCTCACAATTTGCTGTACCAGAAAGAAAAGTAAATACCAGTCTCCATGTTAAAAGAATAAGCAGCAATTTGTCTGATGACTAGACTGACATTTGACCTCTGCCTTTGAACGAACGCGCAGCAAATGTGACAAGATAAAAACTGAATGAGCCTTCACGTTCGGAACCCAAGCATGGTTAAAGTGCTCTCTCATGGCTCAAAGGGTATGTGGCATCCTGACTTAGGAAGGGAGTGTAGTGGTATGTATGGTGGTGAGTGTTCTTGGATTGTTTATAGATGGTTTGTGGAATGTTTTTTTTTTAATCCTTTATTTTCCAATTTTCTTATACATTAAGAAACAAACAACATCCAATGTGGTACATTGTCAGGTGTCTCATCACAAATCAGTCACATACTTGCAACATATAGAGCAAAGTAATAGGCATCACAGCTGGAGAGCTGTTCAAAATAACAAAAACAGTGTTATCAAATCTCTCAGTTCGTCCAAGCAATATCTTCAACATGTCAGTTGATTACTAATTCTAGCATGTTTTTTTTTTTTAACCACTCGTCCACTTTATCAAAATGTTCAAACATATACAATAAAAATAATCTAAGGACGCTTCAGATAATATAAATCACATATCTAACAATATGGCCCATCATCCTATCCCCTCCGGCACCATGCCTCTTTCAACCTGTGAGCTGGACTCACGGCTTCTCTCCTCAATATACACCCTGTACGGGCCCCATATATCTTTAGGGCATGAGGAACTTGGCATGAGGGAAGCGTATATTTTGCAATTTACATTACACATGCCAGGCTACACAGCCAAGCCTGTAAAGTACGAACAGTACGCTTACCCCATAGCAGCGCAATCTCCTGTTTAGCTAACAATAGCCCAAGTGCAGCAAACCTCCTGACCTTTTTGGGAAAGTTGACCGTGTATCCCATGAGAGCAATTTCTGGCGAGGGAAGAAGCATCAGCGATATCATTGCACCCAGTGCGGCATGCACCTGTTCCCAATATGTCTATAGTTTAGGACAAGTCCATGTAAGATGGGCAAAGTCCGCATGGGGGCATAACATTTCAGGCAGTGGTGCGGCCTGGAAGGATCAATTTTGTGTGACCAAGGTAGCGTATGATATAACCTGCGGAGGAATTTAAAGTGAATGAGTTTGTGCCTGCTGTTGAGGGATACTTCTTTCGTCACCATGCAACATTTTTTCCATTGATCATCAGTAATGGAATGGCCAAGATCGCGTTCCCATGAAGTGCGCACTTTATCGTCGGGAACCGGTTGGATACCAGTGCAGGACCTATACATTTTTTAAATGAGATGGGTACCCGTCTTACTCTCAATTACCAACGTCAGCGGGGCCATAGGTTCTGGTGCAATCGGATAAGTAAGGAGTGTGGCTCTAAGTGCAGAGTGAATACGTTGCATTATAAAGGCATCCATGAAGGCCCTGTTCTGAAACTGGGTGTCCTCGGATATAGGGAGGATATGATTATTCGGATATAGATCACCTATCTTCGTGATGTTAAATTTGGCCAGCATGTGGTGTACAAGTGTTTCGTCCGTGATGGGGAGCCATAGGGGATTTGGGAGGGGTAAAGCCGGTGAGTACCGTGTGTCAAGTCCCAGAAGTCTCCGTAACCTATTCCATGCCCAGCTAGTAGTGGATATGGTCTGTATGTCAATTGGGTCTCTAGGGACACCTTTTGGTAGCACAGTGGACAGCTTCCGGGGTTTGTGGAATGTTGGGTGAGAGTTGATGCTGGAGACTTGGAGGAGCAGGAAACGGAGCGGTGGGTGTAGTCTGCTTATAGGAATAAATACTACTTTCACCAAGGCTACTTTGCCTTGCCTCATTGGAACACCTCTGGGCAGTTTTAGGTGAGGCCCCGATCACCTCTGGGTGCTGTGGTAGATACGACCCTTACTGGCTACTGAGTCACTCTAAACTAGCATCCTTCATCAGGTTACATTAGAAACAGTTGAAAACGCCCCAATCATCCAGCTGGTTCGAAGAACAGAGCAAAAATTCACACTAAAATTAACTTCTATTCTAAAGAACACGTTTTACTGGCAGAATGGACGTACTGCGGTAGTTTCCACCTTTCCTCGAAGTCTCTTCTGAAAAATAGCAAATTGTTTAGCAAAAACAGCCCTTTCAATACAACATCTGCTTATGGTACTGGACTGCTCCTTATCTAGAGAAGCTCTAACCATATCTTATCTTGTTTAAGCATGTGGATTAAAAGTCGACATCCACTTCTGAATTTCACCTCTGTAAACAGGAAGGCTATGCTTAATATTTGGAACCAAGAGATTTGTACAGTGACTGTCGCCTAAAACAAGTGTTCACACAACCAATGGACAAGAACTCTGTTCGAATTTACTAGTTATCAACATAGTAGTAGCCTTTGGAAAGACTTGCTCTGTGAAGAATTTCTAACAACCTGTCAAAATTATTCTGACAGGGCTGACTACGCCTCTTAGGCAACTGTTTTGAGTGTGAAGTTGCAAAACTGAAGTTATTCATCTAAAGTGCTGAACAAAGAAAAGATAGGGTTGAACCAAACCCAATCTCAACGTGTTGACAAATGCTTGACTGTTGTGCAGACTTTCAATTCATTCTCACTGTAGTTGAAATATGTGATTTTAAATAATTGTTGTATCATATCCCTAATGTGGTAGACATAAGAGCAGAACTTGCATTGTTTGCTAAGAAAAACGATTGTAATTCTAGTACGGTGCACAACTAGGATTTCTGTTGACAGAATTTCAGCCAGATCTATTGTATGATATAATCTGCACTGCAACCTAACTGTAGCAGCCCACTTAATAACATCTGATTTGCAATATGTCAGAAGCATACTTCATTGTGGTTTGGTTTGGTTAGGATAAAAATGTGATGCCATGTAAATCACACACAAAGCTATGTTGTATTTATAGGAAGAAAGTTCTATAAGCTCAGAGAAAGATGTACACATAACAACCCCTACTTATTTATTCTATATATTCAAAAACTCTATTAAAACATTAAATTACACATAAGGATTCATATTAAAACAGAGGCTCTCTCTGATGTTGGCTGTTTTACATAGCATTGCATTATAATGTCAGAAATAAGTCAGCGAGCACTTCAGTACAAACACGACAAAGCAACTAGCAGGAAATAACTCCATGACTCACCTTTTCCTGATGATATTATTCCTTCCCATACATCAAAGCCACATTGTTTGACATCTAAACAAATAAACATATTTTATATATTATTAAACTAGACGGCAATTTGAAAACTGGATGGTTGATCATAAGTGTTATTTGATGAATTGGAAAAAGTAAGTGCAATAGGGAAATGAAACCCATACATGTAAATATACTAAGAGACTGGAACTGTGTTCAATATATCTACTGCTATCTGAAATGCTTTAAAGTAAAGGACAAACTCCATTGTCCAAAGATTGGAGGCAAAGTGAAACAGAAAATAAAAATTGCATTCAGTTGTAGCTGGAACCTACGGCTGCAGTGTCAAAAGCTCGACATGTATTGAACAACATACTCAAGACACCGTGTACCTCCAGATCCTGAAACCTCAACCCAAGGGCCCATTGTGTATTTAGTAAAAAGACAGTCTGGCTCTGTGTTAGATAGTACTATGTTTCACTAGTAACGTGTGTCTGGACTAAGTAAGAAACTGAATTATTCATTTATAACACATGCAAACTTTTCTTTCCATAACTCTATTTGATGTCAACTATCAAATGACCAAATCTTCATTTGCCTACCTCAAGACAAATTATTAAGATGTATGTGTGTATATGCACATGTGTGTGTTAGGGTCACTCATCGCACATGCACTCAACACTGCGCCCCCCAATCCCTGACAGTTTCAGCTCGACTTATTTTCAAACAATTCAAATTCCTGCTCAGAATTTATTACCCAGTCAGGATTTGGAAGATGGGGAGAGTACCTCTACCCAGGCGTGTCTTAGGTGTGGTCAGCCCGAAGGCACATTCATGCACGTCATTGGGGACAATGCTAAAATTGCCCAGTATTGGGAACTCATCCACAGGATTCTGGGGGTAGTCCTCGGACAACGCATTACACCTGAGCCCAAGGTGGCCCTTCAGGGTATCCTGGAGGAGTGGGGACGTTCGCTGATGCCTCTCACTGTGGTGGGTATGGGATTCCTTGTAGCTAAGCAGGACATAGCATCGAGGGCAGAATGGCTCAGGGTTATGGATCACTGCTACATTGCAAAGGAGGCAGTCTATAGAGCACGGGATGAAATACCAAATACGTCCGAATTCGGTGTCGTTGGCATAACCCGTATGATCAATGTGAAGGGGACCTGAGGCTTCTTCCATGTCTTGATGGTGGTAAAGAGGACAATTGTGAATTCGGGGTGAGGTTTCACTCCTCTAACTTGATTCATAATGCTATGGAATGTAAAAAAATACCACTTTAATGCAATACAAGTTGATTCTTCCATGTTTTTTTCTGAGAAACGAATAAAAAGATTAAAAAAAGATAAATATGCACACGCCAGTTGCACCTCCAGGGCACTTTTTGTAATTCAGCAACATGTGTCTCAACCACACTATCATGCTTGAGGCTTTCTGCTTTGAGGAGAGCAGTGCTTGAAATGGAAAAATAGAAGCACAGGTACTCTGCAGTAGAGTACATACTTGTTTCTGAGAAGTGCCGGTACTCTCCAATTAAAAGTATTGCGTCGCTCTTGAGGCGTGTCCGTACTCATCCTCTCAAAATAAACAAGCATTAGTATAGCTAATAGGTCTCGCCTTTGGGACCTTATAAGTGTTTAGTTATCCAGCACAATATCCTTGGTGCAACAACATCAAGTATTGCATGGCTAAACACTTATAAGGTCCCAAAGGCGAGACCTATTGGCTATGCCAATGCTTGTTTTGAGTGAGTGGCTCATGCAGGTATGCCACTGTGAGGTAGAGATGCTGCGAGTGCTTTTACAGGAGCCCCTGTGACATTGTGCCTCTTCAAAATGTATCTTGGGTCTGGTGTAATACTTATAGCCCCTATTCCCGTCTTCTTGCACCCAATGCATCCTTAACTGTCCCATGTACAGCCAGGGTTGACACTCCTATTACCCCTGCCCTCCAGTGACACTTTACCTGTCACCGGTGGTGGTGGTGGATGTAGTGGTGGTGGTGTAATTGGTGGTGGTGGACGTGGTGGCGGTGGATGTGGTGGTGGTGGATGTGGTGGTGGTGGATGTGGTGGTGGGCGTGGACATGGTGGTGGTGGATGTGGTGGTGGATGTGGTGGTGGTGGATGTGGTGGTGGTGGACGTGGTTGTGGTGGTGACGTGGTGGTGGTGGTGGACATGGTGGTGGTGGTGGATGTGGTGGAGGATATGTTGGTTGTGGACGTGGTGTGGTGGTGGTGAACATGGTGGACATGGTGGTGGTGGTGGGGTGGTGGACATGGTGGTGGTGGTCATGGTGGTGGTGGTGGATGTGGTGGATGCGGTGCTGGTGGATGTGGTGGTGGTGAATGTGGTGGTGGTGGACATGGTGGATGTGGTGGTGGTGGACGTGGTGGTGGTGGACGTGGAGGTGGACGTGGTGGTGGACATGGTGGTGGTAGATGTGGTGGTGGTGGTGGACAAGCTGGTGGTGGACATGGTGGTGGTGGTGGACGAGTTGGTGGTGGTGGACATGTTGGTGGTGGTGGACATGGTGGATGTGGTGGTGGTGAATGTGGTGGTGGTGGATGTGGTGGTGGTGGCTGTGGCGGTCGTGGCCGTGATGGTGGTGGACATGGTGGTGATGGACGTGGTGATGGTAGTGGACGTGGTCATGGTGGTGGTGAACATGGTGGTGGTGGACGTGGTGGTGGTGGACGTGGACATGGTGTTAGGCATGGACGTGGTGGTGTACGTGGTGGTGGACATGGTCGAGGTGGACGTGGTGGTGAACGTGGTGGTGGATGTGGTGGTGGTGGTCATGGCGGTGGTGGACATGGTGGTGGTGGACATGGTGGTGGTGGACGTGGTGGTGGTGGATGTGGTGGTGATGGACGTGGTAGTAGAAGCGGTGGTGGACATGGTGATGGAAGTGGTGGTGGAAGTGGTGGTGGGCGTGGTGGTGTTGGTGGACATGGTGGACGTGGTGGTGGATGTGGTGGTGGTGGACATGGTGGTGGACATGGTGGTGGTGGACATGTTGGTGGTGGTGGACATGGTGGTGGTGGATGTGGTGGACATGGTGGTGGACGTGGTGGTGTTGGTGGATGTGGTGGTGGAGGACGTGGTGGTGGACGTGGTGGTGGTGGATGTGGTAGACATGGTGGTGGTGGTGGAGGTGTGGTGGTGGTGGATGTGGTGTTGGACATGGTGGTGGATGCAGTGGTGGTGGACATGTTGGTGGTGGATGTGGTGGTGGTGGAGGTGGACGTGGTGGTGATGGTGGATGTGGTGTGGTTGTGGTGAACGTGGTGGACGTGGTGGTGGAAGTGGTGGGCGTGGTGGTGGATGTGGACGTGGTGGACATGGTGGATGTGGTGGTGGACGTGGTGGTGGTGGACATGGTGGTGGATGTGGTGGACGTGTTGGTGGTGGACATGGTGGTGGACGTGGTGGTGGTGGACGTGGTGGTGGTAGATGTGTTGGTGGTGGATGTGGTGGTGGATGTGGTGGTGGACGTGGTGGTGTTGGTGGACGTGGTGGTGGTGGATGCGGTGGTGGTGGTGGTGGTGCATGTGGTGGTGGTGGTGGACAGGTGGTGGACGTGGTGGTGGTGGATGTGGTGGACATGTTGGTGGTGGATGTGGGGGTGGTGGTGGTGGACGTGGTGTGGTGGTGGTGAACGTGGTGGACATGGTGGTGGTGGTGGACGTGGTGGTGGTGGTCATGGTGGTGGTGGAGGACGTGGTGGATGTGGTGGATGCGATGCTGGTGGACGTGGTGATGGTGGTGGACATGGTGGTGGTGGACATGGACGTGGTGGTGGACGTGGACATGGTGGTGGACGTGGTGGAAGACATGGTGGTGGACGTGGTGGTGGATGTGGTGGACATGGTGGTGGTGGTCATAGTGGTTGTGGTGGATGTGGTGGAGGTGAACATGGTGGCGGTGAATGTGGTGGTGGTGATGGACGTGGTGGTAGAAGTGGTGGTGGAAGTGGTGGTGGAAGTGGTGGTGGACGTGGTGGTGGAAGTGGTGGTGGGAATGGTGGTGGACGTGGACATGGTGGATATGGTGGATGTGGTGGTGGATGTGGTGGTGGACATGGTGGTGGTGGACGTGGTGGTGGTGGATGTGGTGGTGGTGGATGTGGTGGTGGTGGACGTGGTGGTGGTGGACGTGTTAGTGGTGGACATCGTGGTGGTGTTGGACATGGTGGTGGTGGTGGACATGGTGGTGGTGGTGGACGTGGTGGTGCATTCTTTAAAGCTAGGGTATGTTGGAACGTCACCAGACCGTGATTTTCTAACGAGGAAAGGGGCCGTGAAAGGACCAGAGATACGAGAGACCAGGCAAAATGCTAACTGTATACCTGTGGGAGATGGGGCGGAAAATAACTTGCAGTTGTACTTGAATGGTGCACTCATGAGTGAGTAAGCGTGTCTTTTTAACCAGCGGGAATATAAACAATTAAAAGTAAAACTTTGTAAAACAAGAACAAAGGTTTCATGTTTTATGCTCGAGGGCTGCTTTCTTTTCGGGCCACATTCAAAAGTTTGTTTGTTCATTTAAATTGTGCGCACGCACGCAATGGCTGCTTTCTGGGGTCCGGGCATGAGGACATTGGAAGGAGCTGCAGCTGTTAGAAGTATGGTGGACAAACAAATGAATCAAAGTTATTTTTTCTCTTTTTTATCCTAAGAAACGTGGCCCCATAGAGATTGAAACGGTGCTTTAAATTGGTATCAGTACATCTTGTGCGAGTGGTTCGCGTACTATTTATAGCAGCAATTTCAACATACCCAGGTTTTATGAGCTGCCAGCCACGTGGAGCTAGAATGCAGAGCACTGGAAGTGAGACAGAATGCAACAACGAACACACCAACAGCCCTTAAACAAATAAATATATGGCTTTGATAAAAGGAAAGGCATTGTTAGACTAGAGGTATAAATCTGAGTTGAAAGGAACGACCAGTTTGTGTTTTGTAAATCACCCATTCGTGTTTGTCACAAACGACTAAGTCTAATTAAATGAAGCTGTTTTACTAAATGATTTACATGGTTCTGCACATTTACAAGGAAATATGTTTTAGTTTTGTTGTAGATATGCTTTATCGTCTCTGAAGTCTAACTATTTAATTGATATTACAGAAGAGGGGCATTTAGCAACCAGCGCATGCGAAAAGTATTGCCCACGCGGGCACCAAAAGTGAAAGTGCATCGCGATTGTGATGCACTTAATTATCCATGACGGAGAAAAGACTGATGGCGGCTGTGCGCGTGTACGGAATCGTGAACGCAAGCTTGAGGCAGCCTCTGGTAGCACTTTGAAAACCCCCTCACTAAAAGTCGAGCAAGCAGCGCATGCGCTGCTCTAAGCTTGACCTAAAAAGTGCTGATAATTCTGTACCGGCCCATTTGTTATGTTATGTTACGCATTTTATAAAGCGCACAGCTGCCCCAACGAAGGGGCGTCCCGGCGCTAACCACAAAAATCCAGAGGGTGGAAGGAGGAGATCAAGCCACAGGGAAAAGGTAAGTCTTGATAGCTTTACGGAATGTGGTCAAACAGTCCAGAGTGCGGATTGACAAAGGCAGGGAGTTCCAGAGCTTAGGAGCCAAGAGACGAAAAGATTTGCCTCCAGCTCTGGATCTCTTAACTCTGGGGACAGCAGCCAACATCAATTCGGAGGAGCGCAGGGTGCGCCTAGGGGTATAGGGAATGATAAGATCAGACAAGATCTCAGGAGCGGAGAATTTGAGAATTTTGAAGGTGAGACAGAGGGATTTATATTCAATTCTTTTGGAGATTGGAAGCCAGTGAAGGCGGCGAATGGCTCCTCTTCCAGAGCATGATCTGGAAAGGCCAAGAATGGCGCGCGCTGCGGAGTTTTGAGTGCGCTGGAGACGGTTGAGCTCAGCTTTATTGGCCCCCAGCAGCAAGGAGTTAGCATAGTCCAATCTTGAGAGAATGGTAGCTTGGACTATAAGTTGGCGAGTAGCTGAATCAAAAAAGCGGAGGGCAGGCCTTAGAGTACGTAGCAGCCCAAAACAGGTGCCAGCTATTTTTTTGGTGTGATCCTGGAAGCTTAAGGTCGAATCGAACAAAAAGCCGAGGTTCTTCACCACCAATTTAGGGGGGGGAAGGTCCCAGAGATGGAGGCCACCAATGGGAGTTCCAGAGCTCCTTGTTTTTGCCTACTAAAAGGACCTCTGATTTACAAGCATTGAGCTGGAGACAGTTCTCCGTCACCCAGCCCGCGATAGCTTCAAGGCCTTGTTGGAATTGAGCGGCATCTTGAGCAAGATCGTCAGAGAGAGCTACCGTGAGCTGGGTGTCGTCAGCATACGAAACCATTGAGAGTCCGTGGTGACGTGCGACAGCGGCCAGGGGTTGAACATAAAGATTGAACAGAGCCGGGCTGAGTGCTGAACCTTGGGGGACCCCCTGCGCAATAGGTTTAACAGAGGAGGAAAAAGGAGGGGCAGAGACTTGGAAGGATCGATCGGTCAAGAAGGAACGGAACCATTCAAGAGCAACGTCTTTTATCCCGGCTTCTTCCAGCCGGCGCAGGAGAATCTGATGCGAAACCGTATCGAATGCAGCGCTCAGGTCCAATAATATGAGTGCTGCTGTTTGGCCATTGTCAAGGATAGAACGTAAATTTTCGCTTACAGCTAAAAGAGCGGTTTCGGTGCTAAAGCCCGCGCGAAAACCGTTTTGGGATTGATCTAAAATCTTATTTTTGATTATATGCTCGGCAAGAACTTTGTTGACATGGGCCTCTGTAACTTTTGCCGCCCATGGTAGAAGGGAGATTGGCCGAAAATTCTCAGGTTTAGAAGAACCAAGGTGCGGTTTTTTTAACAGGGGGAGTACCTTGGCCTGTTTCCAGGCCAAAGGGACCGAAGCCCTGCTAAAAGAGGAGTTAATAGTAGAGAGCAAAGGCAGAAGGAGGACCGGGAGACAGTCACGGTATTGAGAGGGTCTCATGGGGTACAGACCTGATTTAACTTTAGAGCTGAGGGTCAGGAACTCCTCTTGAGAGATGGGGGGAATACATTCCAGGGGAGAGTAATGAGTAGAAATCGGGAGGTGTTGTGGCTTTGTGAAATGAGTAGGGAAGGATTTATAAATGTCTGCAACCTTTTGAACGAAGTAGGAGGCCAATTCTTCACATTGTTTATCAGAGGTGATATGTGGCGTGAAAGGATCCTTCCTTTTTTTCAAATCATTAAGGATTTTGAAAATACATTTAGTAGGGTTATTGCTGGAAGCAATTTGGTTCGTGAAGAAGGCCGTGCGGGCGTGGTGTATGGCTTTATGATAACTTTTTTAAGTAGCCTGATATTGTTTCTTCCTTAATGGGCAATAGTCCTTGCGCCAAGCTCGCTCACTATGTTTGCAGGTGCTACGCATTGTGGCAAGAGAGTCTGTGTACCAAGGATTAGGGCAGACGCCACGTCCCTTCGACCACTTTAATGGGATAAGGGAGTCAAGTGCAGCGTAGATCCAGTCACAAATTTCCTTGTAGGCTTGTTCTGGATCAAGGTTGTCTAGGATAGGAAGGCTAGAGGACAGGAGGGCCAACAGGTCCTCCCGTTTGAGTTTGTGCCAACACCGTTTAAGCATAGCTCTGGGCGTGGTTCTGGAGGGGGTCTCTGCCAGAGGAAGGAGAATAGTGATCAAGTAATGGTCAGACCAACAAACCGGGCTAGGGGGAATAACCTGGAGAGAGGGGATATTGGAGAAGACCGGATCTAAAAGATGACCAGCCAGATGCGTGGGTTCCAACACCAGCTGTTTAAGTTGGCAGGCTTCCATGTCCGCGAGCAGAGAGCTGACACATGGATCGAGGTGATGGTCAAAATGGATGTTAAGATCGCCAATAAGAGTAAAGTTGGCTGTTCTAGACGCTAGAGCATGAATAGCTTCCATCAAGGCTATCTTAAACTCGGAAGAGGGGCCGGGAGGGCGATATACCAAGAGGCCAGAGAGGGTACAATTGGCATTGGGAGAGATAGAGAAACGTGCACATTCGGAGCCAGCAATGTCTTCACGAGTGAAAGTGCAGAGAAGGGACGACTTATAGATGACCGCCAGACCACCGCCTCTGGTATCTCTGTTAATGGTGTGGATGTTAAAACCTGGAGGAAGAGCAAGCCCCGGTTCGACCACCGTATCAGTCGTAAGCCATGTCTCCGTGATAAAAAAGACATCTGGAGATTCGGTTTCAACAAGATCGTAAATTTCATTGTGGTGTTTCACTAGTGAGCGCGTGTTGAGGTGGAGGATTTTGAAAGGGTGTTTGGTAGGGGTAGGAAAGACGGGTGAGGGTGGAGGGTAGGAGCTAAACCTGCAGCTTTTACAGCAAAAAGGTCCCTCAGCATCAATACATTGAACCATACTGCACTGGGGTAGATTAAGTCTGACAGCAAGCAGGAAGTCCCTAGTATACCCCCGCGCACCTGACACAGGACTAGCAGCGTGGCTGGCGGCTGGCGGCGTACTGGCGCGGACGGGCGCAGACGGGTTTGCCTTCGGCGCGCCCGCTGCGCTCGCCCGCTGCGCGCCCGAGTCAGCGTCTGCTTAAGTGCTGACATGTGATGTGAACACTAGAGCGGTCCAGGAGTACCTCCAAGATGGCGTCCCCCCAGCCACCACACATGAGGCCGGAGTGCCGTACTGGAGGCGTTCCAGGTGCTAATGCCCCCCCAAAAGCGACAGGTAGGCACAGGAAGCGTTGCGCTAGCAAGCTGTTTTCACGCCAAAATTTACAGAAGGTAAAATCCCCAACCATAAAACACACGTAAAAAACAGATTCTAATAAGGATAAAATGCGCAATTAAAACAGTTTCTAAGAGAGTAAAATTCAAAGATAGCAGCAGTAATTGACGTATGCTCTAACTCCCGGCTCAAGCCTCAGGAGACTGTGGTAGCGCGCCCGAGTCAGCGTCTGCTTAAGTGCTGACATGTGATGTGAACACTAGAGCGGTCCAGGAGTACCTCCAAGATGGCGTCCCCCCAGCCACCACACGTGAGGCCGGAGTGCCGTACTGGAGGCGTTCCAGGTGCTAATGCCCCCCCAAAAGCGACAGGTAGGCACAGGAAGCGTTGCGCTAGCAAGCTGTTTTCACGCCAAAATTTACAGAAGGTAAAATCCCCAACCATAAAACACACGTAAAAAACAGATTCTAATAAGGATAAACTGCGCAATTAAAACAGTTTCTAAGAGAGTAAAATTCAAAGATAGCAGCAGTAATTGACGTATGCTCTAACTCCCGGCTCAAGCCTCAGGAGACTGTGGTAGCGCGCCCGAGTCAGCGTCTGCTTAAGTGCTGACATGTGATGTGAACACTAGAGCGGTCCAGGAGTACCTCCAAGATGGCGTCCCCCCAGCCACCACACGTGAGGCCGGAGTGCCGTACTGGAGGCGTTCCATGTGCTAATGCCCCCCCAAAAGCGACAGGTAGGCACAGGAAGCGTTGCGCTAGCAAGCTGTTTTCACGCCAAAATTTACAGAAGGTAAAATCCCCAACCATAAAACACACGTAAAAAACAGATTCTAATAAGGATAAAATGCGCAATTAAAACAGTTTCTAAGAGAGTAAAATTCAAAGATAGCAGCAGTAATTGACGTATGCTCTAACTCCCGGCTCAAGCCTCAGGAGACAGAAGCAGAAAGAATAGTGCCAACAAGGAATCTAGTGCAGGGTGACCCACCGTTGAGTACAATGACAGGTGAAGGTACCTTGCTATCATGAAGTGTGAAGGGTCCTGCAGAGAGGCAGGAGTTAAGGACCACACTAAGCAGCAGCAACTTGTGAAGATACCCACTTGTGCACGTTATATTTTTCTGTGGCCCGCACAACCAGATAAAATGCATAAAACAATACACAGAATTAAGTCCTTGTCAAACTGGAAAGACCTTAGACATAGATAGTAAGCAAGCAATGAAATTTCATTCAAGAGCAACCCGGTTAACCTTGGTGCTGCATGGAATCTATTCACCCATGAATGCACCAATGCTTCCCAGACTGAGGCCCAGATTGATCAAACTTTCACGCAAAGCAACAAGACACCTTGCTGTGTTGTGCTGTGTGAAATGGAGAGGGCAGTAATGCGCCATATTTAACATTATATGGCACATTCCTGTCCTCTCCTCGTGCTGGTGCACAATGTGATGCCTTGCGCCAATGCAAGCACCCCAGTGACATGTTGCAAGAGTCCCTGCATTGAAGGCAGGATTATTTTTGTGCAGGAAGAGACACCAGCCTGCACAAAAACCATATTCACAAGCTTTTTCCTCTTTCTATGTGTGATGCAGAATGCAACTTACATAGAAAGAGGAGAAATAAACATATTTCTCCTTGTTATGCCTCCCCCGGGAAGGCACTGCATTTTGATCCATTCCAGGTCTGTCACTTAAAAGAAATA
Organism: Triturus cristatus; assembly: GCF_964204655.1. Classification (NCBI taxonomy): domain Eukaryota; kingdom Metazoa; phylum Chordata; class Amphibia; order Caudata; family Salamandridae; genus Triturus; species Triturus cristatus. The sequence continues at coordinate 636,427,893 of NC_140594.1, read as the reverse complement.
TTGGAATGTGCCAAAATTAATCGGTGAATGCATGGGAACACGCTCCATATATGGAAAACCTTCTTGGTATAGAGAAATGCAATCTAGCGAGTTGCGCTGCATTGCGTTACTCCAGATTTACCCAACATCGCAGGGTCACACATGGTTGCCTTCTATTGCTTTCTAAATCTGACTTTAGTGTTGAGTTGCCCAAGCATTACCTTGCATGACGCAAGGGTAACGCAACACTATGATAAATGTGACCCTCAGTTTCTTTGGTGTACTTAAGTATCGAGGCCCTTTGGTGAGGTAAGAAGTGCTTACTAGAGTGAAGGCACAGTTACTGTACCCGAGAAGCATCTAGTCTGGATAATGTTTTACGGACAAGAATAAAAGCCTAGACTGTAGATAATCCTATGAGCAAAAATTAAAACTAAAAAGCAAGATACACAATAATAGAAAAAACTCAGTAGGGCAATAACACCACTTGGATCAATTGGAGTGTAAGCAAATGTTGTATGGAGGAGCATCAAGGCTGGTGGTGGAATATCAATGTTAAATAATCTCAGTGTGGCTGGCTTCCAAAAGGTCCTCCCTGAAAGCATAGGGGCAAATAAATGTTCTTACTTGTCTGATCCTTGAAAGAGCTGCACACCATCCATCTCCTGATAGGGACATAATGTATGGGGGAGCACAAGAAACAAGCATTTGCAATGCAACAGGTCTCGCATTAGTTAGAGTTAGAGAATTTGGCATTGTTTATATTTAGCTGGATATGTTTGCTGTTTTGTGTACTGTATGTGTTCGGGAATGCAGGTTTGTATGCCTCTGTGGAGTAAGTATGTGTATTATAGCCTTCCCATGCCATGTTTACATTGCCAGTGAGGCTAACAGTAGACATGTACACAGAGACAAACATACAGAGAGACACATGCACCGATACACACATAGAAACAAACACACACAAACGCACACAGACAGACAAACACGCACATAGAAACATACACACAGAGACGCACAGACAGACACGCACACATAGAGACTAGCACACATATAGAGACACAAACACAGAGACAGAGAGACACATAGAAACAAAGATGCACACACAGAGAAAAGACCCACAGACAGAGACGTACTTACAGAGACAAATGCACACATAGAGATGTGAAACCTGAATCTGCTAAGTAGCCATGTGCCCCACCATCTTTGTGACTACAGTGTCCATTTCACCTCTGTTTCACTGACCACGTAGATGTCGACCTGCACCTCAAGCTGACCTTTCCCCGCACCCATACTAAAACGTTCCAGAAATGTTAAGATGGCAGATGACCTCACCCGGGGGTTTCATTCCTGTTCAAACTACGCGGCAAGAGGCAGGTGATGTGCCTAAGGCTTAGACTGCCCCATTCCAGCATCAAGCTCCATGACAAAGGGCAGGTGATCTGTATCTCCATCCCCGCAAGCTAAATGGACTTTCCACGTTCCTGCTCTTGTGAGGGGAGTGTCCACATCCTATAAGGGGTGCTGCGTGCTCCTTGCAAGTCGAACAGTCTCCCATTACCCACCTCCAGTGGGTCACAGACACTTTTCCATCTCTAGAGATTCCTGTGTGAGATTAATAAACCTGCGTTTCTTCACTCCCAGTAGTGTGGTCTCCCATTTTTTAACGTACTTGGAGGAAGCTGTGGACTTGGGTGTTTCCTGCACCGCTGGGTGGTCTACTTCTAAGACCCCCTGGTTCTTCAGAGACGCACACACAGAGACACACACAGAGATAGAGACTCACACACAGAAAAATACACGCAGATAGAGACACGCACACAGAGACAGAGATGTGCACCGAGAGACAGAAACACGCACATAGAGATGCACACACAGACACAGAAACGTGCACACAGCAAAAAACACACGCACACAGAGATATCCACACAAGACAGAGACATGCACACAGACACAGAAACACACACACAGAGACAGAGGCATATACATAAAAAGAGATGCACACACAGAGACAGACACACACACATAGAGACTGAGACACACACAGACTGAGACACACAGAGATACACAGACACACAGATACAGACACACAGACAGATAGTTTGGTAGCTAAATGGGCTAATGCATCCGCTACAGGGGCTTGTGCTTAACTTTACGATTACAGTTGTTTTTAACTGTATCCCCACCCCTTACTGACCTTGCTCCCACAGGTGCGGATATGTTGCCCCTCTGTGTTTAAATACAGTACAAGGCAATAAAAGATAGTTATCTTGTAGGAGTAATAAAAGGTCACGGTATGTGGGGCCTGGAATGTCTAGAGATAGTGTGAAATGTGTGGCTGTTTGCAAAGGACGCGTAAAAGTTTTGGGTAAACATGAAAGAGATATGCAAAAGTGAATTGTATTGTGTGTGAAAGAGTATTTGTTAGTTTTAATAAAAACTATTACCTGAATAAGCTAAAAAGATGTTTGTAAACGCATTGTAAAACAAGAGTTTAAGGTACTAGCATTTCAAATAACAATGCCTTTTATTTGTTTTAAAAACCAAAACATAAATAAAAGACGTAATTTACAATGCGAATAGCTCAAACTCGCGTAAATGCGAGACCTATTGCATTGCAAATGCTTGTTCATTCTTCATGATCAAAATCTGAGGCTGGGACATTCACAAACTGTGGTGCTGAGGCAAGGGGGTCCTGTTACAAGGGACAACCTTGGATGAAGTTAAAACATTTAAGTGATAATGTGCCAACTCACCTCACATCGCAATTCGTGGTCACTTTGGCTAATTTCTAAGCGTTGAAGTGTAATTGGCTGTTGAACCGGCGGCGTGCAAATTTACAGGAACATGATTGGTCCGTGACTAGGCACCTTTACCACTGAGTAATCTCCGCTGCCTTATGGGGACCGTGGCTGTAATTGGAGGACAACGGGAGCTGGCATTGCCAAAAGTGTTCCAATGAGACTGATTAGACAGAATGTGGCCTCTACATTTAAACAGAAAGGCCTTTCACTCCAGTGTGTTTGAAACAAATGCAGCCCTTGTTAACATCTGAAATGGCCGGAGAAAATGGCGGGGAATCGCAGTGCGGCCCGGAGACAAAGGGGCCGGACGCCGGCAGAAGAGGCCCCATATGTCAGCAGGGAGGAGGCCTAATTGCATGGCTTGGCGGATGGGCCTGACAAGGACTGCATCGTGAGGAGGGCGGGGCATGTGGAGGCTGCTGGAGTGCAAATAGCTGCAGAGGGCAGAGCAGGGCAGTCTGTGAAGGGCTTCCGTGCACAGAGGAGCATCCAGCAGAACATGGGCGGTCTGTGGAATGACAGCCCTGCAGTAAAACCCAGGTCCTTAAGGAGCTGGTGAATGCCTGACTGCCGGGCAGCATATGGCGAGAGTGAGTCTGTGTGCGTAGGAGCCATGCCCACACAGGGCAGGGTGGTCTGTGGAGCTAGATAGCCGTGCAGTAAAACCCAGGCCCTTAGGGTGCTGGCGAGTGCATGGCTGCCATGCACCGAGCAACATAATGGGGGGGGGGGCTCCGTGCTGCTCTGTGCATAGAAGCAGTGCTCACAGATGAGGTCTATGGAGCGTAACAGACGTGCAGTAAAACCACGGTCCTTAGGGAGCTGATGAGTGCCTGACTGCCAAGCTTCGAGCGGCATATTGGGAGGGGGGTCCTGTGCAATGAAGCAGTGCTCAACGAGGGCAGGGGCAGTCTGTGGAGCGTGACAGCCGTGCAGTCAAACCGAGGCCCTTAGGATGCTGGCGAGTGCATGGCTGTCATGCACTAATTGGGGGGGGGGGTCTCTGTGCATAGAAGCAGTGCTCACACAGCCGTGCAGTAAAACCGAGGCCCTTAGGGTGCTGGTGAGTGCCTGACAGCACTAGGTTGGTTCTAGTCCTAGGGCACGGGAGAACAGGGCCCGGAACTTTTCATCAAAAGCAGCTCCTAGTTTGAGGTCAGGCCAGGCACTTTCATTGAGAGAGGATCGGCGGCTGTTTCACACACAGAGCTGCTCCGGTGCGTGTTTTTAACTAAGATGCTGGACTTCAAGGGAGACCTGTCCGCACAGCCCTACCCCCTCCACCCTACTCTTGTCAGTGAACCCTTTCGAGAAAGTGACAGCGCATGGGTAGGAAACGTGCAGAGGGCAGATAAGAGCCAGGTTGGACAATGCAGGCTCGGTCGGTCCCAGGGCGGCGAGAGGGCACCCAGATAGGGAAGCGGTGGCGAGAATGTGAACTTTACCGCTGAGATTACAATACATGGCCCCACATGTGTTTGCACTAGGCAAGGGGGCGGGTGGTGTGTGGGGGACCGACATGTCGCCTCTCCTGCGCCAGAGTGGTGGGATTCGAACCATAAATACAACCAGTAGGATAATGAAAAAAAAACAAGCAAAGAAAACAAGCCCGCGAGTGGTGCGCGCGCCACTGCGAGTGATCTGTTTTCAATTATCGCGCCCGTGTATGGGCATGATAATTGAAAACAGATGTCGGCCGTGCGGGTAACAGACACCAATGGGCCATGGGTGGAGCAATGCGACCGCCTTTGGCCTATTGCGTGCTGTCTTTCTGAAAAAGAGGCACGCAAAGGCCAATACCGTGGAACAAAAGGAAAAGCACACGCACGAGCGTGTGCGATTCCTAGGTCCATTTCCAAGCCCCGTACAAGAGGTCTCTCGCTGCGCGAGCAGTGTTGCGCACTGCAACGCTAGGCGCGAGACCTAAAAATGGGAGTGTGTTCAGGGCATTTGAACATGCCCTGCATTAAAGGCTTCTCCTTCCATGGATTACCTTTGGTACAGGAACAGTGATCTACATGAAGTGCTCACTGTGGGCCTCGCTACACCTCTCAGATATCATATCAAAAACTCTATTAAGATCCTTTCTGGCCATTCGACTGTTTACAAAAGAGAACAGACTTCCATCCTGAGGGGTGCCAGGCAGTGATCCAACAAATCCAAAGCGGAACACATCACATGTATACAATGAGGAGCTATACGTGACACCTGGGTTTCCATGAAGCCATATGGCTCCACAAACCAAAGTGGAACAGACAGCCAGTCCTCCAATGTTTTTATTTTAAAAAACATTTTTTATTGAGGTTTTTTTTACTTTTGTGTAAGGGCTCTAGTTACATCAGGCTTAGTGCGCAAAAAAAAAAAGTCAATAGCCGACAGTCAAGTTACACCATTGGAAAAAAAATGAGTAACAGGTGGACACACGCAGCAGTTCAAATAACTAAACGTTTTCAGAAATACATATTTTGCAAAGTATACTATATCTTTCTTCGAGCTTTAGGTCCCAAAATGTACATCCATGTAGATTTACTCAATTTAGGGTCTAAACTTGGGAATCTAAGGTGCTCTGTAGGAACGGACGTGATATAACGGTAAGGGAAGAAAGAAACCCTCTGTCATCAAGAGTGGGGGCGGGAGTAGAGAAGCTAGGGAAAAATACGGGGTACAAGAGGCAACGAGGAGGGGGGCACGAGCGAGATCGTCAAGTTCCTAATAGGAGAGAGGAGTTAGGCATGGGCTGCGAGTCACAAGAGGCTAGGGTGAATGAGGTGCGACCGCATAAGTGTCCGAGCCTTCATCCTCTGGATAAAGAGGGGTTCATGCAGGCCCGGCTCCAGGAATTTTTATTTGGGTGGGCCTAGGATGCATTTGGGTGGGCCACTGCGGGCTCGATTTGTCGCATATATGTCTGGGCAGGCCTGCTTCAGGGCCCTCCTTTATCTTTTCTTAGTGTTACAAGGCCCAGTAAAACGCACTCTTTTCCAAATCTCTTTCTAAATGTTGTCACTCTCAAAAAGTGTTTTTTCCATGTAATGTTCCTTTGACTGGAAGAGGAGGTTTCTGAGGTGAGAGTATTGGGCAAGTGACACTTCTCGGGCTCCCTCTGTGCGAACCTTCAGGGAGAATCCCTCTTCATTACTACCTCCACCTGACCCCTGACTCTGCAGCGCAATCCCTTACAGGCTTGATTATTCACTGCTCCTCTCCAGTGCACCTTATCTCACAGCTGACCTTGGGCCCCAGCCCCATATCAGGTATCATTGGGCTCCACTTTCATTTTTCCTGGTAAAAACATTAGTAAAATCACTTTCAAACTTAAAACGTTGAATATAGCAGTAAATATAATTAGCATGCACTTTAAAGTATGTTCCACAGTAGCCCTTATGACCCGACTGCTAATTAAATAAACAAAAACAGAAAGGTCATGACAAGGCCGGTTTTAGCGCTGATGCGAAAGTTTTTTTGGGCGCCACACCAATAACCTCTTTCTCCGTAAATACCTTTACTATCACCTTCCTACAGTGCCCCTCATCCCTCCATGGTCCCCCCCCCTATTGACCTCCTCCTCGGATTCCCTCACTGCCACCCTCCAACAGTGCCCCTCATCTTTACGTAGCCCCTCTCTCATATGTATTTCATTTGTTGTACAGTGCTACTCATATCAGTGTAGTATGTGTCAGTACTTTACACCACGCACACATTATACAGAGACAATGAATCATACAAGTATGTAAATCATTCTACAGGGAATGTCACATAAACCAATGAGGATTACAAGGTGTATGAATCACATGTCATCCATACTGGTGGGCAGTATGTTTTAAGAGGGTTTGGTCTGGGGAAAAACAACCTTAGGATTTAAAGAGTATTCCATGGGGGTCAGCTTTACTGATAAAAATTGATATCTGCCCAAACATACTCATTTTAGCAGTATTAGAATAATGAAAGACTGAGGAAGTTCTAACTATATCACAAAACAAAAAAAGTGAAGTTCTAACTATACCAGTTATGTTTGTATGCAGCTCTTTGATGACAGTTCACAGGTCACTGTCCTATGTTAGGATTGTAACTTCTGAACTGCAAGTAACAGGGGGATCTCTGTGACAAAGGCAGTAACCCACTGAGCTATCCACATAAAATACAGTTCATCTGCATTTAAAAACTACTAACAGACAAACGATTGTTCTCCAGCAGGATCATTAATCACCAGCGTTATCTGGGCATTTTGTATTGTTTTATTGTTGTCCTGCATCGGCCATGATAATGCTAAAAACTGTTTAAATGAAGCACACACGAAGTATGTGCCCTGCTGGGCCTGCACAGATTTTAAAAAGAAAAACAACTAGTAACACATTCTCTTACCTACTCAAACTTTACCTACTTTACCTACTTAGTCAAACTTTGTGTCACAGCCTGATGTGATAAGCCAATACAGGGGTCACGAAAGGTGAATAGGAATAAACAAACTTATTTTCTCCTGCGCTACATAGAAAAAAAAATATCCACGCAGCGGGAAAGTAGGCAAAGGTTACCAGTGCCAAACAAATGATTTGTCGCCTTTCGCCTTGTGGAGATGAAGGGGTGAAAAAATAAACAAAACCTCGTTAACATGTAAATGGTCTTTTAAAAAGACCTGTGAAGTACTCGGGTGCGTCTGCGATAATCTGAAAAACTGTGTGTGTGTGTGCGCCCCGGAAGCTGTCTCAGCCCCGGCGCAAACACACACACAGGCAGCCCTTTGAGCCCAAGGCCGTTGCGCGCCTGCCTTCAAACCCTCACTGCGAGGGCCAAGGCTCCTGTTTGGGTGGGCCAGGCTCATGTTTGGGTGGGCCTGGCCTACCGGGCCCACCCGCTAGAACCGGGCCTGGGTTCATGGAGTCGATGGAGGTGTAGACCACAGTCACTTACTAACAAAGTGCTGCTCGCTGCGATGGGAGGCCCCGAGGACGGGTTATGTCAGGTACCGTGGCTCCCTGGCGGGTGCCGTGCCAGGGTGTAACGCTGTCCTAATGCAGGTGACGGGGGTCGTCCTGAGTCCTGCTGTCAAGCCCCGTGCCTGGTGGAACGCTGAGGTGGTTTGAAATATATATATGTGGCAGACCTGCCATTGTTGGGAGCCGGTAAGGCCTGAAGAGCCCAGCCCAGCACACCTTTCACCGACATCGGTCATCAAGTGGCACCCGCAGCTGCACTGACAGGTCCGGGGGCAAATGTGATGAAATAATTTCAATATGGAGCCTTGCTCGAGCCGCGAAGCAGGGCCGGCTTTAGTGCTGGTGGCGCCCTGTGCGACAATGTTTGTTGGCGCCCCCCCAATGACCACCTCCACCACGGATTCTCTCACTAGCACCCTTTAACATTGACCAAGTCACCATAACCACACTCTCTCAGATGCATTGAATTAGTTATATAGCGCCACTCATACCAGTGTAGGGTGTCTGAGCACTTTGCATCACACACTCATTACACAGAGACAATCAATCATACGTATGTAAATGCGTGTATAGGAAATGTTACATAAGCCAAAGGACTGAAAGTGTAGGAGTCACATGTCATCCATACTGGTAGACAGTATAGTTTAAGAGTGCTTGGTGTGGAGAAGCGCAAACTCAGAGTCGAAAAAGAAACAGCATAGTTGGGAGTTTTCTGTAATAATAAGAATCGATGTCTAGCCAAATTAACCCTCTTTGCAACTTTAATCAATGCTCTAATAATGTATACTTTGCAGTGTATATGCAGTTCTGGGATGAAAGTTAATAGCTCACTATCCTATATTAGGACTTTAAGTTATAAATTGCAAGTAACAAAAGCATGTCTCTTTTAAAAGCAGTAACCTGCTGATCTGTTTACATCATATGCACTCTGTAATCTACTTGGTACACGTTCTTTGCAGCAGGCATATTAACCCTCTGCACTAACTTCATCGAAGTCAAAATCTCAACTATACAAAACAATGATCTCTCTCCAGGAAGATAATTAATCACACAAGTTTTCTTGACATTTATGTGACGCCTGGTAATTGCCGGGGGAAAGAAACGCTGCAGCAGGTGCTTCAAAAGCATAATAAACTTTCAAACACGGCGCCCCCAGTAAGCCAGCACCCGGTGCGGTGGCACCAGTCGCACCGCCCTAAAGCCGGCCCTGCCGCGAAGTGAGTCTCCTGCTGCCCGCTGAACTGTAACGCCGCGGCTTGACAGCCTTCATAGCTCCTGAAAACCACTTCACACCTCATGCCTCGAGGAAGAGGGGGCCGAACGGTTCTTTTCGTGAGGGGGGGCGGCCCTCCTGGGTTTCAAGTCCTGTGACCTCCGTTGCCCCCCACGCAGGGCTTTAAGTGGGATGAAAAAGGGGAGGGGGGGGTGGGGGGGTCTCTCAAAGGGGCGCGGCCAATGGCGTGGGTAAAGGCGTGGCTTAAAACACGTAAGTGAAAGGTCTGTGCTAAGGTGTGCCAAGCACATACTTTTCGCTTTGGTATTTTGGTGCTTCTGTCATTGCATCCAGATATATAATACAACAAGTAACGTTACACCTACAAAAAGCCAGTACTACTGGCTTTGTCAATGGTTGTTAGTTGCATAAGCAACAACTATGACTTCGTTGAATATAATATGACAATCCGTCAGTTCTGAAATGATGAGCCTGTGAAAGAACTTTAATGAGTTTCTTTGAAGTTACCTCAAAGGCAGTGAAGGGTAGCGCTGCTGCGGAGTTAAGATTTTTTTTTCACCCGGAGTGTAATGGCAAAAATGGAGAGCCCGAAGAGGACAGTCTCGGCACCTGCTTTTCAGAACTGCTGGTGCTGAGCACCAGCAGGACCAGGCCCACTTAAAGGCCTGACACCACGACCATATCACCAGGCAGAAAGCAGATCCATACAGTGAGGGGCAGTTATCTTGGCCAGTGCTTTCTCCTGCCGCCATCACTGAAGCCCCCCAGCCAAACCAATGTACCTGGGGACAGCTTAATCATAATCTCTCCAAACTGCCCCAGTACCGGAACACTAGGGGTTCATTGTGGGGGTGTGAGCTGCCTGGGGCTAAGAAGCACAGTCCCCATTGACCAGCAGGTTGCACCGCTAGCACAGTAGTTATTGTACGTCAAAATATCCAGCTTTAGTATTATCAGGCTACCAAAATATTGCAGCAAAAATATCGACAACAAAAATATCAATAACATTGATATTTAAAGGTAATTATATGTCTTCTATTCGGAACCACACGTCTAAGTAACTTGACAATATGCATATTGTCAAGATACACAGATGGAGAGTTATGTATAGTAAACCAATACTTACCAATATATACTTACCTTGTTGATATTTTGGTTGTCTATATTTTTGCTACAATATTATGGTAGCACCATATTACAGACTTGATATTCTGGTATCATACCAATATTGACAATTGTAACCTCTAAACGTTTTGTAAAACGAATAGTAATTAAATACCTGTGCTTGTACCCTTATGTAACTGCGACTGGGGCAATGGCCCTAGCTCTTTAGCTTTGCATGACATCTCAAACTGTTGTGATATCAGAGCATGAAAAGAGTGAAGTCTGTAAAGGCCAAAATTGGAATATGTACCACTTATGGCGTAGCTGGCTTGCCTTGTGCCCTAGTACAAGCAAAATAACTGGGCCCCCTCATCAGGGTGACATTTCAGTCTGTCAGCTGCCCCTGACACGCTTCAACCTCCTTTGAGAGAGTTTTCTCCTGTCATATCAAAATTCATAATGCTTTTTACAAGTCAAAGCCATAACACTAAAAAGCATTTCCAAAATCAACAGGATTAGCCCTTGTAAAGTGCATGCACACAAAGACATATATACAGGGACCCCACACTCAAACTGCTTCCCGTACATAGGCACATCCCTCGTGCTGCACTCACACAGACATATGCCTCACTTAGCATTCACACAGGCACAACTTTCAGCCTTAAGACCACTTGCCCTGCACTCACAAAAGACAATGTTAATCCTGCATTCACAAAGGCACACCCCTCACAATGCTCTCACAAAAATGGCGGCTATCCTGTACTTAGATAACCACACTGTTCACACACAGCTACACCGCTCACTAGGAAGGAGCAAAGTTTGGACAGAGGGTGGCATAGGAGACACAGATTGAGTATGTGGTGCATTGGTCCACTAGTGTAATTCAAAGCTTTGGGGTAAACCACACTGAAGCCTGATGTCAACCAAGGTTGTCTAATCTCCCATAAACCACACTTGGAGCATCACTGCAGACTATGTTAGTCTGATCTTTGTGTGCGTTTGCAGGGAAGAGTCTTGGCATTCAAAATTCCCACTTGCCTTTGAAAAAAAACAGGGTGGTGGCTTTATTTGTAGTGCAAGCATATGAAGAAAGAAAGAAAGACAAAAGAAAAAATATGCCAACTAATGTGGTCGGCATGTGCTTCAATAACAAAAAATAAAAAGTAAAGCTTTGCACTGCTCTGCAATCCTGGAATAGAAAAATACAATAGAGTGTGCAGAATACCACTTCAAGATGGTGGCATGCTTTTGAAGCTTTCAGCAGTGATGCCTGGCGCTCTTCATAAGAAAGTTATGGTCCAGTAGTAATGGCAGTGGAGTTGTTGGCACTCTCAATATTCCACTAGAACTCGTCTGGATTTCCAGGTGAGCTGCTAGGGATGAACTAAAGGAAATATCTCCTGAGGTCAGAATTCTGTGGATGCAGAGTAACACAGACAAATCAGGCAAAATACTATTACTCAGACTACCTTACATCCTGAAGACCAGCAGTTGTCTACTAGGTAGAACCAAACATTGCTGCCAGTTGCTAGCTTCTACCTTGTAGAAAACAGCTGGGGCCCGATTCACAGAACTAACTTAAGACTAAATCCTAAACTTACTACTTTTGGTATTCACAGACGGTAGGGGCCCGATTCACAGAACTAACTTAAGACAAAATCCTAAACTTACTACCATTTTCATATTCACAGAAGGCACTTACTCATTTTGGTATTCACAGAAGACACTTACTCACTTCGATATTCACAGAAGTTAGGAGTCCAAACTTTAGGACTCCAAAATGCCTTCTGTGAATACCGAAAGTCTTAAAATTAGGATTTTTCTCAGTTTAGGAGTCCTAAAGTTAGGACTCCTAACTTTACTACTACTAAACTGAGAAAAATCCTAATTTTAAGGCTTTCGGTATACACAGAAGGCATTTAGGAGTCCTAAAGTTAGGAGTCCTAACTTTACTACTACTAAATTGAGAAAAATCCTAATTTTAAGACTTTCGGTATTCACAGAAGACATTTAGGAGTCCTAAAGTTAGGAGTCCTAACTATACTACTACTAAAGTGAGAAAAATCCTAATTTTAAGGCTTTCGGTATACACAGAAGGCATTTAGGAGTTCTAAAGTTAGGAGTCCTAACTTTACTACTACTAAATCTAGAAAAATCCTAATTTTAAGACTTTCGGTATTCACAGAAGGCATTTAGGAGTCCTAAAGTTAGGAGTCCTAACTATACTACTACTAAACTGGGAAAAATCCTAATTTTAGGACTTTCGGTATTCACAGAAGGCATTTAGGAGTCCTAAAGTTAGGACTCCTAACTTCTGTGAATACCGAAATGAGTAAGTGCCTTCTGTGAATACCAAAATGAGTAAGTGCCTTCTGTGAATACCAAAATGGTAGTAAGTTTAGGATTTTGTCTTAAGTTAATTCTGTGAATCGGGCCCCTGGTCTTTAGGATGTCAGGGCTGATTCACTGCCCAATTGTTTGCAGTGGCGTAACGAAAGTTTAAGGGGCCCCCCTGCAATGTACACAGAGGGGCCCCTACTCTGCATTTTATCCAGAGGCCTCAGACCGTAGTTCTGTTCTGAGGGGGCCCCCAGGAGCTGGGGAGTCCCCCCGCACCGCGGGGGATGCGGAGGCCTGTGTTACGCCCCTGATTGTTTGTATGCTGTTCTGAAGGCCTGAACTAATCTGCGAATGATACGCTGTGTGATGAATGACTGAAGTGGACTAAAAAGCCCATTTTCTACAAGCACAATTATGTATTATTTTTGTGAGAAAACATGAGGCTGGTGAGACAGCTAAAACAGTCTTTTGGTTAAACCTGAATCACACAGAAATAGATAGAGCACAGGGGTCCTTGGCTTACATGCATAGAACATAGAGCATTGACTTGCATGAGCTTCACAGTCTTGTCTGAAAGACATAGAACAAGTGTGGTATTGAATGACCAGTGCACATTTCTTTTAAAGATATGGAACAAGTGTGGTACTACAGTGCCAGCCACTGCAAGCTTCCTTCAAAGACAAGGATCAAGAATGCTACTGCAGGACCAGTCAGTGCAAGCTTCCTTCAAAGACATGGAACAAATGGGGCACTGGAGGGCTAGTGCAAGCTTCATTTAAAAACATGTAACAAGTGTAGAACTAAAGGGCCAGTGAAAGCTTCCTACAAAGACATGTAACAATGTGGTACTTGGGGACAGTGCAAGCTACCTTCAAAGACATGAAACAAGTGTGATATTTTAGAAAACTGCAATCTTCCTTCAAAGATATGGAACAAGCAAGGCACTGGGCAGCAACAGTTGACTCTCCCCCATATACAACTAACAAGCAGCAATTCACTTTGGCACAAGATTAAGGAACAACACTGGGTGTATGAGTGCAAGCTTAACGCGCACACATAGCAAGAATTCCACAGGCAAAATAGGTACAACACCAGCCAGAAGTACAAGCTTCCCTCTCACCGACAGAACACACACCGATCTGTTCAGAAACAATGCAAGCTTTGCTAGCATTTAGAGAACATGGATAGCATCTGCAGAAGCAGTAGAAGCCTGTGTGTAAACACATACACACAATGTACAGCATTAGGCAGCAATGTAAGTTCCCCTTACACTCACCACAGGTACAAAATGATCATCAGCAGTTCAAGCTAAGATATCTGCACATGCAAAACAGTAATGCCACTGGTAGCAGCATCTGAGCTTATATCAGGCACAGAAAACCCAGAGTAAAGTACAAAAGTGGGGAAGCCACTGAAGGCTCGTGGCCAATGCTAGGCTCTGGTTCAGCTCGAGCTCCTCTGGAGCCCTCAAGCCCAAAATGAGCTAAGCTTTCTTGTGGCTTCTGCCTGCTAACCATGCTCTAACCTCATGCACTTAGAATTAAACACAAAGCATTAAACTGATGTTGAACAGGAGTAAAAAAGGGATAGCAGTCTAGCGGCTGAACTACAGAAATTGATACCAGAAAACCTGGGATCAATCCTGGCCTAACTATTTTTCAAAATTAAGTGATCCTAGACAATTATTTTAGTGTGCCTCCCATTCTTTTATTATTGCATAGGAGAAACCCTTGAAATATGTGTGGATGTGTGCTGGTCAAAAGCCCTTCTTGTGTTTGACATAATGAACTATAATGTTGCTCTGTGTAAAAGAAGAGTATAGTCCACATATATGGTACATATGACAATTGATTTGCCTCTTATTTCACTAACGGTATTGTCGGCAGAGTGGGGTTCAGGGCATGAATATTTCTAAGTTCATGTATAAAAACTATCACTTTTAATAAACACCTCTCAATGCAGTGATATAATCTAATGTACTACGGTGAAAAGCTTCTCAAAGAAATATACTTTTGGAATTTTGAAGACAATTTGTCATATTTTTATATAATATTTGTTGCACAATTTCCGAGTGTAGAAATTGGGTTTCTGGTTGGCAGAGGTAAGCACCCTGTACAAGCAAGAACCACAATCCTAGTCAGGGTAAGTCAGATACACACTATAAATTAACCTGTGCTCACCCTCTGGTAGCTTGGCACAGAGCAGGCAGGCTTAACTTAAAAGGCAATGTGTTAAGTATTCATACCAACACGTCAAACAATAACACAGTGAAAACACCACAAAAAGACTCCACACAGTTAAGAAAAATAGATGATATTTGACCAAAACAAAAAAAATCTAGTAAATAGAAGTCAATAAATTAATTAAAAACAATTATAGGTGTCAATAGCGCTTAGAAGCAATAAGTACCTATGGGAAATATCTGGTCGTTCTAGACCCGGGCAAGTCAAGAGTTCAGGCCCACCTCGATGGAGCATGGCCCATGTGCATGAGCCACTCAAGACCCACTGAACAAAATACCTTGATCCTGGTCTCAACAGCGAGATGCAGAGAGTAGCCGAGTGATGCGTAAGTTTCAATCCCTACAGTCGATGTGATTCGTCGATTTTCTACACAAAATGATGGTGATGCGTTGGTTACGAAGATAAAGCGCCGAAGCCAAGATTGGTTGGAAAACCAGCCGATGCACTGGTTTTCTCCACGTAGTGGAGGGGATGCGCAGATCCTCCCACATTACAGCGGTAGTGACGCAGCGTTTTGATGCATTTGCTTTTTAGGCGATGCGCTGGTTCTGAGTACAATGTGCTGGCTTGGTTCCTGCAACAGCGGTGATGCGTTGATGCTTCTTTATGCAGGCAGAGGATTCTGGAGCAACCACTTGGATCTACTTCTAATGGACCAGGCACAGGAGCAGGAGGTGAGACTTTGATATCCCGGAGTCTCAAAACAGTGCACAAACCAATTAAGCTCTTAGAGACCAATCTGTGTTCAAATAAAAGTCCAGTTCTTCCTCAGCAGGGGCAGAGGGAAGCAGGCAGCACAGCAAATAAGCAGTTTTTCCAGAGCAGCAGTCCAGCAGAGTGGCTTTTCTTGTAGCAGCACAGCAGCCCTTCTTCCTGGTAAAGTTTCATTACAGGTCCAGAAGTGTCTGATGTGGTGGGGTCAGAGACCCAGTAATTATACCCAGTTGTGCTTTTGAAGTGAAGGTGACTTCAAAGAGGGTCTTTGAAGTGCACAGAGGTCATCCATTGCCAGCCCTGGCTCCAAACTCAGTACAGGGGGTCATCAACCCTTTGTGTGGAGACAGGACACTGCCTATTTATGTCTAAGTGTCAGCTCCTCCCTCCCAGCCTGCCCAGGATGAGCCTTCAGGATGCAGATGGGCACTCAGTCATACCTACCCTTTCTTTGAGTGTAGCTGTCTAAAGGGAATGCACAAAGTCCAGCTGTCACCCACCCCAGATGTGTACTGCAGACAGGCTGCAGGCAAATAGAGCTTTAAAAGCAGAGAAATGGCAACTTCCTAAAAGTCACTGAAAAAAGGTGCCGCTTTTAGCGGCCCCATATGCTGCACAGCTTTAAAGAGAAAATTTTCCATATACACCAAGTCTTCACTGTAGACCAAGTAATCCATATTAAATCATTCAACTTGTCATGTTAATTATCGTAGTCTCTGTGTTTATGTAGAATCAATCCGGAGACAGATAGATAACACTGGATACTTTATTCATGCATTTTCAAAACGCTTTCTGTTGCCAATCCAAGCTTTAACATGAGCGTGTGCAATCAATCATATTTCACTATAGGACTTTGAATATCACCCAATGCATTTCAAACCTATCTGGTTCTTCGTCAGGGGTCGCTGTAAAAAATTAGAAAGATGCGCTTAGCCAACCAATCTGAAACATAACCTACCCAGTACCTGAAAAAACGAAAAAATAATAATAAGCCATGACCCAACAAAAAATCACCTCCCTTAACCACCCTCACTGTCACCCCACCAACTAAACAGCGTGAAACCCATCTAAAAACGAAATTTAGAAACAAAACTTACTCTTGTATCCTACATCTAATTCGTGCCTAAAACCCTGTGCTACCCCTTAAACTACCCCTTATCCATTCACAACTGAAATAAGAACCCTAATCCATCACAAGAACCAACTTAACCCCTATTTACCTTGTGAAAGCCAAAACCGGCATTACGATCTTTTCATGCCTCCACTCGTGCTCCAAAAAATCAATCTCAAAACTCACTCCCTCCCAGCTCTTAAACCGCTCACACAGGTGTGCTGAATAAAACCATGTGACTACCTAGATTAAAGTAGAACAAACTCTTTGCTAAAACGAACGTTACTACATAACGCATAATGCATTGCCCCTGCAATACATAAACCAAACCTAGTTCACCCACAATAGTGAAAAAGCAAAATGAGTGACTCTATGTGCTTTTAAAAAGTAATAAGCCTAAATATTCAACAGTGCATAAAAAACGTGCTTGTGAAACATGACATTGCCTAAAAATTAATAAAAACAATGTGATCGTCTGTAATAGTCCAAGAAATGATGACGTCCATTGAGTGATCGAATCCACCATCCTTCCTAATCAGAGAAATGTCCTGTTTGTTCATCCAGTCCGTGTAAGATCTTATGAATGTTCCGCTATCTCCAGAATGATGCTCATTTTCATACATGAACTTTTACTTTCTTCCGTGAAACCAATGGGGTGCAGACACAAGTTGGACGATGATTGCTAAGCAAATAAGACTAGAGTAGCGAATGCACTCCTTCCCTTGTCTTCTTATTTTAATTTATGCTGAAACTGCCAGATAGGATTGGCAACAGAAAGCGTTTTGAAAATGCATGAATAAAGTATCCAGTGTTATCTATCTGTCTCCGGATTGATTCTACATAAACACAGAAACTACGATAACTAACATGACAAGTTGAATGGTGTAATATGGATTACTTGGTTTACAGTGAAGACTTGGTATATATGGAAAATTTTCTCTTTAAAGCTGTGCAGAAGATGGGGCCGCTAAAAGCGGCACCTTTTTTCAGTGTCTTGGACAAGCCGTGATGGGACAATTCACAGCGCTGCTTGCACGCACACACACTGGCAGTTTCAGCATAAATTAAAATAAGAAGACAAGGGAAGGAGTGCATTCGCTACTCTAGTCTTATTAACTTCCTAAAAGTGGCATTTCTAAAATAGTAATGTTAAATACAACTTTGCCAGCAAAGAGGCTTTATCATTATCGTTCCATTGATATAAAAGATGACGGATCTACTCCTTCTCAATCTGTAATTACGGCTTCGAAGTGTAATAAGGAATTCCAAATGTTAACCCATGACAGGGGTAGGCCTCCAAGAAGTGAAAAATGAATGTAGTTGTTTTTCACTACCAGGACATGTCAAACTGAATAGTACATGTCATACCTTTTACTAACCCACACCTCCCCTATGGGCTGCCCAGGGCCTGCCTAAAGGGGGGACTCATATGTAATAAAAGGGGAGTTTAAGGCTTGGCAAAGGGTTTACAATGGCAAGTTGACATGACAATGTAAACTGCACACACAGGCTGTGCAGTGGCAGGCCTGAAACATGTTTAAAGGGGTACTTGTATGTGTGGAGCAATTAGTGCTGCAGGTCCACTAGTAGTATTTAATTTACAGGCCTGGGCACAGGTAGCACACTATGCTAGGGCCTTACAGTTAAATTAAATATACCAATTGTGGATAAGTTAGTAAAACCATGTTTATGGGGAAGCACATGAACTTTAGCACTGGTCAGCAGTGATAAAGTACTCAGAGTCCTAAGGCCAACAAACAGAATACAGCAAAAAGTGAAGGTTAGCAGGTAAAACGTTTGGGAAAGACCACGCTAAGGCTGTCAGGTCTAATGTGCCAAATGTTTCCATGGCTCAACTTGTGTCTGGGCTGTTAGAGCCAAACAGCCTCTTGGAGCCAAGGCTCTCGGAAGCAACATCTTATTTTTCCAAGAATCTGTCTGGTTTCCACAGGTCTCAGAAGGATAACTATTCTTACTTCTAGCTTTTATAAGGAAGAATTGTCTATTAGCGACACCAAGAAGTAGTTTAAACTTACCCTTGCATTCTATTAGCCTAAAATGAAACAAACAACATTCAAATTATTCATTTTCCTAGTAGCAGCACTATGTCATAAGTAAATCTAGGTTATTTTACTAACTGCTACCATCTGTCCTAGACCCGTCAGGCTGAACGCACTATTGACTGTGACTGTTTTGTCTTCAGAAGCCAACTAGCAGCATGGCGATAACCTTTTTTTTTTAATAAATCTTTTTTATTAAACAGTCTCGACATGAGGTACAAATTCACAGAATCAATTGAGGGTTACAGTGGAATCAGGATACATACAATACAGCGGCATGATTCATTGAAATTTACGGGGATGGGGGATCATCATCATCGGCATCACAGGGAGGGGTACATATATCACCCCTGTATGCATTCCAGGGTGCCCAAACCTTGGACCATTTGCGGGGGCAACCCCGGGCCACATAGACTGTTTTCTCTCTTAGCATACACCAGTCAAGATCTCGCTCCCAAGCTATGACCGTGGGCATAACTTCTTTGACCTCTGGTACACTCTGCATTTATAAAAGTGATCATGTGCGATACTCGGCCATCCAGTGCACGCACAATGATGCCTTTGCAGTGCCCCTGCAGGTGCTTCAGTAGATTGTGCGGCACCAAGTCTGACTCCTGCAGTTGAGGAAATCAGGGGGAGCTAACAGCTAACTCCCAGTGCTGTAGGAGCTCCTGTGGCCCTGGTAGGCAGCGATGCTGAAGCAATTTTCAGACTGGGAGTGCTGCCACCAATGTTACCTCAATGAACTCATATGGATTCTGCGACTCCTTCTTTGAATGGATAAATACATTGGACCCTTTCCTAAGGTTCACACACGCAGTGTCCCCTACAGAGATCCTCACCATCACTTTGGGGGACGGTGAACTGTCGACCAACACCTATAAGAAAACCACGGATTTCCACAATCTATTGCACTACAAAAGCCACCACCCTAAGGCACTTCGGGACAACCTTCCCTTCGGCCAATTCCTACGACTACGCAGGAATTGCACTTCAATCTCGAGTTTCAAGAACAAAGCGTCCTCTCTGAGCAGGAACCTGGAAGCCCGCAGCTATCCGACATCGATCATTAATAAATCCCGCAACAGAGTATTAAATAACAATCGAGAGGCAGTACTAGAACCCAAACAAAAAGAGGAGGGAGATACCATCACCTGTGTGACAACATACACACCTGACTCCAATAGAATCCAGAAGGTAATAAAAAACACTGGAGGATTATTGAATCTGGCGACCTGAACATCCCGAAGCCACGCTTCACATTTAAACACACGCGCAACCTATGGGATATGTTGGTCAACACTCACTTACTAAAACAAAACCAACACAAAGCACACTTTGGTACTCAACGCCTGTAAAAGGACATTACCCTTGTGGCCAATGCGCGGTCTGCCACCTTACCTTACCTGGTTGTTAAGAAGTCACTCTTCATAACAACCAGATCTGGACACAACACACCAACTGCAATACCAAGAACTGCATCTAGTTTATTGAATGTCCCTGCCCTTTAAGGTACATTGGCATGACCACCCGAACAGTGAAGACTTGCATTATCGAACATCAGAGCAACATCCGGTGTCAAAAACACTACCACGAAAATGAGCGCCTACTTCCTGGCCCACCCGCACATGAGCTGGACGGTTCTTGAGCCAAATACCTCCTGGAACAAGCAAAAACGTTTTGACATGGAACAGCGCTGTCATTTTCGCCTTTCAACACAGAGGTCAGGACTGAATGATGTCATGCCATGGCACAAACTTAACATGTAAGATGCAACAGCCATGTGTAACACGTTGTCAGTACACATATAAAACTCATCCGCAGTTTACTTGCAGTACAGTACAAATATAAAACACATCCCTTGTCTCCTAATGGCCACTACAATTATCGAACACCTATACGGCTTTGGCTCATCATACCACAGGCAGCAGACTATAAGTCAAGACTGTCTACTTAACACCAGGGGTATGCAATACAGGGGCTATACACAGTGGCCGTTAAAGAATCTCAATTGTTCCACTTTACTTTTAACATCTTTTTAAGATTGCTGCCACCCCAACCACCACTATAGTACCACACACCATAGTGTGGTACATCAGATCTCTCACTGCACATTAAAATGTCCAGGGGTACTAATAGGCACAGTATGATGCTATGTCAACTTCCATTTTCGGATACAAATTCATACTAAGAACAAGCGCACCTCCTACATACCGCCTTCCTATACCAGAAGACACTACTAGGCCCCCACTCCAAGATCGCCGCCGCATCTCTAACACCATTCACGAACAACAGCAATGACCCGTATGTACCACGTGATCAATGTGGCTATGAAAGAGAGACTGCCACACCGCCTCACCGTTCCAGGTCAGATGGAGGTGGGTAGGTTCAACGGCATTCTCTGGACCAGCAACAAAGTGTCCCTCATATTGGTCGGGACCCTCCATCACGCCTATGGAGTATTACCTAACCTCAATTGAGGTAAGTCACAACCATGCCTGTAATGGGTAAACCGAACGTTGGAAACCCTACGCTATATATCATGACCTTATAGATGACCGTATTTTACGTGCTGCACATAAGTACTTTTTAATAGAATTTTAATCAAAATGTCTGTGTTAGACTTGGCATCTTTTGGCGTGTTTCCCCTGAGTTTTTGCTTTCTGACCTCCCGGTTTTGACTCTGTTTTTGCTGGCGTAACGTTTCTGCGCACTTTTCGTACTGCTGATCTGTGGTAAAGTGCAGGCGCTCTCTGTGTCAATTGTGTTGTGGATTGGTGTTTCCACGATTGGATATTTGATTTACTTGTTAGTCCCTAGTAAAGCGCACTGAGTGTGCCAGGGCCTGTGAATCAAATGCTACTCGTGGGCCTGCAGCACTGATTGTGCCACCCACGTGAGTAGCCCCGAAAGGTACCTCAGATCTGCCATTGCAGAGTATGCGCGCAGTTTGTAACTGCCATGT
This sequence comes from Triturus cristatus, assembly GCF_964204655.1. NCBI lineage: Eukaryota > Metazoa > Chordata > Amphibia > Caudata > Salamandridae > Triturus > Triturus cristatus. The sequence continues at coordinate 636,406,405 of NC_140594.1, read as the reverse complement.
CGACTTGGCCAGTGCACACACTTACCACCCCTAACTTTCCCTTTTCTTACATGTCAGGCACCCCTAATGTAGGCCCAAGGTACCCCTGTGGGCAGGGTGCAGTGTATGGGAAAGGCAGGACATGCCCGGCTGTGTGTGGCATGTCCTGGTATTGAATAACAGCCAATTTCGTTTTTCACTATTGCTGCTACTGAGCCGCTGCTTGCACCGCAACCTGGGGGCACCACACGCCGCAATGCTGCACTTCGCACCGCAGCACCCAACGCCTGCCGACACCAGCGCTCCTGATTCCATCAGACAGGAGCTCGACCTGCAACTCGAGTGACTTCGAGGGCCTCATTGCCCTGCATTTCTCACAGGTACTGTTTGCGGGTCTTCCCGACACCGTAGCTGGCCCGCGACCAGCCAGAACTGTTGGATGTGTTGTTCACGACGCCGCGGTAGCCCTGGAGGGAGCTATTGACATCGAGAAACTTTGTTTGAAACTTATTTTGATAAGTGCAGACCTTTTTTACATATAGTATTGTGGATTTTTGTCATTTTAGGTCTTGTTTTAATTCTATAAAAATATTGGATATCTTTCTAAACTGGTGTGGTGTCCTTTTGTAGTGCGTACACTGTATTACTGTGGGTTATGTGCAAATGCTTTACACACTGCCTCTAAGATAAGCCTGACTGCTCGTGCCAAGCTACCAAGAAGGTGAGCAGGGGTTATTTTAGGAGTGTAACTCCCTTATCCTGACTAGAGTGGATATTTTTGCCTGGCTTTGGCCCTTGCCCTAGCCTACCAGAAATCCCATTTCTAACATTGGTTGTCAGCGGTGAGGATAGGACTTGCGTTTGCACTTGACTTACAGTGATTGGTGTGCACTACTACCATATCGCAGACCATTAGGTGCCACATACTGGTCCTTTTATTTTTGGCCTATTTTTTGATCTTGCCAGTTTTAACTTGCTACTTCATCATGCCGGAATCAAGAGCATCATCCGTTGCATCCCTGGAAATTGCCTTTGAGGAGGATAGGTTGGAACTCTACAATGTTAGGGAATTTAAATCAAATTGCAAGAGCCTAAAAGTCCAAGTCAGAGGCCTCACTAGGAAGGACGAGCTACAAAAGGCGCTGAGGGCCTGGGTAGAAGCCAGAGATGCAAGTGGGCAATCTGGCGATCTTAGTGGAGAGGCATAGGGGCCTATTCCTAGGGTGGATGTGCTTTTGGGAGGGGGGGAACCCTTCTGGCCAGGCAGCAGTAGCCTGTCCCCAGAGGAGCTGGAGGACAGGTGGGAAGCAAGGAAGTTCGAGTTGGAAAAACTCAGGCTAGAAATGGAGGAGAGGAAGATGACATTAGACCATGAACGAGGTCTTAAGGAGCTGGCGCTAAGAAGTATACCCGGCTCAGATGGTGACAGCAACTCGTCAAGACAGGCAGACAGAATCGTGCACATCCCTAAGAATGTGGGCAAGGAATTCAAGAAGGGGGATGACATACAAAGGTGGTTTCAGGGGTACGAGGCAGCAATCCACATGAATGGGGTCCCTGAGGAGAATTGGGGAGCAGAATTGTGGCCTCTCTTCCCTGAAGAAGCGAGACACACTTTAATAGCTTTGGGTAAGGGGTATCACCTCACCTATCCAGACATGAAGGACGCCCTCCTCACTAAGTATGGTCTTACTCCTGAAAAGTACAGGGATCAGTTCAGATCCAGTAAGAAGTCTGATGCCAACACTTGGTTGGAATGTGTGGATGTGTTTTGCCGGTCACTGGATGGCTGGGTAAAGGGCAGTAATATAACAGATTATCAGGGGCTCTACAATTTGATTGCATGGGAGCACTTGTCCAGTCTATGTTTTGCAGATTTGTGCCAGCATCTAGTTGATAGTAAGGTAACTGACCCTAGGAAGTTTACTATGGAGGCGGACCACTGGGTGAGTACCAGGGTCCACAAGAAAGCGCTTGGGGGAGACTCAGCCAAAGGTGGGCAGGGTCCCCAGCAGAAAAGTGGGCGGGACAAGGGTAAAGCACAGGAGTTCTCTAAAGGGCCTCAAACTAACACCCAGGGTAAAGGTTCCCATCCCCTTGGAAATAAGAAACAGGGGGTCTCGTCAGGAAAGCCTGCTGAGACCGGCTCCCGCAAATGTTTTGCCTGTGACCAGGTGGGGCACATGAAGGGGGACCCCAGGTGCTCCAAGGGTGCACAGCCACCCACTGGTTGGGAGTCCAAGGTGTTGGCTAGTGTAGTGCTTGGGAAGGAGGAGGAGTACCCACAGGAGGGTGGGGACCCCGCAGAAATTACCCTTGTCTCACTAGGGGACAGTGAGATGATCCCAGGGGCCCAGGGGCCCAGGTGCCCCCTAACACAAAGAAATACAGCACCTGGGTGACCATCAATGGGAAAAGGGTAGAGGCTTTCCCGGATACTGGAGCCAGTGTGACCTCAGTTCGGTGTCACCTGATCTCTGAGAGGCAGGTAGTCCCCAGGGCATTCCACCAAGTAACTGCAGTTGACAATTCAGCACGCCAGTGTCTGGTGGCGCAGGTTCCCTTCGAGTGGGGGGGGGGGGTCTCAGGTCCTTTGAGGGTAATTGTGAGGCCTTCCATGCCTGTCGATTGTCTGCTCGGTAACGACCTGGAGCAGTTCTTGTGGAAGGATGTTGAGCTCAGGTCCCACTTGGAGATGCTTGGGTTGCCGGAGTGGGCATGCGTGTCCACTCGGTCCATGGCGGCCAGAGAGGGTGATCAGAGGAACCTGGAGCCTGAAACAGTGTCCCAGGTCCATGCCAAGAGAAAGGGCCGAGGGCGGGAAACTGGCCCCTGAAGTTTCCACGGTCCAGGAGGAGGCAGACCTTGAGGGGGATGCCACGGTGCCTACAGGGGAACAGGTAGCCGAATTGGGGGACATCTCTGAGCTGACCCATTGGCAGCAAGAAGGGGGTCCCACCAGGGAGGAATTCTGCCAGGAGCAGAAAGAGTGCCCTTCTCTGGAGGGTCTGCGGTGGCAGGCCGCAGCCCAGGCGACTGGTGATCACTCCGGGTCACATTGGATCTACTGGGAGAATGATCTCCTGTACAGCGAGCCTACGGTCGCGGAACCTGGGTCAGCCCGTGTGCTGGTGGTACCCCAGTGCTCCCAGACCTTCCTACTGGATCTGGCTCACGACGTGCCTTTGGCAGGACATTTGGGGCAGGACAAGACCTTTGACAGCCTTGTCACCCACTTCTTCTGGCCTCAAATGCGAAGGCAGTCGGATGTGCATTGTCGGTATTTCCAAACCTGCCAGGCAAGTGACAAGAGTGGGAGGAAGGTCAAAGCTCCTCTCCAACCGTTCCCCGTTGTTGGGACACCCCTTGAAAGGGTAGGGATGGACATTGTGGGGCCACTGGATCCCAAGACAGCCATGGGCAACAGGTACATCCTGGTCTTGGTGGACCATGCCACCCAGTACCCGGAGGCAATCCCTCTCAGGACAATGACGGCGCCAGTGGTGGGCTGGGCGTTAATGGGGATCTTTTCCCGCATGGGGTTCTCCAGAGAGGTGGTTTCTGACGGGGGACCAACTTCATCTCAATGTATATGACATCCCTGTGGAAGGAGTGTGGTGTTACTTACAAGTTCACCACCCCTTACCACCCCCAAGGTAACGGTCTGGTAGAAAGGTTCAACCAGACCTTGAAGGGTATGATCAAGGGTCTCACCAAATCCATGAGGCGTAAGTGGGACGTCCTCTTACCGTGCCTTCTCTTTGAGTACCGGGAGGTACCCCAGAAGTCTCTCGGGTTCAGTCCCTGTGAGCTTCTGTACGGGCACCCCGTACGAGGATCTCTAAGTTTGGTGAAGGAAGGCTGGGAAGCCGCCCCCAGGAAAACCCCCCAGGATGTGTTTAGCTACATGCTAGCCTTCCGAAACCAAACTGCCCCTGTTCACGAAGTCTCAGGAACAGCAAAGACTTCAAGCTCTTCTGCCCACAGCACTGGGGACTGTGTGTTTTGTGCTGTATCAGAGGGAAAAGCAACTCAATGACGTCTACGACGCCACTGCCGACTCCGTGTCCTGAAGGCACCGCAGAGGGCACTGCCGCAAAGCCGCACTGCAATCCATGGTCTCACTGACGCATGTCGCCACCGTCACCGAGCCACTGCTTGCACCGCGACCTGTTGGCACTGCACTCCGCACAGCCTCGCTTCACACCGAAGCCTTGGCACCACAGAGAGCACCGCTGCAATGCCGCACCGCGACATTGATCTCACCAACGACACCTGTTGACGCCGCCACTAAGCTGCTGTTTGCACCACGACCTGTGGGCACCACCTTGCTTCACAAGGACACCTGGGCCTCCCCGACACCTCTGCTCCATGCCGAAATCGAAGCCGCTGCTTGCACCGTGGTTCGAGGGCACCGCTCGTAAGTTACACGAACACCGCCCTCATCCCGCACCGCAGCCTTGGCCCACCGACACCGGCACCATCGACTCCCGCTCGTCAGCTGACAACAGTGCTTCAGCAACGATGGCGCTGCTGCATGCACTGTGACCTGCTAGCACCGTGACAAGCACTGCCTTCATCTCGCACCGCGACCCTGGTCACACCAACGGCGCGATCCGACGCTGCCACCGAGCCGCTGCTCGCACCGCGACCTGGGGGCACCGCACGCAGCACCGCTGCACTTCACACCACAGCACCCGACGCCTGCCGACACCAGCGCTCCTGAATCCATCAGAGAGGAGCTCGACCTGCAACGCGAGTGATTTCGAGGGCCTCATCGCCCTGCATTTCTCACAGGTACTGTTTGTGGGTCTTCCCGTCACCGTAGCTGGCCTGCGACCAGCCAGAACTGTTGGATGTGTTGTTCACGACGCAGTGGTAGCCCCAGACGGAGCTATTGACATCGAGGAACTTTGTTTGAAACTTATTTTGATAACTACAGACCTTTTTTACATATAGTATTGTGGACTTTTGTCGTTTTTGGTCTTGTTTTAATTATATAAAAATATTGGATATTTTTCTAAACTGGTGTGGTGTCCTTTTGTAGTGCGTACACTGTATTACTGTGGGTTATGTGCAAATGCTTTACACACTGCCTCTAAGATAAGCCTGACTGCTCGTGCCAAGCTACCAAGGGGGTAAGCAGGGGTTATTTTAGGAGTGTAACTCCCTTATCCTGACTAGAGTGGATATTTTTGCCTGGCTTCGGCCCTTGCCCTGGCGTACCAGAAATCCCATTTCTAACAGTCTGTCACACTTTGGACAGTGAGGAAAGGATACTCACTGGATAAGCTAACAGGCACACATCACCTTGATACTTGAATGTGTACACTATTGCACTATAAAACTCTGCTGAACCTGTATGATGCACCTTGTCTGCTTTTGTCTAATTTGTATCACTGGTACTTTTCCACCTTGTGTCTCTTTCTTCTAGGTGGAATCACTGATCGGCCCCCACCTTTGGGTCAACCAGTTACCACAAAAGGCCTTTTTGTTAGTAAGGAGAGCCCTAGCCTCTGAAAGGGGGCACAAATAGATTTTTCCTAGGTCCTAATGAAGTGCTGCATGATTTTGGGGCACCCAAGGCACGAAACATGTTAACCACACCATACCAGTGCCCACACTAGACTAGTAGCTATCCTGATACCTGAAGACCACATAATAGTACCTTTGTTATTACTTTAGTCCCTGTAAACTTCCTTTACCAAAAAAACTGTCTTTAGGCTACCAGAGACTATTTTAGTTATCACTCACTCATATAAACCCTTTCTCCCCCTCACTTGCATTAATCTATACGGTATCTCCAGATCAAAAGATCTCTGATAAAGGAGCCCCCAGAACTGTCAGGCATTGCAACTCCGGCCAGACGAGGAGCGCCCAATGATAAAACGTTGCACCCTAACAGGTGTGTGAGGGCACTAAGATCTGAAATTCAGATCTTCCACTGACACATATGATAGCCACTGGATCAAACTGGTTGTATCCACTTGGCTTAGGAGAAACTGCCCCCTTTTCTGATGACTTCTGAAAAATCCAAGCATCACACAAAGAGCATGTGTCACCAATGAGCCACTACTGGAAATCAACAGGAGAGTGGCAATGGAATAATATGTAGCTAGTGTCGCATTTAGGAGCACACTGTCACAAGTATATTTCAAAGCATGGTGTGGTGCCACTGTCACACATTTCCCTTTGAAATAACCACAGATTCAAATAAACTTTATTCAGGCGAATTTTCACCCATTAAAAATAATATAAATATATACACCAGTTAATAGAAAACATTTAAAAATAACATACAACATTTTTGTTACTTTATTTTATTTATTCAATTTTCAGAACTAACAGTAACCAAACTCATCAAGATTAATGTGAAATTTCAAAGCATTGGTGATCATAACACATTAAAGTCCAGCCTTTTAGCATCTACATGATATTCGCATTATACACATTTTGGGTGATAACAATATACTAACCATGCAACATCTATATACACTCTAGTCAGTTGACATACAAAGCAAGTACTTTGTGAATGAACCCCAAACATCTTTCGGTCATGACGCCTGAGGCAACTCCTCAGCATAGCACTTGAGCTGGTCATGACAATAGGCCATATCTTTCATTCCGTGATCATGCTTTGGTGCCGGCCTCCCCCCCACTATATGAAAACTCTTCTCTTTGCTAGCAGCAAAGCGATAACTATTAATTTACGATTAGTAGGTGGTATATTTTTATTGCAACCCAGCAGACATGTACGTGGGCTGAATTCCACCGCCTCCATGACCATGGCTGAGAGAGTGCATGTAAAACTGCACCCGTGAGCAGTGCCACGCTAAATGCATGAAGTCCGCATCATGAGCCCCACATCTGATGCAACTCGCATTGTCTCGAAAACCATATTTAAAAAACTGCACTGGGGTATAATATAACTGCTGTATATATTTGAAGGGAATTATTCTAAGATTTCCATTCGCTGTCAATTGCCCTGTTAGCGTGCAGCACTCCGCCCAGTCATCCACACTCAGTGGTGATGAAAGAACAGTGTTCCATTTGGTATGGGGCCCTTCATCTGCCACACCTACATCCCTCTGTGACATGGTATATAACCGTGTGATAAGCCGAGATCGTGTTTCCGTCATGCAGATCAACTGGAGCACCCCCAATGTCTATGGCTCCTCTGGGAATTGTGGGTATAATGAGCGTACGGGTCCACGAAGTCTACTATAAATTAATAACAACATTGGAGACCCTTTCCCGTCTGACAATACATCTGAGGCATCTATAAATTTCCCCTCTTGATAGATATCTCCCAATGTATGTAGTCCCGCTGTGCGTAGAATATTTACGGAACCAGTCTCTCTTGTAACGGAGATATCAGAATGGTGTAACAGTGGCATAGCTGGGCCATACAGTGGGTCCACCTTCGCCCTTCGCCCAAGGGCCCTCAACGCCTGCACAGTGCATTGAACCGTATCTATTTCACCTCGTTCAAAAATAGTGTTATTGTTTGTAATCATGGCTTTAAGTGAAACAGGATGCACCGCAACTGCTTCAACCGCCACATGCAGGATATAAGCCGGAGCATGCTGCCAATAATATTCGAAGTGCGCCTGAGCGCCAAAATATTTTAATTGGAGATCTGGGGCCATAAAATCCCCCTCGCTCATATGGGAGCGTTAGCGTTTCCCATCTAAATCATGGCTTTTTCTATGCCCACGCCAGAGTAATTAATAGTGCACAAAATGAGACAAAAAACTGTTTTGTTAAGGGTATGGGAATATTTGTGAACAAATACAGGAACTTGGGTAGCACTATAATTTTCACTAACGCTATCCTATCTGCTAGGGTAGTGCTATCCATCTTGCCACCTGGTCCTCCAACCGCGATATAGTCCTACCATAATTTGTTTGATTGACAACCTGTGCGTCCCTGTGGATCCATATCCCCAGGTTCTTTACTGGCTCCGTGCACCACTCCAACAGGGACCCTAAATCAATAACCCCGGGACCGGTAGTCAGGGGAAGAATGATAGATTTGGACCAATTGATACCTAATCCTGAAAACCACTCAAATCTCACATATTCTCGAATAAGCTTCTCCAAGTGTACCTCCGACTCTCTCACATACAGCACCATGTCATCAGCGTACATGGATACCGATAGTGGCTGCTGATGAAAGCGCAGTGCTGCTGCTGCATGCCTTTGTCATAATATGCACGCGGGTGGCTCCAGGGCCACTGCAAATAACAGCGGTGACAGGGGGCACCCTTGCCTTGTACCGCAATGTATCTCAAATGTCCCGGATGTGTGTTTTCTCCCGAAGTTCTGCTAGTGTACCCTCCTCCTCTTTTTAAGTCATATGCCCGTTTCAAGTTACCCAGGTCTACTTCGAGCTGTCGCAGCCTCCCACGTATGGATCTAAGAACCCTAGTTTGGAGACTAATACATATACTTTGAAGCGTTACCTTGAATACTTCCCAAACTATTTCCATACTTTGAACTGAGTTTACATTATGCTCAAAGAACTCTGCAATTGCTACCCTCACCCCTTCTCGGAATACCTGATCAAGCAGTGAGGACGACTGCAATCGCCATTTAAACTGTGGGGGCATGTACGCGGGAACAGACATAACCATCAGAACCGGCGCATGACCTGATAATGTCTTTGGCAAATATTTAACTTTTGTGATCCACGTGGTTACATCTTTGCTGACTAGCCAATAATTAAGTTGTGACCATGACTTATGCATATAGGAGTGATATGTGCCTACTTTAATTCCCGGGTGCTGTAACCGCCAAATATCAGTGAGACCCAAATCCTTCATGCCCCCCACAATTACTCTGCCGCCTTTTTAAGTGGCCCCTCTACTACAGACAGCCGATCTTTCCCTTGCACCAATGATACATTAAAATCCCCACCACATAATTGCAGAGGGGGGCAGTTTGTGCAGCTTAACCCATATATTTGCAAAGAAGGCCGAGTCGTCTATGTTAGGCTCGTATACATTGTATACATTAACAATAGTTATCATTGTACCACATAGTTTTTCTTGCATTATTATATAACTCCCCTGTTCATCTGTTTCCGAGTGTGTGAGTACAAAGGGCACATATTTTTTTATGAGGATCATCACGCCCCTCGCATAGGTGGAATAGGAGGATGCCAGTCTTACCCCAGCCCACCTTTCTGCTACTTTCTGTACTGTTCATTTAGTAAGGTGCATTTCCTGTAGGAGAGCTACCTGTATACCTTGCCGATCAAGATAGGCCAGCACCTGCCGTGTTTTCTTTGGGTTGTTGAAGCCCCTCACATTCCATGTCACCCAAGACATTATATTCTTTTGTTTAAACAATTTTTATTAAAGAAAAGAAAAGAAAAACATAAGGCAATATTAAGACAATAGTTGGGTCCACAGTATACATTTACACACTGCAGTGCAGATGGCGTCCAAGAATTCCAGTACACTCCCTTCCGGTTAATCATAACAAGATTGTCCAGTACATCCACCATGCATCCAATACACAGCTGGTCAAGTGTGCAACCCAGATACGCCCGCCAGTTGGCACTTAATAAAAGGGCAACCACCTTAGTCAGTTCCGGGTGAGGGCACATGATCGATATCAGGGATGTCCAGTAATGGATGTTGTTCACGCTGTAATTCAACTGTAGGAGATAAGCAGATATTGCCTCTATATCTATTCCACTTCCCCCATTTGTGGTCCCATTTCCTAGGGCACCCCCTATGTTTGAATACATCCTTCTCAGCAATCATAGCCCTGTCCATGTCGACCGCCCAGTCCCGCATGGTCGGGCCGCCCCCACCCCCCACTTTTGCGCAATATTACATTTGGCGATGGCCCACCCCAGTGAGGCCCACATTTTCTCTGTTTGTGTTAAACCCGTGGCATCCCACACATTTACGAGACACAACTGGGGGGAGGCCTTTAGAGTCTTGCCACCTGCTCTCTCCATCTGCTTTGTAACCCAGTCCCAATATTGTCGCACTATTGAGCAGTCCCATATGATATGAAAGAAGGTTCCCGTTTGTTGGCACTGCCGGAGGCACAGGGGGTCAGCTCTTCTACCCAATTTGGCCAAAATCCTTGCGTCTAAGTATACCCGGTGGAGGACCTTCAATTGGACCAGGCGCAATCTTATAGGGATAGCCACTTTTCTAGGAGAGGCCAAAGCATGGCGCCAATCCTCCTCGTCCAAATCCCCCAGGTCTGCCTCCCAGTGGCGCCACAGGCACAGCATGGGGTGTGGGCGATTATTTAACAGCTTTATATGTGAGGGATAAGGCTTTTTTAGGCAAAGGTTCCATTATCAACCTGTCCTCCAGTGGGGAGGACTCGGGCAGAGGGATATCCTTGGGTAAGGCAGCTGTGACTGCGTGGCTAATAGGTAAATACCTAAATGTCTCAGTATGCGCTAATGTATATTATTTGTCTGCAGGTCTGCAAAAGTGGCCAGTTATGTTGGATCCTGAGACTCGCGGGATACAGCATAGCGTATTGCATTTTCTTTTTAACTTGCTGGAACTCACGCCTTGCCTGCTGTACTGCTGCTGTGAAATCTGGAAACAGAGCAACCTCGATACCTTGCTAGGTAGTAGTCCTCTTGTCTCTGGCTAGCCTGAGTGCTGTATCACTGTCCCGACAATTCAACAAACGAGAGATTATGGGCCTCCGTGGAGCACCCAGTCCTGGCTTGGGGGGCCAAGGATCTATGGGCAGGCTCCACAATGAGCATTGATTAAAATTATCCGCACCCAACATATCTTACAGCATGACCTCTACATACAGCTCCATTTTGCCTGTATTGGTGGTCTCAGGCACTCCAGTAATGCGGAGGTTATTGCGCCATGGCCTCACTTTGATGTCTTCATTCTTGGCTTGTATCACCACCAAGAGCTTTTCCTTTTGCGAACATGACGCAGTGACCTTATCTAACGTATATTTGGTTATGGATATACGCTGCTCTGCTTCTGCAAGGCGAGATCCTTGTTTATCTAGTTATCCACCATGTTGTCCATTCTGAGATTGAGACTGTCGTTATTGTTATCAATCGATTGCAAACTCCGTTGCATTGCCAGGAGCGTACTTTCCAGCGCGCTAGTAGCCCCCGCTTCCAGCTCTTGCTCATTATCCGAGGCTGCTTGATTTTAGGATTTAGCTTGGCGCTTGGAGTCGAAGGTCAGCCTGGATTGCTGTTTATCCGCTTTACCCATGTTGCTTTGTATATATTTTTTGCACCCGGGTTCCTGTGCCAGCGCTGTTTTCACTAAGTCCTCTTTCGCATGCTGCCTCCACTATATCTGTGTTGAAACGTCGCTGCGATGCCGCCTCTTCCAGTTGCCACAAAACGTTAGCTTCTCAGTCTATGTAATCAAGCCACTACACTTCTACGCCAAGCAGCCACACCAGGATCAGTAGCGGTACTGATTTGTGCGTTATTTCGTAAGGCCATATAGCAATTATTCACTTCCACGTGGTTTCAGGTGAAGATGGTGGATTTATACACAATCACTCCCATGGGGGATCACTATGCCCGTTTTAGCAGGTGATCTTGTCGTGCCGAGGCTCGCCCTGCAATGTTAGTGTTCCACCATGGTTACTCTATAGCACCACTGATAGTAGGCCTCTCCGTTAAATTATTAATGCTTGGCACACGCAGTCAGTCCTACTGCTAACTGCTATGATAGTAAAACTGGTGTCCACCGTCCCTCAATTCTCCATTGGCAGCACATCACTAACTCCCACAGGACACACCAGATCTACGCAGTCCAGCAGGTTCTTCGAAGCAGGCCTCACGCTGTGTCGCCTCTCCATTGCACCGTCTATGCACCGCTCCAAACGGCTACTCTCTTTCTGTCCACTTCGGTCGCGCCGCACTATACACTCACAGTGCGATGCCTTTGCCAACTTAGTTGTCGTCACCCCAGGCCTCTGGGGATTGTGGAAATCAGTGTCAGGCTCGCAGGGTGCCCACCGCTCCCACAGCCGCACCAGGGATAGACCCACCCGGGCTCGTGCACCACTGCAGTCCGGGGCACATGAGCACAGTTACTTCACGAGCTCTTCAGGCAGTTTGAACTCCACAGGCCCTTTGTTCCGGTCCTCTGCGGCATCAATCAGAAGCCTCCACACTCCAATATCTGCTCAGTAGGTGCCGATCGACACGCCTCTTTAGCTGGAGCACCGGAGGGTCGCCATTTTCCTCAGACCACACCTTTGTCCATATTTACGATTATCCCGCTTCATACTCATCTCGCAGGCCGTCTATTTGTTCTTCAGGGTGTTCGTATGCTATTCCCGTCTGTTTTTTCCTTCGATGACAGCGCTTTTGTAGGATAAATTAACGGATTGCAGCCCGACCGGCCGCGCAGCCCCTATGTGCAGCCATTTTGCTTTGGGCTCTTTAGCGCCCCCATCATACAACATTTAAAAGAAGATTAGTAGCACAACTCAACACAATTATAGCAGCATAGTACTTAAAGCCCTTACAGCATGTTTTAAGAAGCAGCCCATGTCAGAGAAGTTGCTGTAGAAGCCTAAATGCGTGTTTAACATGCCTAATATTACGATAATTCATTTTTTTTTAAAGTGGCAATACAATCAATAAGGTATATATTTCATAAAAGTTACAGAAAAACATAAAAATGCACCATAACCACTAAATATGCACAGACCTACAATTTTACTGATAAAACTATATAGCGCACAAGCTGCACCACCGGTAGCTAAGATCCCTTGCTGGGCACTGAGTCACTCTAAACTAGCATCCTTCATCAGGCCACACTAGAAACAGTTGAAAACATTCCAATCATACAGGTGGTTCAAAGTACAGAGCAAAGAATTAGCACTAAATTTAACTTCTATTCATTCAAGAATAGGTTTGACTGGAAGACTGGAAGTACTCCGGCAGTTGCAGCATTTCCTCCAACTCTAGCACACTGCTAGGTAGATAACACTGAAAAATAGCATATTGTTTAGCAAAAACAGCTCTTTCAATACAACATCTGTATGTGGTAATGGACTGCTCTTCATCTAGAGAAGGTCTAACCATATCCTATCTTGTTTTAGCACGTGGATTAAGAGTCTAGATCCATAATGTGTAATCGTGTGTTGAAGAATAAAGACGTCTGTTACACAGCTCCATGTGTGGCGTGTTCATTTGCATGCTCCTGGGCTTGGGAAAAAGCTGCAACTGGTGGCGAGTATGGGATATTTCCCTAAAGAAACAATGCTGCTTTCCCTGAGAGTTTGCAATGATACAGCAAACTGCTTGTGCGTGCCACGTTCACCCCAAATTGATGCAAAGTAGCCTCTGTTTGGCGTATGTGGAGTCACAGCCCCGCAACAGCCCATGCACGGTAATCAAAGAAGTTGAAGGCCTTGCAGAGGAGCCAATTCGAAAAAACCCTGCCAGAACCTGCTGGTTAGGCAGAAATAAGAGATACTGCGCAGCACCATAATACAGAGCCATCATCCATACAAAGCAAACTCTAAAGGAAGTGGCAACCAAGTACAAAAGCAGAAACCTACTTACTGGCACAAGCGAGTGAAAGTGCTATACGACCTCAAAATCGGGAGAGACAACCAAGCCCAAGCAACAGGGTGTTGCATGGAGAGGTTGCCAGTCCTGCTGTGCATGAAGAACCCTACCTAAACAGCACATTCTCTCAATGGCAACAGAAGGAAGCGCAAAGTATGGTGTGACTAAATTCCTGAAGTCACCACCATTGTGTGATACAGCGAGAAACAGAATATTAGTTTCAGGGGGGCTGCATGGATCGAAACGTTCGATGACTTTACAGATGTGCAAGAAGAAAGAGACGCCAAGAAAATCATTAAATGCTTAAAGAACTTTGATGGTGATGGAGTGAAGGACGTGCTAAAGAAAATCTCACAGACTGATGCAATATTATACCGTCAGATAATAGAGTTGGAAGACATGTTCAATCGATGCCAAATGTTGACTATGAAAGGTTCATCTTCAAGCAAGCATGACAAAAGGCTGGTGAAACGATGGATACATTTGTGGAGAGACTTGACACACTTATGAAACACTGTAAGTTTAGTGATTTCAATGATGAAGTCATGCGCCTCAGAGTCATCGATGGTTGTCTTTCAGAAGACGCATGTTGAAATAGACACTTAGTTTAGAGAAAGTGCTAATGGCTGCAAGAACAGAGTAATGAGCAGATTGACAAGTCGCTGACGTGGAAGCTTGAACAGTGCAAAATGAATCAGATTTGATCATGAAAAGCAGGCATAAGCATGAAATAGATGCACACAAGCAGACATCTTCGAGGAAGAATGTGGATATGGCTTCCAATGTGGATTTTCATTTCCCCATGCAGGTAAATGTCAAGCCACAGGACAGATATTCAAAGGATGCAGAAAAGAAAACCATTCTGTAGCGGTCTGCAAAGTAAAAGAGAAACCAAATGCATCACAGCGATAAGAGAAAAAGGACACCATACAGTTCCAGAACCATTTTCGCCTCGCCCACAAGGCCAAAAGGCAGCATCACTTACGACAAGGAGAAATCAAGCAATGTCGATTGTGGTCAAGTTCATAACATAAACGCTCTTCATCATCATTATCAAGTGCCAGTGAGGAAGTTGGATGTGTGATGATGATATAAACTAAAGGATAGCATGCACATTTAGGGCTAGCTGCTTGCAGAGCAGGTCAAAAGTCATAGAAGAATCACCAAATGAAGCGACAAGATTCATTTGGACACTGTCCCAAGATTACACTAAAGGTGGACGGTTGCCCAATATACTTCATTATAGACAGTGGTGCCTCGATTAATATCATGCCAGTGGAAAGATTAACATCCTATCCCACGCCATATTCCGTCAAACAAGAAGGCATACATGTGGTCTGCTTTTAAACAGTTACAGAGTCAAGGGTGCAACCAAGAGACATAAAAACATATCAGTGCAAGCACCAATTTATGTCCTTCAAGGAACCTCATCAGGTGCATGCCTACTTAGCTTTGCTACTGATTCAGATATGGGACTGACATCTCTCAATTACACCCTTCATGCTCAGTCTGAAATTGTGAATCAGTTCCCATCATTGTTTCATGGCCTAGAAAGACTCAAGAAATTAAATTGCAGCTTCATTTTAATGAGGACATTCGTCCTGTTGCCCAACGTCACCGAATCACTGTTCACTTACACAAAGCTGTTGTGAAGGAACTAGAAACACTGTTGAAGCATGACATCATTGAACGCTCCACTAGTCCTACGCCTTGGGTCTTGTCCATTGTTGTGGTGCCGAAAAAAGACAGTGGAGGTGCGGTACGCCTTTTTGTTGATGTGCGCCAGGTCAACAAATCAATCGAGAGAGAAAGACATCCTGGTCCTCACATAGCGTACATGATCATGCAACTGCATGGAGCCAAAGTCTTTTCCCGTCTTGCCCTGAACAAAGAATACCATCAACTCGAGATGGAAGAGAACTGCAGATACATCACTACTTTTTCGTCTCAAGTTGGTTTGTTCAGATACAAAAGACTGAGTTTTAGTGTCTTTGACTGCAGAAATATTTCAGGATGTCATTTGCTAAGTAATTCAACCTGTCACACGTGCTTTCAATTACAGTGATGACATACTGGTTTCTGGGACAACACCAAAGGAGCATGAGAAGGCTCTTACACAAGTGTGCGAATTACTTGCTGATGCAGGTCTCACTCTCAATGCAGCAAAGTGTGAGTTTTACAAAACCAAACTTACATTCGTTGGGCACATATTCTCTGATGCAGAAATGCCTTCTGACCTGGATAAGGTGGAAGCACTGTTATCTACTTGTCCCCCACAAGATGTAACCTTGATGCAATCCTTCTTAGGCATGGCCAGTTATTGCTCAAGATACATTTGTGACTTTGCCCCATTGAAAGACTTAACAAAGCGAAATGTCCCATTCCAGTGGTCCCCTGAATGCGATTAGAGGGGCATATTTACAACCCCCTTGCGCAACCGGAGCATAATTATTTTTACGCTCGGGTGGCGCTGTGTGCTGGCTAATTTTTACAAGGCCACGCAAAGGCACCCTGCGTGGCTTTTCATGGCCATCTAAATATGGCCCCTTTTCATGCATCACTTTGCGTGAAAGCGGAGTGCAATGGGTATTGCTGTAGGCATTTCACCACAACACCCATTGTTTGTTGACGCTGCCCCAGATTTACAAGGATCTGTAAATCTGAGGCAGCGTTGAAAACTAACGCCATTGAAAAGTGGGCGTCAGAGTGGCGCAACAAGGAGAAATACTTTTAGTTCTTCTCATCTCTTGCTCTTTCTATGTGTACTGCATTCTACAGCACACATAAAAGGAGCAAATTGCCATTATATGCAGAAAGGTGTCCCATTCTGCACAAAAACAATCAACCCTGCAACGCAGGCACCCTTGCACCATGGCGCAAGGGTGTCTATGTTGGAACTAGGCAGCTTTTTTACCGCGGGTGCAAGGGAAAACACAGGGGTGCGCCGTATTACTCTGAATACGGTACATTCCAGCAATTTTTAAATGATGCAGCACTGTTAAATTGCTTGCAGCGCTGATCGGCCTTTTTTCCTTGTAAATATGTCCCAAAGATTCAAACACATAAAACATGTAATTGAGAATGCAAAGGAAATGGCATATTTTGACCCCAACTTACATACTGAGATCACACTAAATGCGAGATCAGTGGGACTGGGGGTAATCCTTGTCAACACAATGGCCATCCAAATGCTCAGAAACTCATTATGCCCTATGCTAGTAGAAACTTGTCTGAAATAGAATGTGCCTGTTCTCAGCCAGAGAAAGAGTGTCTGGCTGTGGTGTGGCATGCGAACATTTTCATGAGTTTCTATATGGAAAATGCTTCACTATCATCCTGGGCCACCAAGCATTGCTCACTATCTTTGAAAATCCGAAAGCCAAAATGCTCACTTGATTCGAGTGGTGGGGGTTGCGGCTGCAAGAGTACAATTGTGCACAAGTCTGGGAAAGATCAAACCCCCACTGATTACTTTTCACGAGTTCCGCTACATCTCTACAGTTCAATAGCCAATGTGGCTGAAGAGTATCTCAACTTCATTGTGCGGTCCAGCGCGCCAGCATCTCTATCCATTGAACAGATTATTGCTGCTGCCAACACTGATACAGAATTGCTCATCCTCAAAGACCTCATTACTACTCAATCATGGGAGAAAAATATTTATTCTTTTGCTGATGATATTGACCTTCAAAAATTCAAAAATATTCGTCACACAAGAGGGTATCATATTGAGAGACTCTAGAATTGTCATACCTGAGAGGTTGAGATGGAAAGTCATTGACCTGGCCCATGAAGGACATTGTGGCATTGTAGCAACCATAAGAGTCCTATGAGAGTGTGGTTCCCTCGTCTAGATGAACGAGCTGAGAAAGATCTGAAAATGTGCCACCTTTGTAAATGTGTATTCCCCAAGGTGACGCAACATCCATTGACAACTTCTGACCTTCCTGCCCATGCCTGGAAGAGAAAGGCAGTTGATTTGTTTGGGCCTCTAGGAAATGGACTTCAGTTCATAGTAGTCATTGCTGAATATTCTCGTTTTCC
The DNA here is from genome assembly GCF_964204655.1 of Triturus cristatus. Classification (NCBI taxonomy): domain Eukaryota; kingdom Metazoa; phylum Chordata; class Amphibia; order Caudata; family Salamandridae; genus Triturus; species Triturus cristatus. Next base: position 636,388,825 of record NC_140594.1, on the reverse strand, counting down.
TTTGGAGGAAACTTATCATCGACAACCCATGACCAAGTTATTGAGCGGCTTGATGACATCTTTGCAGTTCTGCGCAGACTCTAAACAGGAATGAAGTAATATTCTGGGAGGTGTTACAGTGTAGTTATGAAAGCTTTGATGCAGTGTGTGCAGTGTGTGATCGTGTGTTGAAGAATAAAGACATCTGTTACAGGCTCCATGTGTGGCATGTTCATTTGCATGCTCCTGAGCTGGGGAAGACGCTACAAGATCTCAGATGTGGGAGACATGAGAACAGAACCCCCATTGTTTGCCAATAAGAACAATTCTGAATCTAATATGGTACACAGCTAGTTTTTTTGTTGAAAGAATTTCAACCAGATCTATTGCGCGATATCAACTGCAATTGCAACCTAGCTGTAGTGGCCCAGTTTGTACCACAAATCAAAACACACAAGGAATAGATAACCCAACCAGAGGCCTACAAGCTCCCTATCAATAGAAATCACACAAAAGTATGCCTCATCATAAAAAAGCATGTCTATGTATGTGGAAAAATGCTTTCTTTAGGACAAGAACCCTTACACACTCAAAGGTGGTATGCTTTATCAATGGATTCCCCCTCACACCAGGACCAAAGTGCACCTGATGTGGGCTACAACTCTCCAAATGAGAGGAGCTGAGGTGTTTTGTTTTGGATGACCAAAACCCTACTTGATGTGTAATCACAATATAGAAAATCAAATAGGGACGAATGGAACGATCTAGTGAATAAAGTGGGAAATCTCTTGAGACTGGCAAAGGAAGATGAGATCATCTGCCAAGAAGAATATGAGTTTCTATATGACGAACACCCCTTTATACCAGCAATATACAGTCTCCCCAAAAGAAATGGTGTTTTTTGATATTCATTGCTGCAGTGTTCAACTGGACCGACAAATACATGACATTGCATAAAATTCAGAAGTCAGTCACATAAGTGACCTCATAAACATTTTTCAGGAGTTATATGTAGGTCGATAGTCAAAATTTTTTTAGAGAAAGGTTCTAATTATCATATTGTGCAGGGGTCTCAAACCAACTCACTCATTCAATGAGTCAGATTTGGTTGTATGATAGGTCATTTAGACACCCTCTCACCAAACTGGCTCTCACATTACCTGTAGAACTATGTCACTTTGCAGTGGTGATCGCCACGATGGAGGGTGTGTCACCTAGAGTGTTGTTGCACTACAGTCCTGTGTCGCCTAGTATCTGCATTGACATTGTAATGTGTTATAGTGTCTGATATCATGCCATTGTACATCCTCTAGCCCTGAAGAAGTCGTGGGTTTTCCACCCTGACAAAACACGTGTTGGCTGGGCAATCGATCTACATTGAATACAGAGAACACGCGACTTTTGGAGTGTTCCTTCATACTACTTGTTCGACTACTGTTGTGGTGTCTTTCAAACAGTTCATTCATTTCAGATACGCAGAATATGCTCTGCGTACTAATACTACGTGTGCACAGTACAATAAACTTGGTGACCTTTTGTCTGTCTTGGGGGTTTAGGAGTATCTCCCTGCTTGTAGAACCGTATCTCACTGAGAACTTCCCTATACTGACGTACACACGAGTAGGCGCCATTGCATACCGCATATGACTCGAAACCCTTCCTCACCTTAAACTACAATGTTAAATAGGTCCAATGGGATTAACGTATGATTAACAACGCATCGTGACCCCCTGCTATCAAATGTTATTAGAGAATGCATCACAGGGGGATGGAAGGGTTAGATCGCAATGAAGGAATAGAGTGTATTAGGAGTTGGTTTTCGTTAAAATCACCGGCAGGTAAAGACCGTGGGGTCCTCACCGACAATTTCCCAATATGCAAGAAGTTTTAAAAGAATGCTTATTTAGCCCTTTTAACTTATCAAGTGTACAGATCTTCTTTTTTAGTAAACACTGGATCATTAATATGACCAGGCATTAAAACGAGGGATATCACAACACTCAATCGGATAATCTGATATATTTTGGAAGCTTTAATGGTACTGAAGAATCCCCAACATATATAAAATAAAGGAGGTCATATGGACATAATCAATAGATTACTGCAATGTTGTTTAAAAGAGAAAACAAGTGGTTTCCGGATATTGTGTAAAAATAACTCCATATATGATATCAACAAGGAGTATACATAATTTAATGCACCCGGAGTTAAGAATGATCAACTAAACAGAGAATGTTCGCCCTTCAATATTAAGTAAGTGTAGCTCAGGTGATTTCCATTGAGTGATCATAAGTGTAGATCATATTGGGTGGCGCCTAGTATACAAGACCTGGCAGAATTGAAATCATCTGAATAATGCATATATATAGTTTGTAGGTTTGACTGGAGGGAAATATACGGTACCCTGAACTAAGTTCCTACAAAAACGAAGGAATGGATTCATCACAAAAGGTACCTATCGACCTATCACTAATTTGCAAGTGAAAATTGAAGAGGAAAGGGGGACACAATATATATAAAAGTAAAAGATGGTGGAACCCCAAAGAGGTTTTGTCTATACATATTATTGCCAACGATCAATATATTAATTTAATAGACGTTGGTTTAATAAAGAACATATCGATTTTTAAACCAGGGAAAATTGAGAGTCATTAGTATGCACTGAAGTATACTATGGCACATGTGATAAAAATGAAGAAACTTATAGGGTTTTATATATGTTTTTGTCTCCTTTAGTGTACAACAATTTTAAGCAAGGTTTTTAATATGTATGAATTTGTCCTGAAGAAGGCGGGGGATTGACTCTATGAACCACCGAATAGTATCTCTATAAAGGATTTGACAGTATTTCTAAAAAGGGCTTGCTAAGAAACAATATTTGTGCAAATTGAGCCTACTTTTTATTGTATATGTTCAAAATGTCGAGAATATATGAATTATAAGAGGTGACCATTAGATATTAGATGGTTTATTTTAGAGGCCTTTTCAAATGATCATGTATAGGTGATGTTTGTTTATGGAAACACTTGATGGTTTTGGATTTTTTCTTTGATTAATACATTGAGAATATATTTTATGTGAATAGTTTAAATAAATATATTTTTCACTATAGGAGACAGTAATTATTTCTGGAAGAACTAAGATAGTTTAAGTTCTTCATTCAGTGCATTCTGATTGATTAACAATAGATCTTGAATACTGATAGGAGGTACAAAAGGGAAATTGTTTTGGATTGACCTACTGATAGTAAACCAGCTGATACAGAAGGTGGCCCACATATGAGGGTCCACAGTTGTTCTACATTTTAGGGAAAAAAGGACAGCGTTAAAAAAAGCATTCAAACACATACAAACAGTAACAAGTCCACTACCAAACAAATTCGAGTAGACCTGAGTGAATGTGCCCAATACCAGTGTCAAATACTAGTGATGGTGGCAGAGCCATGAGAGAAGTCAATCTTACCCTTAGAATGGGATTTTAGCTCACTCTCAAGCCTAAGTAGGATGCCTAGATCGCGAAGCTGTATATCATAATACGCTATATGGCCAGGTATAAACAGTGATTCAGGACTGCATTTGACAAACATGTATCTTTGCATGTAGTAGTTAGTGTCACCACCACATTTCGCTCAGTCTGGGCATTGTTTCTTTTGTTATTGATAACTTTATACAAATGTCAGGAAAAGCACTCAGCCAACATTAAAACAATACAATGTAATGTTGCAATGTTACTTTTGTAACTCGTACCACTCTCCACTCGTCAGGTAAAACACTCAGCAGAAACCAGAGAAGGGCTTTGCAGGTCAAAACTCTGGCTGTGTATTGAGGTCTGTGGAGGAAAAAGGAATATGTGCGAAGAAATACCTGCTAAGAGTTGCTGTGCCCCCATTTGGTGTGCCTGGCGGGAGGAGTGATCCACAGGCGGGTGAGTCTCTTTTAAAGGGACGCGCGTCAATGCATAGGGCGGGGGTACTTCTCTGTGCAACCTGCAGTGAGAATGTGGCTCCCGAGATCATGGGATTTTTAGTCCCTGTGCTTAATTGTGGGATACACATACATCGAACAGTGGACTAGTGTTTAAATAGGCCATCAAGTTGAGTAAAAACTGTTATCTGCCCATTACTTTTTAGCAGTGCTTAATTTGAGCCAGTGGTTTCCGGTGCTCAGCGCAGGCACTTAATTGTAAACACCAGAACTTATGAAAGTCTGCCACATAGTGGTACTGTCTGTGTGATTTAGACAGGAGCAGAACCACAGCTGTTTATTAACCCAATATACGTTAAAGTCAATTAATACCTGCAGCCCAAGACATTCTTATAGCTTTGGGGGCCTGGAATAGTCTGAATTGTGACACTTGCAGGAGGGTTATGGTTAGTAGTTATGTAGGCACTGTCGCTGGTAGGGGTAATCAGTGTTTCAGGCTGAAATGTCCTCCTGACGAGGGCCCTGGCACTTATTTTATTACAAATTAATCACTGCCCTTTTGTAAAGTGTTGTTACCACGTACAGGGCTGATGAAGGACCGTCAGGATATTGTGCGGGCATGTGAGTTTCAGCTCCAGGGACCATGGGAGTTGAAGTCTCAGTGCCTGTTTTAAGAAAGACAAATGAATCAATCATATTAATTAGTGCTGAGAAAGCCATCACAGGGATGGCATATTACATGAGTGGGTGTGCATTTAGCTGGTTACATTTCAGTAGCCACAAATAAAGCTTGATTGAGTGGTGGATTCCATTAAAGTGTGTCATAAGGACATGATTCTATGTCGGGGGCGTGGCCAAGCCGAGCAGCAAGATGGCCGGCAGAGCAGATAATCCGTACATTATCCAAGGCCTGGCGAATGTTCTAAGTGCAGAAATTCGAAGAAGTACAAGACTTACCCCATACAGTCGTTTGCGAAGCTCCGAGGGCTGAAATCCAGCTGAGAACCGAAGAGCCAGCAGGGACGTGACGCGGCCTACCCTGGGCCTAAAGATCACAGCAGAGGCTCACAGCGGGAGGGGTTGGTGATGAAGCATAATTAATTCCCCCGAGGCACCGCCGGCACGGCCGCCCACATCAGAAGCGCGGCCGGGGCGCAGACTGCACGAAACGTGGCGGTGGCAGAGAGCCAGGAGGAGTGAGCTGGTAGAGAGGCGAGCACCAAAATGGCAGTCCACAGATGCTGGAGACCTGCATCGGCGCGGGCAGAGACCGAGGGCACTGAGAATATGCATCAGCCGCAGTGAGTCTCACTGGCCGGCGCGTCTCCCCCCTCCCCTCCCCCGCCGCAGTAAGCTAACCGGAAAGCAGCCTGAGAAGGACGGGTGCGGGCTGGTGTATGTGGTGGTCGGGGCGGGCGGGATGGCGGGGGACCGCCACCGGAGCTGGTAGCCCCGCATAGGCAGCGAGCAAGAACAGCACCATTACCACCACGGACCCCAGACACCGGGCAGAAGCCAAATCCTCCAGAGTGCCCAAATAACTCCTGCTCTACCCCTCCTGTGCTCACCACAGATAGACCCTGCTCCTGCGAGCCTCTCGACACCGTAAAGACTTGATAGACCACCACACTCTGAGGTCGCGCAGGGGGAAATTTTGCCATGGAGCTAGCCTGGCGTTTCTACACTGTAGGACAGAGACATGTGCGACAGGAGGGAAGGAGATCCCCCGGATCTCATATAGAAAGCAGGGGAAGCACGCCCTGCAGAGGCCCCACAATGTCCCGCTGCTTTGAGGCACCATCCAACTGCAAAACAGCTTTGGAAACCAGAAGAGGGAAACGAACAACTGCGAATTTCCCAGATGGAGCAATAGCTCAGGTGTCAATAGGTGAGGAGCGGGCCAGGGAGTATCGCGCTGAAAGGCAAATAACGGACCGCAAAGATGGCACAAAGAGCTATCCGAGGTGAAAGCAAGCACGGTACAAATAGCTGGTCTCTGATGACAATTGTGGGTGACTAACAACGAAGCCACAGCACAGGGAGACGCTTGCTAGACTTACTAGAAACAGTAGTATACCAGCAAGCTCTGTTTAGCCCCGGATAGACTTCATGACTGCGCTACCATTGCTAATCAGGCTCAATTAATCGAAACGAAATAAGCAGGGAGTCAACACAGCCTACGAGTACAGCATAACTTATCCAAAGTTGCAGCCTTCCCACGACACAATAGCGGGAACACAACGTGGTCCCCACAAAGACAAGAGCTGCAGCGGTGGAAGAATCAACTATCAACATGGGGAAGGCTGACAACAAGCAACCTAAAATTAACTTTGAGAAATGGTCAACACACCTCCAAGAGCCTCTCACAGCTTCTCTCACGGTAGTCCCCGAGACCCAAACGGACTCCGATCAAAACGATAATATCCGAGCAATGATGAGTGCGGTACGAGGCAGCCTGAAAGCCATCAACACCAAATTAGACAACATGGCGGAACGAATGGACCACATGTCACAAAAGATAGATAAACACGAAAGTTGGATAGAAACACTGGAACAGCGAGTCTCTGACTCGGAGGATCATCAGGAAACGTCACGGGGCGACATGCTCCGTATGGATACAGTCCTGGAAGTGATCAAGGCACGCAACAAGGAATTGGAGGCGAGGTCTAGAAGGAACAACATCTGTATCACGGGGGATACCGGAGTCGACCATCATCCAAAATATGGAACGATACATAGAAGACCTGCTCCGAGACCTCTGTGTGGACGATCTCACCGTGATGTTCCTGGTGAAACAAGCGCACTGCACCCTGGGCCCTAGACCAGCCCCGGGAGCCCCCCGAGACCGATTATAGCTTGCCTACTTAACTATAGGGACACAGACACTGCGCTGAGATCAGCCAGGGATAAAGGGGACACTCAAAACCAAGGAAACAGAATCACGCTATATCCAGACTTCACCCAAGCCGTCCAGTCAGCGAGACAGGAATTCATACCGGCCAAAATGCTGCTCCAACAGACTGGCACGAAATATGCAATGATGTACCCGGCCAAACTGCGAGTCCACACCGGAGGAAAGCCGCTGTTTTTCACCGATGCTAGCGCTGCCTTGAAGTTCGCGAAACAGAATGTCAAGAAACATCGACAACAGGGGACCAAGACCTTGCACGATCCTAGCAATCAGATGAGTGACAATGACTGATGATGTATAGAGCAAGAGGGCATGTATTTTACAGTACCGGGGAGGCCAATGATGATAACCAATTACGCCAGAGCCGCCCATATACGCTCTGCCAGCCTGTCTAAGAGTGACAGGGCGGATAGCAGGCAACCCCACGCCCCCCTATGGGATGATTCACAGTTACACTAATATTCAAGGGTTCCCTCACGTAGGGAGTTGTTCAGTAAGGGATGCCTGATTGGGGAGTTGGTGTGGGTGAGGGGTGGAGGGGGGTGTTGTTGTTTGTTGTTGTTTGACGCAAGACAGTACAGCCATGGACTTATGTGGTTTCACATACAGACAGCCACATTTAGCTAAAATATCGAGCAGACTTACACATAAAACACAACAACGTAGGCCATATGCGTGGACAAGGGTAAAGCGGGGGGAGAAAACAGACAAGGACATAAGTGAACTAGCTCCTAAGATGTCACTACAGCCGCCTGTCTAAACTCAATTGCCTCACTTGGAATGTGCGAGGTCTAAACGACCACCGCAAATCCAGGCTTATACAATCTTACTTGTCTAGACACCGAGTAGATATTTGCCTCCTGCAGGAGACTCACCTCCAAGGCATTACAAGCACGAGACTGTCCACCGCTTGCTGGAGCGAGGTCCATAGTGCAGGCTATTCCAATTACTCCAGAGGGGTGGCAACTCTCATTCGTAAAGGGGTCCCCTGGCACACACATCAATCGATTAAAGATCCAGAGGGGCAATTTCTTCTCCTGAAAGGAACACTATATCACTGTCCACTGATTATAGCAAATGTCTATGGGCCCAATATAGACGACCCTACTTTTTTCCAACACCTCTGGCACAAGATCCAGTCTATGGGAGACTCCGCAATACTCTTGGGTGGGGATTTCAACATCCCACTCTCCCCTCACATGGACAGGGAAGAAATGGCGCACGCCCATCACCCACACGCGACAGCAACACTACACAGTATTATACAAGACTATGATCTGTCCGACCCTTGGGGGGCATTCCACCCCACGATGTGGGAGGGTACATTCATCACGCACCACCGCCAAGCCTGGTCCAGAATAGATATTTGGCTATTGACTAGAGACTTACTGATCTGGGTGCAGGAAGCCTATCACCATGCAAGAACATTGTCGGATCATGCCCCAGTGGCCTTAACACTACTGATCCCACAGTCTTATCGACAGCCATTCTCATGGCGCCTCCCCCCAATGCTTTGATAGATTCAGCATTTCATGAAAGCATTCGTATGCATATCCAAGATTACTTTGAACACATTCATGGCTCGGTGATGACTGAAGGCAATTTATGGGAGGTGTTTAAAGTAGTAATCCGGGGACATTGTATAGCAGGGAAATCTGGGGTCCTCCGTGATATAAGGAATAGTCTGAACCGAATTGAAAAGGAACTGCACGAACTAGAAGTACAATATTGCACAACACCAACACCCTCTATATTAGCTAAGATCTGCAACAAGCTCACGTCCCATCAGGAGGAAGCTGAGCGGGAAGTCAAATTCCTACACAAACAGGCCACAGCGCGTAGATACGGAAAAGGGGACAATGCAGAGCAAAACACTGGCCAATGTCCTACGTAGACCCAGAGGCTCCCCCTTTATCACAGAATTGACCACCACGGAAGGAGAAATAGTACGCTCTCCACCAGCCATCCTCTCCACGATGCGCAGATTCTACACACAACTATATAAGTCCGATACAGGCCTGACAGGGGACTTACTGAGTGAATATTTTGATTCCATAGCACTAGTGTGGTCTGAAAGAGCCCATCGGGAGTACATGGAGATGCCTTTTACGCTAAAGGATATCAAACAGACCATAGGCGGAATCCCAGCAGACAAAGTCCCTGGCCCTGATGGCCTGACAGCCAAATTCTATAAGGAGTACGCTGATATTCTAGCGCCTCACCTTCTGGCGGTGTATCATGAAGCCAAGGAGGTGGGTCATCTACCCCCCTCAATGAGAGAAGCCCTTATCATAACGGTTTTAAAACCGGACAAAGACCCCACTTACTATGATTCCTATCTCCCAATTTCACTAATAAATATAGACGCAAATATTTTAGCTACCCGAATGCAACCTTTGCTTACCCGAATAATATTACCAGACCAGTCCGGTTTTATACCGGGGACAGTCTACATCCCACAATCTCCGGAGAATATTTGCTTTAATAGACTATCTGGCACCACACGTCCCGGCAATCGCGGCCTTACTCGATGCCACTAAGGCATTCAACTCTTTGGAGTGGGGCTTCCTTTTCCCGTTGTTATACCGAATAGGTCTCAGCCCAATCTTCATTCAACAAATAAAATTATTATACAAGATGACCACGGCGCGCTTGCGGGTGAACGGATTGGTCTCTGAGTCCTTCGACATAACCAGGGGGACAAGACAGGGGTGCCCCCTTTCGCCCTTACTTTTTGCCATTGCAACCGAACCACTGACAGCACGTATCAGACAATACCATACACACCGCAGCATAGGGTTCACATTGCGAGGTCTGTCTATCTCACTATAAGCAGATGACATCACACTATACATGACCGACCATAAAGAAAATCTGGCACCCATGACACGGGAATTGATCCGATACGGGGAGCTTTCCGGGTGCAAATAAACTGGGGCAAATCTGTCAACTTCCCCTTGACCTCTGGTACTTGACCCTTCGAAACGGAGAACCCCATCACTTGGGCGACGGGACCAACACGGTATATGGGGATCTGGCTGAGCAATGATCTTAAGGAAGTGTGGTCAGAAAACTATGGCAGGGCAGTTGACTGGATCACAAAGAGGATACGCCGGTGGAAGACACTGCCCCTCTCACTGGTGGGACGCATTGCATTGGCCAAAAGGAATATGCTACTTACCAGTATGCATCTGTTCTTGGCATGTAGAGCTGCAGAGCCACACACTAAGGATAAGATCGCCATCTGGTGTTGGGCTCGGATGATTGCAGGTTGTTGTTGTCTTCGGAAGAAGTCTTTGGTCACGAGATTGGTGACTCCTCCTCTGGACAACAGTGCGCATGGGCATCCACTCCATCCTCAGATTGTTTTTCGCCATGATGGGAAATGATGGAGTGTGTAAGAAGTAAAGAGAAAGGATGTCCATGTGTAGTGTCTAAGTAAGACAATGCTGGAACAGATACAGGTCCCGGGGAGGCGGGTGGGCGTGTGTGGCTCTGCAGCTCTACATGCCAAGAACAGATGCATACTGGTAAGTAGCATATTCCGTTCGAGGCATATGAGCTGCAGATCACACACTAATGATAGACTATATAGCAGTGTCTCCCCTAGCGGTGGTCACCTGTATCGGTTGCAGCAGTTTGGAATAGAGTTTTTAAGACAGCTTGGCCTACTGAAGCTTGTTGTTTGGATTGCACATCAACACAGTAATGCTTAGTGAAGGTGTGTGTAGTAGACCATGTTGCTGCTTTGCAAATGTCTTCTAAGGGAATGTTCCCTAAGAATGCCATAGAGGCCCCTATTTCACGCGCGGAGTGCGCCCTAGGGGGAACGGTAAGAGTACGTTTAGCTTTTTGGTAACCTATTTGGATACATTTGACTATCCATCTGGCGATACCCGATTTTGAAATAGGGTTGCCTTTATGTGGTGGAGCGAAAGCAACAAACAGTTGCTTGGTTTTCCGAAAAGGTTTGGTTCTGTCGATGTAATACAGTAAGGCTCTTTTAACATCTAAGGTATGAAGTGCCCTCTCAGCTACTGAGTCTGGATTAGGGAAGAAGACTGGCAGTTCTACTGACTGTTTTAGATGGAAAGGGGAAATGACTTTAGGGAGGAATTTTGGATTCGTCCTAAGAACCACTTTGTTCCGATGTAGTTGTAGGAAGGGTTCTTCGAGAGTTAAGGCTTGTATCTCACTTACTCTTCGCAGGGATGTGATTGCGATGAGGAAAGCCACTTTCCATGTTAGGAACTGCAGTTCGCATTTGTGCATTGGTTCAAATGGGGGACCCATGAGCCTTGTTAGAACAATGTTAAGGTTCCACACCGGGGAAGGTGGCAACCTTGGAGGAATGATTCTTTTTAGACCCTCCATAAATGCTTTAATGGCTGGTACCTTGAAGAGGGACAGGTGTTGTCTATTTTGCAAATAGGCAGCTAATGCCGCTAGATGTAGACGTATAGAGGAATACGCTAAATTACATCTTTGTAAGTGTAATAAATAGCAAATTATGTTTTGGATGGAAGCATCCAGTGGTTGTATGTTATTGTTAGCGCAGTAAATGGCAAATCGTTTCCATTTTGCAGCATAGCATGCCCTAGTAGTAGGTCTCCTGGCTTCTTTAATGATATTCATACAGTCTGGAGGAAGGTTGAGGTACCCGAACTCTAAGACTTCAGGAGCCAGATTGCCAAGTTCAGTGTTTGAGGATCTGGGTGTCTGATTTCTCCATGGTTCTGGGTTAAGAGATCCGGGGAGAGATACAGTTTTTGATGTGGAACTAGTGATAGTTCCAAAAGTGTGGTGAACCAGGGTTGACGTGCCCAAGTGGGAGCCACTAGGATGAGTGTCAGCGACTGTTGTTTCAGTTTGCGTACCACAAATGGAATGAGAGGGAGAGGCGGAAAAGCGTACGCAAATCTGCCTGACCAGTTCATCCATATTGCATTGCCCTTTGACCGTGGGTGTGGGAACCTGGCGGCGAAGGTTGGGCATTTTGCGTTTTCTGGTGTGGCGAACAGGTCTATGTCTGGTTGTCCCCACTTTTGGAAGAATGGGAGTAAGACTTTGGGGTGTAGTTCCCATTCGTGTATCTGCTGTGTGTGGCGACTTAAGAGGTCTGCCACCTGGTTCTGAACTCCTGGGAGGTGTTCTGCCAGCAGGTAGATGTTCCGGGGAATTGCCCATCTCCAAATTTGTTGCGCTAGTTGGGACAGTTGCAGAGAATGTGTCCCTCCTTGTTTCTGTATGTAATACATTGTGGTCATGTGGTCCGTGCGGATGAGGACAGTTTTGTTCTGGAGATGCACTTGGAAGGATTTCAGTGCTAGGAACACCGCTAGAAGTTCTAGGTGATTGATGTGGAACTGTTTTTGTTGAGTGGTCCACCGTCCCTGAGTGGTGTGCTGAAGGAGGTGGGCTCCCCACCCTGTGAGAGATGCGTCGGTGGTCAGCACAACTTGTGGAAGGGGCTCCAAGAACGGCCGCCCTTTGGACAGGTTGATGGTGTTCCACCACTTCAGTGAGCGAAGTGAGTGGCTGTCCACCAACACCAGATCGGTAAGTTGTCCGTGGGCCTGATTCCACTGTTGTGCTAGACATTCCTGTAAGGGACGCATTTGAAGGCGTGCGTAGGGTACTATGGAGATACATGACGCCATCATGCCTAGGAGTTGCATGAACACTCTTGCGGGAAGAGAGTGTTGTGTTTGAAATGTTTCTATCAGACTTTGTATGGTGGCTATCCTGGCTATGCTGGGATAAGCTACGGCTTTGGCTGTGTCTATGGTGGCTCCCAGGTATTGTTGTACTTGGGAGGGTTATAGGTGAGACTTGGGATAGTTGATGGTAAATCCCAGGTCGTGCAGGGTGTGAATAGTGCGGTGAGTGTGGAGAACGCATTTGTCTAGAGTGTTGGTTTTTATGAGCCAATCGTCCAGATAGGGGAAGACATGGATTTCTTGTCTCCTGAGGTATGCTGCCACAACTGCTAAGCATTTGGTGAACACCCTGGGTGCAGTTGTTACTCCGAATGGGAGAACTGTAAACTGATAGTGTTGACCGTCCACCACGAATCGTAGATACTTCCTGTGAGCGGGATGCATAGGGATGTGAAAGCATGCGTCCTTGAGGTCTAATGTGGCAAGGAACTCTCCTTTTTGGAGTAATGGAAGGACCTGTTGGAGAGTGATCATGTGGAAATGATCTGATTGTATGTACTGGTTCAGAAGTCTGAGGTCCAGTACGGGTCTCAAGGTTTTGTCCTTTTTGGGAATGAGGAAGTATAGAGAATATACTCCTGTGCCCTGATGTTGTAGTGGAACAGGTTCTATTGCGTTTTTCTGAAGCAAAGACTGTATTTCCTGTTTGAGGAGCGTGAGGTGGTGAGGCGTCATGGGACGGTGTCTGGGTGGTATGTTTGGGGGTGGGTTTAGGAGTTCGAGGCAGTAGCCAGATCGGATAATTTGTCTTACCCACCTGTCTGTAGTGATGGTATTCCAGACAGGTAGGAACTGTTGAAGTCTGCCCCCGACTGGAGTGGAATGGTCTGGGGGGAGTTGTGGCAAGTCACTGTTTGGTGGCTGTAGAGGAACGGGTGTTGTTGTTGTTGCCCCGTCCTCGGCCTTTATTATTGTTTCCCCGATACCCTCCTCTAAAATATCCTTTGTTAGGGGATGTTTGACCTGTTGTTTTGAATGTGGAAGAGTTGTCTGTTCCCACATTTTTGGAAGCTCCTCTATAAAAGGAGCGCCGAAAGGAGCCTTGGGGTTGAGTGGACTGCAATGCTCCCACAGATTTTGCAGTTTCATTATCTTTTTTCATCTTTTCTAGGGCAGTGTCCACCGCCGGTCCGAATAGTTGCTCCTGATTAAAGGGTTGAGCAAGAATGGAGGTTTGTACTTCCGGCTTGAAGCCGGAGATGCGGAGCCATGCGTGGCGTCTAAGCAAAGCGCTTGTGTTAACCGCCCTAGAGGCGGTGTCCGCTGCGTCTAATGCACATTTAATGGAGGCATTAGATATTAGTTTGCCTTCTTGTATGAGGTCAGTGGCCTGTGTTTTAAAAGGTTCAGGCAGGTGTTGCAAGAGATCCTCCAGTCGATCATAATGGGCTCTGTCATAACGAGCCAATAGGGCCTGTGTATTTGCGATACGCCAGTGGTTAGCCGCTTGAGCGGCAACCCGTTTACCGGAAGCCTCCAGGAGTTTAGACTCCTTGTCTGGGGGCGGCGTATCTCCGGTTGTTTGGGAGTTGGCCCTTTTTCTGGCATTAGAGACGACCAGTGAGTCTAGGGGGAGTTGCGCCTTAATGTACGCCGGATCTTGTGGCGCTGGTCTGTATTTCTTCTCTATTCGGGGGTTGAGAACCCTGGCCCTGACAGGGTCTTTAAAGACCTCAGTGGCATGCTTTATCACTCCCTTGATCATGGGTAGAATGTGGACTGTTTTCTGGGACTGCTCAAAGGTGTCGAGGAGAAAATCCTCCTCGGGGGTGTCGGTGTGCATGGTGACACCATGAAATGACGCTGCCCTGTTAATAAGCTGACCGAACCCTAAATGGTCATCAGGAGGGGAGGGTTTGGAGGGGTATGGAGCGGGGTCAGGCACGTCAGACATCGGGTAAGTCCAGTCATCTACTGGTGCTGTGTCCGGGAGTGTAAAGGGATCAGTAGGATCAGTGGGATAAGTGAAGAAATCTGGATCTCCCCCTCCCCCAAAATCATCATCATCCTGTGGAGGTGGTGTTTGAGAAGGAGATGGTAGAGGTGCAGGCGGTGGTGTTGGGGGGGATGGAATAGGGGGTAATGTAGGAGAGGAAGGACGTAAGGGTGAAGTGGCACAGTCCTTCTTCTTTGGAGGTGCTGGAGGAGGTGAGTCCAGCTTCCTTTTCTTGTAGGGCACCGCTGTGACATGTCCAGTTTTTGGATTTATGTAAATCCGTTGTTGTTTAGGATCAGGTCGAAAGAGTTCCTCAGTGTCCGAAGGCGGCTGTGGCGCCGACTTTTTTGTGTCTTTCTGGACGTGTTTGGGCACCGAAGATGTTTTGGGTGCCGAAGAACTTTTCGGTTCCGGTTGTTTTTTCGGTGCCGATGATGTTTTCGGTGCCGACGAGCCTTTCGGTGCCGACGAGCCTTTCGGTGCCGACGAGCCTTTCGGTGCCGACGAGCCTTTTGGAGTCGGTGGAGATTTCGGCGCCGACGAACGTTTCGGTGCCGGTGGAGATGTTGGGACCGAGTGACGTCTCGGGTCCGATGGATTTTTCGGTCCCGAAGCCTGCTTTGGTGCCGAAGGCACAATGACGTGAGGTTTGCTCGATCCCGAGCCACCTGCAGGCTTACTTTTCTTCGGAGCCGGACCCGAGGGCGGGGCTTCAGAAGATGTTTTCGGTTCGCGACTGTGCCCAGTTGGCAGAGTCTTGACCAATGTCTTTTTGGGTGGTATTGGGGTAGGGGGGCTGGTACTCACAGGCTGCCCTGGATCTGAATCGTCGGCCTCGGACACGATTTGGAGATCTTCGGAGTCATCGTCAGGTACGTCCTGTGCAAAGATGTCTTCTGGTTCCGGAACCGGCTTGGCCATGATGTGGCGTCGAGCTCTCCGGTCCCGGATGGTTTTCTTCGAACGGAATGCGGCGCAGGCTGGACAGCTGGATTCGTTGTGGTCTGGTGAAAGGCACAAATTACAGACCTCGTGGTGATCGCTATGAGGGAACTTTGCTCCACATTGGGGGCATTTTTTAAAGGGTGTCCTTTCCATCAGCCGCGTCCGGAGTCAGTCCGATATCGAGTTCGACGTCGAGTATTCAAGTTTTGAGAGTAGTAGTGATCGTAATAGGTTTTCTGCTGGAGTGGAAAAAAGTTCATCCGAACCCAATGGCGGAAAAAAACAATCTGAGGATGGAGTGGATGCCCATGCGCACTGTTGTCCAGAGGAGGAGTCACCAATCTCGTGACCAAAGACTTCTTCCGAAGACAACAACAACCTGCAATCATCCGAGCCCAACACCAGATGGCGATCTTATCCTTAGTGTGTGATCTGCAGCTCATATGCCTCGAACTGATCATACTGCCCAAGCTATTGTACCTTTTTGTTAACATCCCCATTCCCCTACAACACACTTTTTCAAAACACTGCGCTCCCTCATGATCGAACTGGTATGGGCGGGGAAACAGCCCAGGATAGCATGGGAGATACTTACCCTACCTCAATCCCAAGGGGGACTGGCTGCACCGGATTTTGTACTATACGCTTACAGCGCACAGGCGCACTTCCTACACTATTGGGTACACCCTACACCCTTTCAGCCACATGTAGCCATAGAAATTGACAGAGCAGCGCCACTGCCACTTGCCACCGCCATTTTTCAAGCCTATAAGAGACCACAAGATGAAGTTAATACGGTGGAGGCGCTACGATGGGCTTGGCCCGGACTGCGTAAGAGAGCAAAGTTAGACACGTTATGCGCCCCCTTGATGCAATTAGCGAATCACTCACAGATACTTCCACTGGGAGATCGCAGGGCACGAGAGAGAGCGACACAGCTTGAGGTATGCAAGGGAAAGGACCTATTTCCCGCAGACACTTTTCAAACTGTGCAACATATGTGCGGACAGATGCCCTCCACAGCAGCGGACATGCTCCTGTATTACCAGGTACGCTCCTCCTGCAGAAGTAGGTTCAACACGTTTCCACATCCCCCTCGACACTGGCTGCACTAGAAAACGTACTTGCGATTGAACACGGCCGCAAGCTGATCACCCGCATATATAACACTATGCAGCGAGAATCTCCATTAATCATCTCTGAGACTAAAGCAGGGTGGGAGGCAGAGATGGACAAACATTTTGGACGAACAATGGAAGTTGGTCAGCAGACAGTTAAGACTGTTGTCCTCTAATTACCGGCTAAGATTAATCCACTTCAAATACATACACCACCTGCATCGGACTCCGACGCAATTGCATCGAATGGGCTTGCGCCCTGATGATCGCTGTTGGCGATGTGGGGACATACAGGCCAACTTTCTGCATGTGGCATGGAATTGCCGGCCGGTGGCTAACTTCTGGGTACACACATTGCAACACATACAGGCCATTACTGGACATAAGCTGCCCTGCACACCACTGGCGGTGTTGCTGGGAGACAACACTGATATTACACCCAGACGTAGGAAGCTGACGGCGATGCTGTTAATTATGGCTAAACGCCAAGTCGCCATTCATTGGAGAGCGACTCAGCCGCCGACCACAAAAAATTGGATCATTAGTGTTACATACTGTAAGATGCAACTGGAGACATATTGGGAACAGCTGCCAGCGCGATCCCGCCCCCGGGGTTTCTGGGAGCCATTTGTAGCCTGGCTAAACACTGTGAACTTAGACGATCTTTAACGTGCTTACAAGGTATTTATACCTTTCCTGACATTAGAGTCCGAGATCCCACTGCATATTACTAAGGCATAGCCTGGACATGGGGCATGGTTTGTCAACCACTGTCATTAAACTGTAATGTACTGCTGTTGATCTTATTCGGTATATGCTGTATATGACATTGAAGGTCATGACACCTATGGCCTGTAGGCCGAAAATTGTGTGCTGATTGTCTTGCTGAATGTAACTGTTAATTTTTTGTGTTACAAATGCCAATAAAAACAAATTAAAAAATAAAATTAAAAAAAGGCCATGATTCGATGTCAATGAGAGATATATTGGGAAATGGAGATCCATTAGATGACCATTCACCAGGGTGCCCACCGTAGAGGGCGGAGAGTGTTTGGGAACAGTTGTTCTCACTCAAGTGTGCTACCTAAACATCATAATCATGCTTTTTAACATATATGAACCTTGAGTCGACTAGTCAAGGTCAGTATAGTGCAGTACATGGGATCTCATCATTTAGTCCATGTAGATGAATCTTCAATTTGAAGATCAAACGTTGTTACTTTTGGAACTGTAGATCATTTAGGTTACCCATATATGTGGTGTAGTAGGGTTTATCAATGATAGTCCATTTGATATCTTCCTCAGTGTGTTATGATGTCAGATAATGTCTAGTTAGTTTGGTGTTGGACGTCTTGCCCCTCACAGAGCTTTGATGTTTCACCACCCTTGTCTTTATTTTATTAGGTCGTCAGGCCTTCATACTGAAGTTTGCAGGGACAGGTGATCATCATCATCATCATTATCAACACTTTGTTAGTTTTTTACAAAGAAAACCATAAAAGTCAAACAAACACAATTAAAAACTCTCCATCTAATTAATGAGAAAACAATACGGTGTGCCCGTCATTGGCCAGTGAGTGCAGGGGTGGTAGTCAAACGCTATGTCAAAAGTTAAGGGGTCTGAAATAAGTGTGGACAACAACAGACACCGTTAAAATACAATAATGGTAGTAACGACTGTATCAAGTGCAATAAAACATTCCATCGCTGCCCCCTAAAATACAAGATTATAAACGTGAGTCCTGTTAAAACCAGGTTCATGTTATCAGGGTAACAAATAGTTGTACATGGGTGCTAATCACAGCTGGACCTAAGCCTTATGGCAACCCTTAAGATGCTAAGAAGATAAAGTACTGACTGGCTTGAGAGCTGTTGTAAAAAAATAAAAGCCAATCTAACCTGTCTAAAACTTGCTTTTTTAAGATCAGGAATGATAAAAGACTTTCTAGGTGCCTCCTAAAAGCTACAAACATTAAAAAGTGCATCATATCCTGTGGAGAGTTTCCATCTCAGCCACAGGGTGGGAGGCACTGCCCTCTATGTGCCCTGCCAGGATGGGCCAAAAGATAGCGGAAGAGGTCCAATCGAAATCCTGTCAATAGGAAACGGTTATAAATACTTTCAAACCAAATGAGATAAAGTTCAGTTGATGACACAGTTTTCACTAAAGAGTTCCTACGCACGCTACACTTCCTCAACTCCACTTCTTCTTGGCCCACATATGGTTTTTAAAAAGGTTCGGCTTCACCCAAATAATATCCCTATTCCAGATTTTCTCTGGGTGCTCAAATAGGTCTGCCATACCCAAGCTGATGAAACATTCTCTAACATATTTGAGCCAACAGATACGGTTAGTATGATCAAGGGAAAGACAGTCTCTTAAAATTACCTTACTGAGGGCGTTTCCTTCTTGGTCCAGATTTTCATCAACAATGATATGGGATGAAAAGTCAACACATCAGAGAGAAAGGCCATCCCTAGTTCAACGCGCACTTGGACGAAAAGTCAACACATCAGAGAGAAAGGCCATCCCTAGTTCAACGCGCACTACAAAAGATGAGATGCTCTGCGGTAAGCATAGTATCTGTCTCTGAAAAGTGTTTTTGACAAGTTGTAGTGCAACCTGCTCGGTGTAGCCCCAGATCTCGCTCCCATAGGAAACCTTTGACTTTGTAGATCTGCATGAGTGCCCCAATCGGTCTGCTTCCTAGTCTAGCAGCAAAGTTAAAAACAGCCGCAGTCATCCTAGCCAAATCCCCTTTCTTTCGACTTATCAGAGGACGCCAATTCAGGGCCGCATCAAACAATACCTCCAGATAGGAATAAACATCAGTCTTGGCGATCGGTTTTGCCCCTACCATGAATGTATATAACTTGGCTGGTTTAGGACCCACCTGCATTACAAACGATTTGCTGTGATTAACTAACAAATACAGGTCCTCCATGAATTGTACATAGGAGTTCAACATAAGTTGCAAGCCCCTAGCTGACAGCATTGTCAGAGTATAAGAGGACCAGCAGACTTCGTTTGCCCACCTGAGGATGATCAGTTTTTAAGTTCAGGAGGACCTGTTCCAAGTTGTTAATGTACAAATTAAAAAGAAAGGGGGCCAAAATGCTATCTTGACGCACCCCACTCTGGATGAGGAGCTCACGAGTCACGTTAAGCTCTTTAGAGAAACGGACTACGACTTTGGTGTCACTGCGGAGATCCCTTAAAAACAAGACAACGTCTTTATCAATACCAGTGGAGAGCATCATCTGCCAAAGCTTGGTTCTGTTAACGCAATCAAACACGGAGGACAGATCCATAAAAGCTAGGTAGATGGAACCAATAAGGGCAACAGTGTGTTTATTCAAAACCATATATAGATTCAAACACTGGTCCACCGTTGAACATACGGGGTGAAAACCGTATTGGACCTCAGCCAGGGTGTTATCATCTGTCCAACTCACTAGTCTATCTAATACCATGCAACCCACCACCTTTACCACAGGATCCAAGAGGGAAATGGGCCTATTGCAGTAGGTACTATCCCAGTCTCCCTTTTTGAAGACAGAAACAATGGTGGATAAGGCCCAAGTAGCCTGGCGTCCGATATTTACTGAGGCATTAATGATTCAGGTAAGTACAGGCGCCAAAATATCCAAATTTGCAATATAGAGATCTGGGGGAAAACCGCCCGGGCCAGGGGCCTTGTTTTTAGACAACCCCATAATACCTGCTCTCACTTCCTCTACTGAGAATAAGACCTCGGATTTACCCACAGCACTTTCCTGGGGTTCCCTCGAGATGGAGTCTGACTGACACATGCCCTCGAAATGGGTTCCTATGAACTATGGGCGCCCAGTAAATTGACACAATCTCTTGCCAAAAAGGGGCTGTTAATAATGTTCCAAAACTTAGAGTAATTTCCCAGCGTGCTGGACCAATTCTGACCAAGCCTCCTCTTTTAAGAGCGACCTGCACTTTGCAAAGCAGCCTTATATTGTCTACGTAATCTCTTGACAGCCAGGGGGTTTATGGTGTGGCGCTCAAAACCTCCTTCAATCTCCTGGAGGCGCGAAAACACTCAGAGTCAAACTATCTAGGTCCTGAATGAGGAGAACGACCACCCGAGGCCCGCAATAAGTTGGCTATAACTCCAGAGATACTTCCAAATGGCACAAGGATATCAGACGGTGTTGCCACACTGTCTAGACAGGTGGCAAACTTCTTGTTACACTGAGGGAACAGGGACTCGTAGAACTGGTCTGGTATAATCTGACCCCAATTGAGTCTCCTCCCCCTTTCCACAGCCGTCAAGGGCCCGTCCTTAATTGGCTTTGCTACCTGGGGCCATCTGGTCAAGACGCACACCGGGGTATGGTCACTATACATGCTTTCCGTAATGGTGATGTCCCAAATATGTGCAAGAAAAGGAATAGAAACAAAAATAAAATCAGTGAAGGGCTCACACCCTCTGCCGGTGAAAGTGGGGGCAACATCTGTCTTGTCCGGGGGCAACTTGTACATAGCAGACATAAGGTCAAAATCAGACAAAATAGTGTTAAGTAAGGAACCCTGATGGGTATGTCAGGGCCCTACAATAGAGGGAGTGGCTAGCACAAAGAAGGTTTTATAACCTTCCAGGTGATATCTATTTTCAATAGCCTATGTCTCCTCTCAAGAAACGCACCCAGTCTGGATCATCAAACGTTCTCGCCAGCCCTGCTATATTCCAGGAGATAAAATTGCACCCTTTGCGGTCTGTGTGACACAGCCCTTCCGGGCACTGTATTGAAGGGGCGTCTGTCTTGGGAGGGACTACACTCAGTCAATCATAGCATTCTAATGTACTCAGGGGCGCAAACTTGTTAAATGTGGCTATGCCTGGGATAGCCACCTGCTGGTTCCCCTGGCCCACTTCGAAAGACTGCCTCTTATTTCTTCTGAATAGGAGCAGTGGGTGGTTCAAAGGCCTATAAAAGTAACCCAATGGGAAGGCCAGGATGGCTGAGTTACAGCCCCTAGGGTAAAGTTGAGAGGCCATGTTTAAAATGCAGTTTACCATTGAGGGGCTATAAAAGTTGATGGTAACACAGTCCCCATCCCAATTTTTCTTAACTTTTCCTACCCATGAAGTTCTACGGAGCATAATAATATGACTTTCTACCCGTAGACCTGAGGCAAATTTGGAGTTTAACCAATACACAACTTTATTCTTCAATTGGTCAAAATCTTCTCTTGCACCTGGAGCAAGTCGAGGGACGTTAGCTAAAACCACTACGAGTGGACTTGACTCCGGTGGCAGATGTAAAGTGCAAGGACTCTGGTTGCAGTTACTGGGTGCCCTAGGGTTTATTCCACCTGACCTTCCATCGGCCATTGTGTTAGACCCAGCTACAATAGTTCCTCAGTGCTGTTGCTGCTTACGACATAAAGACGCCCCGTCATTAGAAGTGATTGCCATTGGTGGAGTACTATTCGTGACTTGAACCGATATAGATGAACATGCTTGAGGCACTAAATGGCACAGGCGCTGGGTTACACCCTCAGTCATGGGCTTAGTTACAATCTTCAAGCCGGGCTCCGGCATATTATGAGGGATACTGAGAGGCAAAGCTGGTGGAACCAAGGGGCAGGTGGGCAATACGAGAGGGTCACCTTGCAATAATGAAGACAGCTTATCATTGTTCTGATTTGCTGATAAACGGTGCAAAATGGGGTCTGATTTAAAATTCAAGGCTGCTAACAAGGATACCTTAAGATCATTAGGCAAAATCGTCACATACGGGCTGGACACAGCAGTGGAGTCTGGGGGACTAAGGTCATGCTAGTACTCTACCGGCACTGAGCATGGTTTCCGATCAAGGGACACTTCCTCTTTGCCCTTTCTCCCTTCCCCGCACCTAGACCCACACCAGGAGCTACATGCTCTATCCGGGAAACTGTTAACTCAGCATGCTCCAGTTGATGGTGGGTCGGAGAAGACAGACAAATGCTCCCGTTCACAATAGGGGCCAAATTCATGGGGCCAGGACAGGAGATTTGTACAGGAGATGCTGGGCGTAGAGGTACGGGAGAACTCTGTGAGGGGAGGAATATAGGTGATCGAGAGAGTCGAAGAGTCACCAATTCGATTTCCTTGTCCAGAACCCCCACTGCCCGCTGCAAGAAAGTGTCCATGATAGGTGCTGTATTCACAGGCTCCTTAGCAAGCGATCCCACAGGCCTACGTCTCCCCATTATGGTAACCCAGACAACCTTTAGAGTTGGCCCTCAGCTTTGTCCAGCTCTGTCCACACATTATATAATTGAGAGTTCCCAAAAAAAGGGTAAAGCCTCTACGGTGACAATAACTTCAAGGGATATAACCAACAGGCACTGGGGGCACTGGGAGTCGGCAACAGAGAAACAACAAGGCTCAACCACTCCTCGCACCGTATCTTAATATCAGGCGGACACACGTGCTAAAAAATGAACAAACCCCAGGGCCTGGAGACTGGGACCTTGGGATTACGCTAAAGAAAAAACACAAAACCAGGTCTCCTCATGTAACAACAAGTAAATAGACCCCTACCTGCACGGGAGTACCTAGCCAGTGCCTGAACCCGAGTCCAGAGTCCTCCAGAATCCTTCAGGAGACGATCCGGGTACAGCATCCTCTGGTAGTCCCAGCGTCTCCTGTACCTTGCTTTTTTTCCAATTAGGCAGTGATGGCAGCCTGTAGTCCTTCCCCCTGAAGTCAGGGAACCAAGAGTGGGAGCCCAGCCCAGCCTCCTCCGGTCTCTGACGGGGGCAGATGGGCCCACCCTTCACCTGGACGTGGCACGCATGAGTCCCGCACCGCGGGAGAAGAACATCGATTTTACAGCGCGCGGCACGGGACAGCTGGGGGCTGGCTCCTCCGCCTGGTACTGCTGGCACTGTTGAACACTGGGACTTCGAGGCTCACACCGCACAAAACACAAAGCCACCACTGGTATTACAGTTTGTGTGACTCTTCAGTACCCAGGGCGTTCTAAGTCCCGAGTTGATTAGATTTTGTGGTTGTGTCTGATGGCAGACTAAGCATGATCAGCAGTAGAAGTGTCCCTTGACATGGGATAGTGAACACAGAGTGTCCTGATTGTCCCTCTGAGTCACTTGAGGTCTAGTATGGACCACTATATCTTTAATGTTCCTACTCCATTTGAGGGCGAACATTGGTTTCTCATGGTGAGTGTCACCTGTATTTAAGATGTGTCAGTTCTTGTTAACAGCTTTTTTCAAGGTGTCAGTTAGGTGGCTGAAGGTGCTTATGATGGAGCAGGGTTTTTACTTTAAACCCAAATATATTTTTCATTTTCGTATGTTATTATTAAAAGTACTACTGATTAATTAATAAGTACTAACGATTTGTCAAGTCTGATCTAATCAACCTTATTAACAGAAGAATTACACGTGGGAATGCTATTGCATGGCTAAAATAATAAGTGAACTAAGTTGGTGAGCAAACTGACAGAATAGATGTTGCTTATGTGATGTTATTGTGTTTTGCGCTTATAATTAATATGCATTAATAGCTTTTGATGTTGCAAATGGCTAGATAAATACATACACATAAGGGTATTAGCAGGGGAATAACACTGTATAATAATTTCCGTGCAGTAATTTTGTTTTGTGTTTCATTTTACTTAAGTTGACCAATGTGGCCTACTAGAAAATGGCTACCACCCCCAGCCTGCATTCGAGTAGATGGAAAATTTGCAAGGAGACTTCGCGCTGACTGTGACCTTGCCCTCCTGTCAAACTGAAAAGCCATGATCATGACGACAAATCCGGGAGAGATGCCAAATGCCCCTGAACATGAAATTTGTTGCTAAACCAAATACTGACTTTATGAACTTGTAATGATCCCACGAATGGGATACAATTTATCCACCAGAGACATCCGTAGAAGTAACAAATTAGTTATGGACTCCTTATTTCTATTCATTATTTGAGACGATCAATGTGTGTGAAAAACTACTGATGTAACCCAATGTACCAAGACGACATTATTTCCGCCATTCATCCGTTTTGTACGATATGATTGAAACATTTTGGAATGTAATTTTAGTATAAATATTAGTAGACTAGAGAGGTCTAGTGCCACTTCTTCCCGAACTGATGATCTGAGGTCCCGATGCTGACGGAGAGGACGGTGACTCTACATGACGGCTAGAAACTTTGATTATTTTGCTGAGGACCGGTTCTGACTTAGGATCTGACTTTTAGCCAGAATAGGTAAATATGAGAGAAATGAATTTGCATTTAATTGGCTTTTCTTACAATTTTAGATAAACAAATATTCTGTTTGAATCACTGTGTCGGGTGGTTATTTTATTGTCATGTTTATTGAATTTATTTGCATATTGTAAAATGTTTCACCAGATCTATAGCAACTAGTTGATGCCATTGACCTCAGGGTACATGCAGATTGGTTAGGTATCGAAAGTGTTTCCCCTTATACATGGCACGGATAGGGTGGTAGGATGAATGTTGGTGTAATGGGCCCCACCAGCGTGTGATGTGTGTGTGCGTGTATGACTGTGAAATCACTCCGTCCGTGGAAGTAGAGGGGATTCGGAAGCTCCAATCTGCACCAGTTTCTTGGTAGCAGAATGATGGTTAACTATTGTCTTGATCTGGCGAATTTGCGTGTATATAGGCTTGTTGATTATTGATTGATTTGCACTAACACTGTATGTTGAAGTTGTATTGATTTTTATGTATTGTGAACGGCTTCTGGGACGTAGGGAGTCGGTGACAGTTCCGTAGTAGGGCAGAGGGAGTGCTGCTCTCGGAAAAAGGCGGGATTGTTGGCCCTGTATGTAGACAGGGGAAAACGTGTGACAATTGAAGTTGCGCGTCGCATTGTCTGGGATCGATGAGGTAGCATCGCCGTGTGTTGCCATTAGAAACGTATTTTCTGTGTGAGAGAAGTGTATATGATAGCGAAGATTATCTGTGAAGTTCTGGTCTTAGGTATCAGGGATCCTTATGGCATTCCGTTAACGCTTATCACTAGAAAGGTAATAGGTATTCTCTAAGCTTGTTAGAAGGACAGAGCAGAGGTAAGCGCTGCTTTGTTAACGTGTGATATAATTCTGTAGTAGGACAGACTGTTCGCTGTTCTCAGGAAAGACAGAATTCTGTGTGAATGTACTACATTTTCTGGTGTGAAAGTGCGTGAATGAGAAGGCATTCTGGTTAATTGTGGAACTCTTAGGAGCATTCCGGAGAAAACAGTTAATTGGTGCTTGTTAGAAGGGTAGAGTAGAGGGATGTGCTACTTTATCAACGGAAGTAACGATTCCGTAGTAGGACAGAGGTAAGCGCTGCTCTCGGGAAAGGCGGAATTCTCGTGGGAAAGGTCTTTTGCTGTTCTGTGGCTAGCGAAGCAGACAATGGAGATGTTTGTATGTTTGAATATCAAATGAGAGTGGATCACTTGAGAGTTGATCACTGGTCCTGAAAGAACCAAAGTTAGCATCAACAGTTAATAAACTGTTAAGAAACCCTCATGCACGTTTTTTTTGCAAGGTGGTGTTGTAGCGGTATGTTCGGTTATCCGCTTTGCTTAACAACGTGACAGCATCATCATTGGGTTACTGTGTGCTTCCTCCACCCGGAGGTTCTTGCCTCTGGTTTTTTCAGTAGTGATCATAAAAGGTGTGTGATAAAGGCATCCCAGTGAGTGTAGGTTAAAAAACTCGTAAAACCAGTCAAAATTTTTTTTTAATAGAACTGGGTTCGGGTTTGATTAAAAAATGATTTACGTGCAGAGTCAGACACTTTAGGGTCTGTTGCACTTGGTGAAAGTATTCAAAAAAATGGTCGACATGTTTCAGCCCTATCTTGCGCCCCTAAGGGTCAGGTGGGCTTTCTTCAGGACCTAGTATAATAGTGGAGGAATCTAAATATTCATAGGACTCCTTTGAGGAGGGTGGGGTGAATAGTCCAACCAACACGAGTTTGTTCACTTTGAACCTTGTTTTCTCAAGTCGAGGAAAACCTTCGAGGGTAGGAGGCTAAACCCCGCTCTTGCGCATGGGTGTTGTCGACTGGTTCTGCCGCTGCCTCTCTTTCCCCGGTAAGAGAGGCAGCGGCAGAACCAGTCGACAACACCCATGCGCAAGAGCGGGGTTTAGCCTCCTACCCTCGAAGGTTTTTCCTCGACTTGAGAAAACAAGGTTCAAAGTGAACAAACTCGTGTTGGTTGGACTATTCACCCCACCCTCCTCAAAGGAGTCCTATGAATATTTAGATTCCTCCACTATTATACTAGGTCCTGAAGAAAGCCCACCTGACCCTTAGGGGCGCAAGATAGGGCTGAAACATGTCGACCATTTTTTTGAATACTTTCACCAAGTGCAACAGACCCTAAAGTGTCTGACTCTGCACGTAAATCATTTTTTAATCAAACCCGAACCCAGTTCTATTAAAAAAAAATTTTGACTGGTTTTACGAGTTTTTTAACCTACACTCACTGGGATGCCTTTATCACACACCTTTTATGATCACTACTGAAAAAACCAGAGGCAAGAACCTCCGGGTGGAGGAAGCACACAGTAACCCAATGATGATGCTGTCACGTTGTTAAGCAAAGCGGATAACCGAACATACCGCTACAACACCACCTTGCAAAAAAAACGTGCATGAGGGTTTCTTAACAGTTTATTAACTGTTGATGCTAACTTTGGTTCTTTCAGGACCAGTGATCCACTCTCAAGTGATCCACTCTCATTTAATATTCAGATATTTGTTAAAGAAGCTGAGTGGGTCGCAACTCCTTCTTTCTCCCTCCCCTTGATTTACATATGATGTTTGTATGTTGTAACTAACAGACTCGTAGAAGTTGAAACAAAGTCTACCGAGTAGTTCTGTAAAGGAGGGGTAGACGAGAGAGACAGGAGACAGGAGCAGGAGCTGCTGCAGCGACTGCTGACATCAGAAAGACCGTGCTGTGATTGGACAGTGGGTTAGAACAGTGGAAGCACGGTGATTGGTGTGCTAGTGTACGCCGCGCTAGGATTGGGAGACATACAGGGTGACGTAGACGCTCCAGGATTGGTGCGTCGGTGTGAGTCGCGCTGGGATTCGTGGACTGAGTCAGTGACGTAGACGCTCCAGGATTGGTGCGTTAGTGTGAGTCGCGCTGCAATTGGACAGAAGATCGTACAGTTGTAGAAAGGACAAAAAGTTTGCGGAAAATAAGAAAATGTATTACCACACTGAGGAAAAGAAAAAGAAATCCTTGTTTAGTAAGGTTAAGAATTGGTTTGACAAGGATAAGGATATTGTGACTAGGGAAGGACAGTTACTGCCCCCAATAAGAACCCCCGCATCCTTCATGGTTGCGAAGTATGGGTATCATACCTGTATTTGGTTAGATAACTGGGTGAAGTATACGAAAGAGGATGGAGTTTTAGCTTTACCGGAACATGGCTCATTTAATCTGGCCATACTGAGGAATTTACGGGAACGGATGATGTGTCTAGAGCCTCGGCCTGGGCCGACGCAATTTGAGGCATTGACTGAATGGGAAGATGAAATGCATGAGCGAGAAAAGCAGAGGGGTGGAGGAAGTTACCGGTATATGTTTGGGCGGAAGTATGATTGTGAAACCCATCATGACCGGATGAGAAGGTGGCGTGATGCCAGTATGACTGAGGGATTATATCCTGTAAGAACAGCAGAGGAGTCAGAAGGGAGAAAGTGTACAGAAAAAGAACATAATGTAGAAACCAGGAGATATGGGGCGAATGAGTCTGATGACGATGTCCTAGAGGACATGCTCTACAAAAGACCGCCCCGGTACAGACGAGAACCAGAGGTAGGAACAGCAGTTACCCCAATGAGAGACACCCTGCGGATTATAAAGACAGAGATGATGACCCCTGAGTTGAAAAGCAGTAGTTCTCTGGTGGAAAGAGAGCGAGAACGAGAGAGAGAAAGAGAGAGAGAAAGAGAGAGGGAAAGGGAGAATGAAGTTGAGGATGAAAAGACCAGAGAACTAGCAAGAGCTACCTTTGAATTGACAGAGAAAATCAGAGAACTGACTAAAAATCTTGAGGCAGTTACGGTGCCTGTGACAATAGGTCCGGTTATGCCAATTTTCGACAAGCAGAGGACTGGTGAAAGTGGTTTGACAGTTCCATATGTGGGCAATAGATTGATTGTTCCTCCAGAGCAGGCAGAAATGAGAACAGGAGTAAATCAGTGGAGAACGGGAGAAAATCATTGGAGACATACCATATGTGGAGGAGAGTGGAATGTGCAGACTAACTCAGGTTTGAACTCTGGATGTGTGGAAGGGAACAGAGGATCGATCTTAGAACCACAAAGAGTGACAGAACCAGGGGGTGCAGAAAAATCCATGGGAATAACTGCTGAAGACTTGAATGATTGGCTGAAGGCTCTGCAGAGGAAAGAAAAAGAATCCCAGGGAATTGATGTAGCTAGACTACGTATGGAAATGGAGGAGCTGATTGTAGGAACAATCCCTACAGAAACGCTGATAAATTATCAGGAAGGGGAGATTCTATTTTTATGTAAAAGTATCACATGGAGAGCGAAGAACATACATGACAGGTTGAAAGGAATAGCCAGTGAAATGGGGATCGACATGGACAAGGTAAAAGCTTTACAAAAGCCTTACCGAGTGGATTTTACAGATAAGGACATTGAGAATCTGAATAATGCAGGCCGAACAGGGCAGATTAAGGAGATGATTGCTTTGCTGAGAAAATGGGGAGATGTGGAAAGATGGAAAGACAGATGGTATAAAAAGCGAGAAGATGCAACAGACAGAACTTACTCAACATTCCCTATGAAAGAAAAAGAGAAAGCAGTGACAGCTTACCCCATGAGGGAGATTCCAGGAGGTGGGTACGTACATGTCCCATGGACCAGACAGGATATTTTGTCATTTACAAATGATTTCCCTCGATTTAGGGAGAAGCCCGTCGAGTGGTATAGACAGGTCGACAGATTTGTAAAGTTGTCAAAGGTGCTGTGGATTGACCTGAATAGTCTGTTTGATATAATTGTACCAGCAGACCTGTGGGCAGAATGTAAAATAGTCATAGACTGGCCCACTAAAGAGTACCCGAGAGATCCAAAGACAGGAGCACCCGATCCGGAGGTCATGAAAAAGTATGAGTAGGTTATGGCCTTCTTGAAAAACAAGGTACCCCCCAAGGAAACAGACTGGGTGAAAATAGATCGAACACATCAAGAAGTGAAAGAATCAGTCCATGCTTATTATGAAAGACTAATACTGGCTTTCAAACAGTTCAGTGGAGATGAACATCTGGGTGACAAGGATCTGAGCCATTTTGTATATAGATTTGTGTATGGCTTGCGACCTGAAATCAGTGAAATGATAAGGCAGCATACCGTAGACTGGCAGAGCAAAAAGATTGATGAGATCCTGAGACATGCAAAATACTTCAGTGATGAGATTGAGGCGAAACAAAGGAACCTGAAAGAAAAGGCAATGTGGGCACAGGTGAAAGTTGCAGAAAGACAGGAAGCTCAGTTGGTTGAACAAGCAAATAACCCAGGAAATAAACCCAGGTTTGGTCCAGGAAAAGGGAAAAGTAATATTGAGGAAGCCAAGAAGAAATTCCCATGCCACAACTGTGGAAAATTAGGGCACTGGAAATCCGAGTGTAAGAATCCGCTGTCTACTAATGATGACAATCCATCATTGAATTCACAGGTGCAGAGTGAAGGGTGTGGTCAGCATCAGCAACAGCAGAAGGCTGTTAAGCAGCAGAATCGGGTGCCAAAACCACCCTTGCCACAGAGAAGAGGATCCCAGAAGTACAGTCAAGAGTCGGGGTTCTATGATGAAGAGCAGGTAAACAAGCCAAAACGCGCAAGCGCTGTATCTCAATATTGGCTGAAAAATGAGGGAAGTGATTCTGAGGGAGACTTCTGATGGTGCCGATGAGAGGAGGAAGAGTGCGTACTTGGCGCAACTCTAGAAACAGACCAGGCAGGACCTTTTGTAGATGGAAAAATCAATGGTGAAAGTGTAACTTTTCTAGTTGACACAGGAGCTACGAGATCAACTGTCAGGTCAGCTGATATAAAGAATCTTCCTCTCTCGGATGAAGCAATCCAAGTAGTTGGTGTGTCCAACACACAGATTAAAACACATCTTACTGAACCAGTAAGGGTTAGAATAGGGAAATTCTCAGACATGCACCGATTTGTGGTGTGTGACACTAGTCCTGTGAACATGCTAGGCAGGGATCTGCTGTGCAAGATGAATTGCACTATTTTCTGTACTCCAGATGGAATAACCTTTGAAACACCAGATGAGGATGTCCTATACAGAATGACTATGGATAACAGGGAATGTGAGGCTTTGGGAACATATGCTGTGTTTAATCCAGATGCATTACCCCCAGAATTGAAACAGACAGTGAAAGCAGCAGTTTGGGATTTTACTGGAGAAGATGTGGGCCTGATGAGAAATGTAGATCCAGTGAAAATTACTGTAAAGGAAGGAGTAGTTTACCCAAACATTCCACAATACAGACCGACACCTGAAATAATTGAAGGTATAACACCCATAATCGAGAAAATGATCCAGCAGGGGGTGTTAAGGGAAATATTGAGCAGCCCATGTAATTCGCCAATAATGGGACTGAAGAAACCTAATGGAAAGTTCAGAATAGTACAGGATTTGAGGAAAATTAACAAAATTGTTGTGTCATGCTGTCCCATTGTGCCAAATCCATCAGTGATTTTGTATCAGATTCCCCATGATGCAGAATGGTATACAGTAATTGATTTGTGTCATGCTTTCTTTTCAATCCCGTTGCATCATGGCAGCCAGCCGATATTTTCATTTAGATTTGGAGAACGAATTTTGGCATGGTGCCGAATTCCACAGGGGTATACAGAGAGCCCCTCTATATTTAATCAATTGCGGAAGAAATCTCTGTAGAGTTTAACAATGCCTGAAAATTCAGTTTTGGTCCAATATATTGATGACCTGCTTGTGGCATCAAAAACACGTGAAGCTTGTGAAGTAGACACCATTGCTTTACTGAATCACTTGGCAGATGGAGGATTAAAAGTATCCCCAGCCAAATTGCAATTCTGCAAGAAAGAAGTCCAGTATCTGGGACATAATATTGAGAAAGGCCTGAGGAAAGTGACCATTGACAGGATTAAAATCATCAGGGGAATGAGGGCCCCAATGACACAAAGAGAAGTAAGAATGTTTCTGGGAATGGTTGGTTACTGTCGTCAGTGGATAAGTAACTTTTCCTTGATTGCCAAGCCATTGATTAAATTGACCAAAAGTGAGGTGAAAGACCCATTGGAATTAAACCCAGAAGAAATGGCTGCATTTAAGGAGTTAAAGAACAGGTTATGTGAAGCCCCTGCCCTGGGAATGCCAGATTATGAAAAAGAATTTGAGCTGTACTGTAGTGAGAGAAATGGATGCGCATGGAAACATGGACGTCTGAGAAGGCCAATTGCATACTTCTCATCAACACTTGACCCAGTAGCTGTGGGTTTACCAGGTTGCCTGAAAGCTGTAGCTGCTACATGCAGAAGTCTGGAACAAAGTGAGGGAATCATAATGGGATATCCTGTACGGGTATTCGTACCTCATGATGTGGCAATCCTTTTAACAAGGAGCCGGACACAGTTCATGTCTCATAGTCGGCTGACTAAATATGAGAAAGTCATTCTTGGTGCAACAAATGTGAGCCTGGAGAGATGTGTGAATGTGAATCCAGCAACACTGTTGCCTGATGCTGAATGTGTGGGAGTAAGAAATGAGGTTGATCATGACTGCCTGGATGTGCTTGATTACTGTACAAAACCAAGACCTGACATAAGAGATCTGCCACTGTCTGAGAGTGATCATGTGTTGTTTGTGGATGGATCTTGCTTGAGAACGGATGAAGGAACACTGAGTGCTGCATATGCTGTGTGTACAGTTTCAGGAGTTGTGGAAGCATCACCTTTGAAAGGAGTTAAATCCGCTCAGGTGGCAGAATTGGTGGCACTAACGAAAGCTTGCAAGATTAGAAGAAATGTGAGGGTGACTGTAATGACTGACAGCCAGTATGGCTTCGGAGTTGTCCATGATTTTGGCCAGCTATGGCTACAAAGAGGTTTCCTGACCTCAAGTGGAACTCCCATAAAGAATGCTGAAGTGGTTGGAAAGCTGCTAGAGGCGATACAGCTGCCTAAAGAACTAGCAGTTGTAAAATGTGCTGCTCATGGTCAAGGTGATGATTTTGTCACTGTTGGGAACAAATTTGCCAATTACATAGCACAATACTGTGCAAGGAATAATCATTCCATTAATCGGAGTAAAGAAAGAGAAATGTCTTCTTGTTCCTTAATGTTTACTAATGCGGTGGGAACATGGGAGGAAGTGAAGCAGCTGCAGGATGAGGCAGGAGATGAGGAAATGAAAGATTGGGTGAAAGCAGGTTGTGCACCAACGGAAAAAGACCATGTGTGGGTCTATAGGGATGGAAGACCAGTCATGCCAAATAGCATGCTATCAACAATGGCAAGGATGTATCATGGCCAAGGACACCTGGGGAGGGATGCTATGATAAGGGCCTTTAAGCAGACCTGGTATAGTCCAAAATTCAGGCTGATAGCAGAAAGTCTTTGTCAGAGATGCCTGATATGCCAGCAATTCAATCCAGGAAAGAAAACAGTGGTGAGCCTAGGAACAATAGGCAGAGAGGGAGGACCCTTCACAAGAATGCAGATAGACTTCATTGAAATGCCCCAAGTCAATAGATTAAGGTATGTCCTGGTGGTGGTCTGTTTGTTCTCCAGGTGGGTGGAGGCCTATCCAACGAGAAGAAATGATGGGATAACAGTGGCCAAGTTACTGTTAAGAGAGTTCATCCCAAGGTACGGGTTCCCAGTGACCATTGAATCAGACAGAGGAGGACATTTTTATAATGATCTGTAAAGCATTGAGTGTACAGCAGAAGCTACATTGTGCTTACCGACCAGAGGCTTCTGGTGTGGTTGAACAAATGAATGGTACCATCAAAAACAGAATTGGAAAAATGTGCCTGGCCACAGGAATGAAATGGCCTGATGTCTTGCCTCTAGTCCTGATGACCATTAGGTCTACTCCAGACAGAACGACAGGTTTGAGTCCACATGAAATTATCATGGGACGTGCTATGAGACATGCATTTGTACCAGTCAACAAGCTGATGACTATAACTGATGACATGATATTGGATTACTGTAAAGGCCTGGCTGACACAGTTCATTCTGTGTTTCACCAGGTTGGAGAAGATGCCACCACACTTGAAAAGAAACCAGCCCATGATCTGAGCCCAGGGGACTGGGTAAGGATAAAAGTCCACCGAAGAAGGAATTGCCTGGTTCCAAGGTGGGGAAGGCCAAGACAAGTCATTCTGACCACAACGACTGCTGTGAAGTGTGCTGGAGTGAAAAATTGGATACATGCAAGTCACACATTGAGAGTTCCAAATCCAAGAGACGGCACTGGAAAGGAATACTTTGAAGAATCAGATTCCAGTGATGATGCAGACAGTGAGGCAGTAAGAAGGAAAAAGAATCCTGAAAGGGGGGAAAGTGAGTCAAGAGAAATTTTCATCCCACCAGAAGAAGTTCTGAAAAGAACATTGCAAACTGCAGAGACGAGTTCAGATTCTGAAGAAGTACCTGAGGTTTCAGCTAACAGTGACCAACACAAAAAGAAAGAAAGAAAAGAAAAGAACATTCCAACAGAAGTGACACCAGAATCAAATGAGGAAATTGGACAAGTTCCACCTGAGATAATTCTTGAAGAAGAAGGGACAGAAAAAGACAGAGAGGGACAAATTGCGGAAAAACCCAGAGGAGGTGTAGGGAACATCGACAACAAGCTAGGTGAAGGGACAAGTAGACAGCAAGAAGATTGCGTGTCGGAGACCCGAGGAGGGACAGAAGTAGGGAAATCTCAACTGGTGGAAAAAGAGACTGTTGGAGAAAAAGAAGTTGCTAGAGAAGAGAAAACTGTTGATGAACGAGAGGCAACTGAGACAGAATCTGATGAAAGTGAAAGTGAGATACATGGAGGACGAGTTCTGAGAAAGAGAACTTGGATTGGAGAAAGAAACAATAAAGAAGGAAGACAAAAGAGAAATTCTAAAGGAGATCTTTGGCCTAACAAGATAAAGAGACTGAGGTATCGACTGACACGAGTTAACTCGTCGAAAGCTGAACAAGTGAACGAAGTGTCAAGTCAAAATCCAACAAAAGAAGAAGAAACAAAGATATCTGAGAGAACTAAAAGAATCAGAAAACCAAACCAGAGGTATAAGTCACCAGAATGGACGTATGTGGCACTGCCTGAACAAGGAGAAGAGGCAGACAGTCAAGGAAGTCCAGAGGAGGCTTTACTGAAAGTGGTTGATGAAGAAGAAGCTGTGGGAATCCTGAGAGTTATCTTGTCCGACATTGGAGAAGAAACGGATGTTCAGGACCTGATACAGTTTGATGATGATGAAGAAACAGTGAAAAGTGATGAAAATCCAAATTGAATAAATCCAAAGAGATCATTTGGAGAAGAAAAGAAAAGAAGAAATATTAAAACTAGTAGATTGTAATAATCTGTTGGGTACTTGCTGCCCTAAAGTTCAGTAGTGGAGTAGAAGAGGCTAAGTCAAAAGACACGGTCAAATTAACAAGATGGCTAACACTAACAATAATCAAAGTAGATGTACCTTTCTGAAAAGATGGTGCAAGATGTGCTGCTGCTGTACAGGATTATTTTTTTTTTTTTTTTTTTTTGAAACCGTTTATTGCAGTTTATAAAAGTTACAGGTATGGGCCTACAACCACCCGGCCGGCCGCTAGAATGACAAAAGCATATTGCATACATACAGTAAAAGTCTCTCGGCAGTGCAGAGTAGTGAAACAGGAGTAATCAATGGTGCAGGCCACACAGCTCCATGCCCACAGTACGGTTCCCTTTTCTTGAAACAAAACAACACCAAAAAACCACACCCGCAAGGCAACCCGCGATCCCAAGTGACAGCACGTGCTCCATAAGTGGGGGATCCAAACCAGCAGCAGAACTCTGAAGAGGGGAATGGGAGTAAATCAGGGACTGGGGGACCGCGCGCCCGCGGCCGAGGGAGGGGGGCCGTCTAGGGAGACGGAGCAGGCGAGGCAGCCGGTAGCAGTGGCGGCTCACAAATACCCCCGCGGTAGGCGTTCCAGGGGCCCCAGAGTTTCACCCACGCCCCAGGCTTACCCCTCGCCACATACACCACCTTTTCACGAAACATACACCAATCCATATGTTCTTTCCAGGCCAACACCGCAGGGGGCCTCTGGGATCCCCACAATTGAGCAATATCACGCTTAGCTATCATGTATCCCAGAGTCACCCACCGCGTCTGCGGGACCGAATAGTCATTCGGTTCCCATACATTCAGCATCTCCTCGCTTCAGGCAGCAGCGCGACACGCGTAACCACACGCAGGACCTCATGCACACCACGCCAGAATCGCTCCACCTTCGGGCACTCCCACAGTATATGCATGAAAGTCGCCAGCGCACCACAGCCACGCTTACACATTCCATCACCAGCAAAACCCATACGTAGAAGCCTTGGCCCCGTCACGTAAACCCGGTGAAGGATCTTGAGCTGGACGAAACGAAGGCGAGCCGAGATGGCCACCTCTTTCGGAGAGGCCACCGCGGAAATCCAATCCTCGTCGTCCAGCTCCAGCCCGTCGGCAACCCAAGCCTCGCGGAGACTAGTCAGCAGGCACGATCTATCGTTGATCAGTTTTTTGTATATGAGGGAGATCGTGCTGTCCGGGACATGGCCATCTAGCACTCTGTCCTCCAGGGGGGAAGACTCCGGAATGGATGCGACATCCGGGAAGACGGAGCCCAGCGCATGGCGGACTTGTAGGTACCGAAAGTACTCACTGCCCTGCAGCTGAAACTCCGCCTGCAGCGTCTCAAAAGTTTTGAATCCCCCCCTCGTCCAGAGATCTCCCACCGTGCTGATTCCGATCGTGTCCCACTTCTCGAAGCCCTTCGACGTCCACAGGGAGCCCAACCTCTCAGACGCATACAGCGGTGACGCCCGGGTCAAACGGTCCTTCCACCCCATAGCTGCATTAGCCGCGTGCCAGACACGCACCATGACACGCGTCGGTCCCGTCAAACGGGAGTCGGGCGCGCCAGAGTAGAGCGCTCGATTGTAATCGCCACCGGGCAGGAGCATCTTGTCCATCTCAAATGCCGGGTTCAAGGCGGGCCCGTAAAGGCCATGATTAATTGCAGCTAGTTGGGAGGCCCAGTAATACCGTTTAATGTCCGGGAGGGCGACCCCCCCATCGTACCACGGGAGCGTCAATTTAGCCAGAGCAATGCGCGGCCTCCCGTCCCAGAACAGGCGCCGCTGGAGGCCCTCCACCTCACGGAAGTAGCGTGCCGGGACCAAGTCCATAGTATTCTGGAGGGCGTATAGGTAGCGCGGCAGGGACATCATTTTAAACAAGGCCGCTCGGCCGAGCGGCGAGAGCGGCAGACGCCGCCAGCGCACCACGTCCTCCTTCAAGCGCTGGAGGGGGGGTAGCAAATTCCGCTCATAGCGGGCCTCCGGGTCAAGAGTGATATATATACCCAGGTACCGAAAACCTTGGGAGGCAATCTGGATCGGACAGTCCCGTGGTAGGACCGGAGCCTCCCCGGAAAGCACATAGACACAGGATTTCGCCCAGTTGATGACCAGGCCTGAGTTGCGACCGAATGAGCGCAATACATCAACCAGGACGATCAGTGATTTACGCGGGGAGGCGAGATACAGAAGGATATCGTCAGCATAGAGGGACACACGGTCCTCATGCTCGGGGGTCCAGCGGAGACCACGGATAGAAGGGTGCCACCGCAGCCACTCCGCCAGAGGCTCCAGGGCCAGGGCAAACAGGAGAGGCGACAGGGGGCAACCCTGTCGCGTGCCCCGCCCCAGCGCGAATGGGGCCGAGACTCGCCCATTCACCACCACCTGCGCCAATGGGCCCGAATATAGCAATTTGACCCAGCTAATGAAACCCGGGCCAAACCCAAATTTCGCCAGCATCGCCCAGATGTATGGCCATTCAAGCGTATCAAACGCCATGGTGGCGTCCAAGGACGCCAAGATGGCCGGCTCCCGCACAAATGGGACACGCGCGAGCACCCCGTGTAAGCGCCGCAGATTGAGCGCCGTGTTGCGGTGTGGTATAAAGCCAGATTGGTCTTGGTGGACCAAATCGCCCACCACGCCAACCAACCGGTTGGCCAACACCTTGGCGAGGATTTTGGGCTCCGCGTTCAAGAGCGAAATCGGCCTATAGGATGTGACCCGTTCACGGGGCTTCCCCTCCTTGTGGATCACCACAATTGTGGCCAGACGCTGGTCCGGCGGGAGGGAACCCTGCGAGTGGGCCGCCAGGAACATCGCGCGCAGGTGGGGCGCCAACACATCCGGGCGTAGCTTGTATAGCTCGATGGGAATACCATTGGGGCCCATGGCCTTGCCGGATGCCACCGAGCGAATAGCCAAGGCAATTTCGTCCGAGGTGGGAGGGGCGTCCAGCGAATCCCTGTCCTCCACCGTAAGGGAGGGCAGTGCGATGTCCCGAAGCAGGGCATGGGAATCTTCCTCCGAGCAGGGGGAAACCGGGGAGTAAACTTCGCGGAAATAATCCGCGAAGCGGGAGACAATGGCTTCCGGCTCAGTGACACACGCACCATCCACACTCTCAATCAAAGGCACCACGCGGCTCGCTCTCTCCCTCTTATCCAACCACGCAATCAATTTGCCAGCCTTATCACCCACATCATACAATCGCCCCTGCTGCTCTCTACTGAGGCCCCTGGCCGCCTCCGTGACGAGGGCCCGATAGGCCGCCTGCTTTAGGTGTAGAACATGCAACTTGGCGTCTGTTACCCCGCTCCCCAGGTCACCCTCCAGTTCTGCAATCTCGGCCTCTACCCGGGTCACCTCCTCCCGCTCGCGCCGCCGGGCATGGGAGATAAAGGAGAGGGCCTCCCCTCTAAGAACTACCTTGAAAGCCTCCCACAGGGAGATGGCCGAAGGGACCGACCCCACATTCTCGTCGAAATATCGCTGTAAGGATTTGATCAAATCGGCACGAATGGTGGGGTCGCGCAAATACCATGCATTGATTGGGGCCACCCTGCCATCCCCCCTCGGGAAGACATCGAAATGCAACAACAATGGGGAGTGGTCTGAGATACCCCGCGCCAGATGGCGCACCTCCCCCACCCTCCCTGCATGGGCCGCCGGGACAAGGATGTAATCAAGCCGCGAGAGGCTACCATGGGCACCCGAGTGGAAGGTGTACTGTCGCAATGCGGGATGCTTTAATCGCCAGCAATCCACCAGGCCCAGCGTGTCCAAAAGGCCGGGCAGCCACGCCTGCGCCCGTGGGAGGTCCCTAGGGGGATGGCGATCCATAGACCCAGAGGCTACCGCATTAAAGTCCCCTCCAACCACCAGCAGACCACTCGGAAGGTCCAGAAGGAGGCGCCCCAGGTCCGCAAATGTGGTGGCTTGTAACCCAGGCGGGACGTACACTGATATAAAGATAAACACTCTACCCTCCATTCTTCCCACCAGAACAGTGTAGCGTCCCCTCTCATCATGGCGCACCTCGTCAATCTCCAACGGGAGCGAGTTCTTGATCATAATACCCACCCCCCGCGAGCCCGAAGTGAAGCCGGAATGGGCCGCCAAACGATATCCCCGCCGATTCATTGCATGAAAGGAGTTACCTATGAGGTGCGTCTCCTGCAGGAAGACAACATCTGGTGAAATACGTTTTAAGTACTGCAGGACCACACCACGCTTAATCCTATCCCCCAGGCCGTTAACATTCCATGACAACACAGTCAAATCCCTACCCCCCATCATACGTCGAAACAATCGGTCGTCCCCCATCGAGCATCCTAAAAACAACAACACAGTAGCAGGTTTGCCTTGCGGTGCTAACAAACAACACATCCCCCCCCCCCGCCGGTCCCAACAGAACTCCCCCCTCCCTGCACCCCTGCATGAGCCCAGACAGCCCCCCCAAAGTGCAGTGTGCCTGTCGCCCCATAGCTAAATACTAACTAGTCCCCCAGAGGAGGAGGGAAGCCCCCAACAGACCCCGCACGACCTCCATAGGAGGGGAACATACGCAATCAATAAATGGTGAAGGAACAATGTCCAGAGCAAGGCCTATTCAGTCACCCCTCAATTCTGATCCGGCGGGCCCTCCTCCCCAGCCGCGCCCCCCCCGCCCCCCCGGCCCCGATCTCCAGGCAGAGTGTCCAACCAGTCCCCAGCCGCCTCGGGCCGGTCGAAGAAGTGCGTGCGACCATCCACCTCTACCCTCAGCTTAGCTGGAAAGAGCATTGAGTACTTGAGGTTCAGGTCCCTTAGGCGACGTTTAACACCAAGAAAGCTCTGTCGCTGCTTCTGGACCGCCGGAGTAAAGTCAGGGTAGAAATGTACCTCCATGTTGTCAAGCTTGACCGGTCCCTGTTGCCTGGAGGTCTGGAGGATAGCATCTCTGTCCCTAAAATTAAAAATTCGGGCAATGAGAGGCCGCGGCGGGGCACCAGTCTTAGGTCTGCCCCCGGGGACCCGGTGAGCACGCTCCACCGCAAAAAGCTTACTCAGCCCCCGGGGCTGGAGATGGGTCAGGATCAATTCTTCCACGAACAGATCCGCCGCCTCCGCCTCTCGTCCCTCCGGCACCCCCACAATACGGACATTATTCCTCCGGGCCCGACCCTCGGAATCCTCCAGTCGCCGGTCCATCAGGGCGCTCGCCTGGCCAAGCCGGCGCACCTCCTTCTGGAGGGCCACCACGTCTGTCGTGAGGCTCGTTGTAGTGTGGGCCAGGGAGTCGACTCGGTCGTTTGTTTTGGACAAGTCTGCCCTCACAAGGCTCACATCCACCAGGACCGAGTCTATTTTTTGCGCTAAGGTGTCGAAACGCTGGTCCACCGAGGCCTTCATCTCCGCGATGGCGCCCATGACGTCCCGGAGGGTCAGATCCACCGGATGAGCAGATGCCTCCGTCGGGCCCACCGGGGATGCACGCGATGTCTCCGGAGAACCCTTCTGGAGCGTGTAGCGGTCCATACTGTTAGCCTGGTGCGCCGTGCCACGGCGGGTTGTCTTCACCTTCGCCCGGTCGCCATCTTGTTTGGTGGACATGCTGGCTCTTCCACCGTCGTGCCAAGCTCCCCAGACGGGCCGCTATACCAAGTCACGGGTGCCAGGGGGGGGGCGGGGGCGACCACCGAACCGCGGGTCAACCCACCGCCGGCGGGTCAGCC
Organism: Triturus cristatus; assembly: GCF_964204655.1. Classification (NCBI taxonomy): domain Eukaryota; kingdom Metazoa; phylum Chordata; class Amphibia; order Caudata; family Salamandridae; genus Triturus; species Triturus cristatus. The sequence continues at coordinate 636,347,902 of NC_140594.1, read as the reverse complement.
GGGCTCCTGGACAAGGCCACACCACCGCACCCCGCTCCGCAACCCGACCCCGCTTGAGAGCAAGGAGGGCGCAAAAGCGAAAGTGAAAGTGCGGGGTACGCGAGTCGCCCAGCCCTGCTCGCCGCTGTTATTCACTTTGTCCCCGGATCGCCCCACTACTCCAATCCGGGGGGCCGGCGAGGAGAAGGCCGCAACCTTCGATCGATGCTCCCACCGGTGTTCGGGGTCCGATTCGAGCCCAAAAAACGGGTGGCGCCTCAGCTCGGGTTCCCCGACACAGTCCCCTCAACAAGGACAGGATATCGCCAGGATTAATTCAGGAGGTCGCGGAGGTCCTCGGGAGCCTCGCACCTACGCGGCCATCTTGGTTGCGCGCTAGGCTCCTCCCCCCCTGTACAGGATTATTAATGCTGCTTTGGAGCGTGCTTGCTCTACTGATTTCTTTTAGAGTAACTATAGACACATTAGAAGGACATACTGAGAACAGGACTAATATAGGGAAGAGTTCACAGAAGATAGTTCCAACTAGAACTAGCAATGTATATATACATAAGGATAGGTCAATTAATGATTTTTCTAGCAATGTGTTTTCAAAATTGTTGTATGAATACGTAAAGACAATGGATGTAAGGGATTGCTACGTTTGCATGCAATTACCTGCCTCTGTTTCGGAAGGAGTGACTTATCATCATCTTCCGGCTACGTATGGAATTTCATGTAGTGTGTTGATTAGTATATTTTACCAGTTAGGGAAATTAGATTATAATATGTCAAATGTAGATAATATTCTTGGGCAACTGCCTATGAATAAAGAACTGAATCCTGCAAAAGAAGCTAACACTTTAGGTGAGATTTTTAGGAAACTAGAGAATTAACATTAGAATATGTTTTTAAAAACAATTTAACTTGCAGTTTGAAAGAAGAGGAGAAAACTTTCCTAGACATGGTTGAGAGAAGAAGGTTAAACATGCACAAGAAAGCAGAAGGACATAAAATGAGTGAAACAGTGTGGGATATTGAGAAAGAAAAAGAATTGAAAAATGGAGCCAGTCCAACTATGGCTATAGATGCACCACAGAAAGGCAAACTATGCATTACCAGGAAGAGATCCCAGTATGATTATTATTTCATAGGGACTAGTGAGTGCCATGATACATACTTTATTGCAACCGGATGGGGATTTAGAGAAGATCCAGTTTTTCCGGGAGTGTATTATATTTGTGGGAACAAGGCTTATTACAGGTTGCCTGACCATTGGTTTGGCACATGTTATGTTGGCCTGGTCTTTCCAAAGATTTTTCACATGGATAGAGTAGAAAATGCTGAACAAACTAATCCATTAACACGCTATAGAAGAGAAACATGGACAGAAATTGTAGGAGATTTTTTTGGAGCTTTGATACCAGCAGTGGGAATTTCTTTGAATGCCTTTGGCATTCGGAAGCTGTCAACAGTGGTGGATCACTTGTCTACAAGCACCGCTTGAGGCTTTCTTTTGGTAAATACTGAAATGGTTGCTTTACGCGCTATGGCGATGCAAAATCGACTTGCCCTTGACATTCTTTTGGCAAAGGAGGGTGGAGTCTGTGGAATGCTTAAAGTTCAACATTGTTGCACTTACATTTCCTGACGAAAGCAAAGATCTAAAAGTTTATATCAAAAATATTACTGATTTGCATGAAGAATTAGTACCACTGGAAGCTGAAAGTATCTGGACTAAAATGGCTAATAAGATGATTGCTATTAAGAATTTTGTAGCTAAGATAGGTAGTACCATTTTTGGTAAGATATTATTTCCATTAACATGTGTAATTGTTGCATTATTGATTCTTAGATTAGGGTGTATGTGTTGTAGGTACAGAAGAAATAAAAAGAAAACAACACAAGAAAATGTTAAAAAGAGACAAAAGAAACCAGAAAGAGATCCACAAGAAATAGAATTAGAAGAGCTAAGGGAAAGCATGTATATAGAAACTAAGAAAGAAGATGAGATGGAAACAAGGGTTTAAAAATGAACAAGAAGATATTTTGAATTTCTTCAAAAGGGGAAATTAAATTGATTTTTGGGGTTTTTGATTTTTTGTGGTGATAAGATATCACCAAAGGGGGGATTGATGGAGCAGGGTTTTTACTTTAAACCTAAATATATTTTTCATTTTCGTATGTTATTATTAAAAGTACTACTGATTAATTAATAAGTACTAACGATTTGTCAAATCTGGTCTAATCAACCTTATTAACAGAAGAATTACACGTGGGAATGCTATTGCATGGCTAAAATAATAAGTGAACTAAGTTGGTGAGCAAACTGACAGAATAGATGTTGTTTATGTGATGTTATTGTGTTTTGCGCTTATAATTAATATGCATTAATAGCTTTTGATGTCGCAAATGGCTAGATAAATACATACACATAAGGGTATTAGCAGGGGAATAACACTGTATAATCATTTCCGTGCAGTAATTTTGTTTTGTGTTTCATTTTACTTAAGTTGACCAATGTGGCCTACTAGAAAATGGCTACCACCCGCAGCCTGCATTCGAGTAGATGGAAAATTTGCAAGGAGACTTCGCGCTGACTGTGACCTTGCCCTCCTGTCAAACTGAAAAGCCATGATCATGACGACAAATCCGGGAGAGATGCCAAATGCCCCTGAACATGAAATTTGTTGCTAAACCAAATACTGACTTTATGAACTTGTAATGATCCCACGAATGGGATACAATTTATCCACCAGAGACATCCGTAGAAGTAACGAATTAGTTATGGACTCCTTATTTCTATTCATTATTTGAGACGATCAATGTGTGTGAAAAACTACTGATGTAACCCAATGTACCAAGACAACATTATTTCCGCCATTCATCTATTTTGTACGATATGATTGTAACATTTTGGAATGTAATTTTAGTATAAATATTAGTAGACTAGAGAGGTCTAGTGCCACTTCTTCCCGAACTGATGATCGGAGGTCCCGATGCTGACGGAGAGGACGGTGACTCTACATGACGGCTAGAAACTTTGATTATTTTGCTGAGGACCGGTTCTGACTTAAGATTTGACTTTTAGCCAGAATAGGTAAATATGAGAGAAATGAATTTGCATTTAATTGGCTTTTCTTACAATTTTAGATAAACAAATATTCTGTTTGAATCACTGTGTCGGGTGGTTATTTTATTGTCATGTTTATTGAATTTATTTGCATATTGTAAAATGTTTCACCAGATCTATAGCAACTAGTTGATGCCATTGACCTCAGGGTACATGCAGATTGGTTAGGTATCGAAAGTGTTTCCCCTTATACATGGCACGGATAGGGTGGTAGGATGAATGTTGGTGTAATGGGCCCCACCAGCGTGTGATGTGTGTGTGAGTGTATGACTGTGAAATCACTCCGTCCGTGGAAGTAGAGGGGATTCGGAAGCTCCGATCTGCACCACTTACACATACCAGTCTGTCAGATCTATGTTTAGGGAGTGTCTCCAAAAGTGCACCTCTATGGTTGTGTCTAGCTCTCTTAGTTGCTCTTTCAATTAGTGTTTTCGGGTACTGTTTTAGTGTTAAGCCATTGTCTAGTTCTTCTGCATATTTTTTTAACGTGTCAACTTCTGTACAGTTCCTCCTTTTTCTTAGGAACTGGCCCACTGGGAGATTATTTCAAAGAGCAAAGAGTGTTCCTAGGCCATAGATATTTTATATAGCTCTGAGAAATTTTCGCCCTCTTTGGGATATGGTAACAAGTCAAGGAATGGTAGAGAGTCCTTGCTGTATCCGCAGGTAAAGCGGAAATTGTTATTCCTAGCATTGAGCCCTTAAGTAAAGTTGGGGGGGGGGCTTGCCAGGCCCAAAGGTGGCCGCGGTGTAGTATAGCTCTGCAAGACCAGCAATCTATCCTTAATAATCTTGCTTGTCTGAGTCGAAATTACCACCTTTGTACCCTTGGTAGGAACTTCAGCTAGCCCAGGGTGACAACTGGCGTCTGAATCCCGAGTGAAAAAAACGATGCGGGGGCTGGAAAAGAGAGACCGCCCCTCGACCCAGATCGGAGCCTCCATCTGAGCATGGCCGAGAAGCGTGCTTGCGTTTCGGAGAGCTGCGCCACAGCGAACAAGAGGTGGAGCCGAACAGCCTTAATTGCAATGGGGTTGGGAGCTGGTGTGGAGGCTCGGGGACGCACCGTTGATGCAGCTGCCGGAGTGAGGGCGACGCTGCGAGATAACACGTCTGAGACCCTGAGGGACCCCGGATCATCCAGATGGGGCTCTGGAGAGCTCCGGAACGAGCGATGCAGCGGCGGAGTGAAGCCGCGAGGCGAACGGGGCGCTGACTGAGAGCGGGAGTGAGCAATGAGTTCCTACATGAGACGTCGACCTCTGCAGCCCCCCTGACGGCCAGCAGCGAGGTTTGCGGGCTGAAGTGGCGCCTGGGTGGCTTTGGACTGCTGCCTGGCCCCCGCTGGCTCCCCACGCTCCTCTGATTGGTGGCATCTAGCGGCGTGAATCTGCATCCTTACCCGGGGAGGGCCTGGACGGCGTCGCCTTTGGGAGAGGGGGCCCTCTTGCTACCAGCATTGAAGAGAGGCCCAGCTTGGGCTAGTCAACGTAGTTAGCAGGCCCCGCAGAAAATCATTAGAAGGGACTAGGCTATTGGTGAGGGCCATGGTGGACGGGCAGGGGCACTCCCTATATCCTCCAGCAGCCCTACATACATCAGAATGCTTGAAACTTACAAGGCTCCTCGTGGCTCAGTCCACCAAGCTCTGCGGTGGTCGCTCCTGCGGAGGAAATCGCTGCCTGGATATGAGTAAGCCTCTGGCTGGGGCAGGTTAGCAACCGCGCTGCAGTTTGTGGGAAAGGAAGGGGAGCTCCCTCTTCCTATTGCAAGCCCGGAGGCGCCAGGGAGACCTGCCCCCCGTTCACTCTCTCATCATGGGAAGAACGGAAAAGTCCCAATCCAAGCTTCAATTTGAGCCGCGCAAAGCCCCCAGGCAAAAGGACATAGAGAAAAACACCTTGGAATCAGGCTCTGAAATGGGGGACACGGCTACGGACTCGGACTTGAAGCAAATTCTCTCTGCTATGCCACGCAGTCTGACCAAGATTGATGTGAAAATTGATGCTCTCACAATCCGCATGGATAGAATGTCCGAACGCCTGGACAAGCACACAGAACGACTGGATACGATGGAGAGAAGGGTCTCTGATGCTGAAGACGCGTTAAACTCCAATTTGCTCTCAACCAAGAAAATAGACAAACTATTGCTTAATGGGCAAGCTAAGGCGGAAGATTTGGAGGCATGCTCCAGGAGAAATAATGTTCACATAGTTGGGATTGTGGAATCCACAAACATTCAGAATATGGAACAGTTTATTGAGAAATTGCTGATAACACTTCTGGGCACAGAAACCTTCGCGGACATTTTTATCATAGAACGTGCCCATCATTCCCTGGCTTCCAGGCAGGTAACGGGCGCCCCCCCCCCCCACACCCCATCACTGCGAGGGTACTCAATTACAGGGACAGAGACGCAACCCTCCGGAGGGCCAGATACTTATAATCCCTGAGATATGAGGGTATGAACGTCCCTATCTACCCAGACTTCACACAGCAGGTGCAGGAGGCACAACGCCATTTTTTGCCGGTAAAACAGAGGCTTTGGGATCTCAATCTAGACTACAAAATTATGTATCTGGCAAAATTGAAAATACACGCTGATGGTAAGGCGCATATTTTCATTGAACCTAAGCAGGCGTTGCAATTTTTGAAGAAACGAGAAAATGATGGTCTCAGTGGAGGATCCCAGAAGTCCCGTGCTGAGCAGGGTGATGTCATTCCGGACCCAGAAGAACAGTGAGTTATGATTCTCTCTATACTTGGTGGGGACCAGGTAGTGGGTGCCACACTGTTGATTCCCTGTGGGGTGGAGAGGGAGTGGTGTTCGATGTGAGAAGTGGGCGAAATGCAACTACAAGGACAGACGTCTCTGATAGACAAAGAAAATGGGGGTGCTTACTGTCTCATCCTCTTCCACTCTAATTGCCGGTTGGGCTGCTGAGATGTTGGTTAATGCTCACCCACTTGTTAGTTACTTAGTAGATATTGATCAAGTCAGAGTCTGTAATGTATATGTGTCAGGGGAGCGATTTCGCATGGTCACCCCCTCTATATTCGTTCTTCTGAAGGCACAACAGAAATAACATCTCTATAATAGTGGTATGCAGTTCCTAAAAGTTCCAACAGAAATACCACCACATACAGAATGTTGGCGGGGGAGCAGGCCAATGGTGAGGCGGGGTGGGGTAAACAATGTGTCATAAGTCAGTGAAGCTTATTTCATCCCTTAGACAAAGGCCAGACTAGCTATGGGTAGGTTAGAATGCCGGCAACATCTGCCCCTGTGTGCGTTCCACCTGGTGTTATTGTAATTGTTTATTTTACTGTCCTAGAGGGGAGTCAGGTTCTTAAAGGGAGGGAGAGTTTTGGGTCGACTATGCTTGGTTGGGGAAGGCATAGCATGGTAGGGGGGTGGTTAGGGGTACACGTTCATATCCTTCTCCGAGGGGTAAATGCACATAAGACCAGACAGGTAGCGCGCATGGCACATGGGACAGACGCTCTTAATCTGCATACAGAATAGCCACCACTGAGATCCCAAAAATAATGGGTAAAAGAATTAGGCTCTGGATGTGGAGCGTCCGAGGTCTCAACGACCATAGAAAACTACGAAAGGTAGTGGCTACTCTAATAATGCATCAGGTCGAAGTTGCAATGATCCAGGAAACACACCTAGCCCCCCATAATAATTTGTTATCTCCAAGAAGACTTTAAGGACAGTTCCATGCTGCAGGCTTCACTTCCCATGCAAGGGACGTCCTCATGTGGATAAACCCTAAATCAGGCCTTGCGTTGCAGGATATGGAGATAGACTCCAATGGTAGGTTTGTCATCACCAGATGCCGTAAAGGTGGGTTTAATGCGATGCTGGTGAATATAACTGGAGCAGGATCACCTACGGACTGGTGATAATAGGCGATTAGACAATATTAAACAAAAGCTTGAGGAGTATCATGATGCTGCTGACAGCAAGGTCAAACACCTAGGCAAATATGCTATAGCCCGTATATATGGGGAGGGTGAACGCCCAGGGGCCATACTTGCAAGCCTGCAGCGCCCCAAAAGAGAGGCTAGCACTATTATTGAAATCACCAACGAGGAGGGCAGGCTGATTCACGACACAAATGGAATTGCTGATAGGTTCACATGGTACTATTCAGACATATAAATGTCTAGGATCGCAAGACGATAAAGCTATAGAGGACTACTTGGCGCATATCCAGATGGCGCGGCTCACTGACACACACAGAGTACACCTTATGGTCCCATTAGACCCAGAGAGATTCGGGCAGTGCTGGCCTCAATGCGGGCAGGTAGTGCGCCTGGTGTAGATGGCTTAACTGTAGCCTTTCTACAAGGCTTATCAAGACCGATTTATACAGCACCTCGTTACTCTATTTGAGGAGATGGCGGAACACAAAATGATACCCCCGTCGATGAGAGAGGCTATAATTGTCACCATAGTCAAGCCAGGGAAACCTCCAAATGACTGCTCATCCTACAGACTCTTGTCCCTTTTGAATGTGGACACTAAACTCTTTGCTAAAATACTTGCCATCCGGATACCCCCCCTGATCTCGATGCTAGTAGGTGCGCAGCAGGCCAGCTTTGTCCCTGGACGTAGTTTAACTCTCAATCTCAGAACTGTTTTTGGCGCTATTCAACATATAAACCCAGAAGTCAAAGCTGCAGTGGATTTTTTGGACACTGAGAAAGCGTTTTATCCAGCTAGTAATGGTATTTTACGAGGCCCCGGTAGCCAGAGTCAGATTGGGGAATAGAATTACATCTACTATCGCCATCTCTAAAGGCACCCGCCAGGGATGCCCCCTATCCTCATTGTTATATGTACTGGTAGCGGAACCCCGGTTGCGCGCATTGAGAGAATATCATGGTCATAGAGGCGTGCGCTTCCCAGGCTACCAATTGATTGCTTCAGTTTATGCAGATGATATGCTACTATATGAGAGAGACCCTGAGGTACAACTCATGACAGTTCTCATGGAGGTGGTCCGTTTCTAACAGTTGTCTGGTCTAAAGATTAATTGGGCCAAATCATTCATTTTTCCATTAACCCCAGTGACAGTTCCAGTTCATCTAGAATTCCCACTGCAGTGGACCATGGATTCGGTCCGTTATTAGAGTATAGAAATACATACTGATTCTGCAGTAGTACTAACGGACAATTACGGCAAAGCGCTTCGCAAGCCTGAAGAGGACATCACTAAATGGATAAGATTGCCACTTACGTTGCTGGGGCGAGTCTCGTTAATGAAAATGGTAATTTCCCCAAGGTTCTTATTGACCTTTCAAAATATTCCCATGCTCCTACAGGCACACATATTTGCTAAGATCAGTTCGCTTCGGATAAAGCTAGCCTGGGCTGGCAAACAGCCCTGGGTGAAGTGGGAAAAACTTACTCTTCAATATTCTATGGGAGGGCTCAACGCCCCAGACCTAGAATTATACTACAGGGCAGCCCAGAACTCACATGCCCATGCATGGATAAACGGCCCGCAGGACCTCCCACATTTGTATATAGAGAAAGTTGCTGCGGACCCGGCCACACTATTGCAAGTAATATTTAAAACACCGACTAGGAGACACAGCATTTTGGATTCCCTCAACCCTACTATACACGCCTGGCGAAACCTACTAGAGACAAGCGTGCGCACTCATGTACTCCCCTCTGATCCCACTGGAGTGGTGTACCTTGCGCCTGACGGGAAGCGATAGGGCAGTCTCTAAGGCCCTGCAGAGGGTAGGCATCGCTGAAGTGGGTTATCTGTTCAGGGAGGGTGTGCTGAGCCAATAGGAGGATATCCCAGCGGAGGGACATGCACATTCAACACTTGCTCAATACCAGTATTTTAGAGTCAAGCACGTGTTACAAGCTCTGCAGGGTGATGGAATGCATGAGCCAGCGGAGGTGTTGGCTCTCACTCACATTATCTGTATTCCCTCCCTATCTAAACTGGTCGCAAGAATCTATAGCATCACTCAAGAAAATAAAAGGAGAAAGCCCTTCAGTAAAGTTGCTGAGCATCATGAAGTTACCCTCCCAGACAACCAGGATGTCCTTTCTGTATATTATCCCTAGTTTTAGGTTAGTCTGAAAGGGATAGCTAGCTGGATATATATTGGTAGTCTCAAATCTGTGCATGTACAAATTCACCATGCTTGGGGTGAATGTACCTGCCAATGGAAGTTTTGCTTACTTGCCAATACGATTGGTCTTAGGACAAAAGGAAAATGCTACTTACCAGTATGCATCTGTTCTCGGCATGTAGAGCTGTAGATTTGTATACTGTTGCATAGATCGCCATCTGGTGTTGGGCTCGGATATTTGCACTTTGTTTTTGTCTTGGAAGACGTCTTTTGTAGTCACAAGATAAGTGACGCATGGGCATCGACTCCATCTCCAGATAGTGTTGCCATGTAGGATTAGGATGGAGTTAGAAAGAAATAGAAAAGATGTCCATGTGTAATGTATCCAAATAGGTGAACAACCTTTACAACGCAACTATTACAACGCACTACACTTACAACGAAATTTTTACAACTCAACATCCACTATAACGCATTCCATTACATCGCATGACACTACAACGCATGTTTAAAAACTACCTTTACAACGCATTCCATTACATCGCATACTACCTTTACAACGCATACCATTACAACGCAATCCAACACTTACCCTACTGTTGCACCCCCTGGAGTTAGAATAGTAATTTTTACCCCTATACTATCCAATACTTACCTTAAATGCAATTTAATATTATGCGTTGTAATGGTATGCGTTGTAAAGGTAGTATGCGATGTAAAAAATGGAATGCGTTGTAAAGGTAGTTTTTAAAAATGCGTTGTAGTGTCATGCTATGTAATGGAATGCGTTGTAGTGGATGTTGCGTTGTAAAAATGCGTTGTAAGTGCATGCGTTGTAAAAGTGTGCGTTGTAACGACATACATCCATCTAAATAAGATAACTATGAAACAGATAGAGGTATCCGGGGAGGCGAGTGGGCATATACAAATCTACAGCTCTACATGCCAAGAACAGATGCATACTGGTAAGTAGCATTTTCCGTTCGAGGCATATGAGCTGTAGATCGTATACTGTTGCATAAGACTGTACAGCAGTTACCTCCTTAGCGGTGGCTACCTGTATCTGTTGCAGTGGTTTGAAAAAGTGTTTTTATAACAGCCTTGCCCACACTAGCTTGTTGCTTTGCTTGCACATCTACACAATAGTGCTTTATGAAAGTGTGCGGTGTTGACCATGTTGCTGCTTTAAAAATATCATCCATGAGAATGTTTCCCAGGAATTCCATAGAGGTCCCTAGTTTGTGTGTGGAATGCGCCGTGGGGGAATGGATAATGTACGCTTTGCTTTTTGGTAGCATATTTGGATGCATTTAACAATCCACCTAGCAATTCCTGCTTTTGAGATAGGATTGCCTTTATGTGGTGGTGAAAAAGCTACAAAAAGTTGTTTAGTTTTTCTGAAAGTTTTTGTTTGTTCAATGTAATAAAGGAGAGCTCTTTTGATGTTGAGCGTATGAAGAGCCTGTTCTGCAACTGAGTCTGCTTGAGGGAAAAAGACTGGCAGTTTCAACAGACTGGTTAAGGTGGAAAGCCGAAACTACTTTTGGCAAGAATTTAGGATTTGTCCTAAGAACCACTTTGTTTTGATGTATTTGCCAAAAATGGTTCTTGTATGTTTAATACCTGGAGTTCACTAACTTGTCTGAGAGATGTAATCGCTACAAGGAAAGGTACTTTCCATGTGAGAAATTGCAACTCACATTTATGTAGAGGTTCAAATGGGGGACCAATAAGTCTGGTAAGGACAATGTTTAGGTTCCACTGTGGGGAGGGTGGAACTCTGGGAGGAATTATCCTTTTAAGGCCTTCCATGAATGCTTTGATGGCAGGTACTTTAAACAGTGACAGATGTTTTCTGTTTTGTAGGTAAGCGGCCATGGCAGCAAGATGTAATCGTATAGATGTGTATGCCGGATTACATTTTTGTAACTGCAATAGGTAACAAATAATGTTTTTGGATTGAGGCATGCAGTGGATTGATTGTGTTGTTATTACAGTATATAACAAATCTTTTCCATTTAGCCGCATAGCATGCTCTAGTGGTAGGACGTCTAGCCTCTTTTATGATATCCATTCAGTCTGAGGGAAGGTTTAGGTAGCCGAACTCTAAGACTTCAGGAGCCAGATGGCTAGGTTCAATTGAGCCGGATCTGGATGCCTTATCTCTCCATGGTTCTGTGTGAGAAGCTTTGGGGAAAGGTGCAACTTTTGATGTGGAACTACTGAGAGTCCCAGCAGGGTCGTGAACCATGGTTGCCGGGCCCATGTTGGAGCAACTAGGATCATTGTGAGAGACAGTTGTTTGAGCTTGCGCACCAGTAATGGAATGAGCGGGAGAGGCGGAAAAGCGTACGCAAATCTGCCAGACCAGTTCATCCATATTGCATTGCCTTTGGACAATGGGTGTGGATACCTGGAGGCGAAGCTTGGGCATTTTGCGATTAAATGTGTGGCGAACAGATCTATGTCTGGGTGCCCCACATTTGAAAGAAAGGATGAAGAACTTGCGGCTGAAGTTCCCATTCATGGATTTGCTGTTGCTGTTGACTGAGCAGATCCGCAATTTGATTGTGTTCCCCTGGAAGATGTTCTGCTAGGAGGTATATTTTTTGAGGAATGGCCCATCTCCATTTGCTAGAGTATGTCCCCCCCTGTTTTTGAATGTAATACATTGCTGTCATATTGTCTGTACGGATGAGGACAGCTTTGTGTGCGAGATGTATATGGAATGCTTTTAATGCCAGAAAAATTGCTAGTAATTAGAGGTGATTGATGCCGAGCATTTTTTGCTGATGGGCCCACATACCCTGAATGGTATTGTTTAGGAGATGAGCTCCCCAGCCGGTGTGCGATGCATCTGTTGTGAGCACTATCTGTGGGACCGGGTCTAGGAACGGCCGCCCTTTGGAAAGGTTTTGTGTGTTCCACCACTGCAGAGAGCCATGTGTGCGGCTGTCTACCAACACCAGATCTGTAAGTTGACCTTGAGCCTGGTTCCACTGATGTGCTAAACATTGCTGTAATGGACGCATTTGGAGTCTTGCATGAGGTACTATTAAAATGCAAGAGGCCATCATCCCTAATAGTTGCATATACATTCGAGCTGGTAGTGAGTTTTGAGGTTGAAATTTTGTTATGAGAGTTTGCATGGTGGCTATCCTGACTGGATTGGGGTATGCAAGTATGCAAGCATCTATTGTGGCTCCTAGATACTGCTGTGTGGGGGATGGTTGAAGATGTGACTTGGTGAGATTTATTGTAAATCCTAAGTCGTGGAGTAGCTGTATTGTTTTGGGTGGTAGTGCACACAATCGCTGCGTGACTTGGCTTTGATAAGCAAATCGTCGAGGTAGGGAAACACATGAATGTGTTGTCTTCTCAAGTGAGCTGCTACTACAGCGATCTAATACAAAAATAGGGCAACCCAATAATCCCCTCAGGACTCGGTATAATCAATAACAAAATACAGTCGCCCCTAGAGGAATCATTTCGCTATTATTTCAGATTTCAAAACATGTCACATATGTGAACACAATTTATCGCACTCAGGGAATTTCTCAAAGAACAATGTTGTATAAATATTTGTTTTAATCCAATTTTAGAAAAATATTCAATTCATCATCTACAGCAACCAAAGTACTACTGATTTTATCAATATATTTCACAGTAGTAACACAACACCTTTTGCTTTTTGTACATATGGGCGAAAATCCACCATATATCAAACTTAAACAGATCTTTTCACATTGCTTTCATTATGCCTTAAAGAATGTAAATACAAACAAAAAGGTGAGATAGCATCGACGTTTCGGTTTCTCTAGCGGTCTAGAAAATCCCCGAGACCATCTTCAGGACAGTATTGTTGCACAATGAGGCGCCTATCACGATCCTGTAAAAACCGGGTACGAACCGTCGGACGGAGCATATTCTCCGTCCGACGCGTACCCGGTCGTACAATAATACAAACATGGAATTACGATTCGCACGGGAACACCATTTCCGTACGAATCGTAAAAAACCCCGACCGAACAAAATAAACCTACAAATGCGAACCGGGAAAGCGCCGACCTGACGTCGGGACGCACGCAGCCTGCCATTCACGAACCAGGAATTACGATTCGCACCGACGTCATCCCGCACGGTGAATATTTTCCGGCAGCCAAAAACTGCCGGGAAATCAGGACGACGCGAACAAGGACTACCAGTACGCGACGGACAGACAGGACGACGCGAACAAGGAGGACCAGTACGCGACAGGACGACGCGAACAAGGAGTACCAGTACGCGACGGACAGACAGGACGACGCGAACAAGGAGGACCAGTACGCGACAGGACGACGCGAACAAGGAGGACCAGTACGCGACGGACAGACATGGACCCGAACCTACGAGTCATCCCGGCCCTCATAGCAGTCGACCTCCTCTACAGGTTCGGACGCAGACGCCGCAGAAGGTCAGAACAACTAAGGGAGGGGGGAAAGTGGGGTGGGGTGGGGGTGGCAGGACCAGGGCAGGCCACAAACCCCCCACCAAAGTCACACAGCACACATGCCCTGGACATACCTGACTCCCAGGCCCTGGTCACTACGAGGGGGTGGGGGCGTGTCCAGATAAGCCAGCGACCGCCACAACGGAAGTCCGTCACGACGCGAACAGGCAACACAACCAGACAGGTACGTCCCGTACCCACGCCTGAAGAGCGTGGGTACGAGTCGAACCATGCCCACACCCACGTCACCCCAACAATGGCGGGACGGCTCGTACCCACGTGGCAAAGGCCTGGGTACGGCCCGCACAAGCATCACATAGCGTGGGGACGGATATGTACGGACCCTACCCCACCCGTTTGCATGGAGCGTACCCCCACCCCAACAGTGTAAGTACAAGCCGTACCCACACCCGCATACGTATGGAGCGTACCCCCACCCCAACAGTGTAAGTACGACCCGTACCCACACCCGCGTACGTATGGAGCGTACCCCCACCCCAACAGTGTAAGTACGACCCGTACCCACACCCGCGTACGTATGGAGCGTACCCCCACCCCAACAGTGTAAGTACGACCCGTACCCACCCGCGTACGTATGGAGCGTACCCCCACCCCAACAGTGTAAGTACGACCCGTACCCACACCCGCGTACGTATGGAGCGTACCCCCACCCCAACAGTGTAAGTACGACCCGTACCCACACCCGCGTACGTATGGAGCGTACCCCCACCCCAACAGTGTAAGTACGACCCGTACCCACCCGCGTATGTATGGAGCGTACCCCCACCCCAACAGTGTAAGTACGACCCGTACCCCCACCCGCGTACGTATGGAGCGTACCCCCCACCCCAACAGTGTAAGTACGACCTGTACCCCCACCCGCGTACGTATGGAGCGTACCCCCACCCCAACAGTGTAAGTAAGACACGTACCCTCACCTCGAATGCATAGAACGTAGCCCCACCCCAACAGTGTAAGTACGACAGGTACCCCCACCTCGAATGCATGGAGCGTACCCACATCCGTGTATGTCATGAGCGTACATATTGTGAAATTGGAGAGGTGGGTGCAGAGTCCTCCCAGCAGTGCCCTGAGACAGGAGGGATGGGTGCAGAGTCCTCCCAGCAGTGCCCAGACACAGGAGGGGTGGGTGCAGAGTCCTCCCAGCAGTGCCCTGAGACAGGAGGGGTGTGTGCAGAGTCCTCCCAGCAGTGCCCTGAGACAGGAGGGGTGTGTGCAGAGTCCTCCCAGCAGTGCCCTGAGACAGGAGGGGTGGGTGCAAAGTCCTCCCAGCAGTGCCCAGACACAGGAGGGGTGTGTGCAGAGTCCTCCCAGCAGTGCCCTGAGACAGGAGGGGTGGGTGCCTAACACTCCCAGCAGTGCCCTGAGACAGGAGGGGTGGGTGCCTATCACTCCCAGCAGTGCCCTGAGACAGGAGGGGTGTGTGCAGAGTCCTCCCAGCAGTGCCCAGACACAGGAGGGGTGGGTGCAGAGTCCTCCCAGCAGTGCCCTGAGACAGGAGGGGTGTGTGCAGAGTCCTCCCAACAGTGCCCTGAGACAGGAGGGGTGGGTGCAAAGTCCTCCCAGCAGTGCCCAGACACAGGAGGGGTGGGTGCAGAGTCCTCCCAGCAGTGCCCTGAGACAGGAGGGGTGTGTGCAGAGTCCTCCCAGCAGTGCCCTGAGACAGGAGGGGTGTGTGCAGAGTCCTCCCAGCAGTGCCCAGACACAGGAGGGGTGGGTGCAGAGTCCTCCCAGCAGTGCCCTGAGACAGGAGGGGTGTGTGCAGAGTCCTCCCAGCAGTGCCCTGAGACAGGAGGGGTGGGTGCCTATCACTCCCAGCAGTGCCCTGAGACAGGAGGGGTGTGTGCAGAGTCCTCCCAGCAGTGCCCTGAGACAGGAGGGGTGGGTGCAGAGTCCTCCCAGCAGTGCCCTGAGACAGGAGGGGTGTGTGCAGAGTCCTCCCAGCAGTGCCCTGACACAGGAGGGGTGTGTGCAGAGTCCTCCCAGCAGTGCCCTGAGACAGGAGGGGTGGGTGCCTATCACTCCCAGCAGTGCCCATGGAACGCAAAGGGTGGAGTAGTCACAGATACCATGCCCACAAATGTCAGTCAGGTGCACAAAGACCCTGCAGTACATGTACCCCATGTGTTCGAGGCTGGGAGTATACGCATGCATAGCGCAGAAAAGAAAACATGTACACATGAAGTCATGTCAATAGGCCACATACACAAGTACAATGACTACCAAGGATGCCACGAATGACGCAGGTGGAGACATCGCTCAGCATGCATGTGCAAAGGTGAAGGACTACGTCACACACCCAGCTAATGGACACACAGCTCTGTGCCAAAGTCAGGGGACACCCTGCAGGGAAGAAGTCAGGGTACACAGAGGAAGGAATACACCTTGGGACAATTGCAACATGCAGCAACTGCATAAATGAATGGAGAAAGGTAGCTAACACCGTGTCATGGCACACAGATCCCAGGGTCCCCCCTATGAGCAGCACACTACTACATTTCCCACACACCCAACACATGACCAACACCCACAACCATGTAGCAGCCCCACCAACAGCAAGGCCAGCAATGCAGAAGTGTTCCAAGGGCAAAAATAAATAGCTTTATTCAGCATGAGAAAAAAACTAGTATGACGTGAGTCCAAGTTCAACAAAGGCCATAGGGCAGTCCAGGAGTCCCAACTGGATGGGGGACACAGTGGGATGCGTGTCCCCTAGCTTGCCTGCACAGTTACAATCCGTCGTCTTCCACAGGGGTCAGGGCATCATGTGGGGGGGAAGAAACAGGCACCGCAGGGACAGGAGGGTGAAGGGTAGGTGTCGTGGGTGCAGGGATGGAGGACTCCACCACAGGGGGTGGGGCAGGGCCAAAGGCGGAGGCCAGGATCTCGCTGCACACCTTAGCAAGGTCCTCCAGGGACTCCCCTGCACCCGAAGGAACCACAGGCCCCAAGGAGGGGGGGGGTCAGAGGGATGGGTCGCAGCGCCACTGTGGGAGGGTGTGGACAGGGGGGGGAATCAAGCACCATGACCGGGGACCTCCTTGACCGCTTGCGGGGTGGTGTCACTGTGGGGCTCAGGGACAGAGCGGCCATGAAGGAGTCTTTGGGGGAGATGTGGCCAGGAGAGCTGAGGGGAGGGGATTTGGAGGGAGTGGATTGGGTGGAATGCGGACTCCCACTCTGGCTGCGTGTCACACGTTTGCCCCCCGACCCAGTGGGT
Source organism: Triturus cristatus (assembly GCF_964204655.1). Taxonomy (NCBI): domain Eukaryota; kingdom Metazoa; phylum Chordata; class Amphibia; order Caudata; family Salamandridae; genus Triturus; species Triturus cristatus. The sequence continues at coordinate 636,330,949 of NC_140594.1, read as the reverse complement.
GTGCCTACTGCACCCTGTGTGTGCGTGTCAGGAGGTGTGCGGCGGACCTTCCCTACTGGTGTGGTGCCTGTGTCTGTTGTGGTGGGTGCATGCTTACGTCTGGGTGTATGTGGGACAGGCATGGGAGTGGGAAGTGTGGAAGGAGCAGGGGTAGGGGGTGGGACGTAGCGCTGCAGGAGACCCACTGCTGCAGTCAGTGTGGAGTCTATGGACCTCAGCAAGTTGCGTTGGTCAGCCTGCGATGAATGAATGCCCTCCAAGTATGCCTCCATGTTGTTGAGGACCTGGCTGTGGCCATGGAGGACATTAAGGATCGCAGTCTGACCAATCTGCAACTGCCGCTGGATGTCCACAGACTCAGCATTGGCGGCAGCAGTGTGGACAGGGGCAGGGGGTGCGGTGCCTGGCAGGAAGGAGACATGTGGTGACCGGGCACGTTGGGAAGGGACACGAGCACGTGGGAGGCGGCTGATGCCAATGGAGGGGGCGGTGCCAGATGTAGGGCTGCTGTCAGATGGTGGTGCAGCCACCGCCCACTCGGAGAGATCATCCTCGGACCCGTCAGCTTCATACTCTGTTGTGCCAGTCGACAGGTCCCCGGGGTCACTCTCCACCGCCTCTGTCCCACTCGAAGTGCCAGCCCCGATGTCACCGCTGGCACTGGTGCTCGGTCCCTCCGCGCCGTCTGTGTCCATGTCTCCCTCCGTGTCCCCCGACGATGCTGTGGGCAGGGTGAAGAGACAGAAATTAATCATACACCTGTATACATATGTCACATGAGTCAAATCTACGTAGGTTACAGTGCATAGCCTGAAACAAAGGATGAGTTACAACTACAAAACAAGGTACATACGTAGGCCCTGCAAGACACAGTTGTGTGACCCACCATGCCATGGAAAAACTATGGAGAGCATGACACAATAGCAAATGAGATGACATGGTATTCTGACTGAGGAGCAAGGCCCTGGGGACAATACAGCACTGCATCTGCACCACACAGCGTGGCAGGAAATTGGGATGAGCAGGGACCAAATCCAGGAACTAGAGGCACATGCAGCATAGGTAATACTGAGAACATGCCCACCCTGACTGGCACGCTGCACCTTGAGTGTATGTCCAGACAAACATCACACACTGGCCAGTCTGAGCAAGGAGATGACAGGTCTTGACATGTAGGCCATGGCCGCCCCACCCACCCCCTACATGAGACAAATCTGTGGAGACACAGGAAGCACTTACATCTCTTAGTCTGGGTGAAATACACATGGGATGCAATAATTCAAGATTGCACACCAAATACCCAAGGTGCGCCTGTCCAAAGAATCATGTACAAATGGGCATCATCAGATGATTGCTACAAGACACACAGGCAATGGCCACCGTGAGTATGTACTTGGAAAATCAGGTCAGGCTGGACAGTGGACACTTGTAATACATCTCACGTCAAGAAACATGGTGCCAGGGGACAATGGCACAGAGCACAACCTATGCTGCAGACACAGAGATTGTCGACATTCTCGGATTACACACATGATACCTAGGAAAAGATGCCCCTGGGGACAGTAGTGGCCACACAACTCCATGCTCCTGAATGGAAATGACTGCAACACACGCTAACATCCCTGCACTATGCGTAACGCACACTCATGCACATCATGTCACAGGCCACCACATGGGACATGCCTGCTGGAAGGCCTCGCACTCAAGAGATTAACTCCCATGTCTGAAATCAGCATTAGTGCCAACTGACATGGAACCCACAAGTCCAGAACTGGACAGGGCACAGGCAAGGTCACTAAACCTGTTACACACCACCCCCACACATGATGCTGCAGGCATTGTACACTTGGAGAAGGTGTCAGGCTACATAACTTTGTGATGGAGTGACTACACAGAGACCAGGGAACACATTGCAAGGTGGGGAAGGGAGGCAGGAGAGGCCTGCAACACTGTGGGTAACAGGATCTGCACAGCACCATAAACCCTGGAAGTGTATCCATGGAACAGTGCACTTACAAATGCTGGTGAAACACAACAAACACACACATGTACCTACCCCCTTCTGGCTGCTGCATGTCCTGTAGACGCCTGTCCAAGTCAGGAAAGACCACCGCCAGCACACGTTTCTGGATGTGTGTTGGACAGGCCACACAGAGGGCTTGCTCCCTCCCCGCACGACAGGGCCCGAGCTCCGGCCCACCAGGCATACCCCCGTGACAAGCCCCTGTACTCCGTCTCCCGACGTACCCTCTGCCCTCGGACCCCTACTCATCACGGGGTCCAGCCCCACCGGCTTCCCCGGCCGGGTCAAGCCGCCATCTTGGGCCCTGCACCACGCGGCCGCGTGGCCTCACCTCGACCCTAACCCCGGGCCTGGCCGGCCCCGACATCCCGGCACCACCATCCACCCAGGAGGTGAGCGGACCACTTGGCAGGTCAATGGGAGAACGAAGTGTCAAGAGCTCTTCCCCCGCCAGGTACCGATCGCCTCCAGCTCCCCCAGGCGCTGGCTCCACCCCCTGCTGGGTGTCTGGACACCTTCATCCCGGACCCTCCGACCTCCAAGTGCGAGGGTCCGGACATCAAAGGGCACCAGCCCTATAACTGAGGCAGCTCCGGAGCAGGAAGGCAGTTGTATCCTGGAGTCGAGAGACACCGAGTGAACTCAACCCTGACGGTCTACTGGCGCTGCCGTAGCCCGCTCTTGTGAACCATCGTCCTGCCTGCTGGCGCTGCCGCGGCCTTCTGCAACCTTCATCTTCCTGGGACCTGCTGGCGCCGCCGCGGCCCGTTGTAACGACCATCCTCACCGGGACCTGCTGGCGCTGCCGCGGACCGTCATCTTCCTGGGACCTGCTGGCGCTGCCGCGGCCCGTTGTAACGACCATCCTCACCGGGACCTGCTGGCGCTGCCGCGGACCGTACATCTTCCGGGGACCTGCTGGCGCTGCCGCGGCCCTTTGTATCGACCATCCTTACCGGGACCTGCTGGCGCTGCCGCGGACCGTACCACCTAACCACCAAGCTCGAGGATTGTGAGCTCATCATCATCTCATCCGAACTACCTGATTGGTAAATAGACTGACCCGCTACCCCCTTCCCTACCTTACGAGACTCTAATCGAGGGGACCCCTGCGTCCAGACCTCCTTGTACCATTCTACCGTATCATAACTAAGTACCTATAAAGAACACTGAACCTTATCCGTGTGTGATATCTGTCTGTGGGGGGGAAGTTACTTGTCTGTACGATCGCTGGAGACGGCTCTCCCCGGAGACCTCTCCCCCTGACCCCGGCCGGCCCTCCCGGTCCGTCTACCTTTTCTAACATTGGTGGCCAGCGGCGCGATCCGAATCAACGCGTAATCGTACAGAAAGTAGCTCACCCCACGACATAAGCACGATGTCGACAAAAGATAGCAGCTCCACCGAGAAATTCCAAATGGAGAAATTAGAAGAATACAACCACCGCGAACTGAGACAATTTTGCATAGAACTTGGCATTGCTACCACCGGCCTGAGTACCAAGGATGATCTAAAGCGCGCTCTGGAGTCATGGACAGAAACGGGGGTCACAGGACCCTCCGACCAAAGCAGCGGCACACCAGACCAAACCAGCCTCACACCAGAGGGGAACGCCACGGCTCCCGAGGAGCGGGGAACGGGCCTCCCGCAAGAGGAGATCCGAGAAAGAGACAGAGTCAGATTACACGAGTTGGAGATGGCACGACTCAAGATGGATGGGGAACTCAAGTTAGCTGAACAGAAACTCAACCTCGAGCATATGCGGCTTCGAGAGGAACGAGAAGAAAAGCAGAGACAGAGAGAGCTGGAAGAGAAAAAAATAACGCTCGAGCACGAACGCCGACTAGCGGAAATAGAACTGCGCAAACAGAATAAGGAACTGGGGGTGCCTGAGCGACCACACACCCCGGGGCCAAGTGAGAAAAAAGTTCACATCCCCAAGGATGTTGTCCGCGAATATGTCCGAGAAGACGACATACAACAGTGGTTTAAAGCCTATGAGATCGCAATGACCTCCCACCGGATCGACCGGAGTGATTGGGGAGCCGGACTTTGGGGGAGATTTATCAACGAGGGTCGCGATGCCCTGCTGCAGCTCCCCGATCACCAAATGTCGTCCTACGACCACATGAAGGCTGCCCTCCTCACCCGCTACGGCCTCACGCCCGAGATGTACCGCCAGAGGTTCAGAGATTGCACCAGGATCCCAGGTACAACTTGGGTGGAATACGTGAACTATTTCAGCCGGGCATTCGAAGGTTGGATCAAGGGAAGTCAGGTCACCACTTACGAACAACTCTTCAACCTTATGGTATGGGAGCACCTGTCAAACAACTGTTTCGTCGAGCTCAGGCAGCACCTGCTCGACAGTAAGCTGACCGACCCCCGGCAGCTCGCCGCCGAAGCTGACCGGTGGGAAAGCACCCGAGTGGGCCGGAGAGGGCCCCACGACCAGAACAGAGGCAACCAAGGCCAGCACCGTCCTCGGGGAGGAGGAGGGGGCCAGGGGCGAGGGAGAGACGCCTTACCAACAACACCCGTGGCCAGCACCCCGCCTCCGGCCGGCCGGGGCAACCCCCCGTTGCGGCCTGGGTACCGAGCCAACGTCACGTGCCACCGGTGCCAGCGACTAGGCCACTACGCCAAGGACCCGAACTGCCCGCTAAATCAAACACCCAAGCCCCGCCAGGTAGCGGCCGCTGCCCTAGGGGAAGAGCAATCATCGGAGGGACCCGAAGAGTACGAGCCGGCCCAGCAAGGGTGGGAACCGGCCGCCATGGTCCTGGCATGCCTAGGGGGAAGAGACATGGTTCCGCGGGCTCCCCTACCCGCCAACACCAGAAAATACGGTCAGTGGGTGACCATTAATGGACAGAGAGCCGAGGCCTTGCGTGACACCGGCGCCAGCGTGACGGCCGTCCGCTGTCATCTGGTGAAGCCCGAGCAGATCCTGCCGAACATTCTCTGCCCCGTCCGCTCGGCAGATAACTCTGAGAGTATGTGTAAGATGGCCTGCGTCCCGTTTGAATGGGGAGGGGTCTCCGGCCTACTGAAGGTGACGGTCCGGGACGATGCCCCCGTGGACTGCCTCCTGGGGAATGACCTCGAGAGTTCCCCGTGGGCCACCGTCGAGAAAAGAGAACACCTGGGGATGCTGGGCCTCCCGGACTGGGCCTGCATAACCACCCGATCCATGGCCGCCCGTGCCACCCCCCGATCAGAAGAAACCGAATGGCCAGCACCTCCGCCCCCGGTTGCCCCCGTCGAGGACAACGGCGAGTCTGACCTCCCGGACCCGACTATCGAAGCAGACGCGCAACACCAGGACCTTCCGGATCTGGCTCAGTGGCGTCAAGAGGGGGGGCCCACCCAAGAACAGTTCCGCCAGGAACAAAAGACCTGTCCCTCCCTCGAGGGACTCCGCCAACAAGCCGATACCCAAAACGCAGGGGACACCACCGGAACCCACTGGGTCTACTGGGACAACGACCTGCTCTACAGCGAGCAAAGAATCGCCGAGCTGGGGGCCGGTCGAGTTCTGGTGGTACCGCTCCGCTTCCGAGACTTTCTGCTCAACCTGGCCCACGATGTCCCCCTGGCTGGACACCTGGGCCAGGACAAAACATACAGTCGCCTGGTGACCCACTTTTTCTGGCCAAAAATGAGGAATGACGTCCTGAACCACTGCCGATCTTGCCCCACGTGCCAAGCCAGCGGGAAGAGTGGTCGGAAGCTGAAGGCCCCTCTGCAACCCTTCCCTGTGGTCACCACCCCGTTCGAGAGGGTGGGGATAGACATTGTGGGGCCTCTGGACCCCCGCACGGCACAAGGACACAGGTTCATCTTGGTACTAGTGGACCATGCCACCCGCTACCCCGAGGCGGTGCCCCTACGGACAGTGACAGCTCCGGTGGTTGGCCGGGCCCTGATGGGGATCTTCTCCAGGGTAGGCTTCCCCCGAGAAGTCGTCAGCGACCGAGGTACGAATTTCATATCTAAGTACATGAAGTCCCTCTGGCAACAATGCGGGGTCACCTACAGATTCACGACCCCCTATCACCCCCAAGGGAACGGACTAGTGGAGCGTTTTAACCGCACTCTCAAGGGGATGATTGGGGGATTGGAAGAGCCTCTCCGTCGCCAGTGGGATGTGCTGCTCCCGTGCCTCCTCTTCGCCTACCGAGAAGTCCCCCAGAAGTCCCTCGGCTTTAGCCCTTTCGAACTCTTGTACGGGCACCCTGTGCGAGGGCCCCTCAGCCTAGTCAAGGAAGGTTGGGAGATGGCCCCCTTAACGACCCCTCCCGACGTCTTCAAATACATCCTGGCCCTACGAAACCAGACCCGGCGCTTCAGGGAGATGGCCAAGGCGAACCTCGAGGCCAGTCAGGAGGACATGAAGAGGTGGTATGATCACAATGCCTCCTCCGTTGAATTCGAGCCTGGGCAGCAAGTATGGGTGATGTCCCCCACCGAACCATGTGCCCTGCAAGACAAGTGGACGGGGCCCTTCAAAGTGGTCGAGCGTAAAAGCCCCGTCACTTACCTCATCGACATGGGGTCCACCCGGAACCCCCTGCGGGTCCTCCATACCAACCGGCTCAAACCACACTTTGTGCGCTCCGAACTAAGCCTCCTGATGGCGACAGACAGTGGTACAGAAGAAGACTCCGAGCCCCTCCCGGATCTCTTAAAGACTCAGGAGAAGGACGGCTCCGTGGATGGGGTCCGGCTCTCTGACGCCCTCACTTCGGAGCAACGCCAGGACTGCCGGGACCTCCTGCTGCAGTTCGCTGCCCTGTTCTCCCTCACCCCCGGGGTCACCCCTTGGTGTTTGCACGACGTAGACACCGGGGACAGTCCCCCTGTCCGGCACCGGGCCTACCGCGTACCAGATCGGGTACGGGCCTGCATACAGGAGGAAGTGGCCAAGATGCTCACGATCGGGGTCATTGAGCCCTCGGACAGTCCCTGGGCCAGTCCGGTTGTATTGGTTCCCAAGGCCGCTGCCCCCGGCACCGCCCCTGAACTGAGATTCTGCGTCGACTACCGGGGCTTGAACGCTGTCACCCGGACCGACGCTCATCCCATCCCCCGAGCAGACGAGCTGATCGACCGGCTGGGGGCCGCCCGCTACCTTAGTATCTTCGACCTAACGGCGGGCTACTGGCAGATCGGCCTCACACCCAGGGCTCAGGAACGGTCAGCCTTCTCCACCCCCGATGGCCACTATCAATTTAAGGTCATGCCCTTTGGCATGAAGAATGCCCCCGCCACATTCCAACGTCTTGTGAACCAGGTCTTGGCAGGGCTCGAAGAATTCAGCGCTGCCTACCTGGACGATATCGCTGTATACAGCCGCCACTGGTCCGACCACCTCCGTCACCTCCAAGAGGTCCTCCAAGCCCTCCAGCGGGCCGGCCTCACCATTAAGGCCGGCAAGTGCCAAATTGGCCAAGGGTCTGTGACCTACCTTGGGCACCAAGTGGGAAGCGGGCTGGTGGCCCCACTACAACTTAAGATTGCTGCCATCCAGTCCTGGCAGCCCCCCGTCACCCAGACCGAGGTCCGAGCCTTCTTGGGGCTCACCGGCTACTACCGGCGGTTCGTGAAGGACTACAGCAGCATCGTGGGGCCCCTCACGGGACTCACATCCAAGAATCAACCGAAGCGGGTCCACTGGACTCCTGATTGTCAAGCGGCCTTCGAGGAGCTGAAGGCCGCCCTGTGCACCGCCCCAGTGCTCCAGGCCCCCGATTACAGTCGGGAATTTGTGGTGCAGACCGACGCCTCCGACCACGGCATCGGGGCCGTCCTCTCTCAGCTGAACCCCGAAGGTCATGACCAGCCGGTGGCCTTCATCAGTCGACGTCTCCTGGCCCGAGAACAGCGTTGGAGCACCATCGAGAGGGAGGCATTTGCAGTAGTGTGGGCCCTCAAAAAGCTCCGACCCTATCTCTTCGGCACCCACTTCCGGGTACAAACCGACCATCGACCCCTGCAATGGCTGATGCAGATGCGGGGGGAGAACCCAAAACTCTTGCGCTGGTCCATTTCCCTGCAGGGAATGGACTTCACTGTGGAGCACCGGCCCGGCCAAGACCACGCCAACGCGGATGGCCTGTCCCGCTTTTTCCGCCTCGACGAAGAGAGTCCCCAAGGAGATGGGTGACTCTCCCCGCCTTCAGCTGGGGGGGACGCATGTTGGACAGGCCACACAGAGGGCTTGCTCCCTCCCCGCACGACAGGGCCCGAGCTCCGGCCCACCAGGCATACCCCCGTGACAAGCCCCTGTACTCCGTCTCCCGACGTACCCTCTGCCCTCGGACCCCTACTCATCACGGGGTCCAGCCCCACCGGCTTCCCCGGCCGGGTCAAGCCGCCATCTTGGGCCCTGCACCACGCGGCCGCGTGGCCTCACCTCGACCCTAACCCCGGGCCTGGCCGGCCCCGACATCCCGGCACCACCATCCACCCAGGAGGTGAGCGGACCACTTGGCAGGTCAATGGGAGAACGAAGTGTCAAGAGCTCTTCCCCCGCCAGGTACCGATCGCCTCCAGCTCCCCCAGGCGCTGGCTCCACCCCCTGCTGGGTGTCTGGACACCTTCATCCCGGACCCTCCGACCTCCAAGTGCGAGGGTCCGGACATCAAAGGGCACCAGCCCTATAACTGAGGCAGCTCCGGAGCAGGAAGGCAGTTGTATCCTGGAGTCGAGAGACACCGAGTGAACTCAACCCTGACGGTCTACTGGCGCTGCCGTAGCCCGCTCTTGTGAACCATCGTCCTGCCTGCTGGCGCTGCCGCGGCCTTCTGCAACCTTCATCTTCCTGGGACCTGCTGGCGCCGCCGCGGCCCGTTGTAACGACCATCCTCACCGGGACCTGCTGGCGCTGCCGCGGACCGTCATCTTCCTGGGACCTGCTGGCGCTGCCGCGGCCCGTTGTAACGACCATCCTCACCGGGACCTGCTGGCGCTGCCGCGGACCGTACATCTTCCGGGGACCTGCTGGCGCTGCCGCGGCCCGTTGTATCGACCATCCTTACCGGGACCTGCTGGCGCTGCCGCGGACCGTACCACCTAACCACCAAGCTCGAGGATTGTGAGCTCATCATCATCTCATCCGAACTACCTGATTGGTAAATAGACTGACCCGCTACCCCCTTCCCTACCTTACGAGACTCTAATCGAGGGGACCCCTGCGTCCAGACCTCCTTGTACCATTCTACCGTATCATAACTAAGTACCTATAAAGAACACTGAACCTTATCCGTGTGTGATATCTGTCTGTGGGGGGGAAGTTACTTGTCTGTACGATCGCTGGAGACGGCTCTCCCCGGAGACCTCTCCCCCTGACCCCGGCCGGCCCTCCCGGTCCGTCTACCTTTTCTAACAATGTGGGAGAGACGGCGGCGCCCGCGGTTCTTGTGGCTCTCAGGTGAGTCCCCCAGCAGGACCCGTGCGATCCTCCGCGTCCAGCACCGGATATCCTGCCAGCGTTTCCTCACCTGGGACAGGTGCCGCCTCCGACCATCCGCACTCCTCACGGCGCTGACGGCGTCCAGCCATATCTGCTCCTTGGCAGAGGCGTCTACCTGTGAGGATGAACAAGTGACACTACATCAATACACCTTGCACATGTCACGGGGACACAGATGAGAACACATTTGCTGTATACAACAAGGCATAGTATGCATCCAACGCATTGCACCTTTGTCATAGGGACATGATCCTGTGGGGGAAGGCCAAAAGCAGTACGTGCCATTGAAAGGACACAGGTGGAATGAGGGCAACTACACAATCAATGATCCAGGCTCACACTGTGCATCACACCCACCCCTCCTGTCTCAGGGCACTGCTGAGAGTGATAGGCCCCCACCCCTCCTGTGTCAGGGCACTGCTGGGAGGACTCTGCACCCACCCCCCCTGTGTCAGGGCACTGCTGGGAGTGATAGGCACCCACCCCTCCTGTCTCAGGGCACTGCTGGGAGTGATAGGCACCCACCCCTCCTGTCTCAGGGCACTGCTGGGAGGACTCTGCACACACCCCTCCTGTCTCAGGGCACTGCTGGGAGTGATAGGCACCCACCCCTCCTGTCTCAGGGCACTGCTGGGAGGACTCTGCACCCACCCCTCCTGTGTCAGGGCACTGCTGGGAGGACTCTGCACCCACCCCTCCTGTGTCAGGGCACTGCTGGGAGGACTCTGCACACACCCCTCCTGTCTCAGGGCACTGCTGGGAGTGATAGGCACCCACCCCTCCTGTCTCAGGGCACTGCTGGGAGGACTCTGCACCCACCCCTCCTGTCTCAGGGCACTGCTGGGAGACATCAGGCATTCCCCCCCCTGGGAACCCCCCTACAGTACAAAGCATGTGTGTCACACCTGGACACAATGGCAGAAGTCACAGTCACTAAAAAGGGACACAGTCTGTGCCAGTGGACACTGAACTCACCTGATAACCTGGTCGCCCATACAGCATGGGGTACCGTGGGAGGATCACATCCACCAAAGCCATGTTCTCCTCCAGGGTGAATGGCTGTGACCTCTCCACAGCCCTTGACATGGTTCCAGGGAATCAGTAGCAGCAGCTGGGTCGTGGAATACAGAGATGTGCAGGCAAGTGCTCCCTCATGGGACCTGGCTGCCTTATATCTGCCTTGCTGGCCCATCTCATGCACAGGAGTACAGAGTGATTGGTCACTCACATTTGCATCCTATGTTTCCTCCAATCCCTTCAAACCTAGCAGTCTGTGGGTTCTCTATCGGTTTCATTCTCCTGCATGATGTCAGCCCCACAAACACATTGCAACAAAGTAGAAGATTTCCAACTGACTACTGCTGTGCACCTTCCAGAACACATTCAAATGTTGAACTTGGTCTCCATAACAACCAGCATGCATGTAGGCCTTAAGACTTGTCCCTCATGTGTCCCCTATGTAATTTGGAGCTCCACACACAGGTACGGTGCGTTCCGGGGCCCTAGGGCACCCCAAATGCATTGCAACGCACCGTACACGCGTGCCTACGTTCACTATCACTATGGGTGTCCTCGCGTATGCGTAGTCGTAGTGGTACGGGCCGTACACACGCCTGTACGCTCCCTATCACTACGTGTACGCATACGCGAGGCCACCCATAGTGATAGGGAGCGTACAGGCGTGTGTACGGCCCGTACCACTACGAGTACGCATACGCGAGGCCACCCATAGTGATAGGGAGCGTACAGGCGTGTGTACGGCCCGTACCACTACGTGTACGCATACGCAAGAACACCCATAGTGATAGGGAGCGTACAGGCGTGTGTACGGCCCGTACCACTACGAGTACGCATACGCGAGGCCACCCATAGTGATAGGGAGCGTACAGGCGTGTGTACGGCCCGTACCACTACGAGTACGCATACGCGAGGCCACCCATAGTGATAGGGAGCGTACAGGCGTGTGTACGGCCCTTACCACTACGTGTACGCATACGCAAGAACACCCATAGTGATAGGGAGCGTACAGGCGTGTGTACGGCCCGTACCACTACGAGTACGCATACGCGAGGCCACCCATAGTGATAGGGAGCGTACAGGCGTGTGTACGGCCCGTACCACTATGGGTGTTCTTGCGTATGCGTACTCGTAGTGGTACGGGCCGTACACATGCCTGTACGCTCGCCATCACGATGGGTACACATACGGCAGCACTCCCATAGTGATATGGGAACGTACACAGGCCCTCTTCGCAGCAGTACAGCGGTTTTCACACATCACAGTGGTGACAGGCGGCACACAGGTAGGGATAGGGCGGACATACTTGTCCATGGATGGACATACTTGTCCATGGATGGACATACTTGTCCATGAATGGACATACTTGTCCATTAATTGACATCAAGGCATCATCTGTGCATTACTACATGTGTGGGGCACAGGTGTGACGGCCTGTGATGTGGAACATTACTCCTGAGTCGAGAAGGCACCAGATGTATGATGAGATGTGTACAGATGTACTGTGTGATGGTGCAATGTGTGCCAGGCATGCCCTTGACTCCTTTGACATGTGTGCATGTCGTACTGCACACTTGGGGTGAGCGTCACTGGCATGGCACGGACACCAACACACGGAAGTGTCCCCTGATGCCCGGTACAGGGGTTATCACACCTGACTTGTCACTACCCACGGTGCACAATGTGACTATGTCATGTATGTGTGGGGGCTTCCCATCAGGTTGATGTTGGAGCACCCTCAAAAGCTGCAGCCGTTGCAGCAACCAACATGTGTCTGTGTGTAGATTGTCATTGCACACTGTTCCGCACACCATGCCACATGTGGTATCGGATGTGAGGTGCACATGTATGCATGGGACACGGAGTAGCGTGACAAGGACATGTCAGCATCCTCACAAGGAATGTGTGGTGAGTCATGACATGTGCACCTTCATGGCAAGGTGTGTGGGCTGTCCTAGTGTAATGTCATGTGACCTGTGGCTCCAGTGTTCCGCTACCAGTCTCTGCAATCGGCATCCTACTGCTGCTGATGTGTGGGCGTATGTCACTCCTGTCTTGCGTCTGGCTGTTCACTTGCACTGGGACACAGCTATTCCCATGGCGTGGCATGGGGAGGTTCTCAATCTCCGTGTGTAGCTGGGTCTTGGTAGGAGTGTCACCTTGCATCCATACGTGTCCTGGGCATGTAGCACATACCTGACTCCCTATGTAGCATATGTGTATTGACAGATTAACATGTGCTCAGTACATATGATTTGTTGTCGTAGTGCACTCACTTTTCCTTGTCACTTCCAAATTACTGCAGAGCGCCGCCTGTTGCCCGACCAATTCCGGACTTGGCTGCCATGCAGGAGAATGACAGCATCCGGCTCTACCGCTTCACCCAACCGTTGATTCTGGAGTTGACGGCGAGACTGGCACCACACCTGCAACCGCAGCACAGGTATCCTACGGCACTGACACCCCAGCTGAAGGTAATGGCTGCCCTACATTTTCTTGCCACGGGTACCTTTCAAAATACCATAGCTCATGTTGGTGGCATGTCCCAGAGCATGTTCTGCCGTGTGCTGCATGATTTCTTAGAGGCCATGTTGATTCACCTGGATGACTTCATCAAGTTCCCAACCCCTGAACAGATGACTGCGGTCAAGCGTGGATTCTATGCCCTGGGAGGGATGCCCCATGTCATTGGGTCCATAGATGGGACACATGTAGCTTTGGTACCACCACACGCACGGGAGGTGGCGTACCGCAATCGAAAGCACTACCACTCCATCAATGCCCTTGTGGTGTGTCAGTCCAACATGGTGATTTCACATGTCTGTGCTCGTTTTCCAGGATCAGCACACGATGCCTACATCATGAGGCGTAGCAGGATGCCTGAAATGATGATGCAGCTGCGCAACGAACGAGCATGTGTTGTTGGTGGGTACAGTCTGTCTGTCCTGTATTTTGCATAGCCTACCAGCACGACCGCTTCACCACTTCTAACGATGTCCATGTGCTTCCCATGTAGGGGACGCTGGCTATCCCAACATGCCTTGGCTGCTCACACCTCTCCGCAACCCCATCACGCCGGCCCAGCTCCGCTACAACACCGCCCATGGCCGGACAAGGCGAGTGATAGAGAGGACGTTTGGCCTGCTGAAGAGCCGATTCAGGTGCCTACACAAGACCGGCGGCGCACTCCCATATGCCCTGGCGAAGGTCTGCAAGATCTTCATGGTCTGCTGCATGCTGCACAACATGGCAGTTGAAAGAGCTGTGCCACTCATCCTGGATCAACATGACGAGGACCATCCACCCGTGGAGGACGAAGGGCTTGGCAATGGGGCTAGTGATGTGGAGGATGTGGAGCCGCAAGAGGACATTCGGACTCGGCTCATACGCGACTTCGTTGCTTAGTGGTGAGTACCAGTGTCTGAGTGTGCACGCATTGGTCCCCGTGTGGCATGTGTTGTGATGTGTGTGTCCACCTGCATGTATGGCACGTGAGTCAGAGGTGTGTGTGGGTGTGTCACTGGAGTGATGGTGGCAGTGATGGTTGTATTTCCCCAGTCATAATTGTGACCTAGCATGTTGTCATCCATACATGTGTCGAGTAAATGCACATGCAAGTGGCTGTGCTTTTTGTGGCTGACTTCTTGTGTGTCTCTCTTCCCCAGGTACTTGCGCATGCCGTCTGCTGCTTGCATTGTTGTGGCACTGCTATTCCTCATGGACATGACATCGTGGGCTGACTCAGCGTTACAGGCACGGACACGTTTGGAAGTCTCCATAGGGTAAGGGATGCATCTGGGGTGTATTGGGTGTGGCAGTTGTTCACGATGTATGCACACTGCCCCTGTCGATGTTTGGTTCCTCTGCAGCCATGTAGCATCAGCATGGGACACGACATGCAGCTGTGTACACCTGGATAGATGGTCTGCCGGGTTGACAGTCATCAGTGATGGGATAGGGGATTGTGATGATGGCATCAATGTGTGTGACACTGCCCTCGGACACATACGGTTAGCATTGGCTTGACATGGTGTGGGACTTCCACATCAGCGGATCTATGGTGTATGGCAGGCTCTCCGTGAGCAGCTGTGGGTGTTTAGCTGTTAGCCGACGCTTGTGTGCCAGTTCCATGGCGAACACGCATTTGTGCTGCAGAAGGGGGGTGCCAGTGTTGGACCCACATGTTACTCCACATGAAGTGTTCATGTGTACTTCAAGTTGCCTCTGCAATCCCGAAAACATGACTAATAAAGGTGTCCCTATGCCTCCAAGGTGCCTCTTCTCAGTCAATGCTGGTGTGTTGCCACGGTGCATCCAGCATGTCTGGCATGGTATTCCCTGATTGTGGCTATGTGTCAATGTGTCGAGTAGAAAGCTGCAAGCTGTGTGTGTGGGCTGAGACTGTGTAGTGGGCATGATGTCCATGACTGTGTGGGTATTGTGACATGTGCCATCCCCATGCATCCAACGTTGGCCAGGCCCCCATTCTCTGCATCCACCGGACTGAAGCTTGCAGGACATGGTTCTGCCACCTGTCTACACATACCTGGGTGCCCCCCAGGACACTCGACATGATCCCTGACCTCTGCGCATGTCTGTTGCTGTACTCAATGTGTCTGTCAGCACGGTTGTGCGGCCACCCCCTCAGCTGGTTGGGCCCATCACGGGTGTGTATGGTGCTCCATGTCTGTCTTGCCTAATACACTGTGACCCATGTGTCCTGTGCCAGACTCAGGCCCCAGGGTGTGGATGGTTGAAGACAAAAGATGACTCAGGCATGTTTAGACTTTACAAGACACATGTTAGGTAATAATGCAACCAGCAGGCATCTACTCTTCATAGTGTGATTTATTATTGGGGGGGGGGGGGGGGGGACAAAGTGAGGGGCTTTCCGGGAGTTTGGAATCCAAAGTTCAGTAGGGGAGTTGGTGTCCTTGCCATTTGAAGTCCTCAGAGTCCATGCCACAGTCTTTGTCAACATTGGTCAGACAGTGACCAGCAGGGTCATGTGGCAGAGAATGTCTCTTGATGCTGTGATGCTGTTGCTCCAGTGGGCCAGGTGCCAGGCCAGGTGTCCTGGGAGATGGTGATGTAGCGCCGACCCTCACGGTCCTTTCCGTGGACGACCCGGCCTCCTGCGGGGACCCTCAGCAGCAGGCCGTGACGACGTCTGGGATGCTCCATCGGATGTTTCCTCCTCCTCCTCCTGATCCCTCCCTGTGGGTGGTGATGTTCTCCGCCTTCTGGCACAGGGAGGGTCGGCCATGTTGTCGGCCATCCGACGGAGTGTATCGTGAATCCCCTGCAACGCCGTCACTTGCTCAGCCTGTCTGTCCTCCATCCTCCGTTGGTGTCGCAGTAGACAGGCATGTTGCTCCGCATGTTGCTGGGCCTGCTGGGTCTTTATCTCATCGAGGGTCCCCTTGATCTCATTGAGGGTGGACACAACCTGGGCCATGCCCGTGGTGTCCTGCCGGTATGTGTCCATGATGTTTCGGACATGGGCAAATACCGGTTCCCCAGCCAACTGGTCAGGCTCGCGCCTCCGCCGTCCTCCACTCCCACCACCCCTGCCCACTTGCACCTGGCCTGCCCTTGTGGGTACATCGGGTCTCCGGGACCCCTGAGGGGTGGCATTGGCGTTGTCGCCTGCCTCCTCCTGGGTGCCCGGGACACCGTGTCCCTCCTGGCCTGCCTGGCTGCATTGTGGTGTTGGGGCAGGGATCCTGGGTGTCTCCTGGGATGTGGCAGGAGTGGGGGTGGTGGTTGGCACAGTTGTACCTGACGCAGGTGCTGCAGGTGGTTGGACACCAGAGGGGCCAGGTCGGTCGGGGTCGTCCACAGAGTGGTGAGAGTGGTCGCTGCCGGTGGGATCGGGCTCCCGCAGATCCGGGTCCTGTGAGTCTTCCCCCCCAGTGTTGGGGGGTGAACCACGACGTTGACCTGTGTGTGAGAGAGACAATGTTAATTTTGGTCCATGCAACATCCATGTTTCATCTGTTTCAAAGTTGGGACATTTCCTCTTGGAATTGGGATCTGTCTTGCATTCCACTCACAGTGCACTTGTGCATGGGTGTGTCCCTTGGGCACCACTTTGGCCCCTTTAACTATGTGTGGCACGGTCTTACTTGCTGCGTCAAGTGTGACTGCAGTCAGCAGTGGAGTGGGCAGGTGTGGCGAGCCATGCATTGGCGCCTTCCGTGTAGCACTGTACATGTGCACATGGAGTGGATCCACACACTTATATGATCCAGGTAGCTGTCGTTGTGCTCGTGAACAGGTTGTGACATGGCCCTGTGTTTTGCCATGGGGAAGAGGGGGGGTTCTGGGACTGGCCACCCTTGTCTACATGCACGCAGTCTACCTGCTGACGAGCAGACATTCGCACACGCCACACGGCTGATTTGCTCTCCCTGTGTCTCGCTCCCTCTCTGTCCCCCTCTCCCTCCCTCTCTGTCCCCCTCTCCCTCCCTCTCTGTCCCCCTCTCCCTCCCTCCGTGTGTCAGCCTCCTCCCTCTGTCTGCCTCCCTCCCTCTCTGTCCCCCTTTCCCTCCCTCCGTGTGTCAGCCTCCTCCCTCTGTCCGTCTCCCTGTGTCTCCCTCCCTCTGTGTCCCCCTCTCCCTCCCTCTCTGTCCCCCTCTCCCTCCCTCCGTGTGTCAGCCTCCTCCCTCTGTCCGTCTCCCTGTGTCTCCCTCCCTCTGTGTCCCCCTCTCCCTCCATCTGTGTGTCAGCCTCCTCCCTCTGTCCGTCTCCCTGTGTCTCCATCCCTCTCTGTCCCCCTCTCCCTCCCTCTCTGTCCCCCTCTCCCTCCCTCTGTGTGTCACCCTCTGTCACCTCAGCCCAGCTTCCTGGGCACACACTGTTAGCAGATCTTTGAGTGGCCCTTGGCTTGTTGATGTGAGTTTGTTTCTGATCTCCAGGCACCCATTGGGTGTAGTGTGTGTCTGCGCTGCTGCTGTGCTGGTGTGTGCTGCCACTCTTTCACAATGTTGGCTGTTCATCAGCTGCTGTCATGTGCAAAACAGTGCCTTCACCCCCATGTGTTGATGCAAGGCGTCCGCCATTTGCTGGCAAGTCATTCCTGTGTTGGGACACACTGTTTGTCTGGCTGTGACCTAGGCCATATGGGCAGAGGGCATTGTTGTCTGCTTCTGAGTTGCACTATGTGATTTTTGGGGCCCAGCCTCCCGCCATCCGGGTTAGCGTGTCATGTGTTGGTGTCTTCTGTGGCCTGTGACTTGACATTGTCCAGCTGGGTGCATGGGGCATGGTGGCAGCAGTGGCATGTGCGTGCTCATGGAGTGTGGTTGAGTCATGCGATGGCTTGGGGTGGTTGCGTGCCTGTTAGTGATTTTGTTTGTGGATGCCGTTCCCCCCATGTGAGGTGCGTTTTTTGTGTACTCACCCGGGTCTCGGAGTCCTTCTAATCCTTCGACTGCCTCCACCGGCAGTATGGCCATCACCCTCTCCTCCCAGGGCTGGTAGTGTACGGGTCTGCGGGAGGGCCCTCCTCCAGTGGCGTTGGCGTGGTCGTGTTCCTCCTGCCTCTTGGCTCGGACCCTCCTCCGCAGATCGTACCACCTGTTCTGGCATTCCTGCCTGGTCCTTCTGGTGTCCGCAACAGCATTCACAGCATCGACGATGGTCTGCCACATGGCTGTTTTTGCTGCCATGCTGGTGTTTCTGACCAATGTTCCAAAGAGCTGTGGCTCGACTCTGAGGATTTCATCGACAAGAACCTCCAACTCTCGGTTACTGAACTTTGGATTCTTGGTAGTGGGCATGGTGAGGGGTGTGGGTGTGGATGGTGGGGGGGGTGTGGATGGTGGGGGGTGTGTGTGGATGGTTGTGGGTGTGTGGGTGTGGTTGTGCAGGTGTGTGTGTGAATGTGATGAGGGTGTGTTTGTGAAGGTGGTTGTGTGGAGATGTGCAAGTGTAAGGTGTGGTGATGCTTGTAGTAAGGTGCTGTAAGTTGTCTGTGGTGTCTGGCAGCAGTGAGTCTGTTGCAAAGGCTCATGGTTTGTGTGTGTGGGCCCTTTTTATTGGTCCATTGGTGGGTGTGGCTGTGTTTGAAGTTTGGGTGGGTGTGTTATAAGGAGTGGTGGTGTTTAGGGCCTCTGTTTGTTTTTGGCAGTTGCAGGTCAGTGTATGTGTTTTTTTAGTGTTTGTTGGCCATGTTTAGTGGCTTTGTGCCATTCGAATAGTGTATTCTTGTGTTGTTTTGTTTTGTCCTGGTTGTGTACGTGCGTTTTGAGCATGTGTACGGTGTGTAGATGGGCCATTTGGTTGTACGGTGCTGTCCTTGTGTGTGGCTTGGCACGACTCGTACATGCGGTTGTGATGTTGGGGCATGGGGTGCGCTCCGTACTTAGGAGGTTGTGGTGGGGGTGCGACTGGAACGTACTGGGGTGTGGGTACACGGTGGTACGACACGTACAGGGGTGGGGGTACGACTCGAACGTACTGGGGTGTAGGTACATGGGGGTACGACACGTACAGGGGTGGGGGTTCGACTCGAACGTACTGGGGTGTACATAGACGGTGGTACGACACGTACAGGGGTGGGGGTACGACTCGAACGTACTGGGGTGTACTTAGACGGTGGTACGACACGTACAGGGGTGGGGGTACGACTCGAACGTACTGGGGTGTGGGTACACGGTGGTACGACACGTACAGGGGTGGGGGTACGACTCGAACGTACTGGGGTGTACATACATGGGGGTCGGACACGTACAGGGGTGGGGGTTCAACTCAAACGTACTGGGGTGTACTTATACGGTGGTACGACACGTACAGGGGTGGGGTTACGACTCGAACGTACTGGGGTGTAGGTACACGGGGGTATGACACGTACAGGGGTGGGGGTACGACTCGAACGTACTGGGGTGTACATACATGGGGGTCGGACACGTACAGGGGTGGGGGTTCGACTCGAACGTACTGGGGTGTACATAGACGGTGGTACGACACGTACAGGGGTGGGGGTTCGACTCGAACGTACTGGGGTGTATATAGACGGTGGTACGACACGTACAGGGGTGGGGGTATGACTCGAACGTGCTGGGGTGTACATACATGGGGGTCAGACACGTACAGGGGTGGGGGTTCGACTCGAACGTACTGGGGTGTACTTAGACAGTGGTACGACACGTACAGGGGTGGGGGTACGACTCGAACGTACTGGGGTGTAGGTACACGGGGGTACGACACGTACAGGGGATGGGGGTTCGACTCGAACGTACTGGGGTGTACATAGACGGTGGTACGACACGTACAGGGGTGGGGGTACGACTCGAACGTACTGGGGTGTACATACATGGGGGTCGGACACGTACAGGGGTGGGGGTTCGACTCGAACGTACTGGGGTGTAGGTACACGGGGGTACGACACGTACAGGGGTGGGGGTACGACTCGAACGTACTGGGGTGTACATACATGGAGGTCGGACACGTACAGGGGTGGGGGTTCGACTCGAACGTACTGGGGTGTACATAGACGGTGGTACGACACGTACAGGGGTGGGGGTACGACTCGAACGTACTGGGGTGTAGGTACACGGGGGTATGACACGTACAGGGGTGGGGGTACGACTCGAACGTACTGGGGTGTACATACATGGGGTCGGACACGTACAGGGGTGGGGGTTCGACTCGAACGTACTGGGGTGTACATAGACGGTGGCACGACACGTACAGGGGTGGGGGTTCGACTCGAACGTACTGGGGTGTACATAGACGGTGGTACGACACGTACAGGGGTGGGGGTACGACTCGAACGTACTGGGGTGTACATACATGGGGGTCAGACACGTACAGGGGTGGGGGTTCGACTCGAACGTACTGGGGTGTACTTAGACGGTGGTACGACACGTACAGGGGTGGGGGTACGACTCGAACGTACTGGAGTGTAGGTACACGGGGGTACGACACGTACAGGGGTGGGGGTTCGACTCGAACGTACTGGGGTGTACATAGACGGTGGTACGACACGTACAGGGGTGGGGGTACGACTCGAACGTACTGGGGTGTACATACATGGGGGTCGGACACGTACAGGGGTGGGGGTTCGACTCGAACGTACTGGGGTGTACTTAGACGGTGGTACGACACGTACAGGGGTGGGGGTACGACTCGAACGTACTGGGGTGTAGGTACACGGGGGTACGACACGTACAGGGGTGGGGGTTCGACTCGAACGTACTGGGGTGTACATAGACGGTGGTACGACACGTACAGGGGTGGGGGTACGACTCGAACGTACTGGGGTGTACATACATGGGGGTCGGACACGTACAGGGGTGGGGGTTCGACTCAAACGTACTGGGGTGTACTTAGACGGTGGTACGACACGTACAGGGGTGGGGATACGACTCGAACATACTGGGGTGTAGGTACACGGGGGTATGACACGTACAGGGGTGGGGGTACGACTCGAACGTACTGGGGTGTACATACACGGGTGGGGGTTCGACACGTACACGGGTGTACATACAGGGGGGGGTGTACATTAACGGGGAGTACGACTCGAACGTATGGGTGCTGGGGGGAGTGTTTGGCGCGTATGCGGGCACATATCTCCATGGTTGCAATGGGAGTTCGGTGCGGACGGTGTTTTTACCATACGGTTGTGAGTTCGGACGCACGGGTGGGATCATGATTCCTCGGTCGGACTTGACTTTTCACATTTGTACGGTAAATCGTCCGAGGACGTGTCGGACACATTTTCCGACCCGAGGACGTGTGGGGAATGATTCCGAATGCGGTTCGTATGGACTTTTTACCATGCGAATCGTGATTGCCAGTTCGTACGGCACTTGTACGATTCGTACGGTAAAAAGACCGGATACGAGTCGCACGGGGAAATTTTTTACCGGATCGTAATCGGCACCTGAATCTAATACAATAAAAACATAAAACAACATATATAGAAAGGAAACCTGAGTTCAACAGTATTGTCTGCTCAACACTCAAAAAGCACAGGGACAACTCATCCCAAGTGTGTGCTTATATATACAATGTGCCAAAAATAAATAAAATGTGCCAAGAGTAATAAATAAAGTGTCACCAAAAACCATTAAACATGGAATTTAACAAAAGATCGTTCCTAACCCAATAGTAACCTCAAAGTGACCTACATCACAACCACCAGTGCCACCATATCATCAAGTGACATCTAATTATTGATTTCTTTTCAATTTAATAGAAGAAATCATTCGAAAAAACATAACCATCAGTTAACACGTGGAACGCTATTCCAAAACATCACTCCAAAACAATACCTAGTCCATTCAGTAAGCCGCAAGAAACTCCCCTTACCTTAAAGACAATCTCGAAATCTGAAAATAAGAATGTATCACTATAGATTACGCCCCAGTTGGACCATCATTAACTCATCAGCTCTTTTACTAAAAGGCACAATACTCACAAATAAGCCACACGTCTGAATCATCAAATAGGGCCTGAGAATGAAACGCCATTGTCAAGTTAGAATTGATATCCAACTCAGAAAACAAACATGTACAAAATACCATTGTATAACGCTGCCGCGTAAACTTACTTAGTTTAGACCCAGCATCGCTTAGTTCTCCACCCGACTTCACAGACCGAGTGTGGCGGCAACATCAAAGGGAACTTTAACTCACAACGTAAGGAGACATCAAAAACTTAATGTCCGTTGAGGCCATCTTGAGTGGATATCAACATCACCAATATGCTATGTCGTCTAAAAGGGTCATAAACAATGAATCGGTAATTACGGCCTATAAACTCAATCCAAATCAAATAAAATAAATTGAATAAAATACGATAAACATAGCCATGCTCTAGATATTCATCACTATGTGTGCATCATCATGTAAGTCCTAGAGACCATCTTGTAAATCTAGCTATGGTACTAACACAGGAGATCAAAGGATCTCCTATCCAATAATTCCATGGTCAAAAATAACTCAAACTGTGGATCATAGTGTCAATCACCTTACCTAGACAGAATAACCCAAGTGTGTGCTTATATATACAATGTGCCAAAAATAAACAAAATGTGCCAAGAGTAATAAATAAAGTGTCACCAAAAACCATTAAACATGGAATTTAACAAAAGATCGTTCCTAACCCAATAGTAACCTCAAAGTGACCTACATCACAACCACCAGTGCCACCATATCATCAAGTGACATCTAATTATTGATTTCTTTTCAATTTAATAGAAGAAATCATTCGAAAAAACATAACCATCAGTTAACACGTGGAACGCTATTCCAAAACATCACTCCAAAACAATACCTAGTCCATTCAGTAAGCCGCAAGAAACTCCCCTTACCTTAAAGACAATCTCGAAATCTGAAAATAAGAATGTATCACTATAGATTACGCCCCAGTTGGACCATCATTAACTCATCAGCTCTTTTACTAAAAGGCACAATACTCACAAATAAGCCACACGTCTGAATCATCAAATAGGGCCTGAGAATGAAACGCCATTGTCAAGTTAGAATTGATATCCAACTCAGAAAACAAACATGTACAAAATACCATTGTATAACGCTGCCGCGTAAACTTACTTAGTTTAGACCCAGCATCGCTTAGTTCTCCACCCGACTTCACAGACCGAGTGTGGCGGCAACATCAAAGGGAACTTTAACTCACAACGTAAGGAGACATCAAAAACTTAATGTCCGTTGAGGCCATCTTGAGTGGTTATCAACATCACCAATATGCTATGTCGTCTAAAAGGGTCATAAACAATGAATCGGTAATTACGGCCTATAAACTCAATCCAAATCAAATAAAATAAATTGAATAAAATACGATAAACATAGCCATGCTCTAGATATTCATCACTATGTTTGCATCATCATGTAAGTCCTAGAGACCATCTTGTAAATCTAGCTATGGTACTAACACAGGAGATCAAAGGATCTCCTATCCAATAATTCCATGGTCAAAAATAACTCAAACTGTGGATCATAGTGTCAATCACCTTACCTAGACAGAATAACGTGAGTCTGCACAACAAAGGTAGCTCCGATACTCAATACGTCATCCATCTTGAGTGTATAAAGCTCAATGAACTATGAAAACTTATGACACAGCAGGGCTAGGTTCAGTAAGACCTCAATCGAGCCCCATAAGAACAAGTTATAAAGTGTACCTTTGTATTCCTAATGAGAACATAAATGCAACTATATCAAAGGTGTATACGCCACATACGTTACAGATTAGCCTATACATCCTATTCATATAATATCCATATATATAGTTAGAAGCATCAGTAATAGTGCATTCATGGATTACTACAAAGTTGCTAGTGCATGCCATTCAACAAATGAGTTCAATCCCTTCTCAACAGTTCTACATGACCAAATCCATCTGTTCTCTTTGCGTGAGCAGGCGATCGACATTCTGCCATCTTTTTGAACTCTTAACAATCTCAAGCACAAACCATTTCATATCAGAAGGAGTATGTGAGTTTTGCCAGTAATGTTCAACCAATGGTGCAGTTGCCACTTTACAACGTATCCGTGACTGATGTTGCATAATGCGCTTTTTCACCTCTTGCTTAGTTTTTCCAATGTAGAATAGAGAACACGGACATTGTATGCAATAAATGACATTTTTTGACAGACAATTTAAGTAATGTCGTAATTTCCATTCCTTTCCATTCAAGATACACGTTTTCATTACACATGTGGTTGCGCAAGCTGCACAATTACCACAAGGGTAATGTCCTATTACCGGCATTAAACCCCACATGTTTTAAATTGTTACTGGGGTTGGTTTATTGTAGGCTCTGACTAGATGATCTCTTAGATTTCTGGCTCTTTTGAAAGCAAACCGTGGATGCTTTAACTGTGGTTCCACTTTCTGTATAAGATGCCAGTTTTTTAAGATAATCTTTTTAATTGTATTCCACTCAGTTCCAAATGTAGTAACACAAGTAATTGAATCATATTGGTTGTCTTGATGTGTTTTTGCTTCTTTATACAATAGCGCTTGTCGATCGTAATACCATGCACGTTTCATTGCATGTTTCACTAATCTATACGGGTAACTTCTCATCACCAACTTAGATAGTAACACTTTGGCTTCTCTAAAATAATCTTCCCTTCTGGTACAGTTGCGTTTGATAGACAAAAAATGCCCAAAAGGGAGATTATCACGCAAGCTGCGTGGATGATGGCTATTGTATTTTAATAGCATGTTCCTAGCAGTAGGTTTTGTGTAAAGACTCACAGATAAACTACCTCCATCGTTCCAGATGGTTAAATCTAAGAAACTGATTGTACGTTGATTGCTTTCAATAGTGAATTGTAAATTCATATCCTGCTGGTTCAGCAAAGAGTGAAATCCCTGTAATTCAACCAGAGTGCCTTCCCATATTAAGCATACATCATCGATGTATCTCAAATATTTCGTTATATGAGAACTAAAGGGATTGTTATTATAAATCACCTTCTCTTCAAAAGAAGCTACAAACAGATTCGCTATATCCGGTGCAAAAATGGCACCCATAGCCACACCTTTCACTTGGCCATAAAAATCTTCATTAAACATTAAATAGTTTTGTTCGAGGGCAATCGTAGCGCAGTCTACAATAAAGTCACTAGGAACCTGATGTGGGTGCATTGTCTCGTTCAAAACTTCTCTAATGACTTTGAAAGCTTCTGCCTGAGGTATGCTTGTATACAAACTCTCTATGTCCATTGTGACAAGAATGTTATTTAGTAAGTCATATGGTTGACCTTCAAGTTTTGTAATGACATCCGTGCTGTTTTAGTGTAAGATCGTGTTAAAGCATCAAAAGGTTTTATAAAACAGTCAACATATTCAGCCAAGGGTTGCAGAACCGAATGATAACCCGCAACAATGGGCCTACCAGGAGGGTGCATGCTGTCCTTATGTATTTTTGGTAGCGTATAAAATGCTGGAATCATGTAGTCTTTTTTATTTAGGTAGTCAAATTCCTTCTTACGAAGCCATAGCCCTTCAAGGCCTTGGGTAGTGAGGTATAACATTTCTTTCCTAATCCTATCAGTGGGATCCCTAGTTAATTTTACATAATGCACTGGGTTATTCAATTGTCTTAGCACTTCTGCATCATAATCTGTCTTGTCCTGTATGATGATGCTACCACCCTTTTCAGCCGGTTTAACAATTAAGTCATCCCAGCAGGCAAGGGCTCTTAAAGTAAGTTGTTGGTCTTTAGAAAAGTTGTATTTAATATATTTCCTTTCTTGGAACATCTGCTCTATTTCAGTCAAAACAACATTCTCGAAAGTAATCAATTCTTTAGGCATAAGATTTGTTGCTGGAAAAAAAGTAGAAGGACATTTCAACCCACTAAAATTGTTTTGTATAGACAATGGGCTTTTGCTAAAGAACTGTTTTAGCCGTAATGTTCTAAAAAATCTATACAATTCAACATGTGTGGCAAAAGCGTTGTTTCTGTTCGTTGGAACAAATGATAAACCATTACTTAGGAGCTTGATTTCTTTAGAGCTCAATTCATGTGACGAAAGATTAAAAATAGGGACAATTTCCATAGTTGGATTGGTGTTGCTGACCCTAATCGGAATGTTATCTTCCATAGTTGAATTTACCATTCGTAGTAACTGTTCCGGGTTTGGCGGAACCCGGGAGTGTACTGGTTCCTGAACCTGTCTCTCCTCGTGTTTCGAGCCCGGCCTCTCTGTGGTAATTGGCCTCTCGATAAAAAAGAGGGATTATGTCCTCTTCCAAATCTGTAATTCAGCGTATTAGCCCAACTGTTGTTCTCGTCGGAACTAGACGATGCTGTGTCAGAAAAGGTTATATGTTTAGGAGTCCAATTGGACTGATTCGGACTTTGTTGGAAAAAATCCTTCTTTAAATAGGAGTAGGTGCGTTCTCTACTATAATTCTTAATATCCTTCTGGAGTTTCTCAGTTTTTTTAAGAATGTTATTCCTTTGGAAATCAGATATAACTGTCTCTAATTTTTTGAGAAACTCACGAGCATCTGTTGTAGCCGGATCCTCCAGAATTTGTTTTCCTAATTCAGCAATCTCTTTTTTCAATTTGTCAATGTATCATAATGCAGTTTCAATACTGAGGACCATCCAACTTCTTGAGCATTTGTTTGAAACGAAGCTGAACCCTACTTTGAAGTCCTCATCATCAACAAAAATAATAGGTATATTGAGCACTTGTACCCTACTGGAATAATATTATTATTCAAGCAATCAGTCAGGAATTTTGCATGCAACTCTGTTCTTATAAGTTTTTTGTGTAACCTTTCTAAATATTTACGTATTACACTTTGTTGAGTATTGTGGCTAGTATTACTAGATTGGGGTCCTAAAAGTGAAGGTCCACCTGCTATCTTTGCTATATACTCATCAGTATATGTCAGAGTTTCCTGTTCAGACATTAGAAAAAATCAATTGACAATTAAGGACTACAATAAAAATTACATAAACACACAAATGTGCAACATATATGCAGACAGAAACAGAATAACAACAACCAACCACTTTTGAAAAAGGGCCCTTGCAGACAGTGTCTGCGCTTACAATCTAATACAAAAATAGGGCAACCCAATAATCCCCTCGGGACTGGGTATAATCAATAACAAAATAAAGGCGTCCCTAGAGGAATCGCTTCGCTATTATTTCAGATTTCAAAACATGTCACATGTGTGAACACAATTTATCGCACTCAGGGAATTTCTCAAAGAACAATGTTGTATAAATATGCTACAGCAAGGTATTGTGTGAGAACCCGGATGCTTTAGTTACTCCGAAGGGGAGTACTTTGAATTGGTAGTGCTGTCCGTCCACTACAAACCGTAAATATTTCCTGTGAGCAGGATGAAAAGGAATGTGGAAGTAGGCGTCCTTGAGATCTAGAGTGACAAGGAAATCGCCTTGTTGGAGCAACAGTAGGACCTGTTGGAGAGTGACCATGTGAAAGGGGTCGGATTGTATGTACAGGTTTAACGGTCTGAGGTCTAGTATTGGTCTGCGAGTACCTTACTTTTGTGGGATGAGAAAGTAAAAGGAGTAAACCTACGTGCCTTGATGGTGTATGGGAACCGGTTCTATTGAGTGCTTTTGCATGAGAGAGAGAACCTCTTGTTGTAGAAGCGTCAGATGTTCTGTGGACATGGGACGTTGCTTGGGTGGTATGTGGGGAGGATTAGAGGTGAGTTCGAAGCAATTCCCATACTGGATACTTTGTCTCACCCACCAGTCTGTGGTGATGGAGTTCCAGACAGGTAGGAACTGTGATAGTCTTCCCCCGACTGGAGTGGAATGTGGCAGGGGAAGTGGAGGGAAGTCACTGTTTTGTGCTAGGGGAGGTGGGGGTGTTATTACCGCGGCCTCGTCCTTTTTTGTTGTTCCCTCTGTAACCCCCTTTAAAATATCCTTTGTTAGAGGAAGTTTGAGTGGGGCTCTTGTAAGAAAATGACGTATTGTCGGTGCCAATGGTTTTGGAGGTGCCCCTATAAAAGGAGCGACGAAAGGAGCCTCTGTTTGCTGGTAACTGTAAGGCCCCCATGGACTTAGATGTTTCAGTATCTTTTTTCATCTTCTCCAAAGATGTGTCTACAGTAGGCCCTAATAAATGTTCTTGATCAAAGGGTTGATTGAGAATCTGAGACTGTACCTCTTGTTTGAACCCCGATATACGGAGCCATGCGTGTCTGTGCAATAATACGCTTGTGTTAACGGCACGGGATGCTGTGTCTGCTGCATCCCGAGCACATTTAATAGAGGTGTTTGTGATTATCTTTCCCTCTCATATGAAGTTGTTAGCTTTTGCCTTATATTGGTCTGGGAGATGTTGCATCAGTGTCTCCATTTCATCATAATGTGCCCTGTCATATCTGGCCAGCAAAGCTTGGGCGTTTGCAATGCGCCAGTAATTTGCCGCCAGTGACGCAACCCGTTTACCAGATGCGTCCAATAGTTTGGATTCTTTATCTGGTGGTGGGGCATCACCTGTTGTTTGTGAGTTTGCCTGTTTACGGGCATTGGACACAACAAGGAAATCTAAGGGCAGTTGACCCTTGATATAAGCAGGATTATTTGGAGCGGCTTTATATTTTTTATCCACTCTGGGGTTGAGAACTCTAGCCCTGACAGGGTCTTTAAAAAGATCAGGGGCATGTTTAATGATACCTTTTAACATAGGTAAAATACTGGTGGACTTTTGGGATTGTGTAAAAGTCTCCACCAAACAATCTTCCTCCAAAGGGTGTGAGTGCAATTGTACACCATGATATTTGGCAGCCCTGTCAATAAGTTGTGCAAACCCTATGTTGTCGTCAGGAGGGGATGGTTTAGAGGGGTACGAGTCAGGTTCCGGTATGTCTGGGACATTACCATAATCGTCCCAGGGGTCAGGTGGGATAGTGTTGATGTCATCAACATCGTCATCATTCCCTTGTGGGTCTACATCCCCGTCCCCATCCCCATGCCCCAAGTCATCCTCATCATCTTGTGGTGCAGGTGAGGAAGGAGGTAAAGGAGAGAGTGGTATAGTTGGAAGAAGTGGAAGAACTGGGGGGGGAGGGTCTGAGAGGTGAAGTGGCAATGTCCTTCTTCTTTAAGGGTATTGGAGCTGCCTCTGAGGTGTCCAATTTCCTTTTTTTTAGGTAGTATGGCTATTATATGACCGGTATCAGGGTCAACATAGAGGGTTTTCTGTTTCGGAACCGGTGGATCTGGTAGAAACAAATCTTCAGAGCTTTTGCCTTTTTTCAGAGCCAGCAGTTTGGGCTCAGAGCGGTGCTTCGATTTAATGTCTGTTGCTTTAGGAGGGGTCTTGGCCACCTTATGCTTGAGTGGAGTTTTTGACTCCGAAAGTTTCTTCGGCTCTGAAGATGACCTGGGGCTTTTTCGGTGCCGAGGCATCAGGGTGTGGCACGGCGTCTGGTTTTGGCTTTTGCTACGGTGCCAGGGATGGTTTGTCGGTATCGGTACGCGGTTGGCTCGGTCCCGAACCACCTGAAGGCTTTTTTTTAACTTCCGAGCCGGGCCCGAGGGCGGGGCATCTGAAGCATTATCTTGGTGTCGACCTGAGCCCAAAGGCGAAGGTGTTACAGGAGCCTTATCTTGTGTTTTAGATGGGGCAGGGGCGTCGAGGTTGGTACTCACGATCCGTAGCCCTGGAGTAACCGTCTGATCATCGGCAGCGGAGTCGTCTTCCTTGGAGACGCTGATGTCTTCATCCTCGGGTTTGTTGTTGTTCTGGGACCTCGGCATCGAAGATGTCATCGGGCGCCGGGGCAGCTGATCGAGACATTATGTGACATCGAGCTCGGCGATCACGTATGGTCTCCTTAGATCTAAATGAAGCACAGGCCACACAGTCTTTGTCCTCGTGTTCTGGGGAGAGGCAAAGGTTACAGACCTTGTGGAGATCCGTGTGTGGGAATTTAGCACCACACAGGGGGTACTTTTTAAACGGAGTACTTTCCATTGACCGCAGGGCCTAATGGTGCAGATGGGCCCAGCGGCCCGCATGCACGACCGGAATCGAAGTTTTCGATTAAATTCTCGGATGCGCATCGAAGGGAAACGCGATCGAAACAATACCGTCGAGCGGTGAGGGACTGCGCAGCAAAGGGGGATCGAGTACTACACCGCCCCAGAGCGCAGCAATTCACATACGAACCCGATGGCGGAAAAAAACAATCTGGAGATGGAGTCGATGCCCATGCGCACTATCGTCCTAAGGAGGAGTCACCTATCTCGTGACTACAAAAGACTTCTTCCAAGACAAAACAAGCATTTGCAATGCAATAGTTCTCGCAACTGCGATATTCTGAGGTATTGGCATTGTAAATGGCAAGCCTTTTATTTATCTGTTTAAAAAACCTTCAATAATATAAGGCATGGTCTTTTACAATACTAATAGGTCAATGTTTCTAAAATGCGAGACCTATTGCATTGCAAATGCTTATTTTTAATACAGATGCGTTCTCCCATAAGAAGGAGCGTGCAATAAGGAATTGCCAAGCCCAGGCGGCACTTCCTGTCAGGATAAACTGTCCCAACAGAGCCAGCTTAATCGAATCTGTAGGGTGCTGACGATAAAACAGAATGTAGTAAACAGACACTGCAATGAATTCACACCACTCAGTTTTGAGGGACTGAGTAGAATTAAAACCCATTGGTCAGAGTTCGAATCCGGTGATGCACAATTGGCATCTTATCTTTCTGCGTCAGTGTAGTAGCGAACTAAGTAGGTGAGGTGAGGTGAGGGATAACATGACCTGACATTTACAGCACTACCAAACTGCACCTCTGGATCAGCGAGTTCGAAATTAAATAAAGCACGTGATCGTCCTAATCAATAATTGCAAATGGTCAAAAAGCTGCAATACATTCTCTAACACCAGAGCGGTGGTCTCTCGAACTGTGAAATGCAAGTCTGAAAGCAGCACTAAAGATAGAGGCTGATGACTGAAAAACAAGGGATAAATGGGCCTCGGAAAGAACTAATGGGTTCGTTATGCTATGGGAATTCAGATTTGGTGCCAACGTGCGAAATGCCACGCAGAGCGCTGCCAAAGGTTAGATGAATAGAGATATGAATGCGGCTCGGGTAGCTGTAAAGAAGCAGTAAGTACTTGAACGAAAGGCCTTCGCCTCAAGCAAGGCAAAACAAAATTCGGCCACTGGGAGCAATCTATTTTTTTCATTACACGAAATGTCCCGCACGCATTTTCCACATTCCAAAATGCATTAGGCAGCAATTTCCAGTTCCTTGTGTGCGCTCTAGGGAATGTCAAGTTTTTTTCCTGAAAGTTTTCACTTATCTTGAAATGAGTTATCAAAATGTATGAATATAAAGGTCCTGTAAACAAACAATTAAAGACAGCCAGACAGATAACATCAAACGTGAACCCAACAAGTTACTTCTCTCTAGCCCTGCCTTCCTCTTACACAAGCACTGTCTGGAATTCCCACAGCTTCTAATGCATGCAACGCTTTCCAGATGCTGCATTTAAAGCAATCCACAAATTGGCAGAAGGGCTCAAGTAGAGAGACAATCCCAAAGACAATAGGTCTCCCTGGTAGTAGACACCTACCATCAGTAGCCCTACATTAGGTTATATATTTATTTTGTTTTATCACAGAGTGACTGAACCAACTAGTCCTGACGAATGCCACTGAAATCCGAGTTGGGTCACCCTTAGGCAGAAACACGTTGGCCATTTAAGGGGAACATTATTTCCAGATTCCCTGTCACCTCTCTTTTTTCCATCTCTATCCACTGGGGGCACCAGAATGAAACTGACATTAAGCCCAACAAGAAATAGTTTTAACTCACCACATTTCTACATATAGCACTCTGCCTCTTGCCCATACTTGGCTCTGATCCAAAACAAAACCCCTCAGCTACTCTCCTTTGGAGAGTTGTAGCCCCCACCAGGTACTATCCAGTCCTGCTGCGAGGAGGGAACCCAGTGATGAAGCATGCCACCTTTGGATGGGTGAGGGTGCTTGTCCTAATAAAGCATTTTCTCACATACACAGACACGCCTTTTTATGACCAGGCGTACTTTTGTGTGATTTCCAGTTCGTACCACCTCAGTTACTCTGTGTCCGAAGCACACTTCATTGTGGTTCGGTTAGGAAAAGAATGTGATGCCATATAAATCACAAACTTACAAAGCTATGTTGTATTTAAAGGTAGAAAGTTCTATAAGCTCAGAGACAGATGTACACATAACAACCCCTCCTTATTTCTTCTATCTAGTCAAAGACTCAGTTAAAACATTAAATTACACATAAGGACACATAAGGATTCATATTAAAACAGTTGCTCTGAAATTGGGTGTTTTACATAGCATTGCATTACAATGTTGGAAATAAGTTAGCGAGCACTTCAGCACAAACAAGACAGAGCAACTAGTAACTCCATGACTCACCTTTTCCAAATGTTTTTAGGCTTTCCGGCACCGCAAACCGACGTTTGACTTCTAAACAAAGAAAGATATTTTATATACTATTAAACTAGGCAGCAATTTGAAAACTGGGTGATTAACCATAGGTGTCATTTAAGGAACTGAAAAAAATGAGTGCAAAAAGAAAATGAAAGACATAGATTTAAATATTCTAAGTGACTGGAACTATGTTCAATATATCCTTCTCTTTGAAATGACTAAAAGTAAAGGACGAACTCCATTGTACAATGATTGGAGGCAACGTGAAATAGAAAATAAAAATTAAATAGATATGTAGCCGGAACCTATGGTTGCGGTGTCAAGAAAAGCACATGAATTGAACAACAGACTAAAGGACACTGTGTACCTCTACATCTTGAAACCTCAACCAAAGGGCCCATTGTACTTAGTACAACCAGCATTGGCATCGCCAATAGGTCTCGCCTTTCTGACCTCATAAGTGTTTAGCCAAGCACCACATTATCCTGAGTGCTGTGCCACCAGGGATTGTAGAGAAATAAAGTTACTACACACTGGTTCATGCAGTCTGATTCAGAAATACATGCTTGCCTCAGGAGACATTCATGGCCACATTCCCTGGCTTTTTAACGCACAGATAGAAAGTCAAATGCCTCGATGCAAGTAAACAGCACTATAACATTCTGTGTGCGACTACATCACTAGAGTTTTAACCAGCCTTCAATAATGAGTGTAAGGGGAAAGTTTTGCTTAACATAATAAGATGACGGATTTAACACACATCCCGCTGTAAACTTTGCACTGACTTTACAAAAGCTGAATTATTTGAGCAGTTCATGAACCTTGCAATATGTGAGTTCTGGCTGTCTCCGAATCACCAGATCAGAGATGCTGCAAATCACAGTAAAGCAAGCCATTAGATACAGCCAATATTCATGTCTTGAGATGATGGGCTACAGATAATAATAGTGGAGATACACTGAGCAGAAAAAACAGAAGCGATGATATTGGAAACTTAAATTTCATTAGAGTGGCCTCCAGCTTAACTGATGTCACGTTGTAGTCTATTTGCATTGCCAGCTCATGAAGCAGTGTTACATATATTTTTTTTTTTTAAATCTAAAAACAAACATCTTCTTGCCTCAATTATTAATCGTAAAATGTTTTCATGAATGACTTGGGTGAGAAACGCAATGAAGATTACACACACCGAGCTGCATTGTAGTAGAAGTTAAACAAGCATTGGCAAAGCCCAAAAGCCAAACCTAAGAATGAATGATGGCATTTTCCCTTTCTGATAATTGCAGCAATGTGTGCCTTCACAGCAGAGCCATAAACTACTTCCTACGAAATCCTTTTCCAACCATGTCAATGCACAACTGTAAGCCACCTCCTCTGGGACGAGAAGACGACTCGAATAGCCATGCAGAAATTGGTAAGGGGCTGGTATGATGGCAGGATTGACCTACCCAATATCAAAACATACTATTGGGCCTCACAGATCATTGTCGTGAACCAGTGGTTACATGCCCAGCAAGATGAACCAGGCCTTCACATGGATAGACATACTCTTGGTGCTGGAGGCGTTCTGGGTGCCCTATACAATAAATCCCGTAAAAGCACAATAATGGGGCCGACTGCACATACGGTACACATTTGGTTCACTGCGCTCCGAGCGCTGGATTAGGAAGTCTTAACGCAACACACACCACTCTGGAACACCCGACGACTAGGTAGGCTAAGAAATAGCAAAGGTTTCGCCCAATGGGACCTCATAGGTATATCAAAGATAGGGGACCTCTGGCGAAAAGGTGGGGTCATCTCATTTTCCCAACTTCAAGAGACATATGAGATGGCATCGTCGGAACACTATCGATATCTACAGATTGAACATGCGCTCTTGAAAGTTATTCCACCAGGCACTGATCTCCCCAAGTCCTCGCCACTTGAGGACTGACTGTTGACGGACTACATGACCAAAAGAGCCATCTCCCTGATGTATTGTAAAATTGTAAATAACCAGCGGGATCCCACGGCCGCCCTTCGTGAGAAATGGCAGACTGAGCTGGGGGGCGCTGGACGACACGGACTGGCAGGAGGTGCTAGTGTTGCAACGTGGAATATCAAATTCCCCTTTCGTCACAGACCAAAATCCTCAACAGCAAATTCACTCATATACATCCATTGGTGGGGCCCATAACACCAATACTTACTCTCCGTTGATCTGCTTTCCTAGGGAAATAAGCTTCCAAACGCTGACATGAAAGGAATACCTTTACCTTACCCTAAATATATTGACTACAACCCTAAGATATTCCTCTCATAAGGAGATGAATCATTTAGTTGTTATCTATGATTTTAGTGATTAAACTCATCTATTTACACACTACTTCTTTATCTTAATTCTCTTCTTCAAATAATCAACACAACACATTTGTCAATTAATCAAATATTCTTTATCTAAGAAATATTACAAGAATCGTTAGAAATCATCATCATCATGTCAGAGCATCATATTTACCTATTCTGGCTAAAAGTCGTCCTCTAAGTCAGTCAGGTCAGGTCAAAATCTTTATTCAGCAAAGTTAGGCCACGATTCAGTCTTTCAAAGATTCAGGATAACAGCTGTCCAACAGTGTCACCGTCCTCTCCGTCAGCATAACGTCAGGAAATCGAGTTTGTCAAAGAAGAGCGAGTTTTTTTAGTTCAATTCCCTACCTACTTTTAGAATGAAAATAATGTCAAAAAGTATCAAGATCGGGGTTTAGAAAGTCCTGATTGGTCAACTTGGGGTCGCGAGGTGAAGTTCTCAGGGTGTCCGTGTGATGAACTCATCGCACTTGCTGGTTCCAGTTTTTAAATTGGTCATTGTCTTTGGTACTGGCGATGTTCCCGGAGCGACCTTGAAGTGTACATGTTCTCCCGGGGTCAGGTCCAGGCCACTGCTGCTGGCGGTGACGCCTGCGCACTTCACCCAGAACCTCGTGTTGTCAGGGTAGTCACGTTCAACGTCTCGTTCAGCCATCTTGTCTGGGCCGAAATAGTCAACTTAAGCAAAAGAAACACAAAAACGTAATTAAAACCTAGAAATGGCGAATAAAATGTTATCCCTTCGCTAATACCCATATGTGTGTGTATTTATCTAGCAGAAGCAACACTCAGAGCGGTTTATACTCACTTAATAAAGCACAAATCACAAATACATCCCCAAAGCAACATATAACATGCAATATTCTAATTTTCTACTATTAGTATGCGTAGTTAAGTTAGTTTACAATTAGTATAGCCATGCAAAGTGCAATTCCCACGTGTAATTCTTTTGTTAGTATGATTGATAAGTATTTCACTGCAAACCAATTAATAAATTACTATTAGTTAATTATTCAGATTAATAAAAACATGCAGAATGGGGGGGTATACAAAATTGTGTACTACCCGCTCCAGCAATCCCCCCTTTGGTGATTATATCACCACACTAATCAAAAATTTTGTATCCCTTTTACGGAACTTTAAATTGATTTCTTGTTTCATTCATATTTCAGTTTCCCCTGTTTCTTCTCTTTTTGCTGTTTTATACATGCTATCCTTTAACTCTTCTAGTTCTATTTCTTCAAATTCTCTTTCTTGTTTCTTATCCCTGCTCCTTAAGTTTTCTCTTTTTATTCTTTTCTGATTTTTATTCTTTCTACAACAAATACAACCTAGTCTAATTAATAATACTAAGATAATCACACATGTTAATGGAAATAATATCTTACCTATGAATGTTCTACCTAATTTTACTACAAAGTCTTTAATAGCTGATATTTTCTTACCAATCTTCTCCCAGACACCTTCAACCTCCAGTGGTACAATTTTGTCATGCAATTCTGTAATATTCTTAATATAAATGTTCAAATCTTTAATTTCGCCAGGAATGTAAGTACAACAATGTTGAACTTTCAGCATTCCACAGACTCCACCCTCTTTTGGCAATAAAATATCAAGGGCAAGTCGATTTTGCATTACCATAGCACGCATGGCAACCATTTCTGTATTTACCAATAAGAATCCTCCAGCGGTGCTTGTTGACAAGCGGTCCACTACTGTTGAAAGTTTTCTAATTTTGTTTGCATACAGAGATATTCCCACTGTGTGTATCAGTGCTCCAAATATGTCACCAACAATTTCAGTCCAAGACTCTCTCTTACTATGTGCTAAATAACTACCTAAGCTATGTACACCATCTTCTCCTCTATCCATATGAAAAATCTTTGGAAAAAACAGGCCAACATAACATGTGCCATACCAATGGTCTGGCAAACGATAATATGCCCTGTTCCCACAAATGAAATACAGTCCTGGAAAGGCTGGATCTCTTCCACCTTTAAATCCCCATCCTCCCATGATTCGGTATGCATCATGGCACTCACTATTCCCTAGAAAATAATTGTCATACGCCGTCTGATTCCTTCTTATACACAATTTCCCTTTCTGAGGCCAATCTAAAGCCATAGTTGGACTTGTTTCCCCTTTCAAGTGTTTCTCCGTTTCTACATCCCAAACTGTTTTCTCCACTTTCCCTTCTGACGCCTTTCTATGCATTTTCAATCTTCTTTCTTCAACCATATCTAAAAATGTCTTCTCTTCCTTCTTTAAACTGCAAGTCAAGTTATTTCTAAATATATATTCTAAGGTTAGTTCTTTAGTCTCTAAGAAAAATTCACCTAATACCTATGCAGGATTTACCTTGTTTAGTTTGGTAATTGCTGGTACTTGTGAAAATATAGGGGCATATCAACAAGGGCTTTATCTCTGCTTTTTTGGCTTTAAAAGCCAAAAAAGCAGAGATAAAACTATCACCCTATCAACAACAGGGTGCTAACACGCAAATTTGCATGTTAGCACCCTTTTACTCTACGCTTCCCCTTGCATCTCTAATGAGATGCAAAGGGGGCGTTCCAGAGTAAAATAATAGGAGAAATGTCGCTAAGCGACATTTCTCCTATTATCAAGAATGTCGCTAACCCTGTTAGAGACAAAAAAAGCAGCGCTAACCGCGGTTAACGCTGCTTTTTTACGTCTGCTAATTTTCAGACTTAGCCATGATATCCTATGGAAGGAGGATATCATGGCTAAGTTTGCCTGTCCCTATCAACAAGGTAACGTGTGATTATCGCTGGGTTTCCAGCGATAATCTCACGTTAGCCTGTTAGCGTATAGATTTTTATCGCTATTGAGATAAGCGTTGCTAATAGCACGCTATCTCAGCGATAAAAATTCACGCTAGCTGGCGATAATTATCCTCACGCTAAGAGCGCTGAGCGATAATTATCGCCGGTTGTTGTTGATATGCCCCATAGTATCTACATCTGAAAAATAATACTCTAATTTACCTGTTTGATAAAATAAACTAGCTATTACACTACATGTTATTCCATATGTTACAGGAAGGTGATGATAAGTCACTCCTTCAGATACAGATGCAGGTAATTGCATACAAACGTAGCAATCCCTTACGTCCATTGTTTTTACATATTCATACAACAATTTTGAAAACACATTGTTAGAAAAATCTGTTATTGACCTATCTTTATGTAAATAGTTTTTATCTATTCTAGTTGGAACTACCTTTTGAACTCTCCCTATATTAGTTATGTTATCACTATGTCCTTCTAATGTATCTACAGTAACTTTAAATGAAATTAGTAGAGCAAGAATACTCCAAAGAAGCATTAATAATCCTGTACAACAACAACACATTTTGCACCATCTTCTAAGGAAGGTACATCTACTTTTGCTACTTTCTATGTTTGGCATCTTTCTAAAATGAGCCGTGTCTTTTGGCTTAGCCTCTTCTACTTCACAACTAGTTTCTAACCCAAGGCTTCTAAGCACCTACGTGGTTCTACCAGTTTTTGTCTTTTTCAGTATTTTATTGTCTTTCCATCAGTAATTTTCTTGTCTCATTCAGTTTGGCATCTCATCATCCTTCACTTTCCCTTCGTTCTCAACATATAGGTTGTCCTGAACATCCGCTTCTTCTCCAATATCGGACAAGATAACTCTCAGGATTTCCGATTCTTCGTCTTCCTCAACCACTTTTCGGTACAACCAACTCCTTGGCTATCCGCCTCTACTTTCATTTCAGGCAGGGCCACATATGTCCATTCCGGTGATTTATATTTCTGGTTAGGTTTCCTTGTTCTTTTGCTTTCTTTGACTACTGTTTGTTCTTCTCCTTTCGATTTCTCCTGACTCGTCACTTCGTTCACCTGTTCAGCTCTTGGCGAATTTACACGCGTCAGTCGATATCTTAGTCTCTTTATTTTGTTTGGCCACACCTCGTCTTTTGCCGCTCTTTTCAATTTACTCCCTTTATCATTCTTTTCAGCTCTCCAAGCTCTCTTTCTCAGAACTCGGCCTTCTGGTATTTCATCTTCGCTTCCCTCAGACTCTGTTTCAACTTGCTTTTTACCTTCAACGATTTCTTTTTCCACCACTTCTTTTGTTTTCCCTACTTCTGTCCCTCCTCGAATCTCCGACACGCAATCTTCCTGCTGACTACTTGTCCCTGCTTCTATCTGGATGTTGGAGTTCCCTACACCTCCTTGGGGGTCTTCCGCAATAATCTTTCCCTCTCTCTCTGTATCTGGCACCTGTCCATCTAAAGGTGTTGTTTCAGGTGGAATTTCTCTCAATCTTCCATCTGGCACTTCCTTCTCATGGATTTCTTTCATTGTCTCTCCACTGAACTTTTCTTTGTTCTTTCCTTGTACTTTCTTGGAAGAATGTGCTCATTGTTCTGTCTCTGAGTCTGAACTGGCATCAGAAATCTGTAGCCTTCTCCTCAGGGAATTACTTTTGGGGACCAAAGTTAAACTTGGTTCTGTCTCCCCCCTTTCAGCGTTTTCTCTTTCTTTGTCTTTTGGCTCTCCATCATCCGACTCAGTACTGGATTCTGATTCATCAAAATACTCCTTTTCTTTACAGTCAACTGGATTTGGAATTCTCAAAGTATGACTTGCATGGATCCAGTTCTTCAATCCAACACACTTCACAGCTGTTGTTGTGGTCAAGATGACTTGCCTTGGTTTTCCCCACCTGGGAACTAAACAGTTTCTTCTTCTGTGTACTTTTATCCTTACCCAGTCCCCAGGGCTTAGATCATGGGCTGGCTTATTTTCAAGAGTGGTGGCATCTGCTCCAACCTGATGAAACACAGAATGGACTGCGTCAGCCAGGCTTTTACAGTATTCCAACACCATGTCATCAGTTATAGTCATCAGCTTGTTGACTGGTATAAACACATGGCGCATGGCACGTCCCATGAGGATCTCATGCGGACTTAAACCAGTAGTTCTGTCTGGAATTGATCTAATAGTCATGAGTACTAGAGGCAAGACATCAGGCCATTTCATACCTGTGGCTAAACACATTTTCCCTATTCTGTTTTTGATAGTACCATTCATTTGTTCTACTACACCAGAAGCCTCTGGTCGGTAGGCACAATGCAGTTTTTGTTGTACATTCAATGCTTCACAAATCAGTTTTATGATCTCATTATGAAAATATCCCCCTCTGTCTCATTCAATTGCTACTGGGAACCCAAATCTGGGAATTAATTCTCTCAAGAGTAATTTGGCTACTGTCATTCCATCATTTCTTCTTGTTGGGAACGCCTCTACCCACCTGGAGTATAGGCATACCATTACCAAAACATACCTCAACCTGTTACAAGGAGGCATCTCAATGAAATCCACTTGCATTCTGGTAAAAGGTCCTCCCTCTCGACCTATTGTTCCTAGACTCACTACTGTCTTTCTTCCTGGATTGTATTGCTGACAAATTAGACATCTTTGACAAATACTTTCTGCTACAAGCCTGAACTTGGCATTATACCAAGTTTGCTTAAAAGACCTAATCATAGCGTCTCTCCCTATATGTCCCTGTCCATAATACATCCGTGCCATGGCAGACATCATGCTATCAGGCATAACTGGTCTTCCATCTCGATAGACCCACACATGATCTTTTTCTCTTGGCGCACATCCTGCTTTTACCCACTGTTTCACTTCTTCCTCTACTGCTTCTTCCTGCAATTGTCTTACCTCTTCCCATGTTCCCACAGTGTTAGTAAACATTGGGAAACAAGAAATCAACTCCCTTTCCTTTGCCCGATTTATTGAATTCTAATTTCGTGCACAATATTGTGCCATATCATTGGCAAATTTGTTTCCAGTGGCAATGTAATCACCACTGCGACTATGAGCAGCACATTTTACCACAGCCAATTGCCTAGGCAGCTGTATTGCCTCAAGCAATTTTCCAGCCACTTCAGCATTCTTAATGGGAGTTCCACTTGAGGTTAGGAAACCTCTTTGCAGCCAAATATGGCCAAAATCATGGACCACCCCGTAGCCATACTGGCTATCAGTTATCACAGTCATTCTCACACTTTTCCCAATCTTACATGCTCTGGTCAGGGCGATAAGTTCACCTACTTGGGCCAAACTTACTCCTTTCAAATAGGATGCTTCCATCACTGCTGCAACTGTACATACTGCATATGCTGCACTCAGCACTCCATCATCTGTTCTCAAACAAGATCCATCAACAAACATGACATAATCACTTTCTGGCAAGGGTTCATGTTTTATGTCAGGTCCTGGTTTTGTACAGAAATCAAGTACATCCAAACAATCATGATCAGCTTCATCTCTTACCTCCACATGCTCTACATCAGGCAACAATGTTGAAGGATTCACATTCACACATCTCACAAGACTCACATTTGTTGCACCCAAAATGACCTTTTCATACTTAGTCAGTCGGCTGGGCGTCATATACTGAGTATGACTCCTTGTTAAAAGAATCGCCACATCATGAGGTACAAACACTTTCACAGGATATCCCATCACAATTCGCTCACTCTGTTCCAAACTTCGACATGTAGCAGCTACTGCTTTCAAACACCCAGGAAGGGCTACAGCTACTGGGTCCAACATGGATGAAAAAAATGCAATTGGTTTCCTCAGTTTTCCATGCTTCTGTACTAGAACAGAGAGTGCACATCCATTTCTCTCACTGCAATACAACTCAAACTCCTTGTCAGAGTCAGGCATACCTAATGCAGGCGCTTCACACAATCCTTCTCTCAATTTCTTGAATGCTGCCAACTCCTCTTTGTTCAAATCAATTGGATCTCTCACATCACTTCTGGTCAATCGTACCAAAGGTTTTGCAATCAATGAAAAATTGCCTATCCACTGACGACAATATCCAACCATTCCCAGAAACATTCTCACTTCTCTTTGGGTCATTGGTGGACTCATTCTTTTTATGATCCTGATTCTGTCTATGGTTATTTTCCTGTGTCCTTTCTCAATGCTGTGTCCCAAATATTGGACTTCTTTCTTACAAAATTGTAATTTCGATGGTGACACTTTTAGTCCTCCATCTGCCAAATGATTCAGCAAAGCTACTGTGTCTACCTCACAAGCTTCACGAGTTTTCGATGCCACAAGCAGGTCATCGATATATTGGACTAATACTGAATTTTCAGGCATTTCTAGACTTTCCAAAGACTTCTTCAATAGCTGATTAAATATCGAGGGGCTTTCTGTATACCCCTGTGGAATTCGGCACCACACCAAAATACGCTTGCCGAAATGAAATGCAAACATTTACTGACTGTCATGATGCAATGGGATGGAAAAGAAAGCATGGCACAGATCAATCACTGTGTACCATTCTGCGTCGTGAGGAATCTGATATAAAATCACAGATGGATTTGGTACAATGGGACAACATGATACAACAATTTTGTTTATCTTTCTCAGATCTTGCACTATCCTGAACTTTCCACTAGGCGTTTTCAGTCCCATTATTTGTGAATTACATGGGCTACTCATTATTTCTCTCAAAATTCCTTGTTTTATCATTGTCTCAATCACTGGAGTAACTCCTTCGATTATTTCAGGGGTCAATTTATATTGTGGGACATTTGGGTAACATACTCCTTCTTTTACAGTTATTTTTACTGGCTCTACATTCCTCATCAATCCTACATCTTCTCCTGTGAAGTCCCAAACTTCTGCTTTTACTGATTGTTTTAATTCTTTTGGTAATTTGTCAAGGTTAAATACAGCATAGGTTCCTGTAACCTCTTTCTCTCTGTTTGCCATTGTCATTTTATACAGCACATCATCATCTGGTGTTTCAAAGGCTATTCCATCTGGAGTACAAAATATGGTGCAATTCATTTTGCACAATAAATCTCTACCTAACAAGTTCACAGGACTGGTATCGCACACTACGAATCTGTGCATTTCAGAAAATTTCCCTATACTAACTTTCACTGGTTCTGTAAGGTAAGTTTTAATCTGTCTGTTGGATACACCAACTACTTGGATCGTTTCATCCGAGAGAGGAAGATTCTTGGCATCAGCTGATCTAACAGTTGATCGAGTAGCGCCAGTATCAACTAGGAAAGTAGTATTTTCATTATTAACTTTTCCTTCTACAAATGGGCCTGTCTGGTCTACTTCTAGAGTTGCACCAAGTACGCACTCTTCTTCCTCCCTTCGGCACCGTCAATAACCCTCTTCTAAATCGCTTTCATCGCGTTGCAGCCAATACTGCGAAGCAGCGCTAGCGCGTTGCGGCTTATTTACCTGTTCTTCGTTGTGGAATCCATTCTCCTTACTATACTTCTGGCAATTTTTGTTCTGTGGAAAAGGTGGTTTTGGCACCTGATTCTGTTGTGTTACACCCTGCTGTTGTCGTTGCTGTTGACCACTCACCTCATTCTGCACCTGTGGATTCAATGATGGATTTTCATCGTTAGTACTTGGTGGAAATTTACACTCGGATTTCCAATGCCCTATCCTACCGCAATTATGACACGGAAATTTCTTTTTGCTTCCTCAATATTCCCTTTATTTTTCCCAGGATTACATTTTTGTTTCGACCAAGCTTGTTCCACTAATTGTGCTTCCTGTCTCTCTGCTACCTCTACTTGTGCCCACATAGCCCTCTCTTTCAGTTTTCGCTGTTTTGCTTCAATTTCATCACTGTAATATTTAGCAATACTTCGTCTATTTTCTTGTTTTGCCAATCTACCGTATGCTGTTTTATCATTTCACTAATTTCTGGACGAAGACCATATACAGATCTGTATACGAAATGACTCAAATCCTTGTCACTTTGATTTTCATCTCCACTGAATTGTTTAAAGGCTAAAATTAACCTTTCATAATAGGCATGTACTGATTCTTTACTCTCCTGATGTGTTCTGTCAATTTTCACCCAATCTGTCTCTTTAGGGGGTACCTTGTTTTTTTAAAAATCCCATAACCAGTTCATATTTCATCATTACCTCGGGGTCTGGAGCTCCCGTCTTTGGATTCATTGGGTATTCCTGTGTCGGCCAATCTATTACTATTTTACATTCTGTCCATAGATATGCTGGTACGATTATGTCAAACAAGCTATTCAGATCGATCCACAATACATTGGATAATTTCACAAATCTATCCACCTGTCTATACCACTCAACGGGTTTTTCACGCAGTCGAGGGAAGTCATTCGTAAATGACAAAATATCCTGTCTAGTCCATGGTACATGTACATATCCTCCTCCTGGAATCTCTCTCATAGGGCATTCTGTCACAACCTTCTCTTTTTCTCTCACAGGGTAGGCTGAAAACGTTTTGTCTGAAATTTCATCTAGTTTACGATACCATCTTCTTTTCCATTTGTCCACATCTCCCCATTTTCTCGACAAAATAATTATCTCTTTAATCTGACCTATTCGTCCTGTGGTATTCATGTTTTCAATGTCTTTTCCGGTGAAATCTACTCGATAGGGTTTCTGTAGTGCTTTTACCTTTTCAATATCAATACCCATTACATTTGCCACTTCTTCTAATCTTTCCATGTTACGCTTTTGCACAGAAATAACAACTCCTCATCTTGGTAGGTTTTTAACTTCTCGGTCGGGATAGTTCCTACTATTAATTCTTCCAGTACCATTCGTAATTTGGCTACATCTATTGACTGGGAGTCTTTGTCTTTCTTTTGCAAGCTTCTCAACCATTCACTCAACTCCTCTGTTGATGGTCCTACTGGCTTTTCTATATTTCCTTGTCCAAAATCTTTTTGAGTTTCTGACATTGTTTCTATCATTGTCATACGCTTTTCTGCACAGTTTTGACCTAAAAACTGGTTATTTGAAAAATTCGGTTCAATCATACTCATAGTTTGGCTCCATGGATTCTCACTCTGACTCATTCTTGGTTGTTCAACCGGTTTACTACTTTTATAAGGGACTGTCAAACAATGTTCGCTATCTTTCTGCTTATCAAAAATAGGCATTACTGGACCTATCGTTACTGGAACGGTTACCGCTTCTAAATTCTTAGTCAATTCTCTT
The DNA here is from genome assembly GCF_964204655.1 of Triturus cristatus. Lineage (NCBI taxonomy): Eukaryota > Metazoa > Chordata > Amphibia > Caudata > Salamandridae > Triturus > Triturus cristatus. The sequence goes on along the minus strand of NC_140594.1, from coordinate 636,286,099 downwards.
ATTTTCTCGGTTAATTCTACGGTCGTTTTTGCTAGTTTTGCTGAATTTTCTCCATCTAATTTCCTTCCAGACTTCTTTTCTACCTCTCTAATGGAATTGTTTCTTCCCAAATCTTGGAACTCTGGTTCCGATTTTATGATTCGTACTGTTTCTTTCATTGGGGCAGTTGGGCTTAATATTTCTGGTTCTGGTCGGTATGGTGGTGGATTCTTATAAAACATATCATCAAGAACATCATCCTCTGATTCATTCATTCCATACCCTCTTGATTCCGCATTATGCCTCTTTTCTACACACTTTCGTCCGTCATTCTCTCCTGCTGTTCTTACGGGAAACAAACCCTCAGTCATACTCGATTTCTGCCACCTTCTCATTCGATCATCATGCGTCTCATGTCCGTCTGATCTGCCAAACAGGTACCGATATCCTCTACCATTTCTCTGTCTTTCTCGGTCATGCATCTCGTCTTCCCACTCCGTCAAAGCCTCAAATATGAGTCGGTCTAGGTCTCGGTTCTAAATTCATCATTTTCTCTCTCAAATTTCTCAAAACAGCCAAATTAAATGAACCATGTTCCGGAAAAGCTAACACTCCGTCCTTCTCGGTATATTTGACCCAATTATCTAACCAAATACAAGTGTGATATCCATATTTCGCAACCATAAAGGATGCAGGGGTTTTCGGTGGAGGAAGTAACTATCCTTCCCTAGTTATGATCGGTTTGTCCTTCTTAAACCACTTCCTAATTCTACCAAACCATGACTTTTTCTCCTTTTCTGGTGGATCGTAATACATTTTCCCTTCTTTCGTATCTCACTAATCTCTTTTACAACTGTACCACTTTTCTATCCAATCGTAGCGCGACTATGTCACTTTTACAATTCTCCAATCCCAGCGCGACTCTCACTAACTCACCAATCGGGCGCGTTTACGTCACCCTGTATTTCTCCACTCCTAGCGCGGCGTACACTGATGCACCAATCTGGAGCGTTTTACGTTTTTGACTGACTGTCCAATCCCAGCGCGGTTGTTCTGACGTCAGCAGCCGCTGCGGCAGCTCCTGCTCCTGTCTACCCCTCCTTCACAAAATCCGCTCAGTAAGTTTTTGTTTCAATTTCTACAATTCTGTTAGTTACAACATAAAAACACCACCATTGTCCGCTTCGCTAACCAAGGAATAGCAATGGAACTTTCTCACGAGAATTCCGTCTTTCCCAAGAGTAGCGCTTACCTCTGGCCTACTACGGAAACGTTACTTCCGTTGATAAAGTAGCACATCCCTCTACTTTACCCTTCTAAAAAGCATTAGCTAACCGTTTCTCCAGAATTAAGACACATAGTTGGAGACCCAATGCTCCTGAGAAATAAAACTAGAGTTTCACAATTAACCCGAATGACTTTTCATTCACGCACTTTCACACAAGAAAATGTAGTACATTCACACAGAATCCTGTCTTTCCCGAGAACAGCGAACAGTCTGTCCTACTACAGAATTATGACATACGTTAACAAAGCAGCGCTTCCCTCTCCTTTGTCCTTCTAGCAAGCTCAGAGAACACCTGTTACCTTTCCAGTGATAAGCGTTATTGGAATGCCATTTGGACTCCTGGTACCTAGGACCAAAATTTCACAGGTAACCTTCGCTATCATACACACTTCTCTCACACAGAAAAATGTCTCTAATGGCAACACACGACGATGTCACTGAATCGAACCCAGACAATGTGTTGTGCAACTTCAATCGTTACACGTTTCTCCCTGTATACCTAAAGGGCAACAACAATTCCGTCTTTCCCGAGAGCAACGCTTACCTCTGCTCTACTACGGAACCGTTACAAACTTCTGACTTTCTACATCCCAGAAGCCGTGCAAACAACATAAAACTCGACGTGACTCAACATAGAGTGTTAGTACATAAACCAATATCAATAACCAATAATCAATAAGCTATTTACAAGCAATAATCACCAAACCAAACAATAAAAACCATCATACTGCTACCAGAAAAACTGTTGCAGCGTGGAACATCAAATTCCCCTTTCGTCACAGACCAAAATCCTCAACAGCAAATTCACTCATATACATCCATTGGTGGGGCCCATAACACCAATACTTACTCTCCGTTGATCTGCTTTCCTAGGGAAATAAGCTTCCAAACGCTAACATGAAAGGAATACCTTTACCTTACCCTAAATATATTGACTACAACCCTAAGATATTCCTCTCATAAGGAGATGAATCATTTAGTTGTTATCTATGATTTTAGTGATTAAACTCATCTATCTACACACTACTTCTTTATCTTAATTCTCTTCTTCAAATAATCGACAAAACACATTTGTCAATTAATCAAATATTCTTTATCTAAGAAATATTGCAAGAATCGTTAGAAATTATCATCATCATCATTTCAGAGCATCATATTTACCTATTCTTGCTAAAAGTCGTCCTCTAAGTCAGTCAGGTCAGGTCAAAATCTTTATCAGCAAAGTTAGGCCACGATTCAGTCTTTCAAAGATTCAGGATAACAGCTGTCCAGCAGTGTCACCGTCCTCTCTGTCAGCATAACGTCAGGAAATCGAGTTCGTCAAAGAAGAGCGAGTTTTTTTAGTTCAATTCCCTACCTACTTTTAGAATGAAAATAATGTCAAAAAGTATCAAGATCGGGGTTTAGAAAGTCCTGATTGGTCGACTTGGGGTCGCGAGGTGAAGTTCTCAGGGTGTCCGTGTGATGAACTCATCGCACTTGCTGGTTCCGGTTTTTAAATCGGTCATTGTCTTTGGTACTGGCGACGTTCCCGGAGCGACCTTGAAGGGTACATGTTCTCCCGGGGTCAGGTCCAGGCCACTGCTGCTGGCGGTGACGCCTGCGCACTTTACCCAGAACCTCGTGTTGTCAGGGTAGTCACGTCCAACGTCTCGTTCAGCCATCTTGTCTAGGCCGAAATGGTCAACTTAAGCAAAAGAAACACAAAAACGTAATTAAAACCTAGAAATGGCTAATAAAATGTTATCCCTTCGCTAATACCCATATGTGTGTGTATTTATCTAGCAGAAGCAACACTCAGAGCGGTTTATACTCACTTAATAAAGCACAAATCACAAATACATCACCAAAGCAACATATAACATGCAATATTCTAATTTTCTACTATTAGTATGCGTACTCAAGTTAGTTTACAATTAGTATAGCCATGCAAAGTGCAATTCCCACGTGTAATTCTTTTGTTAGTATGATTGATAAGTATTTCACTGCAAACCAATTAATAAATTACTATTAGTTAATTATTCAGATTAATAAAAACATGCAGAATGGGGGGTATACAAAATTTTGTACTACCCACTCCAGCACTAGCGTCCCCACGAGAAGTGGCAATACCCTCTAAATTGCAACTAGTACAACTATTATTATTATTATTAATACTTTATTCGGCATCATAACACAATACCATAAAAGCACAAGTTAATACAATAAAAACAATACATTAATAATTAATATTTTCCCAGTTAAAAGTCATTTAAAACACAAAATTAATAAATCATTTTCCACGCCCCGTTAAACTAATTCTATTCAAGACGTCCCTAAAGTGTTTCTAAGGCGCATCACCAGTCGAAGAAACTTTATAATGCAATGCATGGTTAATATCTCAGATGATATTTTAAGATACAAGAGGGCCACTTTTACCTGCCTAAACCCTTGTTTTTTTAAAATGCTTTTCAAATAAAGCTTTCTTGGATGCCTATACAAAGGACATAACAATACGAAGTGAAGGGTATCCTGCGGAGATCGTAGACGGCAGCCGCAGGGACCCTTCAACTCCAGAGTCCTCGTAAAACCTGCTGGGACAGCCAAGCAATGGTGTACTAGATCCAACCTAAAACGTGTCATTAAAAACCTGTCTTGGGCATTGTGAATGAGAGATAAATAAGGTTCTATATGCAAGGCTGATCTGGTTAGCAGGTGGGCCCTCACTGTTGGTTTAATATTCTCATTGTCTTCTCTACAGGAGCCCAATTGATTCAGCATCTCTCCCTTCACAAATTCCTTGTCCCTCACCCGCAATTTTGTTGGGTGAAAAAAGAATTCAGAATGGCCCAACACCTCAAAGGACTCTTTGACATATTTTAACCACGGGATAGCCAACCCTTTTTCCCTACTCAGACAATCATTAATAATCTCTCTAGATAGTGTTGCATCTGGGTTCGTCCAAATTTTGACCCAGCAGCTGATAGGTTTTAATTTCACACTATCATTCTAGTACCTAGTGCCTAATTCCTCATGAATGATGGTGGACGAGGTACTCTGTGGGACTTCTAGCAGTTTCCGAAAGAATTTATTCTCTTCTGTATTAAGCATCCTAGTATCCGTAAAACCCCATATCTCGCTGCCATACAGTATTTTTGCACAACAAACAGAGTTGTAAAGAATTAAAATCTGCTCCGGGGACCAGCGTCCCAACCTATTTGCAAAATTCCTGATGGCACCTAAAACTTCTCGCGAAAGTGCGACACTTTTCCATCAACAAGGGTTTAAAATTTAGCTTCGAGTCAATTACCATGCCTAAATATGAAAAAGACTGGGTTTTTTCAATGCAGTGTGGTCCAATCATATACTTTAATTTCTTTGGGGGGACCTTTCCAACCTCCATGATATATGATTTGGCGAGATTCGCCGACAGGTCCAGTCCATCCATAAACGATATAAACCCGTCTAATAATTTTTGCAGGCCCCGTGGGGTTCGAGCTAAAAGCACTGCATCATCTGCATAAAGCAGAACCGGCACCCCTCTAGTTCCTATCCTGGGCGAGTCTACCCCTAATCTCGCCAGGGCTTTTTCTAAACCATTGATGTAAAGGGTGAATAGAAAGGGTGCCAGAATGCATCCCTGTCTAACTCCCCTTGTGCATTTAAATTGATCAGTAGTGCTCCCATCATCGTTGTACCTAATCTGCGCTACTGTGTTCCAGTGTAAAGAGCTTAACACATTTACCAAAGCCTGGTCCACTCCCATCCCCTCCATAAGTTCCCAGTTTTGTTTCCCATTTACTCTATCAAATACTGCTGTCAAGTCCATAAAGGCCAAGTACACGGTCCCCTGGGAAGTGACCGTGTACTTGGCAGTCAGCAGGTACAGGTTAAGACACTGGTCCGTTGTTGAGCGTCCAGTTCTAAACCCATACTGTGTGTCCGTGATGATTTTATTGTCATCTGCCCAGTCTAGAAGGCGATTTAAAATCGCCCTACCCAGGACTTTCTCGGATACATTGGTGAGAGAAATGGGACAGTAACAGGATGAGCTATCCCTGTCACCCTTTTTGAAGATTGGCACAATTTTTGCGGAAGACCACGATAGTGGCATACCCGTATCCACCGCTGCGTTTAGAACCCTTGTTAGTATAGGTGCCCACAGTGACACTTGTTTGAGAAACAGGTCAGGGGGAACCCCGTCAGGGCCCGGAGCCTTATTTCGGGAGAGGCCCTCTATACCCACTTTAATTTCAGCAAGGGAGAAAATAACTTTTCCTGCCTGAGGTTGATCCTTTGTCTCTTCTGGGCAACTCTCATCAGAACAGTTGTTATAGAGGCCTTCAAAATGCTTCAACCATGTTTCTGGCAGGATATGATTAACTACCTTGGGTTTATCCCTATCTTGGAAGTATGGTTCATTAATAACCTTCCAGAATGCTGTCATGTTTTTAGTCTCTTGTGCTACCCTCAAGTCCTCCCATGCCTGCTGTTGTAGGGCGTGTTTGCGTCTTTTTACTGCTTCTCTGTAAAGATCCCGATACTCCACAACTAACTTTTTACTTCGATCGAAGTAATCTATCGATCTGCACAGTGGCCCTTTCATAGGCCCTGACTAAGTCAGTACCTTCTACTTCCAGACTCAGGCACCTCCAAATGTTCTCCTGTTCATTTTTCATAAAATTTACATAGAAAACATCTGCATTTGTCTGGGCCCATCTAATTCTTCTCCCTTGGTCGACTACTGTTAGTACCCCCTTCTCACACCTCTTCTCTCGATGTCTATTCCCACTGGGATCCCCAATGGTGATTACAAGGGGAGTATGATCACTGAATATACTAGATTGAATAGTGAATCCCCTTACCACCTGTTTCATTATATTTGACACACAGATGAAATCTATGAAGGATTCACATCCTCTGCCTTTGAACGTGGGGGGGACCCTACTGTGTGACCCTTCCTGCACCAAATCCATAGTATGTTCCAAGGCATAATTTCCCAGCACCTTATTGATTTCGTATCCCTCGGTCGTGTGATCTAGATGGGGACCACTAGTCACTGGGCAACTTGACCAATCACCGTTAATGTATCCTCTGGCATTTGGGCAGAGGTGACAATTAAAATCTCCCACTAATACCATCTGATACGTTTGACCTCCCTGCGCCATTACCAACTCTAGTCTTGATTCTAGTTCTTTCAGACTGGCTAATGGAGAAGCCCCGGATCTGGCATTATAGAAATTTACCAGTAATATCCTGAGACCCCTAGTGCAAAACGTTAGTCCCTGTACAACATCCGAATCCCAACCCAGATCTTTCCACCTCCGTCTGAGTTTAAGATCCACATAAATTGCAAGGCCTCCCTTTGCTCTGCCCATAGCCCCTTTCCTCGCTGGAACAAAGAACAGCTTATAGCCCTCCAAGGCCAAAGAATCCTTTTCCCACTTCCAGGTCTCCTGCAAACATATTATATCAAAGGTTTTAATATGGATCAACCACTCATTATTAGTTAATTTCGATGAGAGACCCGCAATATTCCAGGATACAATCTTAAAAGTTATCTCCATTGAAGGGGCTAGAGTGTCCTTTAACTGCTCACTTATCAGCACTGGCTCAAAAGATTGACACTGTGCCAGCTCATGTAGGCAGGGTCTCCCCCTCACTGTGGCCCCTAGCTTTAAATTTGAAAGGTCCTTATGCCCTGCGGGAGAGATGTCGCCTTCCTCATGACCTAATGGTGTGATGGCCTCACCTTGGTCTATCCCCTTACACCTATTCCCCGTGTGTCAGTCGATCTCATTCAGACATTGGGAATCTGCCAGAACGTCAAAGCGATTGTATGACGCAAACGAGAGCCCTACTTCTTTCCTTCCTTCCAAATCATTACATCTCCTCTCTCCTAGGCAGCCCTTCCTTAAGTCCCTATAAAAAAAGGCCGGTGATAGCAACTGAATGGACTCATTTTTCCCCCCCAGTGATTGTCCCTTGATTGGGCCAGAAGATTCTGTACCAACCACGGGTATCTAAAATTCAAAATAACCGTGTCACCAGGGAAACTTTTCCTACTAGCACCAATCCACGAGACCCTTCTCGCCATCAGCAGGTGCCTATAATCAATAGGCCTATAATCGGTGTTTCTGGTAAGCCAGTGGACTGCCTTATTGATAAGCATATGGGTGGTCTCAGGCCGAGTGTCAGTGGGGGCAGGAACTCCAGTCATGACTATGGTATATGGGTTTGCCGCTGGTAATAGGTCCAATACGGGCAGGTCCCGAGAACTACACACGCAGTCCACGCTGTCTTGAGCTGCGGGTTGGATGCTGCCCATTTCATCCCCAACATCCGCCTCGTCTCTCAATCTCACACCCTCTACCGTTAATTGCTTGTCCTGCGCTATTTCTCTTCTAGCTATAATCTCCTGCTCCCTTCTTCCTGTATTGTTGCTAACAGTCTTTGTCTTTGCCCTTCGCTGCTCTAAGGGGACATTATCTTTATCATTTGTCCCTGACCTAGAATGCCCATCTTGAGGTTCTTTTCCTTCCTGCCCTGCACTCGACCCGGCCAAAGATGCAATAATTGGCCTTTCTGATAATTCACTGCTACTAGTCGTGCTGGGAATCGTTATACTGTTTTTCTGTGCTAAGAGTAGCAACACCTTCTCCTCGAGAGTGGTAATTTTTTCCTGGAATGGGGCTAGTTGACAAGAAAAAAGAGTGTCCAACCTCAACCAGAATGCAGCATCTATCCTCTCTCCAATCGCCCTCCCTCCACAGTTAACACAGTGAATAATCCCTTCTTCCTCAGTACCTTTGATGCTACTTTCTTTGTGTGGGATGGTTTTGTTAGATTTGCCAATGCCCTTATAGCGCCCCCCCCGTGTGCGCTTCACTACTGTTGGTGTCTCAGTGGTTAAACTAGTGGTCTTTCCAGTACTACCTTGAGCTATGAGAGCCCTTTTAGATCGGGTCACCATCTCTCTAGATCCCTGTGTAATCAGGGCATTGCATCTAATGTTACCTGCTTGCATCTGCCCTACTTCTAAGTCATCAGCCCCACCTGATGATAGTGAGTCCCAAGTATCAAGTGCCCCAGTCTTTCTTTTATCCTTGACCTGGTCAGATAGCCCCACCGATTTGGGCGCGAGCTCCCCAATAAATAATTCCGGGGGATTTGTCTCCTGTGCTGAGGCCTCCGAGACCACCTCCCTATGGTTTGCCCTCTCAGCTGCAAACCATAAACTATTTTCTCCTTCAATTACTTCACTATGCAGTACTTGCGGGGTTCTAATCTTTGGAATAGACCCCAGAGACAGCCTCCTCTGGGCCGTCACCATGTCCAGGGAAAATCTTTTTTCAACCCCCAATATTTCTTGTTCCAGAGCCGATTCTGCTCGTACAAAGAAAGCGTCCAAAGTTCCTTTTAGCTTCCCACCCACTTTTTCGGCCGATAATTGTCTTGGAAGCCATTGGTTTTAATGCCCCAACCTTATCCATTACAAGTGACAACTGTGGTGCCTCGTTCGTTTAGCAGTCTATATTAGGTTCAGGAACAATGACGCGCTCACCTTCTTAAAGTTCGTAGCACTTCGTCAATTTAGGGCCCCGGGCAAAGAACCGGATCACAGATGCTAATCCCATAGCCCTGCCCTGCCTCCTCCTGGCAACGACGGGATTAGACGGGTCCGCCCTTGGTCCGGGCTTTGTCCGCGCGCGTACCGCGAGGCGGAATGCTCAGTTAATTATATAGGGCTTAGAGGTCACAGGCAAATTCAGGACAGCTGATGGAGCCCGTGTGCTTCTGGGGCTTGCAGTCCTCTCTGGCAGGTCCCGCTGACTGTTTACGAAGCGTCTCCCGCGGAGCGGGAGGCGTGAGGGGTATTTCACCGGTCTCGGTCACGGGCAAATTCAGGACAGCTGATGGAGCCCCGTGTGCTTCTGGGTCTTGCAGTCCTCTCTGGCAGGTCCCGTTGACTGTTTACGAGGCTGGACAACACAGACTGGCAGGAGGTGCTAGCATCCCCAGGAGAAGTGGCAATACCCTCTAATTGCAACTAGTACAACTAAAATACTACACTGAACATATTACACGAGGACGACACTACACAAGATGGGTAGAGCCGACACCCCGCTGTGTCTGAGAGGCTGCGGGACATCGGGTACTTTCTATCATACCTTGTGGGACTGTCCTAAATTTATGTGCTACTGGGAGGGTAGTATGGATACAATCACACAGGTTTGTGGACCCACTGTCCCCCCAGACCCCAAGAGATGTCTTCTCAACATTTGTGAACCGACAGATGTTAACCACGTGGCTTGAGACTGTGCGACTTTGGGTATGATGCTAGCTAAACGCAACATAGCTCAACTCTGGGGAGCGCAGGTCATCCCCACACAGCGGCAGAGGTATAGCGACATGGATAGTGCAATGGTGGCTGAAAAAGGGGTTTTCATCCACAGAGGGTGCCCCAAGAAATGGACTCGAGTATGGGGGAAGTGGAATGTTTTTAGAGGAAAAATATATGTATCCCACCACCTGAAGAGTTGGACCCAGACCTGAGCGAATAATAGACATGATCGAGGTTATTCTTGGGAGACCTGTCACTACTGAGTGTATAGAAAGGGGGGCATGTGTGAGATATGAACAATGCAAACTTAGAATGGAGTTGTATAGGTGATCGACACAACTCTGTATTTTGTACATTATTTCAATTTCGAATTCCAGTAATCAGTACTATTTCATGTAAAAAACAATAAAAATGTTTTAAAAAAAAAAAAAAACATGTCAATGCAGTATAATATGTGAACAGCATTCTGGGCAGCTTAAACACATTGCGTGTGCTGTTCAAAATTGATCTTGATACACATTTGACAATTTCAGCAAGTTTTGAGTCTACCATTAACAATTTGTAAATTGTGATTTTTTTTGTTAATAGACCGTTTGTCGATATTAAATGTGAAACTATAAATCCCAGAGAGCGGTGTGCTCTTTGGTACAAAAAAATAAACAGACATGGGTGGTTGTATCATATAATAACGATTAACCCCTTGTTATGTTTGTCAGGAGGTTATTCTGTGTTACATGAACACACTTTAAAAAGCGGTGGTGCACAGGGGAGTTTTCGTCCCAAAAGCAATACATGGTATTTCTAACCCGCACTGACATGATTGTTGTCTTTGCAAGAAACCCAGCACATGGCATTTGTGTGTGGACCAGCAACGATACGGCAAGCATACAATTGCGGATAAAAAGGCACATAGTGATTGAGACGCGCGAGCGCGCGAATCAAGATGGCCGCCACCCGGTGAGCTCCTCCGCGTTTTCGCCCGTTTTTAAAGATAAAACGACGAAAGTCTGTCAAATTTTCGTTTAAAAAGAGGTCGCTGCTCCAATAATAGGCTTACCTGCACTGGGATGTGGTTTCAAGCCTATTTGGTCGTGGGAAGTGGTGTTTCTGGCTCCCTGGTTCCTGCTCCGAGCTCTGCATTGAGGTACTGCCTGGTTAGTCTGTCAGGGGGGCGGAGCATACGTCAGGAAAGGGCCTGGCTTGGGCCTAGCCACACCCCTAGTCCAGTTTAGCTGCTGCACCAGTCTTTTTGAGGATTGCTTTGCATCTTTTGCTCTTTTTTCTCATAAACTGTTCTTTTTTCTTCAAATTTCATTATTTATTCTCAAAAATGGATAATAAAAATCCTCTCAACAATAAAAGAAGACAGCAGATTTCACCTCCTCCAATAAAATCAAAAGTAGTGGAGTCATCTGAACCTTCGCTTTCTTTAATTTTAGAGGAAATTCAGGTTCTTCGTGCTAATACAGAAACTATTGCGACTGAAATTAAAAATGTACGAAAAGAAATGGCGAGTATGTCAATGAAAATATCAGATAACTCAATTAAAATACAGGATAATAAAGTTAAAGTCGACGCTTTTACTCCACTTGTGGCGAAAATATCACCTTTGTGCTCACATCTTTTGGACATGGAAAATCGCAATAGACAATACAACCTTTGCATATTTAATGTACCAGAAGAGGTTGAGGGAACAGTTACTGCTAAATATTTATTTTCAATGTGGGTAATAAGAAAAAACCTAATACTGTAATGCTTTTTTCTTCCTATGCAAGCTAAGTCTTTTTTTATTTCATTTTGCCTCAAACATTATTTATCTTTTATGAATATAAATTGTCTTAAATTATTGTCATATGAGAGGTTCTAAGATTATTGCTTACATACGTAGATCGTTTTTAAAGTTGATGTTTGTACTTTAATGGTTTCTTGCCGAAATAAAGTTTTCTGACTGACTGACTGGTTGAGGGAACTAACTGTCGACTATACTTAGAGAACTTAATTCCTGGTCTTTTAAATATCAAATTTCCAGAAAAATTTGAAATTGATAAGGCTCATAGAATTCCTTCACGTCGCAATCCTCAACATACCAAGCCTAGACAAATGATATTTAAAGTTCTTCGTCACCATCATTTGGTTCTGATCAGAAAAGCAGCTAGAGAAATTCCTGCATTGATGGTCAATGGTCACAAAATCTTTATTCATCAAGATTTTGCCAAAGAAACGGTTGCAATATGTAAGGGATTTACTGATCTTCGCCCACAATTAAGAAGCCTTGGATACCAATACGGCCTTTTTGACCCTTCAACAATGCGCATTTGGAAAGATAATTTTTCAAAATCCTTTCAGCGTCCTGAAGATCTGCGACATTTTCTAGATCAACAATTACAGCAAGCTATGGACACTCATGGCCCTACCACTTGATTTTTTCCTGTATGATCTTCTTTGACAGATTTATATAACTCATAATATTTTGGGCTCCAGCGGTTCCGACCATGCTTGTAGAGCGTGTGTGCGTTTCAATGTTCATATTTATGTATTTTGTTTGTCTTTTTTACTATGTTTTATTTCTTCCACTCCCTTTTGTGTGTTCTGGAGCTACTTTCTTCTTAACATTTGTGTCTTTTTCTGACTTTCCTCTTTCTACCCCTTCTCTCTTTTGATTATGTTATGGCTAATATTACAGTAGTGTCATTGAATGTTAAAGGTTTACGCCATCCTGTGAAACGTACAAAATTTTTTGATTTTTTGGGTTGTTGCAAAGCTGACTTTTGTTTTTTACAAGAAACTCATATAGATGATAAAATCTTAGATTATATGAAGAAAAAATGGGTTGACAATATTGTTTCTTCTCCTGCTGATGGCAAGAAAAATGGTGTAGCTATATTATTTGCAAAAAAATCGCATTGCCAAATTTTGAGCAAAATTACAGATACGGATGGGCGATATTTAATTGTTAAGGTTAAATTTCATGATTCTATCTTATTTCTATTAAATGTTTATGGCCCTACTGCAGATGACCCTGTTTTTTGGACTAATCTTTCAACTGAGGTTGTAAAAATTGGTAATGTACCTTTAATTGTTGCAGGTGATTTTAATGTCATATCTGATCCTTTATTAGATAGATTATCTCATACTAAATTCCATCCCCCTAAGGTTTATTTTGCTTTTAAATCATTTCTTCAAACCACTAAGTTAGTTGATATTTGGCGTCTACACTTCCCTACAGAAAAAAACTTAACTTTTTTTTCTAACCCACACAATTCTCATTCTAGGATCGATTACATATTAGTCACAAAACAGCTGATCAACTCTGTTAGTACCCCTAAGATTGGCAACATTGACGTCTCTGATCATGCTATGGTTTCTTGTATTCTAAATTTAAATTCAACCTTTACTAACCAGCCTAGATGGAGAATGAATTCTGGTATAGCTCTTAATGAACATAATAAACCAAAGCTCCTCTCTGCCATTCATGATTTTTTTCAGTTTAATCCTGAAGGTACTACTTCAATGGTTAATAGATGGGATGCTTTTAAAGCTTATATTAGAGGGGTTACTATTTCTATTATGGCTCACGAAAATAAGACCTTTAATGCCAATATTAAAAGGCTAGAAAAGCAAATAGCGGAATATGAATGACTTTTTATTACGTCTAATGATCCTCAATATAGAGTTAAGTTGCAAAAGCTTCGATATGAATTTAATACAATTCTTAGTAAAAGAGCTGGTATTCAGATTTCTAAAGCCAAAGCTAAATTTAGTTTTAATGCAAATAGATCTGGAAGACTGTTAGCGAATTACATACATATAAAAAAAGACAAAACTCAAATCATCTCTATTCACGGATCCAATGGTAAAATTGCTTTATCTCATAAAGATATTGTTAATGAACTTTTGGATTTTTACTCTAAGTTATATGATAAACCTGACTTTCATAATGATTCTTTAGTTGATTCTCTTTTATCTTCATGTGGTCTACCTAAAATTTCTCCATCAGATAAAATGGGGCTTGACTCTCCAATTACTAAGGATGAAATTTTATCCGCTATAAAATCTCTTAAAAAAAATAAATCTCCGGGTCCTGATGGTATCCCGGCGGAGTTTTATAAAGAGTTTCAGTCCCATCTTTTACCTTTATTATTTCAACTTTTTACAATGTTTGGCTCTACGGGAATTACTTCAGGTTCCTTTACTGAAGCTTTAATTATCGTTCTTCCCAAACCCGATAAAGACCCCACGCTCGTATCTAATTATCGCCCTATCTCTTTAATTAATCAAGATTGTAAATTATATGCCAAAATATTAGCCACACGATTATCCCCTGTATTAGATTCTATTATACATTCAGATCAATATGAAAAATAGACACTCTGCAAATAATACAAGAACTTTGTTACATGTCATTGAACAGGGTCATACGTTAACTACTCCTTCAGGAATTATGGCTTTGGATGCTGAAAAAGCCTTTGATAAACTGCATTGGCAATTTTTATTTCATGCTTTATCATCATTTAACTTTGGCGACAATTTTATTCGTATGATTTCAGCTCTATACTTTGCTCCTACTGCTTGTCTATTTATTAATGGCCAAGTTTCAAATCAATTCTCCCTCTTTAGAGATACTAAACAAGGGTGTCCCCTTTCCCCGCTATTGTTTTTAATTGGCATTGAACCTTTCCTTACCTCTATAAGAAAATGTGATAATATTAAAGGAATTAGTATTAATGAGATTATTATTAAAACTTTAGCGTATGCTGATGATGTACTTTTATTTATTAGTGACCCCTTATCCTCATTTCCTTCTTTATTAGAGATTATAACAAAGTATTCTATGGTTTCTGGCTACAAATTAAACACTAATAAAATGGATTTTTTCCCTTTAAACATTTATTGTACTCCTGATATGATATCCATGAATGAAATTGTTTGGTAAAAGAATAAATTAAAATATCTTGGTATTTTATTTTCCTCATCCATAAAATCTACAATGACATTAAACTGTAATTTTGTCTTAGATTATATAAAAGATAAAACGTCTAAATGAGCATCACTGCACCTTTCATGGTGGGGTAAAATGGAATCTATTAAAATGAATATTGCTCCAAAAATGTTTTACACTCTTGCCATGATTCCTACTCAATTTCCATTAAAATTTTATAAAGATGTTGATAAACTTCTCTCCAAATTTCTTTGGAATAACAAATCACCTCGCATTAGTTATAAAAAATTAAAAATGTCTAAATGTAATGCTGGATTTGGTATCCCAGATTTTTTTCTTTATCACAAAGCTTTTATTCTAAAACAAAGTGCCATATGGTTTAATCATTCCCTTTTACATAATCCACCTTCTTGGCTCCATATTGAAAAATCTATTGTGAAGCCATTTCCATTACCAACTCTGCTAACTATGTCTAACAATTCATCATTTTTTCATAAATCTGTCATTCTCAAATCCACTAAAATGATTTTTAATGATCTAGATTCCATTTTTCTATATCCCATGTATAACACTGCTGAAGTATCTTTATGGTATAGCAATATCATTAAATTAAATAGGAACATTAGTTTTTGGTTTTCGTGGATTAAGGCTGGTATTTTTTATCTTAAAGACATTTATTCCAACAATACTTTTATACCGTTTGAGGATCTACAAACAAGGTTTATCTCAATCTGATTTTATTAAATATGAATACTTAACTAATTCATTTTTAGATTCCTTTCCGCAAGCTATTCCGACTAATGTTACAGCTGACTTATCCGTTTATATTCAAACTATATCGATGAAAGCTCATGGTGTTTCTATTTTATATAAAAAATTATCTAACACTCTAGGAAGTAACATAAATATGATTGCAACCTTCTGGAATAATGAACTTTCACTTACATTGTCTAATGATACATGGGAAATTATATGGATTAGAAATATATCTGGTTGGTTACCTGTCTCACTTTATCAAACCAATTCCTATATTTTATTTAATTCTTTATGGACTCCATTACGTTTATTCCAGGCTAAACTTCTTCAATCTGACACATGTTGGCATTGTAAATTACACCCTGGCTCGTTACGACATATGCTTTTTGATTGTCCTTTAATCTCAAAATTCTGGACAGAAGTTTGGGATATTATTAAGAGGTTGTTAAATATACATGAAGACTTATCATATAAAATGTTAATATGCAAATCAGTTACATTATCACAAACTCTAAGTAATCTTGAATGTAGGCTTTTTGATTTTTTGATTTCTGCTGCGTTAAAATCTATTACCTTTTGTTGGAAAGATGTTTCTAAGTTATCAGTTCATGCTTGGTGGTCATGGGTTATCTTTACAAGAAGAGGTGCTCAGTTATCTTTGTCTGGGGTTAATCATAATTCTATTTCCTATCACTCTTTTTGGATTCCTGTTGATATTTAGTTTGCATCTTAACGGTATATTTATGTCTTGTACCACTTTTTACGGTTCTTATATCAATCGATATGTCATAGTAGCTCTATTTATAGCTTAAACAATAATTTGTTATTAGATGTTTCCCTCCCCCCCCTCTTTTTAGTTTCATAAGAATATGACTATTGAAATGAATATGAAAATGATATTGTACGTATTGTATTAGATATTTTAGCTTATTATTTTTCTTTTTTGTATGTCTATGTTTTTGTTGTTCATTATAAAATTTCAATAAAATATTTTGAACACAAAAATAAAAGGCACATAGTGATTACATTTAACAATGATTTTATTTCTAAATGATTTATGTGGATGTGTAGCGTTGTATTAAATAAAAATTAACCAACAAAAACTAAGCACTAAAAAAAGTGCAAACCATGACATACTAATACTTAGATCGCAGTTGTAAAATCACTATGAGGCTTTGTAAAACAATAAAAAGTCATAAAGAAAAGTTTCAAATGAGAGTTTCTTAACCCATTCTCACACGCCCTAGCATGCTAACCTATCAAACAAGCATTTGCAATGCAATAAGTCTCGCATGTACGCGAGTTTGAGCTATTGGCATTGTAGATTACAATGCCTTTTAATAATGTGTTGGTTCTTGAAACAAATAAATAAAAGGCATTGTAATCTGCAATGCCAATATCTGAAACTCGCGTAAATGCGAGACCTATTGCATGTTAGTTTATATTATGTTTGAATCCTTGCATTCGCTAAGTGTAAATTATCGTTATCAGTGGATCACACCCGTACCTACTTAAATAGGCGCCATTACACACGAGAGGTGAGCTGTCTGTGCCATGGGCTGGCCCTCCTGGTAGAGCAGAGAAGAGAGCAGTCTGGACGGGAGTTGTAAGCTGCTTTCCAGCAAAATTCATTATTGGGCAGGGCAGGCAGGGAGGCAGCAAAATATAAGCAGTAAGGACACTGTGCTATAGACATTTTATGTCACTGGAAGCAGAAAGCGCCCAGTTGACACGGACAAGAACTCGTGGCGCTGTTCCAGATTCACTGAAGATGGCCACGTGCCAGTGATCATTCAGAAAAAGGCACAGCTTTGTTGCAATCAGGAATGGGATAAAGGTGACGAGGTAAAGAGGTGCAGAGGTATGTTTGTATGGGGGAGCAGGGTGGAAACCCGGGCTGTGAGAATGGGGGCACGAGTAGACCCAGTGCACTTAGAGGAAGGTGAGATAGAAAGGGTGCTGATGGATGGGAAACAGGGGGCAGGAGCTTGAAGGGAAAACTATGTTGACAGAGGATGGGGCTGTGGACAGGTATGGAAGAGAGCTGGGGACAGGGGAAGGTGGGGTTGGGTACAGGTGAGAAAGCCCTGGACAGAAGAGGGCAAGGAAGCGTAAGTAGACAGGGGCAGAAATGAATGAGAGGCAGAATCAGGACAAAGCACAGGAGAAAGTACAGGACAAGGCACGGAAAGGAGTAGGCCGTTGGAGAGGACAAAAGCAGATATAGTGGATGAGGTGAGGGGAGGGAAAAGGTCTTAACGATGCTAAAGGAGAGGAGCGAGTGAGAGAGAGGGAAGTAGAGACAATGCTACGATGATGGAGCGAGCAGCGTGAGTGGCAGAGAGGGTGGTGTCTGGAGAGCAGGGCATGCAACAGTGTGCACTGAGGGGAATTTACTGCAGGAGAGCTCGGGAGAAAGAGAGCGGGCTCATTCAGCGCTAGCGGTGGTTTCTTGAACTGTGAAATGCAAGTGTAAAAGCTGAACTTGGCAGCACTAAAGATAGAGGCTGATGACTGAAAAAACAAGGGATAAAAGGGTCTCGGAAAGAATTAATGGGTTTGTTATGATATGGGAATTCAGATTTGGTGCCAACGTGCGAAATGCCACACAGAGCGCTGCCAAAGGTTAGATGAATAGAGATATGAATGCGGCTCGGGTAGCTGTGAAGAAGCAGTAAGTACTTGAACGAAAGGCCTTCGCCCCAAGCAAGGTATAACAAAATTCGGCCACTGGGAGCAATCTATTTTTTTTCATTACACAAAATGTCCTGCACACATTTTCCACATTCCAAAATGCATTAGGCAGCAATTTCCAGTTCCTTGTGTGCGCTCTAGGGAATGTAAAGTTTTTTTTCCTGAAAGTTTTCACTTATCTTGAAATGAGTTATCAAAATGTATGAATATAAAGGTCCTGTAAACAAACAATTAAAGACAGCCAGACAGATAACATCAAACGTGAACCCAACAAGTTACTTCTCTCTAGCCCTGCCTTCCTCTTACACAAGCGCTGTCTGGAATTCCCACAGCTTCTAATGCATGCAACACTTTCCAGATACTGCAGTTAAAGGCCAAGGGAAAGTCACTCATGTACAAGAACTTCCGCCAGGGGTTGGCAAGCAGCGGCTCCGAAACTCATCGCGGCACACTGACCCGTGTCTCTTTGCAGCACATTTGAGTTACATTTAGCAAGAATGCTTGAAACGCCGGTAAAGATTGTGTCATCCGCTAAAAAACCACAACCGGCTGCTAAAGGTGCGCGAGCATAAGAGACGCCGTGCGCATGCACAATCTCCAGTCCGGGTGGCTGGGCAAGCTGGAAAGGAGACAGGGAGGGGACCAAAAAGCCTCTCTGCAAATGAAATGCGAGCGTTTTACATAAAGTGTGACGCGCCCAAATGAAATGCGGAGGCGGAGCTTCCACCCCACTTTCAAAAGAAAACTGACGACAATAGATCTCGCAAGCTAGCAGTGCACGCTAGCAAGACCTAAACAAAAGTGCAAACATCCAAGCCCAACACCAGATGGCGATCTATGCAACAGTATACGATCTACAGTTCATAGGCCTCGAACACACATTTTCTTTCTTCACCATTTTAGCGCAGTCCATTATGAAGGAGGTGGGGGTGAGGTCATCTCTCGCACTCAGTTCTAACAATCCCTTCCCTGTCTGGAGAGTGTCCTCCTGGGGAATAGTGGTGTATAATGATTTCCCATCATACAACACTAGGTAGTGTTTGTCAGTGTCAAACTGGATCTCAGTCAGTAGGGTTGGTAAATGTTTTGTGGCTTGTAAGTAGGAGGGCATTTCTACTACCATGGGCCTTAGAAAGCAATCCACACATTGGCAGAAGGGCTCAAGTAGAGAGACATTCACAAATACAATAGGTCTCCCTGGTAGTTGACACCTACAATCAGTAGCCCTACATTAGGTTTTATATTTATGTTGTTTTATCACAGAGTGACTGAACCAACTAGTCCTGACGAATGCCACTGAAATCCGAGTTGGGTCACCCTTAGGTAGAAACACGTTGACCATTTAAGGGGAATTTTTTTTCCAAATTCCCTGTCACCTTTCTTTTTTCCATCTCTATCCACTGGGGGCACCAGAATGAAACTGACATTAAGCCCAACAGGAAACAGTTTTAACTCACCACAGTTCTACATATAGCACTCTGCCTCTTGCCCATACTTGGCTCTGATCCAAAACAAAACCCCACAGCTCCTCTCCTTTGGAGAGTTGTAGCCCACACCAGGTACTATCCAGTCCTGCTGCGAGGAGGGAACCCAGTGATGAAGCATGCCACCTTTGGATGGGTGAGGGTGCTTGTCCTAATAAAGCATTTTCTCACATGCACAGACATGCTTTTTCAAGACCAGGTGTACTTTTGTGTGATTTCCAGTTCGTACCACCTCAGTTACTCTGTGTCCGAAGCACACTTCATTGTGGTTCAGTTAGGAAAAGAATGTGATGCCATATAAATCGCAAACTTATAAAGCTATGTTGTATTTAAAGGTAGAAAGTTCTATAAGCTCAGAGACAGATGTACACATAACAACCCCTCCGTATTTCTTCTATCTAGTCAAAGACTCTGTTAAAACATTAAATTACACATAAGGACACATAAGGATTCATATTAAAACAGATGCTCTGAAATTGGCTGTTTTACATAGCATTGCATTACAATGTTGGAAATAAGTTAGCGAGCACTTCAGCACAAACAAGACAGAGCAACTAGTAACTCCATGACTCACCTTTTCCAAATGTTTTTAGGCTTTCCGGCACCGCTAACCCACGTTTTACTTCTAAACAAGGAAAGATATTTGATATATTATTAAACTAGGCAGCAATTTGAAAACTGGGTGATTGACCATAGGTGTAATTTAAGGAACTGAAAAAAGTGAGTGCAAAAGGAAAATGAAAGACATACATTTAAATATTCTAAGTGACTGGAACTATGTTCAATATATCCTTCTCTTTGAAATGACTTAAAGTAAAGGACGAACTCCATTGTACAACAATTGGAGGCAACGTGAAATAGAAAATAAAAATTAAATAAATATGTAGCCAGAACCTACGGTTGCGGTGTCAGGAAAAGCACATGAATTGAACAACAGACTAAAGGACACTGTGTACCTCCACATCTTGAAACCTCAACCAAAGGGCCCATTGTACTTAGTACAACAAGCATTGGCATAGCCAATAGGTCTCGCCTTTCTGACCTCATAAGTGTTTAGCCAAGCACCACATTATCCTGAGTGCTGTGGCACCAGGGATTGTAAAGATATAAAGTTACTACACACTGGTTCATGCAGTCTGATTCAGAAATACATGCTTGTCTCAGGAAACATTTATGGCCACATTCCCTGGCTTTTTAACGCACAGATAGAAAGTCAAATGCCTCGATGCAAGTAAACAGCACTATAACATTCTGTGTGCGACTACATCACTAGAGTATTGACCAGCGTTCAAGAATGAGTGTCAGGGGAAAGTAATGCTTAACATAGTAAGATGACAGATTTAACACACATCCCGCTGTAAACTTTGCACTAACTTTACAAAAGCTGAATTATTTGAGCAGTTCATGAACCTTGCAATATGTGAGTTCTGGCTGTCTCCGAATCACCAGATCAGAGATGCTGCAAATCACAGTAAAGCAAGCCATTAGATACAGCCAATATTCATGTCTTGAGATGATAGGCTACAGCTAATAATAGTGGAGATACACTGAGCAGAAAAAACAGAAGAGATAATATGTGGAAACTTTAATTTCATTAGAGTGGTCTCCAGCTTAACTGATGTCACGTTGTAGTCTATTTGCATTGCCAGCTCATGAAGCAGTGTTACATATATTTTTTTTAATCTAAAAACAAACATCTTGTTGCCTCAATTATTAATCGTAAAATGTTTTCATGAATGACTTGGGTGAGAAACGCAATGAAGATTACACACACCGAGATGCATTGTAGTAGAAGTTAAACAAGCATTGGCAAAGCCCAAAAGCCAAACCTAAGAATAAATGATGGCATTTTCCCTTTCTGATAATTGCAGCAATGTGTGCCTTCACAGCAGAGCCATAAACTACTTCCTACGAAATCCTCTTCCAACCATGTCAATGCACAACTGTAAGCCACCTCCTCTGGGACGAGAGCCAGCTCGAATAGCCATGCAGAAATTGGTAAGGGGCTGGTATGGTGGCAGGATTGCCCTACCCAATATCAAAACATACTATTGGGCCTCACAGATCATTGTCGTGAACCAGTGGTTACATGCCTCGCAAGATGAACCAGGCCTTCACATGGATGGACATACTCTTGGTGCTGGAGGCGTTCTGGGTGCCCTATACAATAAATCCCGTAAAAGCACAATAATGGGGCCGACTGCACATACGGTACACACTTGGTTCACTGAGCTCCGAGTGCTGGATTAGGAAGAGGTTTTAACGCAACACACACCACTCCGGAACATCCGACGACTACGACGACTAGGTAGGCTCAGAAATAGCAAAGGTTTTGCCCAATGGGACCTCATAGGTATATCAAAGATAGGGGACCTCTGGCGAAAAGGAGGGGTTATCTCATTTTCCCAACTTCAAGAGACATATGAGATGGCATAGTCGGAACACTATCGATATCTATAGATTGAACATGCGCTCCTGAAAGTTATTCCACCAGTCACTGATCTCCCCAAGTCCTCGCCACTTGAGGACAGACTGTTGACGGACTACATGACCAAAAGAGCCATCTCCCTGATGTATTGTAAAATTGTAAATAACCAGCGGGATCCCACGGCCGCCCTTCATGAGAAATGGCAGACTGAGCTGGGGGGGCTGGACAACACAGACTGGCAGGAGGTGCTAGTGTCCCCACGAGAAGTGGCAATACCCTCTAAATTGCAACTAGTACAACTAAAATACTACACCGAACATATTACACGAGGACGACACTAGACAAGATCGGTAGAACCGACAATCCGCTGTGTCTGAGAGTCTGTGAGACACCGGGTACTTTCTATCATACCTTGTGGGACTGTCCTAAAATTATGTGCTACTGGGAGGGTAGTTTGGATACAATCACACAGGTTTGTGGACCCACTGTCCCCCCAGACCCCAAAAGATGTCTTGTCAACATTTGTGAACCGACAGATGTTAACCACGTGGCTTGAGACTGGGCGACTTTGGGTATGATGCTAGCTAAACGCAACATAGCTCAACTCTGGAAAGCGCAGGTCATCCCCACACAGCGGCAGAGGTATAGCGACATGGATAGTGCAATGGTGGCTGAAAAAGGGGTTTTCATCCACAGAGGGTGCCCCAAGAAATGGACTTGAGTATGGGGGAAGTGGAATGTTTTTAGAGGAAGTATATTTGTATTCCACCACCTGAAGAGTTGGACCCGGACCTGAGCGAATAATAGACATGATCGAGGTTATTCTTGGGAGACCTGTCACTACTGAGTGTATAGAAAGGGGGGCATGTGTGAGATATGAACAATGCAAACTTAGAATGGGGTTGTATAGGTGATCGAAAGGGAACAACCTTTACAACGCAACTTTTACAACGCACTACACTTACAACGCATTTTTTACAACGCAAAATCCATTACAACGCACTACACTTACAACGCATGACACTACAACGCATTTTTAAAAACTACCTTTACAACGCATTCCATTACAACGCCTACCATTACAACGCATAATATTACACTACACTATCCAACACTTACCCTACTGTTGCACCCCCTGGAGTTAGAATAGTAATTTTTACCCCTATACTATCCAACACTTACCCTACTGTTGCACCCCCTGGAGTTAGAATAGTAATTTTTACCCCTATACTATCCAACACTTACCCTACTGTTGCACCCCCTGGAGTTAGAATAGTAATTTTTACCCCTATACTATCCAACACTTACCCTACTGTTGCACCCCCTGGAGTTAGAATAGCAATTTTTACCCCTATACTATCCAACACTTACCCTACTGTTGCACCCCCTGGAGTTAGGATAGTAATTTTTACCCCTATACTATCCAACACTTACCCTACTGTTGCACCCCCTGGAGTTAGGATAGTAATTTGTACCCCTATACTATCCAACACTTACCCTACTGTTGCACCCCCTGGAGTTAGAATAGTAATTTTTACCCCTATACTATCCAACACTTACCCTACTGTTGCACCCCCTGGAGTTAGAATAGTAATTTTTACCCCTATACTATCCAACACTTACCCGACTGTTGCACCCCCTGGAGTTAGAAAAGTAATTTTTACCCCTATACTATCTAATACTTACCTTAAATGCAATTTAATATTATGCGTTGTAATGGTATGCGTTGTAAAGGTAGTTTTTAAAAATGCGTTGTAGTGTCATGCGTTGTAAGTGTAGTGCGTTGTAATGGATTTTGCGTTGTAAAAAATGCGTTGTAAGTGCATGCGTTGTAAAAGTGTGCGTTGTAACGACATACATCCGTGATCGACACAACTCTGTATTTTGTGCATTATTTCAATTTCGAATTCCAGTAATCAGTACTATTTCATGTCAAAAACAATAAAAATGTTTTTTAAAAAAAAACATGTCAATGCAGTATAATATGTGAACAGCATTCTGGGCAGCTTAAACGCATCGCGTGTGCCGTTCAAAATTGATCTTGATACACATTTGACAATTTCAGCAAGTTTTGAGTCTACCATTAACAATTCGTAAATTGTAATTATTTTTTTAATAGACCGTTTTTCGATATTAAATGTGAAACTATAAATCCCAGAGGGTGGTGAGCTCTTTGGTACAAAAAAATAAACAGACAGGGGTGGTTCTATCATATAATAACGATTAACCCCTTGTTATGTTTGTCAGAAGGTTATTCTAATGTGTTACATGAACACACTTTAAAAAGCGGTAGTGCACAGGGGAGTTTTCGTCCCAAAAGCAATACATGGTATTTCTAACCCGCACTGACATGATTGTTGTCTTAGCAAGAAACCCAGCACACTGCATTTCTGTGTGGACCAGCAACGACACGGCAAGCATACAATTGCGGATAAAAAGGCACATAGTGATTAAATTTGACAATGTTTTTATTTCTAAATGATTTATGTGGATTTGTAGCGTTGTATTAAATAAAAATGAACCGACATAAAATAAGGACTAAAAAAAGTGCAAACCATGACAAACTAATACTTAAATCGCAGTTGTAAAATCACTATGTGGCTTTGTAAAACAATAAAAAGTCATAAAGAAAAGTTTCAAATGAGAGTTTCTTAACCCACTCTCGCACGCCCTGGCATGCTAACCTATCAAATAAGCATTTGCAATGCAATAAGTCTCGCATGTACGCAAGTTTGAGCTATTGGCATTGTAGATTACAATGCCTTTTATTAATGTGTTGGTTCTTGAAACAAATAAATAAAAGGCATTGTAATCTGCAATGCCAATATCTCAAACTCGCGTAAATGCGAGACCTGTTGCATGTTTGTTTATATTATGTTTGAATCCTTGCATTCGCTAAGTGTAAATTATCGTTATCAGTGGATCACACCCGTACCTACTTAAATAGGCGCCATTACACACGAGAGGTGAGCTGTCTGTGCCATGGGCTGGCCCTCCTGGTAGAGCAGAGAAGAGAGCAGTCTGGACGGGAGTTGTAAGCTGCTTTCCAGCAAAATTCATTATTGGGCAGGGCAGGCAGGGAGGCAGCAAAATATAAGCAGTAAGGACACTGTGCTATAGACATTTTATGTCACTGGAAGCAGAAAGCGCCCAGTTGACACGGACAAGAACTCGTGGCGCTGTTCCAGATTCACTGAAGATGGCCACGTGCCAGTGATCATTCAGAAAAAGGCACAGCTTTGTTGCAATCAGGAATGGGATAAAGGTGACGAGGTAAAGAGGTGCAGAGGTATGTTTGTATGGGGGAGCAGGGTGGAAACCCGGGCTGTGAGAATGGGGGCACGAGTAGACCCAGTGTAATTAGAGGAAAGTGAGATAGAAAGAGTGCTGAGGGATGGGAAATAGGGGGCAGGAGCTTGAAGGGAAAACTATGTTGACAGAGGATGGGGCTGCGGACAGGTTTGGAAGAGAGCTGGGGACAGGGGAAGGTGGGGTTGGGTACAGGTGAGAAAGCCCTGGACAGAAGAGGGCAAGGAAGCGTAAGTAGACTGGGGCAGAAATGAATGAGAGGTAGAATCGGGACAAAGCACAGGAGAAAGTACAGGACATGGCGCGGAAAGGAGTAGGCCATTGGAGAGGACAAAAGCAGATATAGTGGATGAGGTGAGGGGAGGGAAAAGGTCTTAACGATGCTAAAGGAGAGGAGCGAGTGAGAGAGAAGGAAGTAGAGACAATGCTACGATGATGGAGCACATTGTGATGATGATGGAGCGAGCAGCGTGAGTGGCAGAGAGGGTGGTGTCTGGAGAGCAGGGCATGCAGCAGTGTGCACTGAGGGGAATTTACTGCAGGAGAGCTCGGGAGAAAGAGAGCGGGCTCATTCAGTGCTAGCTATGAATGGCCGAGCAGATGTGACGCGAGATGCTGACAGGGCCGGTGTCAGTGTGTGCCAGCGATGGGCATGGCCAGGCTGGCCAACGCTGTAGCAACATGAGGCAGTCTCGACAGGGCGGGGGTGGGGCTGTCAGTATAGCGCTGCTCCGGTTCTGTGGACACAGCAGTTCCCACACGATTCGTGCCTGCCAAGACGCTCTCTGAGCAGCACAAAAGCAAGGTGCGCAAACGCTATTCTTAAAGAGTCCCGTGCTGCAAAAATAAATATATATATTTTGTTAATGTAACACGCATTTAAAAAAATAAAGCACACGGGCGCCATTGGAAGTCACACATTTTTAAAGATGCACAGGCGCCATTACCGTCCTGCTGCGTTGTGAAGATGCACAGGCGCCATTACCGCCGTGCCGCGTTGTGAAAAAAAGTAGTCCATAAATGAAAAGATACGGCCCTGCAGAAACGAAACTGGTCATGAAAGCGGATGAAAACTGTAGTTAGGCGGTGCTGCTTCCGGAATAAACGGAAGTGACGCATCACCTCTACAGCCAATAATAAGTTACAGAAAAGCTCAGCACATACCCAAATGTAAGATTAGTTACAAACATTATGATACAATATTTGAATAGACAGATAGCAAGTACAAACTAATCTCCCAAATTAATGACTTGAGATTTCCAATGCTTGTAAAAAAATATATATTCTTCTTTTATTCTGGTAATTCTTCATTAGACTTCATTAAAAACACAATACATGTTCATAGCCGACGCGGCGCGTTTCGTCCCCACGGGATTTCTTCAAGGCTGTTTGTGTTTTTTATCAGATCACGATGATAATATACGAAATCAGTTCCTGATGTGTCCAATGAGAAAAGTATCTTTTCTTTTATCACAAATTTAATTCTCATAGTACAAAACAACACTGTTATTTGTTGTTGTAGCTGGTTAAATATTCATTCTTCTAAGGGTTATAATAGCCCCTAATTCGAACAAGAAAAAAGACGTGTGCGGCCCGATGTCCTGGGTCAAAGATTGTCTTAGATACCCCTTAGAAGAATAAAAAACACAAACGGCCTTGAAGAAGTCCCGTGAGGACGAAACGCGCTGCGTCGGCTATGAACATGTATTGTGTTTTTAATGAAGAATAATGAAGAATTACCAGAATAAAAGAAGAATATATATTTTTTTACAAGAATTGGAAGTCTCAAGTCATTTATTTGGGAGATTAGTTTGTACTTGCTATCTGTCTATTCAAATATTGTATCATATTGTTTGTAACTAATCTTACATTTGGGTATGTGCTGAGCTATTCTGTATCTTGTGTTTTTGGTTATCCAAAATTGTGGGAACTAGGAAGGTCAAGTTCTCAGCTCTTTGCACTACCATTCTTGCCCATACTCTAAATGACATATACTTACTGGTGCAGGTTCTGAGTGCCCTTACCTTCTATCTCGTGTTTTAATTTAGCCAATAAAAAGCCCTGTAAGAAAAGAAATGCCAGTGTTTACAAATGGCAAGCGGCAGGATTAATTCCCCGGCAAAAGGTGGCGTTTCACCCCTGATAGAGATTACTTGATGTCTCGGAGAGACAGCGCATGCGCGCTGCCTAGGCGAGACCTAAAAATCATTCACCCGAGTGATGTAATGTGAAAGCCCGAAAACAAAACACAGTAAAACAAGAAACAGAGCATTTCACATTATTCTACGGAAAAACAGCGAACCAAACTACGTGAATATTTTCAAAATGTGAACCTCAAATCTTCGGTGTTCGTCTGTCTGGTCAAAAGCTCTGATAGATGCTTTGGAAATCATTTGAAAGGTGCAACAACTTTTTGGAACTTAAATCTGCCACATTAGCAGTTTAAAGTAGCCCTACATAAAGCGGTCCATGTGAAATCCTTTACAACCGACCGTCAATTCATGAGCATTGAGAGTTAATTCATTTTCAGTGTACTACAAAACGAAGTTCTGCAAACTGCAGACAGTTTGTTACTCATCACTGGATCTTTTACCTCCCTGGATACTCAAACCCGACATCAACTTGTGGCGCCTATGTGACCTGCTCCAGTAATCACTAGCTCACCTGCCCCCTTTTATTAGATGAGGGCAGAAGAATGTCACGCCCCCTATTAATTAAACAAAGAACACGGTCAATATTGGCGGGTGTTAAATTTCTCTTGAAAGAAGCTTATTATCAAGTAATTGCTTGTCTCATAAAATTCCTGCAAAAACAAAGAGATGATGGACGGAGTGCTGAAACCTTTCAGACACTCACCCTCAGTCAAAGATCTGGGTTGAATCCATCATCGTTCTTTAGCTCACTTTGCCACCCCAGGTCAGACCCAGCCATATGCAAATCAGTCTTGAACCTGTGCCTCATGGGAACAGTGCAGCCAGAACTGCCAAGCTAGGTCTTCCCTGGACTGGAAACAAGCATCCCAAGACCGGCTTCGGAGCAACATCTCTCATCGGCTAGGCTAGTTTGAATCCAGTAGCAAAGCAAGCAAGGGACCCACGTCCGGGCACACCGTGCCAACCTAGGGCGAACAAAGCAAACACAAAGAAATGATGGACCAAGTGCTGAAACTTATCAGACACTCACCTCCAGTCACAGATCTGGGTTGAATCCATCATAGTTCTTTAGCTCACTTCGCCACCCTTGTTCAGACCCAGCCATATTCAAATCAGTCTTAAACCTGTGCCTCATAGGAACAGTCCAGCCCGAACTGCCAAGCCAGGTCTTCCCTTTACCGGAAACAAGCATTCTGAGACCGGTTTTGGGCTAACACCCCTCATCAGCCAGGCTAGCTTGAATCCGGTGGCAAAGTGAGCAAGAGACCCCTGTCTGGGCATACCTAGCCATCTTAGGGTGAACAAAACAATCACAAGGAGATGATGGACGGAGCATCGTGATGTGGGTCCCTTGCTCACTTTGCCACTGGATTCAAGCTAGCATGGCTAATGATGGGTGTTAATCCGAAACAGGTCCAAGGATGCTTGTTTCCGGTGATGTTGTCAAATAGCTGTATTGAAAGTGTAACTTTAATGGGCCAGCACTGGAGCTCGAACCTGACTTTTAAAGTCTGTACGCTTGCATCCCCAAATATAAATGTACCTTGTAGTAGAAGCACACAATGTTCACACTGTTAAGAAACAGCAGTCAGGTATGAAGAGCTATATAATTGCAAAAACAACGATTGATGGACAGAATGCAGAACAATGTCATACATTCACCCCAGTACAGAGATCTGGGCCTAAATCCATTGTTTTTTTGCTCACAATGTCGTTCCAGTTTGAACCCAGCCATATGCAAATCAGTCTTGACCCTGTGCCTCATGGGTACAGTCCAGCCCGAACTGTCAAGCCAGGTCCTCCCTGGACTGGAAACAAGCATCCTAGGACCGGTTTCGGGGTTTCACCCCTCTTCAGCCAGGACAGCTTGATTCCAGTGGCATGGAGAGCACGGTACCCACGTCTGGGCATACCCTTCCCACTCGGGGTGACAAATGCAAAAACAACAATTGATGGACAGAATCCAGAACAATGTCATACATTCACCCCAGTACAGAGATCTGGGCCTAAATCCATAGTTTTATTGCTCACCATGCTGTTCCAGTTTGAACCCAGCCATATCCAAATCAGTCTTGACCCTGTGCCTCATGGGTACAGTCCAGCCCGAACTGCCAAGCCAGGTCCTCCCTGGACTGGAAACAAGCATCCTAGGACCGGTTTTGGGGTTTCACCCCTCTTCATCCAGGATAGCTTGATTCCAGTGGCATGGAGAGCACGGGACCCATGTCTGGGCATACCCTTCCCACTCGGGGTGACAAATGCAAAAACAACAATTGATGGACAGAATGCAGGGAAGGCATGGCTTGGCAGTTCGGGCTGGACTGTTCCCATGAGGCACAGGGTCAGAATGATTTGCATATGGCCATGTCTGAACTGGGGTGGCAGAGTGGGCTAAAGAACGGTGATGGATCAAACCCAGATCTGTTGACTGGGTGTGAGTGTTTGATTTGTTCTGATGCTCCGTCCATCACCACTCCCTTTTGTACCGCTTTGTTCGCCATAAGTTGGCAGGGTATGCTCAGAAGTGAGTCCCTTGCTCACTTTGCCACTGGATTTAAGCAAGCCTGGCTGAAGACGGCTGAAATGCCAGAAACCGGTCCTAGCATTCTTGTTTCCGGTCCAGGGAAGGCATGGCTTGGCAGTTCAGGCTGGACTGTTCCCATGAGGCACAGGGTCAGACTGATTTGCATATGAACATTTCTGAACTGGGGTGGCAGAGTGGGCTAAAGAACGGTGATGGATCAAACCCAGATCTGTTGACTGGGTGTGAGTGTTTGATTGGTTCTGATGCTCCGTCCATCACCACCCCCTTTTGTACCGCTTTGTTCGCCATAAGTTGGCAGGGTATGCTCAGACGCGAGTCCCTTGCTCACTTTGCCACTGGATTCAAGCAAGCCTGGCTGAAGACGGCTGAAATGCCAGAAACCGGCCCTAGGAAGCTGGTTTCCGGTCCAGGGAAGGCATGGCTTGGCAGTTCGGGCTGGACTGTTCCCATGAGGCACAGGGTCAGACTGATTTGCATATGGCCATGTCTGAACTGGGGTGGCAGAGTGGGCTAAAGAACAGGGATGGATCAAACCCAGATCTGTTGACTGGGTGTGAGTGTTTGATTGGTTCTGATGCTCCGTCCATCACCACCCCCTTTTGTACCGATGAAGAGCTATATAAACCAGGGCAGTGATGGCACGCAGGGAAGAATTAACCCCGGTTAGCCCAGTTCCGGTCGGATCATTTGGCTGTGCTGTAAATTAAAGGGATTGAGTGGAAAGCGGGCTTAGGTTTGGGTTGATTAAACCAGAAAATATCTATGACTGGGGAATACTAAGACATATATATATCTAGGCTGGCACTCTACACTTTAATACTATTTTATGCTCTTTAAGAGATTGGGAGTCATAAATCTCAATGGGTAGATCATTCCAGTGTATGGGCGCTAAAAGATGGAATGCCGGGAAACTGAGGCAGCGCAAGGTAGCTTTGGTATGGTTAAGAAGTTGCGCCAAGTGAGTCTTTTTTTATAACTCTTTTTTATTGAAAATAAGGCATGGCACATCGGTAATACAAGTGCTAGCGAGCTGGCAATATAAGTTACACACAGAGTGGTTCCTTGAAACATACATATCGCAAAATAAAATGACAGTTTTACTTGTACAGAACTAGGTCCCACTGGTAATATCCTCTCTGGATCTCGCAGGTTCACAAATCTCTTCCCTGTGGACATTCCACTGCCCCCATATTAGTGTCCATTTGTTCGGGCACCCCCTGGCTTCATAAATGGATTTCTCCGTAACCATGCACCAATCCATATATTTGCCCCAGTCTGCTGTATTCAGCGGTCTCTGAGCCCTCCACAACCGAGCAATGTTCCTTTTAGCAACCATCAGCCCAAGGTGATGCACAGTCGTTTCCTGGAGTTCAAGTCAGTGGGGTCCCATATGTTCCAAAAAGCCAACTTAATATTGTAGTGGATCTGTTGCTCCAACGCTTCCTCCATCTGGCGCACAACCCCCTTCCAATAACTCTGGATCAATGCACACTCCTAGAGAGTATAAATTAAAGTTCCCTCCAGTGCGCATTGCCGCACACAGCCACCATCCAGAGTGTAACCCATACTGACCATCAGGGGCCCTGACAAGTAGGATCAGTGGAGAAGCTTTAATTGCACCAGGCAGAGCCAAGAGGAGATGGCCACCTCCCTGGGGGAAGCCACTGCCGCCTGCCATTCCTCATCATCTAAACCCGCCACATCATGGTCCCACTTGGCTCTCAAGCGGGTCAGGGGATCCGCCATATTATTAATGAGCGTTTTGTAAATGAGTGATATGGCTTTCTCCCGTAGGTCACCATCTAAGATCCTGTCTTCGAGTGGCGAGGATTCAGGGATATCACTACCCCTGGGAGGCACAGTGAGCAAGGCATGCCTAATTTGGAGATATCTGAAATATTCAGAATGGGCTAGCTCGTATTCTTGCTGCAACCGGGAAATAGGGACCACCGCACCGACTTCCATAGATCACCCACCTTGGAGATACCGATGAGGTCCCACCTATCAAAGCCCTTCGAGCGGATCAGCCTACCTAATTGTTCGCAGTGCCAGAGTGGTGTGGCCCGTGTGAGTTTTCCTTCCTAGCCCAGACTCCTGGTAGCCACCCTCCACACGTGCACTGCGTGTCCGGTCGGGCCTGTCAGAGCAGGCTTCAAAGACCGTATGTCTAAAGCACCCTCAAAGCCGCCCCCCTGCGGTTTGTACATGCATTGGTAATTGCTGCTAGTTGTGATGACCAATAGTACCTCTTAAGATCTGGAAGCCCGATGCCCCCGTTAAACCATTCTAGTGTGAGTTTGTGTGCTGCAATACAAGGTGGTTTACCCTCCCATAGTAAGTCCTGAACGATACAGTCGTGTTCCATGAAATACGAGGTGGGGACAGGGAGTGGGGTGTTCTGTAGTGCATATAAGAGTCTGGGAAGGAACATCATCTTGAATAGGGCCGCGCGCCCCAAAAGGGTCAACGGAAGCGATTTCCAGTGTTGGACGTCCGATTTAAGATGCACTAGAGGCAGAAGGAGATTATAATTGTAGAATCTAGATAGATCTTTAGAGACCCAGATCCCCAAATATTTAAAGCCATCGGCTGCCTCTGCCAATTGGCAACTCCGAGGGAGAGAAGGGCATAGAGCACTGACTTAGACCAGTATACCCTGCGAACCTACCAAACACGTGGAATATGTCAAGGACCACATTGAGGGATGCCGCCGGAGAGGCCAAATAAATCAAGATGTCGCCCGCATAGAGTGAGATGCGGTCTTCCCAGCCTGACGTCCATTTAAGGCCTCTTATGACGGGGTTCTGGCGGACCCATGTCGCTAAAGGCTCTAGGGCCAATTCGAAACCTTAAAATCTGAATCTCTCGTTTTCTAATTCAGCTGTGCTTCATCCATGTTCACCTTTGACCTGTTTTCAGCCTGACTCTATCCTTGACACCACATCTGCATAAACATTAGGCCACCAATCTAAAGTTGAGACATTGTAGGCTGTGTAAACATGCAAAGTCAGCACAAAAGAAAAGCTGATGTCTGCACTGTGGGTTTCGTGTGTGTTTTAAACAATAGTAAAGCCTTAGATAAAGTTTGTTCAGATAAGCCTATCTTGTTGTGCAGCCTCAAGACGCGACAGTTACACGAGGCACCAAGGTTGTTGATTCTTACCGATTGTCTCCTTTGTGTGTCCTTCCCAAAAGCTCTATTTACCTCTGGGCGTTCCTAGTCTGTGATTTTCCCTATATAAACCCATGTAACCATAGTTCAGTGTGCTTTATCCTTGGGTATCTTGATGTTACTTGTCGGATGGAAACCCATTCATGAATGATTGAATAAACTATCCATGGTCTGACTTCGCTCCAGTGTCGAGTCCTCGTCATTTTGATAAGAACCCGTGGCGAAGTGGTGATCCCTGCACCAGCAGGTTATTAATTAATCTGCTCCACAAATTGACGCCCGAATGTGGGTCCCCATCAAAGGCTTGCAGTCGGACTGGGGGAGGAGATTGTGTCGGTGAGACAAACTTTGTTGAGGGGCGCCCTACTGATGAGACGTGTTGCTCATGGTCCAAGGTGATTTTTCAGCTCTCCGACTATGACCTTCCTGGTGGCTGCTGACCTTGACTGGGGCCTTCGGTTCGTGATTTTCTTTGGATCAGGGAGGATCGACAGGTGGGAGTCGAAGACTACGCATGAGGTAAATCTGTATTGAACCGGTTCATTTGTTCATTTGGTTAGGATCTGTTTGATCTTTGCTTGACTTGGTATTTGTCTTGACTTGGTATTTGATTGGTAATCTGGTCGGAATTTGGTAATCCGTTCAGACTCTGTTTTGAATTTTGAAACCTAGGCTTTGTTTTGAGACTTGCTATTTGTTTTGACTAACATATTTTCTTACAGGCAATGGGAGAATATTTTTTATTTCTCTGTTTATAAGTTTTTTTATCTTATATAACATGCCTGTGTTTAGTACCCTTTGAACGTTTTGTTGTTGCTGCTGCGATAAGCAGAGCATGTTGGAAAAAAGGCAGCCGGCACTACCAGAAGGTACGCCGAATTTTGGGATGTACATCAAATATGATATTTGTCCCATCATGTATAATACATTGTGGAAATATACAAAAGGTAATCCCCAGCTGTGATGGCCATTAGAGGGAACGATGGACCCTCACAAACTCGAGTATTTAAAGAAACAATTGTTTTTGAAGAAAGTTAGGCCGGCCATGTTTGACAGTTTGCGTATGTGGAGGAAAGAAGTGAAGGAACAGCAGCTCAAAGCAGAGAAGATACAAAGGAAACAGGAAAGGAAGACAGAGTATCAAAAGTATAAGGAATTGAAGGATACGGAAGTTCAGGAGAAAAAGGAATGTTTAGATAGGGAGCATATATTATTAACATCTAAGGAATATATAGTTAGACCAACTGTAGCAGTTCAGATCCACCAAGAAGATGTGGACTCAGATATTGATGGGTTGATGATAGAACGACCCCAGCCCCCATATGTACCTTTAACACCTCTTCCTCCTGGACCACTAAATGTTATCCCCCCTGTACCTTCGGCACCTCCGGCTCCCCCTCCTTTGCCCGCGGTTGTCCAGCTCCCTATTTTCCAACCAGTACCGGTACATTCCTTACCCCCTCCAAACCAGGCCACGGCACCTCCACCTCAGGCCACTGCATTTGAAATGACTAATGATTCTGTGCTTTCTGCGTCTGTCCTGACCCCTCGAGTTCTTCGCTCTACTGTATCTCAATCACATCAGGATGCGATAAGGTTGATGGTATTAAACTGGTTAA
This sequence comes from Triturus cristatus, assembly GCF_964204655.1. Taxonomy (NCBI): domain Eukaryota; kingdom Metazoa; phylum Chordata; class Amphibia; order Caudata; family Salamandridae; genus Triturus; species Triturus cristatus. The sequence continues at coordinate 636,251,410 of NC_140594.1, read as the reverse complement.
GTGATCTGGAAATGGAAGTAAGTAGAAGAAATGATAGATCAGATTCGGGATTTTTCTGAGGGCGAGCTTCTTTGTCTTATAAATAAACTTTCTCATCAACTTATGGTTCAATGAGAGATGACTACAGGACAAAATGGCCCAGATGATGTTAGAGCAATTAATAGACAGTGTCAGATAGGGGCCTTCCCTGTAAATAGAATTAACACTGCCATAGCAACGATAATTGGATACCATAATGAGCTTTCTTCCTCTCCTCGAATAAGACCTATGAGGGAAGCTGCACCACAGTTCATTCCTGGGAATGCAGACGATGATGACCCAAAGAGTGCTAATGCCAGAGACTATTTTTTGTACAATTGGATATATACGCCCTGGAAAAGGATGGATGTACTCCCTCTAAAGGCCTCCTTACCAGACATACAGAAAATCCTAGAGGATTTTATGATGATGTACAGGCAGCCATTAAATCTTGTATCGGTAAACAGACATAATATCGATTTAAAAATATCGACAGGACAGAATATCGAGTTTTTAATATAGAATGGACAGAATATCGAATTGCCAAAATATAGTGGTGAAGAATATCGAAAATCAGGTAAGAAATAAAATATCGATTTCAATAATATAGAAGTAAGTAATATCGACAGTCATAATATAGTTGTTAAAAATATCGAAATTTTTTATAGTGTTTAAGTGTTAGTATATGTGTTAAAAGTATGTATAAATTTTGGAATGTATGTTTGAATATTTTTAAAGTAATGAATTTTATGTTATTTAATTTTTGTGTAATTCAATTCCGTAGCGGGTTGAGGGTTTATAGGGGATTAGGGTGGGAAGTAATTTAATTATAGTACATTAAATAATAATAATAATTTTTAGGAATTATTAATTATTTTTAATTTAATTTTGCGTTTTACTTCTGTAGTGGGTTGTGGGTTTATAGGGAAATAGGGTGGGAAGTAATTTAATTGTTATTAGGTAATTATTAATTGGTATTGAAAATTAATTGGTTGTTGATTAATTATTAATTGGTAAATAATTTGTATTAATTGGTAATTAATTAATTAGTATTAATTGTTTAATTGATAATTATGTTAATTGTATTAATTTATTATTTGTAGCGGGTTGTGGGTTTATAGGGGAATATGGTGGGAATTTAATTGTAAATAATTAATTATTGAAATAATTTTTGTATATTGCTAATTAATTTATTCTTAATTAATTATTAATTGGTATTAATTATATGTATTTATTTTTGGTTGTTAATTAATTAATAATAGGTTACAAATAAAAATATATATTGGTATTTATAATAAATTAATTATTAAATATTGTGTGATTGGTAATTAATTTTAATATTTTTATTTGGTATTAATAATTTATTCATTTTTAATAAAATATTAAATTATTATTTTCCCTACTATTGCACTCACTGGAGTGGGAATAGTAATTTTTACCCCTACGCTATCCAACGCTTTCCCTACTATTGCACTCACTAGAGTGGGAATAATAATTTTTACCCCTACGGTATCCAACGCTTACCCTAGAGTTGCACTCACTGGAGTGGGAATAGTAAATTTTACCCTCCCGCTATCCAACACTTTCCCTACTGTTGCACTCTCTGGAGTGGGAATAGTCATTTTTACCCCGACGCTATCCAACGCTTTCCCTACTATTGCACTCTTTGGAGTGGGAATAGTAATTTTTACCCCTACGCTATCCAACGCTTTCCCTACTGTTGCACTCTTTGGAGTGGGAATAGTAATTTTAACCCTCCCGCTATCCAACGCTTTCCCTACTGTTGCACTCTCTGGAGTGGGAATAGTAATTTTTACCCCTACGCTATCCAACGCTTACCCTACAGATGCACTCATTGGAGTGGGAATAGTAATTTTTACCCCTACGCTATCCAACGCTTTCCCTACTGTTGCACTCTATGGAGTGGGAATAGTAATTTTTACCCCTACGCTATCCAACTCTTTCCCTACTGTTGCACTCTCTGGAGTGGGAATAGTAATTTTTACCCCTACGCTATCCAACGCTTTCCCTACTGTTGCACTCTTTGGAGTGGGAATAGTAATTTTTACCCCTACGCCATCTGACGTTTTCCCTACTGTTGCACTCACTGGAGTGGGAATAGTAAATTTTGCCCTCCCGCTATCCAACGCTTTCCCTACTGTTGCACTCTCTGAAGTGGGAATAGTAATTTTTACCCCTACGCTATCCAACGCTTTCCCTACTGTTGCACTCTCTGGAGTGGGAATAGTAATTTTTAGCCCTACTCTATCCAACGCTTTCCCTACTGTTGCACTCTTTGGAGTGGGAATAGTAATTTTTACCCCTACGCTATCCAATGCTTTCCCTACTGTTGAACTCACTGGAGTGGGAATAGTACATTTTACCCTCCCGCTATCCAACGCTTTCCCTACTATTGCACTTACTGGAGTGGTAATAGTAAATTTGACCCGCCCGCTATCCTACGCAAAAAATATTGCATTTTTTAAATTAATGTTACGTTGATATGTTTTTTTTTTTACTTACTTTAATTATTTATTAATTTTAAAGTTATTTAAGTATTTTTAAGTATGTTTCAGTTAATTATATGTTTTATTTCATTAATTTTACATTAATTTTAAGACATTTAAAATAATTCGATATTGTGACTAACTTTATTTTTTACAACGATATTTTGGATTCTATATTTTTGTACTTACCTGTTTGGAGATAGGGCTTCGATATTTTGGCATTCTATATTTTTCCTTCGATATTTTGGCAATTTGATATTCTTCTTCTCGATATTTCGTCAGTGATCCCTTGTATCATGACCTTAGCAGATATTGATATGTTTTTTGGTATGATCTTACCACCTGATAAGTGGCGACTTACCCGGAAACAGGATCATGCTGTTGATTTGGGAGGAGATTGGACTGCCATAATAGCAGCTGATAGGGATAGAAAACCTGGTCAGAAACCTAGTCAGCTTATATTGGATCTGCCTGGTAACATACTTACTTATATAAAAATGATGGATCCAGCTAGGAAAACAGACTGGGCACTCCTTACTGCTTGTAAACAAAAACAGGGAGAGGCCGTCTCTGATTTCTTTACTCGCTTTGAGAAAGTATTCCATGATTTTAGTGGGCAAGATACATTTACACCTACGGGTGCACTTTTATTTGTAGACCGATTCATAGGGAATTTACTCCCAGAAATATCTGTTCGCTTAAAGAATTCAAAGAGCACATGGGCTTCAGTAACCCCGAAAGCTATACTAGATATGGCTCAATACTATCAGAATCAGGTGACCACTGAGCAAGAACGAAAAGAAGGAAAATTAAAAGAATTGAAAACTAAGGTAGTGATGGTTCAGGCCTATGGACCTCAAGGTAGGGCCGTAGTCAAAATGATGGTCAGAATTATAGACAACCACCTCCAGGAGGGCCACCGCGTAGACATACTCCACTAGGGCTAGATCAATGTGCTTATTTCAAGGAAAAGGGACATTGGCGTTCTGAATGTCCTGTTTTAGCTGCTGGTGGAAGAGGAAGGGGACAGGTGAACAGTAATCAAGGGACTTTAGCTCCCCGACAGCAACCACAGCAGGTTCAAGCCCCGGAGAGGAATAGGTCAGGAAATTATTTTGATCATCAAAATAATCAATATTCTATAGAGGATTGGGAATCAGAGGAAATTGCGGGAACACATTTTGCCTAGGACAGCGTAGGACAAGGAGGGACCAGTTGAGATACCTGTAGATCAGTCAGGGCCCTATGTAACAGCAACCATACTTGGACAGGAACAAAAGTTTTTAGTGGATAGAGGGGCAACACGTAGTGCGATATCTCAGAAACTGGTCCCTGGGACACCCTTGTCTGGCCAAGTGATCACATCGATATGGTTTGATTGAACACCAACTCCTAGCCCTGTGTCCCAAAAACTCCCTTTGCAGGTTGAGAATTTAATCACTACAGCCCCCTTTTAACATCCCCCACATGCTCCAGATAATCTGATGGGACTTGATCTTTTGCAATATTTCTATGCTACTATACATTGTTCCCCATCTGGAGTACGTGTCATTTTTGGGAAAAAGACATTGCCTAAACAATATAATTTTTCGTTATGTTCGGATCTTGATTGTGTCCCTGCATGTGTTTGGGCTACTGGTGACACAGATGTGGGAAGAATGGACATTTCCCCAGTACATATACAGGTTCGGGAGGATGCTTCCTTACCAAGGGTCCCGCAATATAAAATATCGAAAGAAGGTGAAGGTGCATTGATTTCTATCATTGATGACATGATACATACAGGAGTTGCTGAGGAAGTTTCCTCTAATGTATGCAATAGTCCCATTCTTGCCATTCTAAAATGGGGTGATGTAACAGGGGATAAGATTTACAGATTTGTGATTGACTTGAGAGAAGTCAATAAAATAGTTATCCCTCAATATCCTGTCGTCTCAGATATTATGACTTTGTTGACATTAATTCCATCTACAACTACTGTATTCTCTGTCATTGACCTTAAGAATGCCCTCTTCTCTATTCCTATACATGAAGAGAGCCGATATATTTTTGGTTTCTCATTACGGGGCCGCTCATTCAGATTTTGTAGAGCTCCACAAGGCTATACAGAAAGTCCTAGCATTTATAGTCAGGCACTTAAGCGACAGTTGGATGAACTTCTTTTACCATTAGGAGTTACACTTGTGAAATATGTCGATGACATTCTGCTAGCTGCAGACACAGTTGAGCATTGCAAAGACACCACTCTCTCTCTCTTGCATCACCTTGCTGCTAAGGGACATACGGTCTCTAAGAATAAGCTGTAATATTGTCAGTCTGAGGTCACTTATCTAGGTCACCTCTTGTCTAAGGAAGGTCGCACTCTGACTAAAGACAGGATTCAAACTATCTTAAAAATTACCATTCCAAGTACTCAAAAAGAAGTCAGGGCACATATTGGCATTACTTCCTACTGTAGACAGTGGATTCCAAATTTCTCCCTTATTATCAAACCTCTTTTGTCTCTTGTTACCAAAGACACTCCTTCTCCTCTACCATGGACATCTGAATGTCAGGAAGCATATCAGCAGCTTCTTGCATCTCTTTGTTCTGCTCCAGTGTTAGGCACTCCAGATTATGCAAAGCCTTTCATACTATATGTACACGAGAGAGAAGGATGTGCATTGTCAGTGTTAACACAACCATATGATAATAAGCATCGTCCATGTGCTTATTTTTCAGCTGTATTAGGCCCAGTCACCAGAGGACTCCCAGGTTGTCTCAGAGCGGTTGCCGCCACAGCGATTTCTATACGCCAATCTGAGGGAATAGTGTTGAGTAATAAACTTATGGTCATGGTACCACACTCTGTGGTTGCACTCCTGAATCAGACTAAGACACAACACTTGACTAGTGCTAGACTCACAGGATATGAACTTACGCTTTTGGCACCCCATATCACACTCCAGAGATGTTTGACATTGAACCAAGCTACATTGTTACCTTTGCCAGCTGAACAGGCGCATGATTTGCACGATTGCATTTTTCTAACAGAAGAACAGACTAAGGGAAGAATAGATCTAAAGGATACCCCTTTATTAGACCCTGAGGGAGAACTATGGGTGGACAGATCTTGTTTAAGACTGCCTGATGGCACCACCTCTGCATCTTATGCCATTACCACCCTGCAGACTGTGGTAGAAACAGCCCGTATCCTACAAAAATCTGCCCAAGCAGCTGAACTCATTGCGCTCTTGAGGGCTTGTGAACTTACTCAGGGATTAAGAGTGAACATTTATACAGACAGTCAGTATGCATTTGGTGTGGCACACAACTTTGGCAAGCTCTGGAATGAACGGGGATTCCTAATCTCCAATGGCTCTAAAATACAACATGGTGAATTGGTAAATAGTCTTCTTACTGCTTTGACATTGCCAAAGAGTTTAGCCATTATCAAATGTAGTGCCCACAAGAAAGTTACAGACAAGGTGGGTCAAAGAAATGCTTTTGTTGACGAAGTTGCATGAGAAACCGCAAGTGCACTCGCAAGTAAAATGTATGTGTTATGATCCCAGGCTGAAAGATGGGAGAATATGTACACAGAAGTTAAGGACATACAGCAGTCAGCCACTGAACAGGAAAGGGCAGAATGGCAAAAGGAAGGAGAATTAGATGATGAGGGATGTTGGAGATCAAAAGACATGTTGAAATGGAAATTGCCCTATGCTTATGTATTACCTTTTGTGACTATGGCTCATGGACCTGCTCATGTTAGTGCCAAAAACATCATTTCCCAATTAAATCCAGTCTGGGATAGTCCACTCATTCGGAAAACGGCTGAGCATGTGGTTAAAAATTGTATGATTTGCTTACAGCACAATCCTGGGAAGGGAATATCAACTCCGACTGGTGAATTTTCTCAGTCTCATGTGCCCTTTGAAGAATGCCAGATGGACTACATCCAATTGGAGCGCAGTAACAACCGAAAATACGTACTAGTTGTGGTTTGTTCCTTTAGTAAGCCGGTGGAAGCCTATCCCACCAAAGATAAAACAGCCTTGCCATCAGCTAAAGTTCTGTTGAAAGAATTCTTCCCCCATTTTGGGGTTTGTAGAGTTTCATAGATCGATAATGGCCCCCACTTCACTGGCCAGATAATAGAGTACCTAATGAAAGGTTTAGGGGTAAAGCAGAAGTTTCATGCTGCTAATTATCCCCAGGCAGCGGGTTTGGTAGAAAGATACAATGCCACCCTGAAACTCAAATTGACAAAAATTCAAACAACAATGGGCCTTAAATGGTCAGATGCTTTGCCACTCGCTTTGCTATCTGTTCATTCCATCCCACACAGTTAGATTGGACTTTCTCCCCACGAGATAGTCTTTAGTAGGCCTATGAATGTATGGGGACCCCCAAGACCAAATATGATTAAAGAAATACAGTACCCTGTTTTGAGTGACTATCTTAGAAACTTGATTGAAAAATTGTTTCTGATTCATCAGCAGGTGCGTGAAGCTATTCCAGACAAATCAGAGGGTCCGGCCCATGGTCTCCAACACAGTGACTTTGTGCTCCTCAAGAAGTTTCAGCGCTCAAAGAATCTGGAACCACGCTGGAAAAACATTGAGCAAGTGCTGCTGGCAAACCAAACTGCTGTCCGTGTCACCAACAGACGCCACTGGATCCATGCAGGGCACTACAAACGAATCCCAGCAACTGTTCTCCAGCCAGAAGGCAGAAGCTATCTGAAGGATATCTGGCAGACTCAGAAAAGTGTTGCTCCTCTGAATGAAGATACTTTGTTCTCTGATCAAACTACGCCTTGAGTAACAAAGTACGATTTATGACCAAGGAAGGGAAGGAGCAGATAGAGATACCAGAGGACCGATTTCAATTAGTGGAATGGTTCGGCTGCGACACGGTGGGATCACAGAATTGGCTGAACTAGGTACAGAAGGGGTTGTGATACGTGTTCAGTGTTGCCTGGTTCTCTCTCCGACCTGTGGTGTATCGATACCAAGAGGGAGACATGCAGAGACTGGGATCTAAGTTGCAGTTGCAAAACAAAGACAAGCCTCAGTGTATGGTGACTCTGATCATACTCTTGATAAGCTTGGCAGCAGTTTTTTGGACAATGGAGAAAGGGATTCCGGCCCAAAACCAATTGCCCTCTACTACCCCTGTACCCACAGAACACTTTTATTACACTCTTCCCTACCATGAAAAAAAGCACCGGATGTCCTACCTCAATAACACTTTTATACAAATGCTACATCATACCCACAATGCTACGAACACTACCAACTGCTGGGTGTGTGGAATGATGCCAGCTCACCAGAAGAAGGGAGGAACGCCTTTTATCCCCTTGCCATTCTAACATAATGGCTCCTGTGGAGCCTAGTTTGCATTATTGTAAGTCTCTAAAATAAGTTACAAAGTTTCTGCGGTTGTGGGTAGACTCAATGCCCAACTCAACAAGGTTTGTTACCCCGATGAAGAAGGAGATCCCCAAGCCAAAGGAACGGTATGGGAAATGGAGGAATATCGCAAAGGGAATTCTTCCACCAGATATGTTTTCCCCAACACCCAAACAGCCAAGGGTAATGGGCCTCCTGTTATCGCTGTAACCAGAGCCAGAGCAGAACTTTGTGTGAGCAGTATTGGCAGTATTCCTGTGGGAAAAAGTGACTGTACTATTGTTTTAAATATCACTGGAATGAACAATAGCACATTTTTATCTCCCCACAATATTTATTTTATTTGTGGAAACAAATGTTACTATCATCTACCAGTCAGTTGGTCCGGTATCTGTTATGTGTCTTTCTTGCTTCCCCCTGTGTTCTTAGCACCTGCCTCCTATCACAAAGACCTGAAATTATTTAATGATATCTCTTAAAATAGATTCAAACGGACCATAAACAGTGATGAAGTAGATCAGACTGATACAGCCTTGCAGCAATATGTAGATTTTAATTTGGGACTCTTTTTCTTCGTTGGTGCAGCCCTTAACAGTAGAAAGATTAGACGCCTTACTGGAGTAGTAGAAGCAGTAACTAACCAGACAGCAATGGCTCTAGGAAATATTACAGAGGAACTCCAGATTACAAGAATAGTAACTCTTCAAAATAGAATAGTGCTTGATGTAGTGCTCGCCGATCGTGGTGGAGCATGCCGCATCATAGGTAGTAGCTACTGCATGTTCATACCTGACCGCGCCTCTTCTGTCTATAACGCCATCTCTAAACTACATAAAATAGCTGCAGAAATACATCAAGACCAAGAAACATGGTCCTTGTCTTACTGGTTACGGGGACTTATCTCCACTTGGGGATGGAAATTGTTAATGGGAATAGTAATCATAGGAGCCATCTTTCTCACTTGTTGCTGCTGCATTCAGTGGGCCCCTATGATATGCACCACATGTATAAATATCTGTAGAAGTATGAAACTCTCCCCAGCAAATTTTCATGAATTGAATAGAGAAATGATTATACACACTGAAATCCATGACCTAATGAATATTAATGTACACGATTAATATATGTACCCCTTAGAGTGTGTTCAGCACAGCTGAAAAGGAAGGAATGTGAAACCTGACTATTTGAATCTCTTGTTTTCTAATTCAGCTGTGCTTCATCCATGCTCACCGTTGACCTGTTTTCAGCCAGACTCTATCCAGACACCACATCTGCATAAACATTAGGTCACCAATCTAAAGTTGAGACATTGTAGGCTGCGTAAACATGCAAAGTCAGCACAAATGAACAGCTGATGTCTGCACTGTGGGATTCGTGTGTGTTTTAAACAATAGTAAAGCCTTAGATAAAGTTTGTTCAGATAAGCCTATCTTGTTGTGCAGCCTCAAGACGCGACAGTTACACAAGGCACCATGCTTGTTGATTCTTACCGATTGTCTCATTTGTGTGTTCTTCCCCAAAGCTCTATTTACCTCTTGGCGTTCCTAGTCTGTGATTTTCCCTATATAAACCCATGTAACCATCGTTCAGTGTGCTTTATCCTTGGGTATCTTGATAGTACTTGTCGGTTTGAGACCCATTCATGAATGATTGAATGAACTATCCATGATCTGACTTCGCTCCAGTGTCGAGTCCTTCTCATTTTGATAAGAACCCGTGGCGAAGTGGTGATCCCTGCACCAGCAGGTTATTAATTAATCTGCTCCACAGCCAAGGCGAAGATAAGCGGTGACAAGGGGCAACCCTGTCTTGTGCCCCTGCCGAGAACGAAAACTGGAGATTTCCTATTGCTGACGACAACTTGGGCAAGTGGTTGATGGTATAAAAGCTGTACCCATTTGATGAATTCAAGCCCAAAACCCAGTTTATGGAGCACAGCGAACAGGTAGGGCCATTTGATGGTGTTGAATGCCGAAGCAGCATCAAGGGATACTACGACAGCGTCTTCCCTGATCGTGTGCACTCTGTGGAGCCTGCGCAGGTTGAGGGAAGTATTCCTAGCAGGCATAAATCCCGAATGGTCCGGATGGACCAGGCGGGTTAGGACCCTGAGCAGGCGAGTGGCAAGAACCTTCGCTAGAATTTTCGCTTCATAATTAAGCAACAAAATGGTCCTATAGGATGAACACTTGTTGGCTGGCTTACCCACTTTATGGATGACGACATTGTTAGCGAGTCTGTGATCCTCAGGAAGGAGACCCCCTTTTTTACTTTCGTGGTACATTTCGGTGAGATAGCCGTGAGCTTGAACAACTCAATGGGGAGACCATCAGGGCCCGATGCTTTCCCCCCCACGCAAATTCTGAATAGCTTTTTCAACCTCTTCGACTGTGATGTTGAGATCGAGGTCGGAACACTCCTCCTCGGTAAGTAAAGGCATTGAGATATTGCGCAAAAGTGAGGAAGCCTCTTCCTCCGTATGCTTCGTGTGGGATGTGTACAGTGACTGGTAACATTGGCCAAATACATCTGCAATATCTTGTGGAGCAGTGAGGGGAGAATGCGAGCCAGCCTTATCGCCCACGTCGTATATTCTGCTGAGCATGGCCCTATAATGCGTCTTGGCGGCCTCCGTAGCTAGGTCAGAGAACTTCTTGACTTTTAAGCGCAATTTCTGACGCTCCTCCACTGAGTCCTGTATCCGGACTGCGTTCTCTAAGTCCAAAATTTCCCCCTCTAAGCACGTCATGTCTGCTCCCTTTTCCATGAGCTGTCCGGCGATCTGGGCAAAGACCTCCCCCCGTATGATGACCTTGTAGGCCTCCCAAAGCGTATTCATCGAGTCGACCGACCCTTAGTTCTCCTGAAATAAAGAACCGACGTGCTCAAAACCTTGTCCCTGATGTGGGGAGTCGTGAGGTACCAGGTGTTAATCGGGGCAACACGGCCGACTGTGAGCTCACCCACCTCTAGGCGACACTGTATGGGTGAATGATCGGAGATCCCCCTTGCCAGGTGTTGTATGTCCCTGACGGTATGGAGGTGATGCGCTAGCATCAACACGTAATCTATACGGGACATACTGCAATGAGGCCCCAAGAGATAGGTGTATTGTAGTTCGGTCGGGTGCAGGCTTCTCCAGACATCCACCAGGCTCATCGCTCCCAGAAAGCTATGGATCTGCTTGCGGGAGGATGGCAGAGCCCTCTGGGACCACGGGTCGAGAGAGTCAGAGACAATAGAGTTGAAGTCGCCCCCGATCTGGAAGGTCCAGAAGAAGATCCCCAAGAACCGGGAACCAGTACCGAAAGCCGAGTGTAACACCAGCTGGAAACCCCATCGAGACAAGGCCTTGCAGGCATTTCCAAGCAGGTGGGTCTCTTGTAAGAGAACAACATCCGGGGAGTGACGTTTTAAAAATTGGAGAACTACACCCTGCTTAAACTTATCCCCCAGCCCATTGACATTCCACAACAGCAGCTTAAGCTCCTATCTAATCGTCATGCCCATCACTCTCTCTTAGGGGTACGCTCAGTCGCGGCGGGAACCACCCAGAAAGGCCCCCCAGGAGGAGACATTCCCGTAGACCATTTCCCCTTCACAAATAGATATACCAGAAGCATGGAACATGTATCTGCCATTACCCGGAACCAGTCAAATATGCCATACCTAAACCACAAAGAAACAACAATACAAATTAAAACATTACCCCCCAACCCTGGCAAGAGCCCAGAAAGCGCTCCCCGGAACCCCCCTCCCTGCCTCCATGTATGGCGGTGTCAAAACCTCCCGCCCACCCAAACTTGCAAAGTGCTTATCACCCACCCCTCAAACTTATGGGTGCGTGTATCCAACTGGGCACCAGTCCCTGAAACGTAAGCAACTGGGAAACACACATTGTAAGCGAAGAACGTTCGTAAGCACCAATCAATACCAAAACACATTATGTCCGTCACAGTGAAATCTGGGATTCATGGAAAAGCACAGTTAGTCCACCGTGAAGAAGTCCCAAAAAAGTCACATTTTAGTTGCGATGTCAGCTACCCCAAGAGGGGCTGAGACCCTGACCCAGACGCTCAGCAATTAAACAAGTCCACCACCCAAGAGAAGAAAAACATACAGACGAGTTAGTCGAACCTTCCTGTCGCCGTCTCCTGCTCAACGAGTGGGGTGCCTCTGCCGGAGCCCCCCGCGTCCTCTTCCACCCACGCTCTCCGGGCGTGATTGTTTTTCCGGCCTGCCATGTGCCATCCGTCCAACCAGTCCCAGGCCTCCTCGGGGTGGTGAAGAACCAGGCTTTTCCCTCGGACTCCACCCTCAGCTTAACCGGGAAGAGCTTGCCGTATTTCAACTCCCTCTTTCGAAGTGCCTTTTTCACGTCCAGGAAGCTGTGTCTTTGTCGCTGCACCTTGAGAGTGAAGTCCGGGAAAAGGTGATGCAGCTGTTTTGAAATTCCACTGGGGCACCGACCGAGCTTAAAGCTTAAACAAGGGCCGCGGGGGGGCACCCGGCTTCGGCTGGCCGCCCAGCACTCGATGCGCTCTTTCAAGGGAAAAGAAGTTAGAGAACCCTTTCAGTTGTGCTTCCAGCCTGGCTGTGTGGGCCTGCATATTGTCCATCCTGCACTGCAGTTCGGAGGTGTCCTCGACCAGGGAGCCTGATTTGATCTCTACATCCTTTAAGCACGTGTTCATGGAGCGCATGTCCGTCTGGATAAGGGACACCTCCGTGGAGACAGAGTCGATGCGCGATTCCAAAGACGTGCGCACGGTCGTGATGGCTTTGAGAATGTCTTGTAACGTTGGGGTCCTTCTTCTTCTCACTAGACTGCTGCTTCTCTTGTGCGGCAGGACCCCCCTTCGGGCTCGCTCCGGGACCCCGTCCCACGCAAATTTATTTAGTTTGCCTTGGACCGCCGCTTTGGAGCTGCGACCCCCAGCCATGGTGAAGACAGCCTCATCAGTGCGAGCTCCAGGGGAAAGAGGCAAGGCAGCCCTGCTCAGGTGGAGGCCCTCTCAAGTCACCAACTGAACTACTTCAGCGGGGGCCTGACGCAATAAAGTGGACCAGGAGACACTAGCATGCGGGCACTAGTAACAGGTCAGACCGCCGCTCCTGCATGGGGGGGCAGAGATCCGAACCCTCCGCCAGTCCGCAGGCCAACCAGGACGATCCTCCGAAGTAGCCTGGCATGCTACAGGTCTATGGAGGTGATGAGACTCAGCCCCCCATCCCAACGTCTTGCCGCAGTGCACCCAGGGCCCTGAATGTCCGCGCTGATTACTGCCTTTTACCTGGGCCTCTCAAGGGGTGTCAGAACCCCTGCTATTCACCGGGTGCAGCAGCGGCTGCCCCGGAGTCTTCTAACAGCCATCAGTCAGGGCCAGGGCCGGTTGAGAAGCGTTAGATGGAGTCAGGAGGTTCAGGAGTCCCAGGGGGGCCACGTCACTGTTTCCAACACTTCTCACCTGCGGCTGGCAGCGCCCAGATCTGTGTCAGCCCGCCTCAGGATATTGTAGGCCAGCCTTCCGCCCCGGCGCGCAGCAGGCTGGGTCCGGACTCCCCCTCCAGTATCACAGGGTATTTCGCTGCCGCACGCCCTCAGCGCAAGCCAGTGTGGCTATTGTATGTAATCCAAGCTGCCAGAGCAGCCAGAGCCAGGCAGGCCGTGCAAGCTGGTCCCAGGCCCTCGCCGTCACGGAGCCCCACTATGTTCAGCTCACAGCAGTGAGCTCCTTGCCTCGGCCAGCCTCCCATGGTCCACAATCTATTTCCGAGCTAATTTCTCACTGCAGGGGGTCAAGACGCCGCTGTCCCGCAGGGCCGGAACTGCGGACCGCGGCTCAAGCTACTACGCTCGATGTGATGTGCGGCCTCTCCACTCAGCCGCGAAGTGCATCAGCAGGCAGTCGGCTGGAACCGCTCACCAGATTCAGCGGTGACCTGACTCTCCCGATTTACAATGTGCTCCGTTGCTTCACCTTACTGGATTTGACCAGCTGCCGGATTTGTAAATTACAGATATTGCCGTGGACAGGCGCACTCGGACGGAGCCGCCTTAGAAAGCGTCCATTGCTTTTGGCGGTTGGCCACGCCCCCCTCGCGCCAAGTATGTCTTAATGGGAATATACCTGCAGTGTTTGCTATCATTCAGAAGGGTAAGACTACTCTAAACACACACAGAGTGTCAGGATATGAGGTGATACTATCATTACCATATTTGAAGGATGTGAAGGGTCATACAGTGGACCATGTGACTGCTTACCCTATATTAGACTCTGAGGATGATGTGCATGACTGTGCAACGTATATTCCTAATGAATCTAGTCAAGCAACAGAGGATCCCATTCCAGGTAGCATTGTCTATTGTGTTGATGGTTTTTACACTATTGGCCAGGATACAAGAGTGAGTCATACAGGTGAAGCAGTAGTCAGAGCACAACCGCATGATTATTAGGACAAATTCCACACATAATAGAACAGTTAACACTACCAGCACATTATTTTGCACAAGCGGCAGAGTCAATAGCTGCTCTTAAGCAGGGAATAGGAAAATTCATCACAATTTAATCAGATTCGGTTTATATGACTACCACTGTACCTTCTAACATTATGAGATGGAGTAGGAGAGATTTCCTTAAGTCAGACGGAAGTTCTGTTATGCATAGGAATCTTTTAGAAGCTTTAATTGAGGCACTTGGGTTACCACAGGCAGTGGCAGTTGTGAAGTGTGTGGCACATACAAGTGGGCAGGATTTTGTGTCACGGGAAACTCCACTAGAAGATTGGGCAGCTAAAGAAGCAACTAGGTGCACCCCATGTCATTGCCATCCAGTTCCCAACATGTCCCTGTTTTGGTGGTCCGGACTGCCTCGCAGTCTGAGTCTGAATCTGACACTACCACAGATAGTGTCACGCCTCATTATGCTGAGACAGCGCGTTTAAATCTTTGAGAGTTGCAGGAAGCTGCTCCACCACATGAAAAAAAGTTAGGGAAGGCTAGAGGATGCTCCTAGTCAGGGGACTTTGTTTATAGACAAATGATAAGAACGATAAAGAATCAGGATTTATGAAGTGCATGGTGACCCACAGGCATCCCAGCGCTGGTCGAGGAAAGGGACTGTCAACCAAAGCAGAGAAAGCATTTATGCACTGGGTCCTAAAGAGACATGGTTTAAGGGCCTTCCAAAAGCCTAGCTCGTTGTCCATGGATCGTAAGGCCAAAGAGAGAAAGTTCCAAAGCTTTGCTATGTTGAAACTAAAAGAACAGCCTTCCCTTTTGGTTTTTTTCACCAAAGGAACAGTAGCCAAATGTAGATTAGAATTATCTGAGTGACCTGTGAGAACTATAAGGGGTGACCAAGTGACGAAGGATGGGGGGGGGGGGCTTGCACGTGTAGAGCTCCATGGGCACACAGAGACTTAAATTCAATCCTCTAGATAACCAGTGCAGAGATTTGAGCTCATTTCTTGATGACTCATATCTGGAAATACGAAGAAGAATACGTGCGGCCACGTTTTACACCACTTGTAGTTTCTGGGTGACTGCCATTGGAGCATCGAAGTACAGTGAGTTGCTGTAGTCAATGCAAGAGAGGATCAGGGCCTGAGTTACCGGCCTCTTCGCCGACTGTGGAAGCATATCCAGTATTTTGCGCAGCTTGCGCAGGATATCAAAACAACTGGCAGCTAGTTTAGTGGCCTGAATATCCATCATCAAGGCGTTATCAAGCCAGACCCCCAGGCTTTGTGTGGCTGTTTTAGCTTTTGGGGGGGACCAGAGCAACCTGGCCTGCCCAAAGCCCATTGAGGTGAGGAATTCCTCCCAAGGAACGAGTTTTGTCTTTAACTGAGCATAAGGCAGGAAGAATTCATCCCGGTGGCCACCGGGTCCAGACTAAGGCCTAGTGTGAATCCTGCAGGGTCAACATCCGGGGCAAGTAAAAATACCAGCTGGGAATCATCTGTGTAGGGCATTATCGATATACCAAAGGGCGTAATGATATCGGCCAAGGGTTGTAGGTACAAGTTAAGTAACATGGGGCTGACCGGATACCACTGCAGCCCTACACAGGTGACTTGAGTGGGCCTCGGGGTAGCAGCATTTATCGAATACCTATGAAAAGGAGCTTAACCAATCCAGGGACTTATCAGAGACACAGGACCTGCAGATGTCTACAGATAAACCAGTGATGCCTCAGACTTTACTTACGTCAGTAAAAAAGTGTGTGCCTGTACAGGATGATAATGTTGCGCATTACACTTAGACATATAGTACAGCAAGTCCCCAGACAGTCAGAAGGTTAACTTCTGTTTCTTTATGTTTCAGATGCAACAGCACAATTGATGTAGGCAGAAATATCAACTGTAGATAACACTGACATGCAGGGGGGGGCATCTCCAGCCTCATGGACTATTATTGGCAGTGTGGAGAACTACTATAAGCTCAGTTGCCACCAAACTGGGGAGGCCTCTGCACATTGGTCACCTTGTATGCATCTGCTTTGGTCATTCCTGGAGTTCATTTGTCAACACTTCATGAACACACCATATGAGGCATCTAACGACTGTGTTACATCATCACCAAAGGAGAAGAACTACAGAGTAATATAGCACGAACACTTGGAATGATGTTCCCCAAGATTACTGGTTGTTTAATGACGTATAGTTGTTCTGTGGAAGCATTTTGCCATTTGTTCAGGCAAAGGCAACTGCTTAATGACTACAGATAAGTCAATGGGAACACTTGAAGACCATAAACACCACAAAAGTTAGATTTAATGCTATAAAAGAAGAGTTACGTGCTATTAGATTGATGATAATATAGCACCGTTATATACTTGACCTTATGACGACCATGGAAGGAGGGGTATGAACAAAGATTGGGACTTCTTGCTGTTCTTATGTCCCAGCAAATGACGCGGACAATGGAACTCTGTTAGAGGCTATACAAATTTTGCATAATGTATAGAAGAAAATGAAGTAGATGCCCGAGGTAATTGGATAAGTTGTTGGTGTTCTTTACTACCATAATGGATGCAGGGACTGTTGGGAACCTTGCTGCCAGCTCTTGTGGCCCTATTTTTGATATTCTGCGATATTCAATTCATTTTAGCATGTTATAGGAGGATCGATATAAAGGAAGGAGGGATGTTTCCAGTTAGGACATCAACACGAATAGGAGATGCTCAAGGCAATACATATCACCTAGTGCCAAGTGCAAACTAAGATTTAGAACCAGTAGTTGAAATATCAACTACAGGGGTGAATGATATAGAGGAAATTAAACATGTCAAAATTATGCCACAGCAGACACCAGTAGAAAATGACATCAAATTATATGTGGTGAAAGAGCAGTACAGGCCCAAATCTCATGCTGGAGCAAGAGAGGAAAACAGTTCACTTGAAAATAGAGTGCAAGACCTGCAAGGTCTTAGTTAAAGGAAAACCTATATTTGTAAGCTTGAAGGAATTTATGGTCTCAGCACAAGCATGTATACTGTTGTCCCAGTAAATTGAAAACCTGATTGAAGAATAGGAGCAGGAGACTGAATTAGCCAAGAACACACAGAATATGATAATAGTTCCTGGGAGGAGAATGATAATGACACATGCAGAAACAACATTTATTAATAACATGTATTAAAAAGAATCAGATGAATGGGTTGTTAAGCTTTGGTGAAATTACAATTAAGAATGTGTAGGAAATATGTTAAGAGGTTAGGGATACAGGTGACATGATGTTTTCTGTAACCAACATGTAATTTCTAAGTAACTTATTGTTTCGACTTTTTGTAACAAGCCTTGTCTCACTAAGTATAAATGGGGCTGCCTGTGAAGCAGCAAATTGAGATACCTGTGTGGCGACAGCTACTCCCTGTCGTGACAGTAAAAAGCTGTGTTTGCCTCGCCAGGAGGATTCTTGTCTTTTTTTTTCTTTATTTTAAGTCACCCCGCAACAATGTTGACACTATGAATGTGAGGGACTGTTATGACTGTATGCAGTTTCCCACATCAGTTGCAGAAGGTGTTACCTATCACCACATACCATTAACGTATGGTGTCACCTGTAGTCATTTGCTAAGCCTTTTGTATAGACAGGGTCAGTTGCAATATTATTTTTAAAATTATGATTCCAGAAGTTCCTTTGATTAAACATTTGAATAGCCATTCTTATGCCAAAATCACTGACACAGCTGCAAGGTATGTTCACCCTCTCACAACACTAGACACTGCTTATGCTCATAGGCATAATTTAACTTGCAAATTGACAAGAACTTTTTAGACCTGGTGGAGAATAAGAAGAGGGAGGAAAAGGTGAAAGCCACAAACTTAGAAGGAGTACCTAAGTGGACTACTAAAGAAGAGATTGACCATCAAGCAGAAGGAAATCAGGAAGCATTAGATTTAGAATGGCAACATAAAAAGAAATTGTGTGTGCAGAATGACAAGTATAAATATGACACTCTATCTGTGGGGAGAAAGTGAATGTGACCACATGTTTGAAGTTAGAGGGAATTGGGTATTATTTTTAGATGGAAAAGATCCTGCTATTCCTGCAGTTTATTATATTTGTGGATAGCATGCCTATTCCATATAGCCCAATAAATAGTATGGTACATGCTATGTCGGTGTAGTCTTCCCAAAGATTTATCTTGTGGACAATGTTGAGAATCCTGTGTGGGAACAGAATTCCAGACCCAAACGATGAGCTAGTGAAATTGTAGGAGCACATTTTGGGGCGATACTCCCATCTGCAGGTGTGATACTGAATAATATCAAGATTAGAAAGTTGCCTACAGTAGTTGACAAGTTGTCCACTAGTACTGCAAGAGCTTTATTACTTGTAGATACGGAAATGGTAGCCATAAGGTCCATGGTTTTGCAAAACTGCCTTACGTTAGATATCTTCCTTGCAAAGGAGGGTGGAGTCTGTCGGATGTTGAAGGTCCAGCAATGCTGCACCTACATCCCTGATAACAGTAAGGACTTGATAAAATACATGAAGAACATTACTGACCGAAAGACACATTTGAAGGAGTTGGAAGCAACAGGTGCTTGGGAAGCAATTGGGAGTGGGTTTGCTTCAGAAGGCAAATGGTTTAGAAACCTGGGAAGTGGAATTGTGGGCACTATCTTGAAACGTCTTGCAATAATTTCCCCTTATGTCATATTCTTTGTTGTCATCTTTAAGGGATAAAAGTGTATAAAAGCAAGACAGAGATTGAAAAGGAAGAGAATAGATGCAGAGATGGAGGAGAGTCATTGTAAAAACTAGGATGACATGAAATGTCTGTAGGAGTCTAGATAGAAAATGATGACAATTACAAGGTTTTAACTAGTCCACCTGATAAGATCTGTACATTGATTGTGATTGTGATGGCCAGAGTGGGGACAGGAGACGTGCAATTTAAGCTACACCCCTGTATGTCATAGAAGAGCAATACTTATGTGCATTAGCACAATATCTTTACTGTGTGCTCTAACCTCATGGATGTACAGTGAAGCATAAAACTTACTGACGGAGTGTATTCACCATAGAAATTAGTTATTCATATATGTGTGTGTGTGTGTGTGTGCTAATGTCTTCATTATAATGTTATAAACTTTAGTTCTCATTCACACTTACACTTGTGCATTTGGGTTATATTTCTTCATTGAAATTGCATTTCTTAGGTACTCATGTATTCCAACTTTAGTTAGACCTAGTTTAGGTGACTTTAGATTTATTCATGCACAGACAGGAAGACCGAAACCTGTACACTGATCATCAGATCTTTTTCCTTCTTCCTTGTATTGCAGCAATAGAATTTCCTGTATGCCTTATGTTGTTCAGACTTAATTTCATTCTACATTTTGGATATCCTGTGATAATTTTGTATATTTTTTTATATATAAATTTGTTTATTCAGTTTTTCATCAAAGATGATGTAAAACTGTAACAGTGCAGCATCAGTACAATTTGACATAGACAGCTTCATTTTGGAGTGCGCAGTGAGTCCCGGCAGGGAGCCCAGCGTGCATTCTCAGTTCCACGAGTAAGAGAGGAGAGATCAAATCCTTTATTCCTCCTTCATACACATTATTGCTATACAGAGTGCTGTGTGTGCATAGCGGAGGGGGCCCTGATTTCAGAATCATGCTCGTCTCAGCATCTATTCAAGAGAACTATCCACAATTACTGTCTGAGCTAATCCATGTACCCTGTTGTGTGATGCGTGTGAGTCTGACACTCCCTCCTGCTCGCTCTCTTCATTCGTATCCGTGTCTCCTTCCTCATCCCTCCCATTCTGGTCTCTTCCTTCACTTCATCCCCTAAAGTTTTTCCTAAGTTTGAGGAGAGGAGTTGGCCTAACGGTTAGGGTGCTCGACCTCGGAACTGGGGGAACTGGGTTCAAGTCTCGGTAATGACACTAAACATCCTGTGATTCTGGGCAAATCACTTAATCTCCCCGTGCCTAACAAAAAAATAATGTGTGTCCACATGTAACGTAACTGGTGCTATGTAAAGCGCTCTGATACCTGATTGGATTCGGGTCAAGTTCGCATTATATAAAAAAGTACATCCAACATACGCGACCACATCTTGAGGTCCCATTCCGCATGCTCATCCGTACACACTCTCCGAAGCCTATGCTCCTCACCCACCGCCCACACCAGCAGGACCGCCCTCCATTTAGTGAGTGCCAGGGGCTTGGGGCTGGGCCAATGTATAGCTATGCGGGGGCATGCTAGCAGCAGGGACAGCTGGGCAAACTTATATCGCATTTTTCTTCCCTTCTTTGGGAGGGGCATCAAACCCAGTATACAATGTATACAATGACAGATTGAAATTTCCACGGCCACCTTGTCACTCTACGCATTTCTCCAATGAACTTCTCTCCAGTACATCTAGAGTTCTGTGCAACTCCATGCCACGTGACAGAAATCTGCAGGCGTGTTTCCACATCTAATGCAACCGGGCAACCTCTTTGGGTATGCCCTTTGCAGTTGGGCTGGGGTCAAGTTGGCTTGATAAAGAAAATATAAGTGTACCACTTTGAAGCGTGCATTACTGGCTACCATGTGCACCTGCGCCATTCATTGTCCAATAGTGGTGTCTCTACTTCCCTGTCCCATGCTTCCCGACGTGCAGCAACAACCATCATCCTGTCAGCCTTCAGAGCTACGTTTAGTCGTGAGATAATGCCTTTATAGGAGCCCGGGTCCAGAATTACTGGACCCGGGCTCCTGTGGATCATCAACCCCGTAGTCCGTTCCCACATCCACAAAGTCCATGAAAATACCATTCATATATAGATCTCCCTCCACATCCCCCGGCTATCCAACCCTCAACATTCATCGATTTGTGGATATGCAGGAAAGGGTGTAGCCATCAAAGCGGAAGAAGCAGGTTGTATGGCGCTCTCTTGATAACTTTCTGAACTGCCAGGTCCCATGCTTGTGCCACAGTGATGACAAAAAAAGTAGTGGCCGATCCCTGCCGCACATCAGCAAATGAGGGAGCTGGGCAGTATCAGGGAACCCCAACATCAAGCTTTTTTCCCCAGTTAGGTTCAGCGCCGCACCACATTGCTGCAAATTGTAAGAGACCTGCCAGATAATACAGTTACAGATTGTGGAGTCCTAGTCCGCCCTCTCGTAAATCTAGCTTCAGCACCTCCAGTCGCACTCTGCATCTCTTGCCCGCCCATACACTCATAAGTTATCTATTCGTGTAAATATCTCCAATGGCAGTGTACAAAAAGAGCTCTGCATCAATAAGAGGCAACAGGACAGGAGGACCACTTTACTCAGGGCCACCCTACACATTACGAACAGGGGCAGCATGGTCCAGAATCGGATCGAACACTCTAGACCCTCCAGTATTCATCCCATATTCAGTACATATTGGAGGTGGCTGTCATGAGTAATCTGGGGCCCAAGATACCGGAAGCTGTGTGTTTCCCATGGCATTCCCACAACTTTGCGATTTAGCTCTTCTCTACCCACCAAGTGGGCTAAAGGATAAAGCACTGTCTTGTGGTGATTAGCTTGTAGCCCTGACGCTGCACCAAAATGTCACAGGAGGAGCGGGACAGAGTGTTCAGGGTACTTCACATACACCAACGTGGGGTCCGCGTCCAGCGACACATCATGTTGATTGTATCTGACTGGTATGCTCTAATCTAGCAATTGGTCCCTGAGTTGCATCACGAGTTGCTCCAACGCCAGCGCGAATAAAAGCGGTGACAATGGGTAGCCGTGTCGAGTGCCCTTTTCTATGCTAAAAGCCTCGGACATCTTGGTCCCAAAAGACAATCTTGATGTGGGCAGTGTATAAAGCAACTGGACCTATGACAGATATCCGGTCCCAAGCCCATACAGGTCAGGACTTCCCACAAATACGGCCATGTCAAGGTATCGAATGCCTTCTGTATATCCAAAGATACCAAAGTAGCTCCGAATACAGATTCCTGTGTCTCATGCATCACGTGAGATAACCTCCAGAGATTCATGTGCGATCCCCTCCCTGGCACAAAACCACATTGGTCCTCCCTCACCAAATGTGTGATAACCCTCCCTAGTTGAAGTGCCAAAACCTTTTTTACATCCATGTTCAACATGGAGAGAGGCCTGTATGACCCCTTTGAAAGCATCAGTACAACTGCTTCTCTCATATGCGTTGGAAGCTCGCCCAGGTCATGGGCTTCCAAAAGTGCCAGGAGCAAGGTGGCAGCGTGCGCCTAATAATAATCAACGGGCAACCCGTCAGGTCCCGGGCATTTCCCTCCAGCCATAGCTCTGCGCCACCTCCATTTTCTCCGTTTTAATCTCACCTGATCCCTCCACCTGTGCCAGTGTTAAACGAGGGGGGGTCATCCATTTCAGGAAGCCTGTGACTCCCGTATCTTCCACCCGTGGTGGTGCAGTATATACCCCAGCAAGGTGGGCACACAGCAGCTGTGTAACAGTCATCTGACCCATAACCAATAGTCCATTAGGCGCTCGGAGACAGAAAATTGTTGGAGGAGGGCACTCCCTCTTAAGCAATGTCAGCATACGCCCAACTGACCCCCCCTCCCTATGGAGTGATGGGGATAGTCCTTGCGGACATGACAATCGAGCCTATCCCAGACCTTCACCACTGCTCTGTGTGCCGCTGTCAGTGCTATCTCTTCTCCCTCCAGTCTTGCATCAGTCACTGCAGCTCAGCAAGCTGTGATTCATTCTCTCCCAGTTCCCGCTCCAGCTTTTTCCTGATGCCATATATTTTACCTAGGCTCGCCCTTCTGATGACTACCTTCAGTGCCTCCCAATCCATCCCGCATGAACTCCCCGTACCTCAGTTGGAATTGAAAAAGCCTCATGTCCTGCATTTATATGGCATATTGGGGGTTCCGTAGAGACCCAGGTCTGACCCTCCACAAAGGAATAGCAGGATGCCGTCCACACACCCCACACTCCAAAATTAGAGGAGCGTGGTCAGAAAGAAACCATACCTGATAAGATGCTTTCACACTATCAATAACTGCCTCACCTGCAAGAAGAAATCTACCTAATCTGCTGTGTTGGGGAGGAACAGGAATACACCTGTGTCGTGAGGTGAAGCTCCCACCACACATCTACCATCTGAAACTGGTGCATAACCTCCCGTAGTCCAGCCACCAAGCAAGGTTTTATGCCCACTCGTATGTGTGCCTATTCAAATACCCATCCAATACACAATTGAAATCCCCCACCCAAATAATTGGGGATCCCGCGTATGGAAGTAGCGCAGTCTCCAAGGTACCAAAGAATTCTCCATCATCTATATTGGGGGCATAGATATTCATCAGGCACTCTTCATGACCATCTAGCAAACCATGCAACAGTTTGTAGCACTCCTCCACATCCGCCAACTGCCCTCTCAATTGGAAGGGAGCTCCGGGGGTCACCCATATCGACACCCCTCTAGCGTATGATGAATAGGTAGCGGAGTACAACTTCCCCCATTTTTTACCAAGCTTTTGGACTTTCACCTCCATGAGGTGTGTCTGTTGGAGAAAAGCAATACTTACTCTCATCCGTCTAAGGTAGATGTGTGTCCGGTATCTCTTTACAAAGGAAGTGAGCCTCCTTACATTCCAAGAAATCATTCAAACTATGTCAGTCATTGCACATCAACTCAGCACATATACACCCTCCCTCCTCGGCAAACACCCCCCTGCCTGCCCACCCCACCCCCACATCTCCATAGAATTTATTGCTGCTGCATACAACATAAAAACACTGTGCTTTAACTAGTGTAGAACTTTGTCCCTCCCAACCCGGGTAAACACCCCACAACATAAATAATGCATGTGCATATATCACAACTAACCCCTCCCCCCCAGTCAACACCGCTGTGCCAATTAAATGCTAGAGTGCAATGGGAACTGCAACGGATGTTAACTAATGAAAATCGCTAAGGAGTCAGGCGGTTAAGTGAAGATAACCCAGTCACCATCCAACTCCTATGTGTCTCAATGTTCCACCCTCCCCAACAATGTGTGTGTGCGCACAACAGTTACTCAATATTAACAGATGATCAATTGGTCTATATTAGTAAATGTAAAACAATATGCCAGTCAAAAAAATTACTGGTAGGAGATATTGAAATGGAGCGTACCCATGCCCCCCTAGAAGCAGCCGCCTCTGTACAATTATCCCAATATCATTAATTACATAATGAGAAATCCAGCAACACCGTTCAAGAAAAATGGACACGTAACTAAGCAAACACAGACTCTCGCTTTGCAGGTGTACATGTCCCCAATAGTCACATTAAGCCATCACCAGTTAAATCACGACGTTCAAGGCTAGGTTTTGTCTCTTACCAACTGTCGGTGGTGAGGACCCTTACCAACAACCTTCAGACACCACTTCCTCATTCCTTTCAGACATCTGCATCATCCAGTGGTGAGCCTCTAGTCTCCTCCTGCATCTCCTAACTGGCACCGGAGGATGCCGCTGATGTAACTGTCTTGACCAGCACCCTGGCCATCACTCTCTCCTGCTGTTGAAATTCCAAGGAGATAGTGCCATCAGTCCCCACTATCACTCTTGCACATGATCGGGTTCTCCTTCTTCGTGTGCTCTGCTTCCTTGGCTGTTTTCCCAATGTCACTTGGTTCCTAGTTGTGTCTCCTCTATGCACCTTAGACTTCGCCTGTATTCGGTCTCTGCACCTTATCTCCAGCCAATCCCATGTTTACTCCGGCGTCATGAAGAAGAAAGTCCGGCAATCATAAATCACCTTCAACTTGGCAGGATATAGCAATATATAATGCAGTCCCAAGGGCAACATGTTTTGCTTGACAGCTCGGAACGATTGTCTCTGCAGCTGTACAGATGTGGTGTAGTCTTGGAAAATTAGAATGGTGGCATTGCCGAATTTTGGGTTTCCTTGCTTTCGGACCATCTGCAGAATTTCATCCCAGTTTCTGTAGTTTAGAAACTTGGCAATGATCATTCGGAGGGGAGACCCAGGCTGTGGCAGCAAAGCCAGAAACCAATGCACCCGTTCCACAGCCATGAAGTTGGACAGCCTGGCAGATGAGAGCATTGATTTTAGCCAGTCTTTCAAGAAGACCTCAGAGTCACCCTTCTCAGCACCCTCTGGGAATAACAAGGAATAGGAGGTTACATCTGCACGAACTTCCCTCTGCATCTTCCAATCTGGCCTCAATTTTATGTGAAAGGGCTTCAACTGTACTCACTGTTTTCTTTAGCTGAGAGACTTCTTCCCTGAGTTCGGCCACCTGGCTCTCAGTTTCCATTGATCATTCGGCCACCTTGCAATTCTCCGCTCTCAACAGGTTAATGTCGATCGCTATTGCTTCAACCTTTGCCTGCATGGCCAGGCCAGATGCCTCAATGGCCGCTAGTATCTGAGTTCCTGTTGATATCGGCACAATTGGGGGTGGGTCCCTCTCTGTAGTCTGCTGACAACTACGTGTATTTTTCCATTTTCATCTGTTGCGTGGTGCTATCAGCCTTATGCTTGCCATGATGTTATACGACAGGCTCTTAGGCCTATACCACAAGGATGGGTGAATGTACCTACAAGGGATTCTTTCCTCTACTTATTTTCATGTTGTTTGAGCAATCATCACTGGTCAGCTCTACACAGTAGCTTACGAAAAGTTATTCCCAAAGCTGAATCACTTATTTCAACGTGAACAAATCTGTAAGAAAATTCTTCAAGCGAGTGTATGCTTTTCAAAACATACATTTATATTGCAACAATATTTAAGGGTACAAAGAATCTATACATATAAACATGTAGCAACACAAAGTGACTGAGATTTGGGGATTTTTTGATACTATAGTTGTCTCATTGTCACTAATGTGGTCACCTATTCCAAACAATATATGCAAAAGGAAAAATGTGACTGATTAAATAGAAAACAAATACATTTTGTGAAGAAATGCACAGAGGAAATAGGCATAAATGTCAACGTTTCAGTCTATATAGTGAAGGCATCTGGTAGACCATCTGCAGGACTGTAAATTCATATGTTAAATGACCCTAGGGAACCTATATTCGTAGCTTATAGTAATTGATGTGGTTCAATCCTTTAGAAGTGTGTTCAAGGTCGAAATCTCAGCTGTTGAATAGCTGGTGGTACCATACAACTAATCTCAAGGTCTCGGAAATGCAAGGCTCACGGGGGCAATAACTCCTCCAATGGTCCACTGAGACATGGACTAACAAGTGTCGGTATGACCGAACACTTCAATTATTAATAAAAGACGGGCACTGCTCTGTACGGCGGTATGCTACTCCCACGATCAGCCATACAGAGCAGTGCCCATCTTTGATTAATAATTGAATTACTACTATACCACAAGGCAGCAGAATTGTCACTGACCCCAAGCTAGGGTTGGCCAAATGCTAGGGGGTCAAGTACCAGATGTGGTTGTTACATAGGTTCCCAAAGTCTTCTGTAGCAGGCTACACCAGAGAGGTCCTCACCATATCAGCCATCTGAACTGCTCTGAGCTGATCCACACTATGACTATGAACCACAATTGACACTATTAGGGGGAAGTCTCGAATGCTCCAACTGCGTTGGTGGATTAAATGACCCAGAACCACACCGTTAGTCTTCAGTCACTAGCTCGGTAGATCAGTCCTGTCTGGGACAACAGCAGTACTCCATAACTACAGCAGGTATTAAACAGCCTTAGGGCACTTCTAGTTTGTATACACCACACTGGTTCAACCTATGTATCTTGTGGGGAAAGGCTCCAGTTCATCTCCTCAACATGAAGCCAAGTGCACCAACCACCTCTCAGCCACCGGATTCAATTCCAAGCCAGCCACGTGCCTCGGTCCAGCGGCCCGCACTGTGCAGGACAGGACGGCCGTGTGCCAACAACGTTCAACCTCTTCAGAGCGGGTGAGAAGAGCGACAAGACCTCCACAGCTCAAGCGGCATGATGACTCCTCAATCAGGATTGGGGAGCGCCACCACCAGTCGGCTACATCACTTGCTCCCCCGGGGGCTTCCATGGACCATGCACCATACCTCCTGGAGCAAGCCACTCCGGTCACAGATCCCTGCGGGTCACTGCAGTCGGCCCTCCATACTGCAGTGTCAGCGGCCGCCCCTATGTCCACGGGCCTGCCAGTCATCAACTGTTTGCGGTGTCAGTCTATGTCAGGCCTCGGTCCGCCCACCTCTGCAGGCCAAGCGCAGGAATCCAGGCCCCTGACCTCGCAGACCTCAGTCCTTCTACAGCGAGGCTTTCAGCAGTTAGCACTGCTCTGCAGCTCACCTCCGCCAATGTCTTGTGGGAGGGCTTGGCTCTGCCCAGGCACCTCTCAGGGGAGCGGGGAGCACCACAACCCCCTTCCAAGAGGGGGGCACATCCAGCGCCTCCCCTGTCGCGCAGTACCTTTGTCACTAGCCAGGGCACTCGCAACCTGCGGGGACAACTCCTCACTTCACCATGATGGTGGCGACGGCCAAGGAAGCTAGTGCTTCAATCAGCCTCGAGCGCCCAGTACCCGGCACCCCACCACCTCCTCGGGTCCCAATTTGGTTTCCCGGTGGGCATCCTCAGTCATATGCATGGAACACGCTGTGCTTGGGGGCACGGTAGCGGCAGGATGGTTAAGGTTTTAGTTGCTGGGGCCAGAGCGAGCTCTCAGTGCTGCTGCTCAGCCATCTTGTTGGCCATGCCCCCATGATGCGCTACCATTACAATATATTCTTGAGATTTATATAGATCAATTTGGCTCTTAATCTGTAAAAAAGGCTACCTAATCTTATTTACTGATTTCTGGTCCTTAATACGTGTCCCAATGATCTACAATGTAATTTGAATTGTTAGATAGATGTTAACTCCCCTTTACCCCTCAAGCACTAAAAGGATTCATCGCAGGGTAAATGGCAAGAGCTGCTCAGGGCGCTAACAAAAGCGACAAGAGAAATGTCACTGCTTTGAATTATCTTCAAAATCTCAATATGCGGAAAGCAAGATAATAAAAAAGGAACAATTCAGAATTGAGTCATGATCAAATAAAGCTACAAAATCCTTTGCAGAGGTAGCTGCAGGAAGAGAAGAGGGAGAGGCATCATTTCCACCAGGCGTAATACAGAAGGGTTTAGCTGCTGGATTAAGATTAGCTAACATAGATTAATAGGCTTAAAACTGCAGCACACAGGGCCGGACTGACCGTAGCGGGCACCGGGCAATCCCCCGGTGGGCCGCACGTGTTGGGCCCCTGGGGGCCATTTTTGTTATAGGGCCGGTTTTGCAGCTTAGCTGCAAAATCGGCCCTGTAACAAAATCGGCTGAAAACCGGCCCTGGCAAAGAGCTCGGTGGCACCCCCAATCCCCCGGGGGAGGCGACCGAGCACTTTGCCAGGGCCGGTTTTGGTTCCCAGTCCAGCCCCAGCAGCACATACTTCATTCTGTATTCTAGCCAAGGAGTCAATAGAAGATAGATCCTGCATTAGAGGGCAGGGGTGGGAAATTCCTATCTCCCGATGCCCGAGACATCTAGCTTTCTTAGGAGGGCAAGAGGTTTTAATTTGTTTTTTGTCCAAAGGACAAGTAGACAGTTTTATGGTAATCCGATACACAGCTGTCCAACCCTGTTAGTCACAGCCATGTTAATAAATAGCTCTGAGCAGTTCATTGGCAGTGTAAGGGTCAAAATTGCAGCCAGCTCCATAGGCTCGTGTGGCTTTCAGGCCTTCCCCTATACCTTTTATTTTCTTTGAGCATGAGACAAACATTGTGCTTCTGCAGCTCCAGTACACTCACAGCACTGGCATGTAAGAGGCTGCCTTATCTGCCTCTTGGCCCCTTGGTCTGACTTGAACTGTATGACCCCTGCCTTTTAATCTCTGATCCACTCTTGGGCCTCATAAGGCCCCAAGATCCCTGCTCATCTTCAACTCACTTTTCTTTCCCTTCTCGTGCAGCTTGTGCACTCCCTTCTTTGCACTTTGCCTTTCCTGTACACCTTATGTTTCACCCGGTGCCTAAACCAGCTAACTTCACCCCACCACCCTCTGCCGCCCTCTCTGACTGCCTTGACCCGCTCCCCTTGGCGTCTCATATCTTACATCATCCAGGGATTACATTAAAGCTCATTAGTTTCGCTATGAGGCTTTCATGCAGGCCTAAGGCCACCCCCATTTCTGTCCTTGCACTAGGCCTCTTATCTCACTTTGTGCATGCACCAGGGGCATTTTGAGCACAATGCTGTAGCAACCACAGCAGCTGTGGAGTTCTTGATGGGCCACTTCAGTCTGCAGGTCCGCAGACAAAGGGCCATAATGGATTTGAAAGGGGTGGGTGGATGATTGAGTGATTGGGTGAATAAATAGATGTCTGGATGAATGAGTGAAAGGGTGGATCGATAGATGAATGGATGAATAAGTGAAAGGGTGGATGGATAGATGCATGGATGAATAAGTGAAAGAGTGGATGATAAATGCATATATTAATGAGTGAAAGGGTGGATGGATAGATGCATGGATGAATGAGTGAAAGGCTGGATGGATAGGTGCATGAATGAATGTGTGGAGTGAAAGGGTGGGTGGACAGATGCATAGATGAATGAGTGAAATGATGGATGTAAGGATGGATGCGTGAAAGAATGGATGGATAAGTGCAAGGGTGAATGAAGGGCTGGATGAGTGGATGGATGGATGGATGGATGGATGGGGTGAAAGTGGATGGATGAGTGAAAGGATGCATGGCTGAATGAAAGGGTGGATTAATGGGTGAGAGATAGAGTAGATAAATGGATGGCTGAGTGGGTGGGTGAATGGATGAATCGGTGGGTAGGTGGCTGGCTAGGTGGAAGGGTTGATGGATGGATGGATGGGTGGATAGTTGAGTGTAAAGGTGGATGGAGGGATTAGTGAAAGGGTGGATGGATATATGAGCGAAACAGAAGATGGTTGAGGTGAAAGGCTGGATGGATGAGCGAAAGCATAAATGGAGGAAGTGAAAGGGTGGAAGGATATATGAGTGAAAAGGAGAATGGATGTGATGGATGAGCGAAAGGATGGATGGAAGGATGAGTGAAAGGGTGGATGAATATGAGTGAAAAGGAGGATGTGTGGGGTGAAAGGATGGATGGATAAGCAAAAGATGGATGAGTGAAAGCAAGGCGGGATGGGTGAGTTTGATCGATAGGTTTGGAGATGGAAGGATAGGTTTCAACATGGGCTTTCCGAATGCCCCACTTTAGCAGCTACTGTCGAGGTAGAGCTCTTGATGGGCCTTTTCTGTCTGCAGCTCGACAGACAAAGGCTCGTAATTAATGTGAAAGGGTAGGTGTGAGTGAAAGGATGGATGGATGGATTTGTGGGTGAAAGGATGAGTGAGTGTAAGTGTGGCTGGCTAAATGGATGGATGAATGAGTGACGGGGATGGTTGAGTGACGGGGATTGTCAGGTCCCGCGGAGGCCTCTCAGAATCGGTTCGTTTCTCAATGGGGTCCCCCTATTGACAACCTCAATTCCTGAGTTGCCGTAAAGGCACGGAAGCTTAAGGGGGTCAATCGGGGGAAGGAAAGGAAGGGAACAGCGGGGAGGGAGATCTGTAAAGAAAACACAAGGTCTGTTAACACCATGCAATACAGGTCAAACTAAATGCCCCACCTCTGGCGGTGGACGTGTGTTTTATTAACCGTGAGGGGGGTTTCTTGCATAGTTTGGTCGAATTTTTGTCGAATCCCCTTTGAATGGCTTGGTGTGCGTGTTTATTAAATGTGCCCGTCAATAGCTACCCATGTTTGTATAAATAAACGACAAGGGTGTCTACTTGGAGAGTACCCACAGGCGGGGGCGGCGGGATTAGGCACGGTAGGGCGTCAGACACGTCAGAGCTTAACTAGCGGTGTAAATACATTCCATGTGGATTCATTCTATGCATAGTCGCCTTTTAATGAATATCACGCAAATCGTCATGGTGATAGGTACATACGGTTTGTCCAGCATGTCCTAGGTGTTTCTATAAATATATTTTTTTTAAAGATAATAAAAAACAAAGGCCGGCCCCGGGGGATGGGGTCCCCGGGGCCATAAGTGGACTGAGGAGGGGGGCAACGCAGCCCCCTCCTAAAGATTTTTTTTTTAAAAGGCCATGACCCGGAGGTTGGGGTCCCCGGGGCCGATTAAGGTCTTGGGAGGGCCAAATTAATTTTTTTCAACAAAAAAAATTAGGGTGCAGGCCCTGGGGGATGGGGTCCCCAGGGCCAGTAAATTAGAAAAAGAAGGGGGGCCACACAGCCCTCCTTCTTAAAAAAATAAAATAAATAAAAGACCGGCATCGCGCCGGAGGCCACGCCATCTCCTTGCAGCACTCTGCAAACCCCTGGCCAGTTGTAAGTTGGGGAATTAATTCCCCTTCAATACTGAGGGTCCCTGAGAGCCAACTAGCCCAACAGGTATCTCCAGTATGCGCCAGGGAGCTGCGTTGCAGACAGGTGTTCTGAGGCCACGCCCCTTTTTACACCTCTATGCAACGCAGCTCTGTGGCGCTTACTGGAGGTACCTAGTGGGCTAGTTTGACCCTAGGGACCCTCAGGATTCAAGGGGACTTAATCTCCCAACTTAAAAAACGGCCACAGGGTGTGTTTACACAGTGGGGAAGGGAGGGGACGGGGCCTGAGGTGACGTGTGCAAACACGCCCTATGGCGCGTTTTAAGTTGAAATATATATTCACTCACTAACACAACCATACACACACTCACCCACCCATACAGTCCATCACAGATGCACTCTTGAAACCATGCACCCAGTGAATCCCCCAGTCACACATCTATGCATAGTCACACACACCCCACCCACACACACACTCTGGCACCCAAACATATACTCAGACAACCAATCTATAACCTATATAGACACTCATGTAGCTATTTGCAAACCCATGCAGGCGCTTACACACCAACAGACAGACTGATACAGACATTCACACAGTTTAGTCACTAACCCATGCATTCAGTAAGATATGTTCAATCACTCACTTATAGTCAGTCACGCACCACCAAAATCATCCATTCACACACTTATACACCCATCATTCTTCAATATGCCTTTCCCTATAAATAATAAACATATTTAAACTTTACAGAAACACACAGACACTGGATGTTGTCATCAGTGATGTCATCAGTGATGTCATTTGAGATGTCATCAGGGATGTCATCAGTTATGTCACTGACCATGTCATGAGTGATGTAATATGTGACGTCATCAGCAGTGCATTGCGGGTGCGCGAGTGATAGTTAGCTGAATTAACTATAACGGGGGAATTTCTATGGTTTTGTACGAGTGAAATGTCCAGCTAAGTATAACACCCCTGAAACTTATGTTTTTTTCTGTGAATTTCTAAGGTTTTTTAAATGCTAATTCCTTACTATAATGTGCCTGAAACCTATGGTTTTTTAAGTAAATATATATATATTTCATATATATATATTTCATATATATATATATATATATGTATTTCATATATTACCTACTGGCGGTCGCCAGTAGGCAGTTATAGTTAGGACCTATTTTCTATAGGAAATCCCCAACATTCTATTCCCAATAACTTTGGCGCCGATTGACGGATGTTCGCGAAATTTTTAAAACTTTTGACCAGCTCCGGTCGGCTCCTATCATGGAAGTCTCGGGATGATTCGTGTAGCGGGGGGCGAGAAAAAAGGGGGGTCCCAAAACGTGTTTTCCCCATGCAATTTCCCATAGGACCTTTAGCCGCAGCTACAGCCCGAACTGCTGAACGGAATTACACCAAATTTGGCAGAAAGGTAGTCCTCAGGTCAGACTCGTGCCTTTTGCTTAAATGGTGTAAATCCGTTCAGTAGTTCCTGAGAAAATCAAAAGTAAAATCACATATATATCTGGGCGGAGCCTAACCACACATCTCATGGTGAGATCTGATTGGCTATCAGCACTTCATCCAAAAAGTGTTGGCAGCCATCTTGGGACCAATATACGTGATAGCACCTCATTAAAAAGCATTGAAGTTAATAGAAGGTTTTAAGACTTTAGTTACATTATAAATCATTTGTTGATGGTACCATACTCATTTTAGGAATTGTGGTATATTCTAAGGTGATTTTACCATGTGAAAAAGCCTTCTGCTGGGATATCATGAATCGTGTTTGAGAGAAAACTATTTTCTCATGCTTTTCCCACAGAGTTTTGGAAGGTGATCTATAAGCTAAACTGAGAGCATATTTTCTGTAAATTCACATTATCTTTCTCAGTCATGTGAAAATGAAGTCTGACATTCTCAGTAAAACATGTACATCCAACAAGGGCAGAGACTGTCAGTTGATTCCTTTGTGTTCTACTGCAGCTTCCCAGAGTGTTCCAAAGAACAACTACAGCGCTAACAGTCCTACTTATGATAAACGTATGGCACACCTGAAGCCATCTTGATTGGAATAAAGTGGTAACTCTTAAAACATTTAATTTAAAAAGGAACAAAATGAGGGGGTTCATTTTGCCATAGAAATTATGATTAGTGCTAAAAAAAGAAAAATTAGACCACATTTTGAGTGACCTCTCAAATCCTCTTCTATTTTATTAAAAAATTCTGACATGCAGACTGAAACATGCACTTTCAATACCAGCAGCAGACTTCCCTGGTGAGCAGTAGTTTTACTACAGTGATCTAATAAGCAACTAGAAATTATGGCAAAATGTGTGACACATCTGAATGCCTTCTTGATGGAATCAAAGTAAAAAACCTGAAAGTATTTCCTACTCAGGAGACTGTAGTAAATGAGGAAATTAGGAAACTTCATAACAAATAAGTCTCCCAAGAAGCCACCAGAGACAAAAGAGCCCAAATGTAGCACAAATATCACCCAGATGTAGCCCAAGTGTAGCCCAATGACAGAATGTCCCAGAGTGGTCTAAAGAACAACTAGAGCGCTAACAGTCTTACTTATCACAAAAGTATGGCACACCTGAAGCTATCTTCATTGGAATAAAGTGGTAACACTTAAAACATTTAATTTGCAAAGGAACAAAATGAGGGCGTTCATTTTGCCATAGAAATTATGATTAGTGCTGCAGAAAGAAAAATTAGGGCACATTTTGACTTCTCAATTCCTCTTCTATTTCATTAAAAAATTCTGATATGCAGACTGAAACATGCACTTTAAATACCAGCAGCAGACTTCCCTGGTGAGCAGTAGCTTTACTACAGTGATCTAATGAGCAACTAGAGTGCTACCATTCAGAATTAATGGCAAATGTGTGACACATCTGAATGCCTTCTTGATGGAACCAAGCATTGAAAATGCAATAGGTCTCGCCCTCGTTTAAGTTAAAGCAATTCTGTTTGTAATTAGGTGGCTTTTTAGCTTTGCTTTTATTAGTGTTTTTCAAACTTTCATGTTAAAAACATGCATATGTTTGCACATATGTATATGTATATGTATGCATGCATTTATATTTGTATTTATATAGATATGCAAATTATATATATGTTTATATATGTATGTATATATATACACATACATATATATAAATGCATATGCATATATATGCATATATATATATGTGCATATGTGTGTGTAGAGAGAGGTAGAGAGGTAGACGTGTAGAGGTGCAGAGGTAGAGGTAGAGAGTTAGAGAGTAGTAGAGAGAGGTAGAGAGAGGTAGAAAGTAGAGAGTGAGTAATAGAGAGTAGAGAGTGAGTAGTAGAGAGTAGTAGAGTAGTAGAGAGAGTAGCAGAGAGTGAGTAGTAGAGAGATGTAGAGTGAGTAGTAGAGAGTGAGTAGTAGAGAGTAGTGGAGAGTAGAAGAGAGTGAGTAGTAGAGAGTGAGTAGTAGAGAGTGAGTAGTAGAGAGTGAGTAGCAGAGAGAGAGAGTATTAGAGTTTATATCTGTATGTATATATATACACATACATATATATATAAATGCATATGCATATATATGCATATATATATGTGCATATGTGTGCGTAGAGAGAGGTAGAGAGGTAGACGTGTAGAGGTAGAGGTGCAGAGGTATAGGTAGAGAGTTAGAGAGTAGTAGAGAGAGAGGTAGAGAGAGGTAGAAAGTAGAGAGTGAGTAATAGAGAGTGAGTAGTAGAGAGTAGTAGAGAGAGTAGCAGAGAGTGAGTAGTAGAGAGTAGTAGAGTGAGTAGTAGAGAGTGAGTAGTAGAGAGTAGTGGAGAGTACAAGAGAGTGAGTAGTAAAGAGTGAGTAGTAGAGAGTGAGTAGTAGAGAGTGAGTAGCAGAGAGAGAGAGTATTAGAGAGTAGTAGAGAGTGAGTAGTAGAGTGAGTAGTAGAGAGTAGTAGAGAGAGAGTAGTAGAGAGTGAGTAGTAGAGAGTGAGTAGTGGAGTGAGTAGTAGAAAGTGAGTAGTAGAGAGTAGTAGAGAGAGAGTAGTAGAGATTGAGTAGTAGAGAGTGAGTAGTAGAGAGTGAGTAGTAGAGAGAGTAGTAGAGAGTAGTAGAGAGTGAGTAGTAGAGAGTAGTGGAGTAGTAGAGAGTGAGTAGTAGAGAGTAGTAGAGAGTGAGTAGTAGAGAGGAGTAGAGAATGAGTAGTAGAGTGAGTAGTAGAGAGTAGTAGAGAGTGAGTACTAGAGAGTAGTAGAGAGCGAGTAGTAGAGAGCGAGTAGTAGAGAACAAGTAGTAGAGAGTGTGTAGTAGAGAGTGAGTAGTAGAGAGTAGTAGAGAGAGAGTAGTAGAGAGTGAGTAGTAGAGAGTAGTTGAGAGCAAGTAGTAGAGAGTGAGTAGTGGAGAGTGAGCAGTAGAGAGTAGTAGAGAGTGAGTAGTAGAGAGTGAGTAGTAGAGAGTTGCAGAGAGTGAGTAGTAGAGAGAGAGTAGTAGAGAGTGAGTAGTACAGAGTAGTAGGGTGAGTAGTAGAGAGTGAGTAGTAGAGAGAGAGTAGTAGAGAGTGAGTAGTAGAGTAGTAGAGTGCGAGGTAGAAGAGAATAGTAGAGAGTGAGCAGTAGAGAGAGTAGTAGAGAGTAGTAGAGTAGTAGAGAGTGAGTAGTAGAGAGTAGCAGAGTAGTAGAGAGTAAGTAGTAGAGAGTGAGTAGTAGAGAGTGAGTAGTAGAGAGTAGTAGAGAGCGAGTAGTAGAGAGCGAGTAGTAGAGAGCGAGTAGTAGAGAGTGAGTAGTAGAGTGAATAGTAGAGAGTGAGTAGTAGAGAGAGTAAAAGAGAGTGAGTAGTAGAGTAGTAGAGTGAGTACTAGAGAGAGAGACTAGTAGAGAGTAGTAAAGAGTGAGTAGTAGAGTAGTAGAGAGTAGTAGAGAGTAGTAGAGTGAGTTGTAGAGAGTAGTAGAGAGTGAGTAGGAGAGAGTGAATAGTAGAGAGTGAGTAGTAGAGAGTGAGTAGTAGAGAGTAGTAGCGTGTGAGTAGTAGAGAGTGAGTAGTAGAGAGTACTAGAGAGTGAGTAGTAGAGAGTGAGAAGTAGAGAGTAGTAGAGAGTAGTAGAGAGAGAGTAGTAGAGAATAGTAGAGAGTGGTAGAGTGAGTAGTGGAGAGTAGTAGAGAGTGAATAGCAGAGAGTGAATAGTGGAGAGTAGAAGAGAGTGAGTAGTAGAGAGGGAGTAGTAGAGAGTGAGTAGTAGAGAGTAGTAGAGAGTGAGTAGTAGAGAGTAGAAGAGAGTGATTACTAGAGAGTGAGTAGTAGAGAGCAGTAGAGAGTGAGTAGTAGAGAGTAGTAGAGAGTGAGTAGTATAGAAATAGTAGAGTAGTAGAGAATGAGTAGTAGAGTAGTAGAGAGTAGTCGGTCAGTGTCAGTCAGTCAGTCAGTGTCAGTCAGTCAGTGTCAGTCAATCAGTGTCAGTCAATCAGTGTCCGTCAGTCAGTCAGTGTCAGTCAATCAGTGTCAGTCAGTGTCAGTCAGTCAGTGCCAGTCAATCAGTGTCAGTCATTGTAAGTCAGTCAGTTTCAGTCAATCAGTGTCAGTGTCAGTCAGTGTCAGTTTCAGTCAGTGTAGTCAGTCAGTTAGTGTCAGCTAGAGCAGCTCTGCTGACCTCGTTCTCTGGCTCTAAAGCAGCTCTGTTGACCTGGTTCTCTCCCTCTAAAGCAGCTCTCCTGACCTGGTTTCTATGGCTCTGCAGGAGGTCTGCTGACCTGGTTCTATGGCTCTAGAGCAGCTCTGCTGACCTAGTTCTTAGACTACAGAGCAGCACTGCTGATCTGGTTCTCTGGCTCTACAACAGCTCTGCTGACCTGGTTCTCTGGCTCTAAAGCAGCTCTGCTGACCCGGTTCTATGGCTCTAAAGCATTCTGCTGACATGGTTCTCTGGCACTAGAGCAGCTCTGCTGGCCTGGTTCTCTCCCTCTAGAGCAGCTCTGCTGACCTGGTCCTCTCCCTCTAAAGCAGCTCTACTGACCTGGTTTCCCTGTTTCTACAGCAGCTCTGCTGACCTGGTTCTCTGGCCCTAGAGCAGCTCTGCTGACCTGGTTCTTAGGCTCTAGAGCATCTCTGCTGACCTGGGTCTCTGGCTCTAAAGCAGCTCTGCTGACCTGGTTCTATGGCTCTAAAGCAGCTCTGCTGACTTGGTTCTCTGGCTCTAGAGCAGCTCTGCTGGCCTGGTTCTCTGGCTCTACAGCAGCTCTGCTGACCTGGTTCTCTGGCTCTAAAGCAGCTCTGCTGACCTAGTTCTTAGGCTCTAGAGCAGCTCTGCTGACCTGGTTCTATGGCTCAACAACAGCTCTGCTTACCTGGTTCTCTGGCTCTAAAGCAGCTCTGCTGACCTGGTTCTCTGGCTCTAAAGCAGCTCTGCTGACCAGGTTCTCTCCCTCTAAAGCAGCTCTGCTGACCTGGTTTCTTTGGCTCTAGAGCAGCTCTGTTGACCTGGTTCTCTGGATCTAAAGCAGCTCTGCTGACATGGTTCTCTGGCTCTAAAGCAGCTCTGCTGACCTGGTTCTCTGGCTCTAAAGCAGCTCTGCTGACCAGGTTCTCTCCCTCTAAAGCAGCTCTGCTGACCTGGTTTCTTTGGCTCTAGAGCAGCTCTGTTGACCTGGTTCTCTGGATCTAAAGCAGCTCTGCTGACATGGTTCTCTCCGTCTAAAGCAGCTCTGCTGACCTGGTTCTCTGCCTCTAGAGCAGCTCTGCTGACCTGGTTCTCTGGCTCTCAAGCAGCTCTGCTGACCTGGTTTTATGGCTCTAAAGCAGCTCTGCTGACCTGGTTCTCTGGCTCTAAAGCAGCTCTGCTGACCTGGTTCTCTGGCTCTAGAGCAGCTCTGCTGACCTGGTTCTCTGGCTCTAAAGCAGCTCTGCTGACCTGGTTCTCTCCCTATAAAGAGCTCTGCTGACCTGGTTCTTTGGCTCTAAAGAAGTTCTGCTGACCCGGTTCTCTGTCTCTAGAGCAGCTCTGCTGACCTGGTTCTATGGCTCTAAAGCAGCTATGCTGACCTGGTTCTCTGGCTCTAGAGCAGCTCTGCTGACCTTGTTCTCTGGCTCTAAAGCAGCTCTGCTGACCTGGTTCCCTCCCTCTAAAGTAGCTCTGCTGACATGGTTTCTCTGGCTCTAGAACAACTCTGTTGACCTGGTTCTCTGGCTCTAAGGCAGCTCTGCTGACCTGGTACTCTCCCTCTAGAGCAGCTCTGTTGACCTGGTTCTCTGGCTCTAAAGCAGCTCTGCTGACCTGGTTCTATGGCTCTAAAGCAGCTCTGCTGACCTGGTTCTCTGGCTCTAAAGCGGCTCTGCTGACCTGGTTCTCTTGCTCTAGAGCAGCTCTGCTGACCTGGTTCTCTGGCTCTAAAGCAGCTCTGCTGACCTGGTTCTCTCCCTCTAAAGAGCTCTGCTGACCTGGTTCTCTGGCTCTAAAGCAGTTCTGCTGACCTGGTTCTCTGCTTCTAGAGCAGCTCTGCTGACCTGGTTCTATGGTTCTAAAGCAGCTCTGCTGACCTCGTTCTCTCCCTCTAAAGCAGCTCTGCTGACCTGGTTTCTCTGCTCTACAGTAGCTCTGCTGACTGGCCTCTAGAGCAGCTCTACTGACCTGGTTCTCTAGCTCTAGAGCAGCTCTGCTGACCTAGATCTTAGGCTACTGAGCAGCACTGCTGATCTGGTTCTTTGGCTCTACAACAGCTCTGCTGACCTGGTTCTCTGGCTCTAAAGCAGCTCTGCTGACCCAGTTCTATGGCTCTAAAGCAGTCCTGCTGACATGGTTCTCTGGCTCTAGAGCAGCTCTGCTGACCTGGTTCTCTCCCTCTAGAGCAGCTCTGCTGACCTGGTTCTCTCCCTCTAAAGCAGCTCTACTGACCTGGCTTCTCTGGCTCTACAGCAGCTCTGCATACTTGGATCTCTGGCTCTAGAGCAGCTCTGCTGACCTGCTACTCTGGCTCTAAAGAAGCTCTGCTGACATGGTTCTCTGGCTCTAAAGCAGCTCTGCCTACCTGGTTCTCTCCCTCTAAAGCGATTCTGCTGACCTGATTTCTCTGGCTCTACAGCAGCTCTGCTGACCTGGTTCTCTGGCTTTAAAGCAGCTCTGCTGACCTAGTTCTTAGGCTCTAGAGCAGCCCTGCTGACCTCGTTCTCTGGCTCTACAACAGCTCTCCTTACCTGGTTCTCTGGCTCTAAAGCAGCTCTGATGACCCGGTTCTATGGCACTAAAGCAGTTCTGCTGAACTGGTTCTCTGGCTCTAGAGCAGCTCTGCTGACCTGGTCCCTTGGCTCTAAAGCAGCTCTGCTGACCTGGTTCTCTCCCTCTAAAGCAGCTCTGCTGACCTGGTTCTCTCGCTCTAAAGCAGTTCTACTGACCTGGTTCTCTGGCTCTAGAGCAGCTCTGCTGACCTGGTTCTCTGGCTCTAAAGCAGCTCTGATGACCTGGTTCTCTCCCTCTAAATCAGCTCTACTGACCTGGTTCTCTGCCTCTAGAGCAGCTCTGCTGACCTGGTTCTATGGCTCTAAAGCAGCTCTGGTGACCTGGTTCTCTGGCTCTAGAGCAGCTCTGCTGACCTGGTTCTCTGGCTCTGAAGCAGCTCTGCTGACCTGGTTCTCTCCCTCTAAAGCAGCTCTGATGACCTGGTTCTCTGCCTCTAAAGCAGCTCTGCTGACCTGGTTCTCTGGCTCTAAAGCAGCTCTGCTGACCTGGTTCTAT
This sequence comes from Triturus cristatus, assembly GCF_964204655.1. Classification (NCBI taxonomy): domain Eukaryota; kingdom Metazoa; phylum Chordata; class Amphibia; order Caudata; family Salamandridae; genus Triturus; species Triturus cristatus. Next base: position 636,210,920 of record NC_140594.1, on the reverse strand, counting down.
GGCTCTAAAGCAGCTCTGCTGACCTGGTTCTCTGGCTCTAGAGCAGCTCTGCTGACCTGGTTCTCTTGCTCTAAAGCAGCTCTGCTGACCTGGTTCTCTCCCTCTAAAGAGCTCTGCTGACCTGGTTCTCTGGCTCTAAAGCAATTCTGCTGACCTGGTTCTCTGCCTCTAGAGCAGCTCTGCTGACCTGGTTCTATGGCTCTAAAGCAGCTCTGCTGACCTGGTTCTCTCCCTCTAAAGAGCTCTGCTGGCTGGGTTCTCTGGCTCTAAAGCAGCTCTGCTGACCTGGCTTTCTCCCTCTAAAGCAGCTCTGCTGACCTGGTTCTCTGGCTCTAAAGCAGCTCTGCTGACCTGGTTCTCTCCCTCTAAAGAGCTCTGCTGACCTGGTTCGTTGGCTCTAAAGCAGTTCTGCTGACCCGGTTCTCTGCCTCTAGAGCAGCTCTGCTGACCTGGTTCTATGGCTCTAAAGCAGCTATGCTGACCTGGTTCTCTGGCTCTAGAGCAGCTCTGCTGGCCTGGTTCTCTGGCTCTAAAGCAGCTCTGCTGACCTGGTTCCCTCCCTCTAAAGTAGCTCTGCTGACATGGTTTCTCTGGCTCTAGAACAACTCTGCTGACCTGGTTCTCTGGCTCTAAGGCAGCTCTGCTGACCTGGTTCTCTCCCTCTAAAGCAGCTCTGCTGACCTGGTTCTCTGCCTCTAGAGCAGCTCTGTTGACCTGGTTCTCTGGCTCTAAAGCAGCTCTGCTGACCTGGTTCTATGGCTCTAAAGCAGCTCTGCTGGCCTGGTTCTCTGGCTCTAAAGCATCTCTGCTGACCTGGTTCTCTGGCTCTAAAGCAGCTCTGCTGACCTGGTTCTCTCCCTCTAAAGAGCTCTGCTGACCTGGTTCTCTGGCTCTAAAGCAGTTCTGCTGACCTGGTTCTCTGCTTCTAGAGCAGCTCTGCTGACCTGGTTCTATGGGTCTAAAGTGGCTCTGCTGACCTCGTTCTCTCCCTCTAAAGCAGCTCTGCTGACCTGGTTTCTCTGGCTCTACAGCAGCTCTGCTGACCGGCATCTAGAGCAGCTCTACTGACCTAGTTCTCTGGCTCTAGAGCAGCTCTGCTGACCTAGTTCTTAGGCTACTGAGCAGCACTGCTGATCTGGTTCTCTGGCTCTACAACAGCTCTGCTGACCTGGTTCTCTGGCTCTAAAGCAGCTCTGCTGACCCAGTTCTATGGCTCTAAATCAGTCCAGCTGACATGGTTCTCTGGCTCTAGAGCAGCTCTGCTGACCTGGTTCTTTCCCTCTAGAGCAGCTCTGCTGACCTGGTTCTCTGGCTCTAAAGCGGCTCTGCTGACCTAGTTCTTAGGCTCTAGAGCAGCTCTGCTGACCTGGTTCTATGGCTCAACAACAGCTCTGCTTACCTGGTTCTCTGGCTTTAAGCAGCTCTGCTGACCTGGTTCTCTGGAGCTAAAGCAGCTCTGCTGACCAGGTTCTCTCCCTCTAAAGCAGCTCTGCTGACCTGGTTTCTTGGGCTCTAGAGCAGCTCTGCTGACATGGTTCTCTCCGTCTAAAGCAGCTCTGCTGACCTGGTTCTCTGGATCTAAAGCAGCTCTGCTGACATGGTTCTCTCCGTCTAAAGCAGCTCTGCTGACCTGGTTCTCTGCCTCTAGAGCAGCTCTGCTGACCTGGTTCTCTGGCTCTCAAGCAGCTCTGCTGACCTGGTTTTATGGCTCTAAAGCAGCTCTGCTGACCTGGTTCTCTGGCTCTAAAGCAGCTCTGCTGACCTGGTTCTCTGGCTCTAGAGCAGCTCTGCTGACCTGGTTCTCTGGCTCTAAAGCAGCTCTGCTGACCTGGTTCTCTCCCTCTAAAGAGCTCTGCTGACCTGGTTCTTTGGCTCTAAAGCAGTTCTGCTGACCCGGTTCTCTGTCTCTAGAGCAGCTCTGCTGACCTGGTTCTATGGCTCTAAAGCAGCTATGCTGACCTGGTTCTCTGGCTCTAGAGCAGCTCTGCTGACCTGGCTCTCTGGCTCTAAAGCAGCTCTGCTGACCTGGTTCCCTCCCTCTAAAGTAGCTCTGCTGACATGGTTTTTCTGGCTCTAGAACAGCTCTGTTGACCTGGTTCTCTGGCTCTAAGGCAGCTCTGCTGACATGGTACTCTCCCTCTAAAGCAGATCTGCTGACCTGGTTCTCTGCCTCTAGAGCAGCTCTGTTGACCTGGTTCTCTGGCTCTAAAGCAGCTCTGCTGACCTGGTTCTATGGCTCTAAAGCAGCTCTGCGGACCTGGTTCTCTGGCTCTAAAGCAGCTCTGCTGACCTGGTTCTCTGGCTCTAGAGCACCTCTGCTGACCTGGTTCTCTGGCTCTAAAGCAGCTCTGCTGACCTGGTTCTCTCCCTCTAAAGAGCTCTGCTGACCTGGTTCTCTGGCTCTAAAGCAGTTCTGCTGACCTGGTTCTCTGCTTCTAGAGCAGCTCTGCTGACCTGGTTCTATGGCTCTAAAGCAGCTCTGCTGACCTCGTTCTCTCCCTCTAAAGCAGCTCTGCTGACCTGGTTTCTCTGGCTCTACAGCAGCTCTGCTGACTGGCCTCTAGAGCAGCTCTACTGACCTGGTTCTCTGGCTCTAGAGCAGCTCTGCTGACCTAGTTCTTAGGCTACTGAGCAGCACTGCTGATCTGGTTCTCTGGCTCTACAACAGCTCTGCTGACCTGGTTCTCTGGCTCTAAAGCAGCTCTGCTGACCCAGTTCTATGGCTCTAAAGCAGTCCTGCTGACATGGTTCTCTGGCTCTAGAGCAGCTCTGCTGACCTGGTTCTCTCCCTCTAGAGCAGCTCTGCTGACCTGGTTCTCTCCCTCTAAAGCAGCTCTACTGACCTGGCTTCTCTGGCTCTACAGCAGCTCTGCTGACCTGGTTTTCTGGCTCTAGAGCAGCTCTGCTGACCTGGTTCTTAGGCTCTAGATCAGCTCTGCTGACCTGGGTCTCTGGCTCTAAAGCAGCTCTGCTGACCTGGTTTTATGGCTCTAAAGCAGCTCTGCATACTTGGATCTCTGGCTCTAGAGCAGCTCTGCTGACCTGCTACTCTGGCTCTAAAGAAGCTCTGCTGACATGGTTCTCTGGCTCTAAAGCAGCTCTGCCTACCTGGTTCTCTCCCTCTAAAGCAGCTCTGCTGACCTGATTTCTCTGGCTCTACAGCAGCTCTGCTGACCTGGTTCTCTGGCTCTAAAGCAGCTCTGCTGACCTAGTTCTTAGGCTCTAGAGCAGCCCTGCTGACCTCGTTCTCTGGCTCTACAACAGCTCTCCTTACCTGGTTCTCTGGCTCTAAAGCAGCTCTGATGACCCGGTTCTATGGCACTAAAGCAGTTCTGCTGAACTGGTTCTCTGGCTCTAGAGCAGCTCTGCTGACCTGGTCCCTTGGCTCTAAAGCAGCTCTGCTGACCTAGTTCTTAGGCTCTAGAGCAGCCCTGCTGACCTCGTTCTCTGGCTCTACAACAGCTCTCCTTTCCTGGTTCTCTGGCTCTAAAGCAGCTCTGATGACCCGGTTCTATGGCACTAAAGCAGTTCTGCTGAACTGGTTCTCTGGCTCTAGAGCAGCTCTGCTGACCTGGTCCCTTGGCTCTAAAGCAGCTCTGCTGACCTGGTTCTCTCCCTCTAAAGCGGCTCTGCTGACCTCGTTCTCTCCCTCTAAAGCAGCTCTGCTGACCTGGTTTCTCTGGCTCTACAGCAGCTCTGCTGACCGGCATCTAGAGCAGCTCTACTGACCTAGTTCTCTGGCTCTAGAGCAGCTCTGCTGACCTAGTTCTTAGGCTACTGAGCAGCACTGCTGATCTGGTTCTCTGGCTCTACAACAGCTCTGCTGACCTGGTTCTCTGGCTCTAAAGCAGCTCTGCTGACCCAGTTCTATGGCTCTAAATCAGTCCAGCTGACATGGTTCTCTGGCTCTAGAGCAGCTCTGCTGACCTGGTTCTCTGGCTCTAAAGCAGCTCTGCTGACCTGGTTCTCTCCCTCTAAAAAGCTCTGCTGACCTGGTTCTCTGGCTCTAAAGCAGTTCTGCTGACCTGGTTCTCTGCTTCTAGAGCAGCTCTGCTGACCTGGTTCTATGGCTCTAAAGCAGCTCTGCTGACCTCGTTCTCTCCCTCTAAAGCAGCTCTGCTGACCTGGTTTCTCTGGCTCTACAGCAGCTCTGCTGACTGGCCTCTAGAGCAGCTCTACTGACCTGGTTCTCTGGCTCTAGAGCAGCTCAGCTGACCTAGTTCTTAGGCTACTGAGCAGCACTGCTGATCTGGTTCTCTGGCTCTACAACAGCTCTGCTGACCTGGTTCTCTGGCTCTAAAGCAGCTCTGCTGACCCAGTTCTATGGCTCTAAAGCAGTCCTGCTGACATGGTTCTCTGGCTCTAGAGCAGCTCTGCTGACCTGGTTCTCTCCCTCAAGAGCAGCTCTGCTGACCTGGTTCTCTCCCTCTAAAGCAGCTCTACTGACCTGGCTTCTCTGGCTCTACAGCAGCTCTGCTGACCTGGTTTTCTGGCTCTAGAGCAGCTCTGCTGACCTGGTTCTTAGGCTCTAGAGCAGCTCTGCTGACCTGGGTCTCTGGCTCTAAAGCAGCTCTGCTGACCTGGTTTTATGGCTCTAAAGCAGCTCTGCATACTTGGATCTCTGGCTCTAGAGCAGCTCTGCTGACCTGCTACTCTGGCTCTAAAGAAGCTCTGCTGACATGGTTCTCTGGCTCTAAAGCAGCTCTGCCTACCTGGTTCTCTCCCTCTAAAGCAGCTCTGCTGACCTGATTTCTCTGGCTCTACAGCAGCTCTGCTGACCTGGTTCTCTGGCTCTAAAGCAGCTCTGCTGACCTAGTTCTTAGGCTCTAGAGCAGCCCTGCTGACCTCGTTCTCTGGCTCTACAACAGCTCTCCTTACCTGGTTCTCTGGCTCTAAAGCAGCTCTGATGACCCGGTTCTATGGCACTAAAGCAGTTCTGCTGAACTGGTTCTCTGGCTCTAAAGCAGCTCTGCTGACCTGGTTCTCTCCCTCTAAAGCAGCTCTGCTGACCCAGTTCTATGGCTCTAAATCAGTCCAGCTGACATGGTTCTCTGGCTCTAGAGCAGCTCTGCTGACCTGGTTCTCTGGCTCTAAAGCAGCTCTGATGACCTGGTTCTCTCCCTCTAAATCAGCTCTACTGACCTGGTTCTCTGCCTCTAGAGCAGCTCTGCTGACCTGGTTCTATGGCTCTAAAGCAGCTCTGGTGACCTGGTTCTCTGGCTCTAGAGCAGCTCTGCTGACCTGGTTCTCTGGCTCTGAAGCAGCTCTGCTGACCTGGTTCTCTCCCTCTAAAGCAGCTCTGATGACCTGGTTCTCTGCCTCTAAAGCAGCTCTGCTGACCTGGTTCTCTGGCTCTAAAGCAGCTCTGCTGACCTGGTTCTATGGCTCTAAAGCAGCTCTGCTGACCTGGTTCTCTGGCTCTAGAGCAGCTCTGCTGACCTGGTTCTCTTGCTCTAAAGCAGCTCTGCTGACCTGGTTCTCTCCCTCTAAAGAGCTCTGCTGACCTGGTTCTCTGGCTCTAAAGCAGTTCTGCTGACCTGGTTCTCTGCCTCTAGAGCAGCTCTGATGACCCGGTTCTATGGCACTAAAGCAGTTCTGCTGAACTGGTTCTCTGGCTCTAGAGCAGCTCTGCTGACCTGGTCCCTTGGCTCTAAAGCAGCTCTGCTGACCTGGTTCTCTCCCTCTAAAGCAGCTCTGCTGACCTGGTTCTCTCGCTCTAAAGCAGTTCTACTGACCTGGTTCTCTGGCTCTAGAGCAGCTCTGCTGACCTGGTTCTCTGGCTCTAAAGCAGCTCTGATGACCTGGTTCTCTCCCTCTAAATCAGCTCTACTGACCTGGTTCTCTGCCCCTAGTGCAGCTCTGCTGACCTGGTTCTATGGCTCTAAAGCAGCTCTGGTGACCTGGTTCTCTGGCTCTAGAGCAGCTCTGCTGACCTGGTTCTCTGGCTCTGAAGCAGCTCTGCTGACCTGGTTCTCTCCCTCTAAAGCAGCTCTGATGACCTGGTTCTCTGCCTCTAAAGCAGCTCTGCTGGCCTGGTTCTATGGCTCTAAAGCATCTCTGCTGACCTGGTTCTCTGGCTCTAGAGCAGCTCTGCTGACCTGGTTCTCTGGCTCTAAAGCCGCTCTGCTGACCTAGTTCTTAGGCTCTAGAGCAGCTCTGCTGACCTCGTTCTCTGGCTCTACAACAGCTCTCCTTACCTGGTTCTCTGGCTCCAAGGCAGCTCTGAAGACCCGGTTCTATGGCTCTAAAGCAGTTCTGCTGACCTGGTTCTCTGGCTCTAGAGCAGCTCTGCTGACCTGGTCCCTTGGATCTAAACCAGCTCTGCTGACCTGATTCTCTCCCTCTAAAGCAGCTCTGCTGACCAGGTTCTCTCCCTCTAAAGCAGCTCTGCTGACCTGGTTTCTTTGGCTCTAGAGCAGCTCTGTTGACCTGGTTCTCTGGATCTAAAGCAGCTCTGCTGACATGGTTCTTTCCGTCTAAAGCAGCTCTGCTGACCTGGTTCTCTGCCTCTAGAGCAGCTCTGCTGACCTGGTTCTCTGGCTCTCAAGCAGCTCTGCTGACCTGGTTTTATGGCTCTAAAGCAGCTCTGCTGACCTGGTTCTCTGGCTCTAAAGCAGCTCTGCTGACCTGGTTCTCTGGCTCTAGAGCAGCTCTGCTGACCTGGTTCTCTGGCTCTAAAGCAGCTCTGCTGACCTGGTTCTCTCCCTCTAAAGAGCTCTGCTGACCTGGTTCTCCGGCTCTAAAGCAGTTCTGCTGACCTGGTTCTCTGCTTCTAGAGCAGCTCTGCTGACCTGGTTCTATGGCTCTAAAGCAGCTCTGCTGACCTCGTTCTCTCCCTCTAAAGAGCTCTGCTGACCTGGTTCTCTGGCTCTAAAGCAGTTCTGCTGACCTGGTTCTCTGCTTCTAGAGCAGCTCTGCTGACCTGGTTCTATGGCTCTAAAGCAGCTCTGCTGACCTCGGTTTCTCCCTCTAAAGCAGCTCTGCTGACCTGGTTTCTCTGGCTCTACAGCAGATCTGCTGACTGGCCTCTAGAGCAGCTCTACTGACCTGGTTCTCTGGCTCTAGAGCAGCTCTGCTGACCTAGTTCTTAGGCTACTGAGCAGCACTGCTGATCAGGTTCTCTGGCTCTACAACAGCTCTGCTGACCTGGTTCTCTGGCTCTAAAGCAGCTCTGCTGACCCAGTTCTATGGCTCTAAAGCAGTCCTGCTGACATGGTTCTCTGGCTCTAGAGCAGCTCTGCTGACCTGGTTCTCTCCCTCTAGAGCAGCTCTGCTGACCTGGTTCTCTCCCTCTAAAGCAGCTCTACTGACCTGGCTTCTCTGGCTCGACAGCAGCTCTGCTGACCTGGTTTTCTGGCTCTAGAGCAGCTCTGCTGACCTGGTTCTTAGGCTCTAGAGCAGTTCTGCTGACCTGGGTCTCTGGCTCTAAAGCAGCTCTGCTGACCTGGTTCTATGGCTCTAAAGCTGCTCTGCTGACCTCGTTCTCTCCCTCTAAAGCAGCTCTGCTGACCTGGTTTCTCTGGCTCTACAGCAGCTCTGCTGACCTAGTTCTTAGGCTACTGAGCAGCACTGCTGATCTGGTTCTCTGGCTCTACAACAGCTCTGCTGACCTGGTTCTCTGGCTCTAAAGCAGCTCTGCTGACCCAGTTCTATGGCTCTAAAGCAGTCCTGCTGACATGGTTCTCTGGCTCTAGAGCAGCTCTGCTGACCTGGTTCTCTCCCTCTAGAGCAGCTCGGCTGACCTGGTTCTCTCCCTCTAAAGCAGCTCTACTGACCTGGCTTCTCTGGCTCGACAGCAGCTCTGCTGACCTGGTTTTCTGGCTCTAGAGCAGCTCTGCTGACCTGGTTCTTAGGCTCTAGAGCAGCTCTGCTGACCTGGGTCTCTGGCTCTAAAGCAGCTCTGCTGACCTGATTTTATGGCTCTAAAGCAGCTCTGCATACTTGGATCTCTGGCTCTAGAGCAGCTCTGCTGACCTGCTACTCTGGCTCTAAAGAAGCTCTGCTGACATGGTTCTCTGGCTCTAAAGCAGCTCTGCCTACCTGGTTCTCTCCCTCTAAAGCAGCTCTGCTGACCTGATTTCTCTGGCTCTACAGCAGCTCTGCTGACCTGGTTCTCTGGCTCTAAAGCAGCTCTGCTGACCTAGTTCTTAGGCTCTAGAGCAGCCCTGCTGACCTCGTTCTCTGGCTCTACAACAGCTCTCCTTACCTGGTTCTCTGGCTCTAAAGCAGCTCTGATGACCCGGTTCTATGGCACTAAAGCAGTTCTGCTGAACTGGTTCTCTGGCTCTAGAGCAGCTCTGCTGACCTGGTCCCTTGGCTCTAAAGCAGCTCTGCTGACCTGGTTCTCTCCCTCTAAAGCAGCTCTGCTGACCTGGTTCTCTCGCTCTAAAGCAGTTCTACTGACCTGGTTCTCTGGCTCTAGAGCAGCTCTGCTGACCTGGTTCTCTGGCTCTAAAGCAGCTCTGCTGACCTGGTTCTCTCGCTCTAAAGCAGTTCTACTGACCTGGTTCTCTGGCTCTAGAGCAGCTCTGCTGACCTGGTTCTCTGGCTCTAAAGCAGCTCTGATGACCTGGTTCTCTCCCTCTAAATCAGCTCTACTGACCTGGTTCTCTGCCCCTAGAGCAGCTCTGCTGACCTGGTTCTATGGATCTAAAGCAGCTCTGGTGACCTGGTTCTCTGGCTCTAGAGCAGCTCTGCTGACCTGGTTCTCTGGCTCTGAAGCAGCTCTGCTGACCTGGTTCTCTCCCTCTAAAGCAGCTCTGATGACCTGGTTCTCTGCCTCTAAAGCAGCTCTGCCTACCTGGTTCTCTCCCTCTAAAGCAGCTCTGCTGACCTGATTTCTCTGGCTCTACAACAGCTCTGCTGACCTGGTTCTCTGGCTCTAAAGCAGCTCTGCTGACCTAGTTCTTAGGCTCTAGAGCAGCCCTGCTGACCTCGTTCTCTGGCTCTACAACAGCTCTCCTTACCTGGTTCTCTGGCTCTAAAGCAGCTCTGATGACCCGGTTCTATGGCACTAAAGCAGTTCTGCTGAACTGGTTCTCTGGCTCTAGAGCAGCTCTGCTGACCTGGTCCCTTGGCTCTAAAGCAGCTCTGCTGACCTGGTTCTCTCCCTCTAAAGCAGCTCTGCTGACCTGGTTCTCTCGCTCTAAAGCAGTTCTACTGACCTGGTTCTCTGGCTCTAGAGCAGCTCTGCTGACCTGGTTCTCTGGCTCTAAAGCAGCTCTGATGACCTGGTTCTCTCCCTCTAAATCAGCTCTACTGACCTGGTTCTCTGCCCCTAGAGCAGCTCTGCTGACCTGGTTCTATGGCTCTAAAGCAGCTCTGGTGACCTGGTTCTCTGGCTCTAGAGCAGCTCTGCTGACCTGGTTCTCTGGCTCTGAAGCAGCTCTGCTGACCTGGTTCTCTCCCTCTAAAGCAGCTCTGATGACCTTGTTCTCTGCCTCTAAAGCAGCTCTGCTGACCTGGTTCTCTGGCTCTAAAGCAGCTCTGCTGACCTGGTTCTATGGCTCTAAAGCAGCTCTGCTGACCTGGTTCTCTGGCTCTAGAGCAGCTCTGCTGACCTGGTTCTCTTGCTCTAAAGCAGCTCTGCTGACCTGGTTCTCTCCCTCTAAAGAGCTCTGCTGACCTGGTTCTCTGGCTCTAAAGCAGTTCTGCTGACCTGGTTCTCTGCCTCTAGAGCAGCTCTGCTGACCTGGTTCTATGGCTCTAAAGCAGCTCTGCTGACCTGGTTCTCTCCTTTTAAAGAGCTCTGCTGGCCGGGTTCTCTGGCTCTAAAGCAGCTCTGCTGACCTGGCTTTCTCCCTCTAAAGCAGCTCTGCTGACCTGGTTCTCTGGCTCTAAAGCAGCTCTGCTAACCTGGTTCTCTCCCTCTAAAGAGCTCTGCTGACCTGGTTCTTTGGCTCTAAAGCAGTTCTGCTGACCCGGTTCTCTGCCTCTAGAGCAGCTCTGCTGACCTGGTTCTATGGCTCTAAAGCAGCTATGCTGACCTGGTTCTCTGGCTCTAGAGCAGCTCTGCTGACCTGGTTCTCTGGCTCTAAAGCAGCTCTGCTGACCTGGTTCCATCCCTCTAAAGTAGCTCTGCTGACATGGTTTCTCTGGCTCTAGAACAACTCTGCTGACCTGGTTCTCTGGCTCTAAGGCAGCTCTGCTGACCTGGTTCTCTCCCTCTAAAGCAGCTCTGCTGACCTGGTTCTCTGCCTCTAGAGCAGCTCTGTTGACCTGGTTCTCTGGCTCTAAAGCAGCTCTGCTGACCTGGTTCTCTGGCTCTAAAGCAGCTCTGCTGACCTGGTTCTCTGGCTCTAGAGCAGCTCTGCTGACCTGGTTCTCTGGCTCTAAAGCAGCTCTGCTGACCTGGTTCTCTCCCTCTAAAGAGCTCTGCTGACCTGGTTCTCTGGCTCTAAAGCAGTTCTGCTGACCTGGTTCTCTGCTTCTAGAGCAGCTCTGCTGACCTTGTTCTATGGCTCTAAAGCAGCTCTGCTGACCTCGTTCTCTCCCTCTAAAGCAGCTCTGCTGACCTGGTTTCTCTGGCTCTACAGCAGATCTGCTGACTGGCCTCTAGAGCAGCTCTACTGACCTGGTTCTCTGGCTCTAGAGCAGCTCTGCTTACCTAGTTCTTAGGCTACTGAGCAGCACTGCTGATCTGGTTCTCTGGCTCTACAACAGCTCTGCTGACCTGGTTCTCTGGCTCTAAAGCAGCTCTGCTGACCCAGTTCTATGGCTCTAAAGCAGTCCTGCTGACATGGTTCTCTGGCTCTAGAGCAGCTCTGCTGACCTGGTTCTCTCCCTCTAGAGCAGCTCTGCTGACCTGGTTCTCTCCCTCTAAAGCAGCTCTACTGACCTGGCTTCTCTGGCTCGACAGCAGCTCTGCTGACCTGGTTTTCTGGCTCTAGAGCAGCTCTGCTGACCTGGTTCTTAGGCTCTAGAGCAGCTCTGCTGACCTGGGTCTCTGGCTCTAAAGCAGCTCTGCTGACCTGGTTTTATGGCTCTAAAGCAGCTCTGCATACTTGGATCTCTGGCTCTAGAGCAGCTCTGCTGACCTGCTACTCTGGCTCTAAAGAAGCTCTGCTGACATGGTTCTCTGGCTCTAAAGCAGCTCTGCCTACCTGGTTCTCTCCCTCTAAAGCAGCTCTGCTGACCTGATTTCTCTGGCTCTACAACAGCTCTGCTGACCTGGTTCTCTGGCTCTAAAGCAGCTCTGCTGACCTAGTTCTTAGGCTCTAGAGCAGCCCTGCTGACCTCGTTCTCTGGCTCTACAACAGCTCTCCTTACCTGGTTCTCTGGCTCTAAAGCAGCTCTGATGACCCGGTTCTATGGCACTAAAGCAGTTCTGCTGAACTGGTTCTCTGGCTCTAGAGCAGCTCTGCTGACCTGGTCCCTTGGCTCTAAAGCAGCTCTGCTGACCTGGTTCTCTCCCTCTAAAGCAGCTCTGCTGACCTGGTTCTCTCGCTCTAAAGCAGTTCTACTGACCTGGTTCTCTGGCTCTAGAGCAGCTCTGCTGACCTGGTTCTCTGGCTCTAAAGCAGCTCTGATGACCTGGTTCTCTCCCTCTAAATCAGCTCTACTGACCTGGTTCTCTGCCCCTAGAGCAGCTCTGCTGACCTGGTTCTATGGCTCTAAAGCAGCTCTGGTGACCTGGTTCTCTGGCTCTAGAGCAGCTCTGCTGACCTGGTTCTCTGGCTCTAAAGCAGCTCTGCTGACCTGGTTCTCTCCCTCTAAAGCAGCTCTGATGACCTTGTTCTCTGCCTCTAAAGCAGCTCTGCTGACCTGGTTCTCTGGCTCTAAAGCAGCTCTGCTGACCTGGTTCTATGGCTCTAAAGCAGCTCTGCTGACCTGGTTCTCTGGCTCTAGAGCAGCTCTGCTGACCTGGTTCTCTTGCTCTAAAGCAGCTCTGCTGACCTGGTTCTCTCCCTCTAAAGAGCTCTGCTGACCTGGTTCTCTGGCTCTAAAGCAGTTCTGCTGACCTGGTTCTCTGCCTCTAGAGCAGCTCTGCTGACCTGGTTCTATGGCTCTAAAGCAGCTCTGCTGACCTGGTTCTCTCCCTCTAAAGAGCTCTGCTGGCCGGGTTCTCTGGCTCTAAAGCAGCTCTGCTGACCTGGCTTTCTCCCTCTAAAGCAGCTCTGCTGACCTGGTTCTCTGGCTCTAAAGCAGCTCTGCTAACCTGGTTCTCTCCCTCTAAAGAGCTCTGCTGACCTGGTTCTTTGGCTCTAAAGCAGTTCTGCTGACCCGGTTCTCTGCCTCTAGAGCAGCTCTGCTGACCTGGTTCTATGGCTCTAAAGCAGCTATGCTGACCTGGTTCTCTGGCTCTAGAGCAGCTCTGCTGACCTGGTTCTCTGGCTCTAAAGCAGCTCTGCTGACCTGGTTCCATCCCTCTAAAGTAGCTCTGCTGACATGGTTTCTCTGGCTCTAGAACAACTCTGCTGACCTGGTTCTCTGGCTCTAAGGCAGCTCTGCTGACCTGGTTCTCTCCCTCTAAAGCAGCTCTGCTGACCTGGTTCTCTGCCTCTAGAGCAGCTCTGTTGACCTGGTTCTCTGGCTCTAAAGCAGCTCTGCTGACCTGGTTCTATGGCTCTAAAGCAGCTCTGCTGGCCTGGTTCTCTGGCTCTAAAGCATCTCTGCTGACCTGGTTCTCTGGCTCTAAAGCAGCTCTGCTGACCTGGTTCTCTCCCTCTAAAGAGCTCTGCTGACCTGGTTCTCTGGCTCTAAAGCAGTTCTGCTGACCTGGTTCTCTGCTTCTAGAGCAGCTCTGCTGACCTGGTTATATGGCTCTAAAGCAGCTTTGCTGACCTCGTTCTCTCCCTCTAAAGCAGCTCTGCTGACCTGGTTTCTCTGGCTCTACAGCAGCTCTGCTGACCGGCATCTAGAGCAGCTCTACTGACCTAGTTCTCTGGCTCTAGAGCAGCTCTGCTGACCTAGTTCTTAGGCTACTGAGCAGCACTGCTGATCTGGTTCTCTGGCTCTACAACGGCTCTGCTGACCTGGTTCTCTGGCTCTAAAGCAGCTCTGCTGACCCAGTTCTATGGCTCTAAAGCAGTCCAGCTGACATGGTTCTCTGGCTCTAGAGCAGCTCTGCTGACCTGGTTCTTTCCCTCTAGAGCAGCTCTGCTGACCTGGTTCTCTCCCTCTAAAGCAGCTCTACTGACCTGGCTTCTCTGGCTCTACAGCAGCTCTGCTGACCTGGTTTTCTGGCTCTAGAGCAGCTCTGCGGACCTGGTTCTTAGGCTCTAGAGCAGCTCTGCTGACCTGGGTCTCTGGCTCTAAAGCAGCTCTGCTGACCTGGTTTTATGGCTCTAAAGCAGCTCTGCATACTTGGATCTCTGGCTCTAGAGCAGCTCTGCTGACCTGCTACTCTGGCTCTAAAGAAGCTCTGCTGACATGGTTCTCTGGCTCTAAAGCAGCTCTGCCTACCTGGTTCTCTCCCTCTAAAGCAGCTCAGCTGACCTGATTTCTCTGGCTCTACAGCAGCTCTGCTGACCTGGTTCTCTGGCTCTAAAGCAGCTCTGCTGACCTAGTTCTTAGGCTCTAGAGCAGCCCTGCTGACCTCGTTCTCTGGCTCTACAACAGCTCTCCTTACCTGGTTCTCTGGCTCTAAAGCAGCTCTGATGACCCGGTTCTATGGCACTAAAGCAGTTCTGCTGAACTGGTTCTCTGGCTCTAGAGCAGCTCTGCTGACCTGGTCCCTTGGCTCTAAAGCAGCTCTGCTGACCTGGTTCTCTCCCTCTAAAGCAGCTCTGCTGACCTGGTTCTCTCGCTCTAAAGCAGTTCTACTGACCTGGTTCTCTGGCTCTAGAGCAGCTCTGCTGACCTGGTTCTCTGGCTCTAAAGCAGCTCTGATGACCTGGTTCTCTCCCTCTAAATCAGCTCTACTGACCTGGTTCTCTGCCCCTAGTGCAGCTCTGCTGACCTGGTTCTATGGCTCTAAAGCAGCTCTGGTGACCTGGTTCTCTGGCTCTAGAGCAGCTCTGCTGACCTGGTTCTCTGGCTCTGAAGCAGCTCTGCTGACCTGGTTCTCTCCCTCTAAAGCAGCTCTGATGACCTGGTTCTGTGCCTCTAAAGCAGCTCTGCTGACCTGGTTCTATGGCTCTAAAGCATCTCTGCTGACCTGGTTCTCTGGCTCTAGAGCAGCTCTGCTGACCTGGTTCTCTGGCTCTAAAGCCGCTCTGCTGACCTAGTTCTTAGGCTCTAGAGCAGCTCTGCTGACCTCGTTCTCTGGCTCTACAACAGCTCTCCTTACCTGGTTCTCTGGCTCTAAGGCAGCTCTGATGACCCGGTTCTATGGCTCTAAAGCAGTTCTGCTGACCTGGTTCTCTGGCTCTAGAGCAGCTCTGCTGACCTGGTCCCTTGGATCTAAACCAGCTCTGCTGACCTGATTCTCTCCCTCTAAAGCAGCTCTGCTGACCAGGTTCTCTCCCTCTAAAGCAGCTCTGCTGACCTGGTTTCTTTGGCTCTAGAGCAGCTCTGTTGACCTGGTTCTCTGGATCTAAAGCAGCTCTGCTGACATGGTTCTCTCCGTCTAAAGCAGCTCTGCTGACCTGGTTCTCTGCCTCTAGAGCAGCTCTGCTGACCTGGTTCTCTGGCTCTCAAGCAGCTCTGCTGACCTGGTTTTATGGCTCTAAAGCAGCTCTGCTGACCTGGTTCTCTGGCTCTAAAGCAGCTCTGCTGACCTGGTTCTCTGGCTCTAGAGCAGCTCTGCTGACCTGGTTCTCTCCCTCTAAAGAGCTCTGCTGACCTGGTTCTTTGGCTCTAAAGCAGTTCTGCTGACCCGGTTCTCTGTCTCTAGAGCAGCTCTGCTGACCTGGTTCTATGGCTCTAAGGCAGCTCTGCTGACCTGGTACTCTCCCTCTAAAGCAGATCTGCTGACCTGGTTCTCTGCCTCTAGAGCAGCTCTGTTGACCTGGTTCTCTGGCTCTAAAGCAGCTCTGCTGACCTGGTTCTCTGGCTCTAAAGCAGCTCTGCTGACCTGGTTCTCTGGCTCTAGAGCAGCTCTGCTGACCTGGTTCTCTGGCTCTAAAGCAGCTCTGCTGACCTGGTTCTCTCCCTCTAAAGAGCTCTGCTGACCTGGTTCTCTGGCTCTAAAGCAGTTCTGCTGACCTGGTTCTCTGCTTCTAGAGCAGCTCTGCTGACCTGGTTCTATGGCTCTAAAGCAGCTCTGCTGACCTCGTTCTCTCCCTCTAAAGTGCTCTGCTGACCTGGTTCTCTGGCTCTAAAGCAGTTCTGCTGACCTGGTTCTCTGCTTCTAGAGCAGCTCTGCTGACCTGGTTCTATGGCTCTAAAGCAGCTCTGCTGACCTCGGTTTCTCCCTCTAAAGCAGCTCTGCTGACCTGGTTTCTCTGGCTCTACAGCAGATCTGCTGACTGGCCTCTAGAGCAGCTCTACTGACCTGGGTCTCTGGCTCTAAAGCAGCTCTGCTGACCTGGTTTTATGGCTCTAAAGCAGCTCTGCATACTTGGATCTCTGGCTCTAGAGCAGCTCTGCTGACCTGCTACTCTGGCTCTAAAGAAGCTCTGCTGACATGGTTCTCTGGCTCTAAAGCAGCTCTGCCTACCTGGTTCTCTCCCTCTAAAGCAGCTCTGCTGACCTGATTTCTCTGGCTCTACAACAGCTCTGCTGACCTGGTTCTCTGGCTCTAAAGCAGCTCTGCTGACCTAGTTCTTAGGCTCTAGAGCAGCCCTGCTGACCTCGTTCTCTGGCTCTACAACAGCTCTCCTTACCTGGTTCTCTGGCTCTAAAGCAGCTCTGATGACCCGGTTCTATGGCACTAAAGCAGTTCTGCTGAACTGGTTCTCTGGCTCTAGAGCAGCTCTGCTGACCTGGTCCCTTGGCTCTAAAGCAGCTCTGCTGACCTGGTTCTCTCCCTCTAAAGCAGCTCTGCTGACCTGGTTCTCTCGCTCTAAAGCAGTTCTACTGACCTGGTTCTCTGGCTCTAGAGCAGCTCTGCTGACCTGGTTCTCTGGCTCTAAAGCAGCTCTGATGACCTGGTTCTCTCCCTCTAAATCAGCTCTACTGACCTGGTTCTCTGCCCCTAGAGCAGCTCTGCTGACCTGGTTCTATGGCTCTAAAGCAGCTCTGGTGACCTGGTTCTCTGGCTCTAGAGCAGCTCTGCTGACCTGGTTCTCTGGCTCTGAAGCAGCTCTGCTGACCTGGTTCTCTCCCTCTAAAGCAGCTCTGATGACCTTGTTCTCTGCCTCTAAAGCAGCTCTGCTGACCTGGTTCTCTGGCTCTAAAGCAGCTCTGCTGACCTGGTTCTATGGCTCTAAAGCAGCTCTGCTGACCTGGTTCTCTGGCTCTAGAGCAGCTCTGCTGACCTGGTTCTCTTGCTCTAAAGCAGCTCTGCTGACCTGGTTCTCTCCCTCTAAAGAGCTCTGCTGACCTGGTTCTCTGGCTCTAAAGCAGTTCTGCTGACCTGGTTCTCTGCCTCTAGAGCAGCTCTGCTGACCTGGTTCTATGGCTCTAAAGCAGCTCTGCTGACCTGGTTCTCTCCCTCTAAAGAGCTCTGCTGGCCGGGTTCTCTGGCTCTAAAGCAGCTCTGCTGACCTGGCTTTCTCCCTCTAAAGCAGCTCTGCTGACCTGGTTCTCTGGCTCTAAAGCAGCTCTGCTAACCTGGTTCTCTCCCTCTAAAGAGCTCTGCTGACCTGGTTCTTTGGCTCTAAAGCAGTTCTGCTGACCCGGTTCTCTGCCTCTAGAGCAGCTCTGCTGACCTGGTTCTATGGCTCTAAAGCAGCTATGCTGACCTGGTTCTCTGGCTCTAGAGCAGCTCTGCTGACCTGGTTCTCTGGCTCTAAAGCAGCTCTGCTGACCTGGTTCCATCCCTCTAAAGTAGCTCTGCTGACATGGTTTCTCTGGCTCTAGAACAACTCTGCTGACCTGGTTCTCTGGCTCTAAGGCAGCTCTGCTGACCTGGTTCTCTCCCTCTAAAGCAGCTCTGCTGACCTGGTTCTCTGCCTCTAGAACAGCTCTGTTGACCTGGTTCTCTGGCTCTAAAGCAGCTCTGCTGACCTGGTTCTATGGCTCTAAAGCAGCTCTGCTGGCCTGGTTCTCTGGCTCTAAAGCATCTCTGCTGACCTGGTTCTCTGGCTCTAAAGCAGCTCTGCTGACCTGGTTCTCTCCCTCTAAAGAGCTCTGCTGACCTGGTTCTCTGGCTCTAAAGCAGTTCTGCTGACCTGGTTCTCTGCTTCTAGAGCAGCTCTGCTGACCTGGTTATATGGCTCTAAAGCAGCTTTGCTGACCTCGTTCTCTCCCTCTAAAGCAGCTCTGCTGACCTGGTTTCTCTGGCTCTACAGCAGCTCTGCTGACCGGCATCTAGAGCAGCTCTACTGACCTAGTTCTCTGGCTCTAGAGCAGCTCTGCTGACCTAGTTCTTAGGCTACTGAGCAGCACTGCTGATCTGGTTCTCTGGCTCTACAACGGCTCTGCTGACCTGGTTCTCTGGCTCTAAAGCAGCTCTGCTGACCCAGTTCTATGGCTCTAAAGCAGTCCAGCTGACATGGTTCTCTGGCTCTAGAGCAGCTCTGCTGACCTGGTTCTTTCCCTCTAGAGCAGCTCTGCTGACCTGGTTCTCTCCCTCTAAAGCAGCTCTACTGACCTGGCTTCTCTGGCTCTACAGCAGCTCTGCTGACCTGGTTTTCTGGCTCTAGAGCAGCTCTGCGGACCTGGTTCTTAGGCTCTAGAGAAGCTCTGCTGACCTGGGTCTCTGGCTCTAAAGCAGCTCTGCTGACCTGGTTTTATGGCTCTAAAGCAGCTCTGCATACTTGGATCTCTGGCTCTAGAGCAGCTCTGCTGACCTGCTACTCTGGCTCTAAAGAAGCTCTGCTGACATGGTTCTCTGGCTCTAAAGCAGCTCTGCCTACCTGGTTCTCTCCCTCTAAAGCAGCTCAGCTGACCTGATTTCTCTGGCTCTACAGCAGCTCTGCTGACCTGGTTCTCTGGCTCTAAAGCAGCTCTGCTGACCTAGTTCTTAGGCTCTAGAGCAGCCCTGCTGACCTCGTTCTCTGGCTCTACAACAGCTCTCCTTACCTGGTTCTCTGGCTCTAAAGCAGCTCTGATGACCCGGTTCTATGGCACTAAAGCAGTTCTGCTGAACTGGTTCTCTGGCTCTAGAGCAGCTCTGCTGACCTGGTCCCTTGGCTCTAAAGCAGCTCTGCTGACCTGGTTCTCTCCCTCTAAAGCAGCTCTGCTGACCTGGTTCTCTCGCTCTAAAGCAGTTCTACTGACCTGGTTCTCTGGCTCTAGAGCAGCTCTGCTGACCTGGTTCTCTGGCTCTAAAGCAGCTCTGATGACCTGGTTCTCTCCCTCTAAATCAGCTCTACTGACCTGGTTCTCTGCCCCTAGTGCAGCTCTGCTGACCTGGTTCTATGGCTCTAAAGCAGCTCTGGTGACCTGGTTCTCTGGCTCTAGAGCAGCTCTGCTGACCTGGTTCTCTGGCTCTGAAGCAGCTCTGCTGACCTGGTTCTCTCCCTCTAAAGCAGCTCTGATGACCTGGTTCTCTGCCTCTAAAGCAGCTCTGCTGACCTGGTTCTATGGCTCTAAAGCATCTCTGCTGACCTGGTTCTCTGGCTCTAAAGCCGCTCTGCTGACCTAGTTCTTAGGCTCTAGAGCAGCTCTGCTGACCTCGTTCTCTGGCTCTACAACAGCTCTCCTTACCTGGTTCTCTGGCTCTAAGGCAGCTCTGATGACCCGGTTCTATGGCTCTAAAGCAGTTCTGCTGACCTGGTTCTCTGGCTCTAGAGCAGCTCTGCTGACCTGGTCCCTTGGATCTAAACCAGCTCTGCTGACCTGATTCTCTCCCTCTAAAGCAGCTCTGCTGACCAGGTTCTCTCCCTCTAAAGCAGCTCTGCTGACCTGGTTTCTTTGGCTCTAGAGCAGCTCTGTTGACCTGGTTCTCTGGATCTAAAGCAGCTCTGCTGACATGGTTCTCTCCGTCTAAAGCAGCTCTGCTGACCTGGTTCTCTGCCTCTAGAGCAGCTCTGCTGACCTGGTTCTCTGGCTCTCAAGCAGCTCTGCTGACCTGGTTTTATGGCTCTAAAGCAGCTCTGCTGACCTGGTTCTCTGGCTCTAAAGCAGCTCTGCTGACCTGGTTCTCTGGCTCTAGAGCAGCTCTGCTGACCTGGTTCTCTCCCTCTAAAGAGCTCTGCTGACCTGGTTCTTTGGCTCTAAAGCAGTTCTGCTGACCCGGTTCTCTGTCTCTAGAGCAGCTCTGCTGACCTGGTTCTATGGCTCTAAGGCAGCTCTGCTGACCTGGTACTCTCCCTCTAAAGCAGATCTGCTGACCTGGTTCTCTGCCTCTAGAGCAGCTCTGTTGACCTGGTTCTCTGGCTCTAAAGCAGCTCTGCTGACCTGGTTCTCTGGCTCTAAAGCAGCTCTGCTGACCTGGTTCTCTGGCTCTAGAGCAGCTCTGCTGACCTGGTTCTCTGGCTCTAAAGCAGCTCTGCTGACCTGGTTCTCTCCCTCTAAAGAGCTCTGCTGACCTGGTTCTCTGGCTCTAAAGCAGTTCTGCTGACCTGGTTCTCTGCTTCTAGAGCAGCTCTGCTGACCTGGTTCTATGGCTCTAAAGCAGCTCTGCTGACCTCGTTCTCTCCCTCTAAAGTGCTCTGCTGACCTGGTTCTCTGGCTCTAAAGCAGTTCTGCTGACCTGGTTCTCTGCTTCTAGAGCAGCTCTGCTGACCTGGTTCTATGGCTCTAAAGCAGCTCTGCTGACCTCGGTTTCTCCCTCTAAAGCAGCTCTGCTGACCTGGTTTCTCTGGCTCTACAGCAGATCTGCTGACTGGCCTCTAGAGCAGCTCTACTGACCTGGTTCTCTGGCTCTAGAGCAGCTCTGCTGACCTAGTTCTTAGGCTACTGAGCAGCACTGCTGATCAGGTTCTCTGGCTCTACAACAGCTCTGCTGACCTGGTTCTCTGGCTCTGAAGCAGCTCTGCTGACCCAGTTCTATGGCTCTAAAGCAGTCCTGCTGACATGGTTCTCTGGCTCTAGAGCAGCTCTGCTGACCTGGTTCTCTCCCTCTAGAGCAGCTCTGCTGACCTGGGTCTCTGGCTCTAAAGCAGCTCTACTGACCTGGCTTCTCTGGCTCGACAGCAGCTCTGCTGACCTGGTTTTCTGGCTCTAGAGCAGCTCTGCTGACCTGGTTCTTAGGCTCTAGAGCAGCTCTGCTGACCTGGGTCTCTGGCTCTAAAGCAGCTCTGCTGACCTGGTTCTATGGCTCTAAAGCAGCTCTGCTGACCTTGTTCTCTCCCTCTAAAGCAGCTCTGCTGACCTGGTTTCTCTGGCTCTACAGCAGCTCTGCTGACTGGCCTCTAGAGCAGCTCTACTGACCTGGTTCTCTGGCTCTAGAGCAGCTCTGCTGGCCTAGTTCTTAGGCTACTGAGCAGCACTGCTGATCTGGTTCTCTGGCTCTACAACAGCTCTGCTGACCTGGTTCTCTGGCTCTAAAGCAGCTCTGCTGACCCAGTTCTATGGCTCTAAAGCAGTCCTGCTGACCCGGTTCTCTGCCTCTAGAGCAGCTCTGCTGACCTGGTTCTATGGCTCTAAAGCAGCTATGCTGACCTGATTCTCTGGCTCTAGAGCAGCTCTGCTGACCTGGTTCTCTGGCTCTAAAGCAGCTCTGCTGACCTGGTTCCATCCCTCTAAAGTAGCTCTGCTGACATGGTTTCTCTGGCTCTAGAACAACTCTGCTGACCTGGTTCTCTGGCTCTAAGGCAGCTCTGCTGACCTGGTTCTCTCCCTCTAAAGCAGCTCTGCTGACCTGGTTCTCTGCCTCTAGAGCAGCTCTGTTGACCTGGTTCTCTGGCTCTAAAGCAGCTCTGCTGACCTGGTTCTATGGCTCTAAAGCAGCTCTGCTGGCCTGGTTCTCTGGCTCTAAAGCATCTCTGCTGACCTGGTTCTCTGGCTCTAAAGCAGCTCTGCTGACCTGGTTCTCTCCCTCTAAAGAGCTCTGCTGACCTGGTTCTCTGGCTCTAAAGCAGTTCTGCTGACCTGGTTCTCTGCTTCTAGAGCAGCTCTGCTGACCTGGTTATATGGCTCTAAAGCAGCTTTGCTGACCTCGTTCTCTCCCTCTAAAGCAGCTCTGCTGACCTGGTTTCTCTGGCTCTACAGCAGCTCTGCTGACTGGCATCTAGAGCAGCTCTACTGACCTAGTTCTCTGGCTCTAGAGCAGCTCTGCTGACCTAGTTCTTAGGCTACTGAGCAGCACTGCTGATCTGGTTCTCTGGCTCTACAACGGCTCTGCTGACCTGGTTCTCTGGCTCTAAAGCAGCTCTGCTGACCCAGTTCTATGGCTCTAAAGCAGTCCAGCTGACATGGTTCTCTGGCTCTAGAGCAGCTCTGCTGACCTGGTTCTTTCCCTCTAGAGCAGCTCTGCTGACCTGGTTCTCTCCCTCTAAAGCAGCTCTACTGACCTGGCTTCTCTGGCTCTACAGCAGCTCTGCTGACCTGGTTTTCTGGCTCTAGAGCAGCTCTGCGGACCTGGTTCTTAGGCTCTAGAGCAGCTCTGCTGACCTGGGTCTCTGGCTCTAAAGCAGCTCTGCTGACCTGGTTTTATGGCTCTAAAGCAGCTCTGCATACTTGGATCTCTGGCTCTAGAGCAGCTCTGCTGACCTGCTACTCTGGCTCTAAAGAAGCTCTGCTGACATGGTTCTCTGGCTCTAAAGCAGCTCTGCCTACCTGGTTCTCTCCCTCTAAAGCAGCTCAGCTGACCTGATTTCTCTGGCTCTACAGCAGCTCTGCTGACCTGGTTCTCTGGCTCTAAAGCAGCTCTGCTGACCTAGTTCTTAGGCTCTAGAGTAGCCCTGCTGACCTCGTTCTCTGGCTCTACAACAGCTCTCCTTACCTGGTTCTCTGGCTCTAAAGCAGCTCTGATGACCCGGTTCTATGGCACTAAAGCAGTTCTGCTGAACTGGTTCTCTGGCTCTAGAGCAGCTCTGCTGACCTGGTCCCTTGGCTCTAAAGCAGCTCTGCTGACCTGGTTCTCTCCCTCTAAAGTAGCTCTGCTGACCTGGTTCTCTCGCTCTAAAGCAGTTCTACTGACCTGGTTCTCTGGCTCTAGAGCAGCTCTGCTGACCTGGTTCTCTGGCTCTAAAGCAGCTCTGATGACCTGGTTCTCTCCCTCTAAATCAGCTCTACTGACCTGGTTCTCTGCCCCTAGTGCAGCTCTGCTGACCTGGTTCTATGGCTCTAAAGCAGCTCTGGTGACCTGGTTCTCTGGCTCTAGAGCAGCTCTGCTGACCTGGTTCTCTGGCTCTGAAGCAGCTCGGCTGACCTGGTCCTCTCCCTCTAAAGCAGCTCTGATGACCTGGTTCTCTGCCTCTAAAGCAGCTCTGCTGACCTGGTTCTATGGCTCTAAAGCATCTCTGCTGACCTGGTTCTCTGGCTCTAGAGCAGCTCTGCTGACCTGGTTCTCTGGCTCTAAAGCCGCTCTGCTGACCTAGTTCTTAGGCTCTAGAGCAGCTCTGCTGACCTCGTTTTCTGGCTCTACAACAGCTCTCCTTACCTGGTTCTCTGGCTCTAAGGCAGCTCTGATGACCCGGTTCTATGGCTCTAAAGCAGTTCTGCTGACCTGGTTCTCTGGCTCTAGAGCAGCTCTGCTGACCTGGTCCCTTGGATCTAAACAGGCTCTGCTGACCTGATTCTCTCCCTCTAAAGCAGCTCTGCTGACCAGGTTCTCTCCCTCTAAAGCAGCTCTGCTGACCTGGTTTCTTTGGCTCTAGAGCAGCTCTGTTGACCTGGTTCTCTGGATCTAAAGCAGCTCTGCTGACATGGTTCTCTCCGTCTAAAGCAGCTCTGCTGACCTGGTTCTCTGCCTCTAGAGCAGCTCTGCTGACCTGGTTCTCTGGCTCTCAAGCAGCTCTGCTGACCTGGTTTTATGGCTCTAAAGCAGCTCTGCTGACCTGGTTCTCTGGCTCTAAAGCAGCTCTGCTGACCTGGTTCTCTGGCTCTAGAGCAGCTCTGCTGACCTGGTTCTCTGGCTCTAAAGCAGCTCTGCTGACCTGGTTCTCTCCCTCTAAAGAGCTCTGCTGACCTGGTTCTTTGGCTCTAAAGCAGTTCTGCTGACCCGGTTCTCTGTCTCTAGAGCAGCTCTGTTGACCTGGTTCTCTGGCTCTAAAGCAGCTCTGCTGACCTGGTTCTATGGCTCTAAAGCAGCTCTGCTGGCCTGGTTCTCTGGCTCTAAAGCATCTCTGCTGACCTGGTTCTCTGGCTCTAAAGCAGCTCTGCTGACCTGGTTCTCTCCCTCTAAAGAGCTCTGCTGACCTGGTTCTCTGGCTCTAAAGCAGTTCTGCTGACCTGGTTCTCTGCTTCTAGAGCAGCTCTGCTGACCTGGTTCTATGGGTCTAAAGTGGCTCTGCTGACCTCGTTCTCTCCCTCTAAAGCAGCTCTGCTGACCTGGTTTCTCTGGCTCTACAGCAGCTCTGCTGACCGGCATCTAGAGCAGCTCTACTGACCTAGTTCTCTGGCTCTAGAGCAGCTCTGCTGACCTAGTTCTTAGGCTACTGAGCAGCACTGCTGATCTGGTTCTCTGGCTCTACAACAGCTCTGCTGACCTGGTTCTCTGGCTCTAAAGCAGCTCTGCTGACCCAGTTCTATGGCTCTAAATCAGTCCAGCTGACATGGTTCTCTGGCTCTAGAGCAGCTCTGCTGACCTGGTTCTTTCCCTCTAGAGCAGCTCTGCTGACCTGGTTCTCTGGCTCTAAAGCGGCTCTGCTGACCTAGTTCTTAGGCTCTAGAGCAGCTCTGCTGACCTGGTTCTATGGCTCAACAACAGGTCTGCTTACCTGGTTCTCTGGCTTTAAGCAGCTCTGCTGACCTGGTTCTCTGGAGCTAAAGCAGCTCTGCTGACCAGGTTCTCTCCCTCTAAAGCAGCTCTGCTGACCTGGTTTCTTGGGCTCTAGAGCAGCTCTGCTGACATGGTTCTCTCCGTCTAAAGCAGCTCTGCTGACCTGGTCCTCTGGATCTAAAGCAGCTCTGCTGACATGGTTCTCTCCGTCTAAAGCAGCTCTGCTGACCTGGTTCTCTGCCTCTAGAGCAGCTCTGCTGACCTGGTTCTCTGGCTCTCAAGCAGCTCTGCTGACCTGGTTTTATGGCTCTAAAGCAGCTCTGCTGACCTGGTTCTCTAGCTCTAAAGCAGCTCTGCTGACCTGGTTCTCTGGCTCTAGAGCAGCTCTGCTGACCTGGTTCTCTGGCTCTAAAGCAGCTCTGCTGACCTGGTTCTCTCCCTCTAAAGAGCTCTGCTGACCTGGTTCTTTGGCTCTAAAGCAGTTCTGCTGACCCGGTTCTCTGTCTCTAGAGCAGCTCTGCTGACCTGGTTCTATGGCTCTAAAGCAGCTATGCTGACCTGGTTCTCTGGCTCTAGAGCAGCTCTGCTGACCTGGCTCTCTGGCTCTAAAGCAGCTCTGCTGACCTGGTTCCCTCCCTCTAAAGTAGCTCTGCTGACATGGTTTCTCTGGCTCTAGAACAGCTCTGTTGACCTGGTTCTCTGGCTCTAAGGCAGCTCTGCTGACCTGGTACTCTCCCTCTAAAGCAGATCTGCTGACCTGGTTCTCTGCCTCTAGAGCAGCTCTGTTGACCTGGTTCTCTGGCTCTAAAGCAGCTCTGCTGACCTGGTTCTATGGCTCTAAAGCAGCTCTGCGGACCTGGTTCTCTGGCTCTAAAGCAGCTCTGCTGACCTGGTTCTCTGGCTCTAGAGCACCTCTGCTGACCTGGTTCTCTGGCTCTAAAGCAGCTCTGCTGACCTGGTTCTCTCCCTCTAAAGAGCTCTGCTGACCTGGTTCTCTGGCTCTAAAGCAGTTCTGCTGACCTGGTTCTCTGCTTCTAGAGCAGCTCTGCTGACCTGGTTCTATGGCTCTAAAGCAGCTCTGCTGACCTCGTTCTCTCCCTCTAAAGCAGCTCTGCTGACCTGGTTTCTCTGGCTCTACAGCAGCTCTGCTGACTGGCCTCTAGAGCAGCTCTACTGACCTGGTTCTCTGGCTCTAGAGCAGCTCTGCTGACCTAGTTCTTAGGCTACTGAGCAGCACTGCTGATCTGGTTCTCTGGCTCTACAACAGCTCTGCTGACCTGGTTCTCTGGCTCTAAAGCAGCTCTGCTGACCCAGTTCTATGGCTCTAAAGCAGTCCTGCTGACATGGTTCTCTGGCTCTAGAGCAGCTCTGCTGACCTGGTTCTCTCCCTCTAGAGCAGCTCTGCTGACCTGGTTCTCTCCCTCTAAAGCAGCTCTACTGACCTGGCTTCTCTGGCTCTACAGCAGCTCTGCTGACCTGGTTTTCTGGCTCTAGAGCAGCTCTGCTGACCTGGTTCTTAGGCTCTAGATCAGCTCTGCTGACCTGGGTCTCTGGCTCTAAAGCAGCTCTGCTGACCTGGTTTTATGGCTCTAAAGCAGCTCTGCATACTTGGATCTCTGGCTCTAGAGCAGCTCTGCTGACCTGCTACTCTGGCTCTAAAGAAGCTCTGCTGACATGGTTCTCTGGCTCTAAAGCAGCTCTGCCTACCTGGTTCTCTCCCTCTAAAGCAGCTCTGCTGACCTGATTTCTCTGGCTCTACAGCAGCTCTGCTGACCTGGTTCTCTGGCTCTAAAGCAGCTCTGCTGACCTAGTTCTTAGGCTCTAGAGCAGCCCTGCTGACCTCGTTCTCTGGCTCTACAACAGCTCTCCTTACCTGGTTCTCTGGCTCTAAAGCAGCTCTGATGACCCGGTTCTATGGCACTAAAGCAGTTCTGCTGAACTGGTTCTCTGGCTCTAGAGCAGCTCTGCTGACCTGGTCCCTTGGCTCTAAAGCAGCTCTGCTGACCTAGTTCTTAGGCTCTAGAGCAGCCCTGCTGACCTCGTTCTCTGGCTCTACAACAGCTCTCCTTTCCTGGTTCTCTGGCTCTAAAGCAGCTCTGATGACCCGGTTCTATGTCACTAAAGCAGTTCTGCTGAACTGGTTCTCTGGCTCTAGAGCAGCTCTGCTGACCTGGTCCCTTGGCTCTAAAGCAGCTCTGCTGACCTGGTTCTCTCCCTCTAAAGCGGCTCTGCTGACCTCGTTCTCTCCCTCTAAAGCAGCTCTGCTGACCTGGTTTCTCTGGCTCTACAGCAGCTCTGCTGACCGGCATCTAGAGCAGCTCTACTGACCTAGTTCTCTGGCTCTAGAGCAGCTCTGCTGACCTAGTTCTTAGGCTACTGAGCAGCACTGCTGATCTGGTTCTCTGGCTCTACAACAGCTCTGCTGACCTGGTTCTCTGGCTCTAAAGCAGCTCTGCTGACCCAGTTCTATGGCTCTAAATCAGTCCAGCTGACATGGTTCTCTGGCTCTAGAGCAGCTCTGCTGACCTGGTTCTCTGGCTCTAAAGCAGCTCTGCTGACCTGGTTCTCTCCCTCTAAAAAGCTCTGCTGACCTGGTTCTCTGGCTCTAAAGCAGTTCTGCTGACCTGGTTCTCTGCTTCTAGAGCAGCTCTGCTGACCTGGTTCTATGGCTCTAAAGCAGCTCTGCTGACCTCGTTCTCTCCCTCTAAAGCAGCTCTGCTGACCTGGTTTCTCTGGCTCTACAGCAGCTCTGCTGACTGGCCTCTAGAGCAGCTCTACTGACCTGGTTCTCTGGCTCTAGAGCAGCTCAGCTGACCTAGTTCTTAGGCTACTGAGCAGCACTGCTGATCTGGTTCTCTGGCTCTACAACAGCTCTGCTGACCTGGTTCTCTGGCTCTAAAGCAGCTCTGCTGACCCAGTTCTATGGCTCTAAAGCAGTCCTGCTGACATGGTTCTCTGGCTCTAGAGCAGCTCTGCTGACCTGGTTCTCTCCCTCAAGAGCAGCTCTGCTGACCTGGTTCTCTCCCTCTAAAGCAGCTCTACTGACCTGGCTTCTCTGGCTCTACAGCAGCTCTGCTGACCTGGTTTTCTGGCTCTAGAGCAGCTCTGCTGACCTGGTTCTTAGGCTCTAGAGCAGCTCTGCTGACCTGGGTCTCTGGCTCTAAAGCAGCTCTGCTGACCTGGTTTTATGGCTCTAAAGCAGCTCTGCATACTTGGATCTCTGGCTCTAGAGCAGCTCTGCTGACCTGCTACTCTGGCTCTAAAGAAGCTCTGCTGACATGGTTCTCTGGCTCTAAAGCAGCTCTGCCTACCTGGTTCTCTCCCTCTAAAGCAGCTCTGCTGACCTGATTTCTCTGGCTCTACAGCAGCTCTGCTGACCTGGTTCTCTGGCTCTAAAGCAGCTCTGCTGACCTAGTTCTTAGGCTCTATAGCAGCCCTGCTGACCTCGTTCTCTGGCTCTACAACAGCTCTCCTTACCTGGTTCTCTGGCTCTAAAGCAGCTCTGATGACCCGGTTCTATTGCACTAAAGCAGTTCTGCTGAACTGGTTCTCTGGCTCTAAAGCAGCTCTGCTGACCTGGTTCTCTCCCTCTAAAGCAGCTCTGCTGACCCAGTTCTATGGCTCTAAATCAGTCCAGCTGACATGGTTCTCTGGCTCTAGAGCAGCTCTGCTGACCTGGTTCTCTGGCTCTAAAGCAGCTCTGATGACCTGGTTCTCTCCCTCTAAATCAGCTCTACTGACCTGGTTATCTGCCTCTAGAGCAGCTCTGCTGACCTGGTTCTATGGCTCTAAAGCAGCTCTGGTGACCTGGTTCTCTGGCTCTAGAGCAGCTCTGCTGACCTGGTTCTCTGGCTCTGAAGCAGCTCTGCTGACCTGGTTCTCTCCCTCTAAAGCAGCTCTGATGACCTGGTTCTCTGCCTCTAAAGCAGCTCTGCTGACCTGGTTCTCTGGCTCTAAAGCAGCTCTGCTGACCTGGTTCTATGGCTCTAAAGCAGCTCTGCTGACCTGGTTCTCTGGCTCTAGAGCAGCTCTGCTGACCTGGTTCTCTTGCTCTAAAGCAGCTCTGCTGACCTGGTTCTCTCCCTCTAAAGAGCTCTGCTGACCTGGTTCTCTGGCTCTAAAGCAGTTCTGCTGACCTGGTTCTCTGCCTCTAGAGCAGCTCTGATGACCCGGTTCTATGGCACTAAAGCAGTTCTGCTGAACTGGTTCTCTGGCTCTAGAGCAGCTCTGCTGACCTGGTCCCTTGGCTCTAAAGCAGCTCTGCTGACCTGGTTCTCTCCCTCTAAAGCAGCTCTGCTGACCTGGTTCTCTCGCTCTAAAGCAGTTCTACTGACCTGGTTCTCTGGCTCTAGAGCAGCTCTGCTGACCTGGTTCTCTGGCTCTAAAGCAGCTCTGATGACCTGGTTCTCTCCCTCTAAATCAGCTCTACTGACCTGGTTCTCTGCCCCTAGTGCAGCTCTGCTGACCTGGTTCTATGGCTCTAAAGCAGCTCTGGTGACCTGGTTCTCTGGCTCTAGAGCAGCTCTGCTGACCTGGTTCTCTGGCTCTGAAGCAGCTCTGCTGACCTGGTTCTCTCCCTCTAAAGCAGCTCTGATGACCTGGTTCTCTGCCTCTAAAGCAGCTCTGCTGGCCTGGTTCTATGGCTCTAAAGCATCTCTGCTGACCTGGTTCTCTGGCTCTAGAGCAGCTCTGCTGACCTGGTTCTCTGGCTCTAAAGCCGCTCTGCTGACCTAGTTCTTAGGCTCTAGAGCAGCTCTGCTGACCTCGTTCTCTGGCTCTACAACAGCTCTCCTTACCTGGTTCTCTGGCTCCAAGGCAGCTCTGAAGACCCGGTTCTATGGCTCTAAAGCAGTTCTGCTGACCTGGTTCTCTGGCTCTAGAGCAGCTCTGCTGACCTGGTCCCTTGGATCTAAACCAGCTCTGCTGACCTGATTCTCTCCCTCTAAAGCAGCTCTGCTGACCAGGTTCTCTCCCTCTAAAGCAGCTCTGCTGACCTGGTTTCTTTGGCTCTAGAGCAGCTCTGTTGACCTGGTTCTCTGGATCTAAAGCAGCTCTGCTGACATGGTTCTCTCCGTCTAAAGCAGCTCTGCTGACCTGGTTCTCTGCCTCTAGAGCAGCTCTGCTGACCTGGTTCTCTGGCTCTCAAGCAGCTCTGCTGACCTGGTTTTATGGCTCTAAAGCAGCTCTGCTGACCTGGTTCTCTGGCTCTAAAGCAGCTCTGCTGACCTGGTTCTCTGGCTCTAGAGCAGCTCTGCTGACCTGGTTCTCTGGCTCTAAAGCAGCTCTGCTGACCTGGTTCTCTCCCTCTAAAGAGCTCTGCTGACCTGGTTCTCTGGCTCTGAAGCAGTTCTGCTGACCTGGTTCTCTGCTTCTAGAGCAGCTCTGCTGACCTGGTTCTATGGCTCTAAAGCAGCTCTGCTGACCTCGTTCTCTCCCTCTAAAGAGCTCTGCTGACCTGGTTCTCTGGCTCTAAAGCAGTTCTGCTGACCTGGTTCTCTGCTTCTAGAGCAGCTCTGCTGACCTGGTTCTATGGCTCTAAAGCAGCTCTGCTGACCTCGGTTTCTCCCTCTAAAGCAGCTCTGCTGACCTGGTTTCTCTGGCTCTACAGCAGATCTGCTGACTGGCCTCTAGAGCAGCTCTACTGACCTGGTTCTCTGGCTCTAGAGCAGCTCTGCTGACCTAGTTCTTAGGCTACTGAGCAGCACTGCTGATCAGGTTCTCTGGCTCTACAACAGCTCTGCTGACCTGGTTCTCTGGCTCTAAAGCAGCTCTGCTGACCCAGTTCTATGGCTCTAAAGCAGTCCTGCTGACATGGTTCTCTGGCTCTAGAGCAGCTCTGCTGACCTGGTTCTCTCCCTCTAGAGCAGCTCTGCTGACCTGGTTCTCTCCCTCTAAAGCAGCTCTACTGACCTGGCTTCTCTGGCTCGACAGCAGCTCTGCTGACCTGGTTTTCTGGCTCTAGAGCAGCTCTGCTGACCTGGTTCTTAGGCTCTAGAGCAGCTCTGCTGACCTGGGTCTCTGGCTCTAAAGCAGCTCTGCTGACCTGGTTCTATGGCTCTAAAGCTGCTCTGCTGACCTCGTTCTCTCCCTCTAAAGCAGCTCTGCTGACCTGGTTTCTCTGGCTCTACAGCAGCTCTGCTGACTGGCCTCTAGAGCAGCTCTACTGACCTGGTTCTCTGGCTCTAGAGCAGCTCTGCTGACCTAGTTCTTAGGCTACTGAGCAGCACTGCTGATCTGGTTCTCTGGCTCTACAACAGCTCTGCTGACCTGGTTCTCTGGCTCTAAAGCAGCTCTGCTGACCCAGTTCTATGGCTCTAAAGCAGTCCTGCTGACATGGTTCTCTGGCTCTAGAGCAGCTCTGCTGACCTGGTTCTCTCCCTCTAGAGCAGCTCGGCTGACCTGGTTCTCTCCCTCTAAAGCAGCTCTACTGACCTGGCTTCTCTGGCTCGACAGCAGCTCTGCTGACCTGGTTTTCTGGCTCTAGAGCAGCTCTGCTGACCTGGTTCTTAGGCTCTAGAGCAGCTCTGCTGACCTGGGTCTCTGGCTCTAAAGCAGCTCTGCTGACCTGATTTTATGGCTCTAAAGCAGCTCTGCATACTTGGATCTCTGGCTCTAGAGCAGCTCTGCTGACCTGCTACTCTGGCTCTAAAGAAGCTCTGCTGACATGGTTCTCTGGCTCTAAAGCAGCTCTGCCTACCTGGTTCTCTCCCTCTAAAGCAGCTCTGCTGACCTGATTTCTCTGGCTCTACAGCAGCTCTGCTGACCTGGTTCTCTGGCTCTAAAGCAGCTCTGCTGACCTAGTTCTTAGGCTCTAGAGCAGCCCTGCTGACCTCGTTCTCTGGCTCTACAACAGCTCTCCTTACCTGGTTCTCTGGCTCTAAAGCAGCTCTGATGACCCGGTTCTATGGCACTAAAGCAGTTCTGCTGAACTGGTTCTCTGGCTCTAGAGCAGCTCTGCTGACCTGGTCCCTTGGCTCTAAAGCAGCTCTGCTGACCTGGTTCTCTCCCTCTAAAGCAGCTCTGCTGACCTGGTTCTCTCGCTCTAAAGCAGTTCTACTGACCTGGTTCTCTGGCTCTAGAGCAGCTCTGCTGACCTGGTTCTCTGGCTCTAAAGCAGCTCTGCTGACCTGGTTCTCTCGCTCTAAAGCAGTTCTACTGACCTGGTTCTCTGGCTCTAGAGCAGCTCTGCTGACCTGGTTCTCTGGCTCTAAAGCAGCTCTGATGACCTGGTTCTCTCCCTCTAAATCAGCTCTACTGACCTGGTTCTCTGCCCCTAGAGCAGCTCTGCTGACCTGGTTCTATGGCTCTAAAGCAGCTCTGGTGACCTGGTTCTCTGGCTCTAGAGCAGCTCTGCTGACCTGGTTCTCTGGCTCTGAAGCAGCTCTGCTGACCTGGTTCTCTCCCTCTAAAGCAGCTCTGATGACCTGGTTCTCTGCCTCTAAAGCAGCTCTGCTGACCTGGTTCTCTGGCTCTAAAGCAGCTCTGCTGACCTGGTTCTCTGGCTCTAGAGCAGCTCTGCTGACCTGGTTCTCTGGCTCTAAAGCCGCTCTGCTGACCTAGTTCTTAGGCTCTAGAGCAGCTCTGCTGACCTCGTTCTCTGGCTCTACAACAGCTCTCCTTACCTGGTTCTTTGGCTCTAAGGCAGCTCTGATGACCCGGTTCTATGGCTCTAAAGCAGTTCTGCTGACCTGGTTCTCTGGCTCTAGAGCAGCTCTGCTGACCTGGTCCCTTGGCTCTAAACCAGCTCTGCTGACCTGATTCTCTCCCTCTAAAGCAGCTCTGCTGACCAGGTTCTCTCCCTCTAAAGCAGCTCTGCTGACCTGGTTTCTTTGGCTCTAGAGCAGCTCTGTTGACCTGGTTCTCTGGATCTAAAGCAGCTCTGCTGACATGGTTCTCTCCGTCTAAAGCAGCTCTGCTGACCAGGTTCTCTGCCTCTAGAGCAGCTCTGCTGACCTGGTTCTCTGGCTCTCAAGCAGCTCTGCTGACCTGGTTTTATGGCTCTAAAGCAGCTCTGCTGACCTGGTTCTCTGGCTCTAAAGCAGCTCTGCTGACCTGGTTCTCTGGCTCTAGAGCAGCTCTGCTGACCTGGTTCTCTGGCTCTAAAGCAGCTCTGCTGACCTGGTTCTCTCCCTCTAAAGAGCTCTGCTGACCTGGTTCTTTGGCTCTAAAGCAGTTCTGCTGACCCGGTTCTCTGTCTCTAGAGCAGCTCTGCTGACCTGGTTCTATGGCTCTAAGGCAGCTCTGCTGACCTGGTACTCTCCCTCTAAAGCAGATCTGCTGACCTGGTTCTCTGCCTCTAGAGCAGCTCTGTTGACCTGGTTCTCTGGCTCTAAAGCAGCTCTGCTGACCTGGTTCTCTGGCTCTAAAGCAGCTCTGCTGACCTGGTTCTCTGGCTCTAGAGCAGCTCTGCTGACCTGGTTCTCTGGCTCTAAAGCAGCTCTGCTGACCTGGTTCTCTCCCTCTAAAGAGCTCTGCTGACCTGGTTCTCTGGCTCTAAAGCAGTTCTGCTGACCTGGTTCTCTGCTTCTAGAGCAGCTCTGCTGACCTGGTTCTATGGCTCTAAAGCAGCTCTGCTGACCTCGTTCTCTCCCTCTAAAGCAGCTCTGCTGACCTGGTTTCTCTGGCTCTACAGCAGATCTGCTGACTGGCCTCTAGAGCAGCTCTACTGACCTGGTTCTCTGGCTCTAGAGCAGCTCTGCTTACCTAGTTCTTAGGCTACTGAGCAGCACTGCTGATCTGGTTCTCTGGCTCTACAACAGCTCTGCTGACCTGGTTCTCTGGCTCTAAAGCAGCTCTGCTGACCCAGTTCTATGGCTCTAAAGCAGTCCTGCTGACATGGTTCTCTGGCTCTAGAGCAGCTCTGCTGACCTGGTTCTCTCCCTCTAGAGCAGCTCTGCTGACCTGGTTCTCTCCCTCTAAAGCAGCTCTACTGACCTGGCTTCTCTGGCTCGACAGCAGCTCTGCTGACCTGGTTTTCTGGCTCTAGAGCAGCTCTGCTGACCTGGTTCTTAGGCTCTAGAGCAGCTCTGCTGACCTGGGTCTCTGGCTCTAAAGCAGCTCTGCTGACCTGGTTTTATGGCTCTAAAGCAGCTCTGCATACTTGGATCTCTGGCTCTAGAGCAGCTCTGCTGACCTGCTACTCTGGCTCTAAAGAAGCTCTGCTGACATGGTTCTCTGGCTCTAAAGCAGCTCTGCCTACCTGGTTCTCTCCCTCTAAAGCAGCTCTGCTGACCTGATTTCTCTGGCTCTACAACAGCTCTGCTGACCTGGTTCTCTGGCTCTAAAGCAGCTCTGCTGACCTAGTTCTTAGGCTCTAGAGCAGCCCTGCTGACCTCGTTCTCTGGCTCTACAACAGCTCTCCTTACCTGGTTCTCTGGCTCTAAAGCAGCTCTGATGACCCGGTTCTATGGCACTAAAGCAGTTCTGCTGAACTGGTTCTCTGGCTCTAGAGCAGCTCTGCTGACCTGGTCCCTTGGCTCTAAAGCAGCTCTGCTGACCTGGTTCTCTCCCTCTAAAGCAGCTCTGCTGACCTGGTTCTCTCGCTCTAAAGCAGTTCTACTGACATGGTTCTCTGGCTCTAGAGCAGCTCTGCTGACCTGGTTCTCTGGCTCTAAAGCAGCTCTGATGACCTGGTTCTCTCCCTCTAAATCAGCTCTACTGACCTGGTTCTATGCCCCTAGAGCAGCTCTGCTGACCTGGTTCTATGGCTCTAAAGCAGCTCTGGTGACCTGGTTCTCTGGCTCTAGAGCAGCTCTGCTGACCTGGTTCTCTGGCTCTGAAGCAGCTCTGCTGACCTGGTTCTCTCCCTCTAAAGCAGCTCTGATGACCTTGTTCTCTGCCTCTAAAGCAGCTCTGCTGACCTGGTTCTCTGGCTCTAAAGCAGCTCTGCTGACCTGGTTCTATGGCTCTAAAGCAGCTCTGCTGACCTGGTTCTCTGGCTCTAGAGCAGCTCTGCTGACCTGGTTCTCTTGCTCTAAAGCAGCTCTGCTGACCTGGTTCTCTCCCTCTAAAGAGCTCTGCTGACCTGGTTCTCTGGCTCTAAAGCAGTTCTGCTGACCTGGTTCTCTGCCTCTAGAGCAGCTCTGCTGACCTGGTTCTATGGCTCTAAAGCAGCTCTGCTGACCTGGTTCTCTCCCTCTAAAGAGCTCTGCTGGCCGGGTTCTCTGGCTCTAAAGCAGCTCTGCTGACCTGGCTTTCTCCCTCTAAAGCAGCTCTGCTGACCTGGTTCTCTGGCTCTAAAGCAGCTCTGCTAACCTGGTTCTCTCCCTCTAAAGAGCTCTGCTGACCTGGTTCTTTGGCTCTAAAGCAGTTCTGCTGACCCGGTTCTCTGCCTCTAGAGCAGCTCTGCTGACCTGGTTCTATGGCTCTAAAGCAGCTATGCTGACCTGGTTCTCTGGCTCTAGAGCAGCTCTGCTGACCTGGTTCTCTGGCTCTAAAGCAGCTCTGCTGACCTGGTTCCATCCCTCTAAAGTAGCTCTGCTGACATGGTTTCTCTGGCTCTAGAACAACTCTGCTGACCTGGTTCTCTGGCTCTAAGGCAGCTCTGCTGACCTGGTTCTCTCCCTCTAAAGCAGCTCTGCTGACCTGGTTCTCTGCCTCTAGAGCAGCTCTGTTGACCTGGTTCTCTGGCTCTAAAGCAGCTCTGCTGACCTGGTTCTATGGCTCTAAAGCAGCTCTGCTGGCCTGGTTCTCTGGCTCTAAAGCATCTCTGCTGACCTGGTTCTCTGGCTCTAAAGCAGCTCTGCTGACCTGGTTCTCTCCCTCTAAAGAGCTCTGCTGACATGGTTCTCTGGCTCTAAAGCAGTTCTGCTGACCTGGTTCTCTGCTTCTAGAGCAGCTCTGCTGACCTGGTTATATGGCTCTAAAGCAGCGTTGCTGACCTCGTTCTCTCCCTCTAAAGCAGCTCTGCTGACCTGGTTTCTCTGGCTCTACAGCAGCTCTGCTGACCGGCATCTAGAGCAGCTCTACTGACCTAGTTCTCTGGCTCTAGAGCAGCTCTGCTGACCTAGTTCTTAGGCTACTGAGCAGCACTGCTGATCTGGTTCTCTGGCTCTACAACGGCTCTGCTGACCTGGTTCTCTGGCTCTAAAGCAGCTCTGCTGACCCAGTTCTATGGCTCTAAAGCAGTCCAGCTGACATGGTTCTCTGGCTCTAGAGCAGCTCTGCTGACCTGGTTCTTTCCCTCTAGAGCAGCTCTGCTGACCTGGTTCTCTCCCTCTAAAGCAGCTCTACTGACCTGGCTTCTCTGGCTCTACAGCAGCTCTGCTGACCTGGTTTTCTGGCTCTAGAGCAGCTCTGCGGACCTGGTTCTTAGGCTCTAGAGCAGCTCTGCTGACCTGGGTCTCTGGCTCTAAAGCAGCTCTGCTGACCTGGTTTTATGGCTCTAAAGCAGCTCTGCATACTTGGATCTCTGGCTCTAGAGCAGCTCTGCTGACCTGCTACTCTGGCTCTAAAGAAGCTCTGCTGACATGGTTCTCTGGCTCTAAAGCAGCCCTGCCTACCTGGTTCTCTCCCTCTAAAGCAGCTCAGCTGACCTGATTTCTCTGGCTCTACAGCAGCTCTGCTGACCTGGTTCTCTGGCTCTAAAGCAGCTCTGCTGACCTAGTTCTTAGGCTCTAGAGCAGCCCTGCTGACCTCGTTCTCTGGCTCTACAACAGCTCTCCTTACCTGGTTCTCTGGCTCTAAAGCAGCTCTGATGACCCGGTTCTATGGCACTAAAGCAGTTCTGCTGAACTGGTTCTCTGGCTCTAGAGCAGCTCTGCTGACCTGGTCCCTTGGCTCTAAAGCAGCTCTGCTGACCTGGTTCTCTCCCTCTAAAGCAGCTCTGCTGACCTGGTTCTCTCGCTCTAAAGCAGTTCTACTGACCTGGTTCTCTGGCTCTAGAGCAGCTCTGCTGACCTGGTTCTCTGGCTCTAAAGCAGCTCTGATGACCTGGTTCTCTCCCTCTAAATCAGCTCTACTGACCTGGTTCTCTGCCCCTAGTGCAGCTCTGCTGACCTGGTTCTATGGCTCTAAAGCAGCTCTGGTGACCTGGTTCTCTGGCTCTAGAGCAGCTCTGCTGACCTGGTTCTCTGGCTCTGAAGCAGCTCGGCTGACCTGGTCCTCTCCCTCTAAAGCAGCTCTGATGACCTGGTTCTCTGCCTCTAAAGCAGCTCTGCTGACCTGGTTCTATGGCTCTAAAGCATCTCTGCTGACCTGGTTCTCTGGCTCTAGAGCAGCTCTGCTGACCTGGTTCTCTGGCTCTAAAGCCGCTCTGCTGACCTAGTTCTTAGGCTCTAGAGCAGCTCTGCTGACCTCGTTCTCTGGCTCTACAACAGCTCTCCTTACCTGGTTCTCTGGCTCTAAGGCAGCTCTGATGACCCGGTTCTATGGCTCTAAAGCAGTTCTGCTGACCTGGTTCTCTGGCTCTAGAGCAGCTCTGCTGACCTGGTCCCTTGGATCTAAACCAGCTCTGCTGACCTGATTCTCTCCCTCTAAAGCAGCTCTGCTGACCAGGTTCTCTCCCTCTAAAGCAGCTCTGCTGACCTGGTTTCTTTGGCTCTAGAGCCGCTCTGTTGACCTGGTTCTCTGGATCTAAAGCAGCTCTGCTGACATGGTTCTCTCCGTCTAAAGCAGCTCTGCTGACCTGGTTCTCTGCCTCTAGAGCAGCTCTGCTGACCTGGTTCTCTGGCTCTCAAGCAGCTCTGCTGACCTGGTTTTATGGCTCTAAAGCAGCTCTGCTGACCTGGTTCTCTGGCTCTAAAGCAGCTCTGCTGACCTGGTTCTCTGGCTCTAGAGCAGCTCTGCTGACCTGGTTCTCTCCCTCTAAAGAGCTCTGCTGACCTGGTTCTTTGGCTCTAAAGCAGTTCTGCTGACCCGGTTCTCTGTCTCTAGAGCAGCTCTGCTGACCTGGTTCTATGGCTCTAAGGCAGCTCTGCTGACCTGGTACTCTCCCTCTAAAGCAGATCTGCTGACCTGGTTCTCTGCCTCTAGAGCAGCTCTGTTGATCTGGTTCTCTGGCTCTAAAGCAGCTCTGCTGACCTGGTTCTCTGGCTCTAAAGCAGCTCTGCTGACCTGGTTCTCTGGCTCTAGAGCAGCTCTGCTGACCTGGTTCTCTGGCTCTAAAGCAGCTCTGCTGACCTGGTTCTCTCCCTCTAAAGAGCTCTGCTGACCTGGTTCTCTGGCTCTAAAGCAGTTCTGCTGACCTGGTTCTCTGCTTCTAGAGCAGCTCTGCTGACCTGGTTCTATGGCTCTAAAGCAGCTCTGCTGACCTCGTTCTCTCCCTCTAAAGTGCTCTGCTGACCTGGTTCTCTGGCTCTAAAGCAGTTCTGCTGACCTGGTTCTCTGCTTCTAGAGCAGCTCTGCTGACCTGGTTCTATGGCTCTAAAGCAGCTCTGCTGACCTCGGTTTCTCCCTCTAAAGCAGCTCTGCTGACCTGGTTTCTCTGGCTCTACAGCAGATCTGCTGACTGGCCTCTAGAGCAGCTCTACTGACCTGGTTCTCTGGCTCTAGAGCAGCTCTGCTGACCTAGTTCTTAGGCTACTGAGCAGCACTGCTGATCAGGTTCTCTGGCTCTACAACAGCTCTGCTGACCTGGTTCTCTGGCTCTAAAGCAGCTCTGCTGACCCAGTTCTATGGCTCTAAAGCAGTCCTGCTGACATGGTTCTCTGGCTCTAGAGCAGCTCTGCTGACCTGGTTCTCTCCCTCTAGAGCAGCTCTGCTGACCTGGTTCTCTCCCTCTAAAGCAGCTCTACTGACCTGGCTTCTCTGGCTCGACAGCAGCTCTGCTGACCTGGTTTCCTGGCTCTAGAGCAGCTCTGCTGACCTGGTTCTTAGGCTCTAGAGCAGCTCTGCTGACCTGGGTCTCTGGCTCTAAAGCAGCTCTGCTGACCTGGTTCTATGGCTCTAAAGCAGCTCTGCTGACCTCGTTCTCTCCCTCTAAAGCAGCTCTGCTGACCTGGTTTCTCTGGCTCTACAGCAGCTCTGCTGACTGGCCTCTAGAGCAGCTCTACTGACCTGGTTCTCTGGCTCTAGAGCAGCTCTGCTGGCCTAGTTCTTAGGCTACTGAGCAGCACTGCTGATCTGGTTCTCTGGCTCTACAACAGCTCTGCTGACCTGGTTCTCTGGCTCTAAAGCAGCTCTGCTGACCCAGTTCTATGGCTCTAAAGCAGTCCTGCTGACCCGGTTCTCTGCCTCTAGAGCAGCTCTGCTGACCTGGTTCTATGGCTCTAAAGCAGCTATGCTGACCTGGTTCTCTGGCTCTAGAGCAGCTCTGCTGACCTGGTTCTCTGGCTCTAAAGCAGCTCTGCTGACCTGGTTCCATCCCTCTAAAGTAGCTCTGCTGACATGGTTTCTCTGGCTCTAGAACAACTCTGCTGACCTGGTTCTCTGGCTCTAAGGCAGCTCTGCTGACCTGGTTCTCTCCCTCTAAAGCAGCTCTGCTGACCTGGTTCTCTGCCTCTAGAGCAGCTCTGTTGACCTGGTTCTCTGGCTCTAAAGCAGCTCTGCTGACCTGGTTCTATGGCTCTAAAGCAGCTCTGCTGGCCTGGTTCTCTGGCTCTAAAGCATCTCTGCTGACCTGGTTCTCTGGCTCTAAAGCAGCTCTGCTGACCTGGTTCTCTCCCTCTAAAGAGCTCTGCTGACCTGGTTCTCTGGCTCTAAAGCAGTTCTGCTGACCTGGTTCTCTGCTTCTAGAGCAGCTCTGCTGACCTGGTTATATGGCTCTAACGCAGCTTTGCTGACCTCGTTCTCTCCCTCTAAAGCAGCTCTGCTGACCTGGTTTCTCTGGCTCTACAGCAGCTCTGCTGACCGGCATCTAGAGCAGCTCTACTGACCTAGTTCTCTGGCTCTAGAGCAGCTCTGCTGACCTAGTTCTTAGGCTACTGAGCAGCACTGCTGATCTGGTTCTCTGGCTCTACAACGGCGCTGCTGACCTGGTTCTCTGGCTCTAAAGCAGCTCTGCTGACCCAGTTCTATGGCTCTAAAGCAGTCCAGCTGACATGGTTCTCTGGCTCTAGAGCAGCTCTGCTGACCTGGTTCTTTCCCTCTAGAGCAGCTCTGCTGACCTGGTTCTCTCCCTCTAAAGCAGCTCTACTGACCTGGCTTCTCTGGCTCTACAGCAGGTCTGCTGACCTGGTTTTCTGGCTCTAGAGCAGCTCTGCGGACCTGGTTCTTAGGCTCTAGAGCAGCTCTGCTGACCTGGGTCTCTGGCTCTAAAGCAGCTCTGCTGACCTGGTTTTATGGCTCTAAAGCAGCTCTGCATACTTGGATCTCTGGCTCTAGAGCAGCTCTGCTGACCTGCTACTCTGGCTCTAAAGAAGCTCTGCTGACATGGTTCTCTGGCTCTAAAGCAGCTCTGCCTACCTGGTTCTCTCCCTCTAAAGCAGCTCAGCTGACCTGATTTCTCTGGCTCTACAGCAGCTCTGCTGACCTGGTTCTCTGGCTCTAAAGCAGCTCTGCTGACCTAGTTCTTAGGCTCTAGAGCAGCCCTGCTGACCTCGTTCTCTGGCTCTACAACAGCTCTCCTTACCTGGTTCTCTGGCTCTAAAGCAGCTCTGATGACCCGGTTCTATGGCACTAAAGCAGTTCTGCTGAACTGGTTCTCTGGCTCTAGAGCAGCTCTGCTGACCTGGTCCCTTGGCTCTAAAGCAGCTCTGCTGACCTGGTTCTCTCCCTCTAAAGTAGCTCTGCTGACCTGGTTCTCTCGCTCTAAAGCAGTTCTACTGACCTGGTTCTCTGGCTCTAGAGCAGCTCTGCTGACCTGGTTCTCTGGCTCTAAAGCAGCTCTGATGACCTGGTTCTCTCCCTCTAAATCAGCTCTACTGACCTGGTTCTCTGCCCCTAGTGCAGCTCTGCTGACCTGGTTCTATGGCTCTAAAGCAGCTCTGGTGACCTGGTTCTCTGGCTCTAGAGCAGCTCTGCTGACCTGGTTCTCTGGCTCTGAAGCAGCTCGGCTGACCTGGTCCTCTCCCTCTAAAGCAGCTCTGATGACCTGGTTCTCTGCC
Source organism: Triturus cristatus (assembly GCF_964204655.1). Lineage (NCBI taxonomy): Eukaryota > Metazoa > Chordata > Amphibia > Caudata > Salamandridae > Triturus > Triturus cristatus. The sequence goes on along the minus strand of NC_140594.1, from coordinate 636,171,179 downwards.
TCTAAAGCAGCTCTGCTGACCTGGTTCTATGGCTCTAAAGCATCTCTGCTGACCTGGTTCTCTGGCTCTAGAGCAGCTCTGCTGACCTGGTTCTCTGGCTCTAAAGCCGCTCTGCTGACCTAGTTCTTAGGCTCTAGAGCAGCTCTGCTGACCTCGTTTTCTGGCTCTACAACAGCTCTCCTTACCTGGTTCTCTGGCTCTAAGGCAGCTCTGATGACCCGGTTCTATGGCTCTAAAGCAGTTCTGCTGACCTGGTTCTCTGGCTCTAGAGCAGCTCTGCTGACCTGGTCCCTTGGATCTAAACAGGCTCTGCTGACCTGATTCTCTCCCTCTAAAGCAGCTCTGCTGACCAGGTTCTCTCCCTCTAAAGCAGCTCTGCTGACCTGGTTTCTTTGGCTCTAGAGCAGCTCTGTTGACCTGGTTCTCTGGATCTAAAGCAGCTCTGCTGACATGGTTCTCTCCGTCTAAAGCAGCTCTGCTGACCTGGTTCTCTGCCTCTAGAGCAGCTCTGCTGACCTGGTTCTCTGGCTCTCAAGCAGCTCTGCTGACCTGGTTTTATGGCTCTAAAGCAGCTCTGCTGACCTGGTTCTCTGGCTCTAAAGCAGGTCTGCTGACCTGGTTCTCTGGCTCTAGAGCAGCTCTGCTGACCTGGTTCTCTGGCTCTAAAGCAGCTCTGCTGACCTGGTTCTCTCCCTCTAAAGAGCTCTGCTGACCTGGTTCTTTGGCTCTAAAGCAGTTCTGCTGACCCGGTTCTCTGTCTCTAGAGCAGCTCTGCTGACCTGGTTCTATGGCTCTAAGGCAGCTCTGCTGACCTGGTACTCTCCCTCTAAAGCATATCTGCTGACCTGGTTCTCTGCCTCTAGAGCAGCTCTGTTGACCTGGTTCTCTGGCTCTAAAGCAGCTCTGCTGACCTGGTTCTCTGGCTCTAAAGCAGCTCTGCTGACCTGGTTCTCTGGCTCTAGAGCAGCTCTGCTGACCTGGTTCTCTGGCTCTAAAGCAGCTCTGCTGACCTGGTTCTCTCCCTCTAAAGAGCTCTGCTGACCTGGTTCTCTGGCTCTAAAGCAGTTCTGCTGACCTGGTTCTCTGCTTCTAGAGCAGCTCTGCTGACCTGGTTCTATGGCTCTAAAGCAGCTCTGCTGACCTCGTTCTCTCCCTCTAAAGAGCTCTGCTGACCTGGTTCTCTGGCTCTAAAGCAGTTCTGCTGACCTGGTTCTCTGCTTCTAGAGCAGCTCTGCTGACCTGGTTCTATGGCTCTAAAGCAGCTCTGCTGACCTCGGTTTCTCCCTCTAAAGCAGCTCTGCTGACCTGGTTTCTCTGGCTCTACAGCAGATCTGCTGACTGGCCTCTAGAGCAGCTCTACTGACCTGGTTCTCTGGCTCTAGAGCAGCTCTGCTGACCTAGTTCTTAGGCTACTGAGCAGCACTGCTGATCAGGTTCTCTGGCTCTACAACAGCTCTGCTGACCTGGTTCTCTGGCTCTAAAGCAGCTCTGCTGACCCAGTTCTATGGCTCTAAAGCAGTCCTGCTGACATGGTTCTCTGGCTCTAGAGCAGCTCTGCTGACCTGGTTCTCTCCCTCTAGAACAGCTCTGCTGACCTGGTTCTCTCCCTCTAAAGCAGCTCTACTGACCTGGCTTCTCTGGCTCGACAGCAGCTCTGCTGACCTGGTTTTCAGGCTCTAGAGCAGCTCTGCTGACCTGGTTCTTAGGCTCTAGAGCAGCTCTGCTGACCTGGGTCTCTGGCTCTAAAGCAGCTCTGCTGACCTGGTTCTATGGCTCTAAAGCAGCTCTGCTGACCTCGTTCTCTCCCTCTAAAGCAGCTCTGCTGACCTGGTTCTCTCCCTCTAAAGCAGCTCTGATGACCTGGTTCTCTGCCTCTAAAGCAGCTCTGCTGGCCTGGTTCTATGGCTCTAAAGCATCTCTGCTGACCTGGTTCTCTGGCTCTAGAGCAGCTCTGCTGACCTGGTTCTCTGGCTCTAAAGCCGCTCTGCTGACCTAGTTCTTAGGCTCTAGAGCAGCTCTGCTGACCTGGTTCTCTGGCTCTGAAGCAGCTCTGCTGACCTGGTTCTCTCCCTCTAAAGCAGCTCTGATGACCTTGTTCTCTGCCTCTAAAGCAGCTCTGCTGACCTGGTTCTCTGGCTCTAAAGCAGCTCTGCTGACCTGGTTCTATGGCTCTAAAGCAGCTCTGCTGACCTGGTTCTCTGGCTCTAGAGCAGCTCTGCTGACCTGGTTCTCTTGCTCTAAAGCAGCTCTGCTGACCTGGTTCTCTCCCTCTAAAGAGCTCTGCTGACCTGGTTCTCTGGCTCTAAAGCAGTTCTGCTGACCTGGTTCTCTGCCTCTAGAGCAGCTCTGCTGACCTGGTTCTATGGCTCTAAAGCAGCTCTGCTGACCTGGTTCTCTCCATCTAAAGAGCTCTGCTGGCCGGGTTCTCTGGCTCTAAAGCAGCTCTGCTGACCTGGCTTTCTCCCTCTAAAGCAGCTCTGCTGACCTGGTTCTCTGGCTCTAAAGCAGCTCTGCTAACCTGGTTCTCTCCCTCTAAAGAGCTCTGCTGACCTGGTTCTTTGGCTCTAAAGCAGTTCTGCTGACCCGGTTCTCTGCCTCTAGAGCAGCTCTGCTGACCTGGTTCTATGGCTCTAAAGCAGCTATGCTGACCTGGTTCTCTGGCTCTAGAGCAGCTCTGCTGACCTGGTTCTCTGTCTCTAAAGCAGCTCTGCTGACCTGGTTCCATCCCTCTAAAGTAGCTCTGCTGACATGGTTTCTCTGGCTCTAGAACAACTCTGCTGACCTGGTTTTCTGGCTCTAAGGCAGCTCTGCTGACCTGGTTCTCTCCCTCTAAAGCAGCTCTGCTGACCTGGTTCTCTGCCTCTAGAGCAGCTCTGTTGACCTGGTTCTCTGGCTCTAAAGCAGCTCTGCTGACCTGGTTCTATGGCTCTAAAGCAGCTCTGCTGGCCTGGTTCTCTGGCTCTAAAGCATCTCTGCTGACCTGGTTCTCTGGCTCTAAAGCAGCTCTGCTGACCTGGTTCTCTCCCTCTAAAGAGCTCTGCTGACCTGGTTCTCTGGCTCTAAAGCAGTTCTGCTGACCTGGTTCTCTGCTTCTAGAGCAGCTCTGCTGACCTGGTTATATGGCTCTAAAGCAGCTTTGCTGACCTCGTTCTCTCCCTCTAAAGCAGCTCTGCTGACCTGGTTTCTCTGGCTCTACAGCAGCTCTGCTGACCGGCATCTAGAGCAGCTCTACTGACCTAGTTCTCTGGCTCTAGAGCAGCCCTGCTGACCTAGTTCTTAGGCTACTGAGCAGCACTGCTGATCTGGTTCTCTGGCTCTACAACGGCTCTGCTGACCTGGTTCTCTGGCTCTAAAGCAGCTCTGCTGACCCAGTTCTATGGCTCTAAAGCAGTCCAGCTGACATGGTTCTCTGGCTCTAGAGCAGCTCTGCTGACCTGGTTCTTTCCCTCTAGAGCAGCTCTGCTGACCTGGTTCTCTCCCTCTAAAGCAGCTCTACTGACCTGGCTTCTCTGGCTCTACAGCAGCTCTGCTGACCTGGTTTTCTGGCTCTAGAGCAGCTCTGCGGACCTGGTTCTTAGGCTCTAGAGCAGCTCTGCTGACCTGGGTCTCTGGCTCTAAAGCAGCTCTGCTGACCTGGTTTTATGGCTCTAAAGCAGCTCTGCATACTTGGATCTCTGGCTCTAGAGCAGCTCTGCTGACCTGCTACTCTGGCTCTAAAGAAGCTCTGCTGACATGGTTCTCTGGCTCTAAAGCAGCTCTGCCTACCTGGTTCTCTCCCTCTAAAGCAGCTCAGCTGACCTGATTTCTCTGGCTCTACAGCAGCTCTGCTGACCTGGTTCTCTGGCTCTAAAGCAGCTCTGCTGACCTAGTTCTTAGGCTCTAGAGCAGCCCTGCTGACCTCGTTCTCTGGCTCTACAACAGCTCTCCTTACCTGGTTCTCTGGCTCTAAAGCAGCTCTGATGACCCGGTTCTATGGCACTAAAGCAGTTCTGCTGAACTGGTTCTCTGGCTCTAGAGCAGCTCTGCTGACCTGGTCCCTTGGCTCTAAAGCAGCTCTGCTGACCTGGTTCTCTCCCTCTAAAGCAGCTCTGCTGACCTGGTTCTCTCGCTCTAAAGCAGTTCTACTGACCTGGTTCTCTGGCTCTAGAGCAGCTCTGCTGACCTGGTTCTCTGGCTCTAAAGCAGCTCTGATGACCTGGTTCTCTCCCTCTAAATCAGCTCTACTGACCTGGTTCTCTGCCCCTAGTGCAGCTCTGCTGACCTGGTTCTATGGCTCTAAAGCAGCTCTGGTGACCTGGTTCTCTGGCTCTAGAGCAGCTCTGCTGACCTGGTTCTCTGGCTCTGAAGCAGCTCTGCTGACCTGGTTCTCTCCCTCTAAAGCAGCTCTGATGACCTGGTTCTCTGCCTCTAAAGCAGCTCTGCTGACCTGGTTCTATGGCTCTAAAGCATCTCTGCTGACCTGGTTCTCTGGCTCTAGAGCAGCTCTGCTGACCTGGTTCTCTGGCTCTAAAGCCGCTCTGCTGACCTAGTTCTTAGGCTCTAGAGCAGCTCTGCTGACCTCGTTCTCTGGCTCTACAACAGCTCTCCTTACCTGGTTCTCTGGCTCTAAGGCAGCTCTGATGACCCGGTTCTATGGCTCTAAAGCAGTTCTGCTGACCTGGTTCTCTGGCTCTAGAGCAGCTCTGCTGACCTGGTCCCTTGGATCTAAACCAGCTCTGCTGACCTGATTCTCTCCCTCTAAAGCAGCTCTGCTGACCAGGTTCTCTCCCTCTAAAGCAGCTCTGCTGACCTGGTTTCTTTGGCTCTAGAGCAGCTCTGTTGACCTGGTTCTCTGGATCTAAAGCAGCTCTGCTGACATGGTTCTCTCCGTCTAAAGCAGCTCTGCTGACCTGGTTCTCTGCCTCTAGAGCAGCTCTGCTGACCTGGTTCTCTGGCTCTCAAGCAGCTCTGCTGACCTGGTTTTATGGCTCTAAAGCAGCTCTGCTGACCTGGTTCTCTGGCTCTAAAGCAGCTCTGCTGACCTGGTTCTCTGGCTCTAGAGCAGCTCTGCTGACCTGGTTCTCTCCCTCTAAAGAGCTCTGCTGACCTGGTTCTTTGGCTCTAAAGCAGTTCTGCTGACCCGGTTCTCTGTCTCTAGAGCAGCTCTGCTGACCTGGTTCTATGGCTCTAAGGCAGCTCTGCTGACCTGGTACTCTCCCTCTAAAGCAGATCTGCTGACCTGGTTCTCTGCCTCTAGAGCAGCTCTGTTGACCTGGTTCTCTGGCTCTAAAGCAGCTCTGCTGACCTGGTTCTCTGGCTCTAAAGCAGCTCTGCTGACCTGGTTCTCTGGCTCTAGAGCAGCTCTGCTGACCTGGTTCTCTGGCTCTAAAGCAGCTCTGCTGACCTGGTTCTCTCCCTCTAAAGAGCTCTGCTGACCTGGTTCTCTGGCTCTAAAGCAGTTCTGCTGACCTGGTTCTCTGCTTCTAGAGCAGCTCTGCTGACCTGGTTCTATGGCTCTAAAGCAGCTCTGCTGACCTCGTTCTCTCCCTCTAAAGTGCTCTGCTGACCTGGTTCTCTGGCTCTAAAGCAGTTCTGCTGACCTGGTTCTCTGCTTCTAGAGCAGCTCTGCTGACCTGGTTCTATGGCTCTAAAGCAGCTCTGCTGACCTCGGTTTCTCCCTCTAAAGCAGCTCTGCTGACCTGGTTTCTCTGGCTCTACAGCAGATCTGCTGACTGGCCTCTAGAGCAGCTCTACTGACCTGGTTCTCTGGCTCTAGAGCAGCTCTGCTGACCTAGTTCTTAGGCTACTGAGCAGCACTGCTGATCAGGTTCTCTGGCTCTACAACAGCTCTGCTGACCTGGTTCTCTGGCTCTAAAGCAGCTCTGCTGGCCCAGTTCTATGGCTCTAAAGCAGTCCTGCTGACATGGTTCTCTGGCTCTAGAGCAGCTCTGCTGACCTGGTTCTCTCCCTCTAGAGCAGCTCTGCTGACCTGGTTCTCTCCCTCTAAAGCAGCTCTACTGACCTGGCTTCTCTGGCTCGACAGCAGCTCTGCTGACCTGGTTTTCTGGCTCTAGAGCAGCTCTGCTGACCTGGTTCTTAGGCTCTAGAGCAGCTCTGCTGACCTGGGTCTCTGGCTCTAAAGCAGCTCTGCTGACCTGGTTCTATGGCTCTAAAGCAGCTCTGCTGACCTCGTTCTCTCCCTCTAAAGCAGCTCTGCTGACCTGGTTTCTCTGGCTCTACAGCAGCTCTGCTGACTGGCCTCTAGAGCAGCTCTACTGACCTGGTTCTCTGGCTCTAGAGCAGCTCTGCTGGCCTAGTTCTTAGGCTACTGAGCAGCACTGCTGATCTGGTTCTCTGGCTCTACAACAGCTCTGCTGACCTGGTTCTCTGGCTCTAAAGCAGCTCTGCTGACCCAGTTCTATGGCTCTAAAGCAGTCCTGCTGACCCGGTTCTCTGCCTCTAGAGCAGCTCTGCTGACCTGGTTCTATGGCTCTAAAGCAGCTATGCTGACCTGGTTCTCTGGCTCTAGAGCAGCTCTGCTGACCTGGTTCTCTGGCTCTAAAGCAGCTCTGCTGACCTGGTTCCATCCCTCTAAAGTAGCTCTGCTGACATGGTTTCTCTGGCTCTAGAACAACTCTGCTGACCTGGTTCTCTGGCTCTAAGGCAGCTCTGCTGACCTGGTTCTCTCCCTCTAAAGCAGCTCTGCTGACCTGGTTCTCTGCCTCTAGAGCAGCTCTGTTGACCTGGTTTTCTGGCTCTAAAGCAGCTCTGCTGACCTGGTTCTATGGCTCTAAAGCAGCTCTGCTGGCCTGGTTCTCTGGCTCTAAAGCATCTCTGCTGACCTGGTTCTCTGGCTCTAAAGCAGCTCTGCTGACCTGGTTCTCTCCCTCTAAAGAGCTCTGCTGACCTGGTTCTCTGGCTCTAAAGCAGTTCTGCTGACCTGGTTCTCTGCTTCTAGAGCAGCTCTGCTGACCTGGTTATATGGCTCTAAAGCAGCTTTGCTGACCTCGTTCTCTCCCTCTAAAGCAGCTCTGCTGACCTGGTTTCTCTGGCTCTACAGCAGCTCTGCTGACCGGCATCTAGAGCAGCTCTACTGACCTAGTTCTCTGGCTCTAGAGCAGCTCTGCTGACCTAGTTCTTAGGCTACTGAGCAGCACTGCTGATCTGGTTCTCTGGCTCTACAACGGCTCTGCTGACCTGGTTCTCTGGCTCTAAAGCAGCTCTGCTGACCCAGTTCTATGGCTCTAAAGCAGTCCAGCTGACATGGTTCTCTGGCTCTAGAGCAGCTCTGCTGACCTGGTTCTTTCCCTCTAGAGCAGCTCTGCTGACCTGGTTCTCTCCCTCTAAAGCAGCTCTACTGACCTGGCTTCTCTGGCTCTACAGCAGCTCTGCTGACCTGGTTTTCTGGCTCTAGAGCAGCTCTGCGGACCTGGTTCTTAGGCTCTAGAGCAGCTCTGCTGACCTGGGTCTCTGGCTCTAAAGCAGCTCTGCTGACCTGGTTTTATGGCTCTAAAGCAGCTCTGCATACTTGGATCTCTGGCTCTAGAGCAGCTCTGCTGACCTGCTACTCTGGCTCTAAAGAAGCTCTGCTGACATGGTTCTCTGGCTCTAAAGCAGCTCTGCCTACCTGGTTCTCTCCCTCTAAAGCAGCTCAGCTGACCTGATTTCTCTGGCTCTACAGCAGCTCTGCTGACCTGGTTCTCTGGCTCTAAAGCAGCTCTGCTGACCTAGTTCTTAGGCTCTAGAGCAGCCCTGCTGACCTCGTTCTCTGGCTCTACAACAGCTCTCCTTACCTGGTTCTCTGGCTCTAAAGCAGCTCTGATGACCCGGTTCTATGGCACTAAAGCAGTTCTGCTGAACTGGTTCTCTGGCTCTAGAGCAGCTCTGCTGACCTGGTCCCTTGGCTCTAAAGCAGCTCTGCTGACCTGGTTCTCTCCCTCTAAAGTAGCTCTGCTGACCTGGTTCTCTCGCTCTAAAGCAGTTCTACTGACCTGGTTCTCTGGCTCTAGAGCAGCTCTGCTGACCTGGTTCTCTGGCTCTAAAGCAGCTCTGATGACCTGGTTCTCTCCCTCTAAATCAGCTCTACTGACCTGGTTCTCTACCCCTAGTGCAGCTCTGCTGACCTGGTTCTATGGCTCTAAAGCAGCTCTGGTGACCTGGTTCTCTGGCTCTAGAGCAGCTCTCCTGACCTGGTTCTCTGGCTCTGAAGCAGCTCGGCTGACCTGGTCCTCTCCCTCTAAAGCAGCTCTGATGACCTGGTTCTCTGCCTCTAAAGCAGCTCTGCTGACCTGGTTCTATGGCTCTAAAGCATCTCTGCTGACCTGGTTCTCTGGCTCTAGAGCAGCTCTGCTGACCTGGTTCTCTGGCTCTAAAGCCGCTCTGCTGACCTAGTTCTTAGGCTCTAGAGCAGCTCTGCTGACCTCGTTTTCTGGCTCTACAACAGCTCTCCTTACCTGGTTCTCTGGCTCTAAGGCAGCTCTGATGACCCGGTTCTATGGCTCTAAAGCAGTTCTGCTGACCTGGTTCTCTGGCTCTAGAGCAGCTCTGCTGACCTGGTCCCTTGGATCTAAACAGGCTCTGCTGACCTGATTCTCTCCCTCTAAAGCAGCTCTGCTGACCAGGTTCTCTCCCTCTAAAGCAGCTCTGCTGACCTGGTTTCTTTGGCTCTAGAGCAGCTCTGTTGACCTGGTTCTCTGGATCTAAAGCAGCTCTGCTGACATGGTTCTCTCCGTCTAAAGCAGCTCTGCTGACCTGGTTCTCTGCCTCTAGAGCAGCTCTGCTGACCTGGTTCTCTGGCTCTCAAGCAGCTCTGCTGACCTGGTTTTATGGCTCTAAAGCAGCTCTGCTGACCTGGTTCTCTGGCTCTAAAGCAGCTCTGCTGACCTGGTTCTCTGGCTCTAGAGCAGCTCTGCTGACCTGGTTCTCTGGCTCTAAAGCAGCTCTGCTGACCTGGTTCTCTCCCTCTAAAGAGCTCTGCTGACCTGGTTCTTTGGCTCTAAAGCAGTTCTGCTGACCCGGTTCTCTGTCTCTAGAGCAGCTCTGCTGACCTGGTTCTATGGCTCTAAGGCAGCTCTGCTGACCTGGTACTCTCCCTCTAAAGCATATCTGCTGACCTGGTTCTCTGCCTCTAGAGCAGCTCTGTTGACCTGGTTCTCTGGCTCTAAAGCAGCTCTGCTGACCTGGTTCTCTGGCTCTAAAGCAGCTCTGCTGACCTGGTTCTCTGGCTCTAGAGCAGCTCTGCTGACCTGGTTCTCTGGCTCTAAAGCAGCTCTGCTGACCTGGTTCTCTCCCTCTAAAGAGCTCTGCTGACCTGGTTCTCTGGCTCTAAAGCAGTTCTGCTGACCTGGTTCTCTGCTTCTAGAGCAGCTCTGCTGACCTGGTTCTATGGCTCTAAAGCAGCTCTGCTGACCTCGTTCTCTCCCTCTAAAGAGCTCTGCTGACCTGGTTCTCTGGCTCTAAAGCAGTTCTGCTGACCTGGTTCTCTGCTTCTAGAGCAGCTCTGCTGACCTGGTTCTATGGCTCTAAAGCAGCTCTGCTGACCTCGGTTTCTCCCTCTAAAGCAGCTCTGCTGACCTGGTTTCTCTGGCTCTAGAGCAGCTCTGCTGACCTAGTTCTTAGGCTACTGAGCAGCACTGCTGATCAGGTTCTCTGGCTCTACAACAGCTCTGCTGACCTGGTTCTCTGGCTCTAAAGCAGCTCTGCTGACCCAGTTCTATGGCTCTAAAGCAGTCCTGCTGACATGGTTCTCTGGCTCTAGAGCAGCTCTGCTGACCTGGTTCTCTCCCTCTAGAGCAGCTCTGCTGACCTGGTTCTCTCCCTCTAAAGCAGCTCTACTGACCTGGCTTCTCTGGCTCGACAGCAGCTCTGCTGACCTGGTTTTCAGGCTCTAGAGCAGCTCTGCTGACCTGGTTCTTAGGCTCTAGAGCAGCTCTGCTGACCTGGGTCTCTGGCTCTAAAGCAGCTCTGCTGACCTGGTTCTATGGCTCTAAAGCAGCTCTGCTGACCTCGTTCTCTCCCTCTAAAGCAGCTCTGCTGACCTGGTTCTCTCCCTCTAAAGCAGCTCTGATGACCTGGTTCTCTGCTTCTAAAGCAGCTCTGCTGGCCTGGTTCTATGGCTCTAAAGCATCTCTGCTGACCTGGTTCTCTGGCTCTAGAGCAGCTCTGCTGACCTGGTTCTCTGGCTCTAAAGCCGCTCTGCTGACCTAGTTCTTAGGCTCTAGAGCAGCTCTGCTGACCTCGTTCTCTGGCTCTACAACAGCTCTCCTTACCTGGTTCTCTGGCTCCAAGGCAGCTCTGATGACCCGGTTCTATGGCTCTAAAGCAGTTCTGCTGACCTGGTTCTCTGGCTCTAGAGCAGCTCTGCTGACCTGGTCCCTTGGATCTAAACCAGCTCTGCTGACCTGATTCTCTCCCTCTAAAGCAGCTCTGCTGACCAGGTTCTCTCCCTCTAAAGCAGCTCTGCTGACCTGGTTTCTTTGGCTCTAGAGCAGCTCTGTTGACCTGGTTCTCTGGATCTAAAGCAGCTCTGCTGACCTGGTTCTATGGCTCTAAAGCATCTCTGCTGACCTGGTTCTCTGGCTCTAGAGCAGCTCTGCTGACCTGGTTCTCTGGCTCTAAAGCCGCTCTGCTGACCTAGTTCTTAGGCTCTAGAGCAGCTCTGCTGACCTCGTTTTCTGGCTCTACAACAGCTCTCCTTACCTGGTTCTCTGGCTCTAAGGCAGCTCTGATGACCCGGTTCTATGGCTCTAAAGCAGTTCTGCTGACCTGGTTCTCTGGCTCTAGAGCAGCTCTGCTGACCTGGTCCCTTGGATCTAAACAGGCTCTGCTGACCTGATTCTCTCCCTCTAAAGCAGCTCTGCTGACCAGGTTCTCTCCCTCTAAAGCAGCTCTGCTGACCTGGTTTCTTTGGCTCTAGAGCAGCTCTGTTGACCTGGTTCTCTGGATCCAAAGCAGCTCTGCTGACATGGTTCTCTCCGTCTAAAGCAGCTCTGCTGACCTGGTTCTCTGCCTCTAGAGCAGCTCTGCTGACCTGGTTCTCTGGCTCTCAAGCAGCTCTGCTGACCTGGTTTTATGGCTCTAAAGCAGCTCTGCTGACCTGGTTCTCTGGCTCTAAAGTAGATCTGCTGACCTGGTTCTCTGGCTCTAGAGCAGCTCTGCTGACCTGGTTCTCTGGCTCTAAAGCAGCTCTGCTGACCTGGTTCTCTCCCTCTAAAGAGCTCTGCTGACCTGGTTCTTTGGCTCTAAAGCAGTTCTGCTGACCCGGTTCTCTGTCTCTAGAGCAGCTCTGCTGACCTGGTTCTATGGCTCTAAGGCAGCTCTGCTGACCTGGTACTCTCCCTCTAAAGCATATCTGCTGACCTGGTTCTCTGCCTCTAGAGCAGCTCTGTTGACCTGGTTCTCTGGCTCTAAAGCAGCTCTGCTGACCAGGTTCTCTGGCTCTAAAGCAGCTCTGCTGATCTGGTTCTCTGGCTCTAGAGCAGCTCTGCTGACCTGGTTCTCTGGCTCTAAAGCAGCTCTGCTGACCTGGTTCTCTCCCTCTAAAGAGCTCTGCTGACCTGGTTCTCTGGCTCTAAAGCAGTTCTGCTGACCTGGTTCTCTGCTTCTAGAGCAGCTCTGCTGACCTGGTTCTATGGCTCTAAAGCAGCTCTGCTGACCTCGTTCTCTCCCTCTAAAGAGCTCTGCTGACCTGGTTCTCTGGCTCTAAAGCAGTTCTGCTGACCTGGTTCTCTGCTTCTAGAGCAGCTCTGCTGACCTGGTTCTATGGCTCTAAAGCAGCTCTGCTGACCTCGGTCGCTCCCTCTAAAGCAGCTCTGCTGACCTGGTTTCTCTGGCTCTACAGCAGATCTGCTGACTGGCCTCTAGAGCAGCTCTACTGACCTGGTTCTCTGGCTCTAGAGCAGCTCTGCTGACCTAGTTCTTAGGCTACTGAGCAGCACTGCTGATCAGATTCTCTGGCTCTACAATAGCTCTGCTGACCTGGTTCTCTGGCTCTAAAGCAGCTCTGCTGACCCAGTTCTATGGCTCTAAAGCAGTCCTGCTGACATGGTTCTCTGGCTCTAGAGCAGCTCTGCTGACCTGGTTCTCTCCCTCTAGAGCAGCTCTGCTGACCTGGTTCTCTCCCTCTAAAGCAGCTCTACTGACCTGGCTTCTCTGGCTCGACAGCAGCTCTGCTGACCTGGTTTTCAGGCTCTAGAGCAGCTCTGCTGACCTGGTTCTTAGGCTCTAGAGCAGCTCTGCTGACCTGGGTCTTTGGCTCTAAAGCAGCTCTGCTGACCTGGTTCTATGGCTCTAAAGCAGCTCTGCTGACCTCGTTCTCTCCCTCTAAAGCAGCTCTGCTGACCTGGTTTCTCTGGCTCTACAGCAGCTCTGCTGACTGGCCTCTAGAGCAGCTCTACTGACCTGGTTCTCTGGCTCTAGAGCAGCTCTGCTGACCTAGTTCTTAGGCTACTGAGCAGCACTGCTGATCTGGTTCTCTGACTCTACAACAGCTCTGCTGACCTGGTTCTCTGGCTCTAAAGCAGCTCTGCTGACCCAGTTCTATGGCTCTAAAGCAGTCCTGCTGACATGGTTCTCTGGCTCTAGAGCAGCTCTGCTGACCTGGTTCTCTCCCTCTAGAGCAGCTCTGCTGACCTGGTTCTCTCCCTCTAAAGCAGCTCTACTGACCTGGCTTCTCTGGCTCGACAGCAGCTCTGCTGACCTGGTTTTCTGGCTCGACAGCAGCTCTGCTGACCTGGTTCTTAGGCTCTAGAGCAGCTCTGCTGACCTGGGTCTCTGGCTCTAAAGCAGCTCTGCTGACCTGATTTTATGGCTCTAAAGCAGCTCTGCATACTTGGATCTCTGGCTCTAGAGCAGCTCTGCTGACCTGCTACTCTGGCTCTAAAGAAGCTCTGCTGACATGGTTCTCTGGCTCTAAAGCAGCTCTGCCTACCTGGTTCTCTCCCTCTAAAGCAGCTCTGCTGACCTGATTTCTCTGGCTCTACAGCAGCTTTGCTGACCTGGTTCTCTGGCTCTAAAGCAGCTCTGCTGACCTAGTTCTTAGGCTCTAGAGCAGCCCTGCTGACCTCGTTCTCTGGCTCTACAACAGCTCTCCTTACCTGGTTCTCTGGCTCTAAAGCAGCTCTGATGACCCGGTTCTATGGCACTAAAGCAGTTCTGCTGAACTGGTTCTCTGGCTCTAGAGCAGCTCTGCTGACCTGGTCCCTTGGCTCTAAAGCAGCTCTGCTGACCTGGTTCTCTCCCTCTAAAGCAGCTCTGCTGACCTGGTTCTCTCGCTCTAAAGCAGTTCTACTGACCTGGTTCTCTGGCTCTAGAGCAGCTCTGCTGACCTGGTTCTCTGGCTCTAAAGCAGCTCTGCTGACCTGGTTCTCTCGCTCTAAAGCAGTTCTACTGACCTGGTTCTCTGGCTCTAGAGCAGCTCTGCTGACCTGGTTCTCTGGCTCTAAAGCAGCTCTGATGACCTGGTTCTCTCCCTCTAAATCAGCTCTACTGACCTGGTTCTCTGCCCCTAGAGCAGCTCTGCTGACCTGGTTCTATGGCTCTAAAGCAGCTCTGGTGACCTGGTTCTCTGGCTCTAGAGCAGCTCTGCTGACCTGGTTCTCTGGCTCTGAAGCAGCTCTGCTGACCTGGTTCTCTCCCTCTAAAGCAGCTCTGATGACCTGGTTCTCTGCCTCTAAAGCAGCTCCGCTGACCTGGTTCTCTGGCTCTAAAGCAGCTCTGCTGACCTGGTTCTCTGGCTCTAGAGCAGCTCTGCTGACCTGGTTCTCTGGCTCTAAAGCCGCTCTGCTGACCTAGTTCTTAGGCTCTAGAGCAGCTCTGCTGACCTCGTTCTCTGGCTCTACAACAGCTCTCCTTACCTGGTTCTTTGGCTCTAAGGCAGCTCTGATGACCCGGTTCTATGGCTCTAAAGCAGTTCTGCTGACCTGGTTCTCTGGCTCTAGAGCAGCTCTGCTGACCTGGTCCCTTGGCTCTAAACCAGCTCTGCTGACCTGATTCTCTCCCTCTAAAGCAGCTCTGCTGACCAGGTTCTCTCCCTCTAAAGCAGCTCTGCTGACCTGGTTTCTTTGGCTCTAGAGCAGCTCTGTTGACCTGGTTCTCTGGATCTAAAGCAGCTCTGCTGACATGGTTCTCTCCGTCTAAAGCAGCTCTGCTGACCTGGTTCTCTGCCTCTAGAGCAGCTCTGCTGACCTGGTTCTCTGGCTCTCAAGCAGCTCTGCTGACCTGGTTTTATGGCTCTAAAGCAGCTCTGCTGACCTGGTTCTCTGGCTCTAAAGCAGCTCTGCTGACCTGGTTCTCTGGCTCTAGAGCAGCTCTGCTGACCTGGTTCTCTGGCTCTAAAGCAGCTCTGCTGTCCTGGTTCTCTCCCTCTAAAGAGCTCTGCTGACCTGGTTCTTTGGCTCTAAAGCAGTTCTGCTGACCCGGTTCTCTGTCTCTAGAGCAGCTCTGCTGACCTGGTTCTATGGCTCTAAGGCAGCTCTGCTGACCTGGTACTCTCCCTCTAAAGCAGATCTGCTGACCTGGTTCTCTGCCTCTAGAGCAGCTCTGTTGACCTGGTTCTCTGGCTCTAAAGCAGCTCTGCTGACCTGGTTCTCTGGCTCTAAAGCAGCTCTGCTGACCTGGTTCTCTGGCTCTAGAGCAGCTCTGCTGACCTGGTTCTCTGGCTCTACAGCAGCTCTGCTGACCTGGTTCTCTCCCTCTAAAGAGCTCTGCTGACCTGGTTCTCTGGCTCTAAAGCAGTTCTGCTGACCTGGTTCTCTGCTTCTAGAGCAGCTCTGCTGACCTGGTTCTATGGCTCTAAAGCAGCTCTGCTGACCTCGTTCTCTCCCTCTAAAGCAGCTCTGCTGACCTGGTTTCTCTGGCTCTACAGCAGATCTGCTGACTGGCCTCTAGAGCAGCTCTACTGACCTGGTTCTCTGGCTCTAGAGCAGCTCTGCTGACCTAGTTCTTAGGCTACTGAGCAGCACTGCTGATCTGGTTCTCTGGCTCTACAACAGCTCTGCTGACCTGGTTCTCTGGCTCTAAAGCAGCTCTGCTGACCCAGTTCTATGGCTCTAAAGCAGTCCTGCTGACATGGTTCTCTGGCTCTAGAGCAGCTCTGCTGACCTGGTTCTCTCCCTCTAGAGCAGCTCTGCTGACCTGGTTCTCTCCCTCTAAAGCAGCTCTACTGACCTGGCTTCTCTGGCTCGACAGCAGCTCTGCTGACCTGGTTTTCTGGCTCTAGAGCGGCTCTGCTGACCTGGTTCTTAGGCTCTAGAGCAGCTCTGCTGACCTGGGTCTCTGGCTCTAAAGCAGCTCTGCTGACCTGGTTTTATGGCTCTAAAGCAGCTCTGCATACTTGGATCTCTGGCTCTAGAGCAGCTCTGCTGACCTGCTACTCTGGCTCTAAAGAAGCTCTGCTGACATGGTTCTCTGGCTCTAAAGCAGCTCTGCCTACCTGGTTCTCTCCCTCTAAAGCAGCTCTGCTGACCTGATTTCTCTGGCTCTACAACAGCTCTGCTGACCTGGTTCTCTGGCTCTAAAGCAGCTCTGCTGACCTAGTTCTTAGGCTCTAGAGCAGCCCTGCTGACCTCGTTCTCTGGCTCTACAACAGCTCTCCTTACCTGGTTCTCTGGCTCTAAAGCAGCTCTGAAGACCCGGTTCTATGGCACTAAAGCAGTTCTGCTGAACTGGTTCTCTGGCTCTAGAGCAGCTCTGCTGACCTGGTCCCTTGGCTCTAAAGCAGCTCTGCTGACCTGGTTCTCTCCCTCTAAAGCAGCTCTGCTGACCTGGTTCTCTCGCTCTAAAGCAGTTCTACTGACCTGGTTCTCTGGCTCTAGAGCAGCTCTGCTGACCTGGTTCTCTGGCTCTAAAGCAGCTCTGATGACCTGGTTCTCTCCCTCTAAATCAGCTCTACTGACCTGGTTCTCTGCCCCTAGAGCAGCTCTGCTGACCTGGTTCTATGGCTCTAAAGCAGCTCTGGTGACCTGGTTCTCTGGCTCTAGAGCAGCTCTGTTGACCTGGTTCTCTGGCTCTGAAGCAGCTCTGCTGACCTGGTTCTCTCCCTCTAAAGCAGCTCTGATGACCTGGTTCTCTGCCTCTAAAGCAGCTCTGCTGACCTGGTTCTCTGACTCTAAAGCAGCTCTGCTGACCTGGTTCTATGGCTCTAAAGCAGCTCTGCTGACCTGGTTCTCTGGCTCTAGAGCAGCTCTGCTGACCTGGTTCTCTTGCTCTAAAGCAGCTCTGCTGACCTGGTTCTCTCCCTCTAAAGAGCTCTGCTGACCTGGTTCTCTGGCTCTAAAGCAGTTCTGCTGACCTGGTTCTCTGCCTCTAGAGCAGCTCTGCTGACCTGGTTCTCTCCCTCTAAAGAGCTCTGCTGGCCGGGTTCTCTGGCTCTAAAGCAGCTCTGCTGACCTGGCTTTCTCCCTCTAAAGCAGCTCTGCTGACCTGGTTCTCTGGCTCTAAAGCAGCTCTGCTGACCTGGTTCTCTCCCTCTAAAGAGCTCTGCTGACCTGGTTCTTTGGCTCTAAAGCAGTTCTGCTGACCCGGTTCTCTGCCTCTAGAGCAGCTCTGCTGACCTGGTTCTATGGCTCTAAAGCAGCTATGCTGACCTGGTTCTCTGGCTCTAGAGCAGCTCTGCTGACCTGGTTCTCTGGCTCTAAAGCAGCTCTGCTGACCTGGTTCCATCCCTCTAAAGTAGCTCTGCTGACATGGTTTCTCTGGCTCTAGAACAACTCTGCTGACCTGGTTCTCTGGCTCTAAGGCAGCTCTGCTGACCTGGTTCTCTCCCTCTAAAGCAGCTCTGCTGACCTGGTTCTCTGCCTCTAGAGCAGCTCTGTTGACCTGGTTCTCTGGCTCTAAAGCAGCTCTGCTGACCTGGTTCTATGGCTCTAAAGCAGCTCTGCTGGCCTGGTTCTCTGGCTCTAAAGCATCTCTGCTGACCTGGTTCTCTGGCTCTAAAGCAGCTCTGCTGACCTGGTTCTCTCCCTCTAAAGAGCTCTGCTGACCTGGTTCTCTGGCTCTAAAGCAGTTCTGCTGACCTGGTTCTCTGCTTCTAGAGCAGCTCTGCTGACCTGGTTATATGGCTCTAAAGCAGCTTTGCTGACCTCGTTCTCTCCCTCTAAAGCAGCTCTGCTGACCTGGTTTCTCTGGCTCTACAGCAGCTCTGCTGACCGGCATCTAGAGCAGCTCTACTGACCTAGTTCTCTGGCTCTAGAGCAGCTCTGCTGACATAGTTCTTAGGCTACTGAGCAGCACTGCTGATCTGGTTCTCTGGCTCTACAACGGCTCTGCTGACCTGGTTCTCTGGCTCTAAAGCAGCTCTGCTGACCCAGTTCTATGGCTCTAAAGCAGTCCAGCTGACATGGTTCTCTGGCTCTAGAGCAGCTCTGCTGACCTGGTTCTTTCCCTCTAGAGCAGCTCTGCTGACCTGGTTCTCTCCCTCTAAAGCAGCTCTACTGACCTGGCTTCTCTGGCTCTACAGCAGCTCTGCTGACCTGGTTTTCTGGCTCTAGAGCAGCTCTGCGGACCTGGTTCTTAGGCTCTAGAGCAGCTCTGCTGACCTGGGTCTCTGGCTCTAAAGCAGCTCTGCTGACCTGGTTCTATGGCTCTAAAGCAGCTCTGCATACTTAGTTCTCTGGCTCTAGAGCAGCTCTGCTGACCTGCTACTCTGGCTCTAAAGAAGCTCTGCTGACCTGGTTCTCTGGCTCTAAAGCAGCTCTGCCTACCTGGTTCTGTCCCTCTAAAGCAGCTCTGCTGACATGGTTTCTCTGGCTCTACAGCAGCTCTGCTGACCTGGTTCTCTGGCTCTAAAGCCGCTCTGCTGACCTAGTTCTTTGGCTCTACAACAGCTCTCCTTACCTGGTTCTCTGGCTCTAAGGCAGCTCTGATGACCCGGTTCTATGGCTCTAAAGCAGTTCTGCTGACCTGGTTCTCTGGCTCTAGAGCAGCTCTGCTGACCTGGTCCCTTTGCTCTAAACCAGCTCTGCTGACATGGTTTCTCTGGCTCTACAGCAGCTCTGCTGACCTGGTTCCCAGGCTCTAGAGCAGCTCTGCTGACCTCGTTCTCTGGCTCTACAACAGCTCTCCTTACCTGGTTCTCTGGCTCTAAGGCAGCTCTGATGACCCGGTTCTATGGCTCTAAAGCAGTTCTGCTGACCTGGTTCTCTGGCTCTAGAGCAGCTCTGCTGACCTGGTCCCTTTGCTCTAAACCAGCTCTGCTGACCTGGTTCTCTCCCTCTAAAGCTGCTCTGCTGACCTGGTTCTCTCGCTCTAAAGCAGCTCTACTGACCTGGTTCTCTGGCTCTAGAGCAGCTCTGCTGACCTGGTTCTCTGGCTCTAAAGCAGCTTTGATGACCTGGTTCTCTCCCTCTAAATCAGCTCTACTGACCTAGTTCTCTGCCTCTAGAGCAGCTCTGCTGACCTTGTTCTATGGCTCTAAAGCAGCTCTGCTGACCTGGTTCTCTGGCTCTAGAGCAGCTCTGCTGACCTGGTTCTCTGGCTCTAAAGCAGCTCTGCTGACCTGGTTCTCTCCCTCTAAAGCAGCTCTGCTGACCTGGTTTCTCTGGCTCTAAAGCAGCTCTGCTGACCTGGTTCTCTGGCTCTGAAGCAGCTCTGCTGACCTGGTTCTCTCCCTCTAAAGCAGCTCTGATGACCCGGTTCTCTGCCTCTAAAGCAGCTCTGCTGACCTGGTTCTCTGGCTCTAAAGCAGCTCTGCTGACCTGGTTCTATGGCTCTAAAGCAGCTCTGCTGACCTGGTTCTCTGGCTCTAGAGCAGCTCTGCTGACCTGGTTCTCTTGCTCTAAAGCAGCTCTGCTGACCTGGTTCTCTCCCTCTAAAGAGCTCTGCTGACCTGGTTCTCTGACTCTAAAGCAGTTCTGCTGACCTGGTTATCTGGCTCTAAAGCAGCTCTGCTGACCTGGTTCTATGGCTCTAAAGCAGCTCTGCTGACCTGGTTCTCTGGCTCTAGAGCAGCTCTGCTGACCTGGTTCTCTGGCTCTAAAGCAGCTCTGATGACCTGGTTCTCTCCCTCTAAATCAGCTCTACTGACCTGGTTCTATGGCTCTAAAGCAGCTCTGCTGACCTGGTTCTCTGGCTCTAGAGCAGCTCTGCTGACCTGGTTCTCTGGCTCTAAAGCAGCTCTGCTGACCTGGTTCTCTCCCTCTAAAGCAGCTCTGCTGACCTGGTTTCTCTGGCTCTAGAGCAGCTCTGCTGACCTGGTTCTCTGGCTCTGAAGCAGCTCTGCTGACCTGGTTCTCTCCCTCTAAAGCAGCTCTGATGACCCGGTTCTCTGCCTCTAAAGCAGCTCTGCTGACCTGGTTCTCTGGCTCTAAAGCAGCTCTGCTGACCTGGTTCTATGGCTCTAAAGCAGCTCTGCTGACCTGGTTCTCTGGCTCTAGAGCAGCTCTGCTGACCTGGTTCTCTTGCTCTAAAGCAGCTCTGCTGACCTGGTTCTCTCCTTCTAAAGAGCTCTGCTGACCTGGTTCTCTGGCTCTAAAGCAGTTCTGC
Organism: Triturus cristatus; assembly: GCF_964204655.1. Classification (NCBI taxonomy): domain Eukaryota; kingdom Metazoa; phylum Chordata; class Amphibia; order Caudata; family Salamandridae; genus Triturus; species Triturus cristatus. Next base: position 636,151,721 of record NC_140594.1, on the reverse strand, counting down.
TGACCTGGTTCTCTGCCTCTAGAGCAGCTCTGCTGACCTGGTTCTATGGCTCTAAAGAAGCTTTGCTGACCTGGTTCTCTCCCTCTAAAGAGCTCTGCTGACCTGGTTCTCTGGCTCTAAAGCAGTTCTGCTGACCTGGTTCTCTGCCTCCAGAGCAGCTCTGCTGACCTGGTTCTATGGCTCTAAAGCAGCTCTGCTGACCTGGTTCTCTCCCTCTAAAGCAGCTCTGCTGATCTGGTTTCTCTGGCTCTACAGCAGCTCTGCTGACCTGGTTCTCGGCCTCTAGAGCAGCCCTGCTGACCTCGTTCTCTGGCTCTACAACAGCTCTCCTTACCTGGTTCTGTGGCTCTAAAGCAGCTCTGATGACCCGGTTCTATGGCTCTAAAGCAGTTCTGCTGACCTGGTTCTCTGGCTCTAGAGCAGCTCTGCTGACCTGGTCCCTTGGCTCTAAAGCAGCTCTGATGACATGGTTCTCTCCCTCTAAATCAGCTCTACTGACCTGGTTCTCTGCCTCTAGAGCAGCTCTGCTGACCTGGTTCAATGGCTCTAAAGCAGCTCTGCTGACCTGGTTCTCTGGCTCTAGAGCAGCTCTGCTGACCTGGTTCTCTGGCTCTGAAGCAGCTCTGCTGACCTGGTTCTCTCCCTCTAAAGCAGCTCTGATGACCTGGTTCTCTGCCTCTAAAGCAGCTCTGCTGACCTGGTTCTCTGGCTCTAAAGCAGCTCTGCTGACCTGGTTCTCTGGCTCTAAAGCAGCTCTGCTGACCTGGTTCTCTGGCTCTAGAGCAGCTCTGCTGACCTGGTTCTCTTGCTCTAAAGCAGCTCTGCTGACCTGGTTCTCTCCCTCTAAAGAGCTTTGCTGACCTGGTTCTCTGGCTCTAAAGCAGTTCTGCTGACCTGGTTCTCTGGCTCTAGAGCAGCTCTGCTGACCTGGTCCCTTGGCTCTAAACCAGCTCTGCTGACCTGGTTCTCTCCCTCTAAAGCAGCTCTACTGACCTGGCTTCTCTGGCTCTACAGCAGCTCTGCTGACCTGGTTTTCTGGCTCTAGAGCAGCTCTGCTGACCTGGTTCTTAGGCTCTAGAGCAGCTCTGCTGACCTGGGTCTCTGGCTCTAAAGCAGCTCTGCTGACCTGGTTTTATGGCTCTAAAGCAGCTCTGCATACTTGGATCTCTGGCTCTAGAGCAGCTCTGCTGACCTGCTACTCTGGCTCTAAAGAAGCTCTGCTGACATGGTTCTCTGGCTCTAAAGCAGCTCTGCCTACCTGGTTCTCTCCCTCTAAAGCAGCTCTGCTGACCTGATTTCTCTGGCTCTACAGCAGCTCTGCTGACCTGGTTCTCTGGCTCTATAAGCAGCTCTGCTGACCTAGTTCTTAGGCTCTAGAGCAGCCCTGCTGACCTCGTTCTCTGGCTCTACAACAGCTCTCCTTACCTGGTTCTCTGGCTCTAAAGCAGCTCTGATGACCCGGTTCAATGGCTCTAAAGCAGTTCTGCTGACCTGGTTCTCAGGCTCTAGAGCAGCTCTGCTGACCTGGTTCTCTCGCTCTAAATCAGCTCTACTGACCTGGTTCTCTGCCTCTAGAGCAGCTCTGCTGACCTGGTTCTATGACTCTAAAGCAGCTCTGTTGACCTGGTTCTCTGGCTCTAGAGCAGCTCTGCTGACCTGGTTCTCTGGCTCTGAAGCAGCTCTGCCGACCTGGTTCTCTCCCTCTAAAGCAGCTCTGATGACCTGGTTCTCTGCCTCTAAAGCAGCTCTGCTGACCTGGTTCTCTGGCTCTAAAGCAGCTCTGCTGACCTGGTTCTATGGCTCTAAAGCAGCTCTGATGACCTGGTTCTCTCCCTCTAAATCAGCTCTACTGACCTGGTTCTCTGCCTCTAGAGCAGCTCTGCTGACCTGGTTCTATGGCTCTAAAGCAGCTCTGTTGACCTGGTTCTCTGGCTCTAGAGCAGCTCTGCTGACCTGGTTCTCTGGCTCTAAAGCAGCTCTGCTGACCTGGTTCTCTCCCTCTAAAGCAGCTCTGCTGACCTGGTTTCTCTGGCTCTAGAGCAGCTCTGCTGACCTGGTTCTCTGGCTCTGAAGCAGCTCTGCTGACCTGGTTCTCTCCCTCTAAAGCAGCTCTGATGACCCGGTTCTCTGCCTCTAAAGCAGCTCTGCTGACCTGGTTCTCTGGCTCTAAAGCAGCTCTGCTGACCTGGTTCTATGGCTCTAAAGCAGCTCTGCTGACCTGGTTCTCTGGCTCTAGAGCAGCTCTGCTGACCTGGTTCTCTCCCTCTAAAGAGCTCTGCTGACCTGGTTCTCTGGCTCTAAAGCAGTTCTGCTGACCTGGTTCTCTGCCTCTAGAGCAGCTCTGCTGACCTGGTTCTATGGCTCTAAAGAAGCTTTGCTGACCTGGTTCTCTCCCTCTAAAGAGCTCTGCTGACCTGGTTCTCTGACTTTAAAGCAGTTCTGCTGACCTGGTTCTCTGCCTCCAGAGCAGCTCTGCTGACCTGGTTCTATGGCTCTAAAGCAGCTCTGCTGACCTGGTTCTCTCCCTCTAAAGCAGCTCTGCTGACCTGGTTTCTCTGGCTCTACAGCAGCTCTGCTGACCTGGTTCTCTGGCTCTAGAGCAGCTCTGCTAACCTGGGTCTTTGGTTCTAGAGCAGCTCTGCTGACCTGCTTCTTAGGCTCTAGAGCAGCTCTGCTGACCTGGTTCTCTCCCTCTAAAGCAGCTCTACTGACCTGGCTTCTCTGGCTCTACAGCAGCTCTGCTGACCTGGTTTTCTGGCTCTAGAGCAGCTCTGCTGACCTCGTTCTTAGGCTCTAGAGCAGCTCTGCTGACCTGGGTCTCTGGCTCTAAAGCAGCTCTGCTGACCTGGTTTTATGGCTCTAAAGCAGCTCGGCATACTTGGATCTCTGGCTCTAGAGCATCTCTGCTGACCTGCTACTCTGGCTCTAAAGAAGCTCTGCTGACATGGTTCCTCGGCTCTAAAGCAGCTCTGCCTACCTGGTTCTCTCCCTCTAAAGCAGCTCTGCTGACCTGATTTCTCTGGCTCTACAGCAGCTCTGCTGACCTGGTTCTCTGGCTCTAAAGCAGCTCTGCTGACCTAGTTCTTAGGCTCTAGAGCAGCCCTGCTGACCTCGTTCTCTGGCTCTACAACAGCTCTCCTTCCCTGGTTCTCTGGCTCTAAAGCAGCTCTGCTGACCTGGTCCCTTGGCTCTAAAGCAGCTCTGCTGACCTGGTTCTCTCCCTCTAAAGCAGCTCTGCTGACCTGGTTCTCTCGCTTTAAAGCAGTTCTACTGACCTGGTTCTCTGGCTCTAGAGCAGCTCTGCTGACCTGGTTCTCTGGCTCTAAAGCAGCTCTGATGACCTGGTTCTCTCCCTCTAAATCAGCTCTACTGACCTGGTTCTCTGCCTCTAGAGCAGCTCTGCTGACCTGGTTCTATGGCTCTAAAGCAGCTCTGCTGACCTGGTTCTCTGGCTCTAGAGCAGCTCTGCTGACCTGGTTCTCTGGCTCTGAAGCAGCTCTGCTGACCTGGTTCTCTCCCTCTAAAGCAGCTCTGATTACCTGGTTCTCTGCCTCTAAAGCAGCTCTGCTGACCTGGTTCTCTGGCTCTAAAGCGGTTCTGCTGACCTGGTTCTATGGCTCTAAAGCAGCTCTGCTGACCTGGTTCTCTGGCTCTAGAGCAGCTCTGCTGACCTGGTTCTCTTGCTCTAAAGCAGCTCTGCTGACCTGGTTCTCTCCCTCTAAAGAGCTCTGCTGACCTGGTTCTCTGGCTCTAAAGCAGTTCTGCTGACCTGGTTCTCTGCCTCTAGAGCAGCTCTGCTGACCTGGTTCTATGGCTCTAAAGCAGCTCTGCTGACCTGGTTCTCTCGCTCTAAAGAGCTCTGCTGGCCGGGTTCTCTGGCTCTAAAGCAGCTCTGCTGACCTGGCTTTCTCCCTCTAAAGCAGCTCTGCTGACCTGGTTCTCTGGCTCTAAAGCAGCTCTGCTGACCTGGTTCTCTGCCTCTAAAGAGCTCTGCTGACCTGGTTCTTTGGCGCTAAACCAGTTCTGCTGACCCGGTTCTCTGCCTCTAGAGCAGCTCTGCTGACCTGGTTCTATGGCTCTAAAGCAGCTATGCTGACCTGGTTCTCTGGCTCTAGAGCAGCTCTGCTGACCTGGTTCTCTGGCTCTAAAGCTGCTCTGCTGACCTGGTTCCCTCCCTCTAAAGTAGCTCTGCTGAAATGGTTTGTCTGGCTCTAGAACAACTCTGCTGACCTGGTTCTCTGGCTCTAGAGCAGCTCTGTTGACCTGGTTCTCTGGCTCTAAAGCAGCTCTGCTGACCTGGTTCTATGGCTCTAAAGCAGCTCTGCTGGCCTGGTTCTCTGGCTCTAAAGCATCTCTGCTGACCTGGTTCTCTCCCTCTAAAGCAGCTCTGCTGACCTGGTTCTCTGCCTCTAGAGCAGCTCTGTTGACCTGGTTCTCTGGCTCTAAAGCAGCTCTGCTGACCTGGTTCTATGGCTCTAAAGCAGCTCTGCTGGCCTGGTTCTCTGGCTCTAAAGCATCTCTGCTGACCTGGTTCTCTGGCTCTAAAGCAGCTCTGCTGACCTGGTTCTCTCCCTCTAAAGAGCTCTGCTGACCTGGTTCTCTGGCTCTAAAGCAGTTCTGCTGACCTGGTTCTCTGCTTCTAGAGTAGCTCTGCTGACCTGGTTCTATGGCTCTAAAGCAGCTCTGCTGACCTCGTTCTCTCCCTCTAAAGCAGCTCTGCTGACCTGGTTTCTCTGGCTCTACAGCAGCTCTGCTGACCGGCATCTAGAGCAGCTCTACTGACCTAGTTCTCTGGCTCTAGAGCAGCTCTGCTGACCTAGTTCTTAGGCTACTGAGCAGCACTGCTGATCTGGTTCTCTGGCTCTACAACAGCTCTGCTGACCTGGTTTTCTGGCTCTAAAGCAGCTCTGCTGACCCAGTTCTATGGCTCTAAAGCAGTCCAGCTGACATGGTTCTCTGGCTCTAGAGCATCCCTGCTGACCTGGTTCTTTCCCTCTAGAGCAGCTCTGCTGACCTGGTTCTCTCCCTCTAAAGCAGCTCTACTGACCTGGCTTCTCTGGCTCTACAGCAGCTCTGCTGACCTGGTTTTCTGGCTCTAGAGCAGCTCTGTTGACCTGGTTCTTAGGCTCTAGAGCAGCTCTGCTGACCTGGCTCTCTGGCTCTAAAGCAGCTCTGCTGACCTGGTTCTATGGCTCTAAAGCAGCTCTGCAGACTTGGTTCTCTGGCTCTAGAGCAGCTCTACTGACCTGCTACTCTGGCTCTAAAGAAGCTCTGCTGATCTGGTTCTCTGGCTCTAAAGCAGCTCTGCCTACCTGGTTCTCTCCCTCTAAAGCAGCTCTGCTGACATGGTTTCTCTGGCTCTACAGCAGCTCTGCTGACCTGGTTCTCTGGCTCTAAAGCCGCTCTGCTGACCTAGTTCTTAGGCTCTAGAGCAGCTCTGCTGACCTCGTTCTCTGGCTCTACAACAGCTCTCCTTACCTGGTTCTCTGGCTCTAAGGCAGCTCTGATGACCCGGTTCTATGGCTCTAAAGCAGTTCTGCTGACCTGGTTCTCTGGCTCTAGAGCAGCTCTGCTGACCTGGTCCCTTGGCTCTAAAGCAGCTCTGCTGACCTGGTTCTCTCCCTCTAAAGCAGCTCTGCTGACCTGGTTCTCTCGCTCTAAAGCAGCTCTACTGACCTGGTTCTCTGGCTCTAGAGCAGCTCTGCTGACCTGGTTCTCTGGCTCTAAAGCAGCTCTGATGACCTGGTTCTCTCCCTCTAAATCAGCTCTACTGACCTGGTTCTCTGCCTCTAGAGCAGCTCTGCTGACCTGGTTCTATGGCTCTAAAGCAGCTCTGCTGACCTGGTTCTCTGGCTCTAGAGCAGCTCTGCTGACCTGGTTCTCTGGCTCTAAAGCAGCTCTGCTGACCTGGTTCTCTCCCTCTAAAGCAGCTCTGCTGACCTGGTTTCTCTGGCTCTAGAGCAGCTCTGCTGACCTGGTTCTCTGGCTCTGAAGCAGGTCTGCTGACCTGGTTCTCTCCCTCTAAAGCAGCTCTGATGACCCGGTTCTCTGCCTCTAAAGCAGCTCTGCTAACCTGGTTCTCTGGCTCTAAAGCAGCTCTGCTGACCTGGTTCTATGGCTCTAAAGAAGCTCTGCTGACCTGGTTCTCTCCCTCTAAAGAGCTCTGCTGACCTGGTTCTCTGGCTCTAAAGCAGTTCTGCTGACCTGGTTCTCTGCCTCCAGAGCAGCTCTGCTGACCTGGATCTATGGCTCTAAAGCAGCTCTGCTGACCTGGTTCTCTCCCTCTAAAGCAGCTCTGCTGACCTGGTTTCTCTGGCTCTACAGCAGCTCTGCTGACCTGGTTCTCGGCCTCTAGAGCAGCTCTGCTGACCTGGGTCTCTGGCTCTAGAGCAGCTCTGCTAACCTGGGTCTTTGGTTCTAGAGCAGCTCTGCTGACCTGCTTCTTAGGCTCTAGAGCAGCTCTGCTGGCCTAGTTCTCTGGCTCTACAACGGCTCTGCTGACCTGGTTTCTCTGGCTCTACAGCAGCTCTGCTGACCTGGTTCTCTGCACTCACGATGCACGCAACCGACTTCGCGAAAAAATATATTTAAAAATAATATAAGTTTATTATAAGTACAAATATATTATTTTTATGAATATCTCAGATAACCTCTTGCCCTAATATGTATATTAAAGACACATACATTTCATTTTGGAACATAAATTTTTTTTGCGGGAGTCGTGCACCCAGCACTCCCCAGCACGTATAGGACGTCACGCGGGACCCGCAACCGCGCAAGCATCTCGTACCGTAATGCGCATATGTCACGAATGCACGGGAGCAGGAGTCACGGACTGGTCACATACCAATCGCGCACATCACGTAATATTAAATGTATATGATGTAACTGAAAAACACGCAGCCGTCGCACACCATAAGCGGATCCTTCCCGACTTTTCTAAAATGGCGGCTAGAATGCACGCACCCACTGCGATGTGTACGCTTTGAGTGCGCGACTCCGAAAAAAAATTGGATTTTTAGTTTTTTAAAGAAAATAATATACATATATTAAAATAAAAAATGAAAACAAGAAAATTAATCAATATTTCAGTTTGAATTTTTTTTTAAATTTATTTTTGCAATTTTCAGAAAAATATATAATGTTATTTAATGAATAAAAAAAATTATGAATAAACAGTTAAAAAATTGTAGAAAATCAGTACAAAAAAATAGGTATAACTACTATCACACTTAAAAATTAGCATTTAAAAAACCTTTGAAATTCACTGAAAAAAAACATAGCATTCAGAGACGTTATAGTTAGAAATTAGCATTTAAAAACCCTTAGAACTTCGCAGAAAAAAACATAGGTTTCAGGAGTGTTATAGTTAGCTGGCCATTTCACTCGTACAAAACCATAGAAATTCCTCCATTATAGTTAGCTGTGGTAACTATAACTCGCGCGCCCGCAATGCACTGCTGATGATGTCACATATTGCATCATTCATGACATGGTCAGTGACATCACTAAATATGCTAATTTGCCCGAAGGGGGGCCAATCCCGGGGCATAATGAAAAAATAGTGTGGGGGGGTCCCAATCCCCCCCACACTGCCACGGGGACTGCCACCCCCTGGGGTTCTAACATAATATAGGCGGGGGCTCACAGCCCCCCGCAGCCCTGGAGACCGTCACCCCCCGGGGCTTCTTTAAAATGGGTGGGGGGCTCTCAGACCCCCCCAGCCCCGGAGACCGCCTCCCCCGGGGGCTTGTAAACATTTGGTGTGGGGGGTTCTCAGGCCCCCCTAGCCCAGGGGACCGCACCACCCGGGGCTTCTTCAAAATGTGGGAGGGGGCCACGCGGCCCCCCTCCTGGAGCCTTGTATAGGCCCTGTGGACCGCCACTCCCCGGGGACGGCTCCTGCAGTGTGTCCCGGGGTGCCCACCCCCAGGACACTGTAGTTTGCAATGACAGGGCGTGAGCCTCGCGGGTCCAGGCCTGTCATTGTAAACTGCTTTGCTTCATTGAAGCGAGAGCAGGGAAACCTGCTCTCGCTTCAGTGAAGCAAAGCAGATTGCTTTTCCACATGGGGAGCAGCATGTTAGCTGCTCCCCGTGTGGAAAAGCAATGCCGGCTGACGCAGGGAGCTGACTGGGACTGTGAAGGGATTGGGGACCCCCCAAGGCCCCCAACGAAGAGGGCCAGCCCCGGGGATGGGGTCCCCGGGGCTAGTAGTAGCCCGGGAGGGGGGCCACGCGGTCCCCCTACCAAAAAAAAAAAAAACCCAAAAGAAACGGCCCCAGGGGATGGGGTCCCCGGGGCCATAAGTGGCCACAGGAGGGGGCAAGGCAGCCCCCCTCCAAAATAAAAAAAAATAAAAAAGGGCCATGCCCCGGGGGATGGGGTCCCCGGGGCAAATTATGGCCTCGGGAGGGGGGCCACGCGGCCCCCTTCCCGATTGTTTTTTTTTTAAACAAATTGGGGGCAGGCCCTGGGGGATGGGGTCCCCAGGGCCAATAAATTAGAAAAAGAAGGGGGGCTACACAGCCCCCCTTCTAAAAAAATAAAAAATTAAAAAAACAGGATCGGGCCGGAGGCCACGCCCCCTCCTTGCACCACTCTGCAAACGGGCCCCCTGGCGCGTTTGCAGAGGGGGAACTAATTCCCATGGAATACTGGGGGTCCCTGGGGGCCAACTAGCCTACCAGGAACCTCCAGTATGCGCGGGGGGCTGCGTTGCAGAGAGGTGTAATGAGGCCACGGCCCTTTTTACACCTTTCTGCAATGCAGCTCCGTGGCGCTTACTGGAGGTAGCTGGTGGGCTAGTTGGCCGCCAGGGACCCCCAGTATTCAAGGGGACTTAATCCCCCAACTTACAACGCGCCACAGGGCGCGTTTGCACAGTGGTGAAGGTAGGGGGTGGAGCCTTAGGTGGTATGTGTGCAAACATGCCCTGTGGCACGTTTTAACTTGGGGAATTCATTCCTCTTCAATCCAGAGGTCTCCTAGGGGCCAACTAGCCCACCAGGTACCTCCACTAAGCGCCACGGAGCTGCGTTGCAGAGTGTTGTAAAAAGGGGCGTGGCCTCTGAACACCTCTATGCAACGCTGCTCCCTGGCGCATACTGGAGGTACCTGGTGGGCTAGTTGGCCCCCAGAGGACCTCAGGATTGAAGAGGAATTAATTCTCCATCTTAAAACACGCCACAGGGCGAGTTTGCACACATGTCACCTCAGGCCCCGCCCCCTTCCTTCACCATTGTGCAAATATTCCTCTAAAATCAGCCGAACTACGAATTCCGATTTACTCACCTGTTATCAGGAGAGACCTCAGTGCTGCATCTTTGAGTCCAGTACTGATCCTGAAAAGTAATTCTAACCGTACTTACCAGTAACTTGAATTTCCTTCCATAGGCTAACATTGACTGGTTTCACTTGGAAATTCTTCTAAGTGTGGAGTTTTGGAACTTTAAAATATTCCTATAAAATCAGCAGAAGTACGAATTCCGATTTACTCACCTGTTATCAGGAGTGACCTCAGTGATGCAACTTTGAGCACAGTACTGATCCTGAAAAGTCATTTTAACCGTACTTACCAGTTACTTGAATTTCCTTCCATAGGCTAACATTGACTGCTTTCACTTGGAAATTCTTCTAAGTGTGGAGTTTTGGAACTTACAAATATTCCTCTAAAATCAGCCGAACTACGAATTCCGATTTACTCACCTGTTATCAGGAGAGACCTCAGTGCTGCATCTTTGAGCCCAGTACTGATCCTGAAAAGTAATTCTAACCGTACTTACCAGTAACTTGTATTTCCTTCCATAGGAATCCATTGTGTGGTTTTCACCAGAAAAGTTTCTAAGTGTCGATTTTTGAAACGTACAAATATGCCTCTAAAATCAGCCGAACTACAAATTCCGATTTACTCACCTGTTATCAGGATAGAACCCAGTGCTTCATCTATTAGCCCTGCACTGACCCTGAAAAGTAATTCTAAGCGTACTTACCAGTAACTTGTATTTCCTTCCATAGGAATCCATTGTGTGGTTTTCAGCAGAAAAGTTTTTAAGTGTCTATTTTCACAAACTAAAAATATTCCTAAAAAATCCTCTGTATGACTTAAACACATTCTTTCAACTGTTTACAGTAGATGCACAAGTGCTGGATCCAGGATCCACCACTGAGTAAGAAAAAGTTACAATAGCACTACTTACCTGCTAAGTGAATTTTCTGCCATAGGATAACACTGGTGATTCTATGTGAAAACATTTTTAAGTGTCAACTTTTAAAAAACAATAATATTCCTTAAAAATCACTACTGTAACCAAAACGCTTTTACTCAACTGTTTACAGGAGATGTCCAAGGACAGAATCTAGGATCCAGTCCTGTGGTTAGAAAAGTAATCCATAAAGTAACTAATTGCATTTGACTAGAAATTCACATTGAGCTCAATGTTGCGTTGTGTTTGAAATTGTGTTGCCCATTGCAACAACTGTAACTACTCTACTTCAAATTCTATTGCCTATTTGCAAAGTATTTAAACTAAAGTAATTCATTCTGAGAAAGTATATTTATTTTGTATTGTAATGTATAATGTAATTATAATGTAATTAAAAAATAAAATATCTAAAAATAAATAGTTTAAAAAATGAAGTAAATCATGATCAAACAAATCAGTATAATAATTTAAACATTAAAAATTGTCATTTACAAAACTTTTGAAATTCACTGAATAAAACAGGTTTGAGACATGTTATAGTTAGGGAATAGCATTTAAAAAACCTTTGAAATTCACTGAAAAAAACATAGGTTTCAAGCCTGATATAGTTAGGAATTAGCATTTAAACAACCTTTGAAATTTACTGAAACAACCATAGGTTTTAGGGGTGTTATAGTTAGCTGGACATTTCACTCATACAAAACCATTGAAATTCCTCCGATATAGTTAGTTGTACTAACTACATCTCGCGCGCCCACAATCCACTGCTGATGATGTCACATATTACATCATTCATGACATGGTCAGTGACATCACTGATGACATCTCAAATGACATCGCTGATGACATCACTGATTTAATTATCTACGTGACAATCAGATACACCTCATCATACACTAGTATAACCTTTCATCACTCACTGTAAAATACAGAGTGCCATATTTGAAACCATTGACATACCAATACAAGTTTCTAAACACCCACTCAGTGATTCCTAGATCTATACACACATCTAATCACTTACCTATAGATTTACTCATATATGCTGTCAATGATCAATAGAACACTATCAAATATACTTATACACCTATATCGACATTACACACCAGCACACAACCTCATCACTTATGAAGTCATCCTATTTACTTATGCAAACAATGGATCATACTTACTTTTACTTAGCTATACACTTTTACAAACACCACTTCATCTATTCATATAGATAGTAACTCATACTTAGTGTGTTATAAATTCACTATTACAAGTATACAGTTATCCATACAGTCACTCATACAATCACTGAGTCTTATGTGTACTTATTTATATACAACAACTGACACATACACTGGCTTTTATTTTCTAGTTTGTTGGACATGTACCATTGAGACATATATTTGCTTATCACCACACCCATAAAGATATTCACTCACCCAAACAACTGTTATAACTTGTAGTTTTAACTTCTGATACCTACTGAATCAACTATTCACACATCTTTGGGCTGTCACACACCCCCCACCGAACCACACACACATTCACTCTCCCATACAAATACTCAGTTAACTAATCAATAACTAATATAGACTTCCACATAGCTAGTAACCAACTGGTGCAGCAGTTTACACAACAGCTGACAAAGTGATACAGATATTCACACAGTTTAGTCACTATCCAATATATTTAGTGAGACACTATAAATTAGTCAAGTAAATAGTCAATCACACTGCTACTAAATCCTCCATCCAGATATTTATATTTATATATCCACTCATTCTTCTATGCAAATTGCTATATATATATAATACATATTTAAAAAATGAACCAAACCACATTCACTAGATGATGTCCTCAGTGATGTCATCAGTGATGTCATTTGAGATGTCATCAGTGATGTCACTGACCATGTCATGAATGATGTAATATGTGACATCATTAGCAGTGGATTGCGGGCGCGCGAGATGTAGTTAGTACAACTAACTATATCGGAGGAATTTCAATGGTTTTGTACGAGTGGAATGTCCAGCTAACTATAACACCCCTAAAACCTATGTTTTTTTCAGTGAATTTCTAAGGTTTTTTAAATGCTAATTCCTAACTATATCAGGCCTGAAACCTATGGTTTTTACAGTGAATATATATATAAAATAAAACCAAAAAGCAATACTATGCCATAAAAAGACAACTAAACACTAAAAGAAAAACACTATCAATTAATGCAATAAAATCTCCAAGGTATTAATTACTCTGTCATAAAAGACCATAAAAATGTCTTTGACACTTATGGTAACACCTCAGATAAGCTGAATCAATGTCATTCTTATGCGCCAAGACAACAGCAAATACTATGCAAGAGCTAGTATCTGTTTTGCATATCCTCAGTGCCACCATGCGCTCTAAGATTACAAATAACAAACATCCTTTTGGATCTAGGCTTGTACTGCAACCCACAAAAGAATAAATAATAATCCTTTCTCTCATTCCCGAGTTTGTAAACCAGAAAAAGACAAGAATTCAATCTAGTGAAATGCCATTTAGATGTAGAAGTAGCAGCTGGGAGAGTGCCAAGTCTTAATTTGATATACAAAGCCTTAGTCTGAGAGGGAGTTATATATTTAAAAACAATACTCACATTTTAGGTCTTCCTGCAAGACACTGGATAACGTCTACTCCTCCAACAATTACAGAATGTACCAAAGGAATGGATAAATGTGTGCCCACTGAAAAATCAGTTTACATAGCTTGAGGATGTCCACAAAAATATCATATAATATGTGATGTATGGTGGGATAACATTGACTAATGGAAGTTACTCTGGATGTGGATTATCTGACCTTGTCTACGAACTGCTATGATGCACAATGTGATGTCGTGTTGGTCTATATGTGGATGCTTTTTACTGATCATTATTTTTTGTAAAACTAAATAAGAAAATGTAGAAAGAAACGGTTTACAAAACTACCACTGGTAGGTGCTCCAAACCACTTTCTTATCACTAAGTGCCAATAAGTGGCCTTCGATATATTTTAACCTTGTTGGGGGACCTGCTGCTGGTCTGACCAAGACAAGTTGAAGTCAAAGGTATTAGGGGTTGATTTTACATATTTGACCCACGCTATGTCCAGGGTTCCTGGTCTTGCTGAATCTTCTTTAAGCACTTCTCTGTAGTATGTCAATTCGTCCACTGCCCAGATTAGCAAACAGTATAGAAAACATTTTTATTCGTCAAAAAAGGAAATAGGTTTTAAATCAAAATCAAGTCATAAGGGGAGAGTCAGTGTGCTTGAAGGCACCTTCAGTAAGAATTTGATTAATTTATTCTCACTATTATCCAATATTTCTAGCTTATAATAGCCTCAGGGCTCAAACACATATAGGGCTGCACTTACAGCCTTTGTCCTGTAAATTTCTGCAGCTGGTGATACATGGAAATTGGGCGAACAGTTAACAAATTTACGTATGGCTGCCGCTCTATGGGTTAGAACAAAATTACTTTTAACAATCTGAGAGGACCATGAGATCGAATCTGACAGTCTGGTGGCCAAATAGTCAAATTCATGTGCCCTTTCTAGGGAGAAGATCTTTGTGACAATCAACCCCTTGAATGATCAATGAGGGCTGAATACCATGAATTTTGACTGCATGCTTTGTTAAAAATTCAGAGAATCTCTCCAAGATCATTTTGAGGCTCATTGTTGTTTACAATAACAACAGTTTATTGTACGTAAAAAGGGGACTTGGGACCTTGTGGGCCACGATTCAAGGTGAATCGTTCAAACAATGTGTCAAGTTATCAAAGTATTCATTTATTATAAAAAGGGTTTGAGCTAGGACACAGCTCTGGCAGACTCCTTTATGGATGTTTATCTACTTTGATAATTCACCATTTGGGTCCCACTGAACCTGTGCAAAGTTTTCTGAATAGAGCTGGATTATTATTGAGAACAAATTCATTGGGATGCCCTGTTTAGCAAGCACCTCACACAACATTAACTTCAGAAAAAGATCAAGGGTGGCTCATAGATCAATAAGTGGCAGTTAATTATATCAATGGTCTTCCACTTAATTAACAGAAAGTGAAAGACCTGGTCCACTATGCTAACCTTTGCTCAATCTTGCCTGGAAGTGGCAAAGCATTTGATTTTATGGCAAGGCTTGGAGGCCAATATTAGGCATATCCTTTTCTTTGCCAACTCACAGCAGCAACTACAAACAAACAAAAGGAACTTAGAATAGGAATCATAGAACAATCCATTTTCTATATAATCCCTTGTCTGGCACCCATCTTCCCTCTTTGTTGCTGCTCACAGCTAAGATACGAACAGATATGTTAGTTTGAAAAAATTAGTAATGCGAGCAGATTAAGTGTGGATTGAATGATTTGAGACAGAGGTTTGGTGTATGATTGAACATCTTTTAATTGAATTTATTAATTTAGTATGTCAAATGTCTTGTGTTTTTTTTTATTTTTGTGATAGAAGTTTTGGCGACTAAATTCATGATTTTTCCTGTTGAAAGCTTAATGAAATTAAGAGTGGTTGTAGTATTTTGTAGGGTTTGCTGGGTCTGGGTATCGACTGTGACAAGTCAGTTGTTTAATATATTTTTTCAAATAAGAGCATTCTACCTGTTGATCAGTGTGCACACGAGACGCTCTGCGACTCTCAACTTTAAGCAATAGCGGGCGCGAGTTGAGGAATATTCTTAGCGCATGACTGGCTGTCCCGGAATGCATGTACAGAAGGCTGCCTTCAGCTTCTAATTTAGTGGCAGTTCAGGGAATCCGAGCGGAAGAAAAATTAAAGTAAAACATTTTTGGGACTTCACCGTAGGGCTCCGTGGGCCTCACACGTTCATGCCGGCTCTGCTTGGAATCACATGAGAAGGGCGGATTCATTGAATCCATTTTGGCTGCTGTAGAAGTGTCAGTAAAAGCAGGAGGTCATTTTGAATTGAGCAGGTTACATATTAATGCTTACTTTTATAGCGGCCATTTTTAGGGATTGAAAATTAGTTTTTTCTCATCAGTTTGCTAGACGCTGAGGTGAAGAGAGGAATATTGGTACTTGTGGTCCAGAGTATTGGTAGTGAGCAGTTTAGTTAATTAGTGTTATCAAAGATTGTATGGAGAAATTAGAAGGAAGATTTGGAAATAGAATGGATGATGGACAGGTGTGGTCTGATGATAAGGTCACAGGAAAGGCGACGGCTGGAGGTAGTAGTCAAAAAGGGACTCAGAAACAAAAGGAGAAATTAGTTTTTGCTCAAACAAACAGACAGAAGGCAACTCAGACAGAGTAAAGTGGCAAGGCTATAAAGGCTGGTAACGAAGAACACAGATCAATCGTCTGTGATGAATCCTCCTGCAGTGGAGATATTGCGATTTCATGTTCAGCAGATTTTGATGCCTCTATGGAGGAAGAGTTGGAAAACAGAGTGAAAAGTTAAAAGGATGAAAAAGATGAGTTGGAACACGTAAACGATCCCCTGGGGGATCTTATGTTTGATCGGTATACTACTCAGCACCCACTTTCTCCACAGTGGGTCCCAGCTAGGCATGTAGCTGAATATGTAGAGTACTGGATTAGGCGTGAAATGCTTAAAGAAGTCAGAACAAGACTTCGTTCAGAGTGCCCAAGACCTTCTCTGGCCAATAAGGTGGCGTTTACACCCGAACTAGATGCAAAAATGAATAAGTCAGGGAGAGATCCAAAATGTGCTCTGGATAAGGGATTAAAAGGTGTCTAAACCGCCTTCTTGCAGTGCTTGGACCCTTGACAAACATTTTTTATTTATGTGAGGAGGCGTAATTGAGGGAGACTGCAGTAGATGTGTTGGAGCTGTGTCAGTGGTTAAAGCGTGCAGTGTACTTACTAGGTAACACTAACGCAGCATTGTGCGCAGAATGTAGAAAGAGCCTTTTGGAAAATAGACCTGAAATTAGCAGGCAAGGAGTTGGGTCAAGATGCTAAGGGTCTTCTTTATGGAGACATATTTGTAAAGGAAATGGCTAGATAAGTTGGAAAATTCAATTCAATTCAAAAGGTGCAGAAGATATTAGAAAGGTTTTTGATGGGGTCAGGAGAATGTGGGGTTGATTTCCCGGCCGTGGTTTTGGGATCATGTGAAGTTCCTTTTCGCATGACAATAGACTCAGCAGATTTCAATCATCGAGAAAGCAATCAACCGGATTCTATCCCCAAAGGCAGAGGGGAAGAGGAAAATATAGAAGAGACAGAAGGGCAAGGCAACAAGGTATGTTTAGAAAAAGACCCTTTGTGTACTCCGGAAAAATTGGGTGGCAGACTCAGTGAGTGGTTATTGGAAAGATTTTGTGCAAAGTCCTGTACAGGAAAGATGCCTAAGAGCATTGAATTTTTCAAAAAAGGAGGAGAGATTCGTAGATCAGGAGGTAAAGGAGTTAGTAGAAAGGAGGTCATAGAGAGAGCAGGAGATTTAACAACCGGATTTCTAAGCAACCTCTTTCTTGTAGAGAAAAAGGACAAGAGCATGAGACATATCATAAATTTGAAGGAATTAAATGATTTGGTTCAGTACAATCATTTCAAGATGGAAGGGATGCATATGTTGAGAGATCTCTTGAGGAAAAGGGATTGGTTGACTTGACTAGATCTGAAGGATGTGTATCTGACAGTGCCAGTATGTCAGGAACAGAGGGATTATTTGAAGTTTCAGTGGCAAGGGATAATGTGGAGATTCAAAAATCTACCTTTTGGGTTGGCATCGGCTTCTTGGTGCTTCACAAAAGTGATGAAACCAATAGTGGCCTGCGCGGAAAAGAGGTGTGCGATTGATAGTGTATTTGGACAACATCCTGATTATGTCACAGAGCCGGGAGTTGGTACATGAGCACACGGGTCTTGCAGTTCGAGTATTAGAGGATCTAGGTTTTGTGATGATCAGGAAAAAATCATGTCTAGAACGAACACAGGAGATAGTGTTTTGGGGATTTTATATTTGGACATTGGAACATATATTAAAGTTACCCATAGACAAGGTAAAGAAGATTCACAAGGAGATTCATAGAATGTTGATGTGCGAATAGATAAATTTGAGGCAAACAGCCAAAGTATTAGGTCTATTTTCAGCTTATATTCAGGCACCTCTTCCATCCCCATTACCCTACCCGAGCACTTCAGAGAATAAAGGCAAGGTTTCGACGCAAAGAGGTGAGGTATTCACAAAGAGTACCGGTAGATGCAGAAACGAGAGGAGAATTGAAGTGGTGGTTGGAAAATTTGGAAGTGTGGAATGGAAGGGCCATTTTCAGACTCGTTCCAGATGTGGTTATAGAATCGGATGCCAGTCTTCAGGACTGGGGAGCAAGATGTGGTTATTTGACGACAGGGGGAAAATGGACAGATCAGGAGAAGGGGATGCACATCAATTATCTAGAGTTGTTGGCAGGCTCCTTTGAGATAAAGAGTTTTGTCAGGGACCAAGTGAGATGGTGTGTTATATTAAAGATGGACAATATCTCGGCAGTAAATTAAGTCAACAAATTTGGGAGGACCATGATCAAAAGCTTTAGCAGGTTTAGAAAGGGAGTTTTAGCATTTTTGTCTGAGCAAAGCTATTATGATTCAGGCACAGTACATACCAAGAATGAACAACACCATAGCAGATTGGAATTCAAGGGAGTTGAAAGATTTCAGCGATTGGAAGTTGAACAGTTAGGTGTTAATGTCGATCAGCGGCAGGTGAGGTGCGTTTATTGTGGACTTGTTTGCAAACAGGGTGAATCTTTCAATATGCAGATTCTACAGCGGGAGACTGGCTCCAGAGGCGGAAGCAGTGGATGCGTTTCTGCAGGATTGGAGAAATATTCGGGGTAATGCATTCCCACCATTTGCTTTGATTCAGAGATTATTATTGAAAGTGAAAAGAGAGGAGGCAAAGTTAGTGTTGATAGCACAGTTTTGGCCATCTAAGTTTGGTATCCAGATGACATGGAGATGTTGGTAGCCTACCCAGTACTTCGACCAAACAGGGCAGACCTGGTATTGAGTGCAATGGAAGACAGACATTAGTTGGTGCTGCAGGGGCAGTTACAGTAGATGGGTTGGTTGATTTCAGGAGAGCCTGGCAGGTGTCAGGGTTATCGTTGGAAGCTTCAAAACTCATCAAGGAGTCATGGGCTCCAGGAACTTCAAAGGCATATGGGTTGGCTTGAAAGAGATAGGTTTATTGATGTGTGTTCGTGGGGTTTGGATCCCATATCAGAATCAGCTGGTAGAGGTAGTAAATTACCAGGCAGAGGTTTTCTTAGAAGGCAAATCATACAGCTCAGTGAATATTAATAGATAAGCAATCTCCACAGGCCACGGATTAACGGATAGTTTTCCGGTGGAACAGCATGATGTGGCTAAAAGATTGCTGAGGAGTGTGCGATTAAGGGCACCGCCGGGACCAAAGTATTCTTCTTTGTGGGATGTGGATCTATTTTAACAAGAGTTGGCAAGTTAGTCCGAAAATGAATTTTTGGATTTAAAAAAATCTGTCTTTTAAATTAGTCATGTTACTTTGTCTAATTTTGTTTAGGAGGTCTCGGTTGTAAAGGCATTAGAAATTTTGGCATGAAGGTACTTGCCAGAAGAAGAACAAAAACTATATCTCGTACTATCTTTTCTCCAAAATTTGGATGAATGTAGCAAGTTGTGTGTAGTGAGATGTTTGCATGAGTATGAAAGGGGAACAGAGAATTTGACAAGCAGTGTTTATAAGCAATTAATAATTTCATTCAAATATCCTCATAAAGAAGTGTCCACACCCACGTTAGATCGTTGTGTGAAAGAAGTTATGAAGAAAGCAGGAATAGATCTTGCTAGATTTGTGGCACATTCTACTAGGGGTGCTATGGCATCCAAATCATTTTTGTTGAGAGGTGGCTTATCTGGTATTGAAGCAGTGGCAGATTGGTCAATAGAATCAGCTTTTAAGAAATATAATTTTAAGCCTGTAGAGTGTGCACTGAAGAATATTATGGCAAGGCTTTAAGCATGCATAATATTGGCCTCCGTGCCTTACCATAAAATTCTGCTTTTCCACAGCGGGGTGGGCAGAAAATCATGATTTTATGAAAGACACAGAGGCTGATATTATCCCACCCTGTGATATACCCACCCTATAATGTGTTTTTGATTTATTTTCAGGAGGAGGAGACTATAGGAAATAAATAACACGTGGATGAAAAGCAGGAAGAAAGTTGTTCCAGTTGGTTATGTAATTCCTGTTAAGGATTTTCCAACAAGATAGGACTTAGGAGCTAATTTTCGCAGCAAAAGAAGGAAGATGACTGCCAAACAAGGGATTATATAGAGAATGGAATGTTCTAGGATTGCTATTTTAAGTTATTTTTCTTTGTTTGTAGTTGCTGCTGTGAGTTGCCAATCAAAAGGATATGCATAATATCAGCCTCTGTGTCTTCAATAAAATCATGATTTACTACCCACTCTTGATGTAGAAAATCAGAATTTTCCTCGATCCATGCTAATAAATGATCAAGTATTTATTTTGCGAGGGAGCAAGATGGCGCCTGACTGACGGCCGCGGCAATCACCCCTTGCTGCCGGATTTTTCTAAAGCTGTGTAACGAATGCCTAAATAGATCGGCACACCCCAATAAGTGATTAGAGGTGTCCCCCGATGACCTACCGATCGAGGAGCGCCGACTGCGATCTCCTAGCATTCGTGGGGGAGCTTCTGGCTGTGGTCGCCGCGTCTGCCCGGCTGGTGCTAGCGGAACTTCGCCGGATACAGTCTGCGAGTGAGCGAAGGAACGAAGAGGCGGATCCTACTGGAGGGGTCGGGCGGCACGCAGCTGCACAGTGCACCAAACAACCCAAAGCCGGAAAGAGGCCTCCAAAGTCCAATCGAGGAGTCCGTGGGAAAGCACCCGATGCGCAGGCAGAAGCCCGGGATCACACAGGGGCAACGGTGGCCAAGGGAGGCAGAGTAACGAGCTCTGCCAGCACCAGGGGATTAGCTACCCACGTCTCCCAGGAAGGCTAAAGGAAAGGTGAGAGCAGCGATGCCTGTAATAAGGGAGGAACAAGTGTAACAAGTGGAATAAGTGGCAGCGGTGCGGGGGCTAAAGGGACAAGAACTGGACTTAAAGATGTGGGAATGCGAAATAGCATAGTAGACTTTTTTTCTGTCAATCCAATTATTAGAAATGGCATTCCCATTGGAGAAAGCGGGCAAATTGCGGTTAAAGTAATAAATGGGATGCAAGCTCAACCGCAGCCCTGCCAGCTCGGTCCTATCCTGGTTGTACCTCCAGCGAATTCTGTCGCGAATGTGACCCAAGTTGATATTTCGGCTGATACTAGTCAAGTTGGAGTAAATAGCAACTTGCCAGATAATACTAATCCGGTGCATGCTCACCTAGTGCAAGAAACTCAAATCAACAAGGATCAGCGGAATACGAGCAAACTAATAGAGGAGATCATAGCAAATGATGACCCTGAAGACACGCTAGACTTAGGGGATACATTTTTTTCAGTCACTGATGGGTCTGAACTTAGCCTTTCTGAAGCAGAGGAGAGTAGTAATATTCAGCTCTCCAGCTCCTCAGCTAGCTCCAGCATGCCACAGAGAGATACAGTGGTCAGAAAAAAAAAAACTTATGAAAAAACAGAGAGAAGGTCAAGCGCTGGAGAAAAGCGAGGAGGGCGATCGCAGAGAAAGCAGAGGAAGCTTGGACCCCGCTTTGAAATGGGATTATTCCGCCACCAGGGGCATTTACCTCGATCAAACTGGCCAGGGGGGTGAGGAAGATGACGAAGCTGCACCCTCTCTAAAAATGATTTTTGATTCAATCAAACAATTGCAGGAGGAGACCCGTAAGGATGGAAAGGAAAATAGATTGGCAACAAAGAAGCGTCAGGGCGCAGTAAGGAAAATGGCTAAAGCTTGCACAGATATAAATACCAGGCTGACCCATGTGGAAGAACGCACAAGTACATTAGAGGATTGCATGGAGAAAGCTCAGGTACATGCTGAGACATATGATAAGCAGTTTACAGATCTCCAATGGAAAATGGAGGACTTTGAGAACAGACAAAGACGCCACAACCTCCGTATTCTAGGTATTGAAGAAGGCATTGAAGGTGATGATATTAGGGCTTATATTTTGAGGCTGATGAAGGGCGCCTTTCCAGAACTTCACCAATGGAACTGGGAGGTTGAGATTCAGCGTGTTCACCGCTTTCCTATAATGATTAAGAAAACACCACACCCTAGTAGTGATAGAACTGCTATGCCAAGAGCAATTTTAAATTATTTTGAAAACTTTCTGCTTCGAGAAGAGGTCTATGCCAAAGCACGCCCAAATGCCAAACGGGTTTTTGAGAACCAGTCTTTTTTTACGAGACCAGATTACTGCCATGTTACCGTGGAAAGACGTTGGCGATTAAGAGAGCTGATCCAGCCATGTCAAGCCATGGGAGCACAGGCATATTTGATGAACCCTGCAAGGCTTAAGATTATCTACAAGAATATATCTAGGGTTTTTACTTCTGAGGTTCAAGCTAAAGCTTATATGGATTCACTGAAACCCTAAAGAGATGGATAACTGGATATTCTTGGCTTGAAATACGGAAAGAGATTCCAAATGGGTCATTTGAGTTTTTAGGGAAAAAGCACTGTTTAAAAATTAAATATTGCAATAAAAATAGATAAGGGGGGTAAGCTTGCAGGGGGAAGATTGGGAGGATGGGCCGAGCTTAAAAGGGGGAAAAAATAAAATAAAATAATACCTACAAAGATGATAGCGAGAAAAGTTGGGCATTCAGTAAATCAGATAGTAAAACTTGACAGGGGGGCAGCAACGGGGGCCAAATCTCAGGCTCCATCACAAAGACCTTAGGTCTGCTTGCTCCACATTATAGGTGGGGGGAGGAGGGAGGGGGTTGGGTTCAGGGACAGGGAGGGCAGGGCGACACTAAGAGGGGGGTTTTAGGGGGGAACACTGGGGAAAAAATTCACCATCTAGTAAGGAATGCAACTTTGGAATCCAGGCACTTAAAAAAAAAAAAGGGGGAACAGGGAAAGCTTTACTAAGTGGCAGGCAATCGGCAGTATGACAAATCTCACACAATATGCGAATAGTAACTATTAACGTATGTGGGTTAAATGATGCAGCTAAAAGAAGGATGGTAGGTGAATATCTCAAAACCCTCAGGTTTGATATTGTTTGTCTGCAGGAGACCCATTTTGAGGGGTCGCGAAAGATTCTTTTAGATCAGCTTGGATTTTATCCAATAGCTTGTACCTCGCAAGGGACACGGACTCGGGGGTGGCTATACTCGCTAAAAGAGGGGGTTTAACGACCCAAAAATGGCTATCAGATAAATATGGCCGTTGGGTAATAGCTGAGTCTCAATGGCAAGGACCTAGCTTTACGCTCTGCTAAGTTTACGGACCCACGGTAGATGATCCCGAAATGTTTAGCCACGTTAACTTGCAATTGGCTAACTGGCCGCTCCCGATTATTGTATGTCGGGATATTAATATTTATGGTTTAAATGGGCTGTGGAAGGGGAACCCAGCGAAATTCTTAGGCCGCAAAAAGAAAGGTCATAGAGCCGTAATTCAATTGATGGAGGATAAGGAGTAGTTTCTTTTCTGTAACTCCAGTTCTGTAGTAGGGGTATCTCTGTGATAGTCATAATCTAGTGAATAGTCTCGCCCATGTGCGGGGACCCCGGAGCAATAAAAAATAATCTCTTAAGGTGTCAAATCATGCAGACCTGCATCCACCTTTAAGAGAGAATTTAATTTAAAGACAGATAATGCAGCCTATACCCACAGGCTACACTGTCCAGTACTTCAACTAGAATTCCACCAACATCCACAAACAGCACTGCTTGTCCAGCTTTTCTCCACAAGGGAACAAACACCCTGCCTCTCCCAGCAAAAGCCTCTGGAATGATAGAGAGGAAGGAATGGACAGACAAGCCCCATAGGCTGCCATTATGTGGCTCAGAACAGGATACTGTGCCTTTAAGAAAACTTTCCAGAACTTTCCCAGTATCCCAGAATGCACAGCAGGTCCCTTTTACTTTCAGTTCTTTTTGAAGGCGTAGCACGCCAGACCTGTAGCATTCCTTACATGAATATTCATCTCTCCACCGGGGAGGAGGGCGGGCGCTTATGACTATCACAGAGATACCCCTACTACAGAACTGGAGTTACAGAAAAGAAACTACTCCTTCTGTAGTAGGGGATCTCTGTGTATAGTCATAATCTAGTGAATAGAATGGCAAGCCCATCCCCACACAACAACGGCGGTGGAGAACACTCAAGACAATACCACTACTGTGCGAACAAATTTCGCAGCGAAGCCTGCCCAACCTGAGCATCTGCCCTGGCATCCGTGTCCAGACAGTAATGCGCAGCAAAGGTATGGACCGACTTCCAAGTGGCCGCCTTGCAGATTTCCGCAATCGGAACATTACGCAGCAAAGCCGTCGTGGCAGCTTTGCCCCTGGTGGAATGAGCCTTAGGTTTACCCCCTAAGGTCTTATTAGCCTTTTGATAACACAATTGTATGCAGGATACAATCCACCGAGAAATGGACTGCTTAGAGGTCGCGAGACCGGTCCTGACTGATCCATAATTAACAAACAATTGGTCTGACCTACGAATATCCTTGGTCTTATCCAGATAAAATTTCAACACCCTCCGCACATCCAGGGAATGGAGAGACCTTTCCGCTGGCGAAGAGGGATTCTGAAAGAACGTAGGTAAAGTTATGGTCTGGTTGACATGAAAATCAGAGATAACCTTAGGAAGAAATTTAGGATGAGTACGCATGACAACCTTAGCAGCATGAAATACAGTATAAGGTTCTTGACAATATAATGCCTGAAGTTCACTCACCCTGCGGGCCGATGTAATGGCCACTAGGAACGCCGCCTTCCAGGATAGGTGCTGCAATGAAGCCTTGTGAATGGGTTCAAAAGGCTCCTTCATCAGTCTGGACAGCACCACATTCAAGTCCCAGGAAGGCGAGGGAAGTCTGACAGGAGGAAACACTTTCTTCAAGCCTTCCAAAAAATCCTTGACCACAGGGATCTGAAAGAAGGAAGTCTGTGAAGGGCATTTCCTGTAAGCAGTCAAAGCAGCCAGATGAACCTTAATGGAATGGAAATTAAGGCCAGACTGCACTAAATGCAAAGGGTAAGGAAGGATGACATCTTCCTTACATGTCGTAGGATCAAATTTCTTGGACTTATACCAGATACAGAACCTCTTCCACTTATAGGCATAGGACGTCCTAGTGGAAGGCCGTTTAGACTCCTTCAGTATGTCCATACAATCTTCTGGTAGATTCAGATGGCCATATTGCACTATTTCAGGAGCCATGCCGCCAAACTCAAAGACGAGAGGTTGGGGTGCACCATCCGCCCCCCGAACTTCGTGAGAAGGTTCGGCCTGCACGGTAACCGTATGTGAGGAAGGAGAGACCGGTGAAGTAGGTCCGTGAACCACCACTGTCTGGGCCATTCCGGGGCGATCAGGATCATCCGCGCCCTGGACTGGGACAGCTTGATGAGCACTGCCGGAATCAGGGGAATGGGTGGAAAAGCGTAGAGAAAGCTGTTCGACCAATCGATCCATAACGCATTCCCCAGCGTCCCCCGCTGGTAGTACCTGGATGCGAAGTCTCGGCATTTGCTGTTTTCGGCGGTGGCGAACAGATCTACGTCTGGAGTCCCCCACCTTGCGAAGACTTCTCCTAGTACTTCGTCGTTTATGACCCATTCGTGGTTTTCCTGAATCAGCCTGCTCAGTGCGTCCGCCTGAGCATTCTGTACCCCTGGCAGATGCGTGGCCGTAATCGTCAGTCCTCGGGCCAGAAGCCAGTGCCAGATCGCCTGCACCTCCTGCGACAGAGTGCGCGATCTCGACCCCCCCTGCTTGCTGAGGTAATACATAGTGGTTGTATTGTCCGTCTGTATCAGCAGCGAGTTGGTCTGGAAGGACGGAAGGAAGGCCTTCAGTGCCAGGAAGACAGCTCTGAGTTCCAGGAAATTGATGTGGTACGTCGACTCCAATGGGGACCACTTTCCTTGAATCTGCAAGTCCCCGGAATGCGCTCCCCAGCCTTGGAGAGACGGATCCGTCACAACACTCTTCGTGGGAATGTCCTTGTGGAAGGGAACCCCCCTGAGGAGGTTTTCCGCCGAACACCACCACTTCAGAGACTGAAGAGCATGTAGAGACAGCCGTATCTTGTCGTCCCAAGAACCTGTCTTCTGATCCTACTGATCCTCCAAGCACTCCTGCAGTGGTCTCATGTGCAGCCGCGCGTGAGGCGTGAGGAAGATACAGGAGGCCATCGATCCCAGCAGCGAAGACACCTTCCTCACTGTCGTCGATGGAGCAGTCCTGAGGTCCTGAGCCTTCCGAAGGAGTGATAACCGTCTCTCCTCCGAAGGAGACACGCTTGCTGACCGCGTATCGATGGAGGCTCCCAGGTACTGTATGCACTGGACCAGAGTCGGGACCGATTTGGACATGTTGACGTGTAACCCCAGCTTGTGCAAGAGAGCGCACGTCCACCGGAAGTGTTCTTGCGCTTCCGAGAAGGATGAGGCCTTGATCAGCCAATCGTCCAGATACGGGTAGACAAACACCTTGTTCCTCCGCAGGTGTGCCGCCACCACCGCCATGCACTTCGAGAAGGTCCTGGGCGCAGACTTTAGCCCGAATGGCAGTACTGTGTATTGATAGTGATTGGCGCCGACTTGGAATCGCAGGAACTTCCTGTGCTTCCGTGCGATGGACACATGGAAGTACGCATCCTGTAGATCTATGGCACAGAGCCAGTCTCCCCGTTGCAGCTGAGGGTAAATCTGATGCAACGATAGCATGCGAAACTTCTCTCTGCGAATCCATTTGTTTGCCTGTCGCAAATCCAGAATGGGCCTGAACTCGTTCTTGTCCTTCTTGCGAACGAGGAAGAACCGAGAGTACAGACCTCTTCCCCTTTGAGACAGAGGTACCTCTTCTACCGCCTTTTTTCTCAACAAGATGTCTGCCTCCGCCTGGAGCTCTCGCAGCTGAAACTGAGAGCTTACCGGCGGAATCGCTGGAGGCGGGCTGATAAACCGAAGACTGTATCCATTGCAAACAATATTCAGCACCCACTTGTCCTGAGTAATTTTTCTCCACTCTGCCGGAAAAAATTGAATGCTTCCCCCCACTGGAGTGGGTAATGGTAGAGGGGGAAGTAGTCGCTCAGGGCCGAGACCCGGCCGGGCCCTTGGTAGTGGTAGCAGCCTGCTGGCCTCCTCTACCCCTCTGGCATTTCTGGAAGGGCTTCCGGAACTGCTGCTGTTGGTGCTGCTGCTGTCCCGAACCCTGCCCACGCCCTCTGCCCGTAGACCCGAACCGCCTCTGGAACGGGCGCTTCTTCTCGGCTTTCTCCAACCCGACAGCCGTCAGGGTCTCCGCCTCCGCCTTCATGCGGGCCATCTCATCATCCGCATGTTTTCCAAACAGGGTTTCCCCTGAGAAGGGCAGATTGGCTACTCTGTGCTGAGCCTCTGGCTTGAGCGACGTCAGGCGCAACCAAGAGTGACGCCTTTGATGGACACCATGACAGTAAGCGTGCGCCGCCAACAAGGAGACATCCGCTGCCGCACTAATGACCTGGTTCGAAACCAGCATGCCCTCTCGCACCGTTTCCAGGAAGTCCTCCTTCCTGTCCCGGGGCAGCAGGTCCGCATACTGTTGGAGGGACTCCCACAGGGCCGGTCGTAACGTCCCAACAGCGCCACCGCACTTGCCGCCTTCATGGTGGTAGACGCGGTCCCACACACATTCCTGCCCGCCGAGTCCAGCCAGCGGCTTTCCTTGTCAGGCGGGACCATCGAGGAAGCTGCAGTCGCATGCTGTTTCCTCGCTGCCGTCACGATGACAGAGTCCGGCTTCGGGTCCATCCGTAAAAAAGCAGGGTCCGAGTCCGGGGCCCGATACTTTTTCATGAGCCGTGAGGGAGCGTGTTTCGTCACCGCGGGGGTGAGGAACAACTCCAACGCGGGTTCCACCAGTCCCGGCACTAGAGGTAGCAGGGGGCGAGACAGGTGTTTTTTGTGTAGAGTCTCGAATATCACGGACGTCGTGGGTGTCGTTACCGTCACCGTGATGCCCAACTTGGCTGCCCCCTGCAGCAGCACCTCCTGGAAGGAGACCAGATCATCCACCGGAGACACCCTAGTCCCCGGTGAGTCCGACAGCGTCGGTGAGAAATCCCTGGCCGAAGACCTTGTGCGCGACCTGGACCTGTGCCTCCTATTACGTCGTCCCGATGTCGACGACGACGACCGTCCACGACTCCGCGACCTTCTCCTCCTGAAGGAGCGGGAGCGCGACCTCCTCGGCTTTGGCCTGTCCGCCAGTCTAGCCGGGCCCAGCGACCGTGGGTGTCGCGGCCTTGGCGTCCCCTGCGGTGGAGTCGGATACCTGGGCAGGGAGACCGACCGTGGCGGAACCGCAGGTGGCCCCAACAGCGTGCGAGGTGGTATAGGCGGCGGTGGGGGCGGTGGAGGCGGTGACACCGGCGGCAGCGGTGGAGGCGGTGGTGGTGTTGGCGGTGGTGGTGGTGATGGAGGAGGAGGAGTCGGTGGTGGAGGCGGTGTTGGCAGAGGCGGAGGAGGAGGAGGTGTATACACCACGGAGTACACCAATCCCGGCGACTCCGTTCCTCTCTTACTCCTGGCATGAGGGCTCCCCCTGCGCCGTCTCGACGATGACCTCCTCGACGTCGACCTCCTCGACGTCGACTTCCTCGACTTCGATCTCCTCGACGTCGATCTCCTCGACGTCGATCTCCTCGACGGCGATGTCCTCGATGGCGATCTTCGCGACGTTGATCTCCTCCGTGATGTCGATCTCCGTGACGTCGTCCTCCGTGACGTCGATCTCCTCGACGTCGACGGCGATCGCCGCCTCGACGCCGGGTGTCGGCTGGCTCGCGACGTCGAGGAGCCCCTCGACGGTGACCTTCTTCTCTTCGCGGACGGCGATCGGCGACCTCCCCTCGACGGCGAGCGCCGACGCCGGGTCCGATCCTGACGCCGATGGCTTGATGGCGACGTCGACGGCGTCGTCGCAGATGATGCCATGTCGTCGACGGCGGTCTGTTCAACTCCTTCGACGTCGATCGTCGACGCCGCTTCTCCCCAGAGCCCTGGGAAGATGGTGAACAGACTGTAGTCATCCCCCTCGACGCCGCCGTCGACGCCCTCGACGGGGAGTGGGGACGCTTGCTGGTCTTCCTGCCCCTGGGGAGCCCCCCAGAGGCCTCAGCATGGGCAGAATCAGCCCCTCCAGACCCACCTCGTGCCTTCAGTCTTCTGTCCTCCAGGACCTGGAGCCTGATTTTCATCCTCTCTCTCAGGGTCCTGGCTGAAAAAGAGCGGCAAATCTCACACTCCTCCGGCACGTGGGACTGGGGAAGGCAGACGATGCACACCCTGTGTGGGTCTGACTTAGCCTTTTTCCTTTCACAATCAGGACACTTGTCAAATAAGCCAGGCATGCTGACAACACCAGAAGGAAAGGACTTTACTAACTACTATTACTTGAAAAGTAACCAATAAACCCTTGAAAAGGGAGAGCTCAATGCTCCAGGGTCCTGCTAGCAGGAGCCGGAAAAAAGAACTGAAAGTAAAAGGGACCTGCTGTGCATTCTGGGATACTGGGAAAGTTCTGGAAAGTTTTCTTAAAGGCACAGTATCCTGTTCTGAGCCACATAATGGCAGCCTATGGGGCTTGTCTGTCCATTCCTTCCTCTCTATCATTCCAGAGGCTTTTGCTGGGAGAGGCAGGGTGTTTGTTCCCTTGTGGAGAAAAGCTGGACAGGCAGTGCTGTTTGTGGATGTTGGTGGAATTCTAGTTGAAGTACTGGACAGTGTAGCCTGTGGGTATAGGCTGCATTATCTGTCTTTAAATTAAATTCTCTCTTAAAGGTGGATGCAGGTCTGCATGATTTGACACCTTAAGAGATTATTTTTTATTGCTCCGGGGTCCCCGCACATGGGCGGGACTATTCACTAGATTATGACTATACACAGAGATCCCCTACTACAGAACGGGCTTATAGATGTTTGGGAGCAGTCAAACCCCTTGGGAACGGGCAGTACGTATTATTCAGCTCCTCATAGGGCTGTTGCTTGTTTAGACTATTTTCTAGTTTCCTCTTCTATTCTCTGCCTTTGTAAAATTAAAAAATTACCACGATTGATATCAGATCATAACCCCCTAATCTTAGAGATTCAGTATTCCGGGATGATTATACGAACAGCAAGCTGGACGTTTGAGCGTGCTTTATTGCAGGATGTGAAATACATTGATTATGTGAATAACTGGCTTAAAGAATTTCTTGAGATTAACAAGGGGAGTGCCAGCCTTGGGGTAGTTTGGGACACTCTCAAGGCAGGCATTAGAGGGGAAACCATGAGCGACTCTTTGAAAAGGAATAAGATTTAAAAATTGGAGAGGGAGGCCATCGAAGGACATATTGCAGACTTAGAAGAAGAATTAGTTAGTGCAATTGGCTCTAATCTTCATATTGAAGAGATTACACAGAAATTGTCACTAGCTAAAGCTACCTTAGGGGATATTATGGCCGCTAAAGCAGCTGGAAAATATTTAGCTTGGAAACAAACCCACCATGAGTTTAGCGAGCAAGTTGGTCACATCCTTGCAGTGAGGACCAGACAGATAGCTACTAGGGGAGATATCATTGAAATTAAAACATCTGAGGGGACTGTTGCTACTACCCCTACGGCGATCTGTAAAGTATTTTATGGCTTTTATCAAAATTTATATAGTGCGGATACTGCCAGGGATCCTAAAGATATAAGGGATTACCTAGAGTTAGCCCCTATTGGAACGTTTTCTACAGGAGATTCTATAGCCATGGATGTTAGCTTTACGGATGAGGAAATCCAGGGAGCTATTAAAGATTTACCGTCGGGCAACGCGGTAGGCCCTGATCTTATTCCTATAGAATTTTATAAAACTTTCTTTGTAGTTTTGAGGGAAGCTCTATGTTGTTTAATGTGCCAGGTACAGAATGGACAAACTCCTCCGCAATCTTGGGGAGAAGCGAGCATGATTATTTTTTTAAAGAAAGGTAAACCCACAAATAAGCCAGGATCTTATAGGCCTATTAGCCTAATGAATAGTGATACAAAAATGTATTCTAAAATTTTAGCAAACCGTCTTAGCATAATTATAGGGAAGGTGATCTCGCCCCGCCAGCATGGCTTTATCCGTGGGAGGGGGACCGCGGAGCACATAAGGAGAGTTTGCGCCCTGTTTGATGGTACATCAGCCACACGAGACCCTATGGCGCTTATACTGCTTGATGCGGAGAAGGCGTTTGATAGGGTCTCGTGGGGCTTTCTCTGGTCGGTACTGGAGAGTGTAAATATTGGCAAGGGATGTATAAGGGCTATACAGGCGCTGTATAAGAATCCTAAGATTTGACTTCGCCTAATGGGAGGACAGAGTGATTCAATAGAGATTAGGCGAGGAACCAGGCAGGGGTGTCCGTGTTCGCCCCTCCTCTTTGCCTTTTATATTGATCCCTTTATTCGGAGAATAGAGCTAAATAAAGGTATTTCCCCAATAAGGCTTAACGGATTTGAGACGAAGATCTTGGGGTATGCTGACGACCTTGCAATTACGACTGCTAACCCTTCTGTAGCGCTAGGTGAAATAGAACATGAGGCAGAGTGTTTCGGGGTAGTTTCGGGCTACAGACTTAACCAGGGAAAGACGCAAATTGATGTTAACGCAAGGATTAATATGGAAGACTCACGAGTGACCGAGTCGGCTACCTATTTAGGGGTTGTTATTACGTCAGACCTAACAAAAGTTGTTGAAATGAATTTGGCACCTGTGATCCAGAAGTCAAGAAGGGATCTTGATAGGCTGAATAATTTACACTTCTCAATTGTGGGAAGATGTAATATTATCAAAATGATATTTCTTCCAAAAGTTTTATATTGGTTTAGAACGATACCCCTGAAGTTTGACAACTCCTGGTTCAAAGAAATGGAAAGAATGATAAACAGGTTTATCTGGGCACAAGGGAAGATGAGAAGGGCACTTAAATTCATGACCCTTCCCAGGGAGAAAGGAGGTTGGGCAGTGCCTGATTTAAAAGTATATTACTGGGCCGCGGTATTACAATATTTGCGTGGGCTGCTGGGAGGCATTGTTATTGATAGGTGGAGGGAAGATCCGGCAGTACCGGATGTATACGACCTACTTATAGACGGTGAAGTGCGTAGTTGGCAGCTATTACAAAAAAGTTAAATTTAAGACTTTAAGAGCAGCAATATCAGTCTGGACCTCTGTCAGGAAAAAGCTGGGATTGGGAAGACTGAACCACTACACTACTTTATTTGGGAATCCAACCTTATCCGAGGTCTTTCATGATAGTGTAATGAGGCGGTGGGATGGGCTGGGTGTTAAAACAGTTGGCGACATTATAGATCCTGATGGTATAATCACATTCGAAAGAGCTCAAACACAGTTTAATTTGGATCGTAGGGAATTCTTTAAATTCTTACAGATTCGTTCGGCTCTTGTAAAGAAAAGTGGGGGAACAAGATCCTTTAACAGAGACACAGTTATGGATAAATGCAAAATCCCAAGGGGTGCTCTATAACCCAGATTTATAAAGAGCTTAGCCAATATCAAAACGATGATTTGGATAAATACTCTGAGAAGTGGCGGGGGAAGCTCGGTATCGAAGGGAGCGAGCTTATAGTCTCTCTTAAGTTAGGATGCATGGTATTGAAGGTAGCTAATCTACAAGCTCAGTACTTTAAAACCATTTTTGAACTTTATTATACCCCCGCAAGAATAGCTCAGTGGGGGAGGGACAATGGGTATTTGCTGTCTGCGCTGTAGCTGCACGGAGGCCGACACGGTACATATGTTTGCCTCCTGCCCAAGGTTGGATCCGTTAAAAAGGGCAATTGAGCAGTTTATGAGACAAACCTTGAGGATCCAAATCAGTTTAACCAATGAACTGTTGGTTTTAGGCGTAGGCAGGGTTGGTGTCCAAGTAGCCCATTATGAGTTTTTATTCTTAGCTATGGCGGTTGTTAGGATCTGTGTTGCAGCAGCTTGGAAGGATCCTAATCCTCCTACCTTTTAACAATGGGTATCACGGCTCTTAGCTATTTATAGTTTGGAAAAAGCCCTTTACGAGAAGAAAGGGTGGAAGGCTAAGAAACTGGGTAAACGTATTTGGGCCCCAGTTATCGATTGGAAGGCCAGGTTGGAGCGACCCCACCCATAATTTTTGATTAGAATATTTGGTTTTGTTTTGATTAAAAAGGAGGGGAAAAAAAAAAACAGAGAATTGCATATGTTTTATTGATTGGGGGTTGTATTTTTGAACATAGAAGATTTATTGAACTTTCTGGTAGCCTCGCCGCAGTTTTGCTGAAGAAGATAAAGCTACTCGTCAGGTTGTTGGAGCCTGAGAAAATTTTTGTATAATATTGTACGATGTTGCTTTGTAATGATGATTGGAAAAAAGTGATGGTGAAAATCAAATAAAAAGATAAAAAAAAAAAAAAAAGTATTTATTTTGCAGAATATCTTTTGGATTTTATCGCTCAATCTTATTGGCCAATAATTCTTCTGAAGGCTAAGTGACCCCTTTTTATGTATTGGAATAATCTCTGCACCCCTCCATGATTCCAGAATAGTCCCACCTTCCCTATCGCAATAGAGAGTTTGTTAATATAAGATCAATAAGAGGAAGTTACTTAAATCAATGGCCTTCCACTTAATTAAGAGAAAGTGAAAAACATGGTCTACGGTGCTAATTTTTACTCAGAAGTTTGTCGGAGAGTGGGAAAGACTGATTTACTTCGATCCATGTTAATAATTATCAAGTATCTGTTTGCAGAATATCTCTTAGATGCTATTGATCAATCTTGTGAGCCCTTTTTATGTACTTGCATAATCTCTGCATCTCTGCATGATTGTAAAATAGTTCCACCTTTCCCTGTCTAATTTGAAAGTGTGTTAATATAAGGTATCCATATGAAGGGTTCGGAGCGGAACAATTCATCAGGTATTTTGTCTAACCCAGGTGCCTTACCTGATCTTTGGGTGCTATTAGCATTTAGGGTGTCAATCATGGGGAAATGAACCCGAGTAATACCTTTAAGGTTTAACAGGGCAATTTCAAGGGAACACTTAACAGGATTTTGCAAGTCTATTAGAGGAGTCTTATATAACTCGGAAAAATATAACTTCACTCGTGCCTGAATATCGACCTCTGGCTTCAGCTTTTCGTTCTTCCATCCACAATATGCCAGAAGGTCCTATAATTATGTGACTGAGCTGCCTTTAGCAAATCACTCCAGATTTTAAATTCCCAATTTCTTTTTGAGAGTTTATAAATAGATTTATAGACAGTCCTAGCTTTAAATATTTTAGAATTTTCGTCTTTCGTGATTGCCTGGATCAAAGAATTCATAACAACTCTACAGTAAGCATTAATTTATGCATGCATTTTATGGAATGGATGACTTTTTGAATTCTTTAGAAAAGGATTTAATTAGATGGACGAAAAAACTTACATTAACATCAGAAATGCTTGAATAAGAGTAATTAGTTGAATTAAATAGCTCCAAAACGGGTATCAACATTTTAAATATTTCAGATATAACCTGAGGAGATGACATTACATTTGGCCGCCAAATATTTCTAGAGTTGTTAGTAATGGCAGGATTTTTATAATTCCATAAATATTGGAGAGCTACC
Organism: Triturus cristatus; assembly: GCF_964204655.1. Taxonomy (NCBI): domain Eukaryota; kingdom Metazoa; phylum Chordata; class Amphibia; order Caudata; family Salamandridae; genus Triturus; species Triturus cristatus. The sequence goes on along the minus strand of NC_140594.1, from coordinate 636,117,681 downwards.
CTTCTAACTATAACTGACAGGGTCAAATACCAATTAAAACAAGAAAGGATCCCTTTAGTGTCACAAACTCTCATTGTCGAGATTCTGGGGTTTATTCACTTTTAATAAATACCCTTCTTGAACCTGTTTTCTATTTATTTTTTTAATTCATGTACATGCCTTAAACCAAAGGAGTTGTCTTATACCGCTTTCCCTTCACTGTGATTCTTACTCACGTTATGTGGGAATCATGCTGGTTTTTCTCTCTACAGGCACCTGAAGAAAAGCGGGCAGAAAAGAGAGGGAGTGTGATATCCCGCTAAAAATAATTGGGATTGTTATTAAATAAACATATATTGTAATACTAAAAGATTAGTACCATACCTGGGGTAAGTTTATGTTGTTAACTCTCCATATATTATGAATTATTAGATATTAAAAAGAAGATTTAGGAACTACAGTGATGTTTCTTTGTAGATATAAAACCAAAACGATTCCCACATAATGTGAGTAAGAATCACAGTGAAGGGAAAGAGGTATAAGATAAGTCCTTTGGTTTTAGGGTATGCACATGAAATTGAAAAAATGAATAGAACATGGGTTCAAGGAGGGTATATATTAAAAGTGAATAATCTCCAGAATCTCAACAATATAGAAAACGAGGCTTACAGGCATAATAATGGCCCATGTGGTAGGGTAGTAAATAGTAGCCCAGATTCTTTGGTAATAAAAAAGAAGACATTTTGTGAATAAGTAGTTATCAACAGCTGTCAGTAAAAAGTATATATGTAAGTGGGTGAAATGGGAACCATAGAAGAGTAAGTTTGTAATTGCGTTGGTCATTAAATAGGAGCATTAGACAGATTGGAAGTACAATAGGCCTATTTATGTAAACATGTCTTTATGTGGTTATCTGACCATACAACTGAAAATTGCTCTTTACTTTTTTTAGATATACATATTTTTTCAAATATTATGTCCTGAGGATCCTACGAGCTCTTTCCTCAGTTAACCGTCACTCCCCTCACCACGCGCTCTATTCCATGCACCCATTTTCTACCTTCTACTCACACATTCCATCCTGACAATATGTACAATAGAACCATAACAGCGTAGCATATGAGCCTGGACCATCAGATCAGTTAGTTACATCGTAGTTAGAATATCGCTAAAGGTCGCGAGTTCTACCCATACGGGCCAATTTTTCCCCATGGCCCTTTCTATTATGGCAAGTGCATGGGCTTTGCCTGGCTCTCCTACCCTCAACCTAACTTATCGTGGCACAGAGGGTCGGGGGATGATTTGATATTCGAAGGGAGGCCGTTGGCAGGAGAATTTTCTTACACCTTCAACCTAAGTTGACCTCTGACCTTCCTGGTCAGTGTAACAATACTCCCCCCCGCGTAGCTCCACCGTTGAGGGTCTGCCCTTGAGCCCGAGCTCCTTACAGGTAGATGTTCGAGGCCCTCCTCCACCCGCAGGCTCCTGTCTGTACCTCATCCCTGGTGGTCTAGTGGAAGAGCACCCTGCTCTTCTGCTATTCCGTCTGTGTCCTTTGTTCTGTCTTGCCTCTTTTCTCTTTCTCTTTTCTTTTGCCCTTTTCTCTTTCTTTTGCCTCTTTTCTTTGCCTTTTTTTCTTTTGCCCTTGTCTCTTTCTTTTGCCTCTTTACTCGTTTCTTTGCGTCTTTTCTTTTGCCCTCTCCTCTTTCTTTTGCCCTTTTCTCTTTCCTTTTGCACAGCACCTTCTTCAGCCACACCACTGAACTGCTCTAGACTGACCACCACTGTATCCATTTCTCCTTTAATAAACCCACCACACACAGCATGCATGCTGCCTCTCAAGCAGAATCTGGAACAAACTCTCTGAAGTACACCACTAGACGACACAACAAGAAAGCAAACTGGTTCACCAGTGCACTCCAGGAATCCAAGCACTCCTGCCGATGACTAAAAAAGACTTGGAGAAACAGCAAAACTCCAGAAGCACGCTCCACCTACAAAACAGCCACCACGGCACACTACCAACTCATCAAATCCACAAAAAAGAACTTCCTCCAAGACAGAATCCTCTCCAATGCCCACAACTCCAAGAAACTCTTCGCCATCATACAAGAATTTGCCAAACCCAACAGCAAAACGACGGACGTCCCTGCCTCCCAAGACCTCTGCAAGAGACTCAGCTCCTTCTTTCACCTCAAGATCAAGACGCTCTATGACAAGTTTGATGACCAAGACCTCTGCACCGCCCCAAACCCTACCCCCAGCGACACCACCCAACCGACCCTACTTACCTTGGCCCCACTCACGACAGAAGACACCCTAAAGACCATGAAGAGCATCCACTCCAGAGCACCTTCTGACCACTGCCCGCCGCACATCTTCCACAGGGCCACAGCAGCCATCGCACCCGAGCTACATTGAACCATCAACTGCTCCCTTGAGACCGCCACATTCCCCGACAACTGGAAGCGTGCTGAAGTCAACCCCTACAGAAGAAACCGTCCGCAGACCTGACGGACTTCAAGAACTTCATTCCCATCTTACTGATTCCTTTCGCAGCCAAGGTCACCGAAAAGGCCATCAATACCCAGCAAGTACACTTCATCCAAGCCAACAACATCCTAGAAACCTCTTATTCCGGATTCTGCAGCAACGAGAGCACAGAGACCGCCCTCCTGGCCACCACAGATGACATCCCCAATCTCCTCGACCAGGGCAGCACTCATCCTCCTGGACCTATCCGCAGCCTTCAACACCATTTCCCACCGCACACCAGCCACCAGACTCCACAATGTCGGCATCCAAGGAAAGGCCCTAGACTGGTTACGCTCATTCTTCACAGGCAGAACACAAAGACTAAGACTCTCAGAACCGACAGAGATCGAATGCGGAGTACCCCAAGGATCCGCCCTCAGCCCTACCCTCTTCAAAGTCTACATGGCCCCCCTCGCAACCATCATCAGAAACCACGGGCTCAACATCGTCTCTTATGCCGATAGCACCCAGCTCATCCTCTCCCTTATCAAAGAACCCGACATCATCAGGCACAACTTCCAAGAAGGGATGAAAGCTGTTGCAACCTGGATGAAGAACAGCTGCCTGACACTCAACTCGGAGAAAACAAAAGTCCTCATCCTCGGCTCCACCACCTCCGCATGGGACGACACCTGGTGGCTCCCTGACCTCGGAAACCCACCCACACTGACGGCCCATGCACGTAATTGCGGTATCATACTGGACTCAACGCTCACTATGAATTGCCAGATCAACGCCGTCTCCTCTGCATGCTTCAACACCCTCTGCATTCTACGTAAGACATTCAAGCGGATCCCCCCATGACTCCAGGAAAACGGTCACTCACACACTCGTTACCAGCAGACTGGACTACAGCAATGCCTTTTACTCTGGAATCAACAATCAACAAAAAACTCCTCTGCAAACACCGGACCGTCCAGAACGCTGCAGCTAGACTAAGCCTTGCTATCTCACGGCACAATCACATCACCCAACACCTCTGCATCCTCCTCTGGCCCATCGAAAGAAGAATAACTTTCAAGCTGATTACGCACACCTACAAGGCCCTCCACAACATCGGACCTCAATATCTCACAACCGCCTCTCCTTCCATGGCCCCCATGAGAAACCTCCGCTCAGCCGACCTCTCCCTAGCCACCGTCCCACGCTTCTACAGGACCAGAGAGTGTGAAAGGTCCTTCTCCTAACGCGCAGCCAAGACCTGGAACGATCTCCCCTTCACCTTCGGCAAAGTCTGACACTGCACCATTTAAAAACAAAAAACTCCAGACCTGGCTCTTTGAATTGTCCCAATGGAGCTGGTCACACCCACCCCTCAGCACCTTTTGTGAGTAGTGGGCTCTACACACCCCTGATTGTTTGATTGAGTGATTGAAGAAGGTGGGGTGAACCAACTTAATACCACCGAGTCGCTGGGTTGACAACTTGTGATGAAATTTGTATTCTCTGTGAATATGTGGAAATCGACAATAATTACCGTTAGGATGAGCTGAAGCCATCTTGGTTGTGGCATTGATTTTGTTAGCCTTGTGATTCTTCCGTCTTCACTGTTGCCTGCTTTTCTATTCTGCTTGCATCATCAGCTTTAGTTAACTCCTTCTATTCTAAGCTCAAGCAATGTATATGTGCTGAGAAAAGGCCTGTAGCAGCAAGAATGCACCTGACTAAAGACATAACTGTCAACTGTGTCTTGCAACTGTAAACAGTTCTGTTTCCCCTCCCACTTTGCTGACTAAGTGATATTCATCTGCCCATGTTTGTCGATAACTATTTCTCTGTAGGCCTGTACCTTCTATTTGAGTCTCCATGCTTACTCTGCAACAAAGTTTGTGTAAAAGGCCCAAGGCCTCTGTATTCCATGTACTACCTCAGACAGCATTCGAGAGTGCTGTGTAGACGTAGCCCCACTCATGAGTGATTAATAAACTTTTTATTTGAATTCCAGCTTCAGTGTAATCTCTATTTTGTTGGTCTAAGGACCCGTGGACATAGATAAGGGTGACCCCTGCACCAGTGAGCCCCTAAAAAGGCACATTTCCACAAATATACGGTCATTATTAGTTCTTTGACTATATAGATCAGAGCAATTCCTTTATTTAATAAGAAACCTGTGTTATGCAATATCGATATACTTTGGCGATGATATTTTACACATATTATGAATATTGGTTTTAAAAACATGTTTTAGAATAATATTGTATTATATCAATGAAATATTGTATACACAATGTTTTAACTATGAGAGTTATGTAAACGTTTGATTATATATGAATAAACTAGACATTTTTACATTAAACAGCGTTCAGTGTCAAGATAGTGTAGTGCATGAATGTCCTTTAGGACATATACTAGTACATGGTGTTGACAGTGAGAGTGTGTGACACAAAAGGGATACTTTCTTGTTTTAATTCATGTTTTCATCATTGCATCACTGCTTAGTTGGTAACTGAAACTTACTTGATTGGCCTGGAAATTGTGTGATACTATTGTCAGCAGAAAATGCTTTGTCCACAGACGTGCCATCTTTAGAAGATGTGTCCATCATTTTGTGCATCACTGAGAAAAGAGAAACGAAGAGTCATTAAACACTTAAACTGTTAAGCAAATGTTTTGCATATTTCTCCATTGGTATATATCTATGTTTCTCACAGTAAAAATCAAGGGTTAAGGTGATATTGTACAACCTTTGAATTTCCCCAGTTCTAGTTTAATAATTAACTATAACGTGCACCCTGTCATGCATTTCTTATGATCTCACATCTTATATCACTGATGATGTATTAAATAACATCATTGGCTGTCCCATAACACCGATTTTAGGACAAATCAATTCACTGACATACTATCTGTTAGGAGAGTTGACTGGTTGAGAAAGTCACACAAGAATAAAAGTGGTGATTGTGTGGTAGTGAACTATAAAAAACAATATTGGCAGAACGTCTAATTAAGAGTGGTTCCAAATTGTGCTGGGTGGGCGCTGAGGCATGTATTGATATTGCCCCATTGTGGTCCTTCTACATCCCCAACATTCAACCAGATAGTGGAGTTCCCCTAGGTGGAACTTTTTTACAAGGCAGGATAGTAGCTCCTTTTCTAGTTAGAAATAGGTTCCAGCCACTGAACTAGAAAGCAACAACTGACGTTATGGGTACAAGAGCCTCAATGTCACCCGTTTCCAAAGTGGCGCCTGTTCTTTCAGAGCCACTCCAAGGATTAAACAGGGCCAACGCAAGTAAAGGGGGGGAGAGACCCAGAGAGAGTATCCCCACTTCAATATACATAATTTCCATGGAGACGGAATTTTCATTGTCTGAATATTCATCCACTGGCACCACCGCTGTTTCGCATCTCCCTTGTGCCCATTTTCATGCCCATTCTCTTACCTGCGATCACCTCAATAGCAGGGTAGTTGTCATCAGATATTCCTGCCAAGTCCATTGTAGTAACTCTAGTTGAAGAATCCACAACATTACTGTTGTTGTGGAATATCGCAGCACTCAAAGGGAAAACCATGGATCCCGAGTGGCGGTCATTTATTGATATCCATGACATACCTATAATGCAGGAAACATGGGCACGGGTAAATTGTTTTAGGTCAGGGTATTGTAACTATAGCACAGAAGCCATTCCGCCTAAAGCTGGACGCCTTCTGGTGGCCTTATTGTATGGGTTAAGAATTCCATGGGCCTAACTGTTAAAGCATTAGCAACAGGTAGCAACTATATTCTGGGTCTCTCTTTAAGAAGCTGCAAAGGAACCCAGGTTGACTTATACAATGTTTATAATCGGTCATCTTCTCGCAATAAGGAATCTCTCATGCTACATCAATAGGCATGCCTGTTGTCCTCGAGAGATGTTCGATGTCCGTTGGTTATCGATGGTGACTTCAATGTCACCTTTGAGCCACTGGATGGCTTATCATCTGTCTTTAGCTTGAAAGGAAAGGCCAGAGGCATTCCTCCTTTTGAGATTAATTCCCTTTCCTCTTGGCCAGTGGCAGCAATGCAACTCTTCATACTACCATCAAATCATGGTATTTGTACATGCAATGTGGGGCTTCCATCAGATCTAACGTGCACTCACACATTTTCATGGTGTCCCATCCACAGCAGAATTGAATATGTCCTACGGGATCAAGAGCTATGGCATCTAGCAGTTGATTTTGAAGCATTCCCTCACACCGATAGTCAGCATAACACCCTGGGCTTAAACTGGGTGGCTCCTCCTGGAATTTCAACCTTTTGGGTCAGAAGTCTGACACCCTGGACATGACCTTCCTTGTTGGGATTTACAAAGCATTCATTGAGATACTTTATCCTCTCATTGATCATTCAGGGGAAGGGTTGCTATTAGATTACCATCCCACCCTGATAAGTGCTCTAAAGTCTAAGGCTGAAGAGAGTAAAATATTTTTACACACGGGCAGCCTCCGTTTCGGTATAATAAAGAGTGCCTTCAGGCAGAGTGCACAATAATTGAGGCTGTCAAAAGGGTAGATTATGAGGCAGTCCAGGTAGCCTGATCAAATTACAAACATCTGACCTCTAGCACTAAACAAAATTGGGTGGATGCGAATTGGCAAGCCCTAGTTGAGGCATTCAGTAAAACGATTCGCAGACGTTCTGCCATACATATTCTCATGGCTGCCCGTGTTCTATTAGGACATTACAATTGTGAATACAACTCCAACAATGGGTTGATCACTTTTCAAACATTTATGCTCTTCCAAACAAAGGCTTGTACACCTCTGAACACCAACCCTGGGAACAGGAAACTGTCTGTCAGACCCCCAGATCCCCCCACCTCCGCTGCAGTTGTCTCTCAATCAAACCCTTAGAGGAATTGCGGACATGCCCTCTGGAAAGACTCCAGGTCCTGACAGAATTCCAGGGGACCTGTTTCTGCCAGAACCTCAGGTGGGGCCCTTACATCAACAAACTATCAAATGATATACTGGCAGGCAGACAGATCCCAGAATCCTGAAATATTGCTGAGATCATTTCAATTTTTAAAAATGGTGATAGAGGTTCCCCAAACAACTACCAGCTCATTAGTCTTTTAAATAATTTGCAGAAGATCTTTTGCTGTCAGATCCTGTCTAGAATACAGGTCTGGGTGGATGAGGCAGGCATCTTGACACATTTCCAGGTGGGTTTCTGCTCTAGAGTCAGTACAGTGGACCAGTGCAGTGTGGAGTAAGGGAGGTGTGTGTACTGGAGCGCACGCTTTTTCCACTATACATAAATGGTGTGATTTCTTTTTTTGGCGAGTGCATAAACGAATCCCTCAAACTAGTTGGTTGCTCCACCTCAGCGCTCCTATTTGCAGACGACACACTTCTGCTTTCCCATACTTCATCTGGGCTCCAAAATCTTCTGAATAAATTTCAGGAGTTTTGTTTCATCCGTGGGCTGGAGGTGAAATACCCTTCTTGAACCTGTTTTCTATTTATTTTTTTAATTTATGTACATGCTTTTAAACCAAAGGACTTGTCTTATACCGCTTTCCCTTCACTGTGATTCTTACTCACATTATGTGGGAATCGTGCTGGTTTTTCTCTCTACAGGCACCTGATGAAAAGAGGGCAGTAAAGAGAGGGAGTGTGATATCCCGCTAAAAATATTTGTAATACTAAAAGATTAGTACCATACCTGGGGTAAGTTTATGTTGTTAACTCTCCATATGTTATGAATTATTAGATATTAAAAAGAGGATTTAGGTAATACAGTGATGTTTCTTTGTAGATATAAAACCAAAACGATTCCCACATAATGTGAGTAAGAATCACAGTGAAGGGAAAGAGGTATAAGATAAGTCCTTTGGTTTTACGTTATGTACATGAAATTGAAAAAATGAATAGAAAATGGGTTCAAGGAGGGTATATATTAAAAGTGAATAATCTCCAGAATCTCAACAATATAGAAAACGAGGATTACAGGAAGAATAATGGCCCATGTGGCAGGGTAGTAAATAGCAGCTCAGATTCTTTGGCAATAAACAAGAAGACATTTTGCGTAAGTAGTAGTTATCAACAGCCGTCAGTGAAAAGTATATATGTAAGTGGGTGAAATGGGAACCATAGAAGAGTAAGTTTGTAATTGCGTTAGTCATTTAATAGGAGCATTAGACAGATTGGAAATACAATAGGCCTGTTTATGTAAACATGTCTTTATGTGGTTATCTGACCATACAATTGAAAATTGCTCTTTATTTTTTTAGATATACATATTTTTTCAAATATTATGTCCTGAGGATCCTACGAGCTCTTTCCTCAGTTAACTGTCGCTCCCCTCACCAAGCGCTCCACTCCATGCACCCATTTTCTACCTTCTACTCACACATTCCATCCTGACAATATCTACATTAGAACCATAACAGCGTAGCATGTGAGCCCGGACCGTCAGATCAGTCAGTTACATCGTAGTCAGAATATCGCTAAAGTTCGCGAGTTCTACCCATACGGGCCAATTTTTCCCCATGGCCCTTTCTATTATGGCAAGTGCATGGGCTTTGCCTCGCTCTCCTACCCTCAACCTAACTTATCGTGGCACAGAGGGTCGGGGGAAGATTTGACATTCGAAGGGAGGCCGTTGGGAGGAGAATTTTCTTACACCTTCAACCTGAGTTGACCTCTGACCTTCCTGGTCAGTGTAACCGTACTGCCCCCCCGCACAGCTCCACCGTTGAGGGTCTGCCCTTGAACCTGAGCTCCTACAGGTAGATGTTCGAGGCCCTCCTCCACCCGCAGGCTCCTGTCTGTACCTCATCCCTGGTGGGCTAGTGGAAGAGCACCCTGCTCTTCTGCTATTCCGTCTGTGTCCTCTGTTCTGTCTTGCCTCTTTTCTCTCTTTTCTTTTGCCCTTTTCTCTTTCTTTTGCCTCTTTTCTTTGCCTTTTTTCTTTTGCCCTTGTCTCTTTCTTTTGCCTCTTTACTCGTTTCTTTGCGTCTTTTCTTTTGCCCTCTTCTCTTTCTTTTGCCCTTTTCTCTTTCCTTTTGCACAGAATCTTCTTCAGCCACACCACTGAACTGCTCTAGACTGACCACCACTGTATCCATTTCTCCTTTAGTAAACCCACCACACACAAGCATGCATGCTGCCTCTCAAGCAGAATCTGGAACAAAGTCTCTGAAGAACACCTCACATCTGCCCTCACCTGCTCTCGACTCCCAACTACCACAGATGCCAACAACGTAGCAAGAAACCTCAACTAACAGATCAACAACTGCACCAACACACTCGCCCCCCTCCAGTACACCACTAGACAACACAACAAGAAAGCAAAATGGTTCACCAGTACACTCCAGGAATCCAAGCGCTCCTGACGATGACTGAAAAAGACGTGGAGAAACAGCAAAACTCCGGAAGCACGCTCCGCCTACAAAACAGCCACCACAACACACTACCAACTCATCAAATCCACAAAAAAGAACTTCCTCCAAGACAGAATCCTCTCTAATGCCCACAACTCCAAGAAACTCTTCGCCATCATACATGAATTTGCCAAACCCAACAGCAAAACAACGGACATCCCTCCCTCCCAAGACCTCTGCAAGAGACTCAGCTCCTGCGTTCACCTCAAGATCAAGACGCTCTATGACAAGTTTGATGACCAAGACCTCTGCACCGCCCCAACTCCTACCCCCAGTGACGCCACCCAACCGACCCTACTTACCTTGTCCCCACTCACGATAGAAGACACCCTAAAGACCATGAAGAGCATCCACTCCGGAGCACCTTCTGACCCCTGCCCGCCGCACATCTTCCACAGGGCCACCGCAGCAATCGCACCTGAGCTACATTGAACCATCAACTGCTCCCTTGAGACCGCCACATTCCCCGACAACTGGAAGCGTGCTGAAGTCAACCCCTACTGAAGAAACCGTCTGCAGACCTGACGGACTTCAAGAACTTCAGGCCCATCTTACTGATTCCTTTTGCAGCCAAGGTCACCGAAAAGGCCATCAACACCCAGCTAGTACACTTTATCCAAGCCAACAACATCCTAGAAACCTCTTATTCCGGATTCTGCAGCAACGAGAGCACAGAGACCGCCCTCCTGGCCACCACAGATGACATCCCCAATCTCCTTGACCAGGGCCAAACAGAAGCACTCATCCTCCTGGACCTATCCGCAGCCTTCAACACCGTTTCCCACCACACACCAGCCAGCCACCAGACTCCACGATGTCGGCATCCAAGGAAAGGCCCTAGACTGGTTATGCTCATTCTTCACAGGCAGAACACAGAGAATAAGATCCCGCCCTTCCTCTCAGAACCGACAGAGATCGGATGCGGAGTACCCCAAGGATCCTCCCTCAGCCCTACCCTCTTCAAAGTCTACATGACCCCCTCGCAACCATCATCAGAAACCACGGGCTCAACATCGTCTCCTATGCCGATAGCACCCAGCTCATCCTCTCCCTTATCAAGGAACCCGACATCATCAGGCACAACTTCCAAGAAGAGATGAAAGCTGTTGCAACCTGGATGAAGAACACCTGCCTGGCACTCAACTCGGAGAAAACAAAAGTCCTCATCCTCGGCTTCACCACCTCCGCATGGGATGACACCTGGTGGCTCCCTGACCTCGGAAACCCACCCACCCTGTCGGCCCATGAACGTAATCGTGGAATCATACTGGACTCAACGTTCACTATGAATTGCCAGATCAACGCCGTCTCCTCTGCATGCTTCAACACCCTCCACATTCTACATAAGACATTCAAGTGGATCCCCCCATGACTCCAGGAAAACGGTCACTCACACACTCGTTACCAGCAGACTGGACTACAGCAATGCCTTTTACGCTAGAATCAACAATCAACAAAAAACTCCTCTGCAAACTCCAGACCGTCCAGAACGCTGCAGCAAGACTAAGCCTTGCTATTCCATGGCACAATCACATCACCCAACACCTCTGCAGCCTCCTCTGGCCCATCGAAAGAAGAATAACTTTCAAGCTGATTACGCACACCTACAAGGCCCTGCACAACATGGACCTCAATATCTCACAACCGCCTCTCCTTCCATGGCCCCCATGAGAAACCTCCGCTCACCCGACCTCTCCCTAGCCACCGTCCCACGCTTCTACAGGACCAGAGAGTGTGGAAGGTCCTTCTCCTAACTCACAGCCAAGACCTGGAACGATCTCCCCTTCACCTTCGGCGAAGTCCGACACTGCACCATTTAAAAAAAAACCTCAAGACCTGGCTCTTCGAAAATCCCAATGGAGCTGCTCACACCCACCCCTCAGCACCTTGAGTGAGTAGAGGGCTCTACAAACCCCTGATTGTTTGATTGATAATACCACTGAGTCGCTGGGTTGACAACTTGTGATGAAATTTGTATTCTCTGTGAATATGTGGAAATTGACAATAATTACCGTTAGGATGAGCTGAAGCCATCTTGGATGTGGCATCGATTTTGTTAGCCTTGTGATTCTTCCGTCTTCACTGTTGCCTGCTTTTCTATTCTGCTTGCGTCATCAGCTTTAGTTAACTTCTTCTAGTCTAAGCTCAAGCAATGTATATGTGCTGAGAAAAGGCCTGTAGATGCAAGAATGCACCTGACTAAAGACATAACCGTCAACTGTGTCTTGCAACTGTAAGCAATTCTGCTTCCCCTCCCACTTTGCTGACTAAGTGATATTCATCTGCCCATGTTTGTCGATAACTATTTCTGTGTAGGCCTGTACCTTCTATTTGAGTCTCCATGCTTACTCTGCAACAAAGTTTGTATAAAAGGCCCATGGCCTCTGTATTCCATGTACTACCTCAGACAGCACTCAAGAGTGCTGAGTAGACGTAATCCCACTCATGAGTGATTAATAAACTTGTTATTTGAATTCCAGCTTCAGTGCCAATCTCTATTTTGTTGGTCTAAGGATTCGCGGACATAGATAAGGGTGACCCCTGCACCAGTGTGCCCCTAAAAAGGCACATTTCCACAAATATACGGTCATTATTAGTTCTTTGACTATATAGATCAGAGCAATTCCTTTTTTTAATAAGAAACCTGTGTTATGCAATATCGAGATACTTTGGTGATCATATTTTGCACATAGTATGAATATTGGTTTTAAAAACATGTTTTAGAATAATATTGTATTATATCAATGAAATATTGTATACACAATGTTTTAACTATGAGAGTTATGTAAAGGTTTGATTATATATAAATAAACTAGACATTTTTACATTAAACAGCGTTCAGTGTCAAGATAGCGTAGTGCATGAATGTCCTTTAGGAATATAAAGCATATACTAGTACATGGTGTTGACAGTGAGAGTGTGTGACACAAAATGGATACTTTCTTGTTTTAATTCATGTTTTCATCATTGCATCACTGCTTAGTTGGTTACTGAAACTTACTTGATTGGTCTGGAAATTGTGTGATACTATTGTCAGCAGAAAATGCTTTGTCCACAGATGTGCCATCTTTAGAAGATGTGTTCATCATTTTGTGCATCACTGTGAAAAGAGAAACGAAGAGTCATTAAACACTTAAACTGTTAAGCAAATGTTTTGCATATTTCTCCATTGGTATATATCTATGTTTCTCACAGTAAAAATCAAGGGTTAAGGTGATATTGTACAACCACTGAATTTCCCCAGTTCTAGTTTAGTAATTAAGTATAACGTGCGCCCTGTCATGCATTTCTTATGATCTTACATCTTATATCACTGATGATGTGTTAAATAACATCATTGGCTGTCCCGTAACACTGATTTTAGGACAAATTAATTCACTGACAAACTATCTGTTAGGAGAGTTGACTGGTTGAGATAGTCACACAAGAATAAAAGTGGTGATTGTGTGGTTGTGAACTATAAAAATCCAATATTGGCAGAACGTCTAATTTAGAGTGGTTCCAAAGTGTGCTGGGTGGGCGCTGAGGCATGTATTGATATTGCCCCATTGTGGTCCTTCTACATCCCCAACATTCACCCAGATAGTGGAGTTCCCCTAGGTGGAACCTTTTTACAAGGCAGTATAGCAGCTCCTTTTCTAGTTAGAAATAGGTTCCAGCCACTGAACTAGAAAGCAACAACTGACGTTATGGGTAAAAGAGCCTCCATGTCACCTGTTTCCAAAGTGGCGCCTGTTCTTTCAGAGCCACTCCAAGGATTAAACAGGGCCAACGCAGGTAATGGGGGGGGGGAGACCCAGAGAGAGTATCCCCACTTCAATATACATAATCTCCCTTGTGCCCATTTTCATGCCCATTCTCTTACCTGCGATCACCTCAATAGCAGGGTAGTTGTCATCAGATATTCTTTGCAAGTCCATTGTAGTAACTCTAGTTGAAGAATCCACAACATTACTGTTGTTGTGGAATATCGCAGCGCTGAAGGGGAAAACCATGGATCCCGAGTTGCGGTCATTTATTATTTTTTAGCACAAAAGCCATTCCATCCAAAGCTGGATGCCCTTCTGGTGACCTTATTGTATGGGTTAAGAATTCCATGGGCCTAACTGTTAAAGCATTAGCAACAGGTAGCAACTATATTGTGGGTCTCCCTTTAAGAAGCTGCAAAGGAACCCAGGTTGACTTATACAATGTTTATAATCGGTCATCTTCTCGCTATAAGGAATCTCCCACAGAACATCAATTGGCATGCCTGTTGTCCTCGAGAGATGTTCGATGTCCGTTGGTTATCGATGGTGAGTTCAATGTCACCTTTGAGACACTGGATGGCTTATCATCTGTCTTTAGCTTGAAAGGAAATGCCAGAGGCATTCCTCCTTTTGAGATTAATTCTCTTTCCTCTTGGCCAGTGGCAGCAATGCAACTCTTCATACTACCATTAAATCATGGTTTTTGTACATGCAATGTGGGGCTTCCATCAGATCTAACGTGCACTCACACATTTTCATGGTGTCCCATCCACAGCAGAATTGATTATGTCCTAAGGGATCAAGAGCTATGGCCAAGTCAAGTCAAGTCAAATGATCTTTATTCGGATATATTAAAAACATCCATAAAAGTACATATAAATCACAACAATCATCCCTATAAACAATAAAAACAGCATTTGGTGGCTATAATATATACAATGGGGCAACCGTTGGTGCAAATATGCAATGTGCAAGTGATACAGAGGTAGTTCAGGCTAAACAAACCATGTTCATTATTGCTCACAATCAAACAGCAAAAGGTAAAAGAGAAAAACGAATAACTCTAAAAGTTGCATCCATAAAAATACATGTAAGTCACAACAATCATCCAGATAAGACAATAAAAACAGGCATTATTAACCATAGCATGTACAGAGGAACAACCACTGTGCAAAAAGTGCAATGTGCAAATGGTGCAGAGAAATAATGCAGCCTTATCAGGCCATATTCATTGATGTGCGGGAACGGACAGCAGTTTGGAGAAAACGACTAACTCTAAAAATTACATCATCTGAGCTTAACATCAATAAATCTCTAAAAGCTACGTTGAAATCCTTCAAAGCACTATCTCTAAAGTATGGAATTAGGAAATGTTTGGTATATTTTACATAAAAACCACAGAAGAGTGTAAAATGTAACAGACTTTGTTTACCACCTAGGTTACAGGGACTACTTAAATTTACCCAAATTTTTGATATAGCCTAAGGGGAAACAAAGTAAATTTACCACACTTCCGTCCCTGAACCGAAACAGCAAGCTCCTATTCCATCTACCCAGTTTCTTGCGCAGGTAACCCTGGGGCATATTATGGGGCCTACCACATGGTTCCTGAATGGGGATGTACCTGAGGATAGCTGGCTTTACGAACTCCATCTTTTCTCTATTTTCTCGGTACAGGTCGTATAAAGCCCTTTTTACTACGTTCTTATGCATGCGATCTATTGTTTGGGGTGCTGAGAATAGGTGCCCCATTTCCACACTTTCTAAACTCTTCTCCACTGCCCTGAGCCAAGGGATTTGATTGGCCCGCTCGCTTTTTAGGCAGTCTGAGATAATATCACGGGTCAAGGAGGCAGCAGGATTCCGCCATATTTTCAACCAGAACAGAGCGGGTCTTGATTTTATAAAGTCCTCTATATAGGGGAGATTCAATTCTCTATGGCACACGTAGGATGGGGCCGTAATGACCCCCCCCCCAGAGCCTTCCTACAGAATTTATTCCCTTCCGTCTGTATATTTGTACAATTCGAATATCCCCACACCTCAGCGCCATAAGTTCCTGTAGGTAGGCACTGGGTTCTATATATTTGTAAAAGTGGCAGAATGACCTCAGCATGTTTTGGTTGGCGAAGGGTGATTACTGAATTAATAGCTTTACCCAGTTTGTTCCTCCCTCTGGCAACGTGAGGTTGCCAGGATCCGAAGTCAGAAAACAACAGGCCTAAATAAGGGAAAGTGCAAGTGCTATTTAAAACGTTGTTCCCTGACATGATATGGTGAATTTTGTGTTTCTTTGGGCCGTAGGACATTATATAGGATTTTTTAAAATTGGTGCATAAGCCGAGATCGGCCATTTAAGAGACAAAACCTGAGATTAAGGTGCGCAGTGCATTGGGTGTGCGGCCCATAAGGACCGCATCGTCCTGTGGTAAACAAAAATCTTCTTTACCGGACTGAATTTCATACGGGATCTTGAAATAAAATAAAATAGCTCAGAATAACAAGAGGCAGAATCCGTGGTATAAGAGTTTCTAAATGGGCTTTATTCCATCAAAAATGGCCGACTCGAGTCGCGGCCTTCAGGTTCCGTCACCACGAGGGTTCAGGAAGTGAAGTACAATAATTTATTGACAGACATGCATTTTTATAATAAGTACATTACAATGAAACGAATGTAGAAGGCGTAACATTTGATAAGAAAAGTGACAAAACAGGTACGTAATCGAAACTAGGCGTAATAAGGAATAAAAGAAACATGATTGGTTAGGATTATCAGACATAGGTGGATCTATAAGATAATACTTGGCATAGATGCGCGCGCAGCAGCATGACGTGTGATTGACGTGCAACTAGGGGGTGAAGGGGACTTGACATTTAGCTCTACATGTGGAGACGAGAAGTCTGGGGGGTCAAGTCAACCTAATCCCAAATCATATCTAACATCCTATGTTTAAAGAACTATGTTATCCACAAGGAAGGACTCTCGGACAGAATCTAGTCTATACTGACTGTGTGCGTGCACAAACGCCTAAGTGTCTATATGAGATGCGAGGGGCAGAAAACTTTCCATGGCAGCAGGGCTATGAATCACTTGCAGGAGGACGGAAAGGCTGAGTCCTTTGCTTGTGAGCTAAAGGAAATGTTTACCTAAATCACTAGACAGGAATGCATCGGCTGAAGAGCAAAATAGATAATTCGAAGGTGAAATACAGCTTCTTGGCAGGCAGGCGAAAACTGGCCGAGGCAGGCACCGTTAGCTGCACAGGGAGTAGGGCAAAGTTCATGGATACAGATGCGAGCTCAAGCTGAAGCTGTCAAAGACAGAGAGCAGGGAAAGGCTTTGAGGACAGAATCGGGCCTACTTGCCTGAACTGTAAAAATGGAGTAACTTAGCCATATAAAGTCGGTGGCCTTTCATACTTAGGAATCGAATATCCAGCCCATCGATGGCGGATCTGACAGAGAACATGTCGACGGTAGACACACATATGTTTGCGTCTTAGAAACTGGAACTAGAGGGAACATACATGTACTTGTAACATGCATATAGAACCGTTGGGGTCCAAGATAGGGGACATAACTGATCAGGAAAATCCACATTTCCACATTCCCTCCTTGTCCCCTACTTGCCCTTCAAGAGATATCAATCTTCATCATTCCATCGATTTGCTCATGGAGCATCATTTCTTCTTCCTTCTTCTTCCGGCATTTTGAACGAGAACTGTGATATGGAATGCATGATGTGGCACACAGACCACAAATCGCTGGTCCACATTGCAGGCATAAACAACAACTGAAGAGCATAAGAAGGCCAATACCTAGGAAGGATAGAACTCTCCATCCCCAGGCTGATATCACACTCCAAAACCACCCGGACCACGTCCAAGTGCCTGGATTTTCGTGTATCTGGCTTACAATCTTATGAAGGCGTGTTATAGCTTTATATACAGATGGCGAATTTTCTGGTATGAATATGCAGCAGCTGGATCCGATGACCCTGCAAGCTCCGCCCCTATCGGCCAGGATGACGTCAAGGACAAGACGATTCTGGAGAACAACAATTCTCATCACTGATTGTTCCTCTGTCAGATTGCCTAGGGCGGCTATAGTCTCATTTACTACAGCTTCAAGAGTCTTGGTGAGTCTACGTATCAGCTTACTATTTGATATTGTACCTATATAGGGAAAGATACCTTTATTGAAATCTGCATACTTGTCCCATGCCGTCTCAGTATAATCGACAACTGGGAGATCTCTTCGCTCTCTATTGTGTACTAAATGAACATTTCGATAATAATCAGGGGGAGCTAGAAAAACAGGTGGCAGAAGGAATGCTATGTAACAGGTACCATCCCAATCTAGAGGCAAACGCATATATGCAGTCTGACCACATATAAAGTAAGAATGGCGAGAAGCTCTAAATGAAGATTTACCTTGATCACTATATTCTACTGTAGTAACGCATTGGCTATGGCCCATGTGTATGGAACCAACTTTTCTCACACATAATTCACCCTTAACTGGAAATACTGACATAGTGGGCAGAATTAGTTCAACTTCGGATTTGACATTCAAAATCATAAGATTAGGCGTAAAATTACCTAATTTATACACTTCATTTTCTAAATCAGTTCCTGTTCTACTGGGGTGACCCTCCTTATTAGGGTGACAGACTTCGAATAAAACTAGATTCAGATTTCCCCATATCCAATGTTGTTGATAAACTGCTGTGTCTGGGTCTATGGAATTTAATAAACTAAACCATGCTCCACAGGAGCCATTGTGTGTGAACGGATGTGGAAAGAAAGGCAGAACTCCTTTGTTATTCTGATAGGGAGGGAGTCGGCCACACACCCAACAATTGGTGGCATTACTAGTCTGATGGGAATGATGTAACATACTAATGAATGTGTTATTGCGCAGCGCAAGTCTATAGGACAACTCATGTGGGGGGAATTCACTAAAAGAATGTTCATCAGTTATATTGAAAGCACGTTTAGAAACAGGATAATACATATGCAACAATATACTTGCAGTAACTAAAAAACTCAAGAAAAACAAAATTAATAAAGTCACAATACAGTGGTTACGCAGTAATTTACAATAAGCATGTCGTTTCATTATGATTCTGGACTCTACATGATTCAGACCTAAGGGATACATGTCGGGACAGATTCAACCGCTTCACCTTGGAGAGGACTTAAACAATCAAATCGTCCGACAGTTTAGATCTGGACCTGAGTTTCTGCTTGTAAAGTTCGGTGCTACTGGCCTCAGCCAAAGGTAGCTTTGAGTCAATGGGGGAAGACACACGGGGAGTACTGTTTGTGTCAGGAGGAAGTCCATGAAATTTCTTTATATGGCTGGAATGCACCCAGCCTTTTCTCCCTTCGATCTTCACAGCTGTTCTGGTCGTCAGCAGGACCAACTTAGGACGCCTCCACCTTGGCTCCAGTTGGGTTTTCCGATCAAAATTCCTGACGAGAACATAATCGCCGGGAATTACATCATGAGGTTTCACCTCGGTGTTGTCGGGAAAAGCTGCGACTACCTGTGAACGACAAGATTGTAGTGCAGACATCAAGGAAGCCAGGTAATCTGTCAGCATATTACAATCAACATCAGTTATTTTACGGGGTATAGGCGTCCCCCACATATTCGGTGGTCTACCAAAGATCACCTCATAAGGGGATAACCCTGTTCGAGAGTGTGCTACCATCCTCATGTAAAATAGCGCAACTGGTAAAGCTACTATCCAGTCCACACCTTTCTCCTGACATATTTTAGACAGTCTGATTTTTAAAAGTTGATTATGTCGTTCCACGAGACCTGCTGCCTCGGGGTGTCGGACACAGTGGAATTTCCACTGATATCCCAACAAAAGTGAGACATGTTTCATTAATTCGGATGAGAAAGGCTGGCCGTTATCTGAATATACAACACGTGGTAAACCGTACCGTGGGAAGAATTCTCGAACTAGCTGCTTGGCAGTAGTCGGGGCAGTGTAATCTGATACGGGATACGCCTCTGTCCAACGGGAGAGAGCGCAGACAACTACGAGAACATATTTGAATCCTCGACAACGTTCCATCTGAATATAATCCATCTGGAGGACTTCAAAAGGATGGTCAGGAGGCTGAAATCCACCCTGCTCTACGGGAACACTCTTTCCTGGATTAAACTGACAACATATCATACAGGTACGAACCTTTTGTTTAGTTGCTGCTCGTAAATGTTTGTTGAACCAAATGTGCTGAATGCTGTCTAGCATAGCCTTCTCTCCTAAATGTGCTGAACTGTGAACTGTAGCTATAATGGCTTGAACCATGGAATCAGGGAGAAACCATACAGATTTCTCCTTCGTCATCCATCCTTGATCTGTCTGGATCCCTCCTAGTTCAGTCCACTTCTTTATTTCTTCTGCTGTGGCATGTGTCTGTATATCAATTACGTCAAGTGCGGGATCCTTAATTGTCATACACTGTGTTGGTGTCTGAACTATTGGCTTTGTCATGTCTAATGTGCGATTCTGAGCAGTCTGTTTAGCTGTTCTGTCAGCTAAATCATTGCCTTGAGAAATGATATCAGTAACCTTCGTGTGTGCTTTACATTTCATAATCGATATAGCAGTGGGTAGATGTATTGCGTTTAACAAAGCATGAATGAGGGGTCCGTGCTGAATGTGGGCACCATGGGAAGTTAAATAACCTCTCTCTCGCCACAACACGCCGAAGTCGTGTACAACTCCGAATGCATAACGTGAGTCAGTGTATACATTAACTTTCTTATTTGTGGCTTGAATACAGGCTTGTGTTAGAGCAATAAGTTCTGCTGCTTGGGCGGACAAAGTATCTATACAATTTGTCTCAATAACTTCAGTGTCTGTTGTGACTGCATACGCGGCCACTAAATCTCCTGTACTTGTTCTCATGCACGATCCGTCTACATACAACGTCAGGTCTGGATCTAACAACGGAACGTCTGTCAAGTCTTGTCTAGGTTTCGTCTTTATTTCAATGATTTCAACACAATCATGAGCTAGTGGGTCTGTTCCAATTACAGGTAATAGTGTAGCAGGATTCAATGTATTACACCGTCGGATCTCTATGTGTGGTTGAAACAATGTCAATTCATAACCGGTAAGTCTTGCTATGGTCAAGTGTTGTGTTTGTGTTCGGTTCACAAGAACCTCTACTGCATGTGGTACTTGTACTGTCAATGGATGTCCTAATACTATGGCATCGCTTTGTCTGATTGCTAAAGCTGTCGCTGCCACTGATTTCAGACATGCAGGCAAAGCCTGAGCTACGGGATCTAATGTACTGGAAAAATAAGCACATGGCTTGCGTGATCCTGCTTGATCCTGAGTGAGTACTGACAAGGCAGTACCTTCGCGTTCTGTAACAAAGAGTGTAAAATGTTTGCTATAACATGGTGTTGCTAAAACAGGTGCTTGACATAAAGCTTTCTTTAAGCTTTCAAAAGCTTGTGTATGTTCCTGAGTCCAAGGGAGAACAGTCGATGTGGCTGCCTCCTGTGTGGTTAACTGAATGAGTGGTTTTGCTAGAAAAGCGTACTGAGGGATCCACTGCCTACAATATGAAGTGAGGCCTATGAAAGCTCGCACCTCCTTTTGTGTCTGGGGTATTGACATGTTAGCAATTAACTGGATGCGATCTGGTGTAAGCTGCCTTCCCTCCTTGGACAGCGAGTGACCAAGATAAATAACTCGCTGGACACAGAATTGCAGCTTAGAAGGAGACACCTTGTGCCCCTTGTCGGCTAGGAAATGTAAAACTGTCAGAGAAGCTTTTTCACATTCTGGCTCGCTTCTCGCTGTGATCAGCAGATCATCGACATATTGAAGCAGTGCAGTATTGACTGGCATGTGGATACTGTCAAGTTCTCTCTTCAGTGCTTGGCTGTAGATGCTGGGGCTTTCTGTGAATCCTTGGGGAGCGCGTGAGAATTTAAAGCTGCGCCCATTTAAACTGAATCCGAACAAATATTGGCTTTCCGGATCTATTGGGACGCTGAAAAAGGCATTCTTGAGATCGATTACAGTAAAGAATGTTGCTTCGGAATCAATTGCTGTCAACAATGATGATATATCAGGGACCACAGGGAATTGTGGTACAATGCACTTGTTTAG
The DNA here is from genome assembly GCF_964204655.1 of Triturus cristatus. NCBI lineage: Eukaryota > Metazoa > Chordata > Amphibia > Caudata > Salamandridae > Triturus > Triturus cristatus. The sequence continues at coordinate 636,095,895 of NC_140594.1, read as the reverse complement.
TTCACGCAAATCAATAACCAATCGGTACACTGGTGGGGCAGTAGGATCAGTTCGTTTAAGAATCGGAATTATCGGTGAATTACATACATTGGAGTCTGTTTCTACAACTACTCCCTGGACAATCAGCTCATCAATGATTTTCAGCAAAGCCACTACAGCATCATGCGGTAACTTGTATTGTCGCATTCGTGGTAGTACCACTCCTGCTTTCAGGGTGACTCGATAGGGTGTAATGTTCATGCAGCCAACATCCGTAGGGCCTTGTGCCCATAGATGTACTGGTAAAGTCTGTAGTCGGGGATCCATGTCTCTAGACACATAGTGACCTTTAAAATCACGTAAAAACAACCTTACTCCTTCCGGAGAACAACATATTATGGCTCCTAGTGCTTTCAGAGTTTTAATTCCTAACAGATTTTCTGGGCATGATTTAGTAAGCAATAAATCTGTAGTTCGTGTCAAAGGTCCTATCGTAAGTGGTAGAGGCTGTGATACTTCATTAACAATAGGTTTTCCTGAAAAACCAAGGGAAATATTTTGAGAGCCTGAGAGGGGTGCCCCTGGAACTTCACTACGTTTTATGGTTGTTCGACTTGCCCCTGTATCGAGTAAGAATTTTCTATCTTGACCTAATAATTCACTATGTACATAAGGTCCTTCTTGATCTACAGGAATCTCGATAAGCGGTAAGTCAACTTCCCTCTCTAGGCTTGTTCATGCGTAACGCTGATACTCAGGGTATTCATACTGTGCAGTCTGATACATTTGTCGTGTTGTGGTTTGTGTGGCAGTAGCAGGCAACGGCGGTGCAGCTGGCACAAACTGTATGGGTTGCTGTGAGGCTGGCATGGACTGTTGTTGAACTGGCATGGACTGTCCATGCTGCATAGCTCCTTGTTCATTCTGATCTTGTCTAACTAATCGTGGTCTCTCCTTTGCAATACCTGTAGCTATATTACGTTTCAGAACTGGACAATCGTGTACATAATGGCCCAGTTGTTTACAGTAATTGCAGCTTCCTTTTACAGGAACTGCAGAATCACCAGAATGTGTCACACCCTTTTTGTGACCATCTGCTGGTACTGTCTGAGAAACTAGCATTTTCATTTTTGTATCCTTCATGCGTCTATGCTCGTGTTCTTGTTCATCCCTAATTCTATTGTGATGATACTGTAACATTTGTAGCATTTGTGACGGAGTGTTACTTTGCCAGGTACTCTCGAATTTCAATATTCTATTCTTTACTGGAGGCAATGCATTTTCCACTAATTTTGTCACAAATAAATGTGGATATGAGTCACTACTTGCTTTTATACCACTATTTATACCAAAACATTTTTCAAATCGAGCATAATAATCGCTTGTGTCTTCATCTTGCTTTTGTTTGCAGGCTGTGATTGCACCCCAATCTTCCTTTTTTGTAGTTAATAAACGTGGCAGTACCTGTACTAGTAAACCTGGTAACAGTTTAACTTTATCCCCGAGCCCTGAACCTGCAGTTCGGCCCCTTTCTTCCTCTGCTAATGCTGTCCAGTCTATCTTTTGGTCACCCACTTCCCACTCTTTTTCTTTCAGTTTTTCATAAATGCCAGCAGGCAAAAGCACCTTTAATATCGTCATAATATCAGGAAAGGTGTATTCTCCCATCAGTAACATGTCTTTAATTTCTCGGTGGAAACCCGCTGGGTCTTTGTCATGACTAGGTACTACTTTCTTCATTTCCAATAATTCCATTTTTGATATGGGTGTGTAAACAAATACACGGTGAAACTCATTGTCTTCGCCTTTTATTGGGTGCACTTCTCGTAGGGGATTTTGTCTATCTATATAGTACGGCGCTCTTTCTCTGCGGGGCAGCGAGAGAGAATCCGGACTTACAAAAAGGACATACTGCTTACGTGACACTAATATCTCTTTAATTAGCTTGTTACTAGAACCTCTCCATCTGTTTGTGAGTAGTTCCGTTAATATATCAGGTAAAGGACCAGGGTCAGCATGTTGGCTCTTATATAATATGAGGAGTTGCTGAATCATATAGATTCCAGCTAAACGTTGTTCATCTGTACTGAGATTAAAAAACGTGTGTGCTACGGTCTCATCACCGTATTTTTCAGGACTGTCAATCCAGTGAACGGCTGATCTGGCTAACTCTTGCTCATCCATGGAATCGAGGAAGTGGTAACCCCTTCGTTCTCGTAATATTTTATCTGCGGCTTGAAACGAATGTTCAGGAGACTTCAGATTTATTATAGGCGTCGGATACGTTCTGCTATTATTTGGGCATACTGAGTGTATGGGATCAGAAAAACATCTAGTATTTTCACAGGATCTTCCTCTGCCTACATAAGCTATGGTCTCTGACTGTCTTGCGGAATTCCCTGATTCGGACATTTCATCTTGCTCAAACTCGTCTGTTCCCAATCTCTCTTCATGAATACGCTCTATTTCTTTACGGATTTTTCGGCACATGGCTATTATACAATTTTGCTTATCGTGTCTCCCTTCTGATATATTCTGACTCCATTTTGTAAGAATAAGCATTGCATTCGGGTCTACCCCCGGGCGGTCTTGATTTCTGATCACACAGTTTATGAGGAAACGTAACAGTTCCCCCTGTATTTCTACTTTCTGGAATTCCATAGCTCTGTTAATACATCCTGGATCTCGTCCTGTTTGAACAAAATGATATATGTTATCTAGATGCGTAGTCATTCCTGGTAACCTTGCTAAATATTCTGCGGCTCGCCTGATACGTAATGATGCCAGGACCATTTCGTCCTCTTTACCAACCACTGGGTCATATCTACAATTTACAAGGAGTTCCTTAAGCGTACGTTCACTTACGAATTTAGGTGTACGTGAATGTGCTGACTCTTGAAAAACAAGTTTATTTATTCTGGGTGGTGTAAAGGTAATGCTAGCACCTCCCGTGGCCCCATCTGGGGCGTCGGGTGTGAATGGGTTCGTTGAACGTGACACAGCAACTATGGGTGTCGATACCCCTGTAGAATCGACTGCGGAGACAGATGCGGAAACAGATGTGCTTGCTGACGCTTGCGTCGGGACTTGCTGTTGCACGGGGACAGATACCTGATCCTGACGTTGAACCCCTACACCAGACGGTCTATGTGGTGCGGCGTTAGCATATTCGGGAGCTGCGTCGTCTAGATATGAGGAAAGAAAAACATCTTCTGCGGTTCTGGGATGCCCCTTTGGATGTACCTTAATTGGAAATAATGGGGGTGGCAAGTCTTTTGGCATTTCTGGAGCAGCCTTAGGTAGTCCTTCGGCTAGAAGGGGATACATACCATTCATAAGAGCATTTCTTTGTCTATTTACTTGTTCTGATTTCACTCGGATACCTTCCTCAATTAATAGACTTTCTTGAGCTTTATTTGAACTTTCTTTACTCCTCTCTTCTTGTCTACGTGCTTTTTCTGTTCGTCTATGAGATTCTTTACGCCATAACTCAACAGCGTCTTTCTGTGACTGTCTGACCTTTCTTTTCCATAACTCTTCCTCCACTTTCATGATGCACTCTGCATCCCAGGTTCCCGCTACGGGCCACCTTTGACTTTCCGGCAATCCCTTGGTATAGTCTACCCATAGATCAAGAAACAATATGGCATCTAAGCCATGCTTATGGTACATAAAATGCCCTGGAGTGTCCCTAGGAGGAATAGGAACTGCTTCTTCAAGCACCCCTTTTCTGGTAGTAATCTGTCTTAACTTCGAGAAGAGCGGCATATTGACAACTGATCTGATACTTACTCTTGAACTCACTTAATACGAAAAACACAATAATGAACAGTGAACAATGAACACTCATTCATACCACAATATTTGAACACTTTAAACATTAAACATTAAACATTTTAACAACGACCGACAATGATGACAGTCTGCCTAACTAATCACCACGCTGAATTCTTGACAATAACTGCATACTTCGGAATACTTGATATACTGCTAAACAGTACATATACACTGCTAAACAGTGCAGACCGGATTTGTGTACCCAAATCCGTCTTGACCGGCACAACCTATGTGCGCGTCAACACGCCTCCCCGGCGATGGTACTCACCGAGTAGCTCCTTGAAACGGAAGGCCTCAGAGAATGGACAGGACTCGATGACTGCGGACAGCGGACCCTCTGGACATCGGGATTTCGAAATAACTGGTGGGCCTCTGTATACCTCGGATCTTGCTCTCTCAGCTAGGCTCTGGTCGGGATACTTCGCACTTCTCACCGCCTCGTCTGGGTTGATCGCAGCCTCAGTCGCCCCCGCTTGACCGGAGGGAGCTTACAGGAAATCCTGCTGGTACGCGTTTATGGTCCGTCCAGCTGTGGCAGGAGACCGGGCCTGCAACGCACCGCCGGCGCGTGAGATGAGAAAGTGTCCCTGTTCGGGCGCCATTATGTGGTAAACAAAAATCTTCTTTACCGGACTGAATTTCATACGGGATCTTGAAATAAAATAAAATAGCTCAGAATAACAAGAGGCAGAATCCGTGGTATAAGAGTTTCTAAATGGGCTTTATTCCATCAAAAATGGCCGACTCGAGTCGCGGCCTTCAGGTTCCGTCACCACGAGGGTTCAGGAAGTGAAGTACAATAATTTATTGACAGACATGCATTTTTATAATAAGTACATTACAATGAAACGAATGTAGAAGGCGTAACATTTGATAAGAAAAGTGACAAAACAGGTACGTAATCGAAACTAGGCGTAATAAGGAATAAAAGAAACATGATTGGTTAGGATTATCAGACATAGGTGGATCTATAAGATAATACTTGGCATAGATGCGCGCGCAGCAGCATGACGTGTGATTGACGTGCAACTAGGGGGTGAAGGGGACTTGACATTTAGCTCTACATGTGGAGACGAGAAGTCTGGGGGGTCAAGTCAACCTAATCCCAAATCATATCTAACATCCTATGTTTAAAGAACTATGTTATCCACAAGGAAGGACTCTCGGACAGAATCTAGTCTATACTGACTGTGTGCGTGCACAAACGCCTAAGTGTCTATATGAGATGCGAGGGGCAGAAAACTTTCCATGGCAGCAGGGCTATGAATCACTTGCAGGAGGACGGAAAGGCTGAGTCCTTTGCTTGTGAGCTAAAGGAAATGTTTACCTAAATCACTAGACAGGAATGCATCGGCTGAAGAGCAAAATAGATAATTCGAAGGTGAAATACAGCTTCTTGGCAGGCAGGCGAAAACTGGCCGAGGCAGGCACCGTTAGCTGCACAGGGAGTAGGGCAAAGTTCATGGATACAGATGCGAGCTCAAGCTGAAGCTGTCAAAGACAGAGAGCAGGGAAAGGCTTTGAGGACAGAATCGGGCCTACTTGCCTGAACTGTAAAAATGGAGTAACTTAGCCATATAAAGTCGGTGGCCTTTCATACTTAGGAATCGAATATCCAGCCCATCGATGGCGGATCTGACAGAGAACATGTCGACGGTAGACACACATATGTTTGCGTCTTAGAAACTGGAACTAGAGGGAACATACATGTACTTGTAACATGCATATAGAACCGTTGGGGTCCAAGATAGGGGACATAACTGATCAGGAAAATCCACATTTCCACAGTCCGCATAAAGAAGTGCAGGAAGTGGGTTACCATTGATGAGCGGGACATTGGTAGTTAGTTTGCCCAGGGATGTGCTTAGATCATTTATGTATAAAATAAAAAGCAGGGGGGCCAAGACGCAGCCTTGTCTTACCCCCCTGCCAATTAAAATCTCACCCGAGACCTCACCGTCATTGTTTATTCGAACACAAGCTTTTAAATCACTGTGTAGGTGGCCAAGAAGTGGACCAATGGTTCATCTAAGCCATAACTCAACAGAACTGACCATAAACGGGAGCGATTTACAAAATCAAAAGCAGAACTTAAATCCATGAAACCTAAATAAAGTGGAGATTTTTTAGCTATGGTGTATTTTGCTAATACTAAATTTAAATTTAGGCATTGCTCCACGGTCCCTACATTGCTTCTGAAGCCTAGCTGGCATGGATGTAAAATCTTGTTTTCTTCGGCCCAATTACTGATCTTATTAAAAATAACCCTGCCCAAAATCTTCAAAGTGTTATCGATTAACGATATTGGGCGATAACTGCCAGGGTCAAGTCTGTTACCTTTTTTAAAAATTGGTACGATGATGGAATTGGACCAAGAAACTGGAAGTAGGGTATTAGATAGATTGTTAAAAACGTTGCACAGTAAAGGTGACCAAAAGTCAGGCTCTGATTTAATTAAGTCGATGGATAGTCCATCGGGCCAGGAGCCTTATTCCCTGCACTTTGTAAAATGGCATCCTCCACCTCCATTATGGAAATGTTCGGTAACATAAGGGGCTGAAGATTTACCATAAGAGGGGTCGGTGCCATATAAATATTTGAAAAATGCTCCACCCACACATCCCCTAGTATACTACAATTTATGGGGGTGATATTAGATCCAATCGATCTCAGGTTCTTGACCTCGCTCCAAAACACAGCAACGTCCTTCGTTGCTGCTGTGCGTACAAGGGATTCCCAGTGGGTTTTTAAAAGCTCTTCAGATCTTGTTTTTAGGGTATGCTTGTATCTTGACCTCAGAGTCCTCATCAGTAACTGATCTGGTGGATCAGCTGTAAGGGCAGCCCTTAGTTCCCTATTTGCTTTGGAGCATAAGTTATCAAACCATCTTGGGTTTTTGTTGATGTTAACTGGGGCTGGTTTGGAAATCTCCTTTTTTATAGCCTTACACAGCCCTGAGAATGCTTCAACGATAACATGTCCAAGGCTATCGGTGGATAGGCAGGTGGATACTAATAAAGGCTGCGATTTTATAATACGAGCTAGCACCCCCTTATTGTCAATCCCCTTCCAGACCACCCTAAGTTTGTCAGTCGACACAGCTAAGTTTTTAGCCCCGATTTCTCTCCGGTTCACCACTTTTTTGATAGATTTAAAACAAGATAAAATCGGATGATGGTCACTGTATATGGTACTAACGACTGTGGCCTCTAATAAAATATCCGCGAGCAGGGAGGTTATGAATACATAATCAATCGTGGATGCACTCCCACGCCCGACATAGGTGGCCACGAGACCTTTATTTGCGGCAGTATTTGCCTTTTCCATAACATTAACTAGGTCCCGTGTGGCTAGATGGTTAAACAATTCTTCACCTCTTTTGCAGGGGGGGGGTTTACGATAAATATGTGCATTGAAGTCTCCTCCTAAAGATATACCATCAAGTTTACCATACTTTTGACCATATGTGATTTCATCAATAAAATCAAACAATTTTATAAAATTCATATTAGGATGTGTTGTGAAATCGTTATTATAAAAATTAATTAGACATAATCTTATCCTACTGACATAAAGCAGGGCCTGAAAGCTCATATCATTTGTTTCCAACAGTTCTATTTTAACTTCTGCCCTAATTTTAACCCAAATAGATAGTCCCCCACTAGGTCTACCCGTGGCCGGGATCGGTACAATTTGATTATAACAGCTGTAACTCTCAAAAAGTAGGGGACTAGTACACCAAGTTTCTTGGAACATTAAGATATCGAAGTTAAAAACCCAGTCCACCCAGTCCCTGATTTTTACTTTCGCATTAAGACCTGCTGTATTCCAACTCAGAATTGTCAAATTATAATTCGATGTTGGCGTGGCGATGGAATGGCTAATGACTTTAGGGTGGGATGACGAAGTAGGCGCTTTGGTGCCGTTAAAGGCCATTGTAGTGGGGTAAGTTGATAATTCCCCCATTGAGCCGGGTGTGTTAATATAATTCCTGGTTACTAAATCTAGGGTGGTAACTGATGGTCAGTCCAGGGTACCCAGCTCCGACAATGCGCTAAACCTATTATGCAGTGGCAAGGGTGGTGGTGCAGGGCTGGATGATCTGTGATGGGGTCTATAAAAATAGCCCAGTGGCAAAGAGGTTATAACAGAAGGGGGGGGGGGAAATGAGTATTGATGCTGCCAAGGATAAATTTAACTGTGGTGGGGTTTCTGAAATTAATTACAATACAGTCTCCTGCTATATTTTTAGATGATGGGACAACCCAGCTCACCCGTCGGACGGACAAAATCTCTCTCGAGATATTAGGGCCTACCCCTTTGTGTTTGGACAGCCAGTCTAGACACTTGTTGTTAAGCTGAACCCATGACTCACTCTGTCCATCCCTTAGCTGTGGTACGCCTGCCAAAATTATAACATGAGGGCAGGCATCGGGGGGCAGATGAAGGGCAGGCCCCAGGTGTTTAATAGGCCTGGTAACGATGGTTTGGCCCTTGTCTGACCCGATATTGGTGGGTGCCTCCGGCCTAAGGAAGGGCAGGGTGGAAACGTCCTTTAGCGTATTGGGGGCCACGCTAATAGGACAAGCTGATTCCGTTCCTCCAACCGGGGTATACTGAGGAGTCATTACAGTATAATTACTCCCTCCATTAACACCTTTTGATGCAGTGTTGGATGTGGCATTGCTACTTATGGTATCGGACCCTCCACCCAAGAAGCCCTTACTAGCAGCTTCCAACTCTTTCAAAAGGCGATCTCCCCTCATTAAATCAAGGCTAATCACCCCTTTCCTTTTTGCATCCTCATTCTTTATCAAATTTTCTAGTCTATCTAATCGTTTAAAAATATTATTAAACTGTTTGGTCATTTGACTTTCCATTTGTTTAAAAATAGTGTCAACTATAGTTTCCATAAAATTCTCATTTGACTTTTTAAGGTGGCGCTTTCGATTACGGGATCAGTCTGTATGCATGCGCAATTATGTCCTTCTTTGGGGGGAACAGTGTCCAAAAGCCCTTCAGCGAATTGCAATGGTTCAGTCATGACGCTGCTACCCCCTGGCAGTTTTTGCTTCCCTCTGGTCCACATACTCTGCGGTGTTGGTTGGCTCTTGTTACGTGCGGGTTGTTTCCTTTTGTTGGCTGATGGTTTCAAAGAGCCTCTTTTTCTTTTTTCCCCTGCGGTTTTATTGCTCAGGGACAGAGAAGGGATGGGGGCATGCGCAATGGGTTCGGGCTGTGAATCGATTATAATTGTACCACAGTTACCCCCTAATGATGTGGGTAGTAAGTTGGCCGAATTAGGTTTAAAAACTGTAACCACAGGGGACAGCGGTAAAGTATGAATTGGGCTTGTTTCCAGGGGCTCTGGATGTAGGCGTATATGCTCCATAGACATTCTCCTCTCAGTGATAGCTATTTCATTTGTAACCATATTAAAGGCATTGTCCAGCATGCTTTCTAAGGATAACGGGATGGCAGAGTGAACCACAGATGACTTCATGGTTAAATTATCATTACGTTTCCCCATACTTGACATATCACTGGCCTCACCTTACTTGGCAGCTTAGGGGGATGGCCCGCCCGACCACTGTTGACCTCTGAGGGCCTCAGAGGGCCCGGCCTCTGCCCGGGCTCAGCCCGGCGCTGCCCCCGCGCGTCCCGCGGTGCGGGAGGCGTTCCAAGCTCTCAAATCGCCTCCGGGCGCGTTCGTGGCCTGGCGCGGCTGGTGTGCGCCGGCCCCGTGACTGCTGGGCAACGTAGTTCAAGCCGTTCCCCTCACGGCGCTCAAGACTCTGTGGCTGCTGCTGCTGCTACCGTTCCCCTCACGGTATGCGAGTAAGACGGCACCCCAGGAGCTCCGGCGCTCCAAGCTCTTAAATCGCCTCCGGGCGCGTTCGTGGCGTGGCGCGGCTGGTGTGCGCCGGCCCCGGGACTGCTGGGCAACGTAGTTCAAGCCGTTACCCTCACGGCGCTCAAGACTCTGTGGCTGCTGCTGCTGCTACCGTTCCCCTCACGGTATGCGAGTAAGACGGCACCCCAGGAGCTCCGGCGCTCCAAGCTCTTAAATCGCCTCCGGGCGCGTTCGTGGCGTGGCGCGGCTGGTGTGTGCCGGCCCCAGGACTGCTGGGCAACGTAGTTCAAGCCGTTCCCCTCACGGCGCTCAAGACTCTGTGGCTGCTGCTGCTGCTACTGTTCCCCTCACGGTATGCGAGTAAGACGGCATCTAGCATTTGATTTTGAAGCATTCCCTCACACCGATAGTCATCATAACACCCTGGGCTTAAACTGGGAGGCTCCTCCTGGAATTTCAACCTTTTGGGTCAGAAGTCTGACACCCTGGTCATGACCTTCCTAGTTGGGATTTACAAAGCACAATAATTGAGGCTGTCAAAAGGGGAGATCATGAGGCAACCCGGGTAGCCTGATCAAATTACAAACGACTGACCTCTAGCACTAAACAAAATTGGGTGGATGGAAATTGGGAAGCCCTAGTTGAGGCATTCTGTAAAACGATTCGCAGACGTTCTGCCATATATTTTCTCATGGATGCCCGTGTTCTATTAGGACATTAGAATTGTGAATACAACTCCAACAATGGGTTGATAACTTTTCAAACATTTATGCTCTTCCAAACAAAGGCTTGTACACCTCTGAACACCAACCCTGGGAACAGGAAACTGTCTGTCAGACCCCCAGCCCCTCCCCCCACCCCCTCCACTGCAGTTGTCTCTCGATGAAACCCTTAGAGGAATTGTGGACATACCCTCTGGAAAGACTCCAGGTCCTGACAGAATTCCAGGGGACCTGTTTCTGCCAGAACCTCAGGTGGGGCCCTTACATCAACAAACTATCAAATGATATACTGGCAGGCAGACAGATCCCAGAATCCTGAAAAATTGCTGAGATCATTTCAATTTTTAAAAATGGTGATAGAGGTTCCCCAAACAACTACCAGCTCATTAGTCTTTTAAATAATTTGCAGAAGATCTTTTGCTGTCAGATCCTGTCTAGAATACAGGTCTGGGTGGATGAGGCAGGCATCTTGACACATTTCCAGGTGGGTTTCTGCTCTAGAGTCAGTACAGTGGACCAGTGCAGTGTGGAGTAAGGGAGGTGTGTGTACTGGAGCGCACGCTTTTTCCACTATACATAAATGGTGTGATTTCTTTTTTTGGCGAGTGCATAAACGAATCCCTCAAACTAGTTGGTTGCTCCACCTCAGCGCTCCTATTTGCAGACGACACACTTCTGCTTTCCCATACTTCATCTGGGCTCCAAAATCTTCTGAATACATTTCAGGGGTTTTGTTTCATCCGTCGGCTGGGTGTGAACACCTCTAAAACAAAGATCATGGTATTTAACCCACATAAATCTTACAGAGGGAAATTTCAGCAGAATGGGGACTCCCTCCAGGTAGCAGGTACATTTCACTACCTGGGGATCAGTACTGATAAAATCAGGTCATGGAAAGCTTAAATGCAGAAGAGTGAGGTGGTCCTCTTACACTCTGCCATCACTAAGCAGTACAGGACAACCACTCCCAGGTCTGCATTCCCAGCTATCCAGGTATATAGGCGATGGCACAGGGAGCTGCTTTATACGGTGCTGAAGTTTGTGGGCCTTCCAGTATTAAAAGCCTGATCTCTAAGGAAAATAACTGTTTGAGATCTCTAGTTAGCCTCCTGCAGAGTACACCCACCCTCCCATTCTTCCACGATACAGGATTAAAGAGGGTGGGTGACCTAGCAGTGCTAAAACCGCTTCTCTGTTGGGTGAGGCCGTGCTCGATCCCTGAGCTTTTCCATTACAGGCTAGATTTGGAGGACATCATGTGCAACAGAAACCCTCACCTTCTCCACAGGCTAAAACATGTCAAATTATATCTATGTGACCTGGGCTTCAGTGACATTTGGAGTGATCCATCTATGGGGGCAGATACAACAGCTAAAGTTAAAACAGCTTTTTGGGATATAAGAATCAATAACCATCACCAAAAAGCGAGATCTTGTTGGTTGGTAGAAGCTTTCTTGGCCTGTAAAGTTGTCCCTGCCAAGGAAGCATACATGGACCAAATTCAATCACCAATGGCGCACACATTGTACATTATGTTCAAACTAGGAAAACTTCATATAAATAATTTCACACATAAATAGAAGTGTTACCAAACTATTTCCGCAAACTGTGATACTTGTAAAAACGCCATTAAGAACATGTCCTCTTTTTTTGCTCTGCCTATGCCAGAGGCAGAGATGGATCAAACCGATGTGTATTCTCTGGGGTGTAAGGGTATACCGGATGGCTTACCGTATTTTGGGATGGGGCACTAGCCAGGCAGGGGTATTTGGTGTTAGTTGATACCTCTACATGGTGTGGCTACACAGGAAAAAGCAGGGAGTGATATTTTAATTGGATATATGCCTGCTTTTATTATTGATTAGTACATATGTCCCACGATGCCCCTGGGTCAATGTGTTTCAGTTATTGCAGCACTGTACTTTTATTGGAAATGTGTTAGCTGCTACTTTTTGTTTTTAGACTAAGCTCTTTTTTTATGGTCAATTACCTGTTCAGTAGTGATGGACTGTGTTTGGGGAACACATTGTTTTTATCTGTTTTAATTAATCCTTCAGTTTGGAAAAATGGTTTAGGATTTTGCCTGTTTTAACACATCAAAATCCCATTTGGCAAATATTATTAATCCCTTGCCTATAATGTTTGTACATGCCTTTATGGTCCAAATAACCGAAATAAAGATGAACTGATCATCACTGCTACCATGATTGATCAACTAATAACATAATGCAGTCATTGTGACAGCATCCTATGAAATTAGTGAAGTGGAATTAGTTTTGCTAATGTAAACTAAGATCTCATTACCATACTTAAGGATAAAATTACTTTAACTGACAAGGTACTGCGGCCAACCACCGTGGGTGCCTAGCCCCCAGCTGTGCATGGTAGGTGCAGTGGAGGGTTAGCTGCCGGGATTTGCCTCCAGCCAGGCTCTGCACCCAACTCTCCATGGGTGGCCAATTCCAGCAGGTCGCCAACCTTCCACTGCACACAGCCTTCAGTTTTGTTCACCAGTTGGTTGGCCCTGCGTCCAACCCACTGCAGGCGGTAATCCCCCACTGCGCATGGCCTATGTCCTACACAATGGTAGTTGACCATTAGGATTTTAGCACTTCTGTAGTATCTCTACTACAAGGGGTGCTGTGGCCTGAAACATTAATTCTGACTTTCCCCGGGGGTCAAGGTCTGCCCACTTATGGGGTCATTGATTTCGTTTTAGGACCTGGCGACTGAGCCCCGAAGATCTGTAATGGCTGCTTCAACATATTTTCCATGTTGCTGCATATCATTCTTTAACTTCTTAACAACTTTTATCTCTTCGTGCCAACTCCAAGTACCTTTTAAAAAGCTAATTTCTCATAAAACGCTAAATGTATTAGTAGGAAGTCGGCTCTTTATGCAGCAACTCCAACAGGTCACCTCAGGAGGCTCTGGGTCGGTTGGGTGCAGAGGTGTGTTTTTCGGCTTCAGGTGACTTTGATACTTCAAATCGTACTTGAAGCACTTTGTGTAATGTTAACTTCTGGAGGAAAAACATTGTAGGAGAGTAGGATCTGCCTCTTATGTTGCCCCCACTTTTTTCTGATGTTTACATTGGTTTCTGGCTATAGTCTGGCTGTGACCCTGCTAATCAGGGCCCCAGCCTCTCTGTTCTCTCTAAACAACCTGGAGTGCATATTAGTTGCACTTGTGATTGGATACTGTGGTGCCTTATGAGTCCCTAGTATATGGTACCTTAGGTACCAAGGGCATAGGTACTTCACAGGCCTACCAGGGGCTGAAGCATGTATTATGCCACCCCTGGGAAGCAGACTAAATATGACACCACAGGCCTGCTACTGCAGCCTGGGTGAGGTGGTGCTAGCACCCCTCACTGAGATATAGGTTCACTATATCTCTCCCTGCATACACATTTAAACCTAGCAGTCACCCCTAAGGCAGGCCCTATCAATCCTGAGGGCAGGGTGCTTGGTTTCCATGTGAGGGGGTGCCTCTGCCTGAGCAAGGCCCCCCTGCAGCTCTCTGAGTCCATTCTCTGGGGCTGTTTGTGAATGCGGGTAAACCATATACTCTTAAGTGCATTATAACCTCGCGGTTAATGCTAATTTTGGAATAGCTGCATCAAAACATGTCGTGTTTGTTGTCAAACACTCTGGAATCATACCCCCACACCAGTAACTGGTGTGGGAGTATGATCCCACCCTTCTAGAGGGATAGACATGTACCTACTGTGGAAACGCGGTAGAATCCTGAAGAGCCCTGGCATCACAAAATGGATGTCACCAGTCACAGACACTGGGCCGCCCTCCTGCTGATGACCGAAACTCACAGTGGGGGAGGCCCAACAATAGGTATCCTGTCACAGGGCGGTGTGACCACCTCCCAGACAGGGTTTAGTGTATTGGGGCTGGGTGGGTGCACTCCTAGAGTGCTTTGAAGTCCTGCACTGGGGGAGCAGTAGACTCCTCTGTGCATACTCTAGTTCAAACTGGCTCAGGGGCTACCTGCCCCTGCTCTGGCGCGAAACTGGACAAAGGGAAGTGGGTGTAGCCACCCACTCCCCTGACCCTCCCATAGGTGGGGTCATAGAGCTAGTCCCTCCCTTCCTTTCAGTATAAGTTAGGGAACCCTTGCCATTGCAAACTAGATACCCCTGGATGACGCTCTGAAGACGAATCCCAGGCCTTCGACGTTCCATTACCTCTGGAAGACGGAAGAATCTCCCTTGGAGTCAAGGCGTGACTCCCCTGCTTGGCAGGCACCAAATCTTGTAATCAACAGTGGAAACTCCACTGCTCCCGCCGGAGCCCGAAGTCCCTGCAGCCCAGGAAGAGGATTTCCTGACTTCTCCAAGGCCTTTGTGAGTCCCCAGTGACGCTGAGGCAAGTGGACCCCACGAATGACGAGGAACAGCAATCCCTGGGTACCCTGCACTATTTTCGAGTACAACCCCTTCACGACGTTCTACGAACTTGTGTATTGGACCACGTGTGGTTCAAGCCTGCAGCTGGAATCCCTCCGAAGATCAGAGGCCTACCCCATCCCGAGTGACCGTGGGTCCCTGTTGAGTGAATCCTCCCGAGGCGTCTTCGCGATCCCTTGCCGGTTGGCTTGTGGGTCCCCAGAAGACTTTTCTACAGTTTCAAAGGGCTCCCTTGGTTGCTCCAGGTCTGCCCTGACTTACCCTCGCTGGGTGAGTCCCTCAGACCTTGCTGGTCTGAACCGTTGACTTTTTGTCCTTTCCATGAGACTTGCTGTTACCAAGGCTTGTTGGCTCCAATCTGGTCACCGACACCGCAGTAAGCTGCAGACTTCGTGGGACACACCTAATCCAGCTCCTGGTCATCGTCGACGCCTCCTGGACCTCGTGGCTGAAGAGTCAAGACACCCGTGAATCACCTGAAATCACCCGACGACTGTGGGCATCCATCTTCCTTGCCCCGGGTCACTGCCAAGTGACCTTGAACACTGTCCCCTCTGCTTTCAGGTCTTCCTTCTTCTGAATCCAGCCTTGGATTCCACCGGACACTTCTCCTGTCTTCACAAGCAGCAAGTCTTCATTGGCTCCCACTGAACACGACGCTGCGACCCGACACCAAAAGACACCTATGCACCCGACTTTCCTGGGTGAGGTAACTCCAGCACTACGGTGCTCCTGTGGGTGTTGGCTCTAGAACTACGTATATACTACAACAAAGTGACCCAATCTAATCATACGGAAACTCATTAAACACTTTGTGAGAAGGACTGAGAAGTATAAACTTTACTTCTTCTGACCCACTCCCCACCACATAGGTATGTCAGAGACGTCCCTAGTTCACAAGGCTCCGTATCACGTAAAAACTACAAGAACCTTATCCAAATGAAGCAGTCACTGTGTTCAAAAAACCAAAATTATGCAAATACCCTGTGAAATCACAGATGAAAACAAACCACCACGTGAATATCAGTGAAAAAATATGTGCAAAACAAGGTAGAACCTCACGTGCGCAACACCACAATGGGCTTACACTGGTTAGATTATCGACAGTTATGCCACGTTTCTCATCATAGGTTACTACCTTGAACAAAAAACTGGAAACATTTACCAGAAAAAATTATTATTAATCAAAAAAGGTGAACATATGTGAAAACCTCACACACTTCAGTCCCAAATTAAAATTGAGAATAATCCATAGCAACCATATTTTTATTCTTAGCTCATGGATCAATTCAAAAATAAAAACGTGCTGTATCTTAACAGACCAAATGCCGTTGGGCCGACATGTTTCATTGCCTTATTCTCATGGCAATTTCTTCAGGGCACCAGGACTTCGTCCACCTTATCTGCACACTTGTTGCGAACTATCAGTGACTGCATAAAACAAAAGGATAGGTTCCTGCCATTATACACTGACTGCCAAAATGGAACACATCAACAAACACTACATTCATTCTATCTTTACTTGAAAATGCATAAAAACATCATTATTACCCGATGTCAGCCTAGGTCTCTCGTACCAGCTCGACACCGCTTCACACAGGCACTGTAATTTTTCAGTGAACCTGTCTCTCAAAACATTTGCTATGTCATCGTTCTGTAAGGGAAACAAACCGGATCAAAATATGCCCAAATTGCACTATCACCAAGACGACTTCATCTGTCGATTGCAAAGTGATCGTTTCCACCATTCAACATCCCTTTATTTCTGTTAGTTATTTAAATTTACTAACAGTTGTTTAAATCTATTATTGTCCGTTACTACGAGTACATTCTTCACTCCCCTTCTCATCTCAAATTTCACTTGTGTGTATCTACAGTGTAAGTCGGCACCTCACTTGCAATAGCGAGCACACAAACACCTCAGTCTTTGACCAAAACATCGTAGCCAACCAGCTCACAATCCTGCCGGCTCACGCCCACCTTCATACTGAGTGCTAAGGTATTTACTAGTATAGCGCCAACCTTAACTGTTCAGATCTTACCGCATGTCGGTCGCAACAGAGCTTTGTCTCAACCGTGCGGCTCCTTCTACGCGCTTCGATTACTTAAAGGCTGGCTTTCATGCGGGTCACGTTTAGGATAGCTTTCTTTAAAGGTTGTCTTAAACCTACTACCGTAAGAGTAGAATTGTACTGGTGCAAGGTGTCCACTTTAGCTAGTGAACAGCATATACCAGGCCAACTTCTCACATTGGTGGGCAGCGTGTGGGATTCCAGCTTGCCATTGTTTTACCAGAAAATCTCTATTTGAATTACTAACTGCAAACCACTATAGGTACTCAAGGTACATATAAAGTCAAGCTTAGTATCAATAAGTTCTACTGTACTTAGAGCTGTGTGCCAAGGGATAGCACACCCTTTCTACAGCTCAAGCTAGTATCAGTAAGCCACAAACGAGTGTAGGTAGTAAAACACTGCACAACACTAGAAAGTCCTTATGGGTTGGAACCAGTGGGTCCACCCAGCCCCAGTATAAGGACATGACTTTCTCTGACTTTAAAGCCATGTGTGTTGCACGGAACCTGAAGCTAGGACAGAGTCCCTCCACACTACACCTGATAGATCTGCTGACAGCAGATGATCTTAGATTAGCTTTAGGAGCTAATGGGTCTGAATCAGGGGGTGGGTCAATTACCGTGTCTGGGTCAGATGATGAAAATCAAGATGACCAGGACTCTGTGGATGAAGAGTTAGATCCACAAGGGTCTGAAAAGGACAGAGGAATACTCCCTAAGAGAACTGACAGAGTGGAGGAAAGGCCAAGGTCCCTTTCTAGGGAGTCTGACCACTCCTATCACTCTGGCAGAGAATCTGTCCACCAGAAGAGCTCCTACTTTCATAGAAGGGAGACCTCTGACAGAATGTACAAACTGCTGCAGTATGAGGAAGCAAGATTTGCCCTCAAAACCAAGCAGTTGGAATTAGATAGAGAAGCCTTTGAGCTCCAGAGAGCTTCTAGAAGAGAGGGGTTAGAACCCCCTGTTGGCAGCAACAGTGTCCCTAGAGGTAGAGAATATATTCCAGACCATAGGAACCTGAGCAAGGTCGTCCCTCCTTACCAGAGTGGGGATCATATCCACACGTGGATAACTACTATGGAAAGGGCCTGTAGAGTACAACAGATCCCCCAAAAGCAGTGGGCAGCAATCTTGTGGCTCTCCTTTTCAGATAAAGGTAGGGACAAGCTCCTCACTGTTAGAGAAGAGGATGCTGATGACTATGAAGTCCTGAAGAGCGCACTGATAGATGGGTTTGGCTTATCCACTGAGCAGTACAGGTTGAAGTTCAGAGACACCCAGAAGGCACAGACTCAGGACTGGACTGACTTTGTAGATTGTGCAACCAAGGCTCTGGAGGGTTGGCTGGTTGGCAGTAGGGTTACTGATTTCAAGGGATTGTATAATCTAATGATGAGAGAACAGATCCTTAATAATTGCCAGAACCAGTTGTTGCATCAATACCTGGTGGACTCTGATCTGACCTCTCCCCAAGAATTGGGAAAGAAGGCAGACAAATGGGTCAGAACCAGGGTGAGGCAGAAAACCCAGAACCAAGGGGGTGACACCAAGAAGCAGGATTCTAAGAGCTCTGAGAAAGGTGGGGATACGTCAAAAGACCAGACGTCTTCACAAGGGCACCAAAAATCTGCATCTGGTGGGAATTCACAATCCAACAAGGGAAAAAGCCAAAAGAAGCCCTGGTGCAAATTCTGTAAACAGAAAGGGCACTGGACTTCTGATTGTAACAAGTCCAAAGACCAAACCACCACCACTCCAGCCCCTAAGGCAACTGTTCCCCCTAGTTCAGCTACTGGTGGAGGTGGTACTCAGAATAAGAGTGTAGTAGGGTTGACCCTGGGTTCTGAAGTGGACTCTGGCCTAGTCAGAGTACCCACTCAAGCATTGCTGATTTGTGATGGAGACATTGATATGTCCTTCCTAGTGAGCCCCAGTAATCTGGGCAAATAGAAACAGCAGCCTGTAATAAATGGCAAACAGGCTTTGGCATTTAGGGACCCAGGTGCTAGTGTCACCATGGTGGCAGAGGATCTTGTGGAGCCTGGACAGATCATCCTGGGCGAAATGCACCAGGTGACCAATGCAAGCAATGTCAGGACCAACCATAGTCTGGCAGTTGTGAATTTCTCCTGGGGAGGGGTAACTGGCCTCAAGAAGGTAGTAGTCAGTGCAGACCTCCCTGTAGAATGCCTATTGGTCAATGATCTAGAGACTTCAGCCTGGTCTGAAGTAGAGTTATGGACTCATGCTGAGATGTTGGGCATCCCTTCAGAGGTATTTGCTGTGACCAGGTCACAGACCAAAATGCATAACACTGAACCAGCTCTGGATCCTGAAACTATGAACCAGATGCTTGCCAAGAAGAGGAGCAGTAGGGTTAAGGCAGTGCCTTCCCCTCTGTCTCAGATCACAGACTCACCTCTTGAGGGAAGAGAAGCAGATTCTAAAGAAGGAACTGCCCCAGAGGGACTTGAGTTATTGACAGGTGGAGTTCTTGGGGGCAGGGGGCCCTTCTAGGGAAGATCTGAGTAAGGAGCAACAGTGCTGCCCCTCTCTTGAACCCCTCAGACAGCAGACTGCTGCTGAGGCTGCTGGGAGTGTTAGTGGGTCCCATAAAGTTTATTGGGATGAGGGACTCCTATATTCTGAGGTTATAGATCCAACCCCTGGAGCCACCAGAAGGCTGGTAATACCTCAGAAGTTTAGAGGGTTCCTCTTGACCCTAGCAGATGATATCCCTTTGGCAGGTCATTTGGGCCAAAACAAGACCTGGGAAAGGCTTGTTCCACATTTTCATTGGCCACATATGTCAGAAGACACGAAGGAGTTTTGTCGCTCCTGTGTCACTTGTCAAGCCAGTGGCAAGTCAGGTGGCACAACAAAGGCCCCCCTGATACCACTACCTGTGGTGGGGGTACCCTTTGAAAGGGTAGGGATTGACATTGTTGGTCCCCTTGACCCTCCAACTGCATCTGGGCACAGATTTATCCTGGTGGTAGTGGATCATGCCACCAGGTACCCAGAGGCAATTCCCCTGAGGATCACCACAGCCCCTGTGGTGGCAAGAGCCCTCATTGGAGTGTTCTCCAGAGTGGGTTTCCCAAAGGAGGTCATCTCTGACAGAGGTACCAACTTCATGTCAGGATATTTGAAAGCAATGTGGAAGGAGTGTGGTGTAACTTATAAATTCACCACCCCCTATCACCCACAATTCAATGGGTTGGTTGAACGTTTCAACAAAACCCTTAAGTGAATGATCAAAGGACTCCCAGAGAAGCTTAGGTGGAAATGGGACCTTGTTCTTCCCTGCCTTTTGTTTGCATACAGAGAGGTTCCACAGAAGGGGGTTGGTTACAGCCCATTTGAGCTTCTGTTTGGACACCCTGTAAGATGTCCATTATGTTTGGTTAAAGAGGGCTGAGATTTACCTCTCAAACTCCCCAAACAGAATGTGATGGACTATGTACTTGGTCACCGCTACAGGATGGCCGAATACATGAAGAAGGCAACCAAAAACCTGGAGGTCAGCCAAGAATTACAAAAAACTTGGCATGACCAAAAGGCTGTGCAGACTGTGTACCAGCCAGGACAGAAAGTGTGGGTGTTGGAGCCTGCGGCCCCAGAAGCCCTCCAAGACAAATGGAGTGGCCCCCATACAATAGTTGAGCAAAAGGGAGAAGTCACCTATCTGGTGAATCTTGGAACTGTCAGGAACCCACTGAGGGTGCTCCATGTCAACAGATTGAAACCATATGTTGACAGAGCTGACATGGGCTTGCTCATGGCAACTGATGAGGAACAGAAGGAGGAGAGTGACCCTCTCCCTGACCTGCTCTCACAAAACCCTGATGATGGGTCAGTAGATGGTACTGCTTTGGCATGCAGCCTCACTGACCATCAACAAACTGAGTGCAGACAAGTTCTGCAACAGTAAAGACATATGTTTAGCCTGACCCCTAGTCAGACTACCTGGTGCACCCATGAGGTGGACACTGGGGACAGTCTGCCTGTCAAGAGTAACATCTACAGGCAACCTGACCATGTCAGGGACTGTATCAGGACTGAAGTCCAGAAAATGTTGGAACTAGGTGTAATTGAGCCTTCAGCTAGCCCCTGGGCTAGCCCAGTAGTGCTAGAACCCAAACCTCATACCCAGGGTGGTAAGAAAGAAATGAGGTTTTGTGTAGACTACAGAGGCCTCAATGCAGTCACCAGGACTGATGCCTATCCCATACCAAGGGCAGATGAGCTGATTGATACTTTGGCCTCAGCCAAGTATCTAAGTACATTTGACCTAACAGCTGGCTACTGGCAGATCAGGTTAGCTGATGATGCAAAAGCCAAAACAGCATTTTCGACCCCTAGTGGGCACTACCACTTTGTGGTGATGCCCTTTGGATTGAAAAATGCACCTTCCACTTTTCAGAGGTTGGTGAACAAAGTTCTGGCAGGGATGGAAACTTATTGCTCAGCTTATCTAGATGATATTGCTGTCTTTAGTTCCTCCTGGCAGGATCACCTGGTCCACCTCAGACATGTTTTGGAGGCCCTGCAGAAAGCAGGCCTCACTATCAAGGCCACTAAGTGCCAGATAGGGCAGAGTCAGGTTGTGTACCTGGGCCACCTTATAGGTGGAGGCCAGGTTCAGCCTTTACAGAGCAAAACCCAAACCATAATGGAATGGGTTGCTCCAACCACCCACACACAGGTGAGAGCCTTCTTAGGCCTGACTGGGTACTATAGGATGTTTGTAAAGGGATATGGATCTATAGTGAGCCCCTTGAATGATCTTACCTCAAAGAAAATGCCAAAAAAGGTTCAGTGGACAGCTAGATGACAGAAGGCATTTGAAGACCTAAAGCAGGCCATGTGCACTGCCCCATCTTAAAAAGTCCAGACTACACCAAAAAGTTCATTGTCCAAACAGGTGCTTCTGACCTGGGTGTGGGAGCTGTACTGTCTCAACTGAATGATGAAGGTCAAGACCAGCCAGTAGCTTTTATTAGCAGAAGGCTGACCCCTAGAGAGAAACGTTGGTCAGCTATAGAGAGGGAGGCCTTTGCTGTGGTGTGGGCCCTGAAGAAGCTGAGGCCATACTTGTTTGGCACTCACTTCATAGTTCAGACTGACCACAAGCCCCTCCTATGGCTCAAACAGATGAAAGGTGAAAACCCAAAATTTTTAAAGTGGTCCATTTCCCTACAGGGGATGGACTATACAGTGGAACATAGACCTGGGACCCAACATGCCAATGCAGATGGACTCTCAAGGTATTTCCACTTAGAACACGAAGACTCAACTGGTCAAGGTTAGTTTAGTGTCCCTGCGTTTGGGGGAGTTGTGTAGGAAAGTAGGATCTGCCTCTTATGTTGCCCCCACTTTTTTTCTGATGTTTACACTGGTTTCTGGCTATAGTCTGGCTGGGACCCTGCTAACCAGGGCCCCAGCCTCTCTGTTCTCTCTAAACAACCTGGAGTGCACACTAGGTGCAATAGTGATTGGATACTGTGGTGCCTTATGAGTCCCTAGTATATGGTACCTTAGGTACCAAGGGCATAGGTACTTCACAGGCCTACCAGGGGCTGAAACATGTATTATGCCACCCCTGGGAAGCAGACTAAATCTGACACCACAGGCCTGCTACTGCAGCCTGGGTGAGGTGGTGCTAGCACCCCTCACTGAGATATAGGTTCACTATATCTCTCCCTGCACACACATTTAAACCTATAAGTCACCACTAAGGCAGACCCTATCAATCCTGAGGGCAGGGTGCTTGGTGTCCATGTGAGGGGGTGCCTCTGCCTGAGCAAGGCCCCCCTGCAGCTCTCTGAGTCCATTCTCTGGGGCTGTTTGTGAATGCGGGTAAACCATATACTCTTAAGTGCATTATAACCTCGCGGTTAAGGCTAACTTTGGAATGGCTGCATCAAAACATGTCGTGTTTGGTGTCAAACGCTTTGGAATCATACCCCCACACCAATAACTGGTGTGGGAGTATGATCCCACCCTTCTAGAGGGAGAGACATGTACCTACTGTGGAAACGCGGTATAATCCTGAAGAGCCCTGACATCACAAAATGGATGCCACCAGTCACAGACACTGGGCCGCCCTCCTGCTGATGACCGAAACTCGCAGTGGAGGAGGCCCAACAATAGGTATCCTGTCACAGGGCGGTGTGACCACCTCCAAGACAGGGTTTAGTGTATTGGGGCTGGGTGGATGCACTCCTAGAGTGCTTTGAAGTCCTGCACTGGGGGAGCAGTAGACTCCACTGTGCATACACCAGTTCAAACTGGCTCAGGGGCTACCTGCCCCTGCTCTGGCGCGAAACTGGACAAAGGGAAGTGGGTGTAGCCACCCACTCCCCGGACCCTCCCATAGGTGGGGTCATAGAGCTAGTCCCTCCCTTCCTTTCAGTATACGTTAGGGAACCCTTGCCATTGCAAACTAGATACCCCTGGACGACGCTCTGAAGACGAATCCCGGACCTTCGACGTTCCATTACCTCTGGAAGACGGAAGAATCTCCCTTGGAGTCAAGGAGTGACTCCCCTGCTTGGCAGGCACCAAATCTTGTAATCAACGGTCGCAAACTCCACCGCTCCTGCCGGAGCCCGATGTCCCTGCAGCCCAGGAAGAGGATTTCCTGACTTCTCCAAGACCATCATGAGTCCCCAGCGACGCTGAGGCAAGTGGACCCCACGAGTGATGAGGAACCGCAATCCCTGGGTACCGTGCACTATTTTCGAGTGCAACCCCTTCACGATGTTCTACGAACCTGTGCATTGGACCACGTGTGGTTCAAGCCTCCAGCAGGAATCCCTCTGAAGATCAGCAGCCTACCCCGTCCCGAGTGACCCTGTTGAGTGAATCCTCCCGATGCGTCTTCACGATCCCTTACTGGTTGGCTTGTGGGTCCCCAGAAGACTTTTCTACAGTTGCAAAGGGCTCCCCTGGTTGCTCCAGGCCTGCCCTGACTTACCCTCGCTGGGTGAGTCCCTCAGACCTTGCTGGTCTGCACCGCTGACTTTTGTCCTTTCCATGAGACTTGCTGTTACCAAGGCTTGTTGGCTCCAATCTGGTCACCGACACAGCAGTAAGCTGCAGACTTCGTTGGCTCCCATTGAAAACGACGCCGCGACCCGACACCAAAAGACACCTATGCACCCGGCTTCCTTGGGTGAGGTAACTCCAGCACTACGGTGCTCCTGTGGGTGTTGGCTCTAGAACTACTTACCCTGGAAGAAAACTCTTAATTTCCAATCGTGACTTGCTCCATTGAAGTCAATAGGGATTTGCGGCTGTGTTCTTATACTGCATGCATCTCCCGTGGGTCCTTTACTTACCTGCCTTCAGTGGTTTTGTGAGGCCCCAGCGCTTCTGAAGGCCCTAGGCCTTGTCCCCTTGCAAGTCGTTATCTCTAAGTATCTTTTTTAGTATATGGTCTGGTACACCCCAAGGGCCCCAGCCATGTTTGTGCTTAACTTATTGTGAAATGTTGATTTGTGCATATGTTCCTGACTTCTAATCTCATAAAGAGATTGGCAGAGAGTTGTTAGTAATAAATACATATATATTTGATATATATACCTGTGTGGTGTCCTTTCATTTAGTAATTCAAGAGATTATAAGGTAAAACAAGCTGCTTTACATTCCTCTAAAGACTTAGCCTGAAGGCTGCTCTCCACAGCTACCACTAGGATAGCTTTCTTTAAAGTTTGTCTTAAACCTACTACCATAAGACTAGAATTGTACTGGTGCAAGGTGTCCACTTTAGCTAGTGAACAGCATATACCAGGCCAACTTCTCACAAACATGTATTGCATTCAAGCCCTCAACAGCAACTTACGGGAGCAATGTTCTTGATTTAAGGTGATTATGGGGTAAGGTCCAAGGCAGCACCTGCAGTTCACTTCAGGCAGCGCTGGGGAGGCCGGTTGCAGACATGCTTTACAGTGTCAGGTGCCCCATTCAAGCCTAGGGAGATAGCTCTGTCAGAAAAGAGGCTGCAGGCTCAGACTGGGGGACCAGGTGGGCTGAATCAACAAGTGGGCTCAACTCTTGTGATGCTCAGGATATGGGGAGGCCTTTGGTCCTCTTCTAAAGGGGCGACAGGTGAAGAAGTGTCTTTAGGCAATGGATTTTGTCAACTGAGGGGCCTGCGAACAGAGGCAGGAGGCAGCATCGCAAAGTCCACAGTGGGCAGGTTCAAGGTGGGCTTTGTCTCTGGGGGCCGGGATGGCACCAAGGTTCACTTCAGCTTGGACTAGGAAGCGCGGGTGTAGTGGTGCTTTGCAGTGTCAGTTTTTGCGGTTCCAGAGTTTCATTCTTTTTTGGGGTGCCTGCAGGATGCAAGAAAGCAGCTCTGTTGCTGCAAGGGAGTGCCTGAGTGTTTGAAGAAGTATTGGCAGTCCTCCCAGACTTTGGAGGATCAGCAGCTTGCCAGGCAAGATGACTTTGGTGCAATTATCGAGAATAGGCAAACAGGCCGGCAGGGCTGGTGCCAACTCAGTTGCTTCTTCTGCAGTTCTTCTTTCACAGGTCTTTGGCCCTTCTTATTCCGTTGGCCGGTAGGATCTGACTTCTTGGTGCCAGATCTTCACCTAAATACTGAATTTAGAGGTGTTAGGGGAGTATAGGGTAGTATCCAATAAGCTCCTTACCCCTGGTGCCACTATGCCCCCTACATGACTACTTCCTGGGGGAAGTTGACATAGCCATGTCCCAGAGATCCTAAATTTACCCTCATCAAGATGGTTGCTTTTGAAAGGTTGCATCCACTTCAAGTAGTTCCGTTCAGGGGTGGTACTCGCCTGAGGGTGGACACGCCTGTTTTGCTAAGCTCTGGACAAAGAGGGTCACCCACCAAAGGCAGTTGGCCTCTTTGAAGCTACCCACTCTTGGAACGTGGAATGATAATCCACGGGTCATATTGTGGGCGGGGGTACAAAGCACTCTCTGGCCGAGCAGGCTTAGTTTATGACCCTCGGAAAGCAAAGGCTCTCACCCTTGGGGGTAAGAAACTCATCTCTGGTGGAAGGCTAGCTACAACCAGTCAGTCAGCACACCAGTAGCTGGTAGGTTTTTAGGGGGCACCTCTAAGATGCCAGCTCCGTGCATGTATTACTAAATCCGACACTGGCATCAGTGTGGTTTTATTAATATGAGATGTTTAATTACAAAAATCCTTATTTTCATTGAAGCCATCATGTAGCTGGGGAACTTGTTTTCACCAGTGTCCAGCACATGCTTTTAAAATGGCTTCCCTGATCCCTTGTATTGACAGTAAAGGAACTGACAAGTATGGGGATCTAACTGCTCAGGCAGTTAGACCCTCACATGCAGTATAGTACACCCTGTTTTAGGGCGGTAAGGCCCTCTGAAGGGGTGACCTATACTGCATGCAGCATCGGCAGGCAGTTCCCACAGGCTGAGTGCCATGTAGAGATTTCACTTTTGTCTGCACCAAGACACACAACCTGCAGTGTCAATTTGCACGAGCATGATGAGGGGTCCCTTAGGATGGCACAATTCGTGCTGACGCCCTTGGGGATCCTCTTTAGTACCTCAGGACATAGGTACCAGGGGTACCATTTACTAGGGACTTACAGAAGGTACTAAAGGTATCGCCAATTGGGGAAAACAACTGTATAGTTTTGGGAAAGAGATCAATCACTGGGGACCTGGTTAGCAGGAACCTAGGGCACTTTCAGTCAAAATCACATTGCATACCATACAAAAAGTGGGAGTGACCATGTTGTATATGCAGTATTTACACAAAATAACCAAAAACTCTACTTTCTGTCTAAAGTTCTACCTTTTTCCAAATCTTTTGTAATTTTGTTAATCCGCTTTTTCTGTATCAGAGAGCAAACATTCCTATAGGAATTAATATGGGAAGTCACACTTGTGGGGCTCCCCCTTTGTCTTAGCCCCCACTTTACGGGACAGCACAAAACTTTCAATGAAGGAGCAAAGTGGACGAACTTTTTCTTAAAAAGGGTGTTTCATTCAGATTTGTCAAACATTGCCAAATTTATTCAAGAAATAAAAAATTCCCTTACTATGGAAACTCTGACCAAGTTATAACTACATAATGGCGACCGGTACTTTGTAATATTTATCACTTGCAATAAAGGAATATAGCTATCCATCAAAACAGAATAATAAACAGTTTTAGTTCACTAGCCTTCATTGCCAGAATAGCCCTACATCTATTGGAGTTGAAAAAAATCTAAGCGTTCAAGTATGGTTGGGAGGTGTGGATGTCGAAAACAATATCTGATGCACAATGTGTTTTTGTTTAGTTTCATGATTCTAAGACCAAATTTTTCACTGATGTCCCACTGTTCATACACTTTAATCATCATTGGAAGCGGGTCATAAAGCTCTCAATACCTGCACTGAGTCTTATAAAGTATTGTGAGCGAAAACCACACACTTTCAGTTAAAACAATGAATTAAATCCAAACCACTTACACCTCTGCCTTCTTTCAAGGCCTTCAACGTTGTGAGAATCGTCTCAATACTTCTCGATCTACACACCCTACAGGCACCCTCAGACACGTGCCACCCATAGAGCCACCCATAGAGCCCCATCATATGTCTTAGTCTGAACTGATGAAGCTTCCGTGACACATACACAGTTCTTGAGCTTTGGGCTGCCTGGGCAGTGGCTGGTGCCTTATCTCAGCCTTATCTGAGGATTTCACAGGTTTTTTAAAGATCATTTACTTGCTGAGTTATTCAGAGTGTCTGGATATACATCCTGCATTCAGACAACTCACCCATTATTCTCACCGTTCACCCTACACTTACACGCTCACCCTGCAGTCACAGCGATCACATTGCACTTACACCACTCACCATGCACTCCCGCCATTCACCCTCATCTTACCCTGCACTCACATGAGCAAACCACTCACAATGCACTAACATGACACTCCACTCACCTGTCATACTCACTGGACAGATTGCAGTCTCACCACTCAACCTGAAATCACAGCGATCACATTGTACTTACATAGCTTACCATGCACTCACACCGTTCACCATGCACTCATACCATTCTCTCCCTTCTTACCCTGCTCAGTGCTTAATTTAATTTAAAAAATAAGAGCCAGGGCCCTCGTGAGGAGGCCACTGCAGCTTGCGCCCCACATTGTCCCTGCCAGCACTTCCAAAGATAGCACCAACACAACTACTAAACATCACATTCCTACAACTGTGACAATTAAGACTATTCCAGACCCCCAAAGCTATAAGAATGGCTTGGGTAGAAGGAAATAGCTATTCTTCATGTATATTGAATTAATAAAGGACTGTTGTTGTGTTCATCTCTAAGGTAGACAGACAGAGCCACCATGTGGCAAATTGTCACAAGAGCCGGACAATTAAGTGCTGGTGCCGAGGACTGGAAACCACCGGCTCAAATTAAGCACTGCCGGCACTCACACGAGCACACCACTCACACTGCAGTCACGGCACTCCAGTCACTAGTCACCGTGCTCTCATTCCTCTTACCCTACTCTCACATGGTACATAGTTCACCCTGCACTCACACAGGTATGCCAGTCATTCACAAAGTTATATCTTCACTCACATGGGCACATCCTCACCCTGCACTCACACCACTCAAATAGGCACATCCCTTACACTGGATTCACACCACTTACCCTGCACTCCCTCCTCTCACCCTGTACTCACACAGACACACTGCTTAGCCTGCACTTACACAGGCACTCACTCTTTCCACCGATCACTCATGCAGCTCAGCCTGCTTGCACACAGGTGCAATAGTCTGCCAAAACTCACAGGGACACACCACTAACCCTGTACTAATAACTCTCACCTTGCACTCAGCAGTCATGTGAAACCTTAAAATCTGAATCTCTTGTTTTCTAATTTAGCTGTGCTTCATTCATGCCGACCTTTGACCTGTTTTCAGCCTGACTCTATCCTTGACACCACACTTGCATAAACATTAGGTTACGAATCTAAGTTGAGACATTGTAGGCTGCGTAAACATGTAAAGTCAGCACAAAAGAACAGCTGATGTCTACACTGTGGGTTTTGTGTGTATTTTAAACAATGATAAAGCCTTAGACAAAGTTTGTTCAGATAAGCCTATCTTGTTATGCAGTTTCAAGACGCAACAGTTACACAAGGCACCAAGGTTGTTGATTCTTAACGATGGTCTCAATTATGTGACTGATGCAAGAAGGGAGAGTGGACTGAGGATGTGAGATAGCGAGAGGAGGGAGATCAGGACTGAGGCTTTGGGGGATGGTGGGGATTGAGGATTGGTCTAAGGCTATGGAAATGAGCTGAGAGCGAGTGGTTATGCGGTACAGGAGGAGAAAGTAGACAAAGGCTGAAAAAGGGGCAAGCAGGCACATCAGGCTAAGGATGAAGCAATACATACATGACTTCCAATGGTAGGGGGACAACCAGCAGAGCCAGGGCGTGGGAGGCGATGAAGGCACTCATGCTGGTTGCAAGTATGGGATTGACGTGCGGGCTGCGCTGCCAGCTGCAACAGGAACTGAGCGAGGAGGAGAGCACCCTGGCGGAGGTTCAGGCAGGTAGTCAGGCCGCCCCGGGCATCGGTGACCGAGAGAGAATGTTGCGTGAGCAAATTAGTGACATATGGGACAGACTGGACAAGTATACACTTTGCCGGTACCACTAGCGGCTTCATTCTGAGGGGGATAAATCTGGGCGAACATTGGCCTGGATTTTGCAGAAGGAGCAGGCGACGCCTCTGACGACCTTTTTGACAGATTCGGGTGGGGACCGAGTGCATACTAGGGGTGCAATCTTAGAAGTGTTTAGGAACACTTGCAGACTGTATATATGGCGGACCCGGCAGTGCGCGAGGATCGCTATGTCCCATTTATATGGGGGGTTGTCTCTGTGGCAGTTACCGCCATCTGGGTTGAAGGAATTTGAAGCCCAGATAACTGTCGAGGATATCAGTGAGGCATTGCAGTCAATGCCCGGGGCGAAGGCGCCGGATGCGGACAGATTCCAGATGAAAATCTTATCAGACATACTCAGTGAAGCTGGCGCAGCTCCTACTGCAGGTGTATGAGGAGGCGTATGAGCGGGGGCTACTGCAAGCCACGAAAGCAGAAGGGGAGATAGTTATGCTTGTGAAGACCCGGTAGCTTACTGACCACTTACCATGATTAACTCAGATGTTAAAGTATTGTGTAAAGTTGTGGCACTCCAGCTGGCTCCATATATGTCCTACCTGATCCATGAGGACCAATGTGGGTTCATACCCAGCCATTACACCGGTTTGAATATAAGGCGGTTGACACAAATCAGGGACGAGCTATGCCACAGGGATGAGGAACTGGCCCTGGTATCTATAGACCTCGAGAAAGCCTTCAACACTGTTGATTGGGTGTACATGCTGGAGGTCCGGAGAGTGGCAGGATTCACTCCTTGGTTTCGCTGCTGGGTCAAACTCCTATATACTGCGCCATGCGCCCAGGTCCGTGTAGGTCAGAGTCGTTCCTAGGAGTGGCTACTGGAGAGCTGCATGCCCCAGGGCTGCCGACTCTCACAGCTTCTATTCGCGCTGGCTATTGAGTGGCTGGCGATTTGAGAATGAAGGGAACTGGAGCAGTGAGGTATCTGCACGGGTGGAACGCCAAACGTGATATCATTGTATTTAGACAATGCCCTTTTCTATTTTTCCTTGCCCCGTGAGTGAAGCAATGCCTGAGATGCTGCAGATCATGGAGGATTTTGGTTATTACTCTGGACTTGAACTTAACAAGCATATATCCTTGATCTTCCCACTGGCCCAGCTGGCTGGACTGTCCATGAAGCGCATTCCCTGTATGGGGCTGCGTTGGGAGATGGGACATTTTAGATACCTGGGTGCTCAGGTGGCGATTGAGGACACACAATTATTGCACCTCAATGTACAAGAACGGTGGATGTACTTAGGCGATCAGTGTCCTTTTGGAACACACTGCCACTCTCGTTGATTGGTAGGCTGGTGGTAGCTAAGATGATAGTGCTGACCCGCTGTCTATATATGCTCCAAAACTCGCTGTGCCCTATCCCCAGGCTGGTATTCAGGCAGCTGAACTCTATACTAGTAGACTTCTATTGGGCCGGCCGTCGCAGCAGAGTGGCATTGGACACTCTGAACCAGCTGTACAAGGAGGGGAGTTTGGAGGCCCCTAGGTTGGACCTTTACTACTACACAGTTCACTTGCAGCACGCGTCCCAGTGGCTAGACGAAGGGGACAGCTGGGTAAAGAGGCTATTGGAAGGAAGAGTCTTGCCAGATAGGCTCCAGACAGCTTTGATGGAAGGGGCGGGCGTCCCCAATGACGTGCAATATATAGTTAAACAGACCGCGAGCATCTGGCAATGTTTTGTGGAATGGATTTTGTAGCATGCTCCGGGCCATCTGGAACTATCAGTGTGGGTTCTTGCCCTGGTGCGGACAATGATGGACAATATGTCCTTTCAGGCATGGCAGGAGAGAGGATGCAGCACATTGACAGACTATCCAGGAGAGATTTTTATCTCCTACGAGCAGGCTTGCAGGAACTTTGGGCTGGGAAGGGGCCATTATTTGCATTATGCTGGTATATATGACCTGTTTGCAGCCACTTGGCCCATGTATCCAGTCATCCAAAAGACAACACAAACGCTGGATGTAATGCTCACATGTGGTGCCGGGGCCAATTGGACTCTCTCCTTTACAATGCAATGAGTGTTGACTCCACGGGGGCCCCCTCCCAGGTCGTGGGCGACATGGAATGCGGATATGGAGGAGCCTCTAGGTGAAAGAGCATGGAAAGCTGTGAGCGCACTCACACATACGGTATCATGTATTGCTTGCTTTAAACTCATACACTACAACTACTTACACTGCACCTACATGACTCCTGTGAAGTTGCACTGCATTGCACCGGACCATCTGGATACTTGCCCTCGGTGCTGAGAGGACGGGGCAGACTTCCTACACTTAGCTTGGGGTGTCCCGGGGTCAGACATTTTTGGGCCAAAGTTGTGGAGAAGGCACAGACTGGCACGGGCCTCCGCATGGAGTTGACACCACTGCAATGCCTGTTGGGACACGTCTGGAAACCTAAAAATGTGTTAGACTGCTTACAAACTCTTGCAGTTGCTCATAGTGTTAGCATAGCGCAGAATAGCATTAACATTAATGGGGAAGAATGCCCCTAAGGTTGATGCTTAATGAGGAATGTGCGCTAATGGACGCTGACGGAGGACGGCCATATGAAAACTAGTCATAGAGATGACAAACTAGATGAGCATCGAAGGCAATGGAGGGAGCTACGCAACGCATTCCTGAATATTGAATTGTCTGTGTCTGTGAGTGAATAGAATGAGTCAGGTGTGGGCGAATGCACAACAGAGGAAGAACCAAACTAGGTATATTTACGGGCTATCGGATTTCTGTTGCATATTCATTATCATTCCATGAATCGCGAGGTTCTGATTTACGCATGATACCTTGACGTTTTTACACCAATATGTGTTGTTTATTGCTGAACACCTGATGAGTTTTTATTAAAACCAGTAAAGAAAGTTGATAAAAAAAAATAGAGGATGAAGCAATACGACAGAGGCTGTCTGAGTCTGTGGGCATAGGCACAAGCTCTTGTAGAACATTAAGGCTTAAGGCGCAACAATATTTCAGCTAAGAGGCGTGGGCTCATGAAAGCACCTGGGCTTTGCCTAAGAACACAGGCGCCAGCATTGAGTTTTTCTGTACATTTTTCCAATTCAGACACAATAGTGCTGCTTCTACACAGCATGATGAAAAGAGGGCTGAAAGTTGCAGGTGATGCTTTAACATTGGCCCTACAGCCCCTTTGGGCTGTCATGTGGGAGGCAGTCACATTGTTGCAAGCTCCAATGTTTTAGAGGAGTTTGAATGTTTGCCAGTTATCACTTGAATTCTAACATTTGCAAGTAAAATGCAATCTTCATGCTTTCACCTCTTCACTGATTAATCGTTGATTGCTTCCAAAAATGTAGGCTGAAAATCACAAAGAAAAACGTGCTTTTAACCCTCCTACATAGTTGCCCATTGTATTGTGTGACACCATCAGCCTGTCCTGGCTTTCCATTCACCACAATGCTTCATTCAGAGGCATGTCGTTTTTGTTGTTTTTTACATTGTAAATTGGGTCTGAAAATCCCAGCATACAAAGTGTTACTGGATAGAAAAGCATGTTTGCCTAATGAGTCAAGCATTTCATAGGACCAACTTGAGGCTGTGATCATTTTAGAAAAGCGGATTAGTTTATTTCCAATAGTGTAACTGCCTGATTCACATGTGAAACCAACATATAAGCCCTGTATGGCCGTTTCATTCACATCATACTTGCAAGCACTGTTCCCTGTAGGCTGCGCGCGCATGCTTCTCCGAGCCCCTAGTGTCTATTTTGAAGCGCGCACACTGCGAGAGACCGATTGCGCAGCTGCTTTTAAAAAGGTGAGTGGCGCGAAAAACAGTAATTTACCTGTTGAGGGAGGCTGAGGAATAGACCACTGTGAAGAGGAGAACACAAGTTCCCTCTTACACAGCAGCCTGTGGGGGTCCTAGGTCACAGCGCAAGCTCCGCAGCAAGTGGATTGTGAGCTTGCTGCATACCTCTGGTAATGGAGGGCAGCTGAGGGCAGATTGTGTACATGTTTGAAGGTATTCATGTTCATTAGCAGCGTGTGAGCGCTGCAATTGACATGAATACTTTAAAAAATGCACACAATTTGCCTGCAGCCGTGCTCTATTAACAAAAGGCATGCAGCAAGTGCAGAAGGAGAGCGTGGACTTTCACAATCACTGATATATATTAGTGATTCTGAAAGCAGACGCCGTGCTACTGTACTTGCTGCATACATTGTTAATAGAGCGCAGCTTCAAAAATGCACACAATCTGCCTTCAACAGCGCTCTATTAATAAAAGGCATGCGGCAAGTCAAGAAGGACGACCCCTGCTTTCAGAATCACTAATATATAGTAGTGCTTCTGAAAGCACAATTCGTTTGCACTACATTGCAAGAGAAGGACAGCACCTCTGACATGCTACTCCGTACCTGTAATTGTTCCACGCACCATATGTACAAGCTACTTCCACTGTCCTGTATATTGTGCAGAGTGGTTACTAGAGCAGGAAGGGTGAATATGTTTCCTGTAATGGATTACCGCTTCCTGGCTGTTCTTGTTAGCTTTGGACTAAATAGCCCTTGAAATCAAATTCCCAGAAAACCAGACATGTTGTTAAGCTCACGGTGCCGAATTTGACACCACTTTTATTCTGGCTTGCAGGATGGGGTGTCGTGTTGAGTGACCTGCTCTTTCTGGGGCGAGTCTCGGCCCCTGCAGGAACAGGTCACTTTATTAAATTGCCCCAGGCGGTTGTTCTTCAAGTTGTGCTGCAGAGACGAGGTAAATCAAACTCTACAATGGTGTTGATTTCAAGTAAAGCCTGCAGTATAAGCAAATATTGGATCGCACACTTCCTTGAAGACTCAAAGGGGCAGATTTATGAGGTTTTGCCGTAGGGAAGCGCAGCAGGCCTTCCTGCTGCGCTTCCCTACGGCAAAAGAAAAGGGCAGGGATGCGCCGTATCTATGAAATGCGGCGCATTCCTGTCCTTTTCCCCTGCGCCGGCGCACAATGGGCTGCCTGCGCCTACGCAGGCACCTCTGCACCATGGTGCAAGGGTGCCTGCGTTGCGGGGATGAATATTTTTGTACAGGAAGGGAAACCTTTCTGTACAAAAATAATCACAAGAGGTTTTTCCTCTTTGTATGGGTGCTGCAGAATGCAGCACACATAGAAAAAGGAAAAACGAGGAGAAATAAAGATATTTCTCCCCGTTGCGCCTCCCTTACGCCTCCCCTGGGGAGGCGGAAGCTTTTGGCGCTGCCTCAGATTTACGATTTCTCGTAAATCTGGGGCAGTGTCAAAAGGCCATGGATGTTGCTGGGAACGCCCCCAGCAACACCCATTGCACGCCCCTTTAACGCAGAACACTGCGTTAAAGGGACTGATATTTATGAGGCAGCATTAAGCCAAAAAAAGTGGCTCAGTGCTGCCTGATAAATATCACGCAGGCTTCTGCGCCACGGAACGTCACAAAAAGTGACGTTCCGATGGCGCAACGGGCCTCATAAATCTGCTCCTTTGTGAGCAAAACTGCATTTCCGACTTTAATCCATGTTTACATTCTCTTTTTACTCATTGACATATCTGTTTAAATAGCTATTTTTTTTAAGATTCAAAAAACGGTATTAAGAGGTCTTTCTTTTTTTTCTGCATCTATCAGATTTATGGTTTGTTTGTTCAGCTTTCCATTAGAATGTATCTAGGGGCAGGTCGAACGTCTTTTTGCCTCGCTTTATTTTTTAAATAATGGGCCAAATTAGATTTTCAATTTAAGCAAAACATATTTTGCTTGATACCAGTGCAGAATGGCTTTGACCTGTATTTGCAGTGACTAAGCACGATGAGCCAGGATGTGATGACAGGGGTTGCTATGTGAGCACAATCACTACCAGTTGTATTTAGCATTAAAGCATTTTTCAGTGTTCTTTAGTGGCTAAAAGTGGACAGTTGGGCACTATTCTTTATACTTAAAGTAAATGAATTCTTAAAAGGTGCCGTTAGAGCCAGGAGAAAAATAGAGAGCTAATTTATTACTTAAGGTTGTGATAAATTTCTTTTACATGATTGGCACACTTGTTCTGTGTGATTCTCTTTTATCCTTTTATTGTTATTTTTAGTGATTTTATCATTGACAATTTTCACTTTTAATGACCTGCAAGAGTACCTTATTTATTTATCTTTGGTTGCTGATACTCATTGATGAGATATCTTGCCGTTCCATTAAAGTTTGTTCAGTGACGATTGAATAGTGGAACTCTTTTAATGATGTTGTCTTAGTATGTTGTACAGTGTTCTTTTCTGTGTCTTTTCTGGCCTGTTTGGCTGAATAAAGAATTACTGAAACTTGAGTAAATGAACATCTAGAGCATTGGGATTATCAATGGAAGGGAAGGCAGATTTTGATTTTGACAGTTCATGGATGGAGGCTACAGATGAACTAAATCAGAGCCTTTCTCAACTGGAGAAAACCCCTGAATCATTTCTGAATATCCTGAAGCAGTCCTAAAAACTCTCAAATAGTCCTGAACATGCCAAAGCAGTTCTGAAAACCACAAAGCAGTTCTGGGGCTGCCATGAGCTGCTCTATAAGTCTGCAACAGCATAACTTGGATAGTCTCAAAATCTAGAGATGCCTAACCTTGGTCTCTTGTTTAAAGGAGTTAAAAGTCAAGCCATTCATGTGCGTTTTGGGGAGTTTTATCACAAATTCCAACTCTTTGTTTCCTTACTTGCAAGCTTTGAACTATGGAGTTTGATGCTTGCGGGACATGGATAGCTACATGTCATTTGGTGGCTTTCAGGTCCTTATATCTTACAGATCATGCATTATCTGTCGACATATGTTGACCCAGCTGAAAATATTTTCAGTTGGACTGATGTTTTGTTGAAATTGTGTCAGCAACTATACATCTGAATAGCTTCATGGTGACATTTGTTCAAACACCTAGCCCTCTTTGAAGAATAGCTTACTATTAGCCTTTTCCTTGCGATCACTTTTCTGTTGTCTTTGTGTTCTACTTGGTAGCTGTGATAATATGAGTTCCATTAGGTTTAGCAGGATACATAAAAGCAATGTATTAGGAGGGCACTCCTAAGTACAACAAACCTCTCCAACACCTGTGTTTCTGGCACCTCCGCTAGTCGTCCCAGCAAGGAAATATATAAATTGCTTATCGCTAGCAAACACCAATGACAGTAGGCGAGGCTGCCAACTAATGCTTATGTTGGTCTACACTCACCTGCATAAACAAGTATGCGTTATATTGTAATTGCATTTATATAATGCTTGCTATGCCTGATGAGGCTTTGAAGAGCTTTAGGGCAAGAGAAGAAATGCTCCTTTATAACCCAAGGATAGGTGTTAATTTTATCTTGTTTTGGTTAGTCAGTTTAGACTTGTCTTCTCATAAGAAATATTTGCATGCATTACTCCAGTTTGTTTGTGGTGGAATAAGAGGGCATGAGATATCATCTTAGCTAGCACGGATGTGTGATGTTAGCACGTGTACAAAAAAAACATTGGTGGCACAGCCTTCTCTGTTCTAACAGCGAAACTATGGAACTCTTTGCCCCCGAACATAAGATCCACGGATAACCACTTTATCTTCAGAAGACTACTCAATAATTGGCTCTTCCCCACATAAGCACCATACTCAATCCTAAAAATACAGCATATCTCTCTGTATATAAGCATTTATGTGGACTAGAGATGTGTACCTACATGTGTGTACTGGTTTGTATAAACATGTATAATAATTGTTTTAAAAGATATAGATATTCGTTAGTCCTGCTTAAAAAATTTACATATTACTTATAGTTACATTATTCTATGTTTAACATGTATATAAGTGACTGCATAAATAAGTAAATCGTTTATCATAACTATTTATCTACAATTGATTTACTATTGATAATATATATCAGTGTAGCTTTGTCGTGGTTGCAGACGCTCTGCACTGCACCTGTTTATTTCCAACATGACACAACCAATTTACGCCAGGCACCAACACGAAGGCCAGCCCCCAGGGCTGGGCTGGCCGTAGCAGGCACTGTGCATTTGCCCGGGAGGCTGGGGACTGTTTTGTTAAGCAGTAGTGCTTGACACTTGCCCGTCCCCACCCCCCAGGTACGACAAAATTGCAAGGGCTACTTTGGGTTCCCATTTTGGCCCTGCCTGTCGTATCAAGCAGGCGTCCTGCCTTCCAGTACCTAGATCAGTTATCTGCACATTTAAGCAGAGACCCCCATTTAAGAACCCCTTTCGCTGCACCCACGCGTGCGGTCAGGTTCTTGGTGCACATAGCCTTGGCTGCAGCGCACAGAGACCTTACACTGCTGCACACAGAGGAAAAAAAATAGACGGAACATTGCTTGTAAGATGCATATACAAGGCCATATGGTATGATTTTTGAATATTGTATAGAGAAAAAGTTTTTACTAAGCTTCACTAAAAGACAAGGCAGGAATAGCAGGAGCAGCAACAGTGCAAGCCGTTTTTAACAAAATATAATCAGATTTGACTAATGGGAATGTGAGTGGCAGTGTGTGTGTGTGTGTGTTTGTGTGTGTGTTAGTGTGTGTTTGAATGTGTGTGTGTGCGCCAATCACTCTTGCAGCTCACCAGTACAAATGTGCAAAACAGATCAAGAGATATAGGGCCTCATGTAGGAAGCCAAATACCGGTCGGTAACGGCCGAAATTCGGTAAATATCCTGTTACCGACCGGTATTTAGGCATTTGCGATGTAGGTGGCAGATTTTCTGGATTCGGTATTTACCTTATTCGGAAATTAAGAAAGCGGTAAAATACCGATTCGGTAAATACCGAATCCAGAAATGCTATGTAGGGGGCACTCAAGTGAGTGCATCATTGGTGTCTGGATTCGTTTTTTACCACCAACTACTAGTTGATGGTAAATGACGAATACCTTTCAAAAAGCATTTTTGTGCTATTTGAAAAGTGCAATGTGGCAGACATACATGCCCTTAGGGCATGTATGTGCGCCACATGTGCACACATGCACGAATCAGGGGTGCAACAGGGTGTCAATATGACACCCTGCCACCCATGATAATGCCTCCCCTATTACCAATTCGGTATTTACCGAATCGGTAATGGTAACTGGCTTCCCATTCTTTCCTATGGGCCTCCAGGCCCATAGGAATGAATGGGAAGGGATGCATTATTACCGATTCGGTAAATACCGATTCTTAAATACCGATATTTACCGAATCGGTAATAATTACCGATTGGTTACCTACATTACATTTACCGATTCATAAATACCGAATCGGTAAAATTCGGTATTTATGAATCGGTAAATGTGATGCTACCTACATATGGCCCTATGTAACAATGAGTGTGAGAGTTTGTGAAACATTGTGTGAGAGAATGAGTGTGAGTGAATGTGTATGTATGTGAATGCATGTTTGTGTGAGTGGATGTGTGTTATATTTGCATGTTTGCTGCTGGTCTGGCATACTGGAGGTTATTCTTGCCTTTTGAAGTAGGGCACTGGTGGCATATGAATGTGAGGTGTTATCCATGGCAAAATGCAGGCCCCGAATTGCTGCACGTAATTCTTAGCAAACAGGGTGCATCCATAGCAAAATTCTGGAACTGACATTTGAGGTAATTCTTATCATAAGAGACCTTTAAATCATTTTATGGGGGTGGGGGGCTGATGGCAAAATTGTGGCCCTTATATAACGTAGGTAATTTTTGGAGGTACCTATGACTATTGGTAGGAGTATCTATGGCAGAATTCTGGCATATTGTATGTTACCCATAGCATACAGCACTCACCCATAAAAGAAAATGCTGACCATGGCATAGCGGAAGTAATTTCTGACTTATTACATTTGAAAAAGTGTGATCAATACCTAGGAAATGATAGGCTTTTCTTGCTAATCATAAAAGTACTGGAATATTTCACAAGTAGCCTGTCATGATCTATGGCGCTTTACCAAATTTGACCCAAACTTTTTCAAAAAATTCTCAGGGGACAAGCTTAATCTTCCTGAAACCACATACAAGAAGTCTGTCTCCTATGGCTGAGGGGGGCTTGCTGTGTCGGGCTGCTGCAGTTGGGGAGAGCGAACTGAGACAGTGTGTTGGTGTGAGAGGAAGGCTCGACATGAGACTGTTGGGGCTGCAACAACTGGCGTGTCCGTCACAGTCCTGGGATGGGAGGGCAGAACAAACAGCTTATACACACCATGAACTTAAACACAGAAAATAAAACATGCACAAATGCCATTGCAACATTACGGTGGTTGCAGCTGCCATTTTGAACATCCTTATTAAGAAGCTATATTCGGGGAGGAGACAAGTGCCGGAGCAAGATAGCCGCTTGATCACCGGGCTCCGTGGTCGCCACCCCTGGGACCTATTATCCTGCGCGAGATCCTGCCCTAACTGTCCATGTAAGGGAACTACTATGCAAGCGGTTCCGCATCCCAAAAACCCGTTGTCTCTACCCCCCTAGACGGCTGAACTATCGGCGCCGCTTGTGGGGGCCTGCGCAAAGACTTCGAGCCAGGAGCTGGAGTGAAACAGGGGCGGCGCGGAGGTGAGGGGGAGGCGGCGGTGCGGGCCGGAAGTCGCCGGCCGGGGGACGCCATTCCTCGGCGCGAGTTCGTAGCTGAGGGGCGCGCTTGTGGCTTTCTCCCCTCCCTCCTGCTGCAGGCACAGACTGCGACCTTCCCCAGGGTGCGGCGGAGAAGTGAGTCCGAAGACCCCGGAGGACACTGCTGGGTGAGCGAGGTGCCTGGGGCGGTGGCGCCTCACGGAAAAGTCTTACGCTGCACGGTCGGTGCATTGATTTGAGTGCTCCGTTGCCGGTGAGGGATAGCTGGGCCCGTCCCCCTTTGCCACCGGGGACTGAATGACCGGGCCTGCCTGTGCAGCTCGAGCAGTAAACTGTAACGTTTTGAAGGTGCTGGAGGGGAGAGACGGGGCCGAAGAGTTGGACCGGGGACCGCCGATCCAGGGGAGCCATCAGTAACACACACCCGGGCGGTACAGGCGGAGGTGGGGGATGCCAGTGGGGTTTCCCCCCCCCCCCTCGCCCCCCTGAACCTGGATTGCCCCAGGGCGCGGAGTGGAGGTGCTGGCGAACTGTGGCTGACTGCGGTGATCTTTGAGTGGCGACGGGGGGTGCCGGGGGCCCTTCACGCCCCGGTCCCGGAGAGTGTGCGCTGGAACTGGTGAGACGCGCAGACCAACGGACACCTTGGCAACATCAGGACCGCAGTTCGGGGGGAGGCGTAAACCGGCGCCAACGGGACAGTACAGAGACCTGCCAGTGAAATGGGGAGCAGAGTGGAGGCCGAGAAGTCCCAGCCTAGAATTAATAAAGGAAATAAGC
This sequence comes from Triturus cristatus, assembly GCF_964204655.1. Taxonomy (NCBI): domain Eukaryota; kingdom Metazoa; phylum Chordata; class Amphibia; order Caudata; family Salamandridae; genus Triturus; species Triturus cristatus. Next base: position 636,054,959 of record NC_140594.1, on the reverse strand, counting down.
AGGTTCAGACCAACAAATTAGATCGCTATACGCAGCCTAAAGACCCGTCAATGGACCAGAGACAGGCATTGAAGGCCGGGAGACATTCAGTGAGCCCCTCTCCGGAGCTGACCCTGCAGGACGTAATGACCGCCATAGCAGGGGTCAAGTCCTCCCTTGAATGCAAGCTGGAATCCCTGGAAAATAATCTGGACACGGTTTCCATAGAAGTTAATTTAATACGGGCCGATCTCACCAAGGTAACCGAGAAGGTCAAGTCTTTGGATATTAAAACGGCCGGCCTGACAGAGGACGTGTCGCAACTCCAGCGAGAAGTCCAAGATCTCAAGGGTTTCTGTGAACTGGCTGAACGTAAGTTGGACGATTATGAAGGGAGGTCTAGACGGAACAACGTTCGCATTTTGGGAGTGCCCGAGAAATCAGAGGGACCTGCACCGGATCTCTTTGTGGAAGACCTGATTCTTAACTACCTCAAGCCTAAGGGCCTCGGAAAATTCTTCACCATCGAGTGGGCACACAGGGTCCCGGGTGGGCGACCCAAGCCTGGAGCGCCCCCCCGCCCACTGATTGCACGAGTTCTCAATTTTAGGGACAGAGACGCTATCCTGCAGTCGGCCCGAGGGTCGGCCCCTCTGCGCTACGAGAATGCCGCCCTCTCCTTCTTCCCGGACTTCACCCAGCTGGTGCAGAAACAACGTAAGACATTCCTCGCAGTCAAGAAACAGCTCAGAGACAAAGGGATTAAGTACGCTATGATGTTCCCAGCACGTCTGTGAGTGGAGAGCGAGGGGAGGGTGTGGTTTTTTGATACCCCCGAAGAGGCTGCGGACTGGATCGAAGGTCGACACGTTCGTGGAGCTGGAGGGCGCCGCAGAAGCGAGGAAGAAGAGATGCAGGAACAGGCTTGAGGTCGGCAAGCGGGCTTAAGGACACTGTACTGGTGGTCAGGTATGGGGGTCATGGACCCCAGAAAGGGACATGATCAGTGGAAACAAGGTATCGCAGTAATGGACTGCTGAGTGACATTCAGGGCACAATTTTGTTATAAGTGGGGGACCTGGGGGTGGTGAGTGGGCTGCCTCCTCGGTACTACATTTAGTTATCGTTCGAGATAGGGTTTAGGGCGACAGGCACTCTGCCAGTTTGTTATGGGTGGTCCCAATCAGCAGGGGTGCAGGGTGGGGGGGAGTTGGGGGGTGGGGGATTGGTATTGCACTTGAATTTGTTGTTGTATTGTGTTTTTCGACGACGTCAGAATGGTTGGCAGAGCGAAAGCGACTTCGGCAACAGCATGGTAATGGGGTATGAACGGGGTTTGGGGGTCAAAGTCCTCAGTTGGAACGTAAACGGGCTGGGGGATAAACTAAAGCGGGGGATGGTCAGCCAATTTGTCAGGAGGCACGCCCCGGATGTAGTCCTCCTCCAGGAAACACATCTAGTTGGAAATAAATGCATGGCCCTGCATAGGGGGGGGGGGGTACAGTATGGTGGCGCACTCGGGATTCACATCTGGGTCCCGAGGGGTGGGCATACTAGTGAAGAACTCTTTCCCTTTCACAATAAAGGCTTCATGGACTGATGTCCGTGCCAGATATGTTGGGGTTTCGGGTCAGTGGGAAGGGAGAACGGCTACATTTATCTCCATATATGTCCCGCCCGGTTTACAAGCGGACACCTTTAAAGATCTGGGCTCCATCTTTCTAACATTCCCACTGGGTATCCTGGTAATAGGGGGAGACTTCAACGCGGTGGTGGCTGGAGATGTAGACAGGCACCCACCGCGAGACTTGCAACCCTCCCAGAAGTGGCTGTCAAATTTTCTAGAAACGATGGGGATGGTGGATGGGTGGCGTACCCTCAACCCTGACAGGACACAGTATACTCACGTATCGAGTGTACATCGTAGTCTGTCGTGCATTGATTACATCCTAGAGTCCCAGCGTCACAGGCCCATACTATCCAAGAGATTCGTCACCTGGGACGGGGTATCTCCGATTACTCCCCCCGTGTGGCTTCAAATGGGAATGGGAAGCATCACTGTAGGCAAGATAGCCCCAATAAACCCATGGTACCTGACAGATCCGACCATCCGCAAAAATGCCATCAAGGCCACTGACGCCTACTTTCAGGAAAATGGGGGCACAGTCGACTCTGCGCAGACCCTGTGGGAGGCATACAAAACAGTCATTAGGGGAGAGGTTGTTTCTTCAATAGCGGGGAAAAAGAGAGATAGGCATGCGGAATTGGTGAAAGCGGAGGAGGACATGATGAAGTCAGAGGAAGAGATAGCCCAGGGGTGACCCCTGAAGGCCTCCACCGGTTGAAGTTGAGGCAGGAGGAGTTCAATAGCATTGCTAAAAATAGGGCACAGGCGCAGTGCGGCAGGGTTCAGAGCAGAGTGTACGAGCTGGGTGACAAGGCCGGGAAGTTTATAGCGTGGCTGGACTGGAGAGAATGGGCCTCACGTCTGATACCCGAGATACAGGGAGACGACTCGCCTCCTATTACCGAACCGCAGGCCATAGCAGACGCGTTCGCTAACTATTACCACTCGGTCTATAGTACCTCCGGGATATATTCGGAAGAGGATAACAGCGCGATGATAGGGGACATAAAACTTCCCGCACTCTCGGATGAAAACGGGGCATACATGGAGTCCCCACTGACAGATGAGGAGGTGGCACAGGCGATCAGAGGAGTGCGTTCCGGGAAAGCCACAGGTCCTAACGGTATCCCCGTAGAGTTATACAAGATGGCAGCAAATAAACTCGTCCCCCACATCCGTGCAATGTTTGAGGAAAGTAGAGTGAAAGGAATGCTTCCGTACGATCAGCGGGTCGCCAATATAGTCGTCATACATAAAGAAGGCAAACCCAGAGCGCACTGCGCATCATATAGGCCAATATCGCTCCTAAATGTGGAGCCTAAAATTCTGGCAAAATTGTTGGCTACGCGATTGATTAAGGTAATCAATACACTGGTACACCCGGATCAATCAGGCTTTATGCCACATCGCAACACGGCCCTCAACCTGCGCCGCCTACATGGAATACTGAGTAGAGCATCTACTATACAGGAACCGGCGGCCCTGGTCTCATTGGATGCCACCATGGCATTTGACATGGTTGAGTGGCCCTATTTGTTTGCGGTGTTGAGCAAATTTGGGTTTGGTCCGGAATTCCTGAGCTGGATCCGTCTTCTATATTCCGACCCGATGGCCCGTGTAATAGTGAATAACCGAAAGTCCAAGGACTTCCAGCTGAGCAGGGGCACTCGCCAGGGATGCCCCCTGTCGCCGCTTCTCTTTGCGCTGGTTCTCGAACAGCTGGCAGCATGGATTAGGCAGGACCGATCTATTCGGGGACTGCGGTGGACTAACGAATGGGAGGATAAGATCTCCTTATACGCAGACGATATCCTACTCTATATCACTGCTCCTAGGGCATCACTGATCTGCCTATTGGACATACTAACTATTTTTGGTAAATATTCGGGTTTTACAGTTAATTGGTCCAAGTCAGTAATTTATGTGCTGGCAGGCGAACCGCCTGCGATATCGCCGAGTTGCCCAATAACGATTGCTTCGGAAGGCTTCCTGTACCTCGGGATCTATGAGTACCTGAATCCGAGACGGCGCTTTGCTCGTAATCTAGACCCACCCCTACAGCGACTCAAAACGGATGTCGTACGTTGGAGGTCCCTTCCTCTCTCCATGCTGGGAAGGGCGGTCCTCTTTAAGATGATGGCCCTCCCTCGTTTCTTGTATGCGCTCCAGAACACGATGGATCTGGTCCCAGTGTCCTACTTTAAGGAAATTGAGAGTCTCCAGAGAAACTCCTCTGGGACGGCAGACTCCGGATCGCGTATTCAAAGCTGACCCTGAATTGGTACGATGGGGGTATAAGTCTCCCTGACCTTAGGAAATACTATTGGGCAGCCCAGCTGGCGGCGATTAACCACGGGATGCATTGTAGCCCAGATGATCCCGGGTACGCCATGGATAGGTGGCTGCTCCCGGGGGGGGGGGGGAACTATACTAGAGCTCTATATGCCAAGCCGGGTAGGTTCCTATTGACTGGCCCTAACGCGCATGCAGTCCAAATATGGCCTGCGGTCAATAAGCATCTGAAATGGGACGGTAAACTTACGCTAGCTACGCCATTATGGAACTCGGAAAAGCTAGGGAGCCTCTGGAAATCCAAGGGATTTGATAAGTGGGATCTTATTGGGATCACACAGATCAAGGACATGTGGGGAAGGGGCACAGTACTGCCGTTTGCATCCCTCAAAAAACAATATGGCATTATGGACACCGAATACTACCGGTATCTCCAGATCCGCCATGCGCTATTAGCGCAGGTCCCCAGGGACCCGACGCTGCCAGAGGCTTCTCCACTGGAAGCCAGAGTGTTGGACGGGCGTATCCCAGAGAAAACCATTTCCCTTATTCACAGGAAGTTAATTAACAATATGGAGGATCCACTGGTGATCCTTAAGGGCAAGTGGAACAGTGAAGGCCTCGAACTGGATGATGAAGACTGGCAGGAGGCGGTCTCCTCCCCGAGGGTGGTAGCAACCCAGGCCAGGCTTAGGCTAGTGCAGCTTAACATACTACATAGGACATATGGAACGGGACCCGGACTGGTTCGCATGGGGCGGGCGGAAAGCGAAGAGTGTAGGCGGGGGTGTGGAGACGCAGGGACCTTCATGCATATATTGTGGAGCTGTCAGCGGATAGAAGCGTACTGGAGAGGCATATATCGCATCATGCGGGCTGTACTGGGGGTCGACATTCACCCAGAGGTGCGGAGGTGCCTGCTAAATGTCTGGGAGCCTACTGACCTCAACACGTACACTAAGCAGTGGGCTACGCTGGCGTTCATGATTGCAAAAAGGAACATCGCGCAGTTGTGAGGCGCTGCTCAGCCACCCCGTTTGGGGAGGTGGAAAGAGGATTTAGATTGGTGCATGTTGTGGAGGGAAAAGTCGGTGTTTGTAGCCAGGGGATGCCCCGGGAAGTGGAGCAAGGTATGGGGAGCCTGGAACCATTATAGAGGTGATATATGCCCCCCACCTTGTAGGTAAACTGATGACGAGGCTCATGAAACCCCCTAACCACTAGGAAACTATGCTTGTAACATATATAGAAATGTGTAAATTGCTGCTGATGGAAACTGAAGTCGCCTGCCAATGTATAATTGCTGTATGTCAGTCGAATTGGTTTAATAAAAAAAGAACTTTCAAAAAAAAAAAAGAAGCTATATTCCTCAATAGGATTAGTCTATCAATAAAAGCATGGTCCATGCTATGGTTATTGCACACAGTGAGCATGTCATGACGCTTTAGCAATATTATTAGCCATACTACAGCATGGTAGATGAGTTTTCCCATAGCAAACTGCCACATCATTATGTTTTTTTAGGGTATAGAACTACCCTCAGGAGCCAACAGCAGTACGACAAACATAGTTTCTCGGTGGCAGCACACACTTTCTGCCCAAACAAATACTGTAATCAAGGTAACCAACATGTGGGTGGAGGCAAAGCCCCTACCTGAGGTGTACTTCTTAAAGCTTTTTTTTCATTTGATCACATAAGGTCAAATGACTGCTGACCAACAAAGTAAATCTCCGAAGTTATGAAACACATCCATTAACCCTTTCTTGCTCTGGATCAAAGTCTGATGAGGCACTGCCTCTAAGGCTTTCGAGACCTGTACATAGAAATAGCCCCACCCATGAATATTTTGAAACATCCAGTTAGGTATACTAAATTGAACCTTCAGCCATTACTGGGACAGGAGCATTTTTCTGGACTTCCAATGATAAATATTTCACAAGCTAATTGTCATGTCACAGAAGGAAGAAATCAATGAATTGGCAAAAAGGGTGCCTTGAAATTAATATGTGAAAACTTGCTTTATGTGCTTTGGATTAAAATCTATAGAAGCTGTTTTTTAGTTGTCAGAGCTCTCAATCTGCTTTTCAAAGATCACTGTGAGTAACCTAAGAACGGTGTCAAATCTATAAAAACATGTTTGTAACAATACCATGTTGTCCAACATGTTTAAATTGCAGTTTGTCATTTCTTTAGGTCTCGCATTAGGCAGCGCATACGCTGCTTCTACGAGGCATTAAGTTAAGTAATCTGAATGTGTTGGCAAGCGGCCGGTAGTTTCTCCTGCCGCTTGCCATTTGGTGAATGTTGGCACAGATCCTGTTAGCTGGCTTTTTACTGGCTGTTGATGTCAAACTGACTTCCGTGTAGTCAGGAAGCAGCGGGCACCAACTACAGTCTCTTTACACTCTACCTCCTTATCTGTTTCTTTAAGGATCACTTATTTATTGCCCTGGTGCCCGCCTAACTTGCAGCCACATACATGTACGCGGGCACCGTGCTTAGTTTCAGCACGGTGCCCGCTTTTTAGTCTGCCTAAGAGCTTACTGTCCGTGTGCTGCAGTAAAAGGGTGAAAGCTTCCTCGGTATTCAAGTATTGGGATATGTTACCTATTGTTTGCTGTTAAAACACTGCCGCCCTCTGGAGCCTGCACACGTGCTCCTCACTTACTAAGCTACTTAGACACACAGCAGAGGTGCTTCCGACTGACTTCCCTTTGGGAACATTCCATCTAAAATGATGACATTACGCTCTGATAGTCAATTTTAATTTAACTGCAGGCTTGCAGGACAGCAATTTATCTGGGTGTATTCTTCCTCCGTGATGCTCCAGCTTGATCACATAAGGTCAAATGACTGCTGACCAACAAAGTAAATCTCCGAAGTTATGAAACACATCCATTAACCCTTTCTTGCTCTGGATCAAAGTCTGATGAGGCACTGCCTCTAAGGCTTTCGAGACCTGTACATAGAAATAGCCCCACCCATGAATATTTTGAAACATCCAGTTAGGTATACTAAATTGAACCTTCAGCCATTACTGGGACAGGAGCATTTTTCTGGACTTCCAATGATAAATATTTCACAAGCTAATTGTCATGTCACAGAAGGAAGAAATCAATGAATTGGCAAAAAGGGTGCCTTGAAATTAATATGTGAAAACTTGCTTTATGTGCTTTGGATTAAAATCTATAGAAGCTGTTTTTTAGTTGTCAGAGCTCTCAATCTGCTTTTCAAAGATCACTGTGAGTAACCTAAGAACGGTGTCAAATCTATAAAAACATGTTTGTAACAATACCATGTTGTCCAACATGTTTAAATTGCAGTTTGTCATTTCATTAGGTCTCGCATTAGGCAGCGCATACGCTGCTTCTACGAGGCATTAAGTTAAGTAATCTGAATGTGTTGGCAAGCGGCCGGTAGTTTCTCCTGCCGCTTGCCATTTGGTGAATGTTGGCACAGATCCTGTTAGCTGGCTTTTTACTGGCTGTTGATGTCAAACTGACTTCCGTGTAGTCAGGAAGCAGCGGGCACCAACTACAGTCTCTTTACACTCTACCTCCTTATCTGTTTCTTTAAGGATCACTTATTTATTGCCCTGGTGCCCGCCTAACTTGCAGCCACATACATGTACGCGGGCACCGTGCTTAGTTTCAGCACGGTGCCCGCTTTTTAGTCTGCCTAAGAGCTTACTGTCCGTGTGCTGCAGTAAAAGGGTGAAAGCTTCCTCGGTATTCAAGTATTGGGATATGTTACCTATTGTTTGCTGTTAAAACACTGCCGCCCTCTGGAGCCTGCACACGTGCTCCTCACTTACTAAGCTACTTAGACACACAGCAGAGGTGCTTCCGACTGACTTCCCTTTGGGAACATTCCATCTAAAATGATGACATTACGCTCTGATAGTCAATTTTAATTTAACTGCAGGCTTGCAGGACAGCAATTTATCTGGGTGTATTCTTCCTCCGTGATGCTCCAGCTTGCTGGCTTCCTTGACAAGGTTGGTGGTGTCCACCTGTCATTCATGAAGGTCACAAGTTTATAAAAATGGAAATGGGACTGGAGCAAGTTAGCGCACGAAATAGCCTTAAAGTTACATTCGCAATTGTAAACACTGTTTTGACATTTCTACTCTGAAGACATCTGTTCTGAGATGCACACAAGTCGGAAGTTGCTCTAAGGCATGAGTACTAGCTTGCTGGGCAATGCCACGCTACATTATGGGACTTGTAGTTATGTTTAGCATTGTCAGGTTTGTCTACAAATTTCCAGCTTGAAAACTGTTTTGACTAAAAGGCAATGCTGGTAAACGTTGTCACGCATCCCTGGGTATCTATGGAAAACCGCTGGAGTCTTGTGAAGGTTTTCAAGGGGCCTGCAGGATATCACCCAGGATTAAACAACGATTACATTTTCATTCCTCATTGAGAATAAAGCTGGAGCATTTCCTGAACCCGAGCAGTACATAAACAAAAGTTCTGCCAACACACACGCTGGCTCGAACTATTTGATTTTTCACCAAAGGCCTTTATAATAAAGGCCGCAGATCTGCCGGTGCCAGCCTGCGACGTCCCCAACAGGGCACTGCCTGGCCCTGGCATTCAGTGAGGGCTCATTCTTTACAGAGTAGAGGTGCTTCTCGCTCATTTAACTGCGCTTTCCATGGAGTTTGTTACACGAAACTCACAAAAACCTTTATTGGAGATGCCATGAAAGATAATGTCGGCAGTGCAGGCCACCAGCACTGCATTCGGAGCCATGGCTAGGTGGCACGCGCTCCACCAATGCCAACACAAAGGGCATCAGGGCACACTGGCACGTCAAAAACACAGCTCTTTGGGCAATACAGTGCCAACGCTATTCAGTTCACATTTAAACAACTGTTGGGCTTGCCCACTGTAGAGTTCAAAAACCCTTTTTTTAGTTCATGTTATAGCATTCTTGGGTAACCATAAACCCAATGCTTCCATTCTGGCTGTCTCAATTCGGAAGTTTGAGTTCCCTCTAACATTCTCTGCGAACAACTGAAGCAAATTCAGGAAGCACACAGTAGCTTTTCACACGCAGTATACCACTTAAAGCTGAATTTGTTAATGTAGTAATACTGTATATCGTGGTTAACATTGTTATTTAATTCGATGTCGCTCATCTTGTGGGAATGATGAACAGCGAGACAGGCCTGTCAGGGAACAAACACTTCATTATAACGTTATCTGGCATCTTACTGTGTCTAGAAATATTGCTACATTTTGCACGTGTTAATTATTTACCTCAACGGCAATTGTGTATGTGAGATGAGAGTTGAATAGGCCCTGCGACAATTCCAAGATGTAATTTGAAGGTTGCACAAAGGCATCTCTAGAAGAGCAGCTAAGCACTGATAGAAACAAATGGGAAATCGTATTTCTTCGTTTTCTCTGTGCTTCGGTCCACTCACTGCATCTGTGAGGGTGTTGCTCGCTCCCCCACTAACCCTCACCAGACAACCCCATTTGCAAGAACATCCCACCCCCCCTAGCCACAGCTGCAGTCATAACAGGAGGTGACTGCTCGGAGTCTCGTGTTCCAAGATGGACAGGAACTTAATATCAGGACAGGAGCTCTTAAAAACAAGCATTAAAAATGCAATAGGTATCGCCTTTTATTAAGTTAAAGCTATTTGCTTTGCTATACAATACCATTAGCAAAGCAAATGGCGTTAACTTAATCAAAGGCGAGACCTATTGCATTTTCAATGCTTGTTCTCTTATGTTAGCTATGAGGACAGCTCCAACCCCTTTTGGAAATGCTGGTCCTGTCCAATTGCTGTAAGTGTTAGTCCCCCCCTCAAGGTTTGGGTCTAGTTGCGCACCTGGAGCCCCCCCCCCCTCCCCCTTGGAGATTTAGGGGCAGATTTACAAGCCCCTTGCGCCACTATTGCCTCACTTTTAACATGGGAAAAGTGACGCAAAAGTGGCGCAAGGGGCTTGTAATTAAGCCCCTTAGTTGTTAATGCAGGCAGGAGCTGGCAAACCCTGGAATACTAAGAACTGAATAGAGGTGCATTTGGCACGTACACCTGTCTGACTCATTCTTTCACACTTATTGCAAAATAGAGACTTACCTGCACGCGTCACGAGAAATATGAAGTCACTTAACAGTGTAAAGCCTTCAATTAAGTACCAAAATAGTGTCCAGAGAAACTCCATTTATTAGCTCGAATTCCTTCATTTCATCTTCACGCTCCTCTGTCTGCCGCTGGCCGCTGCTGCAGCTTTACTTTAGTTTCCGATGCCACCCCGACACTATGCCACTCGTCGCCTTATTCTTTGAGAGCAATTTCTGCAGCACTACGCCTTTCGTCAGGTACGGTTTCGAGCTATTTCCTGATATGCAGCTGCCTTAAGTCTGTATCGTATAATGAAAGGGTTTACTAGTTGTCGTAGGAGGGGTCAGTTGACTGACTAAGTTTCACTTTCGCCCTGACGCCGCTTTGTGACTGGTTTAGCAATATTAACTGGCCTGAACAGACTCGCATCGGTATCCGCTAGATGGCAGTATTCACCAACGTATTCCAGATGGCTACATTTGGTGTTTCTTGAAGATGTTGGGAAATGAAATCGAAACTAGTTTTCTCCGATAGGTCACAGGTGGGACCTGTATTTGAAAAGTGCTGTTCGATGTTGAGTAAAATATTTAGTATTAATGTGAATGAATAGATGGGAGGAGGGGACTTTGAGATGAACAAAATTACAGGAATTATAAAGAAGGAACAGGACTAGACGGTAAACCTGAAGGGAGAACTTGGGCTCGATTCACAAAGGTAAACTTAGCCTGTCCTGAAGTCTAACTTTAGACCTGAAGTCTAAGGGTCCGATTCACAAAGGTAAACTTAAACTTCAGGTTTACCATAGTGACTTGGGCCCTTAGACTGCAGGTCTAATTTTACCTTTGTGAATCGGGCCCCATGTGCCGAGTTTTCAAATACTTGCCATCTTTATGTGCCCAAAAAGATGTAGGGGCATATATACAAGCCCCGGCCTATCGCCACAGGAACGTCACTTTTAACGACGTTCCTGTGGCGATAGGAGCTTCATATTATTTACATAGGCACCCTTTCATGCTATACATAGGGTGAAAGGAGTGGGCAATGGGTGTTGCGGTGGGCATTCCACTGCAACACCCATTGATTTTGACGCTGCCCCTATTTACAAGGGTGGTGTGAATAGGAGGCAGCGCCAAAATTAAGACCAGGGAAAACCTTAACATGGCGAAACAAGGAGAAATGCTTAATTTCTCCTAGTTTTTGCTGTTACTATGTGTGCTGCATTGTGAAGCACACATAGTAACAGCAAATTGCCATGAATGATTCTTTATGTGCAGGAAGGTGTCCCTTCCTGCACATAAACAATCATTAATAAAATGAGGATTTGCAACATCTATGTGTGCTGCATAATGTAGCACACATAGAAGTTACAAATCGACATTCCGGATTGTTTATGTGGAGGAAGGGACTCTTTCCTACACATAAACAATCATTCCCTCAACTCAAGCAGCTTAATTTAGTGCCAGCACAGGGAGATATGCAGGGGTGAGCCATATTATTGTAAATACTTCACATCCCTGCGTTTCTAAAGTGACGGAGCACGGCGTTAGAAATTTTGGAGCTAACTCTCATTCTGCCACTTGCTTGTATATATGCTCCGTAGAATTTTTGAAGGTTTCAAGAATACTTAGCATAAGGAAGGGATATCAGAAAAATGCATGATATGACATTTGAGCTGTCTCTATGTGTTTAAAGCAAAACTGCATAAGCTGCTGTTCCCAGGGTTTTAACTGGGTTAAAAAAAAGTGGAGTGTCCCCAAAGGGGTGTGGCCTATATAATTAAGAAAGCTGCTTAACCCCTTCGGTGCTCATGACGAGCTGGGCCTACATTTTTGCTTTGTTTGCCCCCCTGGGGGGCAGATTTAAATTTTAAAAAATGTATTCGGCCCACTGGGCCAATTGAATAAAATGTAGTGGGGAGTGGCCCCTTGGGCAAGGGTCACTCCCCTTTGGGGGCCATTTTTGTATTCCTATGATGTTAGGTTTTGTTTTGGGGAGCGGCCCCTTAGGCAAGGGTCGCTCCCCTTATGGGGGCTATGTTATAGGCCTTCTCTGCCCCCCTGGGGTGGCCAAATTTCCTTTATAAAAAATTAAAAAAATGCCCACTGGACCACCAGGGATTATTTAGTGGGGAGTGGCCCCTTGGGCAAGGGTCAATCCCCTTTGGGGGCTTATGATTTTGGCTGTCTACCCACATGGGGGGGGGCAGATTTTGCCATTTTTAGGTTGAGCATTTGACACCTCTTGTATATTCTTTAGTATTTACTTATATGTTTTTATGGTTTGTGTGCTTTGGAGAGCAGCCCTAGGACGTGTCTGCTTCCGCTTAGGGACATTTCTTTCTGATCAACTGACTCTAGTTAACTTTTTTGATAGAAAACGACCAGCAGAGGTCAGTAAAATACCAGAATCACTTCAGCATTCTCTAGTTTTCAGTCCATAGAAATTGTCTTCCACGAGCTCCCATAGACAATAATAATTTTTTTAAATCTTGTATTGTCAGTGATATGACCACCAAAGGCCCAGATTTTCTATTAAAAACAGAGCATTGGACTATACCATTTCCCGCTGAAAGGCAATATTTCTCCCCGTGTGTTCCAATACTTGGCGTGTCACGCAGTTTGGTGCTTACTTTCCCTCCCTGTCAAAGAACAGCAAATGTTTCAGGGCGCAGGCTAATGTGCTGCATTGCTACGTACATATAAGGTCCCAAAGGCGAGACTGATTGCATTGCAAATGCTTGTTTAATGTAGGGCCCATTAGACCACCAGGGAGTTATTTGTGGAGAGTGACCCCTTGGGCAAGGGTCACTCTCCTTTGGGGTCAATCTTTGTGGCTGTGTCTGCCCCGCAGGGTGCCAGATGGCCATGTTTTTAAAAAAATTGGGCCCACTAGACCACCAGGGATTTTTTTGTGGGGAGTGGCCCCTTGGGCAAGGGTTACTCCCATTTGGTGAGCATTAATTTGGTCGTTTCTGCCACCCTGAGGGGCAGATCGGCTGATTTGTTTTTTTGCAGGGCCACTAGGCCACCCAGGTTTATTTTTTATGTTGTTGAGCGGCCCCTTGGACAAGGGTCGCTTCCTTTTATGGGAGGATGATTGTGGTAATTTCTACCCTCTTTGGGTGGCAGAATAGCAGTATGTTTTTAGGCCCATCTGCCCTCAAGGGGGGCAGAAGCCACTAGCCACCTGGGTTTAAAAAAAAAAAATTGTGTTTGGGAGTGGCCTCAAGGGCAAGGGTTGCTCCCCTTTTACGGGGGTGAATATTTTATTTATACTCTTAGGCCCACCTACCCCTTAGCTTGGCTGGTGGATTGTTTATTTTTTTTGTATTTATTTATTTTATTTTATGTGAAAAGTTTTATATAGCGCTAGCTTGACCCATAGGTATCAGAGGGCTTTACATACATACTGTAAAGAAAAACAGACGGAAATTGCATTACATAATATGCAGGCAGTAAGGAAGCAAAACCAGGGATAAAAAAAATACAGCATGGAAGATAAGGTGGTTAACACAGTCCGGTCACCAACTATCCTTGAATGTCAAGAGAGAGGAGTAAACTCGGATATTAAAGTCTAGGTTAGTTGACGTTGGTCAGGAAAGTATTTGTTAAGGAGATGGATTTTCAGGTCCCTTTTGAAACACGAGAAGGAGGGGTTGCATCTGAGGACTCTAGGGAGAGCATTCCACATCCTGGGAGCGTTGCCAGAGAACGATCGGTATTGTGTGGTTTTCTTTTTCAGTTTCGGAGGAATAAGAAGGAGTGAGTTGGAGCTTCTCAGCGATCTGGTTTGACCTGCTCTTTTACCAATTTGTTGTTCAGGTAGTTAGGGGCCGGAGAGTGAAGGGTTTTGTGTGTGATGCAGGCCAGTTTGTGGACTGGTGCATTATTTGCATATGTGATTGTGATGTTTTTTTCTCCTTTTCATTCTAGTGTAAAGCTTTTGATTCCTGTTCGCGATTTCGACAGTGGTGTTCTGTAGTTTTGCGTAGTTGCATTTTTTTTGGTAAGAAAAACATTTTTGTTGTATATACTCCAAATTTGTATTTTTGTCATGTATTAATTAATTTTTTTGTAAGTGGTCTCATAAAGGCAGCTTATTTAGTTAGTGTTTTGTGCATAGAATTCTTTGCGATGTGTTTTGCATTGTCTTATGTGTATTTTCTTTTCTCTTTCTTTTTTAGTGGGATATTGTTGATCCATACTGTGTCTGTGCAGAGTAGGTGGTGGTGAATTTATCTGCTTCTGGCAAGTGAGTGGTATCGTTTTGGAGTATATAGGTATTTCTGATAAAGGTGTATTTTGTTTATTATTTATTTTACAAATTGTTTGTTGTTGTTGACTTGTTTGACAAGTTACTTTTATTAGTAAGCAGTATGGCTAGCCGTAGAATGACTGCTCTGCAGGTGGTTGGTATGCTTCTTGAATCTTCCTCCGAGCAGGATTATGCATCTGAGGGAGAGGAGGGAGGGGAAGATTCAGGCAGTGAGTTTTCTCTCCACATGGAATCATCAGATGATGAAGGTACTCTCAGTGCAGATGAAGCTTCTCTTGGTGTGGATGAAGCTACTCTCAGTGCGGATGAAGTGCCTGTTTTAGAGGAGGATACTGCTGTGCCGATGGTGCAAGAGGCATCTGGAGTACAGCCTGAGGCTGCTAGGCTTCCTACTGGAAGTGCTGGACTCTGGGTTGATCCAATCATGGTGCAGCCGGTGTTGCCTGCCTTTAGTGGTGATGCAGGGTGTAGAGTGGATTGTGAAACTTTTTTCCCTAAACAGTTTTTTCAGTTGTTTATGGATGATGTATTTTTGGGTGAGATTTTTGAGCAGACTAATTTGTATGCTGAACAGTTTTTGAGGGACAACAGTGACAAACTTAGGCCCCACTCTAGAGCTTCCCGGTGCACTCCCACAAATTTGGAAGAGATGAATAAGTTTTTGGGTTTGACTTTATTGATGGGTTTGATAAGGAAGCCGTCCATGACTTCATATTGATCTACCAGTCCCTTGATGGCAACGGCCATATTTCCTGGAGTTATGACTTGTGATCAGTATTTGATTTTGCTACGGATGCTGCATTTTGTTGATAATTCTTTGGCGTTACCATGAGATCACCCTGACTGTGACCGTCTTTTTAAGATTCGGCCTGTTCTTGATCACTTTGTAGATCAATTTTCAGAGATCTATTCTCCAGGGAAAGAAATATCTATTGATGAGTCTTTGGTCTTGTTCAAGGACCATTTGGTTTTTAGGCAGTACATCCCTAGCAAGAGGGCACGCTATGGAATTAAGCTGTATATGTTGTCTGAGAGTAGGACAGGATATGTTTTTAATTTCCGTGTGTACACTGGTAGGGATGCCACTATTGACCCCCCTCGTTGTCCGTCCACTTTTGGAGTTTCTGAGAAAATTGTGTGGGATCTTGCTAGAGGACTGTTTTACAGAGGCTACCATTTGTACCTTGATAACTTCTACACTGCTGTGCAATTGTTTAAGGAATTGTTCAAAGTGGACACTTTTGCTTGTGGCACAATCCGCTCTAACCGTAAAGCTTCTCCAAAAGAGCTTGTTTGCAGAAAACTTCAGAGGGGACAGTGCAGTTCCTTGCGTAGTGATGAACTACTAGCTGTGAAATTTGTGGACAGGAGGGATGTGTACGTGCTGACTACCATCCATGATGAGAGTACTCCACCTGTGGCTGTTTCGGGTCAGATTTATGAAGTGTGCAAACCTGTGTGCATTTTAGACTACAAAAAGCACATGGGTGGTGTTGATGGAGTAGATCAGAGGTTGGAACCGTACACTGCTATTCGTAAGGCTTACGTTTGGTATAAGAAGTTGGCCATCCATCTCTTTAATTTAGCAACTTTCAATGCTTTTGTTGTATTCAAGGAGTGTTCTCCTGCATCAAAGTTGACTTTTGTTCAGTTTCAGCAATCTGTTATAGGCAGCCTTGTTGTTGTGGAACAGGCAAGTGTTCCTAGAGTTGGAATGGTGGAGGATGTGGCTCGATTGAAAGATCGCCACTTTCCTGATTTCATTCCTCCCACATCCTCAAAAGACTTTCCCACTAGGAGATGTAGAGTCTGTTGGCGAAGAGGTACGTGGAAGGAGACTCGTATGTACTGCCCCAAGTGTCTTTCTAACCCTGGGCTATGTGTCCCTGCTTGTTTTAGAGCGTACCACACGCAAAATAATTTTTGGGACCATCCATGAGTGGTAAAGTGAACTGCCTGGTCTGTATTCTTTAAAAAATGTGATCCTGTTTCAAGGTTGGCTTTAGTGCAATGTATTTAGTTTCAGATTTTGTGTTAGTAGATTTGTATCTATTTGCAATTTGTTTGTGTTTTTATTTTTGTCTAAAAAATATCCAAAATGTGATGGTGGTGTGTGTAGGCTGGCGCTTGGCTGGTGGTGTGCGTGGACTGGTGCTTGGCTGGCGGTGTGCGTGGACTGGCGCTTGGCTGGCGGTGTGCGTGGACAGGTGCTTGGCTGGCGGTGTACGTGGACTGGTGCTTGGCTGGTGGTGTGCCTGGACTGTCGCTTTACTGGTGGTGTGTGTGGACTGGCGCTTGGCTGGTGGTGTGCGTGGACTGGCACTTGGCTGGCGGTGTGCGTGGACTGGCGATTGGCTGGTGGTTTGCGTGGATTGGCGATTGGCTGGTGTTGTGGCTTTACAGCTCACGAGCTGTGAGTCAATGGTTCAGTTTCTCACCCTTTCAATTATTAACAGTGCATTTCATTTTTGTGAAATCACTTGCTTATACAATTGTATATACTGAACCATCACTCACCCCCGTGCCAAATCCAACCAGTATGTGTCTGTGCTTGAGGATTAGATGGCTGTGCAGTAATATTTGTCTTTCTGAAGCAGGGTGTACCTTGTCCCTTTTTGTGAATGTTGTAATGTGTTGTTTTTGTGCCTGGTGGTGTGAATGGTTTTGTGTGTATCACGTATGAAAGGTGTGTGAATGACCTGTAAGGCGGTTGGTGCCTTGCCGTGGCTTTACAGTTCACGAGCTGCGAGTCATTGGTTCAGTTTTTTGTCCATTTAATTATTGACAGTGCATTTCATTTTTGTGAAATCTCTTGTTAATAAAATTTAATATACTGAACCATCACTCGCCCTCGTGCCAAATCCAACCAGTATGTGTGTGTTTGAGGAATAGATGGCTGTGCAGGAATCTTTGTCTTTTTAGTTTCTCTGTCAAGGTGTACGTTCCATATAAGAATAACCCACCAACTGTAGATATTGTCGTAAACCCATGGGAGTTCATGGTGATGTGTCTCTTGTGAATTCCAAAAACGAATTATGTCAAAACGATCTGGTTTTGCAAGGGGGGTCAACTGTGTTTTTGGCCCCGTGCTCGCCGGCCATCTAGGGAAACCTACCAAACCCACACATTTTTGAAAAGTAGACACCGGGGGCTTCCAGGGAGGTATGGCTTGTGTGGATCCCCCAACGTTTCCTTACCCAGAATCCTCTGCAAACCTCATTTTTAGTTGAAAAAATCACTTTTTTCACACATTTTTGTGTGGGAAAGTTGTGGCATCACCGGGCTTACACAAATTTCCCACCACCCAGCGTTTCCCCAGGTCTCCCGGTAAAAATGGTGCCTCACTTGTGTAGGAGGCCCAAGTACCCGTGACAGGCAAGGGCCCAAAACGTAGTGAGGCGACATCAAATTTGCCTATCTCAAAACCACCTGGTTTTGCAAGGGGGTCACCTGGATATTTGGTCCCGTGCTCGGCGGCCATCTATGGAAACCTACCAAACCCACACATTTCTGAAAACTAGACACCCGGGGGCTTCCAGGGAGGTATGGCTTGCGTGGATTCCCCAACGTTTCCGTACCCAAAATCCCCTGCAAACCTCAATCTAGCTTAAAAAAATCACTTTTTTCACACATGTTTGTGTGGGAAAGTTGTGGCATCACCGGGCTCACTCAAATTTCCCACCACCCAGAGTTCCCCCGGGTCTCCTGGTAAAAATGGTGCCTCACTTGTGTGGGAGGCTCAAGTACCTGCGACATGCAAGGGTCCAAAACTTAGTGAGGCGACATCAAAATTGCCTATCTCAAAACCATCTGGTTTTGCAAGGGGGGTCACCTGGGTTTTTGGCCCGTGCTCGGCGGCCATCTAGGGAAAACTACCAAACCCACACATTTCTGAAAACTAGACACCCAGACCCTGGGGACCGCCACCCCCCAGTGCCAGCTCCTGCAGTGCCCACCCCCGGGACACTGTAGTTTGCAATGACAGGGCGGGACCCTCGTGGCTCCCACCCTGTCATAGCAAACTGCTTTGCTTCATTGAAGTGAGAGCAGGTTCCCTGATCTCGCTTCAATGAAGCAAAGCAGATTGCTTTTCCACATGGGGAGCAGCATGTTAGCTGCTCCCCATGTGGAAAAGAAATGCCGGCTTCCGCAGGACGCGGGGAGCCGGTTGGGACCGTGGGGGGTTTGGGGACCCCCCATAGCCCCCAACGAAGAGGGCCAGCCCCAGTGGGATGGGGTCCCCGGGGCTAGTAGTAGCCCAGGAGGGGGGCCACGCAGCCCCCTCTTAAAAAAATAAAAAAAATAATGCAAATAAAAAAAAACGGCTCGTGGATGTGGTCCCCGGGGCCATAAGTGGCCACAGGAGGGGGGCAAGGCAGCCCCCCTCCAAAAACCAAAATTAAAAAACAAAAGGGCCATGCCCCGGGGGAAGGGGTACCTGGGGCAAATTATGGCCTCGGGAGGGGGGCCACGCGGCCCCCTTCCCAATTTAAAAAACAAACAAATTTGGGGCAGGCCCTGGGGGATGGGGTCCCCAGGGCCAATACATTAGAAAAAGAAGGGGGGCTACACAGCCCCCCATCTAAAAAATAAAAATAAAAAAAGACGGGATCGGGCCGGAGGCCACTCCCCCTCCTTGCGCCACTCTGGAAACGCGCCCCCTGGTGCGTTTGCAGAGGGGGAACTAATTCCCCTTGAATACTGGGGGTCCCTGGGGGGCAACTAGCCCACCAGGAACCTCCAGTATGCGCCAGGGGCCTGCGTTGCAGAGAGGTGTAATGAGGCCATGCCTCTTTTTACACCTCTCTGCAACGCAGCTCTGTGTCACTTACTGGAGGTAACTGGTGGGCTAGTTGGCCACCAGGGGACCTCAGGATTCAAGGGGACTTAATCCCCCAACTTAAAATGCGCCACGGGGCGCTTTTGCACAGTTGTGAAGGTAGGGGGCGGGGTCCTGAGGTGATATGTGTGTAAACACACCCTGTGGTGCGTTTTAAGTTGGGGGATTAGGTCCCCTTGAATCCAGAGGTCCCCTGGTGGCCAACTAGCCCACCAGGTACCTCCACTAAGCTCCACGGAGCTGCGTTGCAGAGTGTTGTAAAAAGGGGCATGGCCTCTGAACACCTCTCAGCAACGCAGCTCCCTGGCATATACTGGAGATACCTGGTGGGCTTGTTGTCTCCAAGGGGACCGCAGGATTGAAGAGGAATTAATTCCCCAACTTAAAACGCGCCACAGAGCGTGTTTGCACACGTCACCTCAGGCCCCGCCCCCTTCCTTCACCATTGTACAAATATTCCTCTAAAATCAGCCAAACTACGAAATCCGATTTACTCACCTGTTATCAGAGAGAATCCAATGCTGCATCTTTTAGCCCAGCACTGACCACTTTAAAGTAATTCTAAGCGTACTTACCAGTAACTTGCATTTCTTTCCATAGGAATCCATTGTGTGGTTTTCACCAGACAGGTTTCTAAGTGTTCATTTTTGAAACGTACAAATATTCCTCTAAAATCAGCCATACTACGAATTCCGATTGACTCACCTGTTATCAGGAGAGAACCCAGTGCTGCATCTTTTAGACCAGCCCTGACCCTGAAATGTAATTCTAAGCGTTCTTACCAGTAACTTGTATTTCCTTCCATAGGAATCCATTGTGTGGTTTTCAGCAGAAAAGTTTCTGTCTATTTTCACAAACTAAAAATATTCCTAAAAAATCGTCTGTATGACTTGAACACATTCTTTCAACTGTTTACAGGAGATTCACCGGTGCTGGATCCAGGATCCACCACTGAGTAAGAAAAAGTAACGATAACATTACTTACCTGCTAAGTGAATTTTCTGCCTCAGGATAACATTGGAGATTCTATGTGTAAAAATTTCTGTGTCAACTTTTAAAATACAATAATATTCCTTAAAAATCACTACTGTAACCAAAACGCTTTTACTCAACTGTTTACAGGAGATGTCCAAGGACTGAATCTAGGCTCCAGTCCTGTGGTTAGAAAAGTAATCCATAAAGTAACTAATTGCATTTGAATAGAAATTCACATTGAGCTCAATGTTGCATTGTGTTTGAAATTGTGTTGCCCATTGCAACAACTGTAACTACTGTACTTAAAAGTCTATTGCCTATTTGCAAAATATTTAAACTAAAGTAATTCATTCTGAGAACGTATATTTTGTATTGTAATGTATAATGTAATTATAATGTAATTAAAAAATATATATCTAAAAATAAATAGTTTAAAAAATGTAGAAAATCAGTATAAAAAAAATCAGTATAACAATTAATACATTAAAAATTGTCATTTACAAAACCTTTGAAATTCACTGAAAAAACCATAGGTTTCAGGCCTGATATAGTTAGGAATTAGCATTTAAAAAACCTTTGAAATTCACTGAAAAAACCATAGGTTTCAGACCTGATATCGTTAGGAATTAGCATTTAAAAAACCTTAGAAATTCACTGAAAAAAACAATAGGTTTTAGGGGTGTTATAGTTAGCTGGACATTTCACTCGAACAAAACCATTGAAATTCCTCCGATATAGTTAGTTGTACTAACTACATCTCGCGCGCCCGCAATCCACTGCTGATGAAGTCACATATTACATCATTCATGACATGGTCAGTGACATCACTGGTGACATCTCAAATGACATCACTAATGATATCATCCACATGGCAATCAGATACACCTCATCATACACTAGTATAACCTTTCATCACTCACTGTAAAATACAGAATGCCAGATTTAAAACCATTGACACACCAATACAAGTTTCTAAACACCCACTCAGTGATTCCTAGATCTATACACACATCTAATCACTTACCTATAGATTTACTCATACATGCTGTCAATGATCAATAGAACACTATTAAATATACTTATACACCTATATCAACATTACACACCAGTACACATCCTAATCACTTATGAAGTCATCCTACTCACTTATGCAAACAATGGATCATACTTACTTTTACTTAGCTATACACTTATAAAAACACCACTTCATCTATTCATATAGATAATAACTCATACTTAGTGTGTTTTAAAAACACGATTACAAGTATACAGTTATCCATTCAGTCACTCATACAATCACTGAGTCGTATGTATACTTATTTATATACAACAACTGACACATACACTGGCTTTTATTTTTCTAGTTTGTTGGACATGTACCATTGAGACATATATTGGCTCATCACCACACCCATAAAGATATTCACTCACCCAAACAACTGTTATAACATGTAGTTTTAACTTCAGATACCTACTGAATCAACTATTCACACATCTTTGGGCAGTCACACACACCCCACCGAACCACACACACATTCACTCTCCCATACAAATACTCAGTTAAATAATCAATAAATAATATAGACTTTCACGTAGCTAGTAACCAACTGGTGCAGCAGTTTACACAACAACTGACAAAGTGATACAGATATTCACACAGCTTAGTCACTATCCAATATATTTAGTGAGACACTATAAATTAGTCAAGTAAACAGTCAATCACACTGCAACTAAATCCTCCATCCAGATATTTATATTTATATATCCACTCATTCTTCAATGCAAATTGCTATATATATATAATACATATTTAAATAACGAACCAAACCACATTCACTGGATGATGTCATCAGTGATGCCATCAGTGATGTCATTTGAGATGTTATCAGTGATGTCACTGACCATGTCATGAATTATGTAATATGTGACATCATCAGCAGTGGATTGCGGGCGCACGAGATGTAGTTAGTACAACTAACTATATCGGAGGAATTTCAATGGTTTTGTTCGAGTGAAATGTCCAGCTAACTATAACACCCCTAAAACCTATTGTTTTTTCAGTGAATTTCTAAGGTTTTTTAAATGCTACTTCCTAACTATACCAGGCCTGAAACCTATGTTTTTTTCAGTGAATATATATTTATATATTCCCAAGTCTGAAACTTCACAACAGGTGGCCTTGATCACACGAATGTATGTATATATATATTCACTGAAAAAACAGAGGTTTTAGGGAAAGTTATAGTTAGTTGTACATTTCACTCGTACAAAACCAGAGCAATTCCCCCGTTATAGTTAGTTCAGCTAACTATAACTCGCCCCCCCGCAATGCACTGCTGATGACGTCACATATTACATCACTCATGACATGGTCAGTGACATCACTGATGACATCACTGATTCATCTCAAATGACATCGCTGATGACATCACTGATGACATCATCCTGTGACTGTGTGTTTCTGTAAAATGTAAATATGTTTAATATATATAGGGAATGGCATATTGAAGAATGAGTGGGTGTATAAGTGCCTGAATGGATGTTTTACTAGGTGCATGACTGACTCTATAAGTGAGTGATTAAACATATCTTACTGAATGCATGGGTTAGTGACTAAACTGTGCGAATCTCCGTATCCGTCTGTCTGTTGGTGTGTAAGCGGCTGCATGGGTTTTTGAATAACTACATAAGTGTCTATATGAGTTATTGATTGGTTGTCTGAGTATCTGTATGGGTGCCCGAGTGTTTGTGTGGGTGGGGTGTGTGTGAATCCGTGCATAGATGTCTGAGTGGGTGATTCACTGGGTGCATATTTTGAAGTGTGCATCTATGATGGACTGTATGGGTGGGTAAGTGTGAGTATGGGTGTGTTAGTGAGTGAATGTATATCTCAGTGGTACTTGTGTGAGTAACTACATATGTGAAAGGCAGTATATATGTTTGTTAGAGTATATAAATGGTTATAAGTGAGAGTGTGTGATTGTGAGAGTGGCAGCATGGATGAGTGTTTGCTTGTATCAGTGATTGTATAAGAACGTAAGAATGTGCTAGTATTTGTATGAGCAAGTGAGCTGGTGTGTGTATAACTGTATAGGTGAGTAAATGGCAGTGTGATTAATTATTTGCATGACTGACTAGGTGTGTGAGTACCTCTATGAATGAGTGGCGGTGAGTGAGTGTCTATATACGTGTATGAGTGCATATGATAGTCCTGTACTGAGTGACCATAAGTATGAGTGACCATAAGTATGAGTGACTGTACGTGTGAGTGAGTAGATGTGTGTGTAAACCTAAGAATCAGTGAGTGGGTATGTAGTTATTGGTGTTGGAGTGTCTATGGTTTTGAGAATGGCAGTCTGTAATTTAGAATGGGTGTATCAAAGGTTATATTAGGGTGTGACAAGATGCATCAATTTATCACATGGATGATGTCATGAGTGGTGTCATTTGAGATGTCATCAGTGATGTCATCAGTAATGCCACTGACCATGTCATGAATGATGTAATATGTGACGTCATCAGCAGTTCATTGCGGGGGCGCGAGTTATAGTTAGCTGAACTAACTATAACGGGGGAATTTCTCTGGTTTTGTACGAGTGAAATGTCCAACTAACTATAACTTTCCCTAAAACCTATGGTTTTTTCAGTGAATTTCTAAGGTTTTTTAAATGCTAATTTCTAACTATAACGTGCCTGAAACCTATGGTTTTTTCAGTGAATTTCAAAGGTTTTTTAAATGCTAATTTCTAACTATAACGGGCCTGAAACCTATGGTTTTTTCAGTGAATTTCAAAGGTTTTTCAAATGCTAGTTTCTAACTATGCCTACAGAGGTAGGACATGTGAAGAAAGAAGAAAAAGCACACAGAAAGAAGCAAAAGAAATGCAGAAATAAGCAACAGAAGTCCACAAAGACGAAGAAAAGTGCAGGAAGAAGCAAGACATGTGCAGAAAGAACCAACAGAGGAGCAGAAAGAGGCCTTGTTCCAAAATCATCCTGGTCCCACAACTTTTTCAGACGGGTACTGGTGGTAACTGACTCTGACTAACCAGGCCTAGAGCCAGTGCTATGCTAAAAGACACTTAGAATACAGTGAAAACACCTACATACACTAGGGAGCACTATGCATTGGAGTACCCTGTGATTAGAATGACCTCCTCTGTAAGGCCCTAGTACATAATAGGGCAGGGGGATTAAAACGCGCTACGGGGAGCGTTTCCACATTGGTAAAGGGGGGGTCTGAGGTGACGTGTGCAAACACGCCCTGTGGCCATTTTTAGTTGGGAGATTAAATCCCCTTGAATCCTGAAGGTCCCTGGGGTCCAATTAGTCAACCAGGTACCGCCAGTAAGCGCCACAGAGCTGTGTTGCAGAGACGTGTAAAAAGGGGCGTGGCCTGGCCCACTGTCGTACTTTGCAATTTGGGACCGCGTAGGAGGCAGGGCCCTACCCCTGTCTAACCCGGTATTAGTGAACCGCGGATGGTCAATGCGGTATGTACAAGTGCTTTGTGTAACGTTTTAGCTATGAATGCACTGTGTATACGTTATTATACATTGACTCCGTGGGTTCCATCTTAGAGCGGTGGCCATCTTATGGTTGCCCTCACATAGGCTACATATCACGAAGCAAATACGGGCCTTTAGAGCACATGTGCCTTCCTTTGACTTCTCTGTGACCTGGGCAGCTTGGCTCCGCTGCCCTAGGTCAGTCCGGTCCCACGAGCTCCCCGTCCTACGGCCACCTGTGATTAGCATCAGGGCTTGACACACCATAAAGCCTTTTCATCCCACACAAGCCTCCAGCTAATCTCTTTCACACCTGACTGTTCCTGCTTTATGGCTTGTTTTCCAAACAGGAGATGCTCGTGTTTATTGGGGCCTGTTGATATCTGATGTGGGATCTGAGCCTTGCTGGGTAAATAATTGTGGGCTGGCTTAACTGGAATGTGGGATGGTCATCATGACTCTGCCTTTTTGTTTGAAATGTATACATGTATATGGCCATATCATAAAACAAGGAATGTATGCCTGAAGCAGGATATTTTGTATTTAAGGAGAAGCCCGTTTCTGTAACTTTTAGCAGTCTCCTAAGAACATACACGCTGTTGTACTTCTAGGATGCCTGTAATTGGTCTGCAGCCAATAAACTGATCTTTGACTTCACCCAGAAGACTCTGTGTTTCTGTAGGTCTGAAACAGGAATAACCCGAAGTCATAGGGTGTGTTCCCCTGCACCGCTGGGCTTAAAATTCCCAGTACTTCAGTTGGCGCCCAACGCGGGGCGATTTCAGCGGTACCAGTCCAAGCCAGAGGTTCGTGAGGAGCTTCGTGTGGAAATTCTGGAGGAAGGCCGGCACGTCATCGACCCCTGCATGTCGACGTGGTCCGAAAGTCTTTTCTGCAAGGTTCTCCGCGTCCCGACGGCTACGAAGGACTGCTGCCCTGATTAATCGCCCTGTTTTGGACCCTTGACGATTTTGGTAGAGCGAAACAATCGAGAGAGTCTTCTGGTGACGCCATTGATCATCGATATTCAGTTAAGTATAAGTGGAGCGTCTCCCAGTTTGAATTTGGTATCCTTCGGGATTATTTTGATTTGGAGTTTGCAAACACCAAAGCCTGAGGACTCGTGTATTCACGAGACTATCGTAATCGATAATCCTTTGAAGTTTGGAACTAGACTAGTGAGCAAAGATGCCTGGTGCTAGTGTATTTGGAAGATTGTTTTGTTTGAGTTGTGGAAGGGATTTCCAGTTAGAGGATTCATGTCCGGTTCCTCCAATAGGAACTCCAACTTATGAGCTTTATGTAAAACATGGCGTGGGCCCCATTGCATATAATGAAGTATGGATCCGATATACCAGAAAGGACGGTGTTTTAAAATGGCCCCAAAATGGTAGTTTCGATACAGATATCTTAGATAATCTGGAAGTGAAATTGTTTAAAAAGAAAGCCCGGCCGGCGATGTTTGATTCTTTCCGCCTATGGCGAAAGGAAGCCAAACAGAAGGAAATTAAGCTAGCGAAAAGGAATAAAAGAGAAAGAGGTATGTCAGTGATGCAAGCAGCTGTGCAATTTAAAGATAATGAGGAGGAACAAATGAATAAACAGTTACATAGACAGCGCAAACTAGGGATCGATAAATGTTACCCTGTTTTGTCACCCCTTGTGCAAGATGAGACAAAAGAGAAAGAGAAAGATTCCCTAATGTCCCATTTACTAAGTTCGCCACCCCCGTATGCGCAAAATGCTACAGCACCTCCACAGCTTGTAAATGTGCAGCCTCCAGTAAATATGCCGCAAGCCTTCCCGCAGCCGCCAGCTCCTCTTCAGCTGGCTCCTATCCCTGCAGTGCAGCCCTCTCAAAGGCCGCCAGTTTTATTACCTGTTACCCCCGCGCTCCCTGCGACTTTGTCTAACACGCCAGCGGCTTCCCCTGACGCTCCTTCTTACACTACCCAGGTACCTGTATCTGAATCCGTTTTTCTTCCCTCTGTCTATCCCCCCGTTTTCGCCTCAACTTCTCCTTCTGCACGACAACGACTAGCTAATGTAGTTACTAGTTTAATGTCGCCTCTCTTTGGGTCATCTAGTGCGACTCCTGGCTTACAGCGTAAGCAATTGCGTAGTCAGCTGCCTGGTCCCGACGAGAAAGAGGTGTTAGATCATCTGGCGCGTAGGTGGATTGGTTTCCCTTCACTCTATGATGTGGAATCAGTTGTTAACGTTTTTCACCAATGGGATGCCCCAAAACAGAGGTATGTCTTTGATAAGATGTGTGAATTCCTCTGTGAGGAATTGGAGGATAATGGTGCAAACCCAAACCCACAGGAATTGTGTTGAGTGCGATTTGATTTTGAAACAGGTATAATTGTGGGCCCCAATGTAGATAAAGCAGTTGCGACTTTACTGTCCCTCAGAAATGGGGATTGTCAGCAATCATTGTTCGAACAGGACTTCCCTGTGGGGAAGAAAGGAAAAGCGCGACAATACCCTATGAGAGAAGTCCCTCCGGTATGGAAAGAAGCCGTTGCGGCTAATGCCGCTCAAGGTATTGCTGCTGCTCCAGCACATTGTCAGCGTGTTTGGGTGCATGTCCCTTGGAAGCGTTCTGAGGTCTTAGCCCTTAAACAGACATTGCCTGACCCCCGTAAAAACCCTACAGGTTATTATAAGGAGTTATCACAAACTGCAGAATCATGTGTAATGAATCTGGCTGACATAGACATGTTGTTTGGGAATGTTGTTCCACAGCCTTTATGGGGATCCATTCGTAATGTAGATCACGCTGCAGAATTGGGTAACACATGGGCTAATATCATTGCTGCAGATGCTGGCCAAGTTGGCGGCGCGAAACCTGACCCTTTAGTAGCAGAACTCCCTGGTAGAATTATTACATACATGAAAATTATAATGCCCGCGATGCGCGTAAATTGGGATAAACTATCCGCATGTAAGCAGAAGAAAGATGAGACAGTGTCCGATTTCTTCACCAGGTTTGAAGAAACGTTTATCGACCACAGTGGTCAAGACATGAGCACTGAAGGTGGCCAACGGTTATTTGTTGATAAATTTGTGCAGAATCTACTTCCCGAGTTGTGTAAAAAATTAAAAGATTTAGAAAGTTCCTGGGCTGTTTCCTCTTCAGCGCAATTACTGGCTACTGCACAGTATTATGAAAATAGAGATAAAGATGAGAAGGATAGAACAGATAGGAAAACGAAAGAACTGAAAACGAAGGTCCTCTTGCAGCAGGCTTATCCACCACGTGGAGGACAGAATAATTATAGGCAAACACAAGGTATCTATCAGCAACCCCAACAATTTCAGAATAATCAGCAAATGAATGGGTATTATCAACCACTAATCCCTGTAGGTCCCAACCAATGTTCATATTGCAAAGAGGAAGGTCATTTTAAATACAGTTGCCCTAAATTAATGCAGCGTAACAGTAATGCGTATGGCGCAAGAGGTAGAGGTGGTCAGCAAGCTCCTAGAGGTAGAGGGCGTGGAAATGCTCCCCAGAACGCGCGTCCTCTTCCGCCTCAAAATACCATAAATAGCTTTGATCAGCAAGCCAACGTGACTGGTAATACAGCTCAGTACTACAATAATGATTATTATGCAGAAGATGACAATGTAGAAGATAATGATTACTAGGACAGCCGTAGACAGAGAGAGGGAGTTGTTTCAGTGCCAGTGGATCAGAGCGGACCTTATGTTAAAGTAACTACAGCAAATGTAACGGAGCCCTTTCTGTTGGACACTGGTGCTGCAAAGAGTTCAATCATGCATTCAAAACTCCCTGGCGCGCCTTTGTCTGGCAAAATGAATGTTTCAGTAGGTTTTTCTGGCGCCCCAGTTAGGAACCCGATTTCTAGTCCTATGTCACTTACTGTTGGACCTTGTGAGCTAAAAGCACCCCTCATCCTAACGACAGGTTGTGGTGAAAATTTGCTAGGATTAGATTTGCTAAAAAGATTGCATGCAACGCTATATTGTTCTCCCTCAGGAGTACAACTTACATTAGGCAAGAAAGTGATTTCCCCGATGTATTTGTCTAAGAATGCAATGCCACCTGAATTGTCATCCCATCCGGATGTCCTTTGGGCTACTGGTCCCAATGATGTGGGTCTCCTGGAAATACCGCCATATGTGGTCACTTTAAAAACCAATGTCAGATTGCCACGTATTCCCCAGTACAAGATCTCCAATGAAGGTCAGAAAGCAGTGTTAGCAATTGTCAGTGATTTGATTAAAAAGGGTGTAATTGAAGAGACAAGAGGCAACGTTTGCAATAGTCCTGTTTTACCTGTCTTAAAACGAACGGACCCTTCACAGCCACCTGTTTACAGATTTGTGATTGATCTTAGAGAGGTTAATAAGATTGTTGTACCACAGTTTCCAGTTGTCCCTGATATAACTGCCTTGTTAACTATAATTCCAGCATCCGCTGCATGGTTCTCAGTGATCGATCTGAAGAATGCCTTCTTTAGCATCCCAATTGCAGAAGAGAGCAGAGACATTTTTGGCTTCAGTTTAGGAGGTCGCAGCTTCCGCTTTAAACGCGCTCCACAGGGCTACTGTGAAAGTCCATCAATATACAGTCAAGCTTTAAAAGCGCAGCTTGATGCACTTGTTTTACCTAGTGGCGCTATCCTTATTCAGTATGTTGACGATTTACTAATCGTCGCGGATACTGAAAAGATTTGCAAAAACGCTACCTTGTCATTGTTGCGTCATTTGTCTGCCTTTCATCACAAAGTGTCTCTCTCAAAGCTGCAATATTGTTGACAAGAAGTGACCTACTTAGGTCATCTCTTATCGAAGGAGGGAAGGAAACTGACCCCAGAAAGAATTCAAGCCATTACACAGTTGAGTGTGCCAAGAACACAGAGAGAAGTGCGTGCTTTCTTGGGTATTACTTCATACTGTAGGCATTGGATTCCCAATTTTTCCTTGTTGGCAAAACCTTTGTTAGCATTAACATGCAAAGACACACCGAATCCTATTCCATGGTCTGAAGAGTGTCAGAAAAGTTTTTGGGAATTGCGTAATGCATTGTGTTCAGCTCCTGTGTTGGGTACCCCTGACTACAGCAAGCCTTTTACATTGTATGTTCATGAGAAAGATGGTTGCGCATTATCAGTGTTAACACAGCCCTTTGGCGACAGACCGCGTCCATGCGCATATTTTTCGTCAACCTTGAACCCGGTAGCGAGGGCATTGCCAAGTTGTTTGAGAGCTACAGCCGCCGCAGCTATGTCTATTCGACAGTCTGCTGGCCTAGTAATGGATCATACATTGATTGTTATGGTTCCACATGCTGTGGACACATTGTTAAACAGGACCAAGACACAACACTTAACTAGTGCGCGATTATCTGGATATGAGCTGACACTGTTAGCAAATCATATACACATAAAGAGATGCAACACGTTGAATCCAGCTACACTATTACCAATTCCAGCAGACCTAGATGAGATTGAGCAACATGATTGTCTGTTCAGAACCGAAGAAGAGACGAAAGGGAGAGTAGATCTTAAAGATACTCCCCTGACTGAGTGTGATGGTACCTTATGGGTGGATGGTTCGTGTTTCAAGCTTCCAAATGGTGATACGACTGCTGCATATGCTATCACGACTTTGCACACGATTGTTGAAACTGCACGTGTGCCACAAAATTCGGCTCAAGCAGCAGAATTGATTGCCCTTACGAGAGCATGCGTGTTGTCTGAAGGAATGAAAGTGAACATATATACGGATAGCCAGTACGCCTTTGGCGTGGCTCATAGTTTTGGGCGATTATGGAAAGAACGTGGGTTCCTGACTTCACATGGAGCTAAGATTCAGAATGGCAAGTTGGTGAATGATCTCCTTGAGTCGCTGACCCTACCGTTACAAGTTGCGATTATGAAATGCAGTGCGCACAAGAAAATCACTGATGATGTTGGTCGTGGTAATGCGTTTGCTGAGGAAGTCGCGAAAGAAACAGCAAAAGATGTGAAGACTCGAATGTATGTTGCAGGCCCTGCCAGATGGGTTGGTGATGTTGGAATGTGTGAAAACACAATATAGAGTGTAAAGTCCCTTCAAGCTGAAGCCACAGAGAAAGAGTTGAGCAAGTGGAGAGAAAGTATGGGTAAGTTGGATGAGATTGGTTGTTGGATTGATCTGTCAGAACATAGGCGATGGTTGTTACCTGATGCATATGTGCTTCCAGTGGTTACTATGGCACATGGAATGGCACATATCAGTATGAAAGGAATCTGTAAGTTGTTGGATCCAGTATGGCAGAATGCTGGAATTCCCAAGTGTGCAGAGAATGTGGTCAAGAATTGTATGGTATACTTGAAGTACAACCCTGGTAGGGGAACCCCAACTCCAGCTGGTCATTTTGCGCCTCCATCATATCCATTTGAAGTTTTGCAGCTAGATTTTATCCACATGGAAAGGTGCAACAACCTGAAATATGTATTGGTGGTTGTCTGCGCTTTTTCAAAATGGATAGAGGCCTATCCCCTAAAAGACAACACTGCTCTATCCACAGCCAAAGCCCTTGTGAAGGAATTTTTCCCTAGGTTTGGAATGCCAAGAATGGCGTGGAGTGATAATGGGAGTGAGTTTGTGGGCCAAGTAATGAAGAATGTGTGTGAGGGATTAGGGATCAAGCAGAAGTTCCACGCTGCAAATCACCCCCAATCAGCTGGATTAGTAGAGCGCTACAATGGCGCTCTAAAACTCAAGCTGGCCAAAATTCAGGCGAGCTCCGGTCTTAAATGGCCTGACGCTCTGCCTCTAGCACTCCTGTCCACCAGAATGACCGTACACTCACGAGTGGGACTTAGCCCATACGAGGTTATTTTTGGCCGCCCGGCCAATGTATGGGGTGTGCCAAGACCGGCGAAATTCAGCGAAATCGAACATCCAGTACTGCTTGATTACTTGTACGAATTGACGGCTAAATTGCGTGTTTTACACCAACAGGTGCACGATACTCTTCCCCAGGCCTCTGAAGCTCCAGGACACCCTATCGACCCTGGCACGTGGGTTCTGGTGAAAAATTTCCAGCGCAAAAGCAACGATGAGCCTCGTTGGATTGGCCCTCATCTCGTACTTCTGTCTACAAGATCAGCTGTTCGAGTAAAGGGGAAGAAGAACTGGATCCACGGCGCCCACGTTAAAAGAATCCCTTTGCCTCTGCCGTATGACCAGTGGGTCCAGGAGGGTATCGCAGACTCTGAAACAGACACTGTACCTCGTTTTGTGCCGTTCAGTGATGCACGCGTAAGAGGCACAGCTTCAGCACAGGAAAGTGACGATATTTTGCAAGAAGCTGTGCCACCGTCAATTCGATTGGACACCACAGAGCCTGAACTTTTGTTTCAAGATCAGACAGTACCTGGCCGTCTCCACTATAACTTAAGACCAAGGCCTATGGACAAATAAATATTCTTTTCCTTACCTTTTTGTTTTTGATAACCATAGCTCTCCCATCTGAAGGACTTTCTTGATTTTTGTTTTTCGAACCACCATCCGGGTTCAGCCGCAGGGTCGCGGTGCCAAGACTTTGGGGTACAGGCCGAAGACGTTAGGTCAACGGTCCTGGTTGGTCTAGGGCGTTCCCTGGACTGACAGGCGTACTCCTTAGCAGAAGATACTCACCCGCCGCGAGCGGCACGATTAGAGGATGGAGTTTTTCAAGATGGAGAGACTCGCTGAGGAAATGAACTTTAAAGCAAGAATATGTAAAATAGTGAAGAGCAAACGTTTTGTATTTTTATGTCTGTTTATATTATGTAGTATGGTAGTGTTTACTGTAGGATTTGTATTCTTCTCCTCTCAAGAGCCCATTGCAACCACTGAACAGCCTATACCTCCTCCTACTGTCTCCTCACACTCTTTTCACCCTCTGCCTGAACATGAACAAGCTAGACGGTCTGAGTTTGTAAACAACTCGTTTATTCAGCTCCTGCACCAGCACCAACTAGTCATGAATACAACCAATTGCTGGGTGTGTGGTTTAATGCCACATACCATTAATAAGGGTATTCCTTATCTAGTGCTGCCGTTTAGTTACAATGGATCATCATGGGCATTCCAGACCATGTTTCTCTTTGCACTAGATGCGTACTCCCCACGACAACCGCGTTCCATCAGACCTAGTACAAATAATAAAGCTTTAATGAAAGGAGTTGCCGATATGAGCAGAGATATCGACGCATACTCATCTATACCCATGGAGAAATTGAGAGCTTATGTAGGGTGGAACGCGACGGGGTATAGTATTAGTCTGGGTGAAAGACAGCGAAAAATCTCATCCCCAATCTGGGTCGTACCCCACATAGGTCGGTTCTGTTTACAAGGTAATGGTCAGAATCCTAGAGCTCAACTGGGGAGAAGTGACTGTACTGAAACGTACACTTTTCCGTCACAGTTTTTCCCAGCGTTTTTGGCTGCCAAGGGCACATATTTTATCTGCAATGACCGAGCATATACATGGTTGCCCCCTGACTTCTCGGGCACATGTTATATTGCAAATCTGCTACCGCCAACATTTACTGCTGCCTCCGACTATCACAAGACCAGAGTTGTGAGAGGCGTGATTAGTAAGGATGATACTGCCGGTCAGGAAGCGGGAGATTTCTTTTTGGGTTTCCTGCCGTTTTGGGGACCTATGGTTAATAGTAGGAACCTGAGACAACTGACTCGTGTGGTTGAATCCACTGTTAATGTTACGGCTGGTGCCCTTGGTAATTTGACAGCTGAGCTCCAAGCGGATCGCCTCATGACTTTGCAGAACCGCATGGTTCTAGACGTTATACTTGCAGACCGTGGTGGGGTATGTAAGGTTATCCAATCTAGTTGTTGCATTTTCATACCAGACAACGCTCCAACAGTTTATCAAGCCATCTCCAAACTGCATAAAATATCTGAGTCCATACACGTGGATTAAAGAGATTGGTCACTGGTGGGGTGGTTCTGGGAACTGATATCTGCCTGGGGTTGGAAAGTTCTGGTGGTCATTGGAATGATCTTAGCCATCCTTTTCCTGTTTTGTCTGTGCATACAGTGTGCTCCTGCGATATGTGGCCTCTGTGCTACATTATGTGTAAGGAAACCTGTATCGAGGGATGAGCTAAGTAACAGGATGATGCTACAGCAACATCTCCATGACTTCATGAATATTGACCTAGACTCGGATTGATGTGAGCATAGTTATTGCCTATGTAAGGGCAAAAGGAGGGTCTGTCGTACTTTGCAATTTGGGACCGCGTAGGAGGCAGGGCCCTACCCCTGTCTATCCCGGTATTAGTGAACCGCGGATGGTCAATGCGGTATGTACAAGTGCTTTGTGTAACGTTTTAGCTATGAATGCACTGTGTATACGTTATTATACATTGACTCCGTGGGTTCCATCTTAGAGCGGTGGCCATCTTATGGTTGCCCTCACATAGGCTACATATCACGAAGCAAATACGGGCCTTTAGAGCACATGTGCCTTCCTTTGACTTCTCTGTGACCTGGGCAGCTTGGCTCCGCTGCCCTAGGTCAGTCCGGTCCCACGAGCTCCCCGTCCTACGGCCACCTGTGATTAGCATCAAGGCTTGACACACCATAAAGCCTTTTCATCCCACACAAGCCTCCAGCTAATCTCTTTCACACCTGACTGTTCCTGCTTTATGGCTTGTTTTCCAAACAGGAGATGCTCGTGTTTATTGGGGCCTGTTGATATCTGATGTGGGATCTGAGCCTTGCTGGGTAAATAATTGTGGGCTGGCTTAACTGGAATGTGGGATGGTCATCATGACTCTGCCTTTTCGTTTGAAATGTATACATGTGTATGGCTATATCATAAAACAAGGAATGTATGCCTGAAGCAGGATATTTTGTATTTAAGGAGAAGCCGGTTTCTGTAACTTTTAGCAGTCTCCTGAGAACATACACGCTGTTGTACTTCTAGGATGCCTGTAATTGGTCTGCAGCCAATAAACTGATCTTTGACTTCACCCAGAAGACTCTGTGTTTCTGTAGGTCTGAAACAGGAAGAACCCGAAGTCATAGGGTGTGTTCCCCTGCACCGCTGGGCTTAAAATTCCCAGTACTTCACCACCTCTCTGCAATGCAGCGCAGTGGCACTTACTGGAAGCACCTGGTGGGCTAGTTGGTTCCCAGTGGCCCTCAGGATTGAAAGGGAATTAATTCCCCAATTTAAAACACGCCACAGGGCGTGTTTGCACACATGTTACCTCAGGCCCCACCCCCTCCCTTCACCACTGTGCAAACGCACCCCGTGGCGCGTTTTAAGTTGGGAGATTAAGTCCCCTTGAATCCTGAGGGTCCCTGGGCTCCAACTAGCCCATGAGGTACCTCCTTTTTGTTTATGCTGGGCAGCACAGCAAGATTCCTTGTGGACCTGCGCAAAAACCTCGTAAATGAGGCCCATAGTGTTTAGGGATTTTATCCTTCATCAGTATAGATCAAACATTCATTTTACCAGGTGTTGCTGAGAATGCTGCCACGGTCCTCTCAGGTCTCAGTACCTCTCACAGGTGCACAGGTGCATCTCCAAAAGCTCGTCAGCTCACTGGCTCTAGGGACCCTTTTTAAACAAAAGGGAGCACACTGCCTCACATCCCAGCACAGTTCGCCCTTTGCATTAGGGTGAATGCAGTTCACAATTAGCGCTTACTTGAATATTAGTAGTATTTCACCAAAGTGGGTGCAGGTAGTGCTGTTCATCTCTAGAAACATGTTTCTGGATTTTATCCTTCATCAGTAGAGATCAGAAACGACTCTTATACATAGGTATTACAGATACAGTAACTGTATTGTTGTAGGTATTCAAGTGTGCACATGTGTATAACTACATACATTATTGGTTCACTTAGTCTATTATTGTGTGTCTCACTGTACATCTGGTCCTGTAAATACCACTATTACTCTTTTGCTGGCTATCTTTCTAGAAATTGTATTATCTCCTTTATAGTGCTTGTCCCTGCATTACAGTATCCGCTTAAGATCTCTCAGTACCAATCTGTATGTCATAACTGTATTACAGTCCCATTACATTGTGCCTCGGTCTATAAGTGTGTTATTGTATATATAATTGTGTACTTTAATTTCTCACTATATCTTCCAGTATCTACATGTACAGATAGATGTGTCAGCTCCTCCCTCACATCCTACTCAGGCAGACCCATCAACATGCAGATAACCACTCAGTCACACCTACCTACCATTCCTTTGTGTTTGGCTATCTAGAGGGAATGCAGGAAGCCAGCTGTCACCTAGCTCACACATGTATTCCAGAGACAGGCATAAGGCACTAAATTGGTTTAAGTTAGAGAATGCCAACTTTCTAAAACTGGCATTTTCAGAACTTCGATTATAAAATTAGCTTTACCATAAGACCCAACAGTAGCATTTAATTTATAGGCCCTGGGCACAGGTAGTGCACTCTACTTGGGACTTATATAGAAATCAAATATGCCAATTGTGGATAAACCAATTGTTATCACATTTTAGATACAGAGCACATGCACTTTAGCATTGGTTAGCAGTGCAAAAGTGTGTAGAGTT
This sequence comes from Triturus cristatus, assembly GCF_964204655.1. Lineage (NCBI taxonomy): Eukaryota > Metazoa > Chordata > Amphibia > Caudata > Salamandridae > Triturus > Triturus cristatus. Next base: position 636,018,800 of record NC_140594.1, on the reverse strand, counting down.
CTACAACCAGCAAAAACGAAGTGTGCAAAACAGTAAAAAACAGGTCAGAATGTAAAAAGGTAGGGGAAACCACACCAAGGATGCGAGATCTAACATGTGTCCTCCCTAGCAGAAAGTGATGAGAGCTACCTGACCCTTTTCAAGTTCTCTTCACTAAGGTGAAAGAACCTGGAAAGACCATCAGAATTGGAACAATCTGTTCCAGGATGGTGTTTCACAGAAAAGTCCATTCCCTATAAGAAGATGTGCCACCTCAACAGTTTAAAAACCTTATCCCATTATCTGCCTTAACCATCGGAGTGGCCTGTGTGGTCTGTCTGAACCTGGGAGTGAGTACCAAACAAGTATGGTCTTACATTCTTCAGTGCCCAGACCAAAGCAAAATCTTCCCTTTCTATTGCGCTACACCTCTGTTCCCTGGGAAGTAACCTCCTACTGATGTAGGTTACAGGTTGATCCAGACCCTCTTCAATTAGCTGTGAGAGCATGGCCCATATGTCATGCTCTGAGGAGTCCATCTGCACCATGCTTTCTTGGGAGAAGTCAGGGGCCCTGAGCACAGGTACCGTGCACATGGCTTCCTTAAAGGTGGCAAAAGCTTTCTGGCACATCTCCGTGTAGATCACCTGACATAGCTGCTTCTTGGAAGTCAGCTCCATCAAGGGGGAAACAATGGTGCCCTACCCTTTAACGAATCTCCTGTAGTATCCAGTGAGGCCTAAAAGGCTCTCACTTCAGTCTGGGTCTTGGGGATTCCCAAGCCAGAATGGTGTCAATTTTTGACTGTAGGGGTTGCACCTTGCTGCCCCCTATTTGGTGTCCCAAGTAGATCACAGAACCCTTCTCTATCTGGCACTTACTGGCCTTGATAGTTAGGCCTGCACTCTGCAGAGCCCACAGCACTTCCTGGAGGTGGTGCAAGTAGTCCTCCCAACTAGAGCTGAGGACCACATTGTCGTCAAGGTAGGCAGCACTGAAGTTCTCTAACCCGGCATGGACCTGGTTGAACAACCTCTGGAATGGTGGCAGGGGCGTTTTTCAACCCAAAAGACATGACCCAGAACTGCAAGTGTCCTTAGGGTGTTGAGAACGCAGACCTCTATTTGTCCCCCTCAGTCATGGCAGTCTGTCAGTACCCAGATGTTAAGTCAATCATGCTGAGCAATAGCTTAGCTCCAAGCCGATCTATGAGTCCATGAGCTCGGGGGATGGGGTGTGCGTCAGTCTTGGCGATCGCACTGAGTCTGCAGTTTTTCTCACAGAACAGGAGTTTTGGGGTGACACCATTGGGCTGGACCAAGGGCTCAATAACCCCTAAAACCAGCATCTTAGAGAGATCATCATTTTGCTGGCACTCACTTGGTCAGATAACCTGTAAATGTTGTTATTTTCAGGCTTGCAGTCCCAAGTGTTGATATTATGAGTGTACCAATGGGTGACTCCTGGTGTAAGTGTGGACAGGGGTGCAAGCTGTCCAAGCAATTGGCAGCAGTTCTCTCTCTTCTTCCACCCCATCATCATTTACCATGAGAATGGTTGACTCTGGCCTTTCAAAGTGGAGCTTGAGGCGATTGACACCCTGGACCCTTAAAAAGTTCCTAGGAGTCTTGAGGTCCATCAAGTAGGTGATGTCACTCTTACGCTCCTTCACCTCATAAGGCCAAGACCAACGATCTTACAGGGCCTGGGGCTCCCCTGGCTCCATTACCCACACTTTTTGACCAGGCTGAAACTCAACCAGAGTGGTATTCTGGTCATACCAGTGTTTCATGTCCTCCTGGATAGCTTCCACATTCTCCTAGGCGAGTTTCCGGAAGGGGGCTATCTGGTTGCGGAATGCCAGCATGTAGCTCACTACATCCTGGGGGGGCTTCTTGGGAGCTTGCTCCCAGCCTTCCTTAATCAAACTGAGAGGTCCTCTCCCAGGGCGCCAATACCGAGGTTCAAACAGGCTGAAGCCAATCCCTTCTGTGGTACCTTCCTGTTGGTGAACAAAAGACATGGCAGGATGATGTCCCACTTATGCCTCCTGGGTTTGGGTATACCCATAATTATGCCTTTGAGGCTACGGTTGAATCTTTCAACCAACCCATTGGTTTCGGGTGGTGAGGAGTGGAGAACTTGTAGGTTACCCCACACTCCTTCCACATGGTCTTCATGTACCCAGACATGAAGTTGGTACCCCATTTAGATACCACCTCTTTGGGGAAACCCAAGATTCCCATCAGTGCCCTGACCATAGGGGCACAGTTACAGTACTCACAGTCCTCAGAGGGATAGCTTCCAGGTACCAGTTGGCATGGTCCACCAAGGCCAGAACTAATGTTGCCCATGGCTGTTTTGAGATCCAGAGGCCCCACAATGTCTATGCCAGCCCGCTCAAAAGGGGTGCTAACAACAAGGAAAGGTTGTAGGGGAGCTTTGTACTTACCCCGACCTGGCAGGTAGGACAAGACCTACAGAACGCATCTAAGGATTCCTCGTATGAGGCCAAAAAAAGTGCCCGAGAAGCCTGTCAAAGGTCTTATCTTGCCCCAAATGACCTGTCAATGGTACATCATAAGCCAGACCCAGTAGGAAGGCCCTGAAGCACTGGGGTACCACCAACACATGGGTTACACCAGGCTCAGGAATCTTAGGCTCACTATACAGAAGATCATTCTCCCAGTAAATCAGGTGTTTGCCTGAGGCTGGGTCTCAGCTGCCTGGTTCTTAGCTGCCTGGGTCTCAGCCTGCTGCTGAAGACCCACAAGAGTAGGGCATCCCTAGCTTCTAGCAAGGCCCTCATCACCTTTTACAGCTCCACTTCCTTTGTGAGACATTTAAAAGAAAACTTGGAATCCTTGCAGAATCCTTTGAGCTGGTTCCCTGTGTAGGTTTCCAACTTAACCAGCTCAAAATCAACTACTGCAGATGCAGCTGCAGGTACTCCACACTGATAAATGATTTTTGAGAGAAATTAAAAATTCCAATAAGGGAGATAGAAAAAAATATGTATTTGTTCTGAGATATGGTAGTATGTTACACCAGTCACTGTATGCAATGCACAAATACTTTTCCCATCCTCACCGCTGATAATCAATGTTAGAAATTGGGTTTCTGATTGGCAGAGGTAAACACTTTGTCCATGCAGGGACTGCAATCCTAACCAGGGTAAGTGTATACACACTAGGGGGCTTATTTACAAGACCGCTGAGCCACTGGTGCATTACTTTATTTTGATGTACCGGAGCGCAGAGTGCACACCCATGTCTAGAAAGCCTCGCAAAGCCACTTTGCATGGCTTTTCATGGCTTTTTAGCTATGGAGAAAGGAAAAGAACCCCAAGTGTCTGCTTTGCCTTACTCTACATCAAATAGTTGTTCCATGGGCATTGTGGTGTGTGTTCCCATGCAACATCATTGGATTTTTATGCATTCCCAGATTTACGAAGACTTGTAAATCTGGGAATGCATCAAAAGCCTACACCTCCCTATGGGAGGTGTAACGAGGACAAATAACATTATTTATACTCATTTTTCCTCTTTCATTGTGTGCTGAATTCTGAAGCACACATAGAAGGAGGAAAACACCTCCATGGACTGTTTTTGTACAGGAAGGTGTCCCTTTTTGCAGAAAATAAATCATTCCTACCATACAGACACCCTTGCATAATGGTGCAAGGGTGCCTGCATTGGTGCAAGGCAGCCAATTGGTCACCAGCGCAGTGAAAGAGGACAGGAATGTGTGGTATCTCATAGATACAGCACATTCCTGCCATTTTCTTTTGACACAGGGCAGCGCAGCAAAGTGACTTTCTGTGCAGCCGTGCATCAAAAACTAGTAAATAAGCCCCTAGAAGTTTACTTGAAGCTTGACACAGAGCCATCAGGATAAACTGAAGAAAAAATGTGTAAAGTATTTGTGCACACACTCACATTGAAAAAAACTACAAAAGTGCTCCACACCACTTTAGCAAAATAGCCCATATTTATCCAAGTAAAACAAGACTGAAATGACAGAATTCCAATAAGCAGAAGTGTAGATATTAATTTTTAAAGCTTAAATGTTTTTGTAGTTCATAGAAACAGATAACACCAATCGGGGCTTCTGGTGCACTTCACCGGGGAAAATCCAAAAGTTCGGACAGACTGCAATTGAGTGCAGGCTGGATACAGGAGTCAGGGAGACCCGCTGAACAGTACCTTGGATGCGTCGAGGTCGAAGACAATGTGTGGAGAAAAGGAGGTGATGCATTGCTGTTGATCGAGGAGATGCAGGCAATGAGTCAATTCCGAGCTGCGCAGTGTCCAGGGTGCGTAGAAGATCAAGACGCGCTGGGATTCGAGGTTTTGTGTCGTCGTCGAAACGCTGGGCTGCAGGCAATGCATGCAGCACGAAGTGATGCATTGGTGATGCGCCACGCAAAGTCGGAGATGCCTTGGAGTCCTGGGGTGATGCGTTGCGCAGTCGGCAAAGTTGTGTTTGCAGCTCGTGCAGCAGCGGCGATGCACCAGTGTTGAAGGAAATGCGCCAGTTGCAATTGGTGCAACATCATCGATGCATGGATTTTCTTGTGTTGCAACACAGATACTCACTTCCAAGATCACAGGACTGGATTGGAACCACTTGGCAGAGCAGAACTCACAGCAGATAGAGCCCATGTGCTAGTAGCAAGTTGCAGGAGATAGTCTTTGATATCCCCTAAACTTCAGAAGCAGGAGGCAAGCCAACAAGCCCTTGGAGAAAATTTAAGTTCTAGGTTGTAACTAGAGTCAGGTCCAGTCCTGCTTACCGCCAGGCAAAAAGCAGCAGGCAGTAGGCCAACACAACAATGCAGTTCAACAAAGTGTCAATTCCTTCTGGCAGCACAGCAGTCATTTTTCCTGGTAGAATGTCCTCAGTTCCAGAAGTGTTCTGAGTAATGGTGTCAGAGGTCCAGTACATATACCCATTTTGGCCATTGAAGTAGGGAGACTTCAAAGATATCCTCCAAGATGCACAGGACCTGCCTTTCCTGCCGTAGCTGCAGACTCACTGCAGAGGGGTATGTAACCCTTTGTGTGGGGACAGAACACATCCCTTTCAGGTAGAAGTGTTAGCTGCTCCCTCACATCCTCCACAGGAAGACCCATTAACATGTAGATGGCCACTCAGGCACACCTCCCCTTCCTTTGTGTGTGTGAATACAGGAATCCAGCTGTCCCCACCCCAGATGTATATTCCAGAGACTGGCGGTAGGCACCAAATGGTTAAGTAAGAAAATACCAACTTTCTAATAGTGACATTTTCAGGACTGCAATTTGAAAAACAACTTCACCATAAGTTGTGTTTTTAAAATGTAAGTCCAGAAACACCAAATTTTCTTTTCCTATATTTTCCTAATAGGAAGCTTCACTTATAAAGTGTAATAAGGCAGCACCAATGGTAGAGATAGCCCTTGCAGTAGTGATTTTTTTTTAAGAGTATTTCACTACTAGGACATGTAAAACTTAAATACTGCACCCTGCCCAGGGGCTGTTCAGGGCCTACCTGGAGGTGACTTACATGTAATAAAAAGGAAGGTTTGGGCTTGGCATATAGGTTAACTTATAACTCAACAACAAGAGAGGTAGGGAAGCTACTGGAGCCACTCTTGATCCCCCTGGACTATAATAGTTAAACAAAAAAAGAGTGTATCCAAGAATGGAATAAGAACTAGCAAAAAGGTGAATCACTGTGTTTTAAAAGAACCCTCATTGGGTTCCCACCAGAGAGGCCGAGTGCCTATCCAGTGTGCTGCGACGCCTGAATTACAGCGGAGCCGGATTGAGTGAAATCAGTGCAAGTTGTGAGTAGTGAAAGTGCAGTTTAAAATGGTGTCACAATTTTATCCAAAAATAGTTTTCATGGCGGAAAACTGGACACAGTTAAAAGGGGTGCATTGGACGTGTAGACACTGGTTATTATTAGACCAGCTACATCCTAGTACATGTGTGAGTGGTCAACATGTTTCTGCTTCTAAAGGTATTGGGCAAAGCATTCGTCAGGACCTTAGTGGACTACCACGGCGGTGTGCGCTCGCTAAGGTTGGTGAGTGAGGGTTCTTTTAAAATATAGGTTAACTTGCCAGTGCGAAATGTCAGTTTAAAACTGCACCCACTGGTTTTCAGTGGCAGATCTGAGACATGTTTAAAAGGCTACTGAAGTGGATGGCACAATCCGTGCTGAATGCCCACCAGTAGCATTTGATTTATAGGCCCTAGGCACAGATAGCGCACTCTATTAGGGACTTATAAGTAAATTAAATATGCCAACTGCGGATAAACCAATTGTTATCACATTTGACAAACAGAAAAGGTGGAGAGAAACAGAGGCTCTTCAATAGGTGCGACACTGACCTCAAAATGTGCTTACAGGATAAAACCCTCCGATCCTGTAGTGAAGTTATACAAAAAAGACTGTGTTTTGAGGTCTTCAAATTCAAACAATTATTCTCTACAATCGGTTGATAAAGGATTTAATAACAAAGAGTTTTTATTCTTTGTTCAAGAATTAAATGGAAAACATAGGCCAATACGTGTTTCATGATGACATGTCGCTTCATCAGGGTCAGAAAATGCATACACTCCAAATGTAAGTTATAAAACAAAGTAGAATCAATAGAATAACAGCACAGAATAGAAGAAATAAACAGAAAAGAATATTTAAGAGATAATATATAAGAAAAAGATTCTGATCAGTTAGATGAAATGATCATCAGATAAACATATCCTCCTGGAAAATGCATTAAACATGCTACATAGAAGAAGAGACAAGGTGACGTAGACTCTAACCAGACACCAAAGCACCATGATGACTGTTAATCCGGTGAAGACAAAAAATAAAGGGGAAAAATGCAAACCAAAAGTTAACTGCTTTTTACTGGTAATGCTTCATATTACCATACAACATTATATTAAAGCCAGACATATTGGAATTCCCAATGCTTGATTTTAATGTTTGCATGATGCTTGCCAGTTTATATGCAGTTGTGAAGCCAATGGTAAAGGCTGTATTACTTATCATTGTATTGGGAAAAGTAATGACAGATTCTATAGGTTTGATCCATTTACCATGAAACGTTATGAAAAACCCAGTAGGCCCGACTTACTATTGTGAAAAGGATGCATTGTTATTACAGTGTGTGAAAGTCTGTAGGCAAGTATTTTGTAACATGGAATCTCACAGATAAACTTGCGAGATAGATATGCACTACGATAATACCCATTAGGCTCCATTAGGAGGCGTTTTATATTCTGACAAATGTATTTCAGAAGATTCCCCTGGTTCTCCACCCATTATTCAGGATTTACCACTTATGAACAAACTCCATTTTATTTCATGGAATGTTGCCGGTATAAAGAATAAATTGGGCAACCGTGATTGGTTGGAAACTCTCAAGGACTTCAATGTGGTTTGATGTCAGTAAACCTGGTCACAGGGGTACTTTTTTATAGAAGGCTTCCAATCATTTTATTCACCGGCCTCCCCAGTGACCTCTGGCAGTGCCAAGAGGGACTCGGGGGTTCTTGTTTCTTTAATGAACAGACTCTACTAAACATGATGGAGGTCTCCAGGGAAAACAAGATAACTATGTGGAGTGTAGGGGGCTTGGAACAGCCAGAAAGAGATTTAAGGAATGGCAGTACCCTATAAGACAAAAAACTAGTATAGCGTGTCTCCAGGAGATGCATTTGACAGATGCCGAAGCAACAAAACTAGCGAAGAAATGAAGAGGACTAGCCTATCATGCCACTCATTCATCCTTCGCTAGGGAAGTATCGATTTGGATAGCCCCAGGAGTTCCTTTTGCACTGAAATACATGGAAACTGACTTGGGGGGGCCGGTACATACTGGTCCAGGATACACTAGATAGTCATCCTGAATTCCTATGGCCCGAACACAGATGATATGGCTTTCTATGCTACATTGAGGGACGTAAGGACCCCCACATTGGGCATAGATAACTTTTGGGTGGGGGGCTTCAATTGTGTGCTGGATTGAAGACTGGATCGCCTCCCACCCCGGCAGCTTACTAAACCCAGAATGACAGCGAGTCTATCAGAAGTGATGTCGCAAATGAGGATTGGGGATGTCTGGTGGGACATGCACCCCGCGAGACGGGACAAGAGGAAGAGGAAGACGGGGTTCAGTCCACAGGAAGACTGGATCCTCGTCCAAACACCATCAACAACTGTTCGGCACCTCCACTGCGGCATTGGCAACCCAAACCGAAATATGGCAGGCCATCATTACCAACGTCAATGCAGTCGGAGTGTCGAGGAGGTCACTGGAGGAGGTCAACAGGTGCTGGCATGATGTGAAAAGGCAGACCAAACATAAGCTCACTGCCAACAGGGAGGCAGCAACGGCGACTGGAGATGGGTCTCCAGCGACACAGGAGGAGCTGGATGAGCTGGAGCAAATGGTGGCCACAGTCAGCAGTGAGGAGACGGTGGCAGGATTGGGGGTCCTGGACACAGCACGATACAACCTGACCCAACAGCAACAGGGTGAGTAACGACCAGGGACGGGGGGATGAGGGGAGATGGGCACAATGGCACACATGCACAAGTATGCGTAGCACACTTCACACCCACAATGACCGTGGAACATGTCCTGATTGCCTCGCCACACTGCAGCACACAAAGAAATGTCAAGTAGGCCCCTATCCACAATGTGCACAGAGTGGCCCCCCCCTATCACCAATATCACAACCGACCCATGCACATGTGCTGAATCCAGCAAAGCAGCGGCTCTGTAACCCACACTGACTATGCAAGTAACACTGCATGTCCGATAGCATGATAGCAGCCAAAAAAAATCACATGGCCCACGAATCGACATGGAGGTAGCCCAGTGCGGATCACATCCGTAAAGGAGCAGGTCACACTCTGACATGTCCACATACACCCTCAACCCATGCCGTACAATACGCAGCAGACAAACTATGCACCATGCCACAAAATCTGTCTGAGAGCACATATGACCTAAGCCAAAAGCAAATGTCTTAAAAGTAATGTAAAATTAATGAAATAAGAAATATAATTAACTAAAACATACTTAAAAATACTTAAATAACTTTAAAAATAATAAATAATTAATGTAAGTAAAATAAAAAAAAATTATACATATATATTAACGTAATATTAATAAAAAATATTCCATATTTTTTGCATAGGATAGCGGGCGGGTAAAATTTACTATTCCCACTCCAGTAAGTGCAATAGTAGGGAAAGCGTTGAATAGCGGGAGGTTAAAAATTACTATTCCCACTCCAGAGAGTGCAATAATAGGGAAAGCATTGGATAGCGTAGGGGTAAAAATTACTACTCCCACTCCAGAGAGTGCAACAGTAGGGAAAGCGTTGGATAGCGGGAGGGTAAAATTTACTATTCCTACTCCAGTGAGTGCAACAGTAGGGAAAGCGTTGGATAGCTTAGGAGTAAAAATTACTATTCCCACTCCAGAGACTGCAACAGTAGGGAAAGCGTTGGATAGCGCGAGCGCAACGTTTGCTATTCCCACTCCAGTGAGTACAACAGTAGGGAAAACATCAGATGGCGTAGGGGTAAAAATTACTATTCCCACTCCAGAGAGTGCAACAGTAGGGAAAGCGTTGGATAGCGGGGGGGTAAAATTTACGATTCCCACTCCAGTGAGTGCAACAGTAGGGAAAGCGTTGGATAGCATAGGGTTAAAAATTACTATTCCCACTCCAAAGAGTGCAACAGTAGGGAAAGCGTTGGATAGCGTAGGGGTAAAAATTATTATTCCCATTCCAGTGAGTGCAAAAGTAGGGAAAGCGTTGGATAGCGTAGGGGTTAAAATTACTATTCCCACTCCAGTGAGTGCAATAGTAGGGAAAATAATAATTTAATATTTTATTAAAAATAAATTCATTATTAATACCAACAAAAAATAGTATTAAAATTAATTACCAATCACACAACATTTCATAATTAATTAATTATAAATACCAATAAATTAATTTTTTTAATAATTACCTATTAATAATTAATTAACAACCAATTAATTTTCAAGGACAAAAATTAATAAATACAAATAATACCAATTAATAATTAATTAATAATAAATTAACTATATCAATATACAAAAATGATTTCAATAATTAATTATTTACAATTAAATTACTTCCCACCATATTCCCCTATAAACCCACAACCCGCTCCAAATAATAAATTAATACAATTAACATAATTATCAATTAAACAATTAATACAAATTAATTACCAATTAATACAAATTATTTACCAATTAATAATTAATCGACAACAAATTAATTTTCAATACCAATTAATAATTACTTAATAACAATAAATTACTTCCCACCCTATTCCCCTATAAACCCACAACTCGCTACAGAAGTAAAACGCAAAATTAAATTAAAAATAATTATTGATTCCCAAAAATTATTATTTAATGTACTATAATTAAATTACTTCCCACCCTAATCCCCTATAAACCCACAACCCGCTACGGAATTAAATTACACAAAAATTAAATAACATAAAATTAATTACTTTAAAAATATTCGAGCATACATTCCAAAATTAATCCATACTTTTAACACATATATTAACACTTAAAACACTATCAAAAAAATCGATATTTTTAACAACTATATTATGACTGTCGATATTACTTACTTCTATATTATGTAAATCGATATTTCTTACCTGATTTTCGATATTCTTCACCACTATATTTTGACAATTCGATATTCAGTCCATTCTATATTAAAAACTCGATATTTTTTTTCCGATATTATGAATGTTTACCGAAACTGCTCCACAATGCAGCACACACATGTGCAACACCAGCACCACAGGACAGAGCTCACAACAAGTTCTGCTCCTGCGTAGTAACTGTCCACTCACATCTGGCATTGCCTGACACATTGTGATGATAAGGGTACTACCACACATCCGTCATGTATTCGGAAAACACACTGACTGCCATCAAATAGCCAGCTCCCCCAAAACAGTCACAATGTACATTGGCATGCAGTCTGAATGTAAACATCTGCAAATCAACAACATACATGTGAAACTCTGTTAACTTGCATCTCCCCTTAACATTTCAGAGGGACAATCAACACTTACTGCAGAGCAGACCACAAACCCCATCATTGATGATGTAGAGGACAACCTGCACATATGTCAAGATACCCTCCAACGGATACTGGACAGCCTCTGCACCCCACCCCCAGGAGCAGGGCAGGCCAGCTGCCTATAGGTGACCCCACCACCTGCACAGACCACACAGCAGGAAACACACACCACCATCCACGGCTGTCTCCCAGGACGCCGCCGACCAATACGTGGAGCACATACAATGTGTGTGTTGTCTTCTCAGGTGGAGTTGGCTGAACAGCTGCGGGTGTGTTTCGAGCTCATGGCAGCCAAACTCGATGCCATACGTGGGTGTCTGAGTCCCATCAGGGACAACGTACAGTCCCTATCGGACACCCCCTGTCTGCACCATGCTCCGCCAAAGACCTTGGCCGACCTTGCTGGTGCCATGAATTGTACACAAGAACTGTGTGGGCAGATAGGCACCAGCCATGACAGCACAGAGTTGGCACAGATGCGGAGGTCAATGGAGACCATGGAGCAGATGCATACTGGAAGGATGTCTGACACGGATGCACACCGGCGAGTAGTAGCTGGAGACTTCAATGCCCTGCAGTATTTGCTGCCACTGAGCCGTTCCCAGATGACTGCAGCGGGAACATTGATACACACAGCTCCGACCCCTGATGTGTCCTTGGCACACAGTGATGCTGCCCCATCACCTTCGCAGTCTGATGTGTCAGTGGCACACAGTGATGCAGCCATCACCCCGCCACACACACCTGACACACCGAACACAGAACCCGTATCAGGGGAGTAAGAAGGGGATGTGAACTACTGTGTGAGGAAGGAGGCAGTAGCAGCCATCAACGCCGTATGGCCTGTCCCTGCCTGGTTATGATCTATGCATCATGGCCTGGGAAACACCTCCAATGACCCCCAGAACACTGTGCGACTTTCACCCGGACCCCGACACGGACTGCCATTTCTTCACCGCTGGCCAATTACACAAATATCCTGCTGCGGACTGCACTCCCCTCTTCCCAATCACTGTGCAATCCCCAAAGGACTCTGGTTGGCACACCACTGGGCTACCATGTGATGTGGGCTTAGATGGCCACGTACAGCCCCAGCTCCGTCAATCACCTGAATGTGAATAAAACATTCTAAATCACACAGATGTGTCATCACTATGTTCACTCACGTATGGAGTTGTGGCTGGATGTAGGAACAATGATTGCACATGAAGGTATACCCTGGTAACTGACATCTATGTGCATGTGTATCCCTGAGACATGGCCAATTGGATGACTGTGAAGGGGAGTACTAGCTGTGTCACCATTGCACATCAACAACAATCTCACAACCCCCAACGCAGGCACACATCCATGTATTGAATAGGGCTGTGTGTAGGACTGACCCAAATGAAAGCAGGCCAGGAGTGGTGTCCTACAACACAAGTGACACCAGAAGCTCACATCACATACCTACTCACACACATCTGTGTGGACACATTCTGTTGTGATATATGACATTGCTCCACATGGTCAGAGGTTGGACACCTATCCAGAAACAATGTCTGGCTCACAGAGGTGGAGTTTGCCAAAGGGACAAAACCCCACTGCACATGCGTCAGTCAGTTCCTCCCTGTGCAGGGACGATGCTCATTGTGGCACACAAGTGGACAATCCAAACAACACACCTCACAGTTAGACACCAGTGGAGTTGCATAGACTTTATTGGCATGTGTGTGCCAGTACGGATAAGGCAACGGCCATAATAGGTAGGGACATGCTTAAGACACTTACACGCAGCATGGGTACATGTCGAGGTTCAGAAAATGTTGGGGCTAAAATGGGCAAAATTCATCACGGATGGCAACGCTCTCAGTCCACCTTGCCTTGCTGGATGAGTCATGTGTTGTTTGGCGTCTGCCGATTGCTCCGTGTGAGGGGGCACGACTCACTGCCCATGGGATCTGCATAGTGCTCTGCCTCCGGAATGCACCAATTGTCTGCTCTGCTGACAGTGATCAGGTGTGAGGGTCCGACAGGTTCACATGTAGTGCTACTTTGCCATGTGTGTGCTCTCCCCCAGCAGTGTGTCCGAATTGGCAACGTTTCCAAACAACGTTCTGTTGCATCGAGCATGGACCTGCATCAACTTGCACAGGTGTGCGCGTGGCTTGGACACATGGCGGGCTAGTCGCTGATCGCTGCAGCTCCTGCCCCGTACGGAAAAATCCTACCTGTATCCTGGCGGAATTGTGCCCATTCTCCTACACACGGGAGTCAGAACCCCCCCTGGTCCCGAGAAACCGGGCCGAGTGCGGTTCTGCTTGACGGCGGACGAGGAATCCCACTTTTTCTCCCCCGGAGTTGTGGCAGCTTCCCTACGCGCAACATGGCGGCGCGGACCGCGACTGCCTAACGGACAGCCTGTTCGGGGCCGGCCCTGCTGCGGAGACCGCCGCTGGAGAACCGGGACTCCTGCCGCGTCGACAGGGGCCCCGGAGAGGACTCTGACCCTGGGGTGCGGTGCAGTGGACGTCTGCCAGCCGCGGAGTGCCAGTGTGCCCGGGGACGCATTCTACGCGGCCCCGGGGCTTGGAGAGGGCCGAGGTTGGCCGGCCTGCTCTTGACTCCTTACGGCAAAGTTGGGGGACAACGGGCTGTGACCCGCGAGGGCGGACTTTGGCGTAGTAAAGCCGGATTGCCCGCTGGGGGCCCCTCCTTCCAGGGAAGCCAGTGCTTTGCTCCTTGAGACGGCGGTGGGGGGCAGGGCCTTCCTGGAGACACCGGGAGGAGTGGTGCGGCCGCTCCCCACGCCCGCGGGTGGCTTGAAGACGGCTGAATGGCGGTGCGCTGTACGCCTGGAGGTGGTGCCCCTGAGAGATGAGGTGAGAGGTCTCCCTCCCTCGAGTATTGGGTGACGGGGTTGCCCTCGCAGAGATACCCCCCACTGAGCTGGCCCGGAGTCCCTGAAGGTTGGTGGAGCCCCCCGCTGCGACGGTGACCTGCTTCAGGGATTCCGGTCCCTGGATTGGTTGGACGGAGGGGGCACGATAGTGTTCCGGAGGACGGCCCTGCGGACGATGGGGAAGGACTGGGACTTGCGCGGTGCCCAGGCGAACAAAATTGACCAATACACGGTCCCGGGGCAGGCGACGGCGGATCGCCCTCGGGCGGATCTGGACCGGGGAGCCCACCTGGAGGCGGCCGCACAGGATAAAGCGAATATACTGGCAGCGATCCGGGACTCCAGGGTGGCGTTAGAAACTAAAATGGACGGGATGGCCATAGACATCAATCACCTCCGCCTGGACCTCCGGAAGGTGGCGGACAGGGTTACCACTACAGATGGAGACATGACCACGCTGCAGTCGGAGGTCAGGCAGCTGCGGGAGATGGTAACGGCCCTCCAAGACCATACTGCCCGGCTGGAGGACAGGGCGGACGATGCCGAAGGGCGCTCGTGCCGAAACAACCTCCGTTTTTGGGGATTTCCTGAGAGGGCGGAGGGACCGGCAGCGGACCTCTTTCTGGAGGACTGGATTGGTAGCGCGTTCCCTCAGTTGAGACTATCCAAAATGTTTGCAGTGGAGAGGGCGCATAGGTCGCTGGGGCCGCCCCAAAACCGGGATCCCCGCCTAGAACCCTGATCGCCCGGCTGTTCAACTTCAGGGACCGGGACATGATCTTACAGTATATTCGGGCTAAAGGCCCTCCTCGTTTCGAAGGCCGCGACATACACATCTATCCCGATTACACCAAAAAAGTGCAAGACTTGAGGACCGATTTCATGAGCGTCAAGCGACGGATGCGCAGCCATAATATCAAATACAGCCTGATGTTCCCAGCCAGGCTCCGAGTGCAACACGCTGATGAAGTCCACTTCTCTGGTACCCCGACGGAAGCGGCGCATGGATGGATTCGCTGGGTTTGGCCAGTCCGGACCACAACCAGGGATGGCAGGAGCAGGGACGTCGGAGCAATCGACAACGAAGCCGGCAACGTCGCGGGGAGGGACGACAGAGGCGCGACCATGATCGTGCGGATGGGGGGCGTATTGTGGTGGGACCGGATGGCACGCTCCTCGCGGAAGGAGTGGGTATCCCGACACAGAACCCGTTCTCCCCACTCTGTCTGGTTCAGGAAACACAGTCGGACCTGGAGGGTGCCACCGGCCCGGACATGGTAGGCTCCGAACAGAGGTGAGGGAAAGCCCGGACGCTGGGACTCTGTGAGAGACTAACATGGACACTGTAGGTACTGGGCTTGGCCCGTCAGGCACTTTGCTTTCCTGGGGGACACTGCAGCATGAACATTGAGCCCTCTGAGCTAGTGGGAGGGGGGGGGGGTTTGAGACCTGCTGAAGGGTGGTAGAGTATTCCGCCAACGCGCTGGTTAGGTGTGCCGGCTGTGGAGTGCCGATGCAACCTGGCTAGACCTTGGTCGGGCGGGGTTGCTCGGTGCCAGGCAGTCGGCTGTTTCACGAAGTGCTTGAAGGGTGAGAAGGTCGAGAAGATTTGAAGTTGTAACTGCTTTTGTTTTGTTAAACTGAGAGGGGGATCTTGAGGGGTGGAAGGAGCTTTGGGGCGGGGTTCTGAGTCCTCAGACCGGGATCGGTTGTGAGGACAATGGGCTACCGCCTGTGGGTGGGGGGGGTTGGGATTTACAGTTGGGGGTTTGTTGGGGTTGCTGCCGGGTCGGGTTCATGTTGGCACATGGGAGATCGAAGGTTTGGGACTCGGGCGGGGACGAGGTACGGCATTGATGGGGGGTCAACGCACCACGGGCGGGGAGCTAGAATGCCGAAGACTGTTTACCTATGACAGGGGGTACACAGAGTTACAAACTAATAACGTGGAACGTGAGGGGGCTCAATAATAGGGTGAAACGGATCCGGGTGGCATCTTATCTGAGGCGATTTGGGGTCGCGGTGGCTCTGTTCCAGGAAACCCATTTATGGGGAGACTGTCTTAAATTTGTCCAACGCAGGTGGAGGGGCCAGCTCTTTGCCACATCCTACTCGGGGTTTGCCCGGGGGGGCGCTAATCTGGGTGGCACCGGGAGTCCCCTTCCAGGCTCTACATGTTAAACAAGATTCAGAGGGTAGATTCGTGGCAGTGAAGGGGACCCTTGATGGACGCAATATCTGCCTGGTGAATGTTTACGCCCCGAATAGTGATGACGGGGGGTTTCTGGGCCGTGTATTGGGAGTGTTGGATCTGGACCCGGATACAGAATTGGTGATTACTGGGGATTTCAATTGTGCTCTAGATGGGGAGCTTGACAGATTCCCCCCCAAGCCAGATGCTAAGCCCCATGTCAGAGAGGCGATGGGCCGCATGTTACTTAATTATGGCCTACTGGATGTGTGGCGCCACCGTAACCCTAGTCGCAGAGTGTACTCGTGCCACACACCTGCTGCCAACACTTTTAGCAGATTAGACTACTTCTTTATTCAACAGACAGCGATCTACCGGGTAACAGAGACGCAATATCTAGCCCGTTATTTGTCAGACCACTCCCCGCTCCTGATCACCTACTCGGTGGCCCGACCGCGATCGAGGATACCACTTTGGAGGCTCAATACTGAAGCCTTGGGGGACCCGATTTATAACGACGCTATTCTGACGGGGTTGACTGAATATATGGAGATCAACTGGGGCTCCGCCTGCACCAGATCGACTGAATGGGACGCAATGAAAGTGGTGGTTAGGGGGATATGTCGGTCCACGGAGGTAGGGGTTAAAACGGTGCTGGAGCGTGACTTGCGGCGTCAGGAGGTACGGCTGGAGGAGTTGGACTCGGAACTCTCCATGCATGCGGAGAGGTCGGCTGAAAGGGACGCAGTGCGGCGGCCGATAGGAGACCTTTGGGACTCGCTGGGTAAATATGTTAGAACGGAGAGTAGGCGTCGCTGGTACACGGAAGGAGATAAGGCAGGGAGGTTGCTGGCGCGCCTGATTCGAACAGAGACTCAGCCGCGCCCGATTTTGGCCCTTAAAACCGATCTGGGACAGATGGTGTATACCCAACAGGAAATAAACAGTGTATTCGTGGCCCACCTACGTAAAGTATACTCCGAGACGCAGTCTCCCTCGGCCCCTGAGGCGGTGGAGGCCTTTTTGGGTGGGTTGGACTTGCCCAGCATAGACGTGGAAGACCGTGACGCACTGGGAGGCCCCCTCAGGGGGGAAGAAATACGGACAGCTATCGGCCACCTAAAAACTGCTAAATCCCCGGGAATGGACGGCTTACCCGCAGAGCTTTATAAAGAGTTCAGTGGATTGCTGGTCCCCAAATTGCTGGAGACCACGTTGGAGGCCGGGACACGAGGGGTGCTCCCGGACTCCATGAGGGAAGCACTGATAGTAATGATCACCAAACCGGGGAAGGATCCCCTCCTCCCCGGCTCTTACAGGCCCATTTCCATGCTGAATGTGGATCTTAAAATCATCAGTAAGGTGTTGGCGTCCAGGCTCCTCCCATATCTTCGGCGACTGATCCATGAGGATCAGTCCGGTTTTATACCGGGTAGAAATACTTTGAGGAATATCCGACGCCTGGCGCATATTATGCAATCCGTGGAGGGCCGAGCTCAGCAGAACACTTTAGTGTTCCTCGATATCGAACAGGCGTTCGACTCAATCGGATGGATTTATCTCTGGCAGGTTCTGCTCCGGATGGGTTTGGGGGCAGGATTCGTCAACTGGATCAAGTTATTGTATGCTCGGCCGTTGGCACGGGTCCGCACGGGTCGATACGTGTCGGAGGCATTTACCATACAGAGGGGAACGCGGCAGGGCTGCCCGCTTTCCCCATTGCTGTTTGCCCTGGCAATGGAGCCGTTGGCGTGCCATTTGCGCAGGATACTCGAGGGACGGAGCATACGGGTGGGGAACTCGGAGCATGTGGTGTCATTGTACGCCGACGATGCGTTGATATACCTAAGTCGACCGACCCAATCACTGCCGATATTGTTAGCAGCGCTGGCCAAATTCGCTGACGCCTCCGGACTCTATATTAACAGAGCAAAATCACAGCTCTACTCGATTGAAGCTCAGATCGATTGGGAGACGGACCAGAGACCAGAGCTGGAACTTCCTTGGGCGGAGGACACGATCCGCTACTTAGGGATATGGCTTGATAGGTCCGCGGAAGGGTTCTATCAGCGTAATATGAGGAGGATCGTCCGGGGGTTGCAGGGTAGTATTACCTTTTGGAACACCCTTCACCTTTCCCTGATGGGAAAGATCGCACTCATAAAGATGGTGGTCCTGCCCCGGTGCCTCTATACCATGCAAGGGTCCTTTTTCGAGATCCCACACCGGGTTTTTCGGGAACTCGACTCGCTCCTGGTCCAGCTGCTATGGAATGGGAAACGATGCAGGGTCAGCTTGGAGGTCCTGAAACGTAGCTGGGGTAGGGGAGGTTTGGAGATTCCGGATCTGGAACTTTACTATTTTGCATCGCAATTGCAACATGCCATAGCCTGGTTGGACGCAGATCCCTCGTGGGAGAGGTCCCTGCTGGCGGGCACATACGGGGACCGACAGCTCGGGGCTTTGCTGTGGCAGGCTGGGGGGCTGGACCCACCCCTGATGCAGCTTGGGGCTGCAATTTGGAACCGAGTGATGCGTAAGGTGATTCCAGATAGGCCTTTTGCCCCGGAGGCGGATATCTGGTAGATGCCACCCTTTGCACAGATTGAACACGTAATGTCCACGGAGGCGTGGAAGTCAGGGGGCTGCCTGATGTTGGCCGATCTGTACCCGGATGATAAATTTATTACGTATCAGGAGGCAATGACCGCCTTTGCGCTGGGAGCAGGGCAGTTTCTGCAGTATGCAAAAATAGCAGCAACAGCACGACAATTGTGGCCTACGTTTCCGGAGGCTCCGGGGCACACCCGGACTTTGGTCACCATGATAGCCATGGCGGGAGGGGGACACTATGTTACTCACCTCTATAAGGCGTTGCGGGACGACAGAACAACCGGCCCCCTCAAAATAGAAGACAAATGGCAGCAGGTGTGCCCGCAGGAGCTTACACTGCGGGACTGGGTGCGAATTCACGAAGGTGTGCGGAAGGTGGCAGTGAGCAATCGCTTTAAGCAAATCCAGTACAACATAATACACATGACATATTTATCCCCTAGACGGTTGCACGCCATTGATGGCTCCAGAGACCCCCACTGTCCAAGGTGTTGCGGTGCCCCAGCAGATTTTCTGCATATGGTATGGACGTGCCCAACGATCCAGACGTACTGGGGGGCGGTTATTGCAGAGCTGACCCGGATAACCGGTTGGGAGATTGCATCGGATCCTCATGTGTGTCTGCTGGGCCTGATTCCGCGAGACCCAAAACGCAAGATAAGCAGGCGGTTTCTGGTCCTGGGGCTAGTGATAGCCAAAAGGCGTATAGCTATCCACTGGTTGACGCAGCAGGGACCTATATTGGCGAAGTGGAGGTCAGATTTACGGGAATGGGCCCTAGCCGAGGAGGGGCACATACGGAGCACCAGGAGAGACCCCAAGTTGCCTGAGGTGCTACTAGCATGGGGGGTGATGATGCAGGAAATAGTGGGACAAGCCTCCCAGATCACTATATCCAGTACGGCTGACATGCCCATCGGGGTGGGAGAGACCCCAGGTCGAGAGAGGGAGATCGTCGAAGACCCCGAGTGAGTGCGTAGGGAAGCGAACCTTGCGTTGCAGTGACCCGGCAGCGGGGGGGGGGAGGGATTGGGAGGGTGAGGGGGACGGTTGGGTTTGGGGACGCATTTGGGAGGTGGGAGGGGGGAATTGTTTTTCAAATTGGTTTGGAGATAGCAAATTCACTGAGGCATCGATTGTAAATACTGAAGATACTGGTTGTCCCACGGGGTTGCACCCACACGTTGTGGCTCTTCGAGACTAGTATGGTGCGGTTCCTCGCTTCCACGTAAGTGGACTACCTGAGGAACTGCTGGCTGGGAGGGGAGTGGCACGATTGCTGAGGCCACATATCAGGACGGTGGATGCTGCAACAAATGGTCTACTCCCAGGTGCCGCGTGCTAGATTGGTCCATTGGTAATCTGTAGAGACCTGTCTTGCGGTTTACTAGATTGAAGCCTCTTTGGAGCATCTGTCGATATTACCTTGCTATGCAGTGTATTGATGATGACGGAAGTTGTAATTTTGTGGACACCAATAAAGTTTGTTTAATAAAAAAAAAAAAAAAAAAAAAAAAACTTGCACAGGTGTGTGTACACACGCGTTGTTCCACGCACATGCATCCAGAGCCCAGGCGAAAGCAGACGTGTCCTCTGTTGTGGTGGGATATGTGCGCAATCTCCGTGATGCAACAAGATTTTGGGACATGTGCTTTGGGTGACAATTGGATGTGGCTGCAGGAACGTAGTTACTCATCCTCAAATGCCCGTGCAGCTTCATGAGCAATGTGTTCCAATAGTACGTCATTGTCGTGTTCAAGGAACCCCAGGGTTAGCCAATCCATTAAGTGGTCCAGGCAGGTGTGCTCAGCCCACGCCGTTTCACCAATCCGCAACACAGCCCAATAGGGGAGCTCCTCGATGTGGTCACTGCACACGAGGAATTGTGCACTATCCCATGCACAACTACCAATACATACGCAGCATGTCAGGGCATTCCATGCACGGCTGTCTCAGTTACACTCCTGTTTGTGATCCAACAGAGGATGCAGACACAAGTCATAGTCCAATTCATCAACATTTGTGTTGGGGGGCGTGGCCAAGCCGAGCACTGCGATGGCCGCTTAGTTCGTCGGCTCTGCCGACCTGAGAACGAAATCCGCAATTTATCCGCTCTTACCTGCCTAAACTGATGCTGATTTTCCAGAATCTTAATCCAGAGGGGCTGGGTTTCTGATCGACGTCGCTAGTGGCCAGGAAGAGGCGGCAGAGAGTCGCGACGTGGTCTGCGACTTTGGGCCGCACGGAGACGTGAGAGAGGCCGTGCAGCCGGCAGGCCGGAAACACTACCGGTAGCGAGGGACCTCTGGGACCTCCGGGATCACAGCCCCTGGAGAGGGGGACGGCAGCTGAAGATACGCTACTGAGGCAGGCGCGAGGTCCAGGATCGCGGCTGCCAATTTCCGCGATCCTAATGCTGCAGTGTGAGTGCTGCTGATGCCCCGGTGCGAAGAAGGGCTGTAAGCTACGTGCGGATCAGCCGGGTTGGAGAGCGTGCCTTTACGGAATCGGCGGCGGCGCAGATACTTGCCATCACCACCACAGACTGACATCGTGGAGGGACTACAGTGAGGTGGGTGCCCCATGCCGGTTAGGAGTGTGATGCGGCATTGGGCAGTGACCTAGAACCCCCGGCTGCGCCTTGCACGGTCCTGAATATTGGAGATCGAATGGAGGTAGTACCGCGACACTGCAGACTCGACGACCAGGAGCCCGGTTCTGGGCCTGCACTCCACATCCACACCACACAGACCATGGATAGTGTTGGATCGCTCCCTGAATCGTGCGTTGCTCCAGAATGGAGCGTTAGCTGAGACTACGTGGTTGCCCCTGAGACTGACTGGCGACAGCGCTCTGCGGTCTTGCACATCTGGCCGCCATTGTTGCTGTAAAGGTGCGCATAGACTGTCGATTCCTCCCTTAACATTGACTCTGGGGTGCGGCTGTGGCGACGGTTTGTCCGCGCTCGGGGGCTGGGAGACCAACGTAGCGTGGCATCAGTGATATTACACCTGTCGTTCTCGGGCTGTTTGGGTCGGAGGGAAGGATTTTAGTGGCCCCACTTCCGGCCGTTCTACAGGGTCCTCAGCACCAACCACAAGAGGGCTCGTTCGGGGAGACCTGCAATCATCATGGTGGGGGGGCCGCGGCTCAAAGGCAGCCCTCAACTAAACTGTCGAAATATGCCTGGGATGGAGGTCAGACATCTCTGATAAATCTGATCCTGGAGGGAAGCCAAAAGACCCATCCTTGCAAGATATCCTCGACGCCGTTACTGCAGTTCGCACATCCCTGGAGTCGCATATAGACACGGTTTCTACCGAGGTGTTTCTTATCAGGGAAAATATGCGCTCCATGAACTCACGCTTAAAGGACGTTGAAATTAAGGCTACCTCCCTGGTGGAACATACGTCCGAGTTGCAAAAAAAGGTTGAGGACCTACAAACACATACAGCGAAGATGGAGGCGCAGCTGGACGACTACGAGGGGCGCTACAGGCGTAACAACGTCCGCATAATCGGGGTGCCGGAACGTGCGGAAGGGCCATCTGCGGATCTTTTTGTGGAGGATTTAATCACTAACTACCTCAAGCCACGTGGACTCTCCAACTTTTTCTCAGTGGAGCGAGTGCACCGGGTGCCAGGGGGACGACCGAGGCCTGGAGCCCCCCCACGTCCACTTCTTGCTAGAATATTTAACTTCCGCGACAGGGATGTCATCCTGCAGTGTGCTAGATCCGCCTCACCAGTGGAATTCCAGAACAGTCGCATCACTTTCTTTCTGGACTTCACCCTCAAGTTGCAATGACAACGACAAAGTTTCCTGGAAGTTAAGAAGGCGCTCCGGGACAAGGACTTGAAATACGCAATGCTGTTCCCGGCCAAGTTGAGGGTGGATTCGGAGGGGAAATCCTGGTTCTTCACCACTGCGGAGGAGAACTGGGACTGGCTGGAGGGTTGGGGTACAGCGAGCCGCCGCACTAACCATGCCCGTGATGTGAGGAGAGACGGCGATACCCGGGCTTCTGGTGGTGACTCGCAACAGACGGACTTGACTAAGGCAGCGGGTGGTATGGAATAACTGGTCTGTATGTTTTTTCTTTGGGGGGTTAAATGACTCCTGGTGGATGGGGAGCAATGGGGTCCGAGTGGCCCGTAAACATTGTGTCCGATATTCGTTATCCTGTGATAGGATGTCATGGATGTTTCTGCTACCCTGAATTTTCTGTTTTTGTTTGTTCCCCTGCTGCCCATGTGGGAAATGTTGGTTATGTGGTTGGCCCTTGCATATACTTTTAACATAAACAAGCTAGGCTGTTCTGGTTAATAATGGAACAAAAAAGGAGATTTCTTAGGGATGAGTGCTCGGTTCGGACATACGGTCCGTTTGGAAGGGTGGGCGATAGGCACTCTGCTAGTTTGGGGGGCGGGAGGTTTTTTCACCGTCGAGCAGGGAGGCAGGGAGGGGGTTTGGGGGTATGCTTTTTGGGGGTATGCTTTTTGGGGGGTAGGGAGGGTGGGGGTTTGTTTGGGTGTGTTGATTTTAGTATTGGTTTTGTTTAGGCATGTCTTTTTCGATGGGTCTCGAAAGCAGATGGCGACAGATGGGGCAGTTGGTATGCTCTTATTGCTCACAGTATTCAAGAAGGCAATTGAATCCTTTTTCATTCCAATCTGGATATGCTCCTTTCGGGAGTACCCCACACTTTTGACGTTAAGGGATGAGTGCCGTGCATAGACAGAAACTCAACCTGGTCTCCTGGAACCTAAATGGGCTGGGGGATAAAATTAAAAGAGGGGTGATTCTCCAGTTTCTGAAATGGCACTTGCCCGATGTTGTTCTATTGCAGGAGACCCACCTGTTGGGAAGTGGTTGCAAGGTCCTGTCACGCTGGGGTTTCCAGATGGCCACCCACGCCTTTGGTTCTGGTTCCCGAGGGGTGGGCATTTTAGTTCGCAAGTCCTTCCCCTTGAAGGTCAACACGATTCATACGGACCCGCTGAGAAAGGTTTGTGGTGTTGTCCGGGGTTTGGGAGGGGGTAGCCCTCAATCTGGTGTCAGAGTACATTCCGCCGGGCCTGCACACCCAGGCATTTAGTGACTTGGGTGATCTCCTCCTGAACCTACCGGATGGGAGACTGTTGATTGGGGGGGGGTTTCAAAAAGATCTGCCTATCTCATGCAAACTTATATATAGTTTTATTGGGGCTATGGGCCTGGTAGATGTCTGGAGATACATGCATCCCAGGAAGCTTCAATACACACACCTTTCGGGGCCCCACTGCTGCATGTCGTGCATAGATTATATACTAACACTCACACAACAGATCCACAATGTTAAAGACGTCCAACAATTAGCTATGGGGATCTCTGATCACTCGCCGGTAATATGCAGGGTGGAAGTGGGAGAGCTCGCTGCTGGCCGTGTGGCACTGATTAACCCGTGGTATCACAATATTCCCCCCATCAGAGAGAAGGTGTTGAAAGAATCAGATCTTTATTTTCAGGAAAACCTGGGCTCGGTCATTTCATCTTGCTCCCTTTGGGAAGCCTATAAATCGGTCATCCGGGGGGTAGTGTTGGGGCAAATAGTTGGGCAACGAAAGGAGAAGTCTGCGGCTCTAGTGCGCTTAGAAAGCAAACTCCTGGAATTGGAACGCGCTGTCCGCCTACAGGTCTCGGAGGACGTGCGCCAACAGCTCTGTATCAAGACGACAGAATTCTCTGACTTAGCCACCGATGCAGCTAAGGCTCAATATAGGGCCACAATTAGTAGGGTCTATGATATGGGTGATAAGGCAGGCAAATTGTTGGCATGGCTTGACCGCAGAGAGGGGGCACGGCGCGTAGTAGTCGAACTCGTCACTGACCAGCACTCCCGCATTACTGCTCCGCAAGATATCGCCGATGCGTTTGGAAGACACTTGCACTCTCTGTACACTTTGCTCACCGCCTATTCAGAGGAGGAGGCGCCGGCACTCCTATGCGATATTCAATTGCTGGCTCTCACCGCCGAGGAGAGCACTGACCTTGAGCGCGACCTCACGGTAACTGAAGTAGAGAAGGCCATCCATGACTTACGTGGGGGAAGGCGTTGGACCCCAATGGGATTTCCATGGAATGATATAAGCTGACGGCGACCAGGACCGCTCCGTTTCTCACAGACATGTACAGGGAGAGTAAGCAGGCTGGAGTGCTCCCTGAGGATCATAGCTTAGCTACCATTATCGTTATTCATAAATAGGGCATACCTGTAGATTTGTGTTCTTCATATAGGCCTATTTCCCTGCTTAATTGTGAGGCTAGGATCCTTGCGAAGGTCCTCGCTACTCGCCTGTTGCAGGTTCTTCCTACCCTGATCCACCCGGATCAGTCCGGATTTATGCCGGCGCAGAACACATCTCTTAATCTCCGCTGCCTCCATGGAGTGCTCTGCAGAGCGGGTACGATTAGAGAGGATATGGTGGTGGTGTCTCTGGATGCCGCGTTGGCCTTTGACACTATTGAATGGCCCTACATGTTTGCAGTACTCCAGAAGTTTGGTTTTGGCCCAGAATTTATTCAATGGGTACGCCTCCTTTATTGTCAGCCTTTGGCCCAGGTCGTTGTCAATAATCGGAAATCTCCTGTCTTTTTATTGAGTAGGGGTACCAGGCAGGGCTGTCCCCTGTCACCGCTCCTTTTTGCCTTGGCTTTGGAACCCCTGGCGGCATGGATCCGCCAAGATCCTACCATTAGGGGTCTGAGATGGACAAACGGCTGGGAAGACCGTATATCACTGTATGCGGATGGCATCCTGCTTTATCTCGCCTCCCTGGCAAAGTCACTCAACGTCGCAATGGAAATATTCCGCGTATTTGGCGAGTTCGCGAGCTATAGGATTAATTGGTCCAAATCTGTGCTTTATGTACTTAGTGGGCAGCGGCCCCGCCTTCCCCGGGATTGCCAACTGACTGAGACCAGGGACGGGTTCAAGTATTTGGGCATATGGATATCCAAGGACCTATCTCGCTTCTATGACGCTAACCTTCGGCCTTCGCTGGCACGTCTGAAATCTGACATTCAGCACTGGAGGTCGCTCCCCCTAACTCTCCTGGGGCGAGCAGCATTACTTAAGATGATGTCCCTCCCCCGGCTGCTGTATGCGCTGTAGAACACGCCACTCCCGGTCGCGGCGTCGTACTTCAAAGAGCTTGAGTCTCGTTCCCTGGGTTTTGACAAATGGAACGTCATTGAGATCTCCAGCATTAGGGAGCTTTGGAAGTCGGGCGAGCTCATACCATTTCCCCAATTGCAGAAGCAGTATGAAATGGCTGACTCGGAGCAATTTCGTTAGCTTCAAATTAGACATGCTCTGCTAGCACTTCTCCCAAGGGGTGCAGATCTCCCTGAATCCTCTCCGCTTGAGGACAGGATTCTTAATGGTGATTTGCCTGAAAAGGCCATATCCCCCATATACAAAAAGCTCCTGAACAACATGCCAGATCCTCTGATCCGTCTAAGAACTAAATGGGACCATGACGTGGCTGGGCTGAACGATGAGGAATGGCGGGCTACAGTGGCGTCTTCACGCGAGGTAGACATCTCTTCTAGATTCCGACTGGTCCAGCTGAAAATCCTTCATAGAACATATCGGTCCGTACCTTCACTGGTCCATATGGGCTACACCCAAGATAGCGACTGTGTACGGGGCTGTGGGCGGGAGGGCACCCTTATCTATACCCTTTGGGAATGTACAGCCATTCAGAAATATTGGGAGGGGGTGACACTTAAGATGGAGGAGGTGCTGGGGCAGCAGATACATGGGAATATCAAACTGATCTTATTGAACATATGGGACCCCACGGACCTCACCGAAAAAGAGAGACCTTGGGGCACTTTGGGCTACATGGTGGCCAAGCTGAATATTGCCCATGTGTGGAGAGCCCCGAACCGCCCCCAGCGTAATAGAATGGGCCAAGGACATGGACTGGTGCATGGTAACAGAGATTCCTATATATGCCTCTAGGGGGTGTCCGAAGAAATGGTCACACATATGGGGGACTTGGAACTCCTTTCGGGGGAATATATGCGAACCGCCTAGGAGCTTGCATGACAATGCCGCTGATGTTGAATAGTTTGTGATTCCTGACGATTCCTATATGGTACTGTGTAATGAGCTTTTGATCTGTTCTCTAACTGTACTGCCTATGGACCTTCTGTGCAATTTGGTGTACTGATTGTAAACATGCCTGTTTTCTTTATTGACTAAAAAAAACACAAAAAAAACAGTTGTGTTGGATAGACAGACATCCATGGGACACTCAAATGTGCATGTTCGGCAGTGGAACCAGGGCTGGACGCATGTGACATAGGCAATGCGGAAGCTGAGCCGGTAACTGATCCACAGCACTGCCAGTAAATGCAGCTAACGTGCACAGTACTGTTCCATGTGATAGGGGTTGTGCATGTGCACGGTATGGCCTGCCATTGGGTTGGTGCGTCTCGTGGAACCGGCACTCTTCTGAACTGTGTGTGCAACGTTGGGGAGAGTGTGTTGCTGTTTCCGTGAGTGTCAAGGGCATCCCATGCGGGGATACCACAAGCAGGGGCTTCTGTGTGTGGATGAGTAGGATAGTTCATTTGCGGAATGCGTGATGTGGGAGTTGACCCCGTCTGCCATGGCATCTCTCTCAGGGTGTTCCAGGCACGTTCTGGACCAAGGTCAGAGGTGCAGGTGTCCACCCGCCTTCTGCATTGAAACAATGGAGCTTTCATCCCTGATGTTTGTATGACTACTACTTGCGTTTTCAGAATGTGATGTGGCTTTGGCGCTTAGATTGGGACACGGCCTTGGGCTCATGGTGTACGGATGGCGATACACACACACATGTTGGCATGTGGAGCCAGGTGCCCGAGAGGCCATGCGCTGCTTGTGCAATCTCACTCTGTTTCTCTCCCTCGCTCTCTCCCTCTCTTTCCTTTGTTGGGCACATGGCACACCTTCTTCTCTTGGATTTGATCTTCCAGGCTGTGTGCTACGGATTGTTCAGCGAGGAGCCGCTAGAACTCATCTTAAGGGTTGTCTCAGCTTTTGATTGTATGGTGTATTGTGTTGGTGATTGCATTGCTGTTTGACTGAGTCTCCATTTTCTGGGGATTCGTGGTGTTGGTGTGCAGTTTCTTAGTCAGGGGTTGGGGGTGGTCCCGGGGGGGGGGTGTTGGGGGCCTGGGTGTGGTGTCAGTGGGTGTTGTGTCCCTCTTGGGTGACCACCAGGTCAGAGCAGGTGTAGATTTCCTGGTGCTAACTTGCCTTATCGCCTGTTTTGTGTTTTTATCGCCGATGTGGCTGCTCGTTGAGAATGTTGTGGTGTGATGTTGTCGCGGACTTTGGCACGGGAACGCCCACTCTGCATCTCATTAGTGATAGTTGTGCGGGTCCTCTGTGGCGATGTTTTTTGCGACTGCTATCGTGGGTAAACTGGTCCTGTGGGCTGTTTACACCAGCTTGCGAATGGGTAGGTATTTTAATCATGAGTTTGGCTGCGATAAAGTGCCGTTGGTTCAGCGATAGCTCTTTGTGAATATGCCCCTTAGTTTTTCATGTATGTGTATAATTTATGCCTTATGCTCAAAAGCTGTCATGGTGAGTAAAATATTATTAACAATTATTGTTTCACAAATGTCTAATCACTATGATTTAAAACTATTTGAAACTGTATCATGTCCTTGTTTCGAGAAGTCATCTCTATCACTCACAGAGGAGATAGCCATACAAGTTAATCTTATAGATGGGCCCGTAAAGAAACTAAACAAGAAGGCATTGAACTCCCCCGAAATAGTGGAGCAGAGGCGGGAGTTCCCCCAAGGGAGTATAGAAGAGGAAGAAGCACCCTATGAGGTCAGTCTGCACTGTTCTAATGTGAACAAACCAGAATGTTTAAATCAACCTCTTAAGATCGAGATGCCCGAAGATGACTTAGTAATAAAACTTTTATATCAGAAGAATAAAGCTGCATTGAACAATGCTGAAACTATCCAATCACCCCAAGAAGGTAAAAAATTAACGCTGTATCCAGAGTATGTATCCCAAGGGAAATGGGACATCCTCAATAGAGGAAATCTCCTAAACCTGTGTTCGTACCTTCCAGGACTAGAAAATATAAAAACAACAGACATTGAAAGTGTGGCTTTTGTCGCCCCAGATCAGGGCCAAATAAATGAGACCACGGTAGTAGCCTTCTACAGCAAAGATATGGCCTCTGCCCTATTGAAGAATAAAGATCGTTTGGGAGAATGGGGCATTCAGATTAGTGTTGCGACCAAAGTTAAGTACCCTGCTTTTTTAAAGGACAGAGTTCCTAATTCTTTGATGGTTTCTGTGGGACCGGCCTCGTGGCGTGGGCCTCCCCGACCATCAGCATCCCAGCCCAACCCCTGCACCACCCTTGACCCCTGGATGTCACAGATCTCCGGCCACCATGTCCCCGATGGCCGGCCTGGGGCCCCAGCACAACCTAGACCCTAAACGTGCATGCCCGGCCGAGGGAGAGAGAACCCCCCAAGCAAGACAGGGAGGAGTAGTCTCTGTCACACCTCTGACCTCCTCCCAGAAGAGGGTTTCGATCACCCTCCGGGCCCCCGGGGAGCTGGCTCCTCGCATGCTGGGTGTCTGGAGTCCCTCGCGGTCCAATTTGAAAAGATCAAAGAGCCGAGCGGCAGGAAATCCCAACACGCCGCCCCCAGACGCCCAGACCCCTCTTTGTGAGGACTCCGGACTTCAAAGAGAAGAAGGTGTATAACAAGGGGTGCGCAGGGGACGAACAGGCAGAGAAGACCTGGACCTAAGAGAGCCCTGCTGACCTGGTCGCGGCTCGACAAATCTGAAAAGAAGGACGCTACCCGACCCTTGGAAACTGGATGAGCCCTGCTGACTTCGTCGCGGCTCCCGCTTGGCAGAAACCCTTTCCTGCCGGAAACATCTGAGCCCAGCTGACGACGTCGCGGCTCCCTGGAACACTGAGAACACCTGAGCCCTGCTGAGAGACTCGCGGCTCCCCTAACCCCGAAGACCGGTTGAGCCTGCCGAGTGAAACGCGGCTCCCCGTATCCCCCGGCTCGAGGATTGAGAGCCGTGCGAAGGATACTCAGCATAGACCCTGAACCTAAAGACTGTTCCGCTACCCGAACCCCCCCTATCAAGCAGTTATCAACGCTTGTTGTATTGACCAAAAGCTGCATCACGGATCATAAAGATCCAGAGAATCGATAGATAAAGAACTCCGTTCTACTGGAACCTACTGTGTGGTGTCTCTTTGTCAAGTAGTGCAAACTCAGCGCGTGCGATCCCAGGTACGAGACCCTTCCCTGAAAGGGTCTCCCCGCCAGTGCTCGGCATAATTCTGGGAGAGGTGGGTCACGGGGTGGCCAGGAACGTGTTCTGTAACCCCCCTGAGATCGACCCTTCCAACATTTAGTGGCAGGCGACGGGATCCGAGCCGACACCTAGAGATCGTACTGTGAACTGCTGACGCACTACCGAAAAAAGATGGAAGGAGGAACCACCATGAGTACCACAGGAACCAACGTGAGTTCTACGTTCCGTGAGGACCGATTGGAAGAATATACGCACCGAGAACTAAACAGTTTTGCAAAGACCTTGGAATCGCCACCACCGGATTAAGCACAAAAGAAGATTTCCAGAAAGCCTTGAAGGCCTGGATCGAGGCCGGAGCTTCCCTTCCTCAAACCGAAGGAGACGCTCGAGAGGTGGAGCCGAACGAACCCCGAAGCACCCCGGTAAGGAACAATGCCCCCGAGGGGGGCCTGTCCCCGGTAGAACTAGTGGACCGAGAGAGGAGCCGCAGCCACGAACTAGAACTAGCCAAACTAAAGATAGAGGGAGAGCTAAAATTGGCTGAAAAGAAGTTGGCTGTAGAACAGTTACGCCTCCAAGGGGAACTTGAGGAAAAGAAACGCCAGCGAGAACACGAAGAAAAAAAACTTCAACTGGAGCATGAGCGCAGCCTAAAAGAGATCGAGCTCAAGGCCAGGAGTGAGGAATCCAGACCCCCGGGGAATCAACAGACCTCTCCCCCAGTGGAACCAAAGTTCCACATCCCCAAGGATGTAGTGAAAGAGTATTACAAGAACGACGACATCCAGCAATGGTTCAAGGCCTACGAGGTCGCCATGACCTCCCACCGAGTTCCACAGAAGGATTGGGGGGCTGGCTTGTGGGGCCGGTTCCTGAGCGAGGGGAGAGATACCCTGCTGGACCTGCCCTCCACCGTGCTAAATTCCTACAGCCACATGAAAGAGGCTCTATTAGCGAGATATGGACTCACCCCCGAGATGTACCGGCAACGGTTCAGAGACTGTAAAAAAATACCCGGTACTACATGGGTGGAGTACGTGAACTTTTACAGCAGGGCCTTGGACGGGTGGATCAAGGGCAGCAAGGTCTCCACCTTTGAGGAGCTGATCGCTTGGGAACACTTGTCCGCAAATTGCTTTGTAGAGTTACGCAAACATCTCCAAGACAGCAAACTCACAGATCCTCGGAAACTGGCTGTTGAAGCTGACCGCTGGGTGAACACCCGGGCCCCCCGGGGCCCCGTGGGGGACTACGGCCGCTACAGTCAGGGACCTCCCTGCCAGAGGGGTGGAGGGAACCAGGGGAGACAGAGGGAATCCAAGGCAGGCCCCCAGCATAGTCCCCCCAGAAACCAAGCCCCGCACTTCCCAGCCCCACCTCCAGCCAGCACGGGGCCCCCGGGGAGGCAGGGATCCCGAGTCAAGATCACCTGTTACCGATGCCAACAGACTGGTCACTACGCCAGCGACCCTCAATGTCCCATGTACCAATGGCCCGCAGCGACAGCTCCCCCAGCCCGACAGATGGCCACCGTGACCCTAGGGGAGGAGATGGAGGACACCGACGAGTGGGAACCTGCAGCCATGGCTCTGGTCTCCCTAGGAGACCGGGAAATGGTTCCCGGAGCCCCCCTACCCGCCAACGCCAAGAAATACCGACAGCAGGTGACGGTCAACGGTCACCGAGTCGAGGACCTCCGCGACACCGGGGCGAGTGTCACAGTGGTCCACTGCCACCTGGTCACGGAAGACCAGATACTCCCCAACGTCTTCTGCCCGGTTATCTCCTCGGACAATTCCGAGAGCCTCTGCAGGATGGCCCTGGTACCCTTCGAATGGGGGGGAGTAACCGGTAAATTGAGAGTGGCCGTCCGAGCTTCCCAACCAGTAGATTGCCTCCTGGGCAACGATCTCGAGAGCTCCCTGTGGGGGCAGGTGGAACGAAGGGCCCACCTAGGAATGATGGGCCTACCCGAATGGGTGTGTGCCACCACGTGCTCCATGTCTGTCCGATCGCCCCCCCTCGAGGGAGGTGAGGCCCCAACTCTGAGACCAGTCGCCATCCCAGAGGACCGGGACAGGCTACCCGAGCCCGACGACCCTCTCCCGGAGGGAGAACCCATCCCCGACAGCGGACCCTTATATCGGGACCCCGAGCAAATGACCGAGCTAGGTGACCTGCCCGAGTTGGCACAATGGCGCCTCGAGGGGGGCCCCTCCCGGGAGGAGTTCTGCAAAGAACAAGCCGCCTGCCCTTCCCTCATCGGACCCCGGCAGCAGGCCGAAGCCCAGGCGGCAGGCGACCAGTCCGGAACCCATTGGATGTATTGGGAGAACGGCCTCCTGTACAGTGAGCAGAAGTCTGCCGAACTAGGGTCGGCCCGGGTACTGGTGGTACCCCTGCGCTTCCGAGACTTCCTCCTGGGCCTAGCCCATGATGTGCCCCTGGCGGGACACTTGGGCCAAGACAAAACCTATCATCGCTTAGTCACCCACTTCTATTGGCCCAAGATGCGAGCTAATGTAGAGGCCCACTGTAAGTCATGTCCCACGTGCCAGGCCAGCGGAAAAAGTGGTGGGAAGCGCAAGGCTCCACTACAACCCTTCCCCGTCGTCAGTACCCCCTTTGAGCGGGTAGGGATAGACATCGTGGGACCTCTGGATCCCAGAACCGCCCAGGGCCACCGGTTTATCCTCGTACTGGTGGACCACGCCACCCGCTACCCCGAGGCCATTCCCCTCCGAACCGTGACGGCCCCCATGGTGGGCCGGGCCTTGATGGGGATATTCTCCCGCATGGGGTTCCCTCGCGAGGTTGTGAGTGATCGCGGCACTAACTTTATCTCAAAGTACATGAGGTCCTTATGGCAACAATGCGGGGTAACGTACAAGTTCACCACCCCATACCACCCCCAAGCCCACGGTCTAGTGGAACGGTTTAACCGGACCCTGAAGGGGATGATCATGGGCCTCGAAGAGCCCCTCCGTCGCAGATGGGACGTTCTCCTCCCCTGCCTCCTGTTCACCTACTGGGAAGTCCCCCAAAAATCCGTGGGGTTCAGCCCATTCGAATTGCTCTACGGGCACCCCGTCCGGGGACCCCTGAGCCTGGTCAAAGAGGGCTGGTAGACCGCCCCCCGAGGGACACCCCAAGATGTATTCCGCTACATCCTGGCGCTCCGCAACCAGACTCGGAAGTTCCGGAAGCTCGCCGAGGCAAATCTCGAGGCTAGCCAGGAGGAGATGAAGCGCTGGTATGACCAGAATGCCACTCTGGTCGAGTTTCAGCCGGGCCAACAGGTCTGGGTGATGGCCCCGGTGAAACCCTGCGCACTCCAAGACAAATGGACTGGGCCCTTCAAGGTCGTAGAGCGGAAGAGTCAAGTCACTTATTTAGTTGACGTCCAGTCCCCCCGGAACCCTCTCCGGGTCCTCCACGTGAACCGCCTCAAACCTCACTTTGTGAGGACGGAGTTGAGTTTGCTCCTAGCCACCGACGATGGGATCGAGGAGGACACCGAGCCCCTCCCGGACCTCCTGTGTGCTAAGGAAAAAGATGGCTCCATAGAGGGAGTGAGACTGTCCTCCTCCCTCACCCAATACAAAACGACGACTGCCGCCAGCTATTGGGGCAATTTGCAGACCTTTTTTCCCTCACCCCCAAGGTCACCGACTGGTGTGTCCACGACGTGGATACCGGAGACAGCCCGCCGGTACGGCACAGAGCCTACCGCGTCCCTGACAGGGTCCGGACCTGCATCCAGGCCGAGGTAGCTAAGATGCTAGCTCTAGGAGTGGTTGAACCCTCCGACAGTCCATGGGCCAGCCCCGTGGTACTGGTTCCGAAAGCAGCAGCCCCTGGTGTCACCCCCGAACTAAGGTTCTGTGTAGACTACCAGGGGCTCAATGCGGTCACCCGAGCCGACGCTCACCCTATTCCCCGTGCAGACGAGCTCATTGACCGCCTCGGGGCTGCTCACTACCTCAGCACCTTCGACTTGACTTGCGGGTACTGGCAAATTGCGCTCACCGAGGGAGCCAAGGAGCGGTCCGCCTTCTCCACCCCAGATGGGCACTACCTCTTTCGAGTCATGCCCTTTGGAATGAAAAATGCCCCGGCCACCTTCCAGCGGCTGGCCAACAGGGTCCTGGCCGGGCTAGAAGTGTTCAGTGCCGCATACCTAGACGACATTGCGGTGTTCAGCTCTCAATGGACCGAACTCCTCCAACACCTCCAACAGGTTCTGATGGCCCTGCGCCAAGCAGGCCTAACCGTCAAGGCCAGCAAATGCCAAATTGGAGAAGGCTCGGTGGTTTACCTGGGACACCAGGTAGGGAGCGGGCTGGTCTCCCCCCTCCAGCCCAAGATCGACGCCATCTTGGCCTGGGAACCCCCTACGACCCAAACAGAAGTCCGGGCCTTTTTAGGCCTCACCGGCTACTCCCGGAGGTTCATTAAAAACTATGGCAGCATAGTGGGCCCTCTCACAGAGCTCACCTCCAAGAAGCAGCTGAAGAGAGTACAGTGGACCCCCCCTTGCCAAGAGGCATTCTACGCCCTAAAAACCGCTATGTGTACCGCCCCGTGCTCCAAGCCCCTGACTATTCCAAGGAATTTGTAGTTCAGACGGACGCTTCGGAGCACGGCATTGGGGCGGTCCTCTCACAATTCAACGAGAAAGGCCTAGACCAGCTCGTAGCTTCATCAGCCGAAGGTTACTACCCCGGGAACGACGGTGAGCACCATTGAAAGAGATGCCTTCGCAGTAGTCTGGGCCCTAAAGAAGCTACGACCTTACTTGTTCGGAACCCACTTCCGAGTCCAAACAGATCATCGACCCTTACGGTGGCTGATGCAAATGAGAGGAGAGAACCCCAAACTGCTGCGATGGTCAATCTCCCTCCAGGGGATGGACTTCACCGTAGAGCATCGCCCAGGTACTGACCACGCCAACGCTGACGGCCTGTCCAGATTCTTCCGCCTCAGCGAGGAGAACCCCCAAGTGGATGGGTAGTTCTCCCCGACTTTCAGCTGGGGGGACACGTGTGGGACCGGACTCGTGGCGTGGGCCTCCCCGACCATCAGCATCCCAGCCCAACCCCTGCACCAACCTTGACCCCTGGATGTCACAGACCTCTGGCCACCATGTCCCCGATGGCCGGCCCGGGGCCCCAGCAAAACCTAGACCGTAAACGCGCATGCCCGGCCGAGGGAGAGAGAACCCCCCAAGCAAGACAGGGAGGAGTAGTCTCTGTCACACCTCTGACCTCCTCCCAGAAGAGGGTTTCGATCGCCCTCTGGGCCCGCGGGGAGCTGGCTCCTCGCATGCTGGGTGTCTGGAGTCCCTCCCGGTCCAACTTGAAAAGATCAAAGAGCCGAGCGGCAGGAAATCCCAACACGCTGCCCCCAGACGCCCAGACCCCTCTCTGCGAGGACTCCGGACTTCAAAGAGAAGAAGGCGTATAACAAGGGGTGCACAGGGGATGAACGGGCAGAGAAGACCTGGACCTAAGAGAGCCCTGCTGACCTGGTCGTGGCTCGACAAATCTGAAAAGAAGGACGCTACCCGACCCTTGGAAACTGGATGAGCCCTGCTGACTTCGTCGCGGATCCCGCTTGGCAGAAACCCTTTCCTGCCGGAAACATCTGAGCCCAGGTGACGACGTCGCGGCTCCCTGGAACACTGAGAACACCTGAGCCCTGCTGAGAGACTCGCGGCTCCCCTAACCCCGAAGACCGGTTGAACCTGCCGAGTGAAACGCGGCTCCCCCGTATCCCCCGGCTCGAGGATTGAGAGCTGTGCGAAGGATACTCAGCATAGACCCTGAACCTAAAGACTGTCCCGCTACCCGAATCCCCCCTATCAAGCAGTTATCAACACTTGTTGTATTGACCAAAAGCTGCATCACGGATCATAAAGATCCAGAGAATCAATAGATAAAGAACTCCGTTCTACTGAAACCTACTGTGTGGTGTCTCTTTGTCAAGTAGTGCAAACTCAGCGCGTGCGATCCCAGGTACGAGACCCTTCCCTGAAAGGGCCTCCCCGCCAGTGCTCGGCATAGTTCTGGGAGAGGTGGGTCACGGGGTGGCCAGGAACGTGTTCCGTAACCCCCCTGAGATCGCCCCTTCCAACAGTTTCCAACATTCCAACTTTGCCTAACAGTAAAATAACCAGGCAGTTGCCTACCTCAGTTCTGCGTGGCTCCCTAGCAGGTACCCAAATAGTACCCTGGAAAAAGAACCCGCTACAAATAACTACATCCAGAGCAGGAGGTTTCCGGCCAGTGTGCTCTCAAATGACAGAACTCTCAAGATTGGTCTTGGCTCTCTCAGGCCTTAGGGTGAAGCACATAACACCTCGGCTGGATATAAAACCAGTAAGGATGCTGCTTACCACCTTAGAATCTGTTCTTGGAACATCGCAGGACTAACCAAGGAAAAGCCGAAAGACTAACTACCACTTTTTTGAAAAACCATGACATTATTGCTTTGCAAGAAACTTGGTCCTTGCAAACTATCGCCTGGACTATACTGTTTATGAATCCTGTGCAATAGCATCTCAAGTAGGCGGCCATGCATCAGGAGGAGTATTAATCGCTCTGAAGAACAACCTGGCCCTAAAGGTCTCCGCACTCTGTAAAGGGCAAGGCAATTATATTTTTATCAATATCCAGACACAGCCTCTGGAAAAAAATAATTTGAAACAACAAACTATGATCCTCGGCTGTCTCTATCTACATCCCTCCAAAATCAAGCGAAAGTCAACCTTGAACAACATTTTTCCTATCATGAGAGATCTTCTCGTACACTTCCTAAAGGATATGTGGCTAGTAATGGGAGACTTTAATGCTAACCTAATGGAGACAGGCTTGGATTCTTCTCTCTTATCCTCATTGGACAATCAAATGTGGGCCATCCCGGACATAAGGTACCAGTGCCAACGGAAGGATAAACAAGGGACAAAGGTGACAGTGTGCTTAAACCAACTAGGGCTCCGCATTTTAAACGGAAGACTCGATTCAGACTTGCCTGCTGCTTATACCCATGTATCCCCCTTCAGAATGGCCCCTTTTACCAACACAGGTTAGAGCCACCATAGTTAGGAGTACCATTCTCAGCCGCCTGGATTACTGTAATGCTCTGTTACTGGAATCCCCTGCCTACCTGATTTCCAGACTTCAGAGCATCCAGGCGGCTGCAGCAAAATTGACACTCTCCCGAGGGCGAAGATCCTCTACTACCCTCGCTTTGGCCGATTTACACTGGCTACCTGTACACCAGAGGATCCTTTTTAAATCCCTATGCACTGTCTTTAAGGCAGAGCATGGGATGGGCCCCCGACCACTTCAAAACAAATTTAAGTGGTATGAACCCACTCGGTCCCTTCGATCCTCCTCTTCTAATCTCATCAGTATACCCAGGATCAGGAAAGCCACCTGTGGTGGCAGAGCCTTCAGCATAGCGGCAGCTCATCTATGGAATAGACTACCTATTGACATCAGGAAAACAGATGAACTGATGGCCTTCCGAAAAAAGGTGAAAACATGGCTTTTCCCTAAAATCTAACTATCCAGAATCAAAAGATATCCCTTCTGCCCCTGATGCACAGCGTTTTCAGCTATATATACACAGCGCCAGGATGCCCGTAGGGTTGCAGAGCGCTTTACAAATGCTATAAATAAATAAATAAATACCTTGGATTACATATGGATTTTGGTCGCTCACTTTCATCTTGCTCAGAATTTGTGGTAACCGCCTCATTGGAAAGTGATCATGCCGTCCAAATGTGCAAAGTTCTATCCTGGCAGAGCCACCGCTCAAAACGTTATTTGATAGGGAAAGAATCTATATTGAAACCTGTTAGAAAACTACAATGGACCATGGACCAACAAGAAACAATTGAAGAGAAGGTGGACGACTTCATGGCAAACCTGAACCATGAGTCTAGCGACCAGCTGACGGCACTATCGTGGGAACAGGTAGTGGAGGGCCTAAAAAAAAATCTATCTATAAAGATATTTAAAAGTTCAAATAATTCTCCCTCAACTATACCCACTCCAGTGAGCACAAGCAAACTATGTTGAGTATTAAACACAAATTAAATAACTTATTGCGCAAATGCGCCTACAACAACATAGATTACAAATCCTTATGAGAGAAGTTATTGATTACTCGTAAAGAGTATAGGAAGGCAAGGTTCATCTCTCAAAGGATAAAAGAAGAACAGCATTGGACAATTGCCCATTAAATCATAAAATCAAAGGATCAAAGGAGATTCTGGAGCTGGGAAAATAAGGCTCTTAGATTGGATCAACCATCTACCGTAACAAATATCTCCCCCACTGATTGGGAGGCTCATGTTGAAGTACTTTACGTTGAGCCCGTCAGAAACAACTGGCCTAATTATCACAGCTCTACTCTCCTTAATCCCCACATTGGAACTTCACCCACTATTAAGATCGCCCCGAACCAGTTGCACTTATTATAAAGCAAATTCGCACAGGAGGGGCGCTGGGCCCAAATGGTTTACCAACAAAGATATATAAAGCCTCTACTCATAAGTGGGCAGTGCTCTTGGCCTCCCTATTTGAGGCATGCAGAATGGTCGGCCTATTCCTGATTCTTGGCGAGGTTCTCTCCTCGTCCCAATCTACAAAAAAGGCCAGCAGTCTAATCCCGACAACTATCGGATGATTGCCCTCCTTGACGTCGACGGGAAGGCCTATGCAAGCGTCTTATTACAAGAATTGACCAGCTGGGTGGAAGATCGTAAACTAATACCTTTTACGCAAACCGGTTTCCAAAAGGGCTGCCACATCGAGAACAATCTGATCTGATCACATGATTGAGGGTACTTTTGCAACAAAGGGAAAATCGCTATTCTTGGGATTTATTGATTTTCGGAAGGCATTTGATAGCGTTGTCCGCCCCAGGCATTGGGAAAAATTGATCAAATGGGGCATTCCGCAGTCTCTATTGAATGCCCTTATCGCTCTCTATACCGATACCTGGGTAAAAATAAAAGTTTCCTCTGG
The DNA here is from genome assembly GCF_964204655.1 of Triturus cristatus. Classification (NCBI taxonomy): domain Eukaryota; kingdom Metazoa; phylum Chordata; class Amphibia; order Caudata; family Salamandridae; genus Triturus; species Triturus cristatus. The sequence goes on along the minus strand of NC_140594.1, from coordinate 635,979,586 downwards.
TTGATCTACAACTAACAAAATCATGACCAAAAGAGGCCTAAAGCAGGGATGCATTTTGGCTCCTCTACTTTTTAATTTGTACCTTGCAGACTTGCTTGAGTGGCTGGTCCGTTCTCGAGCTTTCCACCAAGAATTGCATCTGTTAAAATCCAGTCAATGCAATATGCAGATGACACGATTCTCCTTGATCAAACCCAGGTGGGCCTTCAACCACTTTTTGATTTCTACTGTGAAACAAATGCTTTGGAGATTAATATTTCTAAAACGAAGGTGATGATAGTCTCGAGGCGTTGAGCAAGACTGCCCCCCTGGTACATCGCTGGGAAACCTATAGAAGTAGTTGCCATATACAAATATCTTGGAGTCGGGATAGACCACAGAGGGAGCCCGGGTCCGCAAATCGCTGCAATGCAAGGTATGGCTCACAGCCTGGAGGGGGCCTTCTTAAGAACTAAGAAAGCTCTCCGTTCTCCAGACTTCACTCCATTAATCAGAGTGATAGGTGCCAAATTACTACCCACTATATCTTTTGGCGTTATTGCTTTTAAAGATAAAATGTTCACCTGGTTGGATAGAGTGCAATCAGCTTGTTTTCGCAGAATGTTTCATTTACCCAACTTGACCTCTCATGCCCAAATCCGTATGGAGTTCTGCCTGTCTTCCCAACATTGGATAATGAAAGCAAGATTTATTGCCTATTGTGTAAAAACTAAAATGGCTTGTGACTCCACACTAAAGAGCTGCATATGGTCACTGTTAAACAACTCCAGCACTTCCTGGAATACATTTTTAATATTCTACTTGGACGCACTAGAAACTCATGAATTATGGGCAAGCTCGCTGCCCATAAGGGCGGTCGCTAAAGTTTTGACTAAACAAGCAAAGATCCTCTCAGCGGAACCCGATGCGTCAGCCGTGAAAAATCTATCCCATGGTAGTTGGGCGTCAAAACGTTATGACCTTAAAACCTTACCATATTATCTGTCATCCTCTATGAAGTCATTGGTGAAACATCAGCTAATGAGACTACGTTTCGGCCTAATCCCCCTGATGGCGTATAAGTATGGACTGAGGTATAAGGCAGTATCGTTTTTGCAGCAATGGGAAAGAAAATGTAATACACGTTTTGTGCATCTGTAGAATCCTACTCCCCTTTCGTATTTTCTGGTTGCGCCCCATCTGGAGAACTCTCAATGTGCGGACATGCCAAGGAGGCCTAGAGGAGTTTATGAAGGGGGACTCAGCTCAGATGGCTGTCCGATTTGTAAAATTCATGACCAAGACAAACTCAATTTTACCAGTAGATGTCCCCCATAAACCTCCGCTGCGTTAGCTATGAACTTCTTTTTTTTTTTATTAACATGAACCTTTTAATTGAGAGTGGAAAGTGCCTTCTATGTTCTTTTTGTATGAATTGCAATGACTTTAATTAATTGGGCAAATAAACATATCTATCTATCTATCTATCTATCTATCTATCTATCTATCTATCTATCTATCTATCTATCTATCTATCTATCTATCTATCTGTCTGTCTGTCTGTCTGTCTGTCTGTCTGTCTGTCTGTCTGTCTGTCTGTCTGTCTGTCTGTCTGTCTGTCTGTCTATCTATCTATCTATCTATCTATCTATCTATCTATCTATCTATCTATCACTTTCCATTCCAGGGAGTGTCTGTAATTCCTATATTTGTATAATGGATCCAGATATTTTTACTTTCATTGTTGATGATCAATTCAAATTATTCCTTGACTGTGCAGATCTCTTATAAATAATTATCTGACATCAGCTACTCGTTTCCAAACAGGGAAGACTACAGTGTTTGTGGTGTGCTTAAATGTTTTAAAACATGGAAATAATGTTCCTTAATACTCCTCTCCTCAATATAAGTGCTCCAAAACGGAAACCTCTTTTTAACACACTTTGCACTATTGGTATTAAATCAGAAAACATGCTGTGATGTCGCAACGGTATGCTTGCAGCCACCACTTATCCACAGATTCACACTTGGTGCACGTTTGATCTTGGTGCTGCACGAGCTTCAGTTGTTCTTTGCCTGATCTGAAAGCCACACCACCTTGCCTCACTCTTTGTGAAGGGAAATTCCTCTGCCAGCTCTTCAATCTCCCAGTATGTTTAACGCAGAAGAAGCATGCACCTTATTTGATATTAAGTTAATTAGAAGCAACAAACATGCTATAGTGGGTGGACGAAAAATGTGAATGATACCTTGGCAGACCAGTGGATGAAGAGGGCTGGCTCAAAGCCCATGTAAGTATGGATAATATATATATTCTTGTTAAAACAGAAGTTTTTGGCTATTGCCAAACCTTAACAAGACTAGATGCACGCATTAACAAGCTATCGGCATTACGCAAAGGCAGCCGCTTGTTAAGATTTGCATTGCGCTTTCACTTACAATAGCTGCCGCCTCACACAGCACTGGCGGGGTGGGGCGGCAGCTATTGTAATGTGAAAGTGCAATGCCAAAATAAACACGCGCCGCCTTTGCCAAAACCCCGAATGAACGGCCGCAAAAGTGAAAGTGATCATGAATGCGATCAAGCGCGAAGAGCAATGCACTTAATGAGCATGAGGAGGAAAGCCATGTGGCGCCTATGCTCGTAAGCGCGCGCCCGCGCACATGCACTGTAGCTCTAGGCTGGCCCTGGTAGCACTTTTTGAAGCCCTCACAAAAAGTCTCGCCAGACCAGCGCATGCGCTGGGTCAGACGAGACCTAACAAGCGGAAGTGATCGCGTTTGCGATCAAACATCAAAGCGGCAAAAGTGAAAGTAATCGAGCAGAGCATCAAAGGGCTGGGTGAGAAAGGAGGGGGGAATGCAATGAGCAGAGGAGCAGCTGTGCACGTGCATGTGATCGTGCACTCAAGGTTTAGGCCAGCCAAAAGACTGTGGGTAGCACTTTGAAAATCCCACATATAAAATGTCTCTTCGAGCCTTTGGTTAGCGAGACCTAAAAAACTCCAACACCCAACTGTTGTTTGGCAGAGAGGAGCAGAACAGCTAGACAGGAGCACTGTTATCCCTAGAGAGTAAAACTAGGGCCGGATTTTGCACTGGTGGTGGCGGGTGCAATAATCTTTTTGGGTTCCCCTCCCCCAATGAGTTCCTTTCCCACGATTCCCTCACTACCACCCTCCAACTGTGCCCTTCATCTCTCCATAGTCCCTGTCTACCCTATATTTTATGTTTTTGTAGTGCTACTCATACCAGTGTAAGGTGTCAAAGCAGCTTACATCACACACATATTATTCAAAGACAATGTATCATACAATTGTAAATCACTCTGTAGGAAATGATACACAAGACAATGAAGATTACAAAGTATCAGAACAAATCACGTGTCATTCATACTAGCAATATATGTTCAGTGTTTGCTTTGGAGAGGCACAAACTCAGGATTTAAAACGTACCAGTGGTTATGGTTGACTTAACTAAGAACCACAACCATGCAGTTTGAATGCAGCACTTCAGTGACACTTCATAGGTCACTGTGTCTAATTAGGATTGTATATTATGAACTGCAAGAAACAAAAGGATCTCTTTGACAAAAGCAGCAACCCACTGCGCATAATACACAGTTCTCAGATCTGCATGGTACACGTTCTTTGCAGGCGGCCTGTTAACCCTCTGCGCTACTTTCTGATAAGTTAAAACCGCCACTAGACAAAACTTGATCTTTCTCCAGTAGAAACAGCAATCATCAGAGCTATCTTGATATTTTTTATTGTTGCCTGAAAATTGCTGGACACTCATGGAACTCTGCAGGAGTTGTTTTTAAACCCATGAGTTATTTCTAAACACAGCAACACCCCAGAGCTCAGGGCCAGGAGCGGCTGCACCGGTTGCACCGGCCTGCGGCCAGCCCTCACTAAAACTGTGATACCTGAAAACTCGCGGTGCACGGTTAACTTTAGAGTCTTAGGGTTTGTCTCAGTCTGTCACAGATGAGATGCGGCCATTTCTTGTTAAGCTCCTGAATCGGCAGGCATCTGAAGTTGGCCTATTAGTGTGAAAAAGGCAAACAGACCACCCTTCAGATCTTACAGCTGTACCCATTGTGAAGGTAGAGGGACAATGATTGTGGTTTTAGGGGACGCTGACTTTTGAGATTCGATAACGGATAAAGCAGGATAAAACAGGTGCGATGAAACATTCCCTCAGTCATACGGGAAGGAGATCCCAATATACAAATTACGCACTCTGCGCTATTTGCCCTAAAAGAAAATACCTGGTGAGAACCTTGTAAGTAAATAGAGTGCTACTCAGATTTGAGCATCCTGTAATACATTTCAGGGTGCATGAATTAAAATTTACAAATCGGAGCCCAGATTCTGAAACGCGTCACGGAATGCCGCGCAACCCCCAAAGAGTCTGTGCTGCGTTACGTGACAGTGAGAGTGCAGGAGAGCGCCATATGCACAGAGATACGTCTCTCTCCTTCCCTCTCCCTAGTGCCTTGGATAATTTCAGTTGCCAAGCGCCACTCACACACCTTAACGCCATACCGCTAGGGGGGGTGTGTGTGTGAGTCTAGCATAGGTTTTGTACAGGAAGGGTGTACTTCCTGTACAAAATACTATGCTTAGACAAGTGAAAAAGCATTTCCTACTTTGTATGTGTGCCTCACACTACAGCACGCATGCAAAGTTGCAAAAGCAGTGAGAAATGTAAACATTTCTCAGTTTAATGACTGCTTTTCAGCAGTTTTAATTTTTGGTGCTAAACTCTTTCTACTGAAGTTTGAGAATAGGCTTTAGCGTCAAAAAGTATGTGGGGTAGCACAGGTACGCCTATGAAACGCACCCTTGACATAAAGTAATGCAAGCAGTGTTTCGCTCTGCTTCGTGTTACTTTTTCATACATACCAACACAAATACCAATTTGTGTTGGTTTGTGAATCCCAAACAAAGGTTTAGCGTCGGTTTAGTGTTACAAAAGTTATGCCTACCTGACTCTAAACCTTTTGAGAATCTGGGCCTGGGAGTGTATTCTATGGTGAGAAAATCAATATCTCATGCTAATTGCCAGCAAGGCCCTTATGTATCAACAAATTCCCCCAAAGACATTGCGTGCCTGATACACAAAAGTAAACTTACTCTTTTGTTTAAGTTAACAAGATTTACGAGTAGTATCTTTAAGAGTGCGGAGTCTCCGCACATAAAACAATATGAGAGTCCTAGTTTTTTATGTACGGAAGCTCCTAACTTCTAAAGATACTACTCGTAAATCCCTTTGTGAATAGCAAACAATCATAAACTTCCACAAAAGTGTACGTTTACCCCATTATGAATCAGCCCCAGAATGAGTAAAACTCTTTGATTCATGAGGCCCTACATTTTGCCTTTTATGAACATGTGGGCAAAAGACATGTAGTTTGTAATTTGCACAAGAGCAAGTGCCGCACGATTGGAATCCAGTTTGGGGCACAAACAGGAATTTACAACCTAAACGGAATTAGCGCTATAGTTGTAATCAAAGTCTTGGGCCCAGATTCACAAAGGTGTCACGTAATGCAGCGCAGCACCCACAGAGGCTGTGCTGCTTTGTGAGACAGGGAAAGGGCAGGAGAGCGCCATGTTCACAGAGATATGGCACTCCCATCCCCTCTCCTTAGCGCCGGCACCGATTTTAGCTGCTGTGCACCAGGCACACACTTTAGCACCATATGGCTAGGGTGTGTGTGCCTGAGTTTACTACCATAGGTTCTATACAGGAAGGGTACCTTTCCAGTAGAAAATACTATGGCTAGACAAGTTTAAAAACGTTTCCTACTTTGTATGTGTGGTGTACAGTAACTACAGCACACATGCAAAGTCGGAAAAGGAAGGGGTGAAACACGTGTTGGCTGCTCCTAAATCCTATTACACATCAAATCATCTACCTGCAAATAAAAAAGAAACTTACATACAAATGGATACGACTATGACTCATTACTATATGGGAAGACACTCCTCACTTTTTTTTTTTTTTTTGAAACCGTTTATTGCAATCTCAAGTATATACAAGTATGGGCCTACAACCTTCCGGCCGGCCGCTAGAGTGACAGGAGCATCTGACAGACGTACAAAAAGGCACTTGGCGTTGCAGAGAAGTAAATCAGGAGGTATCAACGACGTGGGCCACATGACTCTAAGCCCACAATACGGTTTCATTTTATACAAACACAACGACACAGAAAAACCACACCCGCAAGGCAACCCGCAATCGAAAGTAACCGCACGTGCTCCTCAAATGGGGGACCCCGACCATCCACAGGAATCTAAAGAGGGGGAAGGGAAACAGATCCAGGACTGGGGGAACTCTGTGCCCGGGGCTGGGGGAGGGGGTCAACTAGGGGGACGGAGCCGGTGAGGCAGCAGGCAGCAGTGGTGGCTCGCAGATACCCCCGCGGTAGGCGTTCCAGGGGCCCCATACTTTCACCCACGCCCCAGGCTTACCCCTCGCCACATACACCACCTTTTCTCGGAACATGCACCAATCCATGTGTTCTTTCCAGGCCGACACCGCCGGGGGCCTCTGGGATCCCCACAGTTGAGCGATGTCACGCTTCGCTATCATATATCCCAGAGTCACCCATCGCGTCTGCGGAACCGAATAATCAGTTGGTTCCCACACATTCAGCAAGCATCTCCTCGCTTCAGGCAACAGCGCGACATGCGTAACCAGTCGCAGGACCTCATGCACACCACGCCAGAATCGCTCCACCTTCGGGCATTCCCACAGAATATGCAAAAAAGTCGCCAAAGCACCACATCCTCGCCTACACAACCCATCCTCGACATAGCCCATACGCAGAAGCTTTGGCCCCGTCATGTAAACCCGGTGGAGTATCTTAAGCTGGACGAAGCGAAGGCGAGCCGGTATGGCCACCTCCTTCGGAGAGGCCACCGCGGAAATCCAGTCCTCGTCGTCCAACTCCAGCCCATCGGCAACCCAAGCCTCGCGGAGGCCAGTCAGCAAGCCCGAGCGGTCATTGATCAATTTCTTGTAAATGAGGGAGATCGTGCTGTCCGGAACGTGGCCATCTAGCACTCTGTCCTCCAGAGGGGAAGACTCCGGGATGGAGGCGACGTCAGGGAAGACGGAGCCCAGTGCGTGACGGACCTGCAAGTACCGAAAGTATTCACTGCCCTGCAGCTGAAACTCCGTCTGCAGCGTCTCAAATGTTTTAAATCCCCCCCTCGTCCAGAGATCCCCCACTTTACTGATGCCTATCGTGTCCCACTTCTCAAAGCCCTTCGAGGTCCACAGGGAGCCCAACCGCTGAGGCGCATACAACGGCGACGCCCGGGTCAAACGGTCCTTCCACCCCATAGCTGCATTGGCCGCGTGCCACACCCGCACCATGACACGCGTGGGCCCCGTCAAGCGGGGATCGGGCGCGCCAGAGTAGAGCGCTCGATTGTAGTCGCCACCGGGCAGGAGCATCTTGTCCATTTCAAATGCCGGGTTTAAGGCGGGCCCATAGAGGCCGTGATTAATTGCAGCTAGCTGGGAGGCCCAGTAATACCGCTTAATGTCCGGGAGGGCGATCCCCCCGTCGTACCACGGGAGCGTCAACTTCGCCAGGGCTATACGCGGCCTCCCGTCCCAGAACAGGCGGCGCTGTAGACTCTCCACCTCACGGAAGTAGCGCGCCGGGACTAAGTCCATAGTGTTCTGGAGAGCGTACAGGAAGCGCGGCAACGACATCATCTTAAACAATGCCGCCCGGCCGAGCGGCGAAAGCGGCAGGCGCCGCCAGCGCGCGACGTCCTCCTTCAAGCGCTGGAGGGGGGGAAGCAAATTCCGCTCGTAGCGGGCCTCCGGGTCCAGCGTGATATAGACACCCAGGTACCGAAACCCCTGCGAGGCAATCTGGATCGGACAGCCCCGCGGGAGGACGGGAGCCTCCCCGGAAAGCACATAGACACATGATTTAGCCCAGTTGATGACGAGGCCTGAGTTACGGCCAAAGGAGCGCAGGACATCAACCAGGACAATCAGTGATTTGCGCGGGGAGGCTAGGTACAAAAGGATATCGTCAGCATAGAGGGACACGCGGTCCTCATACTCGGGGGTCCAACAGAGACCACGGATGGAAGGGTGCCACCGCAGCCACTCCGCCAGGGGTTCCAAGGCCAGTGCAAACAGGAGCGGCGACAAGGGGCAACCCTGTCGCGTGCCCCGTCCCAGCGCGAATGGGGCCGAGACTCGTCCATTCACTACCACCTGCGCTAATGGGCCCGAATACAACAATTTGACCCAGCTGATGAATCCCGGTCCAAATCCAAATTTCGCCAGCATCGCCCAAATGTATGGCCATTCGAGCGTGTCAAACGCCATGGTGGCGTCTAAGGACGCCAAGATGGCCGGCTCCCGCACAAACGGAACACGCGCGAGCACCCCGTGCAAGCGCCGCAGATTGAGGGCCGTGTTGCGATGGGGAATAAAGCCGGACTGGTCTTGGTGGACCAGATCGCCCACCACGCCGACCAGCCGGTTGGCGAGCACCTTGGCGAGGATTTTGGGCTCCGCATTCAAGAGCGAGATAGGCCGATAGGATGTAACCCGGTCTCGGGGTCTCCCCTCCTTGTGGATCACCACGATTGAAGCCAGACGCTGGTCCGGCGGGAGGGAGCCCCGCGAGTGGGCCGCCAGGAACATCGCGCGGAGGTGGGGTGCCAGTACATCCGGTCGCAGCTTATACAACTCGATAGGGATGCCGTTCGGGCCCATGGCCTTGCCAGATGCGACCGAGCGTATGGCGAGGGCAATTTCGTCCGAGGTAGGAGCAGCATCCAACGACTCCCTGTCCTCCACCGAAAGGGAGGGCAGCGCGATATCTCGAAGCAGGGCATGGGAATCCGCCTCCGAGCAGGGAGAGACCGGGGAATACACCTCGCGGAAATAATCCGCGAAGCAAGAGACAATGTCTTCTGGCTCGGTGACACGTACACCATCCATCCTCTCAATCAGCGGGACCACACGACTCGCTCTCTCCTTTTTATCCAACCACGCAATCAATTTACCAGCCTTATCACCCACATCATACAGTCGCCCCTGTTGCTCTCTACTGAGGCCCCTGGCTGCCTCCGTGACGAGGGCCCTATAGGCCGCTTGCTTAAGGTGTAGAACATGTAGTGCAGCATCCATCACCCCACTCCCCAGATCACCCTCTAATTCAGTAATTTCGGCCTCCACCCGGGTCACCTCCTCCTGCTCGCACCTCCGGGCATGGGATATGAAGGAGAGGGCCTCCCCCCTAAGAACTGTCTTGAAGGCTTCCCACAGGGAGATAGCCGAAGGGACAGACCCCACATTCTCCTCAAAATACCGCTGCAAGGATTTAATCAAGTCAGCACGAATGGTGGGGTCGCGCAGGTACCAGGCATTGATTGGAGCTACCCTGCCCTCCCCCCTCGGGAGGACATCAAAGTGCAACAGGAGCGGGGAGTGATCTGAAATACCCCGCGCCAGATGGCGCACCTCTCCCACTCTCCCAGCATAGGCCGCAGGGACAAGGATATGATCAAGCCGCGAGAGGCTACCATGGGCACCCGAATGGAAGGTGTATTGCAGCTGCGTGGGATGTTTTAAGCGCCAGCAGTCCACCAATCCCAGTGTATCTAAGAGGCCGGACAGCCACGCCTGCGCCCGGGGGAGGTCCCTAGGGGGGTGACGATCCATAGTCCCAGAAACCACCGCATTGAAATCCCCCCCAACCACCAGAAGCCCCCCCGGAAGGTCAAGGAGGAGGCGCCCCAGGTCCGCAAAAGTGGTAGACTGTAACCCCGGTGGGACGTACACTGAAACAAAGACAACTACTTTGCCCTCCATTCTCCCCACCAAGGCAGTGTAGCGTCCCCTCCCATCATGGCGCACCTCGTCTATTTCCAGCGGGAGCGAGTTCTTAACCATGATGCCCACCCCCCGCGAGCCAGACGTGAAGCCCGAGTGGGCCACCAAACGATAGCCACGCCGATTCATGGCACAAAAGGAATTACCAATAAGGTGTGTCTCCTGCAGAAAGACCACATCTGGCGAAATTCGTTTCAGATACTGCAGGACCACACCTCGCTTAATCCTATCCCCCAGTCCATTAACGTTCCACGACAACAAAGTCAGGTCCCTACCCCCCATCACATACAGAAGCCATCATTCGTCCCCCCGAGAGCACCTCAAAAACACCAATACAGTAAAGGGTTTGCCTTGCGGTAAAAACGAACAACACCCCACCCCAACCCACCCGTCCCAACAGAACTCCCCCCTCCCTGCACCCCTGCATGAGCCCAAACAGCCCCCCCAAAGTGCAGTGTGCCTGTCGCCCCATAGATGAGAAAACTAACTAGTCCCCCAGAGGAGGAGGGAAAGCCCCCAAGAGACCCCGTACGACCTCCACGGGAGGGGAACTTACACAATCTGTCAATGATGACAATAATGTTGTCCAGAGCAAGGCCTACTATTAGTCCCTCAGTCCTGATCCGGCGAGCCCTCCCCGCCAACCGCGCCCCCCCCACCCCCCCGGCCCCGATCCCCGGGCAAAGTGTCCAACCAGTCCCCGGCCGCCTCGGGACGATCAAAAAAGTACGTGCGACCATCCACCTCTACCCTCAACTTCGCTGGAAAAAGCATCGCATACTTGAGGTTCAGGTCCCGTAGGCGACGTTTGACTCCGAGAAAACTCAGTCTCTGCTTCTGGACCGCCGGAGTAAAATCAGGATAGAAGTTTACGTCCATATTGTCGAGTCTGACCGGTCCTTGTAGCCTAGAAGTCTGCAGGATAGCGTCTCTGTCCCGAAAGTTGAAAATCCGGGCAATGAGAGGCCTCGGAGGGGCTCCGGCCTTAGGTCGTCCTCCGGGGACCCTGTGGGCACGTTCCACCGCAAAGAGTTTACTCAGCCCCCGGGGCTGGAGATGGGTGAGGATCAGGTCCTCCACAAACAGATCCGCCGCCTCCTCCTCACGTCCCTCCGGCACCCCGACAATGCGGACATTGTTCCTCCGGGCCCGACCCTCGGAATCCTCCAGTCGACGATCCATCAGGGCGCTCGCCTGGCCAAGTCGGCGCACCTCCTTTTGGAGGGCCGCCACGTCCGTTGTGAGGCCCGAGGTAGTGTGGGCCAAAGAGTCGACCCGGTCATTCGTCTTGGACAGATCGGCCCTCACCAGGCCCACATCCACGAGGACCGAGTCAATCTTCTGCGCCAGAGTGTCAAAGCGCTGGTCCACCGAGGCCTTCATCTCGGCGATGGCGCCCATGACGTCTCGGAGGGTCAGATCCGCGGGCAGAGCAGGAGCATCAGTCGGGCCCACAGGGGACCTACGCGGCGCCTCTGGCGATCCCTTCTGGAGGGTGTAGCGGTCCATGCTGTTGGATTGATGGGCTGCGCCACGGCGGGTCGATTTCACCTTTGCCCGGTCGCCATCTTGCTTCGTGGACATGGTTCCAGTCCCCAAATCGTGCCAATCTCCTTGAAAGGGGCTGACAAACCAGTTCACGGGCTCCGGGGGGGGGCGACCACAGCTCCGCAGGGCGGATCACAGCTGGTGGGCCGGCAGGGCACCCCGACGAGGCCACACCACCGCACGCCGCCCCGCAACCCTACCTCGCTTGGCAGCAAGGAGGGCGCAAAAGCGAAAGTGAAAGTGCGGGGTACGCGAGTCGCCCAGCCTTGCCCGCCGCTGTTGTTCACTTTGTCTCCGGATCGCCCCACAACTCCAATCCGGGGGGCCGGCGTGGAGAAGGCCGCAAACCTCAATCGGTGCTCCCGCCGGTGTCCGAGGTCCGATTTGGAAACGGAAAACGGGTGGCACCTCAGCTCGGTCTCACAAACACAGTCCCCTCGTCTAGGACAGGATATGGTCAGGATTTATGCAGGAGGTCGCGGAGGTCCTCGGGAGCCTCGCACCTACGCGGCCATCTTGGTTGCGCGCTAGGCTCCTCCCCACTCCTCACTTTTTTTGAACTTTTTTTGAACCAGTGATATGGGTCCCCCTCCCACTCCTGTAACCAAGGTCAGGAATCTCGGTATCATGTTCGATGACAAACTGTCTTTCAAGTATCATGCCAACGTTGTGGCGGCATCTTCCTTTTATATGCTTAGAAAGATTAAGAAGTTGCTGCCATACCTTCCTTCAATGGCGGGAAAAACTTTAATTACTACACTTGTCTTTTCAAAAATGGATTATAGTAATGGCCTTTTTCTTAACGCTCGGGAGCAGGTTCTAGCTAAGCTGCAATCTGTACAGAATGCGGCAGCTAGATTAATGCTTAATGTTCCATTCCGTCACCCCACATCTGCGGCTATTCATCAGTTGCACTGGCTGAGAGTAAAGAGTCGGATAAAATTTAAGGCTCTATGTATCGCTTATAAAGCCATTCATGATTCGGGACCTAAGTTCCTGAAGGATGCTTTTCGGATTTATGCTCCCAATAGAACTTTACGATCAGCCTCTACTCATCTTCTCCCAGTGCCACGCACTAGAACCTCCACATGGGGAGACAGACGTTTTTTGGTAGCTACTCCTAAGCTGTGGAACTCCCTTCCCTTTGCTATAAAAACTGCCCCTACCCTTATCATGTTTCGTAAACTCCTGAAGACTTGGTTATTTAACCAATAGCTTCTTCAGATGTCTTTGTCAGGAGGATGTTCTGTATGCGCCGAGACACCTTAGGGTAGTCGTGCGCAATAAAAGTTGAGAAAACATAAACATAAACATGTACAATTGGGGTATCAAGGGTCTAAATCCCGTCGGAATGAACACTCGCCAAAAATTGAGTATTATAAATGACAGGAAGAGGATGCTGGACCCTAAGCAGCTGTATTAATTTCTCCTTTTAACTGCTGCTTTTCATTCAGCAGCGTTCATTTTTGGCGCTAAACCCTGTCTACTATTGTTAGTAGATAAGGTTTAGCATCAGAAAGCATGGGTGGTTGCATGGGAACGCCCACGTACCACCCATGTAATGGCCCCGTGACCTAAACTAATGCTTTTGTGCTACTTTTCCATTCAAACTAACGCAAATACCACTTCGCGTTGGTTCGTTGACCACCCAAAAAGTGTAGCATTAAAAAAAGTTATGCCAACCGGATGCTAAACCTTTGTGAATCTTGGCCCAGGTTTGGTGCTTGCCTCCGTTCTGAGCTATAATTAAAAGCGAAAGCATTTCATTTCAGTCTCATACTGACGCAGCGTTTCCCCGAAGCTGAAAACAAGTCTTTTCCCAGAAAAGGCGTGGCTTGAATTGTATCTTTCAGCTGTGGAGAAAGAGTAATCATTGGTGTTATTATTACACAACCGGCGATGTGACAGGAACGCTTTTGAAAGACCAACTCTAGTGTGTGTCGTGAGGGGGGGGGGGGGTGTTGGGATGATAAAGTAGGTTAAGAGGAGAGGCGGCAGCAGGCATTGGTTGGAGCTTTATAAGGGGAAAGCATAATTAATGACAGTTTACTTTTCTACAGGTTTGATGTTACTATATTTCAAAGCCACAGATGGTGAACACTCTTTTATTAAAAACGCAATGAAGGTTTATGTTTTGAACGCTTGTATATATTGGAGCTCAGAGTTAACGATCAGTTAAAAGGACATCATAAACTCCTTCCTCGAATCGTAAAAAAAAACACTTCCCTCTGCAGATTGCGTTGCTCATTTGCACGTAGCAAAGGTTTGGAGGTTCTGGGTATTGGAGAACCAACAAGGGTTGTATTGTACACAGATCCCACAGTGCGCCGCGGTGCAACTTTAAGCAAGACAGTGCATATGCTGTTCACGGTGCAGGGGCAACAACCGCTCCTGCGGTGGAAACAGCACATTACTGGTAGCCACAAACAGCAGTCAGGAACTGAAGGTTTCAACCCTATCTGCATTTCAAAGAGAATTAGAGACAGTGCGACTTGAAGGCTGTGCGACCTTTGCCCTAGCACAAGGCACCAAGGTCAAGGGGGCTCTCACTTTATGAGAGGATGAACAGCGATAAGAGCAGCCTGCAGAGTTCTTTGTGCATGCAGCATTTTCAGCGGATAGTTACAATGGCATGATAACTCTGGTGGTTAATGCACTTGAGGGAATTAGCCGCGATTTTACTCACATTTTGATTCATGATATAGTAGCAAAGAGGGAATATGTTCCTGCTGCAAACCACAACATGTGACATGCAGATCACAGATTAGTATTTTATATTGATGGCTCTGCAGGTTATTGCTTTTGTCATAGAGATCCTTTTGAAAGTTGGAGTCCATAAGTAACAATCCTTCCAATGGAGCACATTGAGTTATACATTAGCATCAACACTATTTTTCCCCTCAATCTTTCATTATTCTAAAGTTGCTAAAAAAGGTTCCTTTGGGTGGCAATTACATGTTATTGCTATAAAACCCCAGTCATTACATCAATAGCATCACACCCCAATCATTACAGTATGTTTATGGGGTAAAGTTGCTAACACTTGCTTGTGCCAGTGTTGTTTTTGTGCTTACTCTCCATTGCAAATCTTGAATTGTTGTTTACAGTAGCTCCAAAGTAAAACAAAGTAGCACTATTCGCTACTTTACATCAATCAAGGAGGTATACCACGTGTGGTACTTGGATGTTCCCATGCACTCACCCATGGCTTTTGGCGCAAGCCTCTAGCTACTTATTTTGGTAGAAAGGGATTGGCATCAAAACATTACGCCTCCTCGAGACAGGCGTAAAGATGGAGATAAGATTTATTTTATCCAAACCTTTTCAACGTTACATGTGTGTTGCACTGTACAGCACACATACAAAGTGGAAAAGAGTTAAACTTTGTCAAAGCATAGAGGTTTGTGCTGAAAGGGTATCATTCCAGTATAAAAACAAGCTTGAAATCGGGCAAACATTGTATTATGGTGCAAGAGTGTGCTTTCTCCGTTTCATACACTGCAGCTCAGCAACTTTGGTTACGACACATCCTAAAAGTTAGTCTGCCCCTTCACTTCTCCAGACCAAGCACTCATAACCTATAATGCCTGGCAGTATGGATGATATGTGATTCCTACACCTTGCAGTCCTCATTGTCTTAAGTAACATTTCCTATACATGGATTTACACACTGCATTACTCATTGTATTTGTGTAATATTTTTGGAATGTAAAGTGCTCTGACAGTCTACATTTAGATGAGTAGCGCTATGAAATAAATGTGAGTGCGGGTCTAAGGAGAGAAGACTGCCACCAATGGAAGGTGGTAGTGAGGAATCATTGAAGAAGGTCATGGGGGGCACCAACCAAGACAATCACACTGGGCGCCACCAGCGCTAAAGCCGGCCCTGGTTAGAGGTCACCTTTCAGGTGCAGCTAGTGAATGACTGCAGCTGCCTCTAGAGAGATGCATGTAGGTCACTGTAACCCATATGACCACATACCAGGGAAGGTCCTCGGGGCACAATGGCTATGTCCCATCTCTTTGTAGTGCACAGTCAATGCACCTCCTAATGGCCCCTTTTTTACTTCGCCAGTATCTGTAATATGACACTGGGAGACAGGCAAAGAGTTACCTTATTTGCATGGGCCATGCTCCCTTGCAAAAGAGTGAATCCTCCCCCTCACAATCACGTCATCAGTCGTACGTATTATAAAAGGGGCTGCACAATCATCTGCGCCTCCTTCTATTTTACCAAAGTGCCTCATGGTCACACAAAACAGATGTACAAGAGGCCGTGGATCTAGCAGCCAAGATGGCAGAAGCATAAATCACCGTCTCTGCAGAATCCCTCAACATCTGTCATCATCTTGGAGGATATCAGCCTGCCCTACCTTGAATGATCTGCTCCTTTATGAGACATTGGACTTCATGAGGTGACATGGGAGCTCTGGTGAAGTGGAGAAGTTGGAGCCTCTCCTGAAAGAAAAAGGATTGGATGGTAGAGGGGGATGGACTGCATGAGCAGTACCCACTGGATTTCGCCTCTGAAGCAGTGCCCTGGGAATCCCCGGTGCTGCGAAGCCCCGGGCAGAGAAAGAAAATTGAAACCCTAATGATGAGGAGGGAACCTCTGCCCTCCCAGAAAGGAGTGTGAGGAATGTACAATGTGGGCTGGGGCAGGCTGGACCACAACTTCCAGCAGTCAGCCCTGACGCTGAGCCCTCAGAAGGAGCAATGCCTGGTCGCCTGCTTCAGGGAGCTCTCAGGAAGAAATTGATGGGATGACACGACCTTTCTATAAACAGATGAGAAGACTATGTCTGAAGTGAGAGCGGTGGGACAGCACTTCCAATGGCCCCAAAGATCCAGGTGTGGAGGACTCGGTGTGAGCGGCCACCATGAACAAGGGATGTGTCTGCCTTGTTCCTATGGTCAGGATGAGATGAACAGGTTCCCTGGAGAGCTGACAGTTGGGGTGGGTGATGCTTCACAGAACCAAGGCTGCATTTGCCACAGAGAGCGCTGAACATCTTCTCTCCCTACTCCCACTGAAGGTGGGGGGACATTGGTGGAAACAACCATCTGAGAGAGATGAATGACTCTGTGGTGGCTCCCCCTTGCCCATTCTCCAAACATAATTTGTCTTGCTTGTTACCTTGGAATGGTCGCCTCTAGAGAGCTGACCTGGCTCAAGCATTAGGTCAGTGGAAGTGACAGAAGAGGCGTGCTCTCAGATGTAGGCCACCCTCGAAAGACTGCGATGGTGGATGGACGTTGGGTGGAATCCCTGCCTGTAGCTTACAAGGCCTGGCTGATGAAGACTGTGAGCTGCCACCATGATTAAGGGCAAGATGACCCATCATTCGCAGGCCGAAATGAGCACACTTTTCTGGCACGTCTGCAGGAAACTTTGCACCTCCTAGTGGAGAGAATCGATGATGCCAAGGTATGTGCCTGCAGAAAAAACATCCAAGTGGTGGGCATCCTGGAAGGGGACAAAAACTTCTCAGCTGAACAATTTTTGACAAGATGGTTGCTGTCATGGATCCAAACTGAAAAATTCTCCCGTTGCTTTGTCATAGAGCGGCCATACAGGGCCATGATGTGCAGTCTTCCTCCGGGTCTCTCCCCCAACCAATTATATCCCACCTCCTAAGTTTTCAAGACAAGAATGTGATCTTGTGAAAGAGCCATATTAAAGGCACCCTATCCTAGGAAAACGAAAATTCCATATTTCTTGTCTATACTAGCCTGGTGCGGCAGCAGCAGTGCTCCTTCCAACTAGTAAAGCAGGAAAAGAGGTCCATGCAACTCAGTTAAATGCTGATGTTCTTCACGAAGCTCTGTGTAGTTGTCCGAGAAAATACTTTTTCCTTATGTTCTCTGAGGAGGAATGGGATTAGATGGAGGAGAGGAGGGCCCCTGGCATACCCTGGAGGAGGTCATCATAGGACAAGTTCAAGGTTGGGCCACAATCCGTCTGTCCCAGAAAAAACAGGCCACAATAGCTAAAGACAGGAAACAGAAGGAACACATCTAGACCAATTGGTGAGAATAAAGTGGATGACCTTGCTTCCCCTTCCCCGGATAGAGGTCTTGTGTCGGAGTCTTTGTCTCTCCCACTAGCGATCCTACTTCACAAACTGCAGAGATAGCATTGTGGGGCCTTAACATTTTCTGGGCCTGTGAGGAGTAGTGCCTTGAGGATGCTCCCAGGATTGGATGGCTTAGAGACAGGCTTAAGGGTGGAAGAGAACTGGTTTTACCCGACCAAAAAAGAATGTTTAAGATTATTCACCAGTATTTTGTGGACACCAAATGGTAGTGCTAGCTCTGACACTAGCAAGGATTGTCTGGGGATACCTCAACAACCACCACCTTTATGTAAGTTCTTCTTTTGGTTTAGAAGGTTTTTATTTACTATATTAGTGGACAATAGATGCTTCAATGGTGGAATTATGGGGTGAGTAGAGCTGGGGAGATAGGGAAAATGATTAAATCGTTTGTGTTTGTTTGCTGAATTTTAAGTAGGCATTGCACAGGAGTGTTGCGCCTATAAACTCTGAGCAGTGGCTTTTTGAGGGTTACGGCTCCCTGATTGACCCTGGTCCCATGAAAGGAGGGAGGAGGAGTTGGAAGGCCTGCCTCAGCAGTATTGAGCACAAACTCATCCAACCTATTAGCTATTAACACAAACACCACTCCAAACATGATGCTATGCCAGCGCTTAGAATCACAGGCTTCATAGATGAAGAGACCCACAGTAGGGGGCAGGGGCAGTATTGTGTACTCTTCTGAAATGTCAATGGCTCAAATGATAAGGTCAAGTGGAGTGCAGTGATCACTATGCACATGCAACAGATGTTTTCTACTTTCAAGAGACGCATCTTGTGGGCTCCAGTTGTGACTTGGGGTGGCATCTATATTCGAGAGTTTTCAATGTGTAGGTTCTCCTGTGGCTCGTGAAGGGTGGTCAGTCTCCTTACAAGGAACATCCAGCTTGAAATTAAGGCTACCCAGGTGGACTTTACGGATAGGTTATCCAGGACTTTGGAAGGACAAGTCTGAATGCTGGTCAGTAAATATGCTCCCGAGTGGTTGGAAGAGGCCATACTGGCATGAGTTTCCAAAGTGCGATTGTTTTCCCTTCAGGGTTTTTGGGTGATGGGGTTGATTTTAACACTATAGTTAACCCAGCACTAGACATGCTCAGCTTGGCCTCCGCCTCTAGACCAAAAACCCTGATTAGATGGGTTACCGCACTGGGTTTGATAGGTACTTGGGGCAGGTGGAATACAAACTAGAAATAATACACTTACTGACATTGAGACAGCGCCCTTGTAACAAAGCCTCAGTCTAGAAGAGGTTCCCATTGACCTTTTGAAAACATCAATCTGTGGGCCCCACGCCTAGTCAATGTATTGAAAAGTGCAATTGTCTGTGGCCCACCCAAGGGTCACATACAGTTATCCTCCCAATTGTTTAAAAAGGGGACAGAGGGGATCCTCGCTGTTGCCACCTGATATCGCTTATTGACTCCACAGCAAAAGTGATAGGCAGGATAATGTTGGGCCGCCTTTAGACTTGGGTGGCTGAGGAGGGCATTTTAACATCAGCACAGTATGGGTTTAGGCGAGGGCTGGGACCCATAGACCAGTGCCGGAATCTCTACCTCATGATCGGTAAGTATGTCCAGATCAAGGATGGGTGTTTATAGCTCGCCTTTATGGACCTTAGTTCAGAATTCGACAATGTTGATAGAGCCGCTTCGTTGTTGGAGGAGGACGCTGTGATCTCTTGTGGGGGAATGTAAGTCCCAGGAAGCCCTGCTGCTGCCACTAACGCGTCGCACCTGTGCTGGGGAAAGGCTACATCACTCCTTGTGGCACCCGCTTGGCGGGAGCCGCTTCGTTGTTGGAGGAGAACGCTGTGATCTCTTGTGGGGGACTGCAAGTCCCAGGAAGCCCTGCTGCTGCCACTAACGCATTGCATCTGTGCTGGGGAAACGCTACATCACCCCTCGCGGCACCCGCCTCGCGGGAGCCGCTTTGTTGTTGGAGGAGGACGCTGTGATCTCTTGTGGGGGGCTGCAAGTCCCAGGAATCCCTGCTGCTGCCACTAACGCGTCGCACCTGTGCTGGGAAAAGGCTACATCACCCCTCGCAGCACCAGCCTCGGGGGAGCTGCTTCGTTGTTGGAGGAGGACGCTGTGATCTCTTGTGGGGGACTGCAAATCCCAGGAAGCTCTGCTGCTGCCACTAACACGTCGCACCTGTGCTGGGGAAAGGCTACATCACCCCTCGTGGCACCCGCTTCACGTGATGCGCGCGGGCGATGCCCGGGCCAAGGGCGGGCCCGTCCGTGCCCGTCAGGGGCCGGAAGAGGCTGAGCTGGGACACCCCTCTGAAATCTACAACCAAGGAAATAATCCCTGCACCCGTGTTACAAGGTATTACGATTAGAACTGTCATAAATAGCTTGTTAGTGTGTCAACTTGTGGTGTTGTAACTGGACCGCTCTGAGCCTTCGGAATGGCGAGTAAACGCAAAGGAGTAGCCGGGACATTGGATGCTTTCATTGTGAGGGCAGAGTCCCTGCTGACCCACGAAATTGAATTGACAGCGCGGCGCCTGTCCATGGACCCTGTAACTTTACACTCCCGCCTTTCTCTAGGCGGCTTGATCCCTGATAGTGCAACACTTGTGTCTCCCCGTAATTCACCGCCCACGGCAGCATGTTTTGTTTCCGCAGGCTTATCACCGCTAAGCCCGGGAGCCTCCAAAACAGACGTCCCAGATGCATCAGGCATCTAGACTAGAGCACGGGCAGCATGTCCCCAAAGGAACGCCAAAGTGAAAATTCGACCTGTAAAAAGAAAGAGGAATGCAGGGCTGACTAAGACCAAAAATCCCAAAGGCTGCCATCCTGACAATAATGTAACAAATCAGGTAGTTACTCACACCACTTCAGTGGGCACACAGACCGATGTTTTCGCTAACCCCGCCCGCACTGACATTAATATAGGTGCCATGGGAGATGCTGCTGTTCCCTCTGCTGCACTGAAACCTATTGAAAATGCCCTGGCTGACATTAAGAAGTCAATTGACATGAATTTCAATTCATTGTGGGGGACACTGGAATCCTTGAACTCTGAACTGGCTAACCTAATGAGCAGGAACGCAAGCTCTGATCAAAATATTGGCAGGGGTGGACTATTCCTTCTTCCATACATTCCAGCTCTGCCTTTCATAAAGATATTACTCCTGCTATTTCGCTCACCAATTGTAGCAATACACATTTATTTCCTGGGCGTAATTCCCACAGTGAACAAAGGGAAAGAAAGGATGTTCTTCAAGGAAAAACAGTTAATTCAAACCCTGCATTAGGAAGTAGCTGCCTTACTCACCAATGTCCTAGTGCCCCTGCAAGTGACACAAGGGTAAGCAGGGATATTCCCAACTGTCCTAGTAATGTATGCTCGAGAGAAAATACTGATGTACTAAGTTTACCCCCTGCCTCCTGCCCCTATGTGTTAGTTTTGGCTGGGGTTCCCAATTTAGCTGGGGAACAAAGGGAGTCTTGGGCAGATTTGCGTAACAAGTTTGTAGACTGGCTTTGCAAACATAAGGGGTTTCATCCCTCTAACATGAACGACATCCTTATGGCCAGAAGAGTAGGGTGGGTTGGTCCTTCTGTTAAGAACATAAATGGTGATTGTGTTGTTCTTAATTTTCGTAGACACCACATGGTTCACCGTTTACTGAGTATTTTTGAGCAACCCTCCACGCAAAATACCTGCATTAGTGCGCTCCCTCTGGGTCATTTTTATAAGCCACCCACTAAACCCCTTAGGGTTGGCCACGCCTTGCCTTTGATAACCAATAGGTTTAACGTACTCTCGAGTCTAGATGCACAGGATTGACAACCACCTTTGATGGTTGTTCAGCAGTACCAGCAGCTTCACAGGGAGGATCCCCCTGTAATCATAGCAACAACTGATAATGAAAATGATGATCATTCCCCAATTAGAGTTGACAGAGGAGCAGACCTGAACATTCTTAGTTGAAATGTAGCAGGGTTACAGTCTAAGCTTGATGATCAGGATTGGCTGCGTTTAGTCAAAGAACAAGACGTAGTAATGTTTCAAGAGACGTGGGCCATACATGACTT
This sequence comes from Triturus cristatus, assembly GCF_964204655.1. NCBI lineage: Eukaryota > Metazoa > Chordata > Amphibia > Caudata > Salamandridae > Triturus > Triturus cristatus. Next base: position 635,958,022 of record NC_140594.1, on the reverse strand, counting down.
GCATATTGAGGGGTTTCATTGCATCAGCGTAGCGGCATCTCGCCACAAACAGGGCCGACCATCAGGTGGCCTTTTTATTGGGCTTAATGTAGCAGCTGGAGGAAGTTTTAAGATACTTCCAACTAACAGTTGCAATTTTCAAATTGTACTTTACAGGAGAAGAGTTTCTTTTTATTTGGTAAATTTTTATAATAATGACTTCCTTTCCATTCCAAACAAGAACTTTATTGAGCTTTTCGATTTTATTTCCAATTTAGACTATCAGCAACGTTCGGGCAATCCTATTGGGATTATTTTAGGAGGAGATTTTAATGCAAAACTTAATGATACACGTTCTGGTGCTGAGTCATATAACTTAGGTCCTTCTTCTCGCAGGGGTGTTGAGCTGGCAGTGTTTTTGAGTTCCCATAACCTGGTTAATGTTATGGATCAGATGGGTACATTATATGTGACTAATAATCACCATCCGACATTCAGAGGCAGGGGCTATTCGTCTACAATAGATTTTGTTTTTTATTTCACCCTTGATCGTGGCTTACTTAATTAACGCAGAGGTTGTTGCTACTATTCACGGGGATCATAACCCTATTAAAATAGCTTTGAGATTGGCTTCACGACCCGCGTTTTCATCTGAATGCGGGGCCAGGGTCCTAATGTCATCGACTGACAACTTAAGATTAATATGGAGGGGCATTGATAACGGGGATTTGTTTAAATCACTAGTTAAGGACAACTTGCCCCTCATTAATTCCTGTTTGTCATTTCAAACCTCGCATCCAGAGGTAGTCCATGATTTTTCCAAACTTTGTCTGGTTATTAAAACCCTTCTTTGAGAAAGCAGTGCCCTAGATGGTTTGATGATGAATGTTCAAGGGCTAATAGGAATTTGCGTAGGGTGTTGTCAGGTGAACGTAGGTGTGCCTCAGATGTGAAACTGGCTAGGCAGAAGTATAATTTGGCAGTTTCCAATCAGAAAGGAGTACTCCTTAGGGACCGCTGGGAAACCCTATTGCAGGCCGCTACTGATAAAAAGGGAAAATCATTTTGGTCTGCTGTAAGGGATCTCCGATCTATGGGACAGTTATTTATCCCTATTAGTTGCACTATTTCTAGCCAATCCTGGGAATCCCATTTTTCTAAAATCTATGCCAGTATGAATATGGTTCATTCACTAGCTTTCAGATATTTCTCTCTCTGAAGTAGAAGAAGCTATTCAACAAAGTATTGGGAACAAGGCTACCAATAGATTTTATTAAATGGAAACCAGACTTTTGGGCACCGCTTCTTCTGAATGTTTTAATAACCTAATGTATGCCCCGTTACCTGACACCTGGGCGAAGAGTATTATCGTCCCTATATTTAAAAGGGGGGATCGGTCGCAGCCCAGTAATTATAGGCCTATTTCATTGATCGATAACACCCTTAAAATATTGGGCAGAGTTTTATATAATAAGATGCTGGAATGGTCAGAGGAATGTAGCATTTTAGAGCCTTGCCAGCTAGGCTTCCTCTGCAAGGTCGGCACTAATGAACAGTGCCTTAACCTCAGCCTTGTAATCGGGAAATACACCATCGCACGGAACTCTCCAGTCTATGTGGCCTTTATGGATTTGTCCTCAGCTTTTGACTTTGTAGATAGGTCAAAGCTGTGGGCTATTCTGTTGGCCTATGGTCTGGATGAGCCTTTGGTTCATTTCCTGGCATATCTTCATAAAGACCTCCAGGCGCAAGTGAGGATTGGCAGAGGCGGAAAGGTGTCAGGGCCAATTAAGGCCGGAAGGGGGGTCAGGCAGGGCTGTGTCTTGTCCCCCCTTGTCTTTATTATCTACATTAATGGATTGAACAAATCATTAGTATCCATGACCCAAGATGTCCCTATGATTAATGAGAAACCTCTTCCCGTGTTATTATACGCTGACGATGCGGTTCTCATATGCCGCACCCCTAATTCTCTGCGCAACCTAGTATAGTCTTTTGTTAAATACATGGATAGTCTGGACCTAAGAGTTAATTTTAGTAAATCATTTTTAGTGGCCCCCGGAGACGCCAGCTCAGTTCTATTGCTGTTGGTAGTCAAAAATTGATAAGCACCTGTAAATTTCCCTACCTTGGGGTGGTCTTTGCTGCGAACGGCTCATGGACTAAGCATCTCACCCATTCCAGGAGCAAGTTCATTAATTCAATTTTTAGTTTTCCCCGTCCAAAGAACACAGGCGCCATTTTAGCTATTAAATGTTTTTTTAAATTACAATGTGTTCCAGTGGCTACTTACGGAGCTGAGATTTGGGGTATTGCGAATGGTACCTGCATTCAGCAGGAAGAAAACAGATTCTGTAGGAAGCTGTTGGGTATCCCAATCTCCACTCCACAATATGTTTGCCACAAAGAATTACATTTAAATTATATAACTGATTTTATACGTGCTCGACCAGCCCTTTTTTGGCTTTCGGTCTGGAAGAATGAGGCAGCAACTCTTACCAGAGACATTATTACTGATTGTTTGAAGTGTGAGAAGGGGGTGGATATCCCCTGGCTATCTGGAGTATATCAGAGTTTATGCAGTATCAATAAAGGCTGTATCTTTTCAAATCCTGGTAAAGCCGAAACTCTGTACAAAAAAGATCTCAGAAGCGCCCTTTATCTGTTATATAGCACCGAAAGAACTGTGCTGGAATCGAAGAAACCTTTCGTTTCTAGTTATATGTCTCTGGAGCGGCACTGCCACCTTCTACCAAATTATCTTGTTTTACCCATGATTTACTGGGAAAGGAGCCTTTTATTTCACTTGAGAGCAGGGACAGTCAAATTTGCATTGTGCTTTCCTCTTGGCTACCATCTGAAACTTGATTCCGTACCCTGTCCATGTGACGGTGTGAGTGGCCAATCTACCCTACATTTTATGCTTTTTTGCAAATATTACATGAAATACAGCAATGGGCTTCTTTACCCTTTTTTTAACAAGAGCAGGTCTATTAGCTTGGATTCTGCCTATCTAAGTATGCTTGCCCTGACCGATGAGCTGTTTTTTTGTCTAAGCACATTTCTGAGAATTGATACTAGGGCATGCAAGACAATTCTCAATCCTTGAGTTTTTAAGTCACGAATGGTTAAGTCTAGAATTGTTGATAATGAATTTTTCATCTTACCTACAATCCTGAGCTTGTAACATTGTGTTTTGTAATTGTAAATTCTCATCAACATTTATTGTAACTCCTCTCCCGTCATTTACATTGTTTTTACTGTTTTGTACTTTTATGGACACAATGTTTATCCAAATAAAGTTTATGAACTGAACTGATAGAGGTAGACTATGGTCAAAGATGCTGGCTATGGGTGTCGATCCAAGTATTGTATATGTTTTATCCAAATTACATGAAGATGTTGTAGTGGGCAGCATCAGATACAGGCCTAAAGGAGACTGCACAGAGCGGCCTATCAGCTGAGTGCGCATGAGCACTTGCCAGACTGCTCTGTGCGGTCTTAATAAATGAGCCAAGCCAGGGATTCTAGTTTTTGAGTTCGGACCAGTTGATAGTGATCCATTTTACCTTGTGGGCCACTCCAGGTATTTTTCAAAACTATGTAAAGAGACAGAAAGGAGGACCAGACTTTTAGCACCTGAGAAGACGAAGGCTCTGGATGCCAATTCAAATGTGGCTGTTATTAGAACTCTCTCCAGGTTTTAATTAAGATGGCTCCCTGAGAATAATTGTGTAGATATCAGAGAACCATCGGCCCGTTGCCCCTCCTCTCTCTGTTGTTGTGTTTTTATTCTGCATTGAAACACCTTTATGTGCCCTGGAGAAGGTGTGTGGTCGACGGACCACTTAACATCGAAACGCATGTCGGCAACTGAGTTTCAGCCATTCAGTCACCGAAGCAAAGCTATATTGTGAAACATGCTCTTCCTGACCTTCATTATAGTATTTTGATGTAGACATAAGATACATAAATTACATTTTTTAATAGATGTTTGAATGGAACTATAAATGCATTTAGGGTCAATAGACATATGTGGATGTTAAGGCATTATCCAACTGTGATTAATGTTATATAGTCTTTCTCCTTGGCTTTGGCGTTCTGTAAAGCTGACCTAACAAGAGTTTAAAAGGGGCTCCATTGATTTGGAATGATGTGTAGGGTATGAGTGGAATGAGAGGAGTCTGATTGCGTGAAAGGTTTTAGATTGTGAGGGTATTATAGTTCTTTTTATTTATGATCAATGCTTAAATTATTGTTTTCTAAATTACGTTTATTAACTTTAAATAAATTAAAAAATAAAAAGGTAATTCCAATATCATGTATTGTTGTGTTGTCAGATCAGATTCTTTTTTTTTTTTTTTTTCTTGCCAACTATCTTAAGTCCCGCAAGGAGCGTTCCTTTATTTTTTTTTTTTTTAAATTTTTTATTAGAAACCGTTAGCACACAATAAAAGACAGACAAGGGCCTACAACCACCAGGGCCGGCCGCTATAGAGCCCGAGGGCCCGCAGTGTAACGCCACACATTCAAATGAACCAGAGGCAAAGCGCCCGGCAGTTCGTAAGCACATATAACAGGCCGTGGCCATAGGCCAGGAGCAATTGAAAACAACAGTTTCATTTTTTATTAAATATAAAACACACTCAAGGCAATGAGAGTCCGAAATAGCAGCGTGCTCTTCCCAGGACGGGGAATAACATACAGTGTCCAAAGCAGTTCTTGTCCGGAAGCGGTAGAGGGGGGCAATGGGAAAACAAAGCATGGAACACACCTCACACCCTCTCGCAGAATGCGTGGCTAGGGGGTCAAAGCAATATCGACCTCTAATGGCAGAGGCGGGGTGCAGATACGTCCTCGATATAAATTCCACGGACCCCATACCCTAGTCCATTTCCCTGGCTTGCCTCTCGCCACATACACCGTCTTTTCCCTAAACATACACCAGTCCATATTCTCCTTCCATACCTCGATCGTGGGCGGCCTCGGGGAGCCCCATAACTGTGCAATGTTACGCTTAGCCACCATGTACCCCAAGGTCACCCACTGCGTCTGTGCCGCATTACAATCATTCGGTTCCCAGACATTCAACAAACACCTCCTAGCCTCTGGCAACAGGGCAACGTGCGTGACCTCCTCCATTACGGTGTGGATACCGTTCCAGAATCGCACAACCTCCGAACATTCCCACAAGATATGAAGAAAAGTGCCCGGCAGGCCACATCCACGCTTACACAGTCCATCCATCGAATAACCCATACGCAGCAAACCGGGCCCCGTAACATACACTCTATGAAGGATCTTCAGCTGTACAAACCGTAAGCGGGCCGGGATCGCCACCTCTTTCGGGGAGGCCACCGCCGATACCCAGTCCTCATCATCCAGTTCCAAGCCATCGCCTGTCCACGCCTCCCTCAGACGGAGCAGCAAGTCCGCACGATCATTAATGAGTTTCTTATAAATCAGGGAAATAGTGCTGTCGGGCACGTAGCCATCCAACACTCTATCCTCCAGTGGGGAATACTCGGGGATAGCAGCAGCGTCCGGGAAAACCGAACACAGCGCATGGTAGACTTGAGCATACCGGAAGTACTCTCTATCGTTTAATTTATATTCAATTTTGAGCATTTCAAACGTTTTGAAAGATCCCTTCGCCCACAGATCACCCACCTTACATATACCAATCATATCCCATTTCTCAAAGCCTTTCGATCTCCACAAACAGCCCAACCGCCCAGAGGCATACAACGGCGTCGCCCGAGTCAAGCGATCCCTCCACCCCATCGCAGCATTCGCCGCGTGCCACACACGTACCGCCACCCACGTGGGTCCCGTCAACCGCGTGTCAGGGGTCACCGAGTACAGCGCCCTATTATAGTCCCCACCCGGGAGCAGGAATTTATCCATCTCGAAGGCCGGGTTTAAGGCAGGACCATATATCCCGTGGTTCACCGCCGCCAACTGAGACGCCCAATAGTATCGTTTAATATCGGGGAGGGCGACCCCCCCATCGTACCAAGGGAGCGTCAACTTGGCGAGAGCAATCCGCGGCCGCCCGTCCCAAAACAGTTGGCGCTGAAGACCCTCCACCTCCCAGAAATAACGGGCCGGCACGACATCAAGAGTATTTTGCAAAGCGTACAAAAAGCGAGGCAGCGACATCATTTTAAACAATGCCGCCCGTCCGGCGCCATCTCGCGACGTCGGCCTTCAATCGCTGGAGGGGAGGGAGAAGGTTTCGCTCATAGCGGACCGCGGGATCCAGTGAGATAAAGATTCCCAAATATGTGAACCCCAGGGTAGCAATCTGAACTGGGCAATCCCGCGGCAGAAGGGGGGCATCCCCCGAGAGGACGTAGACGCACGACTTGGCCCAGTTGATGACCAGGCCGGAGTTGCGGCCAAAGGAATTCAGTACGTCCACCAATACAATTAGCGACTGTCGGGGAGAAGTGAGATACAGAAGGATGTCGTCCGCGTAAAGGGAGACACGGTCTTCGAACTCTGGCGTCCATCTAATGCCTCGCAACGACGGCTCCCAACGCAACCAGGCGGCGAGAGGCTCCAAAGAAAGTGCAAAGAGAAGGGGTGATAGCGGACATCCCTGCCGCGTACCTCTCCCCAGTGCGAAGGGAGCCGACACCCTACCATTCACCACCACCTGAGCCAGTGGGTCAGCGTATAGTAATTTTACCCAACCAATAAACTCAGGGCCGAACCCAAATTTCGCCAACACGGCCCAAATATATGGCCACTCCAAAGTGTCGAACGCCATAGTAGCATCTAAAGATGCCAAGATGGCCGGCTCACGTAGAAATTCCGCTCTAGCAAGCACGCCGTGCAACTGCCTCAAATTTAGAGCGGTATTCCAATGGGGTATAAAACCGGACTGATCCTGATGAATCAAGTCGCCCACGACCCGAACCAGTCGGTTAGCCAACACCTTAGCCAGAATTTTGGGTTCTGTGTTCAACAGCGAAATGGGCCTATAGGAGGCACAGCAATCTCGCGGCTTCCCCTCTTTGTGTATCACAACTATGGTGGCGAGGCGTTGGTCAGGGGGGAGGAAGCCCGCCGCACGTGCCGCCAAAAACATGTCTCGAAGATACGGCGCTATCTTATCGGGACGCAACTTATATAGTTCGATGGGAAGACCATTAGGACCCACCGCTTTACCCGATGCAATCGAGCGAGTGGCCAAAGCGATCTCATCTGAAGACAACTTCGCCTCCATCAATACTGCATCAGCCTCCGATAGGGTTGGCAATGCAATGTCTCTAAGCAACCGACGAGAATCCTCCTCTGATCGCACAGAGACCGGAGACTATACTCCGCGGAAATGAGCCGCGAAGCAGTCAACGATCTCAACCGGGTCAGTCACACGCACTCCATCCCTCCTCTCCACGACGGGCACCACCCTGCTAGCTCTCTCCTTCTCATCCAACCAAGCAATCAGCTTTCCGGCCTTATCCCCCACATCATACAGTCGCCCTTGCTGCTCTCTACTCATCCCTTTAGCAGCTTCCGTAACTAGCGCTCTATAATCTGATTGTTTGAGGCTGAGAACATGCAATTTCTCATCAGTAACTCCACGCTCCAAGTCCTCCTCCATTTCAGCTATTTCGGCTTCCAGGCGAACCACCTCTGCTCTCTCGCACCTCTTAGTATGGGAGATAAGGGACAAGGCCTGCCCCCTGACCACCACTTTATAAGCCTCCCATAGGGAGACGGCCGACGACACCGACCCCACATTATCAGTGAAGTAGTGATCAGTGGACTTGACCAGCTCCGCGCGGATCTTAGGGTTACGAAGATACCAGGGGCTAATGGGTGCCACTCTCCCCTCTGCCCCAGGGACAACCCTCAGTTGCAGCCATATAGGGGAATAGTCAGAAATACCTCGGGCTAAATGACGCACCTCCCCAATCATCCCAGCTTGGATCGCCGGCATAAGCATGTAGTCAAGTCTCGAGAGACTCCCATGGGCCCCCGAGTGAAAGGTATATTGCGCCTGTCCCGGGTGCATCAATCTCCAGCAATCTACAAGTCCCAAAGTGTCCAAAAAAAACCCCAACCAGGCCTGAGCCCTAGGGAGATCCCTGTGGGGGTGACGGTCCTCCAACCCGGAGACAACGGCATTAAAGTCACCACCCAACACCAGAACCCCCCCAGGGAGTCCCAGGACCAAACGCCCCAAATCAGCAAATGTAGCCGTCTGTAACCCCGGAGGCACATACACAGCCACAAGCAAAATAGTCCTGCCCTCCCATCTCCCCACCAGTGCCACATATCGCCCCCTATCATCGTGAAGCACCTCGTCCACTTCCAATGGGAGAGAGGCCCTAACCAGAATGCCCACTCCCCTAGAGCCAGAAGTGAAACCAGAGTGAGCGGCAAGGCGATAGCCCCTCCTATTTAGGGCCTGGAAGGAGTTCCCAATCAAATGTGTCTCCTGCAGGAAAACAATGTCGGGCGAGATCCGCTTCAAGAACTGCAACACCACCCCGCGCTTGATCCTGTCCCCCAGTCCATTCACATTCCACGAAAGGATTCTCAATCCCCTACCCCCCATCCCACTCCCGCACATGATACCCACATCCCGGAGAGCACAACCCGGAGAAGTCAGTAGAAAACTTCACATTGCCTTGCAAAACGAAAAAACAACAATCCCCAACAACCCCCCTCCCCCACAGTCCCAGAACCACAACTCCCCCCTCCCTGCACCCCTGCTTGAGCCCAAACAGCCCCCCCAACTTGCAGTGTGCCTGTCGCCCTAACATATACCACAAAAAGAACCCCAGAAGGAGGAAAAGACCCCAATAAGCTCCCCACAACCCCCAGGCATTTGAAGGGCATGGTGTGCCAGATTAGAGTGCAATTGAGCCAAGGTACAAAACATCGCCAGTCTAGTCCATCGCCAGGAACCAAGTTCTAGTCCTGCTCCACCACATCCCGTCCGCTCTCCGCCGTCCGACTGTCTCGATCCTGTCCCCGCGGCAGGGCATCCAACCAGTCTCCAACCGCTTCCGGCCGGTCAAAAAAGTGGGAACGACCCTGGAACTCAACCCGCAACCTCGCCGGGAATAACATCGCATATTTCAGCTCCATGTCCCTCAGGCGCCGTTTGACACCCAAAAATCCCAGCCGCTGTTTCTGGACCGCTTGCGTGAAGTTCGGATAAAAGCTGACATTGGAGTTCTCAAACTTCAGCGGCCCGGCCACCCTCGACGCCTGAAGGATAGCATCTCTATCCCGAAAGTTAAAAAGTCGGGCGATTATAGGCCGCGGGGGAGCACCCACTTTGGGCGCACCACCCGGAATCCTGTGGGCCCGCTCCACCGCAAAGAACTTGCTCAATCCCTTGGGCGCGAGACGATTGATCACCAGATCCTCCACAAAAAGATCAGCAGCAGATTCCTCCGATCTTTCCGGCACTCCGATGATACGAACATTGTTCCGTCTAGCCCTGCTTTCAGAGTCCTCAAGTCGACGATCCGTCTGGTCACTGGCAAGCCGCAACCTACGGACCTCCGTCTGCAGGGCGGCCACATCCACAGTTAGGCTCGATGCCGCTTGAGACAAGGAGTCGACCCGCTCGTTGGTTTTGGACAGGTCTGCCCTGACTAAATTCACATCGATCAGGACCGCGTCCAATTTATGTGCCAGGGTATCAAACCACTGACCCACAGCAGCCTTCATCTCCTCAATGGCGCCCATGACGTCCTGCAGGGTCAATTCTGACGATGGGCCCGAGACCTCTTTAGACCTCTCAGGCGATTTATGCAAGCCACTGGAGGATCCCTTTAGCTGCGCATAACGATCCATGTTGTTGGCCTGAGCATAGGATCCCCTCCGGGTTGACTTGGGTTTCGACTTGTCTCCGTCTAGTCTCACCGCCATCGTCCGGAGGCCACCAAGGTTGGCACCCGCCAGCGCCAGGGACAGGGACCAGTTGGCTAATTCAATCGAACACTGCAATCGCAGACAGGAAGTCCGTGTATAGCCCGAAAATCAGGCCAGACACTCCGCCGTCCGCGCTCCTCTGAAACACCAAGGTCCCTCAGCCGATCTCAAAAAACAGACTTGAAAACAAAAGTGAAAGTGCGGGGTACGCGGCAAGTCAAGCCCAGCATGCCGCTGTTGTTCACTTCGTACCCGGGCACCTCACCAACTCGAGATCAGGACCTAGGCAATAGCAGGCCGCAAACTTCGGAGGGCAACCATTCGGGTTCCCGGCGTCCGATCTGAATTTGGAAAACGGGTGGCACCTCCGCGCGAATGCATCAGCAAAAGCCCGTCAAATTTACCAGGATTTAGTCAGGATAGACGTGGGAGGTTGCGGAGGCCCTCGAGAGCCGTAAGCCTAGCAGCCATCTTGGTTGCGCGCTAGGCTCCTCCTCCGATTCTTGACTCTATTTATAGAGCGTATTTTTGGAGGTGGGTTGTTGTGTCTTTTCAGTGTTTCATTTTCCCTGTTCCGCTCCACGATCCATTTTGTTCTGGGGCAGCTCTTTTGTTTATATTGTGTACTCATCCCATTGTTTTTTTCTTTTTTTTCCAACTGAACAATTGGCACAATACAGTCATTGCATGATACGTCTTACTCATCCCATTCTTGTTCAGCCTCTAAATTAATGATCTGGAGACATTCTTTTTAGAGTACGAGACTGACCCACCAAGGGTCAGAACAATTAGTTTGCCATTCCTCATGTATGCGTACAACTGTGTACTTATGTCTAGAATAGGGGTTGGTACACAGAGATTGCTGGACCGGTTTGTGGAGTACATGGATAGTTTGGGGCTACAGACAAACAAGTCCAAATCATATACTATGATATGTGGATGACTCAAGAGTAAGGTGAGATCATTTCAGATAAGCAGCACCACATTGCAGAGTCTACCAAACTTCACTTACCTATGGATACCGTTTGACAATAAGTGCACCTGGAAACATCTGATAAAAGTGAGACTAATGCATTTTGAGCAGAATAGAGCAGCCATATTCAACTTTGCAAACAAATTGGGATCTACCCCCTTGATGCAATAATTTACATATATAAAGCCAGATGCATCTCGGCTGCCTCATATGGAGTGGGGATTTGCGGCCATGGTGATCTGGCAAGGTTACAGATCAGTGAAAACTCCTGTGAGTACTTGGAAGGGTAGCAGCCATCATATGCCCTGATGAGCTAGGTTTAAAATATCTGGGAGACACTATTAAGATTGCTCTGCCACTGCTATGGATATCTTTTAGAGTTGACCCGAAGCAACACTCAGTCAAGCAGTGATTATAGACTGTTTGAATCTAGATAAAGCACACAATATCTAGTGGCTACAGCATGTGAAGACCAATTTCTATTCAATTGGTCGTCATGATTGTTTTGATAACCCACAGAACGCAAAAAGACACACTAAAGTACTTACCAAAAATGAACTGCTGGCCCTTATGGCAAGTCAAAGAGAGTAGTTGAAGTGCTGCAAAAGGACGGTGGGGGCATATGCATCACTGATGACGACTAACCGTATAGAACTGTATTTATTTATTATTCCCAGCTCACAGAGATATTACTTGATAAGATTATGTCTCAACATGGCCCATCTGTTGGTCTCATATCCATCATAGGCATACTGCCAAAAGTTCTCAGTCTGCCCATGCGATTTCAAATCCGTCCAATCACGGTTGCACTTTGTCTTTTTTTTTGCAGTTTTTATATAGCTTGAGCTTGAACTCGACCCAAAGGTATCAGAGCGCTTTCCATGCGCACCAGTTGCATTACAGACAGACACATTAATTTCTAGGCAAGGGGAGATTAAGTGATTTGCCCAGAATGACAGGATGGTTGAGCCTCCCGCTAGACTCAAACCTGCTTCCCCAGCTTTAAGGTCGGCCGCTGTAGCCATAAAGCCACATCCTATACAGGGAGCCTAGAATAACTATTCAGGTCCCGCTGCTTAGACTCTTAACAAAAGCTCTTGCAGACCGGCTCTGCTCCACCTCCAACTATTACAAGCAGAACTTGTATGTCACATAGTATATAGGTTTATCGTGGCTTCTGTAAGACTGCTCAAAGTGGTCGGAAAATAATCACACTGTATCACTACACTTTACCCCTTTATTGCTAACATGTGACTCATGTCACGTAGGGTCTCTGATGGTGTTTCCAAAAGTATCTCTTCTCCATAAATGACTGTGAATGCTGCGAATTTGAATATGGATGGATCACAGATACACTTTATCCCATTACCTCCTCGTCTGACCTCCCCGTCACAGTCCCCGCGGACATTCCCTAGCTGGAAATCTCCTGCTCCCATCCCTACCCTCCAGGCTATGCCCACATCCTGTGAATCATAACCCCTGACCTTACTTCCAGACATCCTGTTGTTTTTTTCTGCATCTGGAACAACTTTCGGTTGGCGACTGCTGTTGGTATCATTGAGGTATGCTATAGCAGTCTTTTCTTGTAAAAGGGGGAGGCATGGCTTGAGTACCTGCTGTAGCAGGACAGCCACAGGCTCTGCTCCATTCACGTCGGAGCCTCGGTAATATGTGGCCAGAATCCCTTGCACTTGGGTGAAGGCATGCAAATTAGTTGGGAATGCCTAGCTCGCCTTGAGCGTGGTGAGTTGGGGTTCCTTGGTTGGACTGGCCTCCTCAGATGCGAGGCGGTCGAAGCTGCAGTCTCCAAGGAGTGGTGCTTCGCAGTGAAAGAGGGAGGCGTGGCTTGTGTCCCTGCCACAGCGCGCTAGCCGCGGGTTCCGATCCTCCCATTGGAGGCACGTTTTGCACCTGGAGCGCCTGGGGCGTAGTGGGTGCTGTTTCCTGATGGAAGGGGCAGGCTTCTTCTGCTGCAGACAGTTGAAGGGTGCTTCTCCAGAACAGGGTTGTGCAAAAACCGCCCGAGTGCGGTGGCCTCGATTGGTTTTTTGTAGCTGTGACTGCTGACTTAAGGCGTGAATATGATTGGCCGGCAGGGTGGTATGTTGTTTTCTGCTGCATGGCTATTGGGTAGTGGGCGTCTTGGCAACCATGGTTTGGGAACTAATTCGGCAGGTTTGCTGGCCAATTGTTTATGGTATAGAAGGTGGTGTGCTTCATCTGGACTCTAACTCATCATGGATGGGGCAAAGAGGTCAGAGAAGAGTAAGCATTTGGAGAAGGAGGTGGTGGCTGACAAGAAGTTGTTGGCTCCTGTCCTGCTACAGCTGAAGGGCAAGTTTGTGGCTATAAGAGGGCTTTTGGTCAGGCATTTCAGTCCAAGATGGCCACTCAGCGCTTTCGTGGTAGGTGACGTGGCCGGGGTGTCCCCTCCTTCCATAAGTCCCGGGGCCAGCAGGGAAGTTCGGATTCGGTCAGTCAAGCAAAATCATGACTATCCAGTGTTTCTGGTGGGGGGCCCGGTGTGGGATTGCCTCGGAAATTTTTTGCTGGTCTGGGAGGAATTTGTCAGTGATCAGTGGGTCCTGCAGACTATCAGGCTGGGGTATCGTATAGAGATTGTGGAGCCTCCCTTGGAAGTTTTACGTTCTACCCCTGTTCCAAGTTCACCAATGAAGCGTCAGGCTCTGTTGGCCTGGGCTCAGGACCTGTTGAGCAAGGGGGCCATCTTGAAGGCCCTGTGGGGCAATGAGGAAAGGGGGCTTTTCTATCCTTTTTCTGATCCGAAAACCCAATGGCGATTACCTGCCTGTGTTGGATTTAAAAGCAGTGAATTTGTGCATTCCTTGCCGGTCCTTCAAGATGGTGATGCTCCAGTTGATTCTTCCCTTCTTATCAGTGGGGGACTTTCTCACGTCTCTGGATCTGAGGGACGCGTATTTTCATGTGCCTGTGCACAAGGACTTGCAGAAGTTTCTGAAGTTCTGTGTGGGTGGCGAACATTTGCAGTTTCAGGTATTGCCCTTTGGTCTTCCTGCTTCACCTTGGCATGTTTATCAAGGTGTTGGATCATTTGGTTGGGTTGCTACATGCCCAGGGGATCCAGGGATTTCTGTACTTGGATGGCTGGTTGATTTCTTCCTCTTCTTTCCCTAAGACTCAATCTCAAACTCAGGATGTCTGCAGTCTCCTACAGTGGTTCGGTGGATCCTGAACCTGGAGAAGTCCCATTTCATTTCAACATAGGAACTGTTGTTCATTGGAGGGGTCTTCAACACAAACCTCGCAGTGTGACTATTGTGAAAGAAATGTCGGTGGTTTTGGCCTCTCCTGCTTCCACAGCACAGCAGTGGTTGATGGTGCAGTGGTGCAGGGGTTAATGGACTCTACTGTCACGATTGCTCCTTGGTCAGGTTACACTTATACCCCTTGGTGAATCACATCCTTCGCCTCTGATGTCCAGGGTCTTATGATTACGACCGGTTTATCTCGGGGGGTTCGGATGTGGGGAATCTCATGAAGGATTCTCCGTTTGTGCTCCAGGACAGGTTGGTTCTGATGACGGATGCCAGCGAACTGGGTTGGGGGGCTGTGCTGGCTCAGGATTTAGTTCAGGGGATCTGGTCGGTCCAAGAGGCTTAGATGTCTTCCAACTGGAGGGAGTTGAAGGCCATCCAGCTGGCCCTATTTCACTTTCTCCCTTGGGTCCTACATCGGGTGTTCTGTTAAGAACGGACAGTACTGCGGTGGTGTGCTATGTGAACCATCAGGGGAGTGCGGAAGTGGCTTCTCTGAATTTGCTACCTCGGCAGATTTGTCAATGGGCAGAGATGAATTTGTTGTCACTGAGGGTGATTCGTTTTCCTGGGATGTGGATGGGGACTTTGCGGGGACTGGCCCAGGCCTGTCAGACTTTGCTCATTGTACGCCTTCAGACAGCAATGGTTGGTCAGGTGGCCAATTCTGAGGCAGTAGAAACACTCTCTAGGGGCTGGCTGCCGTCAGCCTTCTTAACCTCTGCTGCCATAACTGGGCTTGAACACTCTGGAGTCCATTTCAAGCCTGGTGCCGTTAGCATGCTTGCGGCCAATGCGGCCTGTTTGGGGGTGGTTTTGCTCAGTTTGTAGGGGCCGGGCTTAGCAGAGTTGTTTTGGGTTTGTGCCTTCCTAGTGGACCATTGCTTGGGGGGTGCACGTGGTGGCCAGCTCCCCATCCGGCTCTGGGACTCTCCTCATGTGGCCGGCAGGGGCACTTCCTTTGAGTGGTATATCATCTGTCTGGTATACCGAGTTCCCTCCAATGGTCGCTCTCTTGGGTCCTGCATTCAGCAGCAGGTGGGGGGTTTTCAGGCACGGGGGAATGCCCTACATATTGCCGGTCACCCTTGTCTGTGCCAATTCCTCACTCGGTGGTGCCAGAGTGGAGACAGAGGCTGAGCTCGGTAATCCCAGGGGTACATGAGGTCTATTTGTCACCGCCATTGCCGCTACGCGCCTAGGGCCTGCTACCCACGTAGCCTCAGGAGACTCAATAGGCTTGCTCATTGAGTTCCCAGATCTCTTGCTCCATGTGTACCTTCCTGGCTAGCAACGTTTTAGTCCTTCTTGCGGTTTTCACTAAGAGGTGGTGTGTGCAGCATGACCATCGTCCGTCTATTTCACATAGCTCGAGGAGGTTTCCTGTATACTTCAGGACCACCCCCATGAAGGAGGTTCGCCTGGCCGGGGCCACCCGGGCTGTCTTCTATGTGGCGTGGAAGTGTAATGCTGGTTGGTGCCTTGTGGGGGTGGACAGTAGTGGGTGTTTGTCTTTGGGTGTCCTGTCTGTTCCAGGTGTGACTATTCCTGCACCCCCACCCTTGTAGTTGGACTCTGGGGGCTGGTGTCCCCTTCCTCTCTGTCTCTAGTCATGTCACTGTTTAGACCCGCAATGAAGTTCCCAGCCGCTTGTGGAGTGTAGGTTTTGTGGGCTAAATGTGATGTATGGGAGGTCGAGTTTCAGGGAATTCTGGCACCGAACTGGGATAAAGCTGGAATCACCTTGGTTTGCTGATCTGGCAAGCTTCCTGCCCTGGATAGAATGGCTCGCTGCCTGGTGGGAGGCCCTCAGGCCCTCCTTGACCAGCAGATTGGTGTAATCCAGCGCAGGAACGGCAGGGATGGCCAGCATTAGGAAGAGCACCTCTGTGCCTATGTATGGTGGGGGAGGTGTGGGTGCCTTGCTTGTGGGATCTGGGGCAGAATTGAAGATCGGGACCACTTCGACATGGCCAATAGTTTCAACTGTGCCTCTCTTCTAGCCTTCTTCTGCCCTACATACTTGGTCCAAATGTGTGTCCTTGTGTGTTCTATTTTGTTGGTGTCGAAGGTTCTCCCCTCTGGCCAGGCAAACGCATGTGTCTTAGTGTTTGCATGCCATTCATGGCAGAATTTATATAGCTTCTTAGCTTGCGTGGGGAACCTAGTTTGCATGTGGTTAAATGGCGACTTCATTATGGGTTGGGAACTTTTCAAGGGCTAGCACATAATATTTAACATAAACAACAATTTGCAATAATTTTATCAGCACCACAATATCCGGAAAAAATACGTCAGTTGAAAATCACAATGAAAATAGAATCAAAGAAATCTTTATTTCATCCCACTTAGCCATAAATAATACAAGGCATAAAAACAAATCAACATGAGCCCACAATTAAAATTACAATTCATATGCAAACCATTAATAAATATACAGCAGCTAAAAAACAAAATAAAATACAAATATAAAACAAAATTAAAATAAAGCAGCAAAGGGACCCACTCCAATACTCCATGTGGACATCTTCTTCTGTTTGAGCCTCCACATAAACATCAAGAAAAGTGAAACAGCAAAATCGATATATTGCCTAGTGTCGCTTCTTAAAATCCTAAAAGCTGGGCTAACGCTTCATAGCCCCAAATTGCTACCCACCGGAAGGATCCACTTCTTTCTATAACCCTGATAGGCTTGGCAGAAAAGAATTACATGCTCTGCCGATTCAATCTCCCCTGGGCAAAAAGGGCAAAATCTAGTAGGATCAGAATTTCCATGAATTAATGCAGCTTTAAATGAACGGATGTTGAGAATACCTATTTGAAAATTTTATATAAAGAGCTTTCGCAAAAGGTGGTTCAACCTCATCCCAAAAATATTCTAAATGGTAATCATCTTCAAATTCTAAAAAGGACACAGTAAGATGACCTAGCCTGCATGACCTGCAGATCTGATCACCAGTATATTGCCAGAGAGCATCTTTCAGCTCCCACTTTGGGACTGATACAGCATCTGCTGATGAAGATCAAAGATTCTCTAAGCTAATCTACTTTAGGCGATCCGTGACTATCCTCAGCCACTGGATCTTGTTGGCCCCGATCAGCCCCAATACCTCTTCTGAGGCTCTACGAAAAGATGTAAGCTCTGGGACTGTCCAAACTCTCCACTAATACAACAATGGTTTTAGGCCAACTATATCAATAATTCGTGTTCGGCCATAATCTAGCTACAATGGGCATAGTGGAGTACTGGCTGGAACATTACACAGACTCTTCATGAAATGATTTTCCACTTGTTCAAGGACCCTAATGAATAGGTGGCCCCACAATTCTCCACCATACAGGGAAGCCCCCAAAGTCTAACACTTATAAATCTTGAATGCTGTGGAGATGGGATGAAAGAAAGAGTTACGCTGCGCCGTCAAAATGCCCCCATAGAAGGTAGGACCTGGAATAATTGTTCAAATAATTGAAAGTAGACTCGAAATGTAATGATGTTTGTATAATACCAATACTCCTGTGATTGGAACACAGTATGTTTTAACGGACAAAGTTTAATAAAAATATTTCTAAAAAAAAATAAAATACCCCATAGAAGAAAAAATGACAGAGGAAAAAATGACGACTTTGTCCGCTACTAGTGCATGCCACTCAATGACGAGGGGAAGCTCTGTGCAGTACACAGAACTAAGTGAGCCCAATAGTCTGTCAATATCTGCTTGGGGCTAAAGATAGCAATAATTTACACAGAGAGGAGGTAGCGACTTGACAACTACAGGCCCTCCTTGGCCAAGCACAAGCTGCACCTTAGTCTCCAAGGTCCACATTTTTCTCTATTGTCCGAATTACACCCTATGTGACATAGCCAGAACGCATGACCCCTGGGTGTGACACCTAGGGCCATTGCGTAACGGCTTTGACATGCCTGGTGCTCAAAGCAAATAGCATCTCATGTCTTTCAGATACTACCTGTGTTAAGAAACCAATACCACTAAGAAATCTCATTTAGACAAAAAAATTAAGATCGAGATGCTGGCTCTATATCACATCCAGAGCCTATGTGTAGTCTCTGTGTCACACCCAGCAGTCAAAGTCGTTCCTGTATCTCACCCAGAGACAAGAGTACCCTCTGTGTCATGCCCAGCGGTCCAAGCGACTATTACTACTCTCACCTTTCCTAGCGTGCTGACTATCAAAGAAGGTCATCTCAGTCCTAGTTTGCCATACGCCAAATGCTGTGACTAAGGATCAGATTTAGTCTCTTACCCACTGATGGCGGCTTCAGGATGGACTTCCGCTCCCAGGATTTAGCAAAACTTCCTATCAATTGTGGCATCTGCTCACCATTCTTGCTGCGCAGATGTCAATCTGTACAGATGGGATTCAGTTCCTTCAGCTGCAGTCATGCTCAAAGAACCAATCTCTCCTATCTGGGTTGCCAAAATTTTGCTTGAATATGAATGTACCTTAAAAAATACAAGACAAGAGGCATTTGGCAAAACAGGAACAGTTGGTTCAATTAAACGCAGCAGCTGGGAGAGCAGGCAACAGAGTTGGGGTCTGAAGAGGCGTAAACCCTGCGCCATGTTGCGCCCCATTTACATCGTGACGCATCTATGGAGATGCGTCACGGTGTAAAGCCCTGCGCCACGTGAAACCTGCGTTAGGTTTCACGTGGGCGTTTCGACACGGGGGGGCGTTCCGTCGCAGGAACGCCCCTGAAAAGTGACTCAGTGAAATCTATAAGATTTCACTGAGTCACTTTCCCAACGCTGATGCGTCAAAACCCTGCGCCTGCTTGAAGCAGGCGTAAGGCTTGACGCACCATGTTAGGGATAGGGTAGGTTGGAACAGTGCTGGAGTTGCGTCGCAACTTCAGCACTGCGCCAACCTTACGCCGGCAGATGCGTCACGTATCTGCTTGTCCTTGCGCCACGATGCACCGCATTGTAAATGCGGCGCATCTGCGGTGGCGCAAGGGCAAATTGCGTGACGCATCTTCCCTGGTGCATCCATGCTGATTTGCAGGGATGTGCCAGGGAACATAAATCTGCCCCTATATACGCAGCTAAAGCCATTGCTATTGCAATATATGGGGCAGCGGTATGGGGATGTTAATCCCTTTCAGCGAGTCGAGAACGCCTTTGCCAAACGGCTGTATATCTTTGCCACGTAGTTGGGCAAACTATATTTGCCACAGCGAAATTGGGTTACCACACATTGTAGATACTATCTGGCTGGCCTCAATACTTCTTTGGCACTCGAGAAGGGCGACGGTACCACTGAACCAAGTTGTGCTGAGAGACTGTTTAAAATTGGACTATGCAATTAAGATCCCATGGTTGCGCTCTGTAAAGCGTACCCTGGATGAGCTGGGCTGGCGAGAGTTATTTGAATCCCCATCTGTGTGTTTGGGCATTTCAAAGACGAGGCTCAGAGAGATTTTTTCGGCTAAAACCGCGGTAAATAGATGGGAGTTAAACAGAAATAAACTCACTGTTACAGTTTATCAAATGTCCCCTCCTGCTAATTACAGCCTGCAGTCCTATCTGGCTTTCGTCCAGAATCCTTAGCATTGTTTTTTTTTTTTTTCACACGATTTGGTTTAAACTACATTCCACTGATGCTTGAATTCGCGGTAAACGCCTATTATATAAGCAAACTTTCTCTGTGCCCTTGTGACTGGACGTCAACGCAGTCAGACTTGCCTATTCTGGGGCATATTTACAATAACTGGCGCATCCCTGCATATCAGCAGGGATGCGCTAGTTATTGTGCGCCACAGCTCCGCCACCATGGATGCGCCGCATTTACAATGCGGCGCACCATGGGGCAAAAACGGCACAGATGCGTCAAGCATCTGTGCCATAAAAGTGGCGCATTGCTGGAGTTGCGTCGCAAGCGCGACGCAACTCCAGCAATGCTCTGGGGGGCCCTATCTTTCTAATGCTGCGTCAATCCTTACGCCTGCTTCAGGCAGGCGCAGGGTTTTGACGCAGCATGGGCCTAAAAGTGACTGAGTGAATTCTTGTAGATTTCACTCAGCCACTTTTAGGAGGCGTTCCTGCGCCGGAACGCCCCCCCATGCGCAGGAACGCCTACATGTGGTGCAGGGCTTTGCAACGTGACACATCTCCCAGATGTGTCACGTTGTAAGTACCCCACACCATGGCGCAGGATTTGCGCCGCCTCTGCGTCACAAAAGTGACGCAACGGCGGCGTAAATGAGGCGCAAGGGGCTTGTAAATCTGCCCCTCTGTTTTTCTGTTCATTTTATGCCGCCCAAGCTGAAGGATCACTAGTGTCTGTGTTGCGTAGGTATCATTTCACGCAGTGCCGACTAGACTTAGGGGCAGATTTACGTTCCCTGGCGCATCCCTGCAAATCAGCAGGGATGCGCCAGGGAAGATGCGTCACACAAGTTTGCCCTTACGCCACCGGAGATGCGCCGCATTTACAATGCGGTGCATCGTGGCACAAGGACAAGCAGATGTGTGACGCATCTGCTGGCGTAAGGTTGGCGCAGTGCTGAAGTTGTGTCGCAAGCGCGACGCAACTCCAGCACTGTTCCAACCTGCCCTATCCCTAACATGGTGCGTCACGCATTACGCCTGCTTGAAGCAGGCTTAAGGATTTGACGCACCAGCGTCGGAAAAGTGACTGAGTGAAATCTTGTAGATTTCACTGCGTCACTTTTCCGAGACTTTTTCCGACGTAACGCCCACCCTGCATACATTAAACCTGACGCGGGTTTAATGTGGCTCAGGGCTTTACAACGTGACGCATCTCCCTAGATGCGTCACGTTGTAAATCTGTCGCAGCATGGCGCTAGCTTTGTGTCGCCGCTGCATCACAAAAGTGATGCAACGGCGGCGCAAAAGTGGCGCACGGGGTTTGTAAATCTGCCCCTTATTTATTTATCCAACGTCTTGACAACCCACTGGTGTGCTTTTGCGACATTTCTTTGGGCTTCTTTGAAGTGTAGGCGATCTTACCTGAACTGTGATTTAAGAGCTGACTTGGCCGTCTAAGGTTTGATTCTCATTCTTGTTTTATTCCTGATGATAAAATGTGAAGTCCTTATTTTCAGGTGCTGTGTACTATTCTTGCCTTGAACACATTTGATTCTGTATAAGATGGTCATAATGGAACAATTGGTGGGGGCGTATGAATTTGAATTATGTATATTTGAAACAGTGATGCATTTTGCAGTTCTATATGGATACAAATGCCCGTGTAAAGAAGATCCAGTTTGTATGAGGAGACGACATTGTATGAATTTTTTATTGCTAAATGTTTTTTCAATGTTTTAGGACCATGTTTTTATCATGCTTTTCTTGATCTGTATTTATGTACTTTTTATACTTCTGAAACAAAGCAAAATAAAGTTTATGAAACAAAACAAAAACAAGTTCTACCAAGGTGTAGGTTAGTTGCTTAGCACTTTCATCTGGAGGGGGACAATGTAAGGCAATGCCTCTTTTTGTGTGATCACTCGCAAACTTTTGGACCGATGCTGCTGGTTTTTCGACTCTGAGAGTGCACCGAGGCCTTCTAACCAGACTTCAGTGCCAGTGTTCGAACCCCTAGTGTGTATGTTTGACTGCATTGTATACAATTAGCATAAGCTAACTTACTGATAAACAGGGCTCCCGGTTTTACGGTATTTCTTTTTTTGACATTTCCTTCTGTATTTTTCCATATATTTTTCATTTTATTGTTTCTGTATTTATCCATATTTATGTTGGGTTTTGTGAAAAAAATGAAGCTGAAACTAGTATTTCCACATTTATTTAACAGATAAATGTACACTCGTATTTCAATACCTTACAGGTTTCAATTACACAAACACCCACAGATGATAAAACAATACATATATATGAAAACATATAGATCACATTTTAGTAACAACCTTTTGCACATATAGAGCTGTTTAAGCCTCATTAATAAAATTACCTTCTTTTTTAACAAACTTAACTGTCAATCCGCACAGCTATTGGCATGGCAATTTTTGCTGACAGCATTTAGAATCACTGAAAAAAATACAGCCTAATTTTTGTTTTTATCCACGTTTAAAAATAAATAGAGAAAGGAAAATATATTTTTTTCTCTCCCTATTTGTCTGCAAAAATCAGTAAAAAACTAAAACAGGAATCCTTACTTATAGGTCCCTAATATGTGATCCCAGGGTACCCAGGGTCTGTCAGTTAAAGTGTCCCCCCAGACCTGCACCCCTTATTGTGCCACCCTGAGTTTGACAGAGAAAAATGTGCATCCCAGCCTGCCTATGCAGACTGGTAGAACAGTTTTAAACTGCTAACTCAACTTTGCAATTTAAACTGATAACAAAATCCAGATCCCTCTTTTTAATATAGACAAGTCACCCCTACAGCAGGCCTTTGAAGCCCTAAGGCAGGGTGCTGTATATTAAAAAGAAGGACATAGATGTTCATATGTACTAACAGTAAAAAACTCCAAATTGTTGTTTTGCTGGAAAGGCTAATAGCCCTATTGGCGAGAACAGGGTTACACCCTGACAACTCGGTAGTGCTAATTTCTAAATGGGACTACCAAGGTTGGAACTCCAATGTATCAAAATAATTCTTGCATTAAAACCGACTTGATGCCCAAGTCAAATTTAATGTAACTTTTGACTAAAAGCAACTTTTTGAAAGTTGCAATTCTATTGCACAAATTGTTCCAGTAGACATTCGCACATGCTGGCCACAAGACAGTCTTCTGCCCTCCTGGGGGAAGTCTGAACAACTCCTAGGAAAGGGGATAATAGAGGCCTGCAATTGGAGGAGTTGTCACCCTGTCCCTGGCAGGAAACCTCACAGAGTGTGAGCTCAAAAGACAATCTTCAAAGAGGAGTCCGCCTTTGAAGGGAAAATGGTGAACACACATGAGAGGAGCTGGTCTGTTGTCCTGAAAGGTGTAATCAAAGAGGCGACAAGAGAGATGATTATATAAAGAGGTCCTGTTCCAATGCTCCCTAGTGCGTACATAGAATGACAGAGGGGAACAGTTCCTCTTATAGGCCGAGGTGATAGAGTTCACTATCCGCCTGTCGTTAGTTTGTCTAGGGGAGATCTGAATTTCAGACCTTAATGCCCTCACACACCTGTTAGGGTGTCATGCTTCATCATTGGGCGCACCTCGTCGGACCGGCGCTGCAATGTCCAACGGGCCTGGTGGCATCTTTAGCGGAGATCTTCTGATCTGAGAACGCCGTATGTGAAGGGTGTGTGTGAGAATGAGAAAGTCAGTGACTCCTAGTTAGTGTGGTGACTCAAAAGAGTAATTAAAATAAGCCCTGGCCCCTAGAATACTTTAATTGGGTTTTTTGGGGCTGGGACTAGGTAAAACCAGTGCGGCTACTGCAGTGATTCTAGGTATCAGGGTAGCCTATAGTTGACATAGGTCAACATGTTTCGTGTCTTCACTGCTCCAAAGTTGAGCGACACTTCTTCAGGACCATGGGTAGATCTATATATAAATACCTTGGTTGTTGTAATCGGGTAAATGGGATCTACCCCAGAGGAGAATAAACCCTAAATCAGGATCTTTGTAGAACGTCTCCGCCTAGACAGATGGAGACAAAAAGTAGAGAGGACAAACAAAAAAGTGTACCGTCAACAGCTATAGGAGGTAACATTATCCAAGTATTTCAAGTAGGGGGCAAATTGCCTGACCTGTGGACCAAAAGGTCCCTAGTCTCAATTATCAACTAGTTTGGATTAAAAACTTATATGAACTAATGCAGGGGGGAAAAGGTAAGAAAGTACTCTAAGGGTAGAGGTGCCACCCTTGCCTCATGTAGGTGTTGTGGCCACTCATGAGGATGTCACACAAAGTCTTACCTCAACAGAGTAGGAACGAAGGCTTCATAGGTGAAGGAGGAGCACTGGAATGGGCCCACTGTAATAAAGGGGTTACAGAAAAATACAGGTATCAACACAGCCACCACTCAAACATGCCAATTAAGGGAATGAACGGTGTTGAAGGAGATACGAAATCGCACGCGAAATACATGAAGGGCGTGGAGAGTACTACACCTGGTCCATTAGCGTCAGGGGTGAGACTAACGGCGTCCGGCCAAGGCCTCCGTGCATCTATATGCGTAGATGGTAAGTGGCATGTGAGGTCGTGCGCCCGGTTATTAAACTGTTGTCCTGGAAGACAGGTTGGCATTGGGAACAGGGAGAGTAACCCAGCGGCCAATTCAGTTTTCCTGTGGGCATGCAGCCCTTAGATAGGCACACCTCTAGTATGTGCTACCAAGCACCACACACAGAGAGAAGAGCACTGCAATCTTAGGAATGGGCAAAATTGGCCACTCTTGGATAGCTAGTTGCCACACATTGCAGTAAGTCGTCATCTGGTGGTAAGGGACCTGGTAGCCCATTGGCTTGTAAGAGCTACATTAAGAGACAAGACACTTTGGGGCCCTATTACGATGTCGCACACCGTCTTGGTCCTGGGGCCGACCGACCTCCGGTAAACCGGCCGCAACATGAGCTCCCATTGAGAAATGGGAGAATGACTGATCGGTTTACTTTCCGAATGTCAGCATCATAATGCGGCGGTCGGAAAGTAAACCGATCGGCCCATTATGATGTGGCCAGGAAGGCTACGAGCATCGGTTGTAGCCTTTAAGCGCTGCATCACAATTGGCCCCTTTATATTTATAAGTGTTTTATTTAAACAGTACCATGCTGTTGCTTAGCAAATGTAAAATAACAACACAAAATAATATTAAAACATCACTAATACATTGCTAACAACACAAACGTTATGAACATTTCTACCACTGCAGAAATATCATCTGACAACCTAACACCCTAAAGCCTTCTTCTATGCGTTATACTATGAGAAAACAGAGATGGCATAAGAAAGCCTCACCATTACACTTTTTGTAAGAGTATGTCACTGTGACAGGGTACCCTCAGAGGATGACTACTGGTGCCCCGGGGGTACCGCAGAGCTATGTCCTGCATCCACGGAGGAGCGGGGACCTGGCCCAGAGCCTGACCCGGAAGAAACCTCAAGTAAGCGAGCGAAGGAACAGTCTGGGCTGATCAACATGCGAGAGGAAGCAGGACGAGCAGCCCCACAGCGAGAACCAGCAGAAGCGAGTGCAGATGCCAGCGACCGTCGAGAAACGAGGACGTAGAGACGGAAGCCAAAGCCCTGACGAAGGACGAGGACATGAGCAGCCGACCATTGGCAGAGTTTTCCCCGGAGGAAGGCGTTTCGGATGAGGCAGCCGTGGCTCTGTCAGGGGGCTATGGTTACAGGCAAGTGACCCAAAAGACCGGGCGTTTATTGGGAGGGTGGGTTCTCACCCACACGTACTTCACGGGCCTGTATAAAGGGGCCACACGACATCAAAGGGAGGGACATGAATTTCTCTTTGTTTTGTTTGTGGCAAGGGCAGGATCCGGGGTCTAGCCAGGGCCTATAACATCGGTCCAGGTGGAGAGATAAGCCCAGGGCTTGGTGTATCTAGCGGCACAGGAGTCACGTGAATCCTAACAGCCCCTACAAGACCAATGCAAGGGAAAAGTGCAGGAGAAGAGTCAGACGACTGATGAGAGGACAAGAAGGCATGGGAAAGAAGACACATCCTGAGACAGAGCTCATGACGCCCTCCTATTTTGTGGACCATCACAGCAGTCACAGATCAATAAATACCTCTTGTTTCAATATCACAGCCTCCCGTGGTGTGTTGTTCCGTGACAAGTGGTATCAGAAGTGGGACAACCAAAACCCACCCATTCCCACCACAGGACACCATCATGACCCAATCTATTAGCCTGGACGACATGCTGAAACAGTTGGCCGAAGGACAACGTCACCTCCAACTGGTGGTGGAGGGACAGACACAAAAGGTCCGGGAGCATCTGAATGGAAACCCTACAGGCGCAAGCCGGCCTCATCGCCCAGAATCAGGTGGTTCAGGATTCTGCTATCCAGCGTTGAACTGATACAATTGCAAGCAGCAAGGTGCACCCCAATGTACCGAGTTCGGTACTACAAAAAAATCAGCCGGGGAAAGTTCCGGACTTCTTTTTTACGAACTTTGAATGGGTAGCCAGCACCGCCCAGTAGCCAGTCGAGCGTTGGGGTCAATATATAGTGCCCCTTCTGTCGGGAGAGCTACAGACCGCCTACCAAGCAGCAAAACCCGGCAGGAACCACCCCCCCCATGGAGAGATCAAGAAAGCCATGTTAGAGAGACTGGGTTATGTCCAGGTACACTACGCACAAGTTCAGGAAGGAGAAGTGGCTACCCTAGGACAACCCCCGTGCTCTATTCTAGCGGATTCAGGACCTGGGTACCCGCTGGCTACAGTCTCATAGCTCTTCGATGGAGGAGGTGGTGGATAAAGTTCTACTTGAGCAGTACTTGGAGGGGCTCCCGAGTGCTACCAGAGCATGGGCAAAACATTAACCGAATATCACGGTCTCCAGTGCCATCAAATTAGCTTGTAGCCACCAAAGAGTACCAGAGGTACGAGCTTTTAATCCATGAATGCCAACCCCAGTGGCCTTAAAATGGAGGTTCTCTGCTCCTGGCCCCTCTACTCCCCCTCATCGACCCCTCTTGGATCCAAGACTCCTCGCACGTCCCAGTGTGCGGGAGGGTGGCCAGGGACCCCAATGCTATCAGTGTGCCTAGTGGGGCCATATCGCACGCAACTGCCCTCAGAGAAACAGCCCCAGTGAGCCGATGGAGGTGGGGTACACAAGAGGCTGGGTGCTCTGGGCAGGAGATGTGAAGGAGACCTAATACCTATACCTCTCTCTGAACGGAATCACAACAAAAGTTCTTATTGACTCGGGCTCACCCAAGAGTGGATTCACAATTATCAGTGGCAAGAAGGAGAGAAGGTAGCGATCACCTGCATTCACAGGGATCAGAAAATCTACCCCGTAGCCAGTGTAGTCATAGGGGAAAAGGGAGAAGAGAGACCGATACGAGCCGGAGGTATCCCGCAACTGGTGGAGGAGATGATAATAGGCACCGATTACAAAGGATTGCCAACACTGCTATCCAGGGCTATCAAGGCAAAGGAAGAATACACATGGCTGAAGGGGGCTCTCTTTTATTCGAAGGACATAAAAGGGGGTAGGTATAAGACCAAGAAAACCCTTTAGGGAGAAGAGAAAACACAACTATTCCATGGTATTGAACGGGCTGAATAACAACCCTTCTACTTCCACGGTTACAGATGGAGAGCAGGGAACACCGCACAGCTTCAGGGCAGCGCAGAAGGAGGATCCCACCTTGGGAAACGCCTGGGCCCAGACGGTGACCGAGGCAGACGACCAGGTAGGCCCTTGTGTTTATACTTCAAGGGGCTTGTTATACAGGAGGGTCAAGAAGCCTACCAAAACGATAAAGCAGCTCCTGGTCCCCCTTCCTTTCCATACCCAGGTTCTCCACCTAGCACACAATCAAGCAGGGGGGCCATCACAGACGAGAGAAGTCAGCGGAATACCTTTTACACCATTTTTATTGACCAGGCATCTTCTCTGATATCAGGCGCTTTTGTGCGGCCTGTCCCCTTTGTCAACGCTTCAATCCCTCCCACGTCCCTAGGGCACCCCTGTTTCCCCTCCCGATAATCGAGATACCCTTTTCTAAAGTTGGTATGGACATTGTGGGCCCTATGGTTACCTCTGCTAGGAGGTACCAGTACATTATGGTATTGGTTAATTATGCAACAAGGTACCCCGAGGCAAAACTACTCACCAGCATGACAACCTGTAGCGTAGCACAGGCAATGATAGGCTTATTCAGTGGGGTGGGTTTCCTCGGCAACTACTGACAGACCAAGACACAATCTCTATGTCTTGACTTATGACCCAAATATGCACACTATTGGGAGTACGACAAACATGCATCTTGGTTTCCGACCTCTAGACGGACAGCCTGGTGGAGCGATATAACCACACTATTAAGAACATACTGAGGAAAGTCGTTTCTGCTACAGGGAGGGATTGGGACAAACAGCTACCTCTGACCCTTTTTGCGAT
The DNA here is from genome assembly GCF_964204655.1 of Triturus cristatus. Taxonomy (NCBI): domain Eukaryota; kingdom Metazoa; phylum Chordata; class Amphibia; order Caudata; family Salamandridae; genus Triturus; species Triturus cristatus. The sequence goes on along the minus strand of NC_140594.1, from coordinate 635,929,828 downwards.
TCGAACTCATACCCAGTCCACGACTGGCTACAGTCCATTTGAGCTAGTGTTTGGTAGAAAGCCCCAAACCCTGTTAGATATGGCAGTGGAGTGGTGGGAGGATGAAGAAGACGAAGGGAGGGGTTTTATCGTGTATGCCGCCCTTCTCAAGGACAGATTGTCCACATTGTGGGAGGAGGTCCGTCAGAATCTGGAGACCGCCCAGGATAAACAAAAAAAAAGGGGCATGACCACAGAGCAGTGCTAAGAACTTTCCGAGACGGGGATAGGGTCCTTCTCCTTCTTCCCTTCACCGATAAAAAACTGTTGGCTAAATGGCAGGGCCCCTTCACAGTACTAGCCCAGGTCACACCGGTTACCTAAAGAGTGGCAGTCCCACACACTGGGAGGGCGGGCCAGATATACCATGTTAACCTGCTGAAGAAATGGGTGGACAATCCAGACCTAGCTGGCGGACCCTCTACCAACCTGTTGATAACAGATAGCCAACCACTGGCTATTCCTTTTCCTCCTGAGGACAAGTGCACCAACCCAGAGGTGGTCCCCGCAGGTTCCCAGTTAAAGACAAAACAGATGAAAACCCTCCTCCTGGTAGTAGACAGCTTCCAAGATGTCTTCTCTGCCAGACTGGGTAGAACCACCCCTTGTACACCATGACATCAAAACCAACGGGGCCAAGCCTATCAGATTAAGACCATACAGAATGCCAGAGGCCAGACGGAGGGTGGTGGAAGGGGAAGTCAAGGAAATGCTACGGGACGATATCATAGAACCCTCCCACAGTCCATGGTGTTCCCCACTTGTACTGGTGCCTAAACCCAGCGGTTGAATGTGGTCTCCCGATTTGACTATTACCCCATGCCGTGTTTGGATGAGATGATAGACAAACTGGGCACAGCCAGGTATCTAACCACACTAGATCTAACAAAGGGCTACTGGCAGATATTCTTGACACCATCAGCCTGGGAGTAGACCGCTTTTTCCACCCCCTTGGGCTTATATCACTTCAAGGTTCTGCCCTTTGGCCTTCATGGAGCCCCAGCCACCTTCCAACAGCTGATGGATGTGGTATTGAGGACCCACCACACCTATGCAGCCGCCTATCTGGGCAACATTGTGATCTTCAGCCAGACCTGGGAACAACACGTCACCCACCTGAGAGCGGTATTGATCAGCCTTAGGCAAGCAGGACTTACTGCCAACCCAGCGAAGTGCATGCTAGCCACGAACTCCATACATTACCTTGGATACCACATACAAGAGGTACAGATACGTCCTCAGGTGGACAAGGTTGAAGCAATCAGAACCCTGGGGACCCCTTCCACAAAGAAGGGAATAAGGGCCTTCCTGGGCCTGGTGGGCTACTACCGGTGGTTCATACCCTAGTCTTTGAAGGTGGCAGCTCTGCTAATGGACCTACTGACAAAGACATGCCCCAACACTATCAAGGAATGGTCGCCCTGTCAGCTTCAGAGCTTTGAGACATTGAAAGAGCTGTTGTGTCACGACCTGGTGCTCATTTGTCCGGACTTCACCAAAGACTTCACTCTGCAGACCAATGCCTTGGATAGAGGTCTGGGGGCGGTCTTGTCCCAGCCCAATGAGTTGGGGGAATTGCATCCCATGGTGTTCCTGAGCCGTAAACGGTTGCCCCAGGAGACACGTTACTCCACGGTGGAGAAGGAGTGTTTGGCGAATAAATGGTCTGTCCAAGCGCTCCAGTACTATTTGCTGGATCGCACTTTTCATCTCTTCACGGACCATGCCCCTCTGGTGTGGTTGGCCCGGAACAAGGACTCTAATGCCCACGTCCCGAGGTGCTTTCTGGAACTGCAACCTTTTTTCATTTCAGGTGTCTCACTGGCCCGGTTCGCAACAGACCAACTTGGACTTCCTCTCCCATGCTGCGGCTGTCTCATGGCCTGATCGGCCATGCCTGGTGGGGAGGCACTGTGACAAGGCATCCTCGGAGAATGTCTACTGGTGCCCCGGGGGTACCGCAGAGGTATGTGTTGCATCCACGGAGGGACGGTGCCCTGACCCTCAGCCTGACCTGGAAGAAACCTCAAATGGGCGAGCGAAGGAACAGACGGGGCTGAAGGTTGAGCATGAGGGAGCAGGATGAGCAGCCCCACAGCGAGAGCCAGCAGAAGCGAATGCATAGGTCAGCGACCGGACGAGCAATGAGGACGTAGAGATGGAAGCCACAGCCCTGATGTAGGACGAGGAAGTGTGCAGCTGACCATTGGCAGAGGTTTCCCTGGAGGAAGGCGTTTCGGACGAGGCAGCCATGGCTCTGTCAATAGGGCACAGTTACAGGCAAGTGACCCGAATGACCGGGCGTTTTTTGGGAAGGTGGGTTCTCACCCACACGTACTTCACTGACCTGTAAAAAGGGTCCACACGACATCGAAGGGAGGGACATGGATTCCTCCTTGTTTTGTTTATGGTTAGGGCAGGATTCAGGGTCTAGCTAGGGCCTATAACATTGGCCCAGGTGGGGAGATAAGCCCATGGCTTGGTGTATCTAGTGGCACAGGGGTCACGTGAAGCCTAAGGTCCCCACAATGCCCTAACGCCCTGTTCTTCCTCTCTGTTACCCATTTTCCACCTATCTCCCAGCCCTGACTGTTCTCACAAAGTGTGAATTAACACTGTGAGGCACTGTACGTCTTTTACCCTGTCTACCGGGGAGGGAACGTTATAGGCGTATTTGGCAGAGAGATATGCAGCAAGGGAACTGATCGCCTCTCCCTTTTTCCTTTTTCCTGAGGGGAAGAACAATGCCAGGGAAAAGTGCAGGAGAAGAGTTGGAAAACTGACGAGAGGACAAGAAGGCGTGGGAAAGAAGAGACATCCTAAGATGGAGCTCGAGACCCCCTCCTATATTGTGGACCATCACAGCAGACACAGGTCAATAAATACCTCTTGTTTCAATATCACAGCCTCCTGTGGTGTGTTGTTCCATGACAGTCACGTTATTGGTTTTATATTTACCATAATTTGTCCAGAGGTTCTGGAACAGACATTCATTGATATTACCAGGCATTTATTATTTGTGATGGGTAGTGTTACATAGTGACTCGCACATTGTTAGCTGACCATTACTGTCTTCTGCTACAGGGAAATCTAGTTTTTTTCTTGCTGCATTCCATCTTTTACCATGTAGAAAGTGAACTCGCAAACCCTTTTCTTCAGTTTCCTGAAGATCCACCTATTACACGCACGTATTTTGGTGTAATAGGGGTGAAAATGTATTGTCCCGAGTGTATGATCTTTCTGTTAGAACATAGTTCAGTCCTTGAAAGACAGGCCATATTTGATTATTTGCCTTCTTGTGAATTAGCTGAAATGAAAGATGAGTTAGAGGAGTATTAGGAGGCTATACATAAAGTAGAGAGGCAATTTGATGACCAGCCAATTTTGCTTATTGTACGGAGTAAGTTCTTTAATAGGTAGCAGTGCTAGGACGAGTCTACTGACACGTATGCAGCAGAGTTATACACACTGCCTGCAGATTGCAAGTTTGATCATTTTAACACACAACTCATTAGAGACCTAATTGTGGTTGTATATGTGTGTGCAATTGTAGTGATATAGGTAGCCTATACCACAGTCAGGGGTGCATGCACCACCTTACCCAGGCTGCAGTAGCAGACCTGTGGTGTCATTTTGGAGTGCTTCCCAGGGGTGGCATAATGCATTCTGCAGCCCCTGGTAGGCCTCTGAGGTACCTATGCCCTGGGTACATAGTATACCATATACTAGGGACTTATAAGGCACTCCAGAATCCAATTAGAGATGTACCTAATGTACATGGAAACCATTTTAGAGAGGAAGCAGCTAGACTGGGGTCCTGATTAGCAGGGCCACAGCCAGACTAAGGTAAAAAAACAGTGAAACACCAGCAAAAAGTGTGGGTACCCATGTGAAGCAGATCCTACTCTCCTACACAACCCCTCCCCCCCACACACAAATAACTAACCATGACCGGTTGAGTCTTCATGCTCTAAGTGGAAATACCTAGAGAGTCCATCTGCATTGGCATGGTTACTACCAGGTCTATGTTCCACTGTAAAGTCCATCCCCTGTAGGGAAATGGACCACCTAAGCAGTTTGGGGTTTTCACCCTTCATTTGTTTTAGCCATAAGAGGAGTTTATGGTCTGTCTGAACAAGGAAGTGAGTACCAAACAAGTATGGCCTCAACTTCTTCAGAGCCCAAATCACAGCAAAGGCCTCCCTCTCAATGTCTGACCAACGTTTCTCTCTAGGGTTCAGCCTTCTGCTTATGAAAGCTACTGGCTGATCCTGACCTTCATCATTCAATTGTGACAGTACAGCCCCTACCCCCAATTCAGATGCATCTTTTTGGACAATGAACTTCTTGGAGTAATCAGGACTCTGTAGAATGGAAGCAGTACACATGGCTTGCTTCAGGTCATCAAATGCATTTTGACAGCTAGCTGTCCACTGAACCTTTTTGGGCATTTCCTCAGAAGTTAAGTCATTCAGGGGTGTCACTATTGATCCATACCCCTTGACAAATCTCCTATAGTACCCAGTCAGTCCTAAGCAGGCTCTCTCCTGAGTCTGGGTGGTTGGAGCAACCCAGTCTATGAAGGTCTGGATTTTGCTATGCAGTGGTTGAACCTGGCCTCCACCTACAAGGTGGCCCAGGTACACAACCTGACTCTGCCCTATCTGGCACTTGGTGGCCTTGATAGTGAGGCCTGCCTTTTGCAGGGCCTCCAAAACATTCCTTAGGTGAACCAGGTGATCCTCCCAGGTGGAGCTAAGGTCAGCAATATCATCTAGATAAGCTGCACTGTAGGCTTCCAGACCTGTGAGAACTGTATTTACCAACATTTGGAAAGTGGGAGGTGCATTCTTCACACCAAAGGGCATCACCACAAATTGGTAATGCCCACTTGGGGTCGAAAATGCTGTTTTTGGCTTTGCATCATCAGATAGTCTGATCTGCCAGTAGCCAGCTGTCAAGTCAAATGTGCTAAGGTACTTGGCTGAGGCCAAAGTATCTTTAAGCTGTTCTGCCCTTGGAATTGGATGGGCATCAGTCCTAGTGACTGCATTGAGACCCCTGTAGTCCACACAAAACCTCATTTCTCTTTTCCCACCACTGGTGTGAGGTTTTGGAACAAGGACCACTGGACTAGCCCAAGAGCTATCCGAGGGTTCAAAAACTCCCAAATCCAACATTTTCTGAACTTCTGTCCTGATACAGTCCCTGACATGATCAGGTTGCCTATAAACCTTATTTTTAAAAGGCAGACTGTCCCCGGTGTCCACTTCATGAGTGCATCAGGTAGTCTGACTTGGAGTCAGGGAAAACATGTTTCTGAACTGATTGAGCACCTGTCTGCAATTACTTTGCTGCTGGGCAGTGAGGCTGCCTGCCAAGGCCACATCATCAACTGACCCATCATCAGGGTTTTGTGATAGGAAGTCAAGGAGTGGGTCACTCTCTTCCTCCTGTTCCTCATCAGTAGCCATGAGCAAGCCCATGTCAGCCCTGTCTACATATGGCTTTAGCCTGTTGACATGGAGAACCCTGTGGGGACTCCTGGGAGTTCCTAGGTCTACTAAGTAAGTAACCTCTCCCTTCTGTTCAACAATAGTGTGGGGTCCACTCCACTTGTCTTGGAGAGCTGCTGGGGCCACAGGCTCCAACACCCACACCTTCTGTCCTGGCTGGTAAACAGTCAGTACAGCCTTTTGGTCATGCCAGGCTTTTTGCAGTTCCTGGCTAGCCTCAAGGTTTTTAGTTGCCTTTTTCATGTACTCAGACATCCTGGAGCGGAGACCAAGTACGTAGTCCACTATGTCTTGCTTTGGGGGCTTGAGAGGTAACTCGTATCCTTCCTTCACCAAACACAATCGACCCCTGACAGGGTGCCCAAACAAAAGTTCAAAGGGGCTGTAGCCAACCCCCTTTTGTGGCACCTCCCTGTATGCAAAGAAAAGGCAGGGCAAGAGAATGTCCCATCTTCGCCTGAGCTTTTCTGGGAGCCCTTTAATCATGCCCTTTAAGGTTTTGTTGAACCTTTCAACCAAACCATTGCATTGTGGGTGATAATGTGTGGTGAATTTGTAAGTCACTCCACACTCCTTCCACATGGCTCTTAAGTAACCAGACATAAAGTTTGTACTGCTGTCTGATACTACCTCCTTAGGAAAACCCACTCTTGAGAAAATTCCCAACAGGGCTCTTGCCACCACAGGTGCTGTAGTGGTCCTAAGTGGAATAGCTTCTGGTTACCTGGTAGCATGATCCACTACCACCAGGATAAATCTGTGCCCAGATGCTGTTTGGGGATCCATGGGACCAGCAAATTTAATCCGACCCTTTCAAAGGGCATCCCTACCACAGGTAGTGGTATCAGGGGGGCCTTTGTAGTGCCACCTGCTTTGCCACTGGCTTGGCAGGTTACACAGGAGCGACAAAACTCCTTTGTGTCTTCAGACATGTGGGGCCAGTGAAAGTGAGGGACCAGCCTGTCCCAAGTCTTGTTCTGACCCACGTGACCTGCTAAAGGAATATCATGGGCTAGGGTCAATAGGAAGCCCCTGAACTTCAGAGGTATAACCAACCTCCTGGTGGCACCAGGCTTGGGTTCTCTACACTCTGAATACAGGAGTCCATCATCTCAATACACCTTATGGGGACCACTAGCATTCCCAGCAGCCTCAGCAGCAGCTTGCTGTCTGAGGGGTTCAATAGAGGGGCAGCTCTGCTGCTCCTGGCTCAGATCTGCCCTGGAAGGGCCCCTTGTCCCCAAGAACTCAACCTGATCAGGCTCAAGCTCCTCTGGGACAGTTCCTTCTTCAGGACTGTGATTATCTCCCTCAAGAGACTGATCCTCCTTCTGAGTCAGGGGGGAAGGCTCTGCATTAACCCTTCTGCTCCTCCTCTTGGATGGCACTTGGTCCATTGTTCCAGAATCCAAGGCCTGTTCAGTTTTAGACATTTTGGCCTGTGACCTAGTCACAGCAAACACATCTGCAGGGATGCCCAGCATTTCTGCATGAGTCCTGAGCTCTACATCTGCCCAAGCTGAAGTCTCTAGATCATTGCCAAGCACGAATTCGGCTGGTAGGTTTGCACTTACCACAACCTTCTTATGGCCAGTTACCCCTCCCCAGGAGAAGTTAACAACTGCCAGTGAATGGTCTGTTCTGACGTTGCTAACATTGGTCATTTGGTACATTTCACCAAGTATAATCTGCCCAGGATCCACAAGATCTTTTGTCTCCATAGTGACACTTGCTCCTGTGTCCCTGAATGCCAAAGCCTGTACTCCATTGATTAAAGGCTGTTGCCTGTACTTGCCTATGTTACTGGGACTCACAGAGGGGGTCATATCCATGCCCCCATCACAGACAAAAACAGCCTGAGTGGTTTCTCTGACTAGGCCGGAACCCAACTCTGTACCCAGGGTCAACCCTACTAAACCTTTGGCTTGTGTATTCCCACCACCAATTGTAACTGCACTAGGGGGAGCAGGTGCCTTAGGGGCATTGGTGGTGGCTTGAGTATTCTCTTTGGACTTGGTGCAATCACTGGTCCAGTGTGTCTTTCAAAGGGCATCCCTACCACAGGTAGTGGTATCAGGGGGGCCTTTGTAGTGCCACCTGCTTTGCCACTGGCTTGGCAGGTTACACAGGAGCGACAAAACTCCTTTGTGTCTTCAGACATGTGGGGCCAGTGAAAGTGAGGGACCAGCCTGTCCCAAGTCTTGTTCTGACCCACGTGACCTGCTAAAGGAATATCATGGGCTAGGGTCAATAGGAAGCCCCTGAACTTCAGAGGTATAACCAACCTCCTGGTGGCACCAGGCTTGGGTTCTCTACACTCTGAATACAGGAGTCCATCATCTCAATACACCTTATGGGGACCACTAGCATTCCCAGCAGCCTCAGCAGCAGCTTGCTGTCTGAGGGGTTCAATAGAGGGGCAGCTCTGCTGCTCCTGGCTCAGATCTGCCCTGGAAGGGCCCCTTGTCCCCAAGAACTCAACCTGATCAGGCTCAAGCTCCTCTGGGACAGTTCCTTCTTCAGGACTGTGATTATCTCCCTCAAGAGACTGATCCTCCTTCTGAGTCAGGGGGGAAGGCTCTGCATTAACCCTTCTGCTCCTCCTCTTGGATGGCACTTGGTCCATTGTTCCAGAATCCAAGGCCTGTTCAGTTTTAGACATTTTGGCCTGTGACCTAGTCACAGCAAACACATCTGCAGGGATGCCCAGCATTTCTGCATGAGTCCTGAGCTCTACATCTGCCCAAGCTGAAGTCTCTAGATCATTGCCAAGCACGAATTTGGCTGGTAGGTTTGCACTTACCACAACCTTCTTATGGCCAGTTACCCCTCCCCAGGAGAAGTTAACAACTGCCAGTGAATGGTCTGTTCTGACGTTGCTAACATTGGTCATTTGGTACATTTCACCAAGTATAATCTGCCCAGGATCCACAAGATCTTTTGTCTCCATAGTGACACTTGCTCCTGTGTCCCTGAATGCCAAAGCCTGTACTCCATTGATTAAAGGCTGTTGCCTGTACTTGCCTATGTTACTGGGACTCACAGAGGGGGTCATATCCATGCCCCCATCACAGACAAAAACAGCCTGAGTGGTTTCTCTGACTAGGCCGGAACCCAACTCTGTACCCAGGGTCAACCCTACTAAACCTTTGGCTTGTGTATTCCCACCACCAATTGTAACTGCACTAGGGGGAGCAGGTGCCTTAGGGGCATTGGTGGTGGCTTGAGTATTCTCTTTGGACTTGGTGCAATCACTGGTCCAGTGTGTCTTTTGCTTACAGACTTTGCACCAAGGTTTCTTTTGGCCTTTCCCTTTGTTAGACTGTGAATCCCCACCTGAAGGAGATTTTTGGAGCCCTTGTGAAGACTTCTGGTCTTTACCCTTCTCCCCACCCTTGTCAGAGTTCTTAGAATCTTGCTTCTTAGGGTCACCACCTTAGTTCTGTACCTTCTGCCTCACCCTGGTTCTGACCCATTTGTCTGCCTTCTTTCCCAATTCTTGGGGATAGGTCAGATCAGAGTCTACCAGGTACTGGTGCAACAGCTGATTTTGACATTTATTAAGAATCTGCTCCCTCATCATCAGATTATACAATCCTGTGAAGTCACACATCTTACTGCCCAATAACCAACCTTCCAGAGCCTTAGCAGAACAGTCAACAAAGTCCACCCAGTCTTGATTTTGTGCTTTTTGGGTATCCCCGAACTTTAAGCTGTATTGTTCAGTGGTTAGGCCAAACCCATCTATCAGTGCACTTTTCAAGACCTGGTAATCATCAGCATCCTCTTCTCTTACAGTGAGGAGCTTATCTCTACTTTTGTCTGCAAAGGAGAGCCATAAGATTGCTGCCCACTGCCCTGGGGGACCCTCTGTACTTTACAGGACCTCTCCAAGGCAGTTATCCACTTACAGATGTCATCACCACTCTGGTAGGGAGGGACAACTCAGGTTTCTATGGTCTATGGTCTATCCCTAGGGAAGCTGCTGCCACCAAGGGACTCTAGTCCCTCCTTTTTTCTAGCTCTGTAGAGCTCTAGGACTTCCTTATCTAGGGCCATCTGCTGCTTTCTGAGGTGAAGCTGAGCTTGCTCATACTTCAGCAGTCTCTCTCTCCTCTCCTGGGAGGTTTCCCTCCCTCTGTGAGAAGAAATAGAGGTTCCTATAGATGAGGTAGAATGGGCAGACTCCCTTGAGAGAGATCTATCCCTTCTAACCCTACTTTCAACTCTTCCTGGAGGGACAAAGAGGGGAGCATTGTGCTCTTCCTCATCATCCTCATCCAGTGGAGCTGGGTTGTCCAGATCCTGATCATTGTCATCAGACTTGTCAGCAGCAGAGGTTGGGCCAGGGGGAGCTCCACCCCTAGGTGCACCCTCAACTGCTGCCCCACCCACTCTGCCTACACCTTCAGGCCCACTAGACCCTGAGAGATCATCCAGCCTGAGTATCTCCAAGAGATGCTGGGTGGTTGGGCTTTTGCCTGTCTTCAGCTTCTTAATATTACATAAGGCCCTAAACTGAGCAAAGGTGAGATCCTCACACTTATAGGAGAGAAGGCCACTGGCTTCTGGCAGGGACCCACTGGTTCCTGGCTGATTAGACATTACTGGTGTGGTGTGGTGTATTGCACTACCTACACTAGTGTGGCCTACTAAACTCTCTTGAGTTGTAGAAAGGGTGTGCTAAGTCCTTAACACACAACTCTAAGTTCAGTAGAACTTACTGTATACTAAGCTTGATATTATATGTACCTAAGGTACCCTTAGTGGTTTTCAGTTGATCAATTCAATTGAGATTATCTGGTAAAACAATAGCAAGCTGGAATCCCACACGCTGCACACCAATGTGAGAAGTTGGCCTGGTATATGCTGTCCACTAATTAAAGTGGGCACCCTGTACCAGTCCAAACAACCCCTTTAGTGATAGGTTAAAGACAACCTTTATTGAAAGCTATCCTAGTGGTAGCTATGGAGAGCAGCCTTCAGGCTAAGTCTTGAAGGAATGTAAAAGCAGCTTGTTTTACCAGTCTATAATCTCTTGAATGACCAAATGAAAGGACAACCACACCAGGTATATATTCAAAATATATGTATTTAAGATAAAAACACACAAATCTAGTCCCTTTATGAGGCTAGAGTTCGAAGTACTTAAGTTACAAGTCAGTATTCAACAGTAAAAGCACAAATACACATTTGAGCCCTAGGGGCGTACCAAACCATATACCAATTGTTAGAATCCGGGTTCTCTGGTTGGCACAGGTAGATACTTGTGACGAGCAGGGAACCTTTCCTCTAGTCAGGATGAGGGGTTACACTTCTAAAACAACCCCTTGCTCACCCTCTAGGTAGCTTGGCGCAAGCAGACAAGGCTTATCTCAGAGCGTTATAGGTTAAGCATTTGTGAACACATACAGTAACCAAGTGACAACACTACAAATGGACACCACACAGGTAGTTATATTAAAAATAAGGAATCTTTATATGGGATTATCACAAGACCATTAAACGATTAAAAATACACAATACGGTTGCTTAGTTGGTAGAAGATTGCTTAGTTTCTCTTAAGTTCTTAAATGCGACACTTTAAGTCAATGTACCTTAGATGCGACACGCAGGGCAACGAAAGTGTTGCAGCGTTGCAGATGCGTTGAAGTTCTTGGTGCAAAAGAAATAAAGACGGGATCTTCCAGATGCGTTACGCTTCTCCGATGTTGCGTGAAGGCTCGACTCGATGCGTCAGCTACAGCGGCGTCACCCTTGACGAGATGCGACGACAGCGGCCTTGGCAGCGGCACTCTCCTCCGACGTTGCGAGACGCTTCCGCTCGATGCGATGCTGCAGCGGCGACACCCCTTCTGCGAGATGCGACGACAGCGGCTCCGACGGCGGCACGCTTCTCCGTGGATGCGAGGCGCTTTTCTGGATGCGGTGCAATGCGACAGCTGCGATGGCTGCGATGGCGACACGCTTCCTCCTCGATGCGAGACTCTTATCTCGATGCGGTGCAATGCGACATCTGCGATGGCTGCGATGGCGACACGCTTCTTCGGCGTTGCGAGACACTTCCGGAATGATGCGAGACGCTTCCGCTCGATGCGATGCTGCAGCGGCGACACTCTCTGCGAGATGCGACGACAGCGGCTCCGACAGCGGCACGCTTCTCTCCCTTGCGTCGCGCTTCCAGCTCCTTGCGACACGCAGTCCCTCAGAAGGCCCAACAACAGCAGCAGGCACTTCCAAAAGACTCTGGGGAGCTGGGGATGAAGTCCACTGGTCCTGGGACTTCGTTCAGGGGGCAAGCTCAGTTCAAGCCCTTGGAGATCTTTACGCACAAGTTGAAATAAAAGTCTTTGTAGTCTTTTCTCCTCTCCTTCAGCAGCAAGGCAACCACTGCAGGCCAATCCCCCAGGTCAGGGACAGTTACTCCTCCTACAGCTTTCCCAGTTCCTTCTCTTCTGGCAGAGGTTCTTCTTGTTTCAGCAGGATCTAATCTAATTTCTTGGGAGCAGGGTCCCAATACTTATACCCCTAATTCATTTGTTCCTCTGGGGTTGAGGGGCCTTTGCCCAGTCCAAACCAGTTCTTGAGCACTCTGTTGACATGACTCTGACTTTCTATTCAGGGTGCAGGGCAGAGACATCAGCCGCTCCGCAGGAGGTGGAGCCAGCATTGTGGTAGCAGAGCACAACCCTATTCAGAGCCCAGGTGTACTCCTCCCACCCATCTGACTGCCAATCTTCCTATTCACCACCAGGCTGCCTAGCCCTGCCCCTCTGGGTTTCCCCAGCCCTGTCACTCACACAACCAGACAGGCAGATACACATCACAGCAGAGGCGGGCTGAAATGGTCAAGCAAGCAAATACCAACTTTCTAAAAGTGGTATTTGCAAACACAGAATATTAAAATAAACTTTACTCAAAGATGTATTTTATTATTCTGAGTTCAGGCATACTAAACTCGAATTTCTACCATGTTCCCTGGGTCTGTTAGGATCATAGAATGTAACAATTCTAACAGCCCATTCTGGCCTATGGAGAACAGGTAGCCTTACAATAGTGAAAAACGAAAATGGCTGTAATTCACTATTAGGACATGCCACACACATCAGGGCTTGTCCTACCTTATGCTTACAATGCACCCTGCCCTAGGGCCTACCATAGGGGTGACTGATATGAAGTTAAGGGAAGGTTTAGGGACTGGCAAGTGGGTGCACTTGCCCAGTCAGCATGACAGTACCAGATTGCACGCAGGTTCTGCAATGGCAGACCCTAGATACATTTTACCAGGCCGCTTCTGTGGGTGGCACAACCAGTGCTGCAAGCCCACCAGCAGCATTTGTATTTACAAGCCCTGGCACTCCTGGTGCACTTTACTGGGGTCTGACAGTAAACCAAATAAGCCAATCATGGAATCCAACCAACATATACATTTTAAATAGGGAGCACTTGCACTGTGGCACTGGTTGGCAGTGGCACAGTGCTCTGAGCGGCCAACACCATAAAAACACATGAGGCACAGCGACAAAAAGTGGAAGGGAGACTCACGCCAAGGTGCCAGGTCTAACACCAATAAAGTGGTATAAGAACCACGACTGAGCTAGACACAAGGCCTAGAGCCTTTAGAAGTGTTTGGGCCCCAAGGAACCACCCAAGGTAGTGATGTAAGGGACCCACGGGGGACGCCTGCAGTGTTGGAACACAGGCGCGAATCGCCGTTGACTTCTATGGGGAAAGTCGCGGTTGGAAAATTACAAGTTACGGACACTTAGAGGACGACTACAAGCAAACCTTTTTGGACTTAGAGGTATCTAGGGCCAACACCCACGGGAGCACCGGAGTACTCGTGTTACCTCACCTAGGGAAGCCGGGTGCATAGGTGTCTTTTGGTTTCGGGTCGCGGCGTCGTTTTCAATGGAAGCTGACAAAGAAGTGCTGCTGCCGTGAAGAGGAGAAGTGTCCGAAGAGATCCAAGCCTCGATCGAAGATGGAAAGAACCTGAAAGCAGAGGGGACAGAGTCTGGGTCACTTACCAGTGACCAGGGGCACGATAGTCCAATGCCCACAGATGTCGGGTGCTTCAGGTGAGTTGACGGGTATCTTGACTCTTCAGCCACGAGGTCCAGGCGGCGTCGACGATGACCAGGAGATGGGTTCTAGCTGTCCCATAAAGTTTGTCGAGTGCAGCGGTGTCGGCGACCAGAATGGACCCAACGAGCCTTGGCAACGGCAAGTCAAATGGAAATAGAAGAAAGACGTCGGTGCAGACCAGCAAGGTCTGGGGGACTCACCCAGCAAGGGTAAGTCAGGGCATGTCTGGAGCAATCAGGGAATCCCAAGCAGAAAAGGAGTTGCCTTCGTGGGGACCCACTAGCCAACGGGCTAGCGATCGCGAAGGAGCCTCGAGCGGTCACACTGGAAACTGGCCCACGGGTCACTCGTGGAGTGAAGGTCAGAGATCTTTGGTGCAGTTTGTGCTCAAGACTGGGGCTACTCGGAGCCCAAATCACAACTTTGAGGAATACCAGGAAGATGATGTACTGGCAAATGTTCACGGTGTTCAGGGGTCACAGTTCCACGTCACCCATGATAGCCACGAGCATCAGCTTTGCTGTGGACTCAGGGTTGCCTCGGGGAAGTCTGTAAATCCACCTCTGGAGATGCAAATATTTCGGCGTCCGGCGGGAGCTTCAGAGTTGCAGACCGGACAGTTGCTTCTTTGGTGCCTGCCAAGCAGGGGAGTCACTCCTTGACCCAAGGGAGATTTCTTCCGTCTTCTAGTTGAAATAGAAAGTCGAAGGTCCAGGATATATGATGCAGAGTTTTGTCCAGGGTACTCTAAAGTCTCAAGGACTGGGTTCCCATACTTATACTAGGTTTGGAGGTTGGACATACTCTAGGGACCCACCTATGGGAGGGTTTGGAAAGAGGGGTGGTTACACCCATTTCCTTTGTCCAGTTTCATGCCAGAGCAGGGGCAGGTAGCCCCTGCAACCGGTTTGAACTGGACTATGCACAGGGACACCAAATGTGGCCCCAGTGCAGGACTTCAAAGCACCAGAGAGTGCTCCCGCCCAGCCCCAATACACATCTGCCTGTCTGGGGAGGTGGTTACACCTCCCTGTGACAGGAAACCTATTGTCCAGGCCTCCCCTGCTGGAGTTTCAGCCAGCAGCAGGAGGCCAGACCCGTGTCCGTGGCAGTGGCATCCATTTTGTGATGCCAGGGCTTTAGAAAGTCTTTTCCGGGCAAACCAGTGTGAACATTTCTCTCCCTCTAGAAGGGTGGAATGCTACCCCCACCGCCAGGACTGGCGGGGGGTAGTATTCCAAAGTGTTTGACACCAAACACGACATGTTTCCGTGCAGCCAGTCCAAAGTTAGCATTTACCGCAAGGTTATAATGCACTTAAGAGAATATAGTCAGGCTGCACCACAAACAGCATCAGAGGAGGTACTCCGAACTCTGCAGAGGGGCTCTGCTCATGCAGGGGCACCCTCTCACATAAAAACCAGGCACTCTGCCTTAAGGATTGTTAAGGCCTGCCATGGGAGTGACTTATAGGTTTTATATGTGTGTGCAATGGTAGTGATATAGGTAGCCTATACCACAGTAAGGGGTGCATGCACCACCTTACCCAGGCTGCAGTAGCAGACCTGTGGTGTCATTTTGGAGTGCTTCCCATGGGTGACATAATACATGCTGCAGCCCCTGGTAGGCCTCTGAGGTACCTATGCCCTGGGTACATAGTATACCATATACTAGGGACTTATAAGGCACTCCAGAATCCAATTAGAGATGTACCTAATGTACCTGGAAACCATTTTAGAGAGAAAGCAGCTAGGCTGGGGTCCTGATTAGCAGGGCCACAGCCAGACTAAGGTCGAAAATCAGTGAAACACCAGCAAAAAGTGGGGGTACCCATGTGAAGCAGATCCTACTCTCCTACATGTTAACAATATGCTGCGATTTTATCACACTGCTTCCAATGGTGTGACAAGAAAGAGTCCTCTTGAAATATTGAGGGTCAGATTTGGCATTGATCGGGATGTGTCCTATGTGGATACAAACATTGGTTTTGAGAGTGGATCATAAAAGAGTAATGGACAGGGACATTAGACCAAAGGTTTATGATTACCAGGCTAAATCTAAATAAGCTTTAGATGTTAAGCATGCTGTGAAGGAGAATTGTTTTTGTCTGAAAGTTGGTGATTGGGTCGGCATTGAGCATTCATCACTTGATCCCAAAAGGTTTCCCCAATTTGGGCCACTGGTGAAGGTGGAAACCATGAGTGTTGAGAGCTGTTTTGGTGAAGAGTAAGAGAGGTAAAATATAAGTAGATCAGTTAAAGAGAGTCATCCTGTGAAGAACAGTATCTATGTACCTAAAGTTGGTTAGTAACCTGGTGTTTTGAATGTATAGGTCTTACACAGAATTTTCAGTGTAAGCAGAACACCACACACTGAACTGCAATGAACTAAGGGGCTGATTTACAAGCCCCATGCGCCACATTTATGCCGCCGTTGCGTCACTTCTGTGACGCAGCAGCTGCGGCGTAAACCATGCACTACGTTGCGCCTTATATACAATGTGACGTATCTAGGGAGATGTGTCACGTTGTAAAGCCCTGCGCCACATGACACCTGCGTTAGGTCGGCGTTCCGTCACAGGAACGCCTCGTAAAAGTGATGCAGTGAAATCTACAAGATTTCACTGAGTCACTTTTCCGTCCATGCTACGTCAAAACCCTGCGTCTGCTTGAAGCAGGCGTTAGGAGTGACGCAGCATGTTAGGCATAGGGCGCCCCTGAGCATTGCTGGAGCCGCGTCGCGTTTGCGACACGACTCAAACAATGCGCCGCCCTTACGCCACAGGATGTGGCACACATCGCCCTATTCTTGCGCTACGGTGCGCCGCATTGTAAATGTGACGCATTTTTGGGAGCGCAGGGAAGGAATTGCGTGTCGCATGATTTCTGGCGCATCCCTGCTCATTTTCAGGGATGCGCCAGAACTCGTAAATCTGCCCCTATATGTTGTTTGGTTTGTGCATAGTACGCACTAGAGCTCTGTTGACGTTACTCTGAATTAACTTTGTAGTAGTTTTTAGGTCTTGGCAAGACAGTGCAGCTTTCTCTTCAAGACATGGTGTTATCTACTTTGTGGGCTTCAGTCCGCCCATAGGCTCTGCATTTCTTGGCTCCATGTTGCTTATCCAATTCTTTCTTCCCATTTGTCCATGGCATGCATTTGTCATGCCTCTTCCAGGGTTTAGCTCTCCCCAAGAGCATGGTCTAAGTACTGCATCAATACCCTGATCACCATTTTGGCATGTGTTTTACGAAAAACGTTGTTCTTTCTTGAACGGCAATTGAAAGGATATGTCCTGTTTTCACTCGCTGTGCTCCGTTTTACGTCAACAGGCCTGTAACTCCTGCTCGTATCTTGTCACATTTGCTATGCGTTCCTACACGGAGATCAAATGTCAGATGCTGGTTTTAGAGGGCGCCTGTTGGGTGCTCCCACCCCTCCCTCATCGCTGCTTGTTTTCCTTGTATTCTCAGCTGGCCTCCTTGTGCACACACCGCCCCCTCCCCCCCTCCTTCGTGTTGCTCCGGACTTCTCTTTCCCGTGTACTTATACCCACCGTACCCCTTCGTTCTTAGTTCCTCTTTCCCCTGTCTGTTGCTTCCCCACAACCACCGTCCCTGTTGTTGCTTTTTTCTTTGCTCATTTTATTTTGCTTGTTCTTTTTTTTTATTTACGTGACTGGCTGTCCTCGTTGGTTCTTCTTTTATTATGAATACAGTGTTCGATCAATGCTGGGCAACCTGTAACTGCTACCACAGCTACCGCTGATTCCGACCGCTGTGTACCGCCTCTCCTCGCCGGACCCGCTTCGCGGGTCCTGCTTCGCGGAAACACAGCGGCTGCAACACTTCAAAGGGCTTCTTCCGACCGGCAGGGCTGCGAGGGTAGAGCGGGACTCCACGGACCAGGAGTCCCCGCGCGCCCGTTACCAGCTGGGCTCCTCTCCCTGCCGGCCCCGCCCCCAAACGCCGGTAAAGTCAAAAGGCAGCTGAGCCTTACCTCAGGTGGATTCCTTCGATCAATGCTGGGCAACCTGTAACTGCTACCACAGCTACCGCTGATTCCGACCGCTGTGTACCGCCTCTCCTCGCCGGACCCGCTTCGCGGGTCCTGCTTCGCGGAAACACAGCGGCTGCAACACTTCAAAGGGCTTCTTCCGACCGGCAGGGCTGCGAGGGTAGAGCGGGACTCCACGGACCAGGAGTCCCCGCGCGCCCGTTACCAGCTGGGCTCCTCTCCCTGCCGGCCCCGCCCCCAAACGCCGGTAAAGTCAAAAGGCAGCTGAGCCTTACCTCAGGTGGATTCCTTCGATCAATGCTGGGCAACCTGTAACTGCTACCACAGCTACCGCTGATTCCGACCGCTGTGTACCGCCTCTCCTCGCCGGACCCGCTTCGCGGGTCCTGCTTCGCGGAAACACAGCGGCTGCAACACTTCAAAGGGCTTCTTCCGACCGGCAGGGCTGCGAGGGTAGAGCGGGACTCCACGGACCAGGAGTCCCCGCGCGCCCGTTACCAGCTGGGCTCCTCTCCCTGGCGGCCCCGCCCCCTTGGGGTCCTTAGATCTCCCATAAAGTAAAGGTAACATTCCCGCTGCGCGGGAGCGCGCGGGAGGGCGCCGGGAGAAGCCCGGGACAAGGGCGGGACCGTCTGTGGCCGTCCGGGGTCGGACGAGGTTGGGTTGGGCTTAGAGCCTTGGTTCTCTGTACATTTTATCATCTTGTTACACCGTATACTACATGTTGCGTTATATTGTGGCACCAATATTAATTTCCAATTATGGCCCTAAGATCGGGCAAACAGCGCCTAGTGCATATTCAAACCTCTAAGGGTGTTGTCTCAGGCCCCCTCGATGCTTTTATCACCCGAGCCACAGGGATACTAGAAAAAGAAATTGAACTAGTTGAGCACAGATTGTCCCTGGACTTAGTTACTGGGAAACGCTCATCTATTGGTGCCCTGGCCCGTGTTAAAAGCCCTTTAACTAATGCTGTATTTAATTGTATCTCTACTTCAGAGACCGAAGTGATAGTTCATGTAGATGGGGACGGAGATCCAACATCACGTCCAATGATAACATGGAACTGAAATCTGATAATAACCTGACCTGTTTAGAAGCGGACAGTCAAAATACGGAGGACGATGAGAGTAGCTTGTCCAGAACCCCACAATTATACGCTCCCACCTTATCCAGTATGCCCGTTTTTCCTCCAGTAATTACCAATCACGTTACTAATCAGGTTCCACGGAAAAGAAAGCATGCTTCAAGCTCAAAGGGAGAAAATGTACAAAAACAACCTAAAATAGATCATGTTAATAGTCCCTCTCATTCCCAGACCATACAAGAACCCCCAATAGTGTACTGTCCTTCATTGGTCCACTCAGGGTCTTCTAATCCTTGCCCAACATGTTTTAGTAGTGACGATGTCCTGTTGGCAAAAATGGAAGCAATGATTAAAACCTTATTGCTTCCGGTCTTAGAAAGTACCAGGATAATGTCCGCTAAAATAGATGTCCTGGAAGCAGCGGTCAACATTAATATGGACCTCTTGCAAAACTTAACGACTACTAGTTTCAAGACAAGGGGCCCTAACCCCATAGGGGGTGCTAACCAAAAAGGGGGGTCAACCACAACTATCCCCGTAGGGACATCTTCTACCATTATTAATAAAAAACCACTAATAGGAGCAAAAACTACAGCTGCCACATTGACTACTGCAAGTAGAGCCCCTACTAAAGAAACACCAAAGGCTAAACGCCCAGTGGCAACTAACAACACGCAGGGGAAAAAACCTCCAGCAAATGGTGCAGTAAACCAACCTAATAACACTCCAGCACAGACATCTATAATGGGTAGGGAGAGGAAAACCACTCTCCAAGATAGGAATCCGAGGACAGATAACAGAAATTCACGACACCCACCCAGAGTAAACTTACCTCCTGAAGCGTCACAATATACTATCGTTCTAACTGGAGTGGCCCCCCTAAGAGAGGGTATTAAAGAATCACAAGGGGATCTGCGGAATAAGGTCATCTTCTGGCTAAACAAACATCGCCCTCTCCCCCCGTCATCTCCCACCGAAATCCTCTATGTAAGGAGAGTAGAATGGGTAGGTAAGGGCGAAAAAGATCTGGAGGGTGACTGTATTTTAATTTCATTTAGAGACCCCTGGGTGGTGGAAAGAATCCAAAGGAAAGCTAGATTTGCCCATTTGGGTGATGTACAGACCTTACACCTTGGTTACTTTTACCCCCACACGTACCCAATTAATCAAATGGGCCTCAATCATTGGAAACTCAAAGGGGGAATGCCCCGGGAGCCCACAATCCATCACCCCCAATACTACCCTCCTCTCTTCAATCATTTCGAGGCACTGTCAGATCTAGAATGGGTTGACTGACTATGTGCACCGACCCAGTCACCGAACACAGCTATAGGGAAGGGGGAGGGAGCGCACATCCCATTTAACCCTACCTCGGAATTAGTAAAGGAGCAACAGTCCCTTTTCCATAACAACAATAGTATGTTGAGGGGGCAAAGTGAGGAAGAGGCTTCCACTTCCAATATAGATGTGACCAGTCTAACAAATGACATCTTACCGAGCTCCCATTCCCCTCCCATTGTTAGCAATAACCACGTAGAGGTAAATTCTTTAATTTCACATATGGTATCTTGGAATGTTGCCGGAGTCAAGACCCGCATGATTTCTGAGGATTGGTTGGTCTTTATAGGTAAACATGAGGTTGTCCTCCTGCAAGAAACATGGGCCACATCTCCGTCTTACATGGTTGGATTCACAAATTTTTTCAAACCAGCTATAAAAGGTACTAAAGGGCGGGCGTCAGGGGGACTGACCATTTGGGTAAAACAGGCCTGGTGTTTTTCAGTTTCTGAACTGTATGTGGATAATCCCGACATATTGGCTATAAGGCTGAGGGAAGTAGGGGGGCAGGAAATGCTTATTATTAACATATACTCTAGAGGCCTCCCTGGCGGCCGCTGCCCCAAGCTGATAGGCGCCCTAGATACATTACTAATGGGTTGGAATAAAGGCTCATTTATTATAATAGAGGGTGATATTAATTGCACAATTGAACCACTGTACTTGCCGGAAGACAATTGGGGGTTTGAAGAAGATGCGACCTGGAAAATCCCCGAACTTTCCAACAAATTACCAGTTAAAGCAACGGAGGCTGCCCTGAATTGGACTGCTTTTTGCCTCACTTGGGGATTAAGGGCCGCAAACGGACGCACCAAATCGGACATTGGAGCCAATCCCACTTTTGACAATGGTGCGAGGAAAAGTCGTATTGACTACATCCTCATAAAAATGGAATATTGGAGCCTAATTGTCGATATGGAAATTGTAATGCGTCCGGAAAGTGACCATAACCCATTGTCCCTGAAAGTCAAAATGTATGGCATGAAAAGACTAGCGGAACCAGATCCAAGGGGGCAAGGGGTTGTAACCGTATCAAATGACCGGAGGAGATTGAAATGGTCAATCATATCAAATGATGCAATGATACAGGCCAACATTGAAAATGTGGTGACTAATGCTTTAAACAAAGTGAGGTCTGCTGTTGTTGAGAGGGGTCAGGGTGATTTAAATAAGATCATGGGCATTCATGACAAATGCTTCTCTAAAACTATTCTCTCAAAACCATGTAAGTCTAACAACGGGCACCAGAATGCTCCAAGAGCAAAATGGTATAATAGAGAGTGTAGAGAGGCGCATAGTCACCTAATAGAGAAAGTTAAAACCAGAGACCTAAGTGCAGTAAAAGAGGCCAGACAAAGGTATAAAAGAGTTCAATGGGAGGCAAAGAGGGAATGGGAAGATGATTTTTGGGCAGACCTTTTGGACGCTAGCAAATCCAACAACCAGACCAAATTCTGGGATATTGTTAAATGCGGAAAAGACGGTGAATTCCGTACCCCGTCTAACAACGTATCTCCGGAAGTCTGGATAAATCATTACTCCTCCCAATTTTGCACAGTAGTTGTTGACCCTACGTCTGCATCTAATCTGCTACCGGCAATACCCCCTGGCAACGTGACTATGTCCTTTACAGAAGCGGAAACGGAGCTTGCATTAGGCCTAATCAAGAGAGGGAAAGCCCCTGGGTTAGATCAAATTCCAGCAGACCTATTTAAGCTAAACTTAGGCCTTTGGGTACCCTATTTAACTAGCATATTTAACACTATAGCGAGAGGTGCCCATATACCCAAGACTTGGAAGGGGGCAGAGATCCTCCCTATACACAAAAAGGGTGATAGATCGAACCCAGGGAACTATCGCCCTATCAGCCTAATTGACTGCTTTCAGAAAGTTTTTGCCCGTATGATCCTGGCGAGGGTCCAAGGGTGGATTGAACTAGAAGGAATACTGTCCCCGCTACAGGCGGGCTTTAGATCTGGTATAAGTACCATTGACCAGGTTCTGAGGTTCTGCATGATCTTTTGGAAGGTCGTTATACTGGGGGGTGGCACCATCTTCGCTGCTTTCATAGACTTGAAATCAGCTTTTGATTTGGTGCCGAGGGGAAAATTATGGCAGGTACTAAGGGACCTAGGAATGCCGGGAGAATTGGTGGAGATGATTATTAGACTACACGAAGATAACTTTGCCAGGGTAAGATGGGGGTTACAAGGGCAATATACTGACTCATTTCCGGTTTCACGGGGAGTCCGTCAGGGGTGCGTTCTCGCCCCCACCCTCTTCTTACTCTTTATAGATCAGGTAGTGAAATTCTTCGGGTCTACTAATACTGACGCACCGTCCTTGGCGGGGACTAAATTCCCAATGTTGATCTTTGCGGACGACACCCTCCTCCTTTCAAAGACTAGGGGAGGCTTACAGTTGGCTTTAAATCACTTTGAGGAATATTGTAAACAGAATGACCTTCAGATAAATGTGGGGAAAACCAAGTTTATGGTTTTCTCCAGGAAAAAACCTATACGTAGTCGTGTACAACTTAACAGGGTTAACCTGGAACAAGTTGATACGATGACGTACCTGGGGGTCACCCTGGATTGCCGACTGTCTTGGAAACCACAAATAGAGACCCAACAGCTAAAACTTGCCCAACTGACTGGTTGTCTTTTGCGTGAGCAAAAGAAATCAATCACTAAAAGGGTTGTCCCCGCCCTACAAATCTATGATGTTAAAATTAATGCTGCGACACTTTATGGGGCAGAGTTATGGGGTTTTATGGACCTCTCGAGTTTGTATAGGATACAGTGTAGGTTTCTTCGTAATCTGGTAGGGCTGCCTCAATCAACCCCACAGATCCCACTTTGCCACGACATGGGTTGCCTTCCAATATCGGACATGGCAAGATACAGAGTAGTGTCCACTTGGAGGCGCATATGGACTTCGGAGGATTTGGCTCTCTTTGCTAAGGAGCTAACCGAGGTAAAGGCTATGTGGGGATCGGAGCGAATCCCATGGCTTCGCTCGGTGAAAAGGAGCCTGCATGACATGGGCTTGAGCCATCTGTGGGTCTCGCCAGGTACGAACAACTTTCCCTCGAAAAAGGAATTTAAGGGTTTATTCTGGGCCTCAACTCGCCTTCCCTTGGCACATGCCTCCAGTTCTGAAAACTTGACGGGGCGTTTTTTAAGTTTTAAATTGGATCCAGCCCGGGAGGCATACTGGGACCTTATCTCCAGGTCAATGGATAAAAAACTATACCACCAATTCCGAGTGGGCTCACTACCCCTAAATTCCTTTACCTCATCTTGGGGCAATAGCTCCACCAACCCTTGCAGTCGTTGCCCCGGATGTAAGGAAACTGAGGGTCACTTTTTGTTCGCCTGTCCTCAATACAGAGAACCCCGCTTAAAATGGTTAAAACCCATTTTTAAACGCATGACATGTAAAAAATCCTCGGACGCTATTTGGGCTCTAAAAACAAATACCTCTGATTTTATCGTGATATGCTTGGCTAAGTACTTAGGCTGGGCATGGGCAATCAGAGCTAGAAGGAACTTAACTGCCTCTTGATCATAAAGTGCAATGTGCATAGTGTTTACCTGTATATGTCTAATCAACTTTTATGATCAGCTACATCCAATGTCTTGTTTCGTTTCAAAAACGGTTTAATAACTTTTTAATTGTGGTTTTTAGACTGATTGTATATTTGATAAACATATTGACTTTATCTTTCTAGTATGATTTTGTATAATGTGGAGACTTTGAAACTGTTTTTAAATACTTGTCTAAATTGTCTTTTATGATTTTATTATCGAAATAAAGACTCTGAAATCTGACCAAGAACTTTGCAAACCAACCGGAATCCACGTTTTCGCGCAAGCGTCGAAAAGAGCACACTAATCGTGATGTGTTTTTGCATTTTTCTAAGAGAAAAGTGCTGTACATTGTATGATCTGCAAGCGTGGAACCGACTGCACCCATGTGTCACGAAGGGAGGACAAATGTTTTTAAACAATGTACCATCTCGGCACGTCTGTATTTTTTGGCAAGGCTTCATTACCCCATGAATTACTGGGTCCTCGAGCACTGTTCTCTTTCTTTCTAGGCAAGCTGTTCATCCACCCCAGACAATAAAGCTAATTACAGAACAGTGTGGCTGGTTCTCTGCAGACCGATTTCCAACTGAGCAACTTGGCTACATCTGCTGACATAGGGACTTTGAGCTCGTTACACTGGTCGGATGGGCAACTGCCAAAGATCACACCGTCCCTCCTAATCATATCATCTCTTGACTTGCATTTCATTTTGTTGTAAAAGTACCGTTTAAAAAGCAAGTCTAAATCTGTAACATGAATTTGGTTGACAAAACGTGAAGCTACTCTTTCCTTTCTGCGCTGAGATGCCTTTAGACCAACTCGGTAGATCCATCCATCACTTTCTGTGTCCATTTTTTTTATTTTATTTTAAATTATTTGCTGCTTTATATCGCACGAACTATATATACACATTATTTTTTTTTGGTCGGCCCGGCGAAATTAAGTGATTTGCCCAGAATCACAGGATGCTGAGCTGACGCTGGAACCTGGTTCTCTACCTCCAAAGTCGTCAGCTCTGGCCATAAGGCCACATCCTCTCCCCAAGGGTTTCTTTACCCCCGGAACCCTGGATAATTTCATATAAAATCGTGTAATAATAATAATCTTTATTTAGATATAACACATATCTTTAAAAGAGTTTACAAGATTCACAGTTAAAAAGAAACCAACTGTTTTAAAATACAATACACTGTTATATGTTACAATAGCTATAAAAATACAACATAAATATTAAAACAAGGCAGTGTTCTGTGGAATAGGATTAGATGTATTGATCTATCACTTTACAGAGCATGATAAACGTTTCATTTCTTCTTCTCTAAAATTTTTGTTAACAAATCCTGTTTTGCGTAAAGTTACGATATACTTGTTGAATAAAATCGTGTGTTTCTTTACTTGAATGAAAATGGTTCACCTTTTGTCCACCTGCTCAGAACTGAAGAATATGTTGTAGTGCTCTTTCTGAGGTGGTTTGACTACATCCATACAGTAGCTCTGACCTCCTTGAGACCCTCGACAGGAATGCAAAACACTGGTCGCCACAATAAGCACGTCTTATGATCTGCCTCCTGCTTCTCACTAATTTACCTTTCTACTTTTATTACTCTCTAGGGACGCATTTGTCAATTTGCCTGGATAAAGTAATCGCATTGCTGTGTCACTGAAGCAACATTCTTTGACTAAACCAATTATAAGAATTAGGCTGCACTGTAAATTCACATTCAAATAAGTATATGTAAGATTCTGTATTCATCTTGTGTTCCCTGACTTTGGTGGCAGTTACTGAGAAGTTGATTCACCACTGATGTTTTATATAGGTATAGTTATTAAACCTTTAAAGCAATTCTATAATGAGTTAAAACATGTGCACGACCGTTTTTTACGGTCGGGAAATCGGCCCGCTTGTGACTGCAAAAAAGGGTCCTGGCATGTACAAACGCTATTTTACGAGTCGGTCACTTGCAAAATAGCTTTGCGACTCTCGCTATTAGGAAGGGGCGTCCCTTCCTAATAGCGAGTCACAATGCAATGTAACAATGTTTTGCGACTGCATTTGCGGCCGTAAAACACTCGCAGTTTACCACCTACTTCAAGTAGGTGGTAAACCACTCGCCAACGGGAAGGTGTCCCCAGGGGACCACTTCCCCTTTGTGAGTGTGTGCGAAAATCTTTTTTAAGAGCAGGCAGTGGTCCTAAGGACCACTACCTGCTGTTAAAAAATGAAACAGAAACAGTTCATTTTTCTTTTTTTAAATGCATTCCGTTTTCCTTTAAGGAAAACAGGTTGCATTTAAAAAAAAAAAGAAACTGCTTTATTAAACAAGCATTTGCATAGGCAATAGGTCTCGCCTTTGGGACCTTATAAGTGTTTAGCCATGCAGCACATTATCCTCCAAAGGCATGCACACACACTGAGCATCTTGGCATAATTTTAAAAGTTTTCTTCTTTCTTTAAAGTCTACATGAAACGAGAAATGTTAAAACTAATATACATGCACGAGGTGCACTGGAATGAAGATTAGGTGGTACTCAACCCACTTCCACTCTGTATCCTGTGCTTATGGCTTCCAAGTAATGTGCTTATGGCTTCTAAGTGATGTACTTATGGCCTCCAAGTAATGTACCTGCATAAGGTGAATTGTCACTGAATGAAGATAGTGATACTCCTCCCCTTGCACATTTGCTAACACTGCCTCCCTAAAGTTGATTTGCCTGCGTACACTGAAAGATGACACAACATGCCAGGGTCTCAGAAAAGCTTGCTAAGCTGAGGCATAGTCAATTTAATAGGCAGGTTTCACGCACTGAAACGGCCCGGTCTGGTGCTTCACATGAAGCGTGACTCCGGCGGCGTTTTTGTTATCACTTTATATTTAACATATAAGAAAGACCTGGCTTGATGATTGAGGGTGCATGAACAGGTCGCATTAACAATAATTATAAAATAAAAAAAAAGTGATCAGGTTGCTGTAAAATGAACACAGCAGGAAATATGATGTTTCACAAGATAAAAAATGTAGGCAACTGACACTTTTCAGTAAAGAGGAATGAAAGCGGGTTCAGAGTTGCACTGCATGTATGTTAATGAAAACGTGCATAACTACTATATTGACAACAAGCATTTACAATGCAATAGGTCTCGCAATGACATTGTTTTGAGCTATTGGCATTGTAAATGTTTTTTTTTTTTTATTCCCTTCGTGAAGCATTAATCAAATAGTGGCATGCAAAATGGCACTAGCTCACTTTGTTGAAATTGCAAAATCTATTGCATTGCATTTGTACTTCAATTATCTGTAATTGAATCACTTAGGTCCAGAACACATTTAAGTACTGACACTAGTCCGACATAAACAAGAGCTGAGGGGCAGTTCAAGACAAAGGAACCCACTGTTAGGCAGCATGAAGCAGCCCCCCCACTGCCCCCCCGAAAAACAAATACAGAGACAGCACTGGTGCACGTGGCATAGACGCCCCTGCTGGAGCGGGTAATTCAAAAAAAATTGTATACCCTCCCCATTTTGCATGTTTATACTAATTAGATTGATTAATTAATTATAATCGAACTAATGGATTGATGTGGAAGTTACTAATCAACCTGATTAATGATTGAAATACATGTGGGATTGCTTTGCATGACGTTATTAATTCGTAAACTAAATTATGTACGCATACTAATGATAGACAATTAGAATATTGCATGATATATGTTGCTTTTGTGATGTATTTGTGATTTGTGCTTTATTTTGTAAGTATAAACCGCTTGAGTGTTGCTTATTGCTAGATAAATACACACACATATGGGTATTAGTGAGGGAATAACATTTATTTAGTCATTTCTATGTATTAATTACGTTTTGTGTTTTTTTTGCTTAAGTTGACCATTTGGTACAAAGGGGGGTGGTGATGGACGGAGCATCAGAACCAATCAAACACTCACAGCCAGTCAACAGATCTGGGTTTAATCCATCACCGTTCTTTAGCCCACTCTGCCACCCCAGTTCAGACATGGCCATATGCAAATCAGTCTGACCCTGTGCCTCATGGGAACAGTCCAGCCCGAACTGCCAAGCCATGCCTTCCCTGGACCGGAAACAAGCTTCCTAGGACCGGTTTCTGGCATTTCAGCCGTCTTCAGCCAGGCTTGCTTGAATCCAGTGGCAAAGTGAGCAAGGGACTCACGTCTGAGCATACCCTGCCAACTTATGGCAAACAAAGCGGTACAAAGGGGGGTGGTGATGGACGGAGCATCAGAACCAATCAAACACTCACACCCAGTCAACAGATCTGGGTTTCATCCATCACCGTTCTTTAGCCCACTCTGCCACCCCAGTTCAGACATGGCCATATGCAAATCAGTCTGACCCTGTGCGTCATGGGAACAGTCCAGCCCGAACTGCTAAGCCATGCCTTCCCTGGACCGGAAACAAGCTTCCTAGGACCGGTTTCTGGCATTTCAGCCGTCTTCAGCCAGGGTTGCTTGAATCCAGTGGCAAAGTGAGCAAGGGACTCACGTCTGAGCATACCCTGCCAACTTATGGCAAACAAAGCGGTACAAAAAACGATGGATTTAGGCCCAGATCTCTGTACTGGGGTGAATGTATGACATTGTTCTGCATTCTGTCCATCAATTGTTGTTTTTGCATTTGTCACCTCGAGTGGGACGGGTATGCTCAGACGTGAGTCCCGTGCTCTCCATGCCACTGGAATCAAGCTATCCTGGCTGAAGAGGGGTGAAACCCCGAAACCGGTCCTAGGATGCTTGTTTCCAGTCCAGGGAGGACCTGGCTTGGCAGTTCGGGCTGGACTGTTCCCAAGACTGATGTGCATATGGCTGGGTTCAAACTGGAATGGCATGGTGAGCAAAAAAACGATGGATTTAGGCCCAGATCTCTGTACTGGGGTGAATGTATGACATTGTTCTGCATTCTGTCCATCAATTGTTGTTTTTGCATAAGTTGACCATTTGGGCCTGCCACAAAATGACTGCCTCTGGTACCTAACCGGACCGTCAATGCTGTATGAGGCTTGGGTGAAGTGCGCCTGCGCTGACGCCAGCTACAGTGGCCTTGTCATGACCCTAACCAGACTGTACCCATCAAGGTCATCCTGGGAAGCAAGCCTGCTTTTCAGAAAGAACAATAAGACGCCTTTAAAAACCGGAACAAGCAGGACTGATGACCTAAGAGACATTATTTGGTGTGAACCCTGTCAGATGATTTTCGATTGACCAATCAGATGAACTGAAGACCCATTTTTGTTACAATTTGTCAATGATTTTTACTATAAATTATGGTAGAATAGAGAGGTTGGGGCGGGTTCGTTTCTGGCTTTTCTCGATTTCCTGGCGTTATGCTGACGGAGAGGACGGTGACACTGCAGGACAGCTGTTTCCCTGAATCTTTGACGGACTGAATTAATGCCCAAACTCCTGATGAACTGAAATTACTAAATTTGATGGGCATAGATTTGCGAGACTACCAGAATTGACATAGAGGACGACAATTAGCCAGAATAGGTAAAAATGATTGGCGACTTGATTAAATGAATGATTTCATTTGCATTAATTAGATAAAGATTGAATTGAATAACTACAGAATGAGTTGGGTTGTTATTCATTGAAAATGTATTAATGAAAAGGTAAATTAGAGAATTGGAAGTTAACCTAAACCTGCAACTAACTGATCCATCCCGATTTATGAGAGGAATACTAAAAGGTGAAGTTCAGGGCCTAATGAGTATCAGAAGGTTGCGTAGATTTGTTGCTCATTAGGGTGAAAAGGTAATGCCTTTCATGCCAGCGTTTGGAAGATAATCGCCTCCCAAGAAACACAGATTGATGGTGAGTGAATGTTGGTGTTATTGGCCCCACCAGCGAATGTATGGAAAGTGTATGATTGTGAGATCTTTTGTCTGTGACGGAGGGAGGGAATAATGCACTCCACGCTAGAGCAGTTTTTCTGGTAGCAAGATGATGGTTGTTATTGTTTTGGTTTGGTGATTATTGCTTGTACATTGCTTATTGATTATTGATTGGTATTGATTTATGTACTAACACTCTATGTTGAGTTGCGTTGAGTTCTATGTCGTTAGCACAGCTTCTGGGATGTAGGAAGTCGGAAGTTTGTAACGATTCCGTAGTAGAGCAGAGGTAAGCGCTGCTCTCGGGAAAGACGGAATTGTTGTTGCCCTGTAGGTAAACATGGGAAACGTGTGACAATTGAAGTTGCACGACGCATTGTCTGGGTTCGATTTGGTAGCATCGTCGTGTGTTGCCATTAGAGACATTTATAGTGTGAGAGAAGTGTGTATGATAGCGAAGGTTACCTGTGAAATTCTGGTCTTAGGTACCAGGGATCCAACTGGCATTCCGATAACACTTATCACTGGAAAGGTAATAGGTACTCTCTAAGCTTGTTAGAAGGACAAAGGAGAGGGAAGCGCTGCTTTGTTAACGTATGTCATAATTCTGTAGTGGGATAGATTGTTCGCTGTTCTCAGGAAAGACAGGATTCTGTGTGAATGTACTACATTTTTCTTGTGTGAACGTGCGTGTAAAGGCATTCGGGTTAATTGCGAAACTCTGGGTTTATTTCTCATGAGCATTGGGTCTCCAACTATGTGTCTTAAATACTAGAGAAACAATTAGCTAATGCTTGTTAGAAGGGTGAAGTAGAGGGATGTGCTACTTTATCAACGGAAGTAATGATTCCGTAGTAGGGCAGAGGTAAGCGCTGCTCTCGGGAAAGACGGAATTCTCACGAGAAAGGTCTTTTGCTATTCTTTGGTTAGCGAAGCGGACAATGGAGACGTTTCTATGTTGTTACTAACAGAGTTGGAGAAATTGAAACAAAAATGTACTGAGCAGATTTGTAAAGGAGGGGTAGACAGAAGCAGGAGTAGGAGCAGGAGCTGCCGCAGCGGCTGCTGACGTCAGAACGACCGCGCTGGGATTGGACAGTCGGTCAGAACTGTGAAATGCTCCGGATTGGTGCGTTAGTGTACGCCGCGCTAGGAGTGGAGAAATACAGGGTGACGTAGACACTCCTTATTGGTGCGTTAGTGTGAATCGCGCTGGGATTTGAGGATTGTGACAGTGACGTAGACGCTCTGAATTGGTACATTAGTGTGAGTCGCGCTGTGATTGGATAGAATAGCGGTACTGTTGTAAAGAGAGATTAGCGACACACGAAAGACAAGAAAATGTATTACGATCCACCAGAAAAATAGAAAAAGTCATGGTTCGGAAGAATCAAGAAATGGTTTAAGAAGGACAAACCGGTCAAAACTAGGGAAGGACAGTTACTTCCTCCACCGAAAACCCCCGCATCCTTTATGATTGCGAAATATGGGTATCATACTTGTATTTGGTTAGACAATTGGGTGAGATACACGAAAGAAGATGGAGTATTAGCTTTTCCACAACATGGTTCATTTAATTTGGCTGTTTTGAGAAATTTGAGAGAGAAAATGATGAATTTAGAACCACGACCTAGACCAACACAGTTTAAGGCTTTGACGGAATGGGAAGACGAAATGCATGAACCAGAGAGACAAAGAAATGGTAGAGGATATAGATACCTGTTTGGAAGACCATACGGACATGAAACGCATAATGATCGAATGAGAAGATGGCGGGATGCGAGTATGACTGAGGGTGTGTTCCCTGTAAGAACTGTAGAAGAGAATGAAGGACGAAAGTGTGTAGAAAAAAGACATAATGTGGAGTCGAGAGGGTATGGAGTGAATAAGTCCGAGGATGATGTTCTTGATGATATGTTCTATTAGAATCCACCACCGTATCGACCAGAACCAGAAATACTAACTCCAAGTGCCCCAAAAAATCGGAACCAGAATCCCTAAGTTTGGGTAAAAACAATGCTACTAGAGAAGTAGAAAAGAGGTCGGAAGAAAAAACAGATGGAGAAAATTCTGTAGAATTAGCAAAAACGACCCTAGAATTAACTGAGAAAATAAGAGAATTGACTAAGAATCTAGAAGCGGTAACTGTTCCAGTAACGATAGGTCCAGTAATGCCTATTTTTGACAAACAGAAGGACAGTGAGCATTGTTTGACAGTCCCTTACAGAAGTAATAAACCGGTAGAACAACCAAGAGTGAATCAGAATGAGAATCCATGGAGACAGACTATGAGTGTAATTGAACCAAATTTTTCAAATAACCCGTTTGTAGGTCAGAATTGTGCAGAGAGATGTATGACAATGATAGAGACAGTGTCAGAAACACAAAAAGATTTTGGACAAGGAAATGTAGAAAAACCAGTTGGACCATCGACAGAGGAGTTAAGTGAATGGTTAAGAAGCTTGCAGAGGAAAGACAAAGAATCCCAATCAATTGATGTGGCCAAGTTACAAATGGTATTGGAAGAATTAATAGTAGGGACTATCCCAACAGAAAAATTGAAAACCTATCAGGATGAAGAATTATTATTTTTGTGCAAAAGTGTGACCTGGAGAGCGGAGAACTTACATGAAAGGTTAGAAGAAGTGGCAAATGAGATGGGTATTGATATTGAAAAGGTAAAAGCCTTACAGAAACCATATCGAGTCGATTTCACCGAAAAGGATATTGAAAACATGAACACCACAGGACGAATAGGTCAAATTAAGGACATAATAATTTTATTGAGAAAATGGGGAGATGTGGATAAATGGAGAAGCAGATGGTATAGAAAACGTGATGATGCCTCAGAAAAGACATTTACAGCATTTCCTGTAAGAGAAAAGGAAAAGGTAGTGACAGTATGCCCTATGAGAGAGATTCCAGGAGGAGGATATGTACATGTCTCATGGACGAGACAGGATATTTTGTCTTTTACAAATGATTTCCCTCGACTGCGTGAAAAGCCCGTCGAGTGGTACAGGCAGGTAGACAGATTTGTGAAATTGTCTAAAGTACTATGGATTGATTTGAATAGTCTATTTGACATAATTGTACCAGCAGATTTATGGACAGAGTGCAAGCTTATGATTAATTGGCCAACCCAGGAATATCCTAGGGATCCTAAAACAGGAGCTCCAGATCCTGAGGTAATGAAGAAATATGAGCAGGTTATTGTATTTTTGAAAAACAAAGTACCCCCTAAAGAGACAGATTGGGTAAAAATTGATTGAACACATCAAGAAAGTAAAGAGTCAGTACATGCATATTATGAGAGGCTAATACTAGCTTTTAAGCAGTTTAGCGGAGATGAGAATCTGAGTGAAAAGGATTTGAGTCATTTTGTATACAGATTTGTATATGGTTTACGTCCAGAAATTGGTGAAATGATTAAACAGCATACGGTAGATTGGCAAAACAAGAAAATAGATGAAGTATTGAGACATGCTAAATAGTTCAGTGATGAAATTGAAGCAAAACAGCGGAAACTAAAAGAGAAGGCAATGTGGGCACAGGTAAAGGTAGCAGAGAGACAAGAAGCACAATTAGTGGAACAAGCAGGGTCAAAACCAAAGTTTAATCCTGGGAAATATAAAGGGAATATTGAGGAAGCTAAAAAATAAATTTCCGTGTCATAATTGCGGCAGGATAGGGCATTGGAAATCTGAGTGTAAATTTCCCCCAAGTACTAATAATGAAAATTCATCATTGAACCCACAGGTGCAGCATGAGGTGAGTGGACAACTGCAGCAACAGCAGCAAGTTGTTACTCCGCAGAATCAGGTGCCAAAACCGCCTTTTCCACAGAGCAGAAACTCACAGAAGTATAGTAGTGAATCGGGATTCTACAATGAAGATCAGGTAAAGAAGCTGCCACGCGCTAGCGCTGTCTCGCAGTATTGGCTGCAACGCGATGAGAGTGACTCAGAAGAAAGCTATTGACGGTGCCGAAGGGAGGAAGGAGAGTGCGTACTTGGCGCAACTCTAGAAGTAGACCAGACAGGACCTTTCGTAGATGGGAAGGTTAATGATGAAAATATTACTTTCCTAGTGGATACTGGTGCTACTCGATCAACTGTTAGATCAGCTGATATTAAGAATCTTCCTCTCTCGGATGAAACGATCCAAGTAGTTGGTGTGTCCAACAGACAGATTAAAACATATCTTACAGAACCAGTGAAAGATAGCAATGGGAAATTTTCAGAAATGCGCCGCTTTGTGGTATGCGACACCAGTCCTGTGAATTTATTAGGTAGGGACCTGTTGTGCAAAATGAATTGCACTATATTCTGTACTCCGGATGGAATAGCTTTTAAAACACCGGATGATGATGTACTGTATAAAATGACCATAGCTCACAGAGAAAATGAAGTTACTGAAACATATGTTGTATTCAACCCTGATGAATTACCTAGAGAATTGAGACAGTCTGTAAAAGCAGAAGTTTGGGATTTCACTGGAGAAGATGTAGGGCTAATGAGAAATGTAGATCCAATAAAAATAACAGTAAAGGAAGGAGTAACATATCCAAATGTTCCGCAATACAAATTGACACCTGAAATAATTGAAGGAGTAACTCCTGTAATAGAGAAAATGATCAGGCAAGGAATTTTGTGAGAAATAATGAGTAGTCCATGTAATTCACCAATAATGGGACTGAAAAAGCCTAATGGGAAATTCAGGATAGTGCAAGATCTGAGAAAGGTGAATAAAATTGTGGTATCATGTTGCCCCATTGTACCAAATCCCTCAGTGATTTTATATCAGATTCCCCATGATGCAGAATGGTATACAGTAATTGATCTGTGTCATGCTTTCTTTTCCATCCCATTGCACCACGACAGTCAGCAAATGTTTGTATTTAGTTTTGGTGAGCGTATTTTGGCATGGTGCCGAATCCCACAGGGGTATACAGAAAGCCCCTCAATATTTAATCAGCTATTGAAGAAGTCTTTGGAGAGTCTAGAAATGCCCGAAAGTTCTGTACTAGTCCAGTACATCGACGACCTTTTGGTGGCGTCGAAAACACGTGAAGCTTGTGAAGTAGACACAATAGCTTTGCTGAATCATTTGGCCGATGGAGGACCTAAAGTGTCACCAGCAAAATTACACTTTTGCAAAAAGGAAGTACAGTATTTAGGACATAACATTGAGAAAGGACTAAGGAAAATAACCATAGACAGAATCAGAATTATAAAAGGAATGAGAGCTCCCATGACTCAAAGAGAGGTGAGAATGTTTTTGGAAATGGTTGGATACTGTCGTCAGTGGATCAGCAACTTCTTCTTGATCGCAAAACCTTTGGTGCGATTGACGAGAAGTGATGTGAAAGATCCCATTGAGTTGCACAAGGAGGAATTGGCAGCATTTAGAAAATTGAGAGATGGTTTGTGTGAAGCACCTGCATTAGGTATGCCTGACTATGAGAAAGAATTCGAGTTGTATTGCAGTGAGAGAAATGGATGTGCACTTTCTGTGTTGATCCAGAAGCATGGAAAACTGAGGAGACCAATTGCATATTTTTCATCAATGCTTGATCCAGTAGCTGTAGCTTTACCTGGATGTTTGAAAGCGGTGGCTGCAACATGTCGAAGTTTGGAGCAGAGTGAAGGAATTGTGATGGGATAGCCATTGAAAGTGTTCGTACCTCATGGTGTAGCGATCCTGTTAACAAGGAGTCGTACTCAGTATATGACACACAGTCGGCTGACTAAGTATGAAAAGGTCATATTAGGTGCAACTAATGTGAGTCTTGCAAGATGTTTGAATGTGAATCCTGCAACATTGTTGACTGATGCTGAGATTGTGGAAGTAAGAGATGAAGTAGATCATGATTGTTTGGATGTACTTGATTTTTGTACAAAACCAAGACCAGATATAAAAGATGTACCTTTGCCAGAAAGTGATTTTGTGATGTTTGTTGATGGGTCATGTTTGAGAACAAATGAAGGAGTGCTGAGTGCAGTGTATGCAGTGTGCACAGTCGCAGCAGTAATAGAAGCATCCTATCTGAAAGGAGTAAAATAGGCCCAAGTAGCGGAGCTCGTGGCTTTGACTAGAGCATGCAAGATTGGTAAAAGAGTGACTGTGATAACTGACAGCCAGTATGGCTTTGGAGTGGTCCACGACTTTGGCCAACTATGGCTACAAAGAGGTTTCCTGACCTCGAGTGGAACTCCTATTAAGAATGCTGAAGTGGTTGGAAAATTGCTTGAGGCGATACAGCTGCCTAGACAATTGGCTGTTGTAAAATGTGCTGCTCATAGTCAAGGTGGTGATTATATTGCCACAGGAAATCGCTATGCGAATGACATGGCACAGTATTGTGCACGTAATCAGAATTCGGTCAATCGGGCCAAGGAAAGAGAAATGTCTTCTTGCTCATTGATGTTTACTAACATTGTAGGAACTTGGGAAGAGGTAAGACAGTTGCAAGAAGAGGCAGGAGATGAGGAAATGAAACAGTGGGTAAAAGCAGGATGTGCCCCAAGGGAAAAGGATCATGTGTGAGTCTATCGAGATGGAAGACCAGTTATGCCTGATAGCATGATGTCTACCATGGCACGGATGTATCATGGCCAGGGACACATAGGGAGAGATGCCATGATCAGGTCATTTAAGAAGACCTGGTGCAATGCAAAATTCAGACTTGTAGCAGAAAGTCTTTGTCAAAGATGCCTAATATGTCAGCAATACAATCCTGGGAGAAAGACAGTAGTGAGTCTGGGAACAATAGGTCGAGAAGGAGGGCCTTTCACCAGAATGCAAGTAGATTTAATTGAAATGCCTCCCTGTAACAGACTGAGGTATGTTTTGGTTGTGGTCTGCCTATTCTCTAGGTGGGTGGAAGCATTCCCAAAAAGGAGAAATGATGGGATGACAGTAGCCAAGCTACTGCTGAGAGAGTTCATCCCTAGGTTCGGGTTCCCAGTGACAATTGAATCAGACCGAGGAGGACATTTCCATAATGAGATTGTAGGATTAATTTGGGAAGCATTGAATGTACAACAAAAACTACATTGTGCCTACCGACCAGAGGCTTCTGGTGTGGTTGAACAGATGAATGATACTATCAAAAATAGAATAGGGAAAATGTGTTTGGCCACAGGTATGAAATGGCCTGATGTCTTGCCTCTGGTACTCATGACTATTAGATCAATTCCAGACAGAACTACAGGATTAAGTCCTCATGAAATAATCATGGGTCGAGCAATGAGACACGTGTTTATACCAGTCAACAAGCTAATGACTCTAACTGATGACTTGGTGTTGGAATACTGTAAAGGCCTGGCTGACGCAGTTCATTCTGTGTTTCATCAGGTTGGAGCGGATGCCACCACACTTGAAAAGAAGCCAGCCCATGATCTGAGCCCAGGTGACTGGGTAAGGATAAAGGTCCACAGAAGAAGAAATTGTTTGGTTCCAAGGTGGGGAAAAGTCATTCTGACCACGACAACAGCTGTGAAGTGTGCTGGACTGAAAAACTGGATCCATGCAAGTCACACATTAAGAATTCCAAATCCAGTGGACAGCACAGGAAAAGAATATTTTGATGAATCAGAATCAAATACTGAGTCAGATGATGAAGAGTCGAAGACACGAGAAAACTCTGAAAGGGGGGAAACAGAACCAAGTCTAGCTTTGGTCCCCAGAAGTAGCTCTCTGAGAAGAAGATTGCAGATTTCTGAATCCAGCGATTCCGGAAACAAACAAGAAGCGCAGGGTTCTAGAAAAGAACACAGAAAGAAAAGAGGGAAAAGTACTGAAGAAACAATAAAAGAAATTTGTGAAAAGGAAGTACCAGATGAGAGACTGAGAGAAATTCCACCGGAAATAACAAATTTAAGTGAACAAGGGACAGGTACAGAGAGAAAGGGACAGATTCCTGCGGAAGACCCCCAAGGAGGTGTAGGGAACTGCAACATCCAGTTAGGTGAAGGGACAAGTAGCCAGCAGGAAGATTGCGTGTCGGAGATCCGAGGAGGGACAGAAGTAGGGAACACAAAACAAGTGGTGGAAGAAGAAATCGTTAAAAAGACAAAGCAAGTTGAGACAGAGTCTGAAGAGAGTGAAAATGAAATACCTGAAGGTCGAGTTCTAAGAAAGAGAGCTTGGAGGAATGAAAAGAACGACAAAGGAAGTAAAGTAAAAAGAGTTGCAAAGGATGACGTTTGGCACAATAAAATAAGGAAATTGAGATATCGACTGACACGAGTGAATTCACCAAGAGCTGAACAGGTGAATGGAGTGACAAGTCAAGAAAAATCAAAAGAAGACGAAATAACTGAGAATAAAGAGAGTAAAAGAACAAGGAAACCTAACCAGAAGAACAAGTCACCAGAATGGACGTACGTGGCTCTGCCTGAAAAGGGAGAAGAGGCAGATAGTCAAGGAAATCCAGAGGAGGCTGTACTGCAAGTGGTTGAAGAAGAAGTAGAATCAGAAATCCTGAGAGTTCTCTTGTCCGACATTGGAGAAGAAGAAACGGAAATTTGGGAAATTCTGTATTTGGATGATGAGAGGAAAGTGAAGAATGATGAGAAGCCAAACTGAATAAATCAAGAAAGCTGTTGATGAAGAAAACAAGAAATTAAGTCAAAATATAGATACTGGTAGAACCAAATAGGTGTTAGAGCCTTAGGTTAGGAAAACTAGTTGTGAAGTAAAAAGAGGCTAAGTCAAAAGACACGGTCCATTATAACAAAGATGGCTAACATAGATAGTAGCAAAGGTAGATGTACATTCATGAAAAGATGGTGTAAAATGTGTTGTTGTTGTACAGGATTATTAATGCTTTTATGGAGCATCCTTGCTCTTGTCATTTCTTTTAAGGTCACTATAGATACATTAGAAGGGCATAGTGAGAACAAAACTAATATAGAGAAGATTTCAAAGGTAGTTCCAACTAGAATAGATAACAATTATTTGCATAAAGACAGGTCAATAACAGATTTTTCTAATAATGTGTTTTCAAAATTATTGTATGAATATGTAAAGACAATGGACGTAAGGGACTGCTACGTATGCATGCAGTTACCTGCCTCTGTTTCAGAAGGAGTGACTTATCATCACCTTCCAGCAACGTATGGAATAACATGTAGTGTAATAGCTAGTTTATTTTATTAGACAGGGAAATTAGAATATTATTTTTCAGATGTAGATAACATTTTTGCGCAAGTGCCTTCTTTTAATAAACTAAACAAAGTAAAACCTGCTAGGGTATTAGGTGAATTTTTCTTAGAAATGAAAGAACTAACATTAGAATATATTTTTAGAAACAATTTGACCCGCAGTTTGAAGAAAGAGGAAAGGTCATTCTTAGACATGGTTGAAGAAAGGAGACTGAAAATGCAAAGAAAAGTAGCAGAAGGGAAAGTGGAGAAAACAGTCTGGGATGTAGAAAGAGAAAAACACTTGAAAGGAGAAGCTAGTCCAACTATAGCTTTAGATTGGCCACAGAAAGGGAAATCAAACTGTGTATGATAATTATTTTCTAGGTAATAGTGAGTGCCATGATACATACCGAATCATGGGTGGATGGGGATTCAAAGGCGGAAAAGATCCAGTCTTTCCTGGATTATATTTTATTTGTGAGAACAGAGCATATTATCGTTTGCCAGACCATTGGTATGGCACATGTTATGTAGGCCTGGTCTTTCCGAAAAAAGTTCATATGGATAGAGGAGAAGATGGTGTACATAGTTTAAGTAATCATTTAGCGCGGAGTACGAGAGAATCTTGGGCAGAAATTGTAGGTGACATTTTTGGAGCATTGATACCAGCAGTGGGAATATCTCTGAATGCAAACAAAATTAGAAGACTTTCAACAGTAGTGGATCACTTGTCAACAAGCACCGCTGGAGGATTTTTATTGGTAGACACTGAAATGGTTGCCATGCGTGCTATGGTAATGCAAAATCGACTTGCCCTTGATATATTATTGGCAAAAGAGGGTGGAGTCTGTGGAATGCTGAAAGTCCAACATTGTTGTACTTACATTCCTGACGAAAGCAAAGATCTGAAAATTTAAATAAGGAACATTACTGAATTGCACGATGAAATTGTACCACTGGAGGTTGAAGGTTTATGGGAAAAGATTGGAAAGAAAATAGCTGCTATTAAAAATTTCTTAGTAAAGCTTGGTAGTACATTTGTAGGCAAAATATTGTTACCATTAACATGTGTAATTTGCATAATATTAGTAATAAGATTAGGTTGCATTTGTTGTAGAAATAATAAAAACAAGAAAAGAGTAAAAAGCGAAAAATTAAGAAGAAATAATAAGAAACAAGAAAGGGAAATTGAGGAGATAGAATTGGAGGAGTGGAAGGAGAGTAAGTATGAATCAGCAAAAAGAGAAGACGCAGGTGAAACCGAATTATGATTAAGAGCAAGAAAACATTTTAAAGATTCCGTAAAGACAGAACAAAATATTTGGTTGGTATGGTGATAAAATCACCAAAGGGGGGATTGCTGGAGCGGGTAATTCAAAACATTTTGTATACCCTCCCCATTTTGCATGTTTATACTAATTAGATTAATTAATTAATTATAATCAAACTAATGGATTGATGTGGAAGTTACTAATCAACCTGATTAATGATTGAAATACACGTGGGATTGCTTTGCATGACGTTATTAATTCGTAAACTAAATTATGTACGCATACCAATGATAGACAATTAGAATATTGCATGATATATGTTGCTTTTGTGATGTATTTGTGATTTGTGCTTTATTTTGTAAGTATAAACCGCTTGAGTGTTGTTTATTGCTAGATAAATACACACACAAATGGGTATTAGTGAGGGAATAACATTTATTTAGTCATTTCTATGTATTAATTACGTTTTGTGTTTCTTTTGCTTAAGTTGACCATTTGGGCCTGCCACAAAATGGCTGCCTCTAGTACCTAACCCGACCGTCGACGCTGTATGAGGCTTGGGTGAAATGCGCCTGCGCTGACGCCAGCTACAGCTACAGTGGCCTCGTCATGACCCTAACCAGACTGTACCCATCAAGGTCATCCTGGGAAGCAAGCCAGCTTTTGAGAAAGAACAATAAGACGCCTTTAAAAACCGGAACAAGCAGGACTGATGACCTAAGAGACATTATTTGGTGTGAACCCTGTCAGACGATTTTCGATTGACCAATCAGATGAACTGAAGACCCATTTTTGTTACAATTTGTCAATGATTTTTACTATAAATTATGGTAGAATAGAGAGGTTGGGGCGGGTTAGTTTCTGGCTTTTCTCGATTTCCTGACGCTATGCTGACGGAGAGGACGGTGACACTGCAGGACAGCTGTTTCCCTGAATCTTTGACGGACTGAATTAATGCCCAAACTCCTGATAAACTGAAATTACTAAATTTGATGGACATAGATTTGTGAGACTACCAGAATTGACATAGAGGACGACAATTAGCAAGAATAGGTAAATATGATTGGCGACTTGATTAAATGAATGATTTAATTAGCATTAATTAGATAAAGATTGAATTGAATAACTACAGAATGAGTTGGGTTGTTATTCATTGAAAATGTATTAATGAAAAGGTAAATTAGAGAATTGGAAGTTAACCTAAACCTGCAACTAACTGATCCATCCCGATTTATGAGAGGAATACTAAAAGGTGAAGTTCAGGGCCTAATGAGTATCAGAAGGTAGCGTAGATTTGTTGCTCATTAAGATGAAAAGGTAATTCCTTTCATGCCAGCGTTTGGAAGATAATCGCCTCCCAAGAAACACAGATTGATGGGGAGTGAATGTTGGTGTTATGGGCCCCACCAGCGAATGTATGGAAAGTGTATGATTGTGAGATCTTTGGTCGGTGACGGAGGGAGGGAATAATGCACTCTACGCTAGAGCACCCTCACACCCCAAAAACACAGAGGCAGTACAGGTGGACATGGCATCGCCCCCCACAACCTCTTGAAAAACAAATACAGAGACAGCATTGGCGCACGTGGCATAAACACACTCAGGCATACAGACAGACACACACACTGGCACACAGACATGTGCACACTGACAGACACACAGTGGCACAGTTGCGCGCAAACACAAACATATATAAACAACCATACAGGAAGACACATACACAAAAACAAATGCACACACAGATAGAAACACAGGCAGACACAATCAAGGCGAGCATACTGATAGAGACACACATGGATGGGCACACAGACAGACACAATGAGGGAGGACACACTGATAGAGACACACAGACACACACAAAGACACACAGGCAGACACAATGAAGGCGGACACACTGATGGAGACAGACAGGCATACACAATGAAGGCAGACACACTGATGGAGACACGGAGACACAGACACACAGGCAGACACACACAAAGACACACAGGCATAAACAATGAAGGCGGACACACTGATAGAGCCACACACGGATGGGCACACAGACAGACATAATGAATGCGGACACACTGCTAGAGGCAAACACAGACGGGTAAAGAGACATACACACAATGACACATGGATAAAGACGTGCACAAAGGCACACAGACATCCGCACCAATGTCGGACAACCGGGCAAGAAGACGACGGTGGGGAACCATATCGAATGCGGCAGAGAGGTCCAGTAAAACCAGGGCCGCTCTGCTGCCAGAGTCATCCACATCCGCACATGACAAAGTGACACACAGACACAGGCGCGCAAACACACACACTGCAATTCATCTATATCGTGGGTAAACAACATTTCTAGCCTGACTGAGGGATGTGTGCAAGGCCTGTCCACTCCAGGAATGTTGTGGTGTGTACAGGTGTGTGGTGGGTATGGCAGGGGGTATCTAATAACCCCTCCCCCCTCTGAGCCCCTCCCGCTCCCCCACCACCAACCCTCAAGCCTATCCAGGCACGAAGTGTAATATCCTTGCGGGCTGGTGAAGTGCCCTCTCAGCGCCGGCCTTAGAGGAGGGTTTTTGGAAGCGGGTACAAAGGCGGGGTGGGATGGGAGGGGAAGGCAGAAAGTGAAGGAAAAGTAGAACGGGCGGAGGGAAGCGAGCTTCGGTGCGCTGTGTGAGTACAAGTTAAGCCTCTTTATTGTGAGAGTAAAACGTCTTTCGGTGGAGGACTGTACGTAGGGAAGGAGTAAGCGAGCGCTGCTGGGAGGGGAGCAGAGGGGGGTGCAGGCAGGTGGGACAGTCAGCATGTTGAGAGTGAGTAGATAACAGTCTTGGAACTGCACGGAGGCAGAAGGGGAGGGGGTGGCAGAAATAAAGAGCAGGCTGTATTACAGGTAGAAGGGGGAGACTCGGGCTGCAGCCCGGGAGGGGCAGAAGAAACTGAGAGAACGCCTGAGGGGCCAGGATATAAAGGCAGAGCCAGGCTCCTGACGCTCCATGGCCTGTCAGTGAGGTACAGCTGGAGTCCAAGTATTTCAGGGCCTCATGTCATGGCAGACCATAGAGCTCGAATGGGAAGTAAAGCAGGGCCTCTCAGCTGGGGATAAACCTGGAATGGAAGTGTGCACGGCCTCTCAGCAGATCCGGAAGCAATGCAGAGCCTTTCCGCAGGAGGATGACCTGGAAAGGGAAGTGATGCAGGGCCTCTCAGAGAGGGGACAGAGGGTGGTGATCTGCAACTCCGTGGAAAGCTCGGGGTCCTAAATACCCCCAGAGACCGAGAGGCGGAGGTCGCTAAGTTTCAGGCACAGTAAAAACAATAAGTTTGCCGGAGGAAAGGGAGAGAGTCCCTGTGCTGCGGGCTGCTCATCTCTTAGGAAGCACAGATTCAAAGGGGGTTGGAGGAGAGAGAGCGGGTTACTTACAGTTTTCGTGGCAGGATTCTTCCAGCTCCAGAACATGTATCGTTTCCTCTGTCCTTTCCTCAGTACGTGCCGTTCCGATCTTGGCTTGTTGGGAAGTTGGGAGTCTGTCCTGGGGGCGGGACCAAAGCACGGCCCTCCCTGAATCATGTGCGAACTTGAGCAGCGCCTCCTGGATGCCTGCCCTGCCGTCTTCAGTGATCTTTGGTCTCACAGCCTCAGCACTCCAACTTCACTAGTGTCTGCCCTCGTGCCCTTCCTTCACCCTAAGTGTGCGAGACTCGCCTCACAGGGGCTGCGTCGCCTCATAGCCTCGGCTCCAAACACGGACAAGCTGAAAGAGACGCCGTGATCGTGCGAGTGTGCACATTGGCCGTCCAGACGCAAGCTGAAAGACACGCCATGCGCGTTCCCATGTGCTGTCCGGGCCCAAGCTGATGCAGACGCCGTGAGCGTGCACTGCGGCTGTCCGGGCACGCACATGTTTTGTCTCCCTTCGCGCACCA
The DNA here is from genome assembly GCF_964204655.1 of Triturus cristatus. NCBI lineage: Eukaryota > Metazoa > Chordata > Amphibia > Caudata > Salamandridae > Triturus > Triturus cristatus. The sequence continues at coordinate 635,885,947 of NC_140594.1, read as the reverse complement.
AACCGACAACAATAGTCTCGCCAAGGCGAAGCAGCGAATGCGCTGCGTTCGCTAGGCGAGACCTAAAAAATGTAAATGAAAAAGCTCGTGAGCGCGTTCCGAGTTGCACTACATAAAAAACATAAGTAACTTTGCTGGAGTTAAAGCGTTTCGTTAACAAGCTGTGTAACTATTTCCCTGAGTTGAAACATAAAAATGCTTGAGGATTTTTAACCATTTAAAGGAAGTAAAGATACAATAAAGTAACAGAACAGTAAGTCATTACGTAAAAATGTACTTGAAATGACATTAGGAGATGAGATTTGGAGGCGAACAAGTGGGGGAAAGAAGGGGGGAGGCTTTTTGTGTGGAAATGAACACGGCCCTGCAGCGGCTACACTGTGGCATGTTTGGAATTACTGATAACAAAATTATAAACACTATTTATCAGCGTTGGGAGCCTTTGATAATGCAACCAATGATTAGTGCTTATCTACCTAAACCGGATTTCCATCGCCTGCTGCATTGCGCGCCTAGAGCAAATGTTGTGTGCAGCGGGTGCTGAACAACCCCCTCGCCCATGTGAAAATGCAGAAGTACTATAACTCACTGCAAAGAGTTAAATGCCCCCCCCAACAAAAATTCATGACTTGCAGAATGTAGTGAATAAAGCAAATGCAAGGCTAGAGACATTGTAGGCAGTGTGAACACCAGGCATGAGATGAACAACGCCTCCATACCTGCAAAGTGTTAGGTCCCAGAAGCTGCTATGCTGCTCTCTGTCATGCCTATTCCTAATGTCGAAATGAAACTTTTTGATCGCAGCTCCTGGAGCGTTTTGGGACCGTTTCCTGTGACCACTAAAATCACAATATGCTGTTAAACAGCGGCCACCATTGACAGCGGCATAAATTACGGCAAAGTAAATAAAGAGGTGGGCGAGCCGCGCAGAACAAAAGAAAGGCACGCGGCGGCCATTTTTAAAGATGAAGCTGCCCCCCCAAAAATCCAAAGGCACTGGAGCATTTATTGAATAATTAAAATGTATGAGCACATAAAAACGTCATCACTTCCCTAATTGTGCTACTAGATTGCATTGAAAAGCTTCACTGTCGGTGCCCCTTAGCTGAGATTGTGGGGAGGGAGTGTACGCACTAAAAGAACCTCTCTTTCGTTTTGCGTGGTTCGTGGCACAGGAGGACGTTAGTTAGGAAGAAGCTGCAGCACAAGGTTACTGCGACTGAAACCTTGGTGCAGAGGAGCATGCGTGGGCTGCTAACGGGGGCTGGTGGTGTGAAGGGGGCTTAATAGTCTGAAGCAGAAAGGTTAGGAACTCGAAGGGAATAAAGTTAAATGATGCAAGGGAGGACGAGTTTGCTGCTCTCACCAAGCAGCTGAACCTGTGCCGTGAGCAGTTGCTGGAGCGCGAGGAGGAGATCTCGGAGCTGAAGGCCGAGCGGAACAACACGAGGGTGAGTCACAAGGATATCACAGGGCTGGCTGATGAGGCGCGCGCCGATCTGCTTGGAGATTACAGGCCCACACACCGGGGGAGGTCGCCTGTCTGGGAGGTCGTACTGCTGGGAGATCAAGGGGCTGCTGTGAGAAGGAAAGAGGCGCGACATGGAAAGGGTCACTGTTACATTTGTGAAACCAAAAAAAAAAAGCAAGTTTGACGAGGAGAGGAGGAGGCAGCAGGGGGAGGGGAGAGGGGAGTGGGCCTGCACCTGTTTCCCTTGCGGGAGCGAGCAGAGGGAACCATCTGTTGAAAGTTAATTACAAACAGATGGTTTCAAAGCTCATTCCTGCAAGGGAATCGCCAAACGTGCAAGTGTTGCCAATGAAAGCAGTGCACTGCATGCACGTTTTTGGGCGAAAAACCGAATCGATTTCAAGAGGTCTCCTCCTAAGCAGTGCATGCGCGCTGCGTAGGCGAGACCTAAAAAGCAGTCACAGACAAGGTGATCTGCTGACCCCAGCAAACCACCATCCGAGTGCTGTCCATTCCTAATGGGGTCTCAAAAAGCACCTGCCCCATGAATTTTAATGAGGCAGGCAATTTGCGACCCATTAGGATTCGCTAACAGTGTCTGAGACACCGTTGTAAATTGCATTTTGCGATTTGCAAAGCGACGCAATTTGGGAGTCGCAAAATGTAAGTGTCATACATCTGACCCCATGTTACTGGGGGGTGTGCCAGCTCTAATTTATTTTCATAATATTAACAAATGTATTTATGCAGATCATTACATTCATATACAGTTTTCTGTGCCCTGTATGTGCCGCCACCATTTTCCTGTGCCGTTCTTTGCCTGTTCGCTATCTCACTACATAAATATTTCACAAACATTTTGGAGTGTTATGTGAACATTCAGAACAATCAATAAATAGATTTCACAGTAAACATTAGGTGGATATGCATACAGGGAATTTTAATTTAACACATTAGTATCACCCCTTGGTGTCAAATTTTAGCATAGTATGCTCCCTTCAACTTTGTTACTTGCAAAAACCTTGCCGCTTTAGGTACGGTTATGAAGTTTGGGACTTTATCTAATAAATATACTTTTTTTAAACTTGTATTTGTAGAAAAAAAATATGCAACATCTATTTTTTGTGGCAGAGCTTTCATGAAGAAGTAAACTTCAACCTCAAAATCTTTTTCTAGCTGAAAATTTCACCTGTTAGGGAAATTGTGTGAAGTTCATAACTTCATAATGTTAAAAAGTTTCTTCGTGTCACAAAATTTGAAGGTCAAAACCTTAATTTAGTATACTCCAATGTGACTATGGGCCCGATTCACAGAACTAACTTACGACAAAATCCTAAACTTGCTACTTTTGGTATTCACAGAAGGCATTTAGTAGTCTTAAGTTAGGATTTTGTCTTAAGTTAGGATTTTGTCTTAAATTAGTTCTGTGAATCGGCCCCAAAGTGATTTTCACAAAACACATGGGCAGTATTATTAGCAAAAGCACACGTATGCTGATGACTGAATTACTTATAAAAATGGGAATAGACTGTGAACATCAATGGTCGGCAACTTACATTCAGGAAAAATCTAAATAACGTTGCAATTAATATAGCATTAGCCAAGACTGGTTGCCATCAATCTCGGTGAATTTAATCCGTTGTAGAATAGAGTAGGTCACCTAAATCTTTAACTTGCTTGATTTTCCATGGTATATACTTGAGGTAAGCTAAGAATCACTACATCACATCTCCTACTCTTGCCTACTTTGATCGATTATGATTAAATTTCATGAACTCCAATATAACGGGGCTCAAATTGAGACCAAGCCAATCTGAACTCTTTCCTTTTGCACAAGAAAACAATTGTGCCCCAGAGTCATGCACATGGTCTACACACACACCTATAAAGTTAGCACTTCAGTAGGCAATGCCAGAAGAACACAAATCAACCTGGGGTCACTATAGACAAAATGGCTTTATTAGAAAGCCTCACTGATGGGCAACTCCTGCCGATTGTAGTCAGTGTGGCATGACCTGGATACAGTGTCGTTGCACTCAGCTCTAGGAAGACACAGCAAAGGGCTCTTTCCTCTGAGTCAGATCTCTCTTCTGAACTGGATGCGTATTTTGTGGCTGATGCCTCATCTACCAGAGCATCAATTAAAATATCTACACCTGGCTGAAAGTCAAACCTAAAGAAGCAACCTGGTGATTGAGCCATTCTTATCCTGTACTGGTGACCTGTTTTGCCACAGTGCTAAAGTACACACCCAGTGCTCAGCCATGCAGGGTGCTGATAAATTGCCCCAAAACGGATGTATGCCAATACAATGCATGCCTTTACTACTCATCATTTAAAATGCCTGAAATAGTTACAAAAAACAGGAACACGTCATAACAGGCTCGCTGGTTACTAATAAAACAGGATGCAGGAAGGGCTTGTTTCAATTCACTGGATGATCATTGTAAAGCTCCAAATGCCACTAACTGCACTCGTAGGCACTGGAGTGCATCTGTATAATAAATGTTTTGTGGTTTAGAATACAGCACAAAGTCAATCAGCAATAACAACCATGGTCTCCATTACCTTGTGAGGTCACGTGACTGCTTTGTTTTAGCTTCCCTTCACTCACTCCTTCTCACCCCCCTCCTCACCCCTGAGATAGTTACCAAAAACAGGAACACGTCATAACGGGCTCGCTGGTTACCAATAAAACAGGCTGCGGTATGGGCTTGTCTCAATTCACTGGATGGGCATTGTAAAGTGCCACATGCCACCAAATTCACTCCTAGGCTTTGAAGTGCATCTAATGTGTTAGGGCCTCATTTATGAGAAGTGACGCATCGCTGTGTGAAAGCAGCGATGCGTCACTTCTCAGTGCGCCCTCCTTGCGACACCAATGATGCGTCATATTAATAATATGACGCATCATGTCGCAAGGAAGGACAGATACGTCAGTATAACTGACGTATCTGTCGGCGGAAAAAGTGGCGCATTGCTGGAGTTGTGTCGGAAGCCTGACGCAACTCCAGCAATGTTCCTTTCACATGGGGCAAGCCCCATGTGAAAGGGCCTGCATCACCCTTACGCCTGCCATGAGGCAGGCGTAAGGTTTTGACACTTTGGCGTCCCAGAAGTGGCGCAGCGAAATCTCATAGATTTTGCTGCACCACTCCTACGACCCTTTCTTGCGGGGGTACGCCCACCCTGCATACATTATACCTGGCGCAGGTATAATGTAGCGCAGGGGTTTAGAAGTGACGCATCTACCTAGATGCGTCACTTCGTAAATATGGCGCAACATGGCGCATGTTTTACGCCACTGGTGCGTCACAAAAAGTGACGCACCGGTGCCGTAAAAGTGACGCAGGGGCTCATAAATGAGCCCCTAAGTGTTTTGTGGTTTAGAACACAGCGCTCACTACATAAGCAAGCACATGGTTTATTATGTTGCAGAATTAGTGATTAAAAGCAAATGATCAGTAAAAGGTTTATTGGAAGATAAAATAAACATATATATTTTTCAACAGAAGGCACCCCACCATTGAGATGTAGGTTTGGTAAATGTTGATGACAGCACCCAAGTGAATTCACATTACTCAGAGTTTGAAAACTGCAACCTACCAGGGGCACCAAAGAGGCACTTTGCATCTGCACTGTCTCTAAGCCCCGTCTGAACTATAATGCCAACAGTGGTAAAAAATTAATACAATACTATTACATAACACTGTAAGGCTGACATATCTAAGTACAAAAGTTACACAAATTAACAAGATTAATGTTATCAACCTCAGAACGTCCACAGGCCGAGTTAGGCCTGCCAGGATCCGGCCATGTGATCCAGTGATAATAGTACAGTGGCCTAGCGAGCTGGCGTACCACTTTCTTGCAATGGCCGCCATGATGTAGGTGGTCATTGTAAATCCAATTCACTGACTGGAAAGGGAGTATGATCAGACTATACCATGTTTATGTCAAACCAGATAGACACAACAGTGACCCACAAAACAGCAGGTAGTAGGTAGAGGGAATAGATTTAACAAAGTATTCTTGAATTTGAATCTACTCATGCAATGATCTCTGCATTTTGATCATTGTTAGCCGTGATACTTCTAGCCAGTCAGATAGCTCAGCTGGTTGAGTGTGTGCAGCAGGCATGTGTGTAGCATGCAAGTCACAAGTATGAATTGCTTTAAGGCAGAGGGTACCTTCTGTTCTTGAGAGGTGAATAGGGATGTGTTGGCTCAAGGGAATCTCCGCCTCAAACACTCCAGGACGTGTGCAGTAGAAGCAAAAGGGAGCTGCAGGCAGCGGATCCAGGAATCAAAAGGCTTTGGAGGTAACCCTGTTGTATTGTTGCACAAGTGAGCCCCGTCTCTCCATGGTAGTAGCCTGCTGGCCAAAGATCGACTCACTGCACAGAAGTTGAACCGGTAGGTACTAAATGTGAAAAATGTGGGACACCCATACTGCCTCCCTCAGCTTAGTCAACAGCACACTCTGTCGGCCTTCTTCCCAATTCAGATATGTCAGTAGAGAGTCTTGTTCCTGGAAGGTTCGGAAGTGATAGCAACTGGAAGGTTAGTGAAAAAGTAAAGGAAGTGCAGCAGCATCACCATCTTATAGCGATCCAGCCTGCAATGGACAATGGAAGGGTTGTCCAGAAAGATATTTAGATATTTGGGAACAGAGAGATCATATAGCTTTACCAAGGTTGCCCCTAAGGAGGGCCTCCCTGTTTTGGTAAATTTTAATACCCAAATACCGAAATGTGCTCTGCCCAGGTTAGTGCGACGTCACTCAGCAGTATGTGCCTTTCTGGGAGGTGCTCCCTAAAAGGGAAGGCGGGGGAATTGGTGTAATTAACCTTGAGGCCAGATAATCTGCAGAACTATTCCAACATGAGCAGTGCCAGGTCTCCATAGATTTCACGGATGTAAGGGATCATGTTATCGTCATAGAGAAAGATGACGTGTTATGTTGCCCAGCGTAACCCCCACTCTCAGCTCCCACCTGTAGACATGCCACAATTGGCTCCAGTGCCAGGACCAATAATAAGGGGTACAAGGGGCATACTGGAGGGTGCCCCTAGATACTGAATAAGTATCTGAGATATGGTGGTCAGTCTGGACTCTACCTGTGGGGTTTAGTGTAAAGGAAACAAATCCAGCCTAACATCTGTGGAGCAAAGCCAAAGTGCTGAAGGGCCTAGAACATATACTCCAAATTCAGTGAATGAAAGGTCTATTCCAGGTCAAACAAGAGGCATGCTGCACTGACCCACTTCCAGGGTGCCTCCTCCATGACCAAGAAGAGACGTCTAATATTCAGGGAGGTATTTCAGCATGGGCTACATCCATTCTGGTCCAAATAAATCAGATATGCCAGATGGGTAGGATTCAGTCTGCTATGATTCTACTAAGGATCTTGTAGTCCGTGGAGAGAAGGTGGATTGGTCCGTATGATGGGAGGGAGGATTTCAGCCAGCCTCTGGTATAGGCACCACCCAGGCCTCAAACAGTGAAGGCAGGTGTGTCCCAGATCCCTACCCTTATGGAACAGTTGAAGGAGTTGTGGAGTCAAGGAGGGCGCATGCTGCTTAGAATTCAAGTGGTAGCTTGTCATTCATGGGGGAATGGACCCTCAAGTGAATCACCTGTTTAATGTTTTGCTCCGTGATGGGGATTTTCAGGGCGGCGCTGGGCTCCACAGATAAAAACGGTAAGGTGATATCCTCTATGATTGAGCACTGTGAATCAAAAGTTGAAGGCCCTTCTTTGTGATACAACGTGGCATATTTGTAGCAGAAAGCACAGCTAATCCCTCCCTGTGCTGAACATGCTATGCCTCCCTTGGCTTTAATAATGTGGATAAAAGACTCTGTGAAGTGTGGTGTGACAAGCCGACCTAACAGTGGAGGCATTCAATCAGTGTTGTATGGCGGTCCCTCTCCGTTTCCAGATCTACCTTTGTCGTGGTTTTTACCTTATTCACCTCCGTAGGAGTATCATGGAAAAACATGAATGCCCTCACTCTTCTACCTAAGTCTCCAGCAGTTCACCATGTAAAAATTAACTAATGGATACCCAGGGGGAAATGGGGACGGGGATAAGAGAAGCACGTGCTGACAGTGTAGCAGACTCTAATGTGCTTCAGATTGTGGTTGAGGCTCATGCAGGACGCTTCACTGACTACCACCTTGGAAGCTATAACATATACACAGAAGAAGGTTCCTAATAATAATTAGATTAAATGTTCAAATGAAAGTGTACTGCAATTTAACCATATTTGAATACCTGTCAGAATATCTCATCTATCTCACCATAGGTTTCTCTGACATCTGATGTCTTTTTAATAATGCTGATAAAAAAGTATAGAACAAATGTAAGATCTGTGTATATATTTATCACTTTCAGTTTAAAAATCCATTTGTAACATGTTCAAAACACAAACCCAACACAGCAGGAGTGGCAGCAGGAACCAACCGAACTTTCAATGGTAATGATGACTTAATCTCTGACAAAGAGTTAAAGGAACATACATCTAAGCAAAGAATAAATTAAACAAAATGAAATAGTTTCATATTCTTGAAGCAAAAATACATCAGGAAAAGCATCAGTTTTCATTAACTTGCATGTTTGGGAAGCAAGAAATGTTTGTCTCTGAGCTGCTCAAATATCTGGACATGCTGGAAGTGATGATTTATGGCTCCATAGAGGATGACTCATATGTTTAGTTTGTACAGGACTCTTCAGACACGGTAGGCAGATAGAAACTCTGACTTTGTTCCTTTAGCTGAATAAGAGTAAGTTCAGGTTTGAAACTAAATTACTATTTTTAAGCCTGCCCTGCCATAACCGGTGTGCGTGTGTGTACGTGCTAAGTGGCGTGATGCCGCCTCTTTTAACCTGCTTAACATTATTTTGCCATTTCTGCATATTTCTTCTTGTGATGCTATGTTTTACAAAAAGTTCCTTCCTGTCCACTTTTAGTGTATGAACAGGCAGTGGTGTAAATGTTTCTATGATCGTGACACTTGTAAGGGGGAAACAACCTTTACAACGCAGTCATTGCATCGCACTACATTTACAACGCAGTCACTACATCGCAACATCCTTTACAATGCATGTCACTACAACGCAGCCATTACATTGCATGTCACTACAACGCATGATACTACAACGCATGTCACTACAACGCAGGCATTACATCACATGTCATTACAACGCATACCATTACAACGCATAGTACCCCTACACTATCCAACACTTACCCTACTGTTGCACCCCCTGGAGTTAGAATAGTAATTTTTACCCCTACACTATCCAACACGTACCCTACTGTTGCACCCCTGGAGTTAGAATATTAATTTTTACCCCTGCACTATCCAACACTTACCTTAAATACAATGTTATGGTATGCCTTGTAATGGTATGCATTGTCAATGTATAATGTGATGTAATGGAATGCGTTGTAAAGGTAGTTTAAAAAAATGTGTTGTAGTGGCATGCAATGTAAATGTATGTGTTGTAAAGGATGTTGCGATGTAAAAACTGCATTGTAAAGGCATGCGTTGTAACGTCATACATTCCTTGTAAGGGTATCATCAGTGCATACCCTCACCTACATTGCCCCCAGGTATTTCTCAAAGTCTCAGACGTATGAGCCCAGGACTTGACTAGCCCTGTGACTATTTTGATGCAGACCCCCGCATCACAAATTTAAAGGTTTCCCACTCCACCAGCAGGGAAGATGTTGTGTTTGTGTAAGATACAGCCTCTCTGTACAGTGTACTAAAATGAAGTACACTATGTTATGTTATGTTATGTTAGGGGCATTTGTAGTGCGCACAGCTGCCCCAGCTAAGGGGCGTCCTGGCGCATGACAAGATAGACATAGCCGCACCCAACAGAACCAAAGTGACAGACAGACAGCGCCGAGAAAAAAGACTTAAAAGACCTATGTAGAGAGTACGAGGTATCCTCTGGGAAGATGCAGGCAACAAGAAGATAATACTAACTCTCTTTATGTGGTAGTGTGGGCAAGCAGTTAGGCTTATCAGAGGGCAGTGTTAAGCATTTTTTGCACTCATAAAGGCAATAAATGGAACACACACTCAAGAATAAGTCCGAGACCAATTTTGTATAAAAATAACACTTTTTTTAATAAGTTTTGAGAAGCTAGACTTCAACTCGCAGATATACGTTTAGTTTTAAAATACTTCAATAAATACTTTGTAGACTGTGGCAGGCAGACGAAAAGGCAGTACAGTTCAAAGTATGCATTGCTTTCAGTATGTAGGCACACAGTGGTTGATACTGTCAAATAATTACCATTGCAGTCAGCGGAGGAATCCCGGGAGGTGAATAGCTTTAACCCTTTCCATGCATCGGACGGTCGGGAGTCGCCCGGCGTCACAGTAGGCGTGTGCGTTAGACGGCTGGGAGCCGTCCTAGCACCCATCCACGGGGAAGCGTGGGTGGGTGGGTGAACCCACCCTTCATGCTGCGCCCCGACGTTATTACATGAAACCGGACCTGCTGGAAGCCATTTGCTTCCAGCGTGTCCAGCAAAGAGGAGGTGAGTATCTCCTCGGGTGGGGGGAATTTAAACAAAAGAGGCATCAGGGGAAACAAAAGAGTTTTCCTTTCCTCCGATGTCTCTTTTGAGCGTGGTCGTGCAGCAAGAATGCCCACTAGACTCCAGAGATTTTCGTATTTTTTTAAATGTATTCTACTATTTGCGGGGAGTGGCCCCTTATGCAAGGGTCGCTCCTTTTTTGGGGAGCAATGTTTTTGGCTGTTTCTGCCCCCCCGGGGGCATATCGGGCCATTTCTTTTTTAAATCGTGCCCACTAGACCACCAGGGATATATTTGTGGGGAGCAGCCCCTTGGAAAAGAGTTGCTCCCCTTTGGGGAGCAATATTTTGGCCGTTTATGCCTCCATGGGGGGCAGATCGGCTGATTTTTTTTAGTTTTGTGTGCCCCACTAGACCACTAGGGATTTCTGTTTTTTAATGTTGGGGAGCAGCCCCTTGGGTAAGGGTTGCTAACCTTTATGGAGGTGAATATTTTGGCAGTTTCTGCCTCCCTTGATCAGCCTTATGTTTTTAAGCCTGTCTTCCCCCAAGGGGGCAAAAACCATTAGACACTCAGGATTGTTTATTGTGTTGTTGGGGAGTGGCCCCTTGGGCAAGGGTCGCTCTCCTTTATGGGGTGATTATTGTGGCCGTTTCTGCCCCTTTTGGGGGGCAGATCGGTCATATGTTTTCAGGGCCATCTATCCCCAAGGGGGTAAGAAGCCACTAGACACCAGTTTTTTAAATGTTGTTGGGGAGCGGCCTGTTGGGCAAGGGTTGCTACCCTTTATGGGGGGATTATTGTTGCCATTTCTGCTTTCCTTGGGGCAGATCAGCCAATGTTTTTATGCCCATCTGTCCCCAAGGGGGTAGAAGCCACTATACGCCAGAATTTTTTAATTGTTGGTGTAGGGGAGTGGCCCCTTGGGCAAGGCTCGCTCCCCCTTTACAGGGGTGAATATTTTGGCTGTTTCTGCCCCCCCCCTTGGGGGCAGTTCGGCTTTATGCTTTTAGTCTCACCTACCCACTAGCTTGGCTGGTGGACTGTGTGTGGACTGGTGCATTATTTGCATACATGATTGTAATGTTTTATTTCTCCTTTTTATTCTAGTCCAAAGCTTTGGATTCTTGTTTGCGGTTTCGACAGTGGCTGAGCTGCAGTTTTGGATAGTTGCATTTATTTGGTAAGAAAAACCTTAATGTTGTGTTTACTCCAAATGAGTATTATTGTCATGCATTAATGAATTGTTTCTAAGTGGTGTCATAATAGCAGCATATTTAGTTAGTGGTTTGAGCATGAAATTCTTTGCAATGTGTTTTGCGTTGTCTTATGTGTAATTTGCTTTTCTTTTTAGTGGGATATTGTTGGTCCTTGCTGTGTCTGTGCAGGGTGGGTGGTGGTGGGTCTAGCTGCTGCTAGCAAGTGAGTGGTATAGTTTTGGAGCATATAGGTTATAAAGCCACATTTTTCTTATTACTTATTTTACTAAGTGTTGTTGTTGTTGATTGTTTGACAAGTTAGCTTTATTAGTAAGGATTATGGCTAACCACAGAATTTCTGCTCAGCAGGTGGTTGGTATGCTTTTTGAATCTTCCTCTGACCATGATTATGACACTGACAGTGCGTCTGAGGGAGAGGAGGGAGTGCAAGATTCTGGCAGTGAGTTTTCTGTCCAAGAGTAAACATCTGTTGATGAAGCTACTCTCAGTGCGGATGAAGCTGTTGTTTTAGAGGAGGACACTTATGTGTTGATGGTGCAGGCATCTGGTTTGCAGCCTGGAGCTGAAAGGCTTCCCATTGGAAGTGCAGGACTCTGGGTTTATTCAAACATGGTGCAGCCGGTGTTGCCTGCCTTTAGTGGTGATGCAGGGTTTAGAGTGAATTGTGATTTGTTTTTGCCTGTACAGTTTTTTTCAGTTGTTTATGGATGATGTATTTTTGGCTGAGATTGTTGAGCAGACTGTTTTTTATGCTGAACAGTTTTTGAGGGACAACAGTGCCAGACTTAAGCCTCACTCTAGAGCTACCCATTAGACTCCCACAAATCTGGATGAGATAAAGTTTTTGGGTTTTACTTTTTTGATGGGCTTGATAAGGAAGCTGTCCCTGGCTTCATATTGGTCTACCAGCCCATTGATGGCAACTGCCATATTTCCTGCAATTATGAGTCGGGATCGATATTTACCTTTACTTCGGATGCTGCATTTTGTTGATAATGCTTTGGCGTTGCCACGAGATCACCCTGACCGTGACCGTCTTTTTAAGATCTGGCCTGTTCTTGAACACTTTGTAGATCGATTTTCAGAGATCTATACTCCAGGGAAAGAAATAACTGTTGGTCCTGTTCAAGGGCCGTTTGGATTTTAGGCAGTACATTCCTAGCAAGAGGACACGTTATGGAATTAAGATGTATATGTTGTCTGAGAGAAGGACAGGATATGTCTATAATTTCGGGGTGTTCACTGGTAGGGATTCCACTATTGACCCCCTTGGTTGTCCGTCCACTTTAGGAGTATCAGAGAAAATTGTGTGGGAATTTGCTAGAGGACTGTTTACCAAAAGTCACCATTTGTACCTTGACAACTTCTACACTGCTGTGCAATTGTTTAAGGAATTGTTCAAAGTGGACACTCTTGCTTATGGCACAATCCGCTCTAACCGTAAAGGTTAACCAAAAGAGATTGTTTGCGAAAAGCTTCAGAGGGGACAATACAGTGCCTTGCATAGTGAGTGTTAGACTAACCATGCGTTCTTACCTTGAGTCCACAAGGTTGAGTTTCGCAGAGACGTTTTGGACCAACTTCCCAGTACCCTACCTTATAACCTGTGTAACTGGCAATTCACTAGGGAAAGGTAGTAGGGTTCAGGGAGGAGGGCGGATACTAGATGCTTGATGATTTCTTTGTTGTCGACCTGTGAGGCAACAAAAACTAGCTTTCAGTGTTTATTGTATTTCTATCTGTTTAGCATTAGTCTATCCCTTAACTTGTAAATATTTTCTTTGTATACTTAAAATGTTCCTACCTGCAGTCTAAAGACATTTAACACAGCGTCCAGGTGTTCTTGATGTAGTGGAAGGAGTTCTGTAACAATGTTTAGGGTGCGTAGTTCACCTCACTAAACTCGTCTATGATGATTGTGCTATAAGGAATGAATAGAATACAGTTTGTACCTATAGATGCATGAAAACACTGACAACAGTTATATATCACTTTCACTGTGGCACTTACCAACTAAACCGTGTTCAGACTCTTGTATCCTCCACTAATCTGAAATGAGAATAAATAAAACAAATACAAATTCTACAAGTTCACAGCGTTAAACACATCACAATTGTTGTTCTCTATTTCCCATGTAGATAGTCTCTTGTTAAAAAGTTCAATGTATTTTCCTTATTCTGCAAATCACCAAGAAAAGAGTTTTTGCAAAAATTAGTTTGTGTTTCTTAGACACTATTGCTGTAAATGTTAATTTTTTCTTGTGATGGGCGCCATAAAAAAATTAAGCATTTGCCTTTAGCTTTCTTTCTGTTGTTTCTTTTCCCAGGTCCAAGTCCTGATGAAAACTGGAATCAACGATCGACGAGGAAGACTGCCGCATCAGCTCCCAGGTAAGTGTTCTTGAAGTCAGCGTCCCTGGATACCAACTCTAACGACAACCGGAAGGCGAAGCATCTTCCAGAATCGGGTGTGGCTTTAAATAGTCTTGCCATACCCAAGATGACCGCCACACTGACATGCGTACAATATAAGCAGCGTGGTTAAGGTTCATTCCTTACCTGCAGTGCTCCAGAGCAGAAGCGTCTGACTTGATCGGTGTAAAGTTCAGTAACCGTTTCGTTTTCTTTAACTTAGTCACTGCTTTTTGCTTATGAGCACTTATCCTGGAATCCCAAAATGCGTGTTACTAGTAAAGCGTGCATAAGCGTACAAATTGTAATATGTCAGCCACAAACATTTGTGACAAGAATTTCTAAGCACAGATTATTCTACATAAAGCGTGCAATTCACAGATCATTCTACATATACACCTTTCACAAACCGGTTGTGCTAGTTGCACAGGACTGGGGTGGGTTTTTAATTGAGATGAACTGATCATAGGGATTATTATGAATACCTTTGATTAATTATTCCTGGCACTGCCGTAAATTCTATGTGGCCAAACATTCTAGGTGGCCAATCATGACAGTACCCACCTTTGCAAAATCCCACCTAAAAGCAATGGTATTGGGTTTGGTTTCTCAGGATAACGTCTAAGAAAGGTTTTGACAAGTTGCTATGCCTTTTTTAACTGAGCCAATGGTTCCCAGGACCATTACCCTTCCAATCTACTAAATAATACAATTTACTACGTATCCTTTTAGCATTAAGTAACATTTGTACTTCAAGCTCGGGTATGCCTTTCTATGTCAATTGGAGGTGGTGGAGTAGTTTTATGAGTCATAGGATGAAATGGTTCTGGAACAGACATATGGAATACCGAATGAAAGTAGTTTTAACTTTATAGCCACTTGATTGATACATTTTTTAATTGGAAATGGCCCAAGGATGCGAGGGCAGAATTTCCTAATGCCATGAAGGCGCAAAAGTTTTGTGGACAGCCAAACCTTGTCCCAAAGGAATAAAGTGGTTGTGGGGTGTGATGTAAATCTGCTGATAGCTTTTGGCTTTCTACAGCTTTAGCCAATTGGAATTGAGCTTGTTGTTGGATGGTCGTTAGTTTACTAACATATACACAAATGAACGGGCTACTTATAGTAGATGGGGTTTTTTCAGGAATATTTTTAGGATGAAATCCTTGAGCGCAGAAAAACAGGGACATATCAATAGAGGAATGCTCCGAGTTATCATAAGCGAAATCCATTGCCCACAAAATGTCTGACCATTCCTGATCACAATCTGATAACATACAACTTAAATATTGGTCTATAGTCTGGTTAGTGCGTTCTGTTAAACCATCTGTTTGAGGATGATAACTTGATGACGTGCGCACTTCCATGTTTAATGACTTACTCAAGTTTTGCCAAAAATTAGAAATAAATTGAGTACCTCGGTCTGAAATAACAATGGAAGGGATTCCATGTAGACGGATGATGTTTTGAGTAAATGTTTGTGCCAATTCTGCTGCAGAAGGGAGATTTTTTAAAGGTATAAAGTGTACCATACGTGTAAAATGGTCAACTACAGTTAAAATGGTATTATAGCCTATTGCGGTGATGGGGAGCTCCACGATAAAGTCTAAAGACACTGTGTGCCACGGTCGTGGAGGTATAGGTAACGGCTGTAACAAGCCACTAGGGGCTTGATGTGAAGATTTATTTTGACTACATACAGCACAAGTATTTACATAACTGTGAATGTGATGAAACATGGAAGGCCACCAGAAAGAACGTTTAATTCGTGGGTAAGTCTTGGTAATGCCTGGATGTGCAGATAAACGAAAATCATGATGCGATTGTATAACATGGTTTTGTAATGTTTTCATTGGTACAAATAATTGCTTGCTCATCCACAACAGTTTTTCTTTCCATAAAAGTGAAGGTAACTGCTTTTGCCATTCTTGTAGTGACTTTTTCTTTAGTACTGATTGTATTTCTTGAAGCACTCCTTTGTTAGAAATACAGGCTAGAAATCAATGAGATGGAAGGATTGTCTGTGACATTGGTCTTTCATTACAAGATTCATCCATACCAATGGGTGACAAAGTGTCCGCTTTATTTTCTCTCCCAGGTCTATATGTTATGATAAAATTATAATTATTAAAAAACATTGTCCAGCGCAATTGACGTGCAGACAAAGCCTTTACAGATCATAGATTTTGCAGATTGTGATGGTCTGTATAAATGGTGATTGGATGCCTAGCTCCTAACAAGTAGTGGCGCCATTCTTATAACACAACTTTGATGGCCAATAATTCTCTATCTGCTATAGCATTATTTATTTCAGCAGAATCAATTTTCTGGAGAAATAGGCTATTGGTTGCATTTGACCAGTATCTTTATGTCTTTGTGACAAAATGCCGCCTATTGTGAATTGCGAGGCATCTGCTTCCACAATGAATGAACGAGAAGGCTCAGGATGCATGAGAATGGGTGCAGAAGTGAATTGTGCTTTTAAATCCTGAAACGCCTTTTCAGCTTGTTCATTCCATTCAAATTTTACTTCCTTACGGAGTAATTTAGTAATTGGCGTAATTATTTTAGAAAAGTCACAAATAAAGTGTCTATAAAAATTTGCAAATCCTAAAAAGCCTTGTATTTGTTTAGTTGAGGATGGACTAGGCCAGTTTAGCACTGATTCAATCTTTTTTGGATCCATTTCAATACCTGTTGGGCTGATAATATATCCTAGAAAATCAACTTTGGACGTGTGCAACATGCTTTTTTCTAAATTTATATACAAAAGAATGTTTCAATAACTGTTGAAGAATAGCCCGTACTTGTTGTACATGTTCAGTTTGCGTCTTTGAGTAAATGAGGATATCATCGATGTATACCACACAACAGATATTTAAGAAGTCTCTTAACAATTCATTTATAAACAAGCATTTTCAATGCAATAGGTCTCGCGTTTACGAGAGTTTGAGCTTTTGAGATTGTAAATGACAATGCCTTTTATTTACGTGTTGTTTTTAAAACAGACAAGGGTCCCTATTTAAAACTATTCTAGATGCTCATGGACACAGAGAGAGGACTGTTGTCTATAACCGAAATAAAGATCTACACAGAACACTCTGTGTTGTATCTGCCCTTTAAAAACGCTCTATCAGAGAACGTATTACTTCAAACATAATCATTTTATTACAAATCATAAAAATATAATGCAATATATCTATGCCTCCCAAAAATGGGTTACACTCTATAAAAGTTGCAAAGGATTTAATCCAAGTTAAAAACCACAAAGTTAAAAGTCGACGCAGCGTTTCGGTGATATTTGTAATCTTTCCACCTTCTTCAGGACTAAAAAATGTTTTTTTCAAATCTCATCTTTTGATTGAGAAAGTATTACGTGGAGGGTGACCTTCCAGAATTCGATTTTTTTTGCCTTATTATTTTTTATTTTTTACCTTGTTAACATTCAGGGTTGTACATTTTCTTTCCGAAACACTTTAAAACAACCCGCCTTAGATGTTCCACGAAAGCAGGGAGGCCGTTATCATTTGAAAAGGTCTTTTAAAAAACTGAGGAAGAAAGAAAAGTCAAACCTCTTCAATTCAATTCATTGGCATCTCCTTAATGATTGAAGACAAGGACAAGGCCCGTAAACTACCAAATAATTATGAAAAGTGAGGTTCCCCAGTGATCCAAAGGGGTTCCTTTTCTCGTGGCAAATGATCACAATTACGGTGGTTTTCGCGGAACCAATGTACAACCCTGAATATTAACAAGGTAAAAAAATAATAATAATAAGGCAAAAAAATTCGAATTCTGGAAGGTCACCCTCCACGTAATACTTTCTCAATCAAAAGATGAGATTTGAAAAAAACATTTTTTAGTCCTGAAGAAGGTGGAAAGATTACAAATATCACCGAAACGCTGTGTCGACTTTTAACTTTGTGGTTTTTAACTTGGATTAAATCCTTTGCAAATTTTATAGAGTGTAACCCATTTTTGGGAGGCATAGATAATATTGCATTATATTTTTATGATTTGTAATAAAATGATTATGTTTGAAGTAATACGTTCTCTGATAGAGCTTTTTTAAGTGCAGATACAACACACAGTGTTCTGTGTAGATCTTTATTTCGGTTATAGACAACAGTCATCTCTCTGTGTCCATGAGCATCTAGAATAGTTTAAATAGGGACCCTTCTGTATTTTCCTACTACTGATACCCCGTCCCTTTGTGTGGTGCACATTGGGGTAACTCCCCTCTTTATTTTAAATTGTTTTTAAAACAGATAAATAAAAGGCATTGTCATTTACACTGCCAATAGCTTAAACACTCACAAATGCGAGACCTATTGCATTGCAAATGCCAGCGCCCGTGCTATAAAAACGTTTAAAAAAGCATTAGGAGAGAGAGTGTGTCCTGCCTGCAACCTCAGGCAGGACAAAGCTATTTGAGAAAATAGTGCTCGGAGGCTGTAATTAAAGCCTACCAAGTAACAACACGCGTAATCGGGGAGTTGCCATGGGAGGTTACCAAATGAGACAAGGCGATAATGAGGAGGGACGACTAAGCCTTTTGACCAATGAACAGCCACAGTTTACAGTGGACATTGACACAAGCCAATTAAAACTATGGGCTGAGCTTCAAGTCCCTACCTGAATACAGCA
The DNA here is from genome assembly GCF_964204655.1 of Triturus cristatus. NCBI lineage: Eukaryota > Metazoa > Chordata > Amphibia > Caudata > Salamandridae > Triturus > Triturus cristatus. The sequence continues at coordinate 635,867,636 of NC_140594.1, read as the reverse complement.
TGCCTCGCAGAGCAGCGTATGCGCTACGCAGGCTCGACCTAAAAACACCTGACTTTGCAATTACTACCCCAGTTCCCTACGCCCAGTCCTGACATGTCAGTCAATAAGGCTCTTCTTGCTGGAGCCTAAAGAAGACTCTTTGTCAATGGAGATCCCCACTGTTGGCCCGGACTGCTATTTAACAAATCCGTGCAGTGTGGGATTTTTAGTCTTTGTTTTAATTAACCCACAAGACTGTAGCAATGGTTTGTAAAAATAAAACCAAAAATTGGTGTATTTCGCATAGTCATTAGGTCATTTTACCTAACCATAATCTCAACTAGAAAATTATAAGGTGCTATGGGCTAAAAAGACAAGATTTCTGAAGGTGTAACATATTTTAATGTGTGCACGCTCCCAATTGCTGATCAACTCCTGCTAGACACGCAATCAGTAGTGACCATGTTGACCTTTGAACTTCACAGTGGAAGACTGTGATGGTGAGGCTGGGGTCGTGTCAAAAGTACCTTCATAGCTGGGAGGAATCATACAGAGGCCTACTACAGACTAACCCAGCAGTTTCAGGACGCCTTGTAAAGCTTTGCCCTTACTGCAGCCTTTATCCACAGAGTCAAATGTACTTTCCTCCTCTTCCTCCCTATATAAGGGCATGCAGTTATCAGACAATGACCATGGCACGAGGGAAACGTGCAACAAAGATTAAAACTATAATTTGTGAAACTACTCTTCTACTGGCCAGTAGAGACATGATTTTAGGTTTAAGATGTTTTTATTATTATTGCAATGCATAGAAACAAACCATACGACACATCGTGAGTATACGAGTACAGCGGCGAAGTCCAATGCCGGGCTGGAGGCCCTGTAGCGAACATTCCAATAATACTGCAGTCCGCTGTGACCCTCGATGATGAACAGTGCCGTAACAATAAAAAAAATAAACAGTTCCCCCCCCTCCCGCATCAACCTCCACCACCCCTAATTCCAATACCCCCACCCCAAACCCTGCCCTCCCCCCGTCCAGTGCGTAGGTCTGATCCACTCCGTCTCCCCCCCCCCTGTCTCTCCCAGAGGGACTCCATCCCATTACCAGTTAAGAGGCAGATTCCTCCAGGGCCGTAAGCTGCAGGAGGTGAAGATATCTCGGGCAGGTCATTTCCCTGAATTCAGTAACCAGCAGGGACTGAAACGGCTGCCAGAGATCATTGAACTGCTCTATATCCCCTGCCAGTGTAAGCGACAATTTCTCCATCCCCAACACATGCCATAATCTGTGAAGCCAGCCCGTGACCGTGGGGAGTGTCTTGGAGCGCCAGTGCGCAAGGATGTTCTGCATCGCCGATCCCAGTGCAATGGCTATCTGTCTACCCCTGCGGGATTTCAAGGGATACATCAGCCCGTTCGGGAGGCCCAGTAATATGTATGCAGGGAAGCGCGGCAGCTCAGTGGCAAAATGGGAATCGATATCGTCTATCACCTCCTTCCAATAAGAGTCGAGGAGCGGACAGCCCCACAGAATGTGTAGCAACGTGCCCACCCGCCCGCATCCCCTCCAGCAATTAGCATCCTTGCTATGATCCATGTCGTGTATGCGCTCCGGGGTGTAGTACCAGTACGTCGAGACTTTGGTGAACGTGTCAGTGAGTCCCATATGGTACGCCGAGTGCCTGGCCCTAAATGCCACCTGCTCCCATTCCCTATGGCTCAGCGACCGACCCAGTTCCCTCTCCCAGCGCTCCCGTCCCGGATTATAGAAGTGGGAGGAGGGTATTTGTAACAGCTTGTAGAGGTCGGTGATCAGCTTTGCGTCGGACGTGCGAGTCAGAAGCAACCGCTCATACGGGAGAAGTCTCCTATCAGCCGTCTCTCGCACCTGTGGATGCAGCGCCCAGTGGTGAGCCTGTAGGTAGTGCAACCTCTCGGTCTCCGGGAGCGCATACTCCTGTCGGAAGCGCACGAAGGGGATGACCCCTTCCGGATCATACATATGACACAGGGCCCGACACCCCGCCTCCCGCCAGAGAGCGAAGGCCCCCTTCTCCAGTCCCGGGGTGAAGTCCGGATTATCCAGCAAGGGTGTGAGAGGTGAAGGGAATGTTGTCAGGCCGTGCACAGCGTTGGTAGCATCCCAGACCCGTAGGGGTACTCGCGTGACGAAGGAGGCATATAGATTCGCCGGGCGGTGAGCACTTCGAAGGAACGGCACTTCCTGCAAGGGCCTGCCCGCCACCGCTTGATCCTGAAAAAGCCAGTGCTTATCGGATTCCCACCTACTCCACTCCACCAAGTAACGTAACTGCACGGCCTGAAAGTACTTGCGGAGTTCCGGGATCCCCAGCCCCCCGGCCTCCGGCGTGAGCATAGAGAACGCCCTTTTCATCCTGGGCTTCTTGCCCCGCCATATGAACCGCGCCAGGTCTGACTGCGTCTGCTGGGTCCAGCCCGTAGGCGGCTGCAATGGTAACGCCCTAAACAAATACAAAATCTGGGGCAAAACAGTCATTTTGATGGCAGCTATTCTGCCCAACCATGACAGGGCGCTGCGATCCCACCGGCCTATCTCCTCTCGAATCTTCCTGCCCAAAGCGGCATAATTAGCCGCCACCATAGCCGGCAAGGTGGGAGCCAGCTGAATCCCGAGATAAGGCACCAACTCCCTCGACCAGAGCATCGGGAAGAGGTCCTGCAACGAAGTCCTAGTAGCTGGCTTGAGCGACACGTCCAACGCCACTGACTTCCCCACGTTCATTTTGAATCCCGAAACCGCGGCAAAGGAGTCCAGCTCCTCGATACACGCCGGAAGGGCAGTGAGCGGATCATCCAGCGACAGTATGACGTCATCCGCGTACAGGCTAATGGCATGAGTGAAGCCTCCGAACCGCACCCCCCTCACTGCTGGGTTATGACGCACCCGTTGGGCGAAAGGCTCCATGTACAGGGCGAAGAGCAAGGGTGACAGCGGGCAACCCTGCCTCGTGCCCCGCTCAATGGCAAAACTTCTGGAGCTGTAGCCATTCACCCGTACTGCTGCCGTCGGAGATTTGTAGCAATTGAAAATCCATGATCGGAATCTGTCCCCTATCCCCACCTTCCGCAGGACCTGCTCCAAAAAAGGCCAGTGGATGCGGTCAAACGCCTTTTCCGCATCCACCGAAAGCATCATTCTCTCCCCTGGGATCCGTGATGCTTTTTCTAAGAGGTGAACTATCCGCTTGGTGTTGTCCACCGTCTGTCGTCCGGGGACAAAGCCCGCCTGGTCTGGGTCTATAAGGTTCGGTAGGTGGGGAGCCAGCCGGGCCGCTAGGATCCCAGTGTACAGCTTAAGATCCACGTTCAAAAGTGAGATCGGCCTGTAGGAACTACATTGCGTCCGGTCCTTCCCCGGTTTGGGGATGACCGTGATGGAGGCTTGCAGCAGGTCCGGTGGGATGGCCCCGGGAGCAGTGAAGGAGTTGAAGAGGCGCGTGAGAAGCGGGGCCAGCGTCGCACAGAACGTTTTGTAGAAAAGGGATGTGTAGCCATCCGGCCCCGGGGCCTTCCCGTGTTTGAGTCGGGCAATGGCGGAAATCACTTCCTCAACTCGTATATCAATGTCCAGGTGCTCCGCCTGCAAAGGCGTCAAGGAGGGGAGGGCAATCGAGTCCAAATAGGCCGCCGTCGCCGATGCATCCGGGGGTCCCCCGTATAGAGGTCCGCATAAAATCCCCGGAAAGCCTCAGCTATATGGGTGTCCTCCGTAACCCTCGACCCCGTGGAGTCGGAGACCTCCTTTACCACCTGTTGTTGTCGAGCCGCTCTAAGCCTGTTCGCCAGCAGCCGGCCACATCTATCCCCTCCCGTGTAGTAGGCATGGCGTAAGTGCAAGGCCGCGTACTCCGCGCGGTCCATGTCCAGGGCCGCCAAGAGCTTTCTGGCCTCCTTCAGCTGCCGCCATACCCGGGGAGCCCCTGTCCTGCGATGCACCTGTTCCAATTCGCGGACCCGCTGGGTGAGCTCCTCCCTCTTGTGCCGCCGCTCCCTGTTGTCGGCTGAGGAAAGAGCTATAAACTCCCCCCGTATCACCGCCTTAATGGCCGCCCACTGTGTCGCTTGCGAAGTGTTGGAATCCGCATTATGGGACAGGTAGTCCTGGATGGCATGCGTCACTTGCGTGACTACTGCCTTCCTATGCAACAATGTGTCCCGCAGGCGCCAAACCCGCGGTGGACCCGAGATCGGCGGCAGTCTAAGCTCGACGGTGACTGGAGCGTGATCAGACAGGGAGACCACCCCCATCTCTGTCGCTGTAGCTATCGCACATACCGGCGTGGTGACCAAAAAGTGATCCAGGCGCGCGTAGGTCTTATGTGCGTGGGAGTAGTATGAATAGTCTCTATCAGTAGGATGCATGCGGCGCCAGAGGTCGTGGAGGTCCAGCTCCGCCAGCTGTGTCTTACACCCGGTCGAGAACTCCCCCGCCTGCGGAGAGCGAAGCGCGGATCTGTCTAGGGCCGAGTCAAAGACCATATTGAGGTCACCCCCGAGGATAATGTGCCTGTCCTATGAGGCAGTGACATCCTCCAAGGCTGCGCGTAAGAAGCGTTCTTGTTGTTCGTTTGGGCTATATACAGATCCCACTGTGAAGTGGATACCCCCCACCCTGAACCTATAGGCTAACAGTCTCCCTTTCTGTTCGGATTGTTTGTGCAAGATCTCTCCCCTGAACTGCCTGGCCACCAAAATCGCCACCCCCGCCGTCTTAGCATTGCCGGAGGAGAAGAGTTGAGTCGGGAATTTGTGGGATCGGAGCCTGTGGCAGTCCCGAGGCAACAAGTGAGTCTCCTGGAGGAATCAGATGTCTGCTCGGGTGCTTTCTAGTAGGGATAATACAGCGCGCCGCTTAACCGGGTTGTTGAGGCCCCGGACATTAAGTGTCACGAGCTTAAGAGTGGTAGGCGGCATAGGGAAGGATAGGTGAAGTAGCGCAGAGCCTCCGCAGGCGCGGAGTTCGTCTCAAGAGCGCCGCCCAGGCGGCCGTGATCCCTGTGGTGCACTGGACGGTCCCCCCTCCCCTCCCGAGCCCCCCCCCACACTCCCACCCAATCCCCCAACCACTCCCTTCCCCTCTCTCAACCCCACAACCAAAACGAACCCCCCCGAACCCCAACAAGCAACCCCTTGGACAACAGTCGAACAACCCCACACCCCACCCTTCCCTCCCTCCCTCCCTCCCCCGTCCTCCAACCCCAGTGAACCATAGTCCCAGCCGAGTCCCACGAGGGACTAGTCTGTGGTGAGTAATTTAAGTGGACGTCCAGCCACCGTCTCCTCCCCGCTACCCCCTCCCCCCCCAGAGCCCCCAAACCTGCAAAGTGAAATAAGCTGTGGTGATCTCCCCCCGGAGTGTTCTCACGCCGTCAATGCGACGTCACCAGCGGCGGTGTCTCTGGCCACCTCGAGCACCGCGCCGGCCATGCCAGCCCTGATGGTGGGTGAGTCCGGCCTCCCGGTGCGACCAGAAGAGTTCCGCCCCGTCACCCGCTGCCAGCCGTCTCTGGTAACGCGCCTCCGGTGCGGCGTAGCCGTATCCTCCTCCGTCTCCGGAATGCCCAATACCCCGCAGGTCTCCCGCAGGGAGTGCAGTTGGTGCAAAGTGCCATTCCACCGAAAGATAAGTCGGAAGGGGTGCCCCCAGGCGTAGGGCGTGCTGTGCTCCCTCAGAAAGTCTGTGGCAATCCTGAAAGCTTTGCGTTTCTGAAGCGTTATGGCAGATAAGTCCTGATACAAAGCCACTGGGTGTCCTCGAAAGGTCAGGGGTGTCTTCTTCCTTGCCTCAGCCAAGATTCGCTCCTTGAGTGGAAAGTCCGGTAGAAAGGCCAGAATATCCGGCGGTGGTGCCGACGTGCGTCTCGGCGGGCCCACCCTATGTGCTCTGTCAATCCGGATGGGGAAGTCCGTCGCCTCTCCCAAGATCTCCCTGAACAAGCTCTGTAGGTAGCTGGTCACATCAGACCCCTCGTCCGCGCTCGGAACTCCCCGGACCCGAATGTTGTTCCGCCGGGATCTGTTTTCAAGGTCCTCATTATGAGCTTGCAGGTCGAGCTGCTGGTCTCGGAGGCGCAGCACCTCCTGCTGCAACTGCTCAATGTCCTCGTCCCTCCTCTGACCAGCACCCTCCACGGAAGTCACCCGCTCTCCTAGGCTGTCCACCTCTCTGCGCACCTCTCGCATCTCCCCAGCGACCTCCTGTTTCAGCGTTTGAAAGTCATCCCTAAGGGAGCTGAAGAGTGACTCCATGAAGGCTCTAGTCATCGGCGGCTCTCTCTCGTCCGTCTCCTGCGGACCCCCGGAGGAGCCCGGCGACGGTTGCCCCTTATCCACCCTCTGGTGGTTCCTGCTGAGCATCTCCGGGAGAGTGCGGTCCCCCTTCTTGTTGCTTCTGTTGCCCGCCATTGGTAGGGGGCGGCCGGCTCCTCCCGTGTCTCGGGTGCTCCACCTGCCCGCCGGCGTCGCTAGGCCACGGAGCTCGCTCTACGCTGCTTCAGTCTCCCGTCCTCCAGCTGCGTTGGTTGGTCGGGCGGCACCCGCCTACCACCTCACCTCTCGGGCCCGTTGACGTGACACACCGCAGGAGGGTCTCCTCAGCCTGCTCCTCTCGGGCCTTCAGTCCCGGTGCTGCTGCCTCTCACCCCTGGGTGGCAGCGCGAGGCCGTGGGGCCTACTTTCTCTCTCTGCAGCCCTTCCCAGGCAACAGCGCTGGCCGGGGGGGGGGGGGGGGGGGGGGGGAAACCGTCCACTCCGAGTTTCGCTGGATACACTAGTGTCCTCCACCCAGCCCCCGGCCACGCAGGTGGCGCCCTCCGCAGGCCCCTGGCCGCTCCTCGCAAGGTGCCACGTGTCCTCCCAGGGGCCTAGATCGCCCGATCCGGGCCCGGTTCCGCTGTTGCAGCCCTCCGGGGCTCACCGGCTGCTCCGGCAGGCGAACTGTCCGTCTCTAAGCAATACGGGGGCGACTCCCCCAGGCAGATGCGTGCTGGGCCCTCGGCCAGGCCGCCGGGTGCACCGCGACCTCTTCTCCTGCCGCGCTCGCCCCCACGCTCCTCCGCACTCCTCACTAGGCCGTTCCTCGCAAGATACCACGTGTCCTCCCAGGGGCCTAGATCACCCGATCCGGGCCCGGTTCCGCTGTTGCAGTCCTCCGGGGCTCACCGGCTGCTCCGGCAGGCAAACTGTCCGTCTCTAAGCAATACAGGGGCGACTCCCCCAGGCAGATGCGTGCTGGGCCCTTGGCCCGGTCGCCGGACGCACCTCGACCTCTTCCCCTGCCGCGCTCGCCCCCACGCTCCTCCGCACTCCTCACTGGGCCCTGCACCGCTCTGCCGCTCTTCCTCTGACGTCAGGCGGCCAGCGGGGCCATCCGTCGTGTCCCCCGCTGAACCCAGGACCGGCTGCCGCTCAGGCTGTCTCGCCAGAGAACCTCCTCACCAGGGCCTCCGACGCGGGGCTCCGCTGTCGCTCTCCACCTCGCTGTCCGCCCGTAGGCCATGCCCCCGGCTCCGCGCCGTGTAGTGGCTCCGGGCCCCGGCCTCGGCTCTGCCTCCCGCCGTCTTCAGTCGACCTCTCCCCGCGAGGGTCTTCTGGCAGTCCCGTTCCCGGTGTCTCCCTCAATCGGCTCCGGCTCTCGGCCCCTCCCTGCTGCTCCGTCCCGCGCTTGCCTTCCGCGGCCTCCTGCGATATTGTTCGGGGTCTCGCTGAGTCCCACCGCCGGGTCGCTGGTAGTCCCCTTCTTTCCCCACGATCTCCCAGCAGATATGGGGGAGATACTGCTAAAATTCTCGGTCCAAGGGCCTGGGGATTCAGGAGCTCACGGAGAGTGCGACCGCTCACTCCGCCATCTTAGCCACGCCCCAAAGACATGATTTTAAATGGAAAATTCTGCAGATGTTGACAGACAGTCACAAGCTTTCTCGGAAACCCAAACATCTGATTTTCACTAATATTACTTGGAAAAAAGGAAAAGGCAACCTACTTAAACTGCATGTACGAAATGAATGTTCAAGTGTGAGTGAATTAAATAACATAACGGGAATGATTCCTAGGACACCGGCGAGGAAAGGTACAAAAACTTCTTCAGGAGAGTTTTTGTGTGAAAATCTGCAAGATTGCTACCATCCCCATAGTAAAATCCTTGTGAATCTGGCCCACAATGGGTTAGAAATGTGTATTTAATGCACTCTGACCACCCAGAAAGTGCTTCAGGTATCTCAGAGGATATCAAAGGCGTTACATACATACCAATTCAATACAAATCCATTATAGCGCGACACGCGGTGGGCTTGTTAAAAGCTGCTGATAAAGCAAATAAAAAACTTTACGATACACAGTGAATAACACGCATCCTATTCCACGCGCACCCCGTCGCTCAGTCCTGAATATTACACATCCTTCATTCTGTATCGTGGGAGGGAGTGCTCTAGTGCCACCGGATCTCACCTGATCCCCCACAGCCGCCTGCCCGGGTGTCACTTGGCGGCCCGTCGTGCCCTGGTCAGCACTCCATCGCCTCGGGGGTATCTGAACCCGCCCCTGGTTTATACAACTGGAGCCTACTGGCGCCCTCTCTTCCTGGCAAGCACTGTCTGCCCTCCACGTTGGCTATAGCCTGAATGGCCTGGTACAGCTGGTGGGCCAGGTGCTATCTGTCTGCGGGCTTGTGGCACCTCCGGACGTCCCGGCGGACGTCATAGACGGTGTCTGCGGTGTCTAGAAGAAGGGCCTCCTCGTAGAGCACCAACAGCAGCAACAGTTGAAGCTTACGCACTTTGAAAACTTTTTCAGGGTCTACCACCTCTGCCTGGGCACACTCGAGCGCCAGGCGCACCCTCTCCATCAGCGCCGCGAGCCTCATGACCGCCAGCTGGTGTCACTGGGAAGGGGATTCGCCTTCGCCCTCTCCCTCCGTGGTGAGGTTTCACAGCGCTGCTAGAGGGGGAAAGAGGCAGCAGTGTATGATGGGCACTGGCAGTGCAATACTGTGCCAACCCTTAGGGTATAGGTGGCGGTTTTCAGGAAGTATTTATAAATGATGCTGTGCTGACCACAAAACAGTGAATGGTGACACCCTGAGGGAGGGCAAGAATGAGAACAAGCATTTGGAATGCAATAGGTCTGATTGAATTGCAAATGTTTACGTTCATCATCATCATCATCATCACTTTATTCGGTTATAAAATACAATAACCATCAAAGTACAGTATTAAAAACAGAATAATTTAAAACAGTAATATCCTGATCATAGCATAAATGTTGTACAGATCACATGATCATTGTTTTCCGACATCTAAAAACATTTTTAAGAAATACAGTAACAGAAGCAATGACGAATTCATTCTCTAAAAGTTGCAATGCTAAAAGGGTCGGACGACAACATCTCAGGCCAAAAGTCTTTAAAACTGGGATAATCCATCTCTTTCTTGGTACATCATAATATTTACAAAATAAAATAATGTGAATTGTGGATTGCATAGAGGTACCGTCGCAGGGGCATTTACACAAGTGTCTAGTCCAGTCATTCATCATTGGGAAACTGAGGAGTCTGAATATCATATTGAATCTAAAACGGGTCAACAAGAGACGATCAAAATCATGGTCAGTTAAAGATAGGTATAACTGGATGGTATGTGACAACAGGGTCAAAAAATGGGCTTGAACAGTAGTTTTTTTTAATCTCAATAGCTGTTCTTTTTTCACCCAAGTAATCCATGCAGCAGGCCTTAAACTCTTTCCTAGCGATAGTGCGCATAGCGCTGGGATCTGTATAGTATTCCGGATATCCTATGTCTGACATGAATTTTTTCACATATTCCAGCCACCTAATGGATTTAGCGCCGTCAGACTTCAATGCGCCAGTCAATAAGTATCGGTTAAATCCAGTTTCATCCGACAGCCAAATTCTGTGCCACAAAAGAACGGGTTGGATTTTAATAGTATCTTCCAAATATGGGATACCCAGTTCCATGTGTACTATATGTGTTGAGATACTTTGGGGTACTGCTAGGAGAAACTTCAAAAACATGTTTTCCGCAATCTGCATGATCTTTGTATCAGCGTAACCCCATACACCCGCTCCATATGTAGCAATAGGGATACATTTGGCCTTATAAATATGTATGAGTTCATCCGGTGGGCGCCTACCTAGTTTACGGCTGAAGTTTGACAGGGCCGCTAATGCCCTGGCAAACAACAGACGTCTACTCTTAATCGCCTCAGTCCAACTTCCTGTCCTATCAAATAAGATCCCTAGGTAGGAAAAAAAAATTGTATGCTCAATTGGGCTGGCGTTAATATATACGGTCTTTACCCTCTTATTTGTCCCTGCCCCACAGTTCATGGTATAGGTCTTTGAGCAATTTATAGACAGTCCCAAGTTTGACATAAAACCAGTGAATTAATTAACTACCCTTTGAAGTGCAAGTGGGGTACAGGCCATTAAAACAGCATCATCTGCATACAGAAGTGCCGGGATGGATCGCTTGGCCGCCTTGGGTAAATCCCTACACTCTTTGATTAAAATGGATTCCAAACCGTTTATATATAGAGTGAAAAGAAATGGGGCAAGGGCGCAACCCTGCCTCACCCCTTTCTCAATTCCAAAGTGACTCGTGCATTCTCCATTCCTACCGTATCTCACCTTAGCCCTAGCTCCAGAGTAGAGTTCCCTTAAAAAAGCAATGATTAATAAATCTACACCAAGCCCCTCTAAAATCAACCATAGTTTATCATGCAAAACACAGTCGAAGGCTGCCGTTAAGTCTACAAAGGTCATAGAGAGTCTACCCTTTTTTGCCTTAGTATACTTTTCCATCAAGATATGGAGGTTCAATCCCTGCTCAACTGTGCCCAGACCCTCGCGAAACCCATATTGGAGGTCGCTAATAACATCTTGTTCATCGGCCCAGGTCTGCAGTCTGTTCAGTAGAACCCGGCCGATGATCTTGGCAGTGGAATCCAGCAGCGATATCGGACGATAGCAGGCTGGATTCGATCTGTCTCCCTTTTTAAAAATTGGTACGATCAGGGATTCGTACCAGGTTGGTAAAAAGGCACTATTATTACAAGCATTAGAAACCTGGGTTAAAAGAGGACCCCATAGTGCTGTGTTTGATTTAAAAAGATCCGCGGGAATACCATCTGGGCCTGGGGCTTTACCAGAGGGGCAAGAATTAATAGCTGCGGTAATCTCATTTAGAGTGAAATTCATTTTAAAATCATGTACTGTGTCCAAGGTATTGGATATGGGACCTTGTTCCTCTAAGGTTAGGTTTTTGTACAAATTAGAGAAATGTTTTACCCATTCAGGTTCCGAGATAGCAATCTCCATTACTGCCAATTCCTTGTTTGCCATAAAAGGTGAGTTCACCACTTTCCAAAAAACAGAAAAATCACGACTATCTGCAGCATCACGTAATGCCCGCCAAGTGTTTTGTTTTAAGGTGGACTTAGTATTTCTAAGGACATACTTATAATTACGTCTTGCCTGCCTTATCTGTTCAGTGTTTTTAACTGTTGTGTGGATACAGTTTTTAAGATTAATATACGCTTTTGAACATTCAGCTTTAAACCAGCCTTGTTTTCTTCTCAGGGTCCTATTGTTTTTAACAAATAGTGACTCTTTTATATGTTTTGAAATTGCCAGGAAGTTTTCCCTAATCTCATTGCTGGGTGTAGACTCATCTAGACATGTCAAAAGCATGCTTTTGCAATTAATAGCAATATTTGAAATAAGTTCATTAGTGTTTACATTGGCCCATTTTAATGCGAACCCATTTTGTCTAATGCCAGTAATGTGGTCGACATTGTCAGTGGCTATTGATCTAGCGTTAGTGCTCTGTTTAAGCATAGTAACATCAACACTGAGGGGGAAATGATCACTTAGGACTATCTCATGTGTCATAAAATTATTGATGCAAGGGGAGTATCTACACGAGGACAAAATAAAATCAATTGTAGATGTTAAACCTCGCGCATGAAAAGTAGGGGTAAAAGGAGTCATGGGAGAACACAGTCTATTAACAAATCCTAAATCAAGAGTGAACATTATATCATTTAGAGCATCCCCATATGATGTATGCGGGAAGTGAACAAAACTTTCCCCATTTCCGTACGTTAGCCCACATACATCGTCATTGGTGTGTTTACAGAGAGGAGAGTTAAAATCCCCGCCCCAAATCACAAACACCTCCTGTTTAATCGGGTAATTAATGTATGGAGAGAGCAGCTCAGTGATCTCAAGGTATCTATAACCACAGCCGTTAACATATTATTGTAGAAATGTATAATTACTAGACAGAGAGTACTATCCAGATGAAGGGTCACAATATGATAATGGGGGTCAGTGGATATGAAATAAATTTTTCCAACAGTAAGGTAATTAGAGACGTATGTGCACAGCCCCCCCTTGGCTCTGCCGGATGTTGTTGCAGTGGCTGGCGTGTGCAGTGTTTTGTAACCACTGATATGTAGGGGGTCTTTCATCCAAGTTTCCTGTACATTGATTATATTGAAGTTATTAATGAACTCAATCCACAAGGGATTATCTACCTTTGATTTTAGCCCTGCGATGTTCCAAAATAATATTTTGCTCTGGGCCTCTGGACCTCTTCCATAATCGTTTGTCCCTACTTTATTGTCTTGGGGCTGCAGTGGACCGGTGTATTGTACTGGGCTAAGAGCTCTCTCCAATATACTAGTAACCGCCAATTCTCGCATTGGGCCGGTACTTATTGGATCATTATGTGCGGGTGGCTCATCTAGTGTGTTAGTGAGTAGTAATTCAGGGAGACTCTTTCTATGCACCCGGTCCGTGGTATTAAGTATATCTATACAGGGAAGTTCCCCCAATTGTTGTCAATCAACTAAGTTGAGATTAGAACAAATCCAATTGGCCGCACTCTGCTCGTCACACCAGCAAGTTGCCCCAAGGAACTGTGGTCAATGTAGTGGCGACGGCGAGTACGCCTGTGCCACAGTGTTTGCAAAGAAGTATGGGTCGCATTAGCCATCCCTGGACACGTGTTTCGAGGTGTTGCCTCTCGTCAGCAGGGAGCAGGTAAGTGTATAGGGGTGCCGCGTGGACTGCCAAAAAGTAATAAAACGGGCTAACGAGCCTTGGATCTGCACCTGCGCGCCATGAGAGGTACTTGACCTGTTTTAATTACATTTTGGCAGTCCACGCGGCACCCCTTTACACTGACCTGCTCCCTGCTGACGAGAGGCAACTACCTCGAAACACGTGTCCAGGGATGGCTAACGCAACACATACTGTTCTTTATACATCGTGGCATAGGCGTACCCGCCGTCGCCACTACATCTACCACAGTCCCTTGGGGCAACTTGCTGGTGTGACGAGCTGTGTGCGACCAACCTTTGCTTAAGTTGAGATTAGAAGATGTTTCTAAACGATTTTGGACCGGGACATTAAACCGACTTATGAGACCCGGGGTAGAGATTTCCCTGGTATGGGCAGTTTTGTTAAGGCTAGCTGGATGGTAAAAAAAACCTAACGGTACCAGATTAATGCCCTGGGTGATGGTAGGTGAGGGCCCAGCTCTGTACAATATTTCACGGACCAAATTTGAAGATTTAAATGATAGGATCACACAGTCTCCACTCATGAGCTTCTGGCCTTTACCAATCCATGATGCCCTTCTAGCCAACTTAAAATCATCGTACAGCCTTTCTGTGAGGCCAGTCCTAGAGTCTAACCAGTGTAATGACTTATTTCTTAGGCTCTCCCAGGATTCCGTGTTTCCCTTTGGAAGGCTCGGTACATTTGTTAGCACGACTACGTAGGGAGTGGCTGCAGGTGGTAGGTCCGGATTGTTATTTGATTGTTCATCTACGTGGCCCTGCCCAATACTAGAAGAAATGTGATTGGGACCCGGGACCTTTGTGGATATGGGCATAGTTAAAAGATAGTAATTTGGATTAGCCTCTTGATTGGGAAGGGAATTATTCTCTGGCCTGCGTTGTAGACCACTAATCCATTCCTTGTTGCTGGCAGGTAAAATGCCGGCAGGTTGGCAATTTTCTCTGTTTTCGCTACCTACTTTCTTGCACTTGTGCATGTCTAATAAATCCTCAGAGAGTTGCTGTGTTTTGCTAAGGCTAATATGTACTAAGTCTTCTAGCTTCCCAATTCTTTTAGTTAGGTTATCTAGTGTTACTCTGATAAAAGCATCCAGGGAGTCCAGTTTATCATTCGTCTTAGTTATCTCCTTTTCAATGTGGACATTCAAGGTGCCCGATTTTTTGCCCCTATCCCCTGGGTTTTGTGAAGCTAACGGGGGGGCCTTTTTATAAATCTTTTTTCGTGTTTTCAGTTGGGGTGTCACCAGCGGTACGCCTGGATTCCCCGTAAGTTTAGGGATGGGGGCAGGATTTCTAGCTCGCTTCGAGGGTGGTTGTCCCTCCTGCTCGTGGTCACTTTCTGGAATGTGGTCTGATATGTCCACAGTGCACCCATTGATATTAGTTGGTACAATTACAGTTGGAATGTCGGAGCACCCCTGTATAGTATTGTCGGCTATTGGATTAGTAGCAGGTTCTAAATTAGCCGTGCCCAATGACTCCTCAACAGTTAGAATCTGCTGCTCAATTACTCCCACTGCCCCAGTTAAATAGGTAAGTAATGTCTGACGTGAGCGCGTCTGAGAATTGGACTGTGTGTTATCTTTGTGAGGAACGGTTTGTGCCTTTCGTTTTCCCATATCTAGGATACTGTGGCCTCAAAGAAAGGCAAGTTACCCTCCCTCCTTAGATGGTAAATACAGTTAGTGAACCGATCACGATCACAATAAAGCATGTATTAGCAAAGAGCACAATCACAAAACTGTAACAGTCAAGAGCCCCGCTTTCACGGTACCTTACAGGCTCAAAAGCCGTGGCCCAGTCCAGTCTACTTCAGTCTATGACGGGCTAAGACGGGCCTGTCTTGGCCCGGTCTTCGCCCGCGCGCGTCCCGCGATGCGGGACCGCGTCCGTGGCTTTATCGTCCCTCCGGGGACCGTCGATAAAGTGCTTGGTGCTTCAGGAGCAGGGCAAGGGCTTGGAACAAAGTGCAAAGTGCCGGTTACTCGTTAGCGGTCTCCCGCGATGCGGGAACGCGTCCGTGGCTTTATCGTCCCTCCGGGGACCGTCGATAAAGTGCTTGGTGCTTCAGCAGCAGGGCAAGGGCTTGGAACAAAGTGCAAAGTGCCGGTTACTCGTTAGCGGTCTCCCGCGATGCGGGACCGCGTCCGTGGCTTTATCGTCCCTCCGGGGACCGTCGATAAAGTGCTTGGTGCTTCAGCAGCAGGGCAAGGGCTTGGAACAAAGTGCAAAGTGCCGGTTACTCGTTAGCGGTCTCCCGCGATGCGAGACCGCGTCCGTGGCTTTATCGTCCCTCCGGGGACCGTCGATAAAGTGCTTGGTGCTTCAGCAGCAGGGCAAGGGCTTGGAACAAAGTGCAAAGTGCCGGTTACTCGTTAGCGGTCTCCCCATGTTTACGTTTAAAACTGAGCACGGCGCCGCTTGAAGGACACCACGCTCGTTTTTTTTTTAACTTTAACACTGAGTGCGGTGTCCTTGAAGTGGGCACTGTGCTCAGTGCTAAAGTTAAAAAATATATAAATAAACCTAGCGCGGTGTGCTTGAAGCGGCGCCGTGCTCAGTTTTAAAGTTAAACAAGCGCACGCCATGACGTATTTGCTCGGCTTTTTCTGCCGAGCCACTTGGACGGCCTCGCCTGCCAAAAGTTTTCTTGTCTTTATGGGGCCATGTGTTTGGCCCCATAAAGATAAGAAACCTTTTGCGATCAACGCAAAGCAAGCGAGTCCGTCCAAATGGGACGGCTCGAAAAGCCAAACAAAAACGTAATCGACACCTCTGTTCCAATGGCTGGCCACGGTTTAGCATAAACGGTGATGCCAGCCAATGGAACAGAGGGGCGGGGCTTAAAGCCCTTTACAGAAAATACCCCGTTAACACTAAATCTCGCCAGCGAGACTGCGCATGCGCGCAGCCTACGCCAGGCGAGCCCTAAAAACTGAAATGCGCAGGAGTGTTGTGGAGTCTGAAGGGCATGACTTGATATTCAAATAATCCAAATTTTGTACGTAATGCTGTCTTCCATTCATCGCCGTCACGGAATCGCACCAAATGATAAGCTCATCGCAGATCTAGTTTAGTATGCAGAGAGCAGCTCAGTGATCTCAAGGTATCTATAACCACAGCCGGTAACATATTATTTTGGTCAAACAGAGTAGGTATTAAAGGTAGTGGATACCGATTTTTGATTGTAACATTATTCTAAGCATGGTAGTCAATACACATATTAAATTCTCCCCTTTTTTCTGGTATGAAGATGGGGTGAGGACACAGGAGATTTGGAATGCCTGATGAAACCGCTGGCTAAGTATTAATCTAAATAAGGTTGTAAGTATTCATTTTCTTTCTTGGTAAGAGCGTATATTCGTCCTCATGGTAAGGAGGCCCCTGGAACTAAATCCATTCAACAATCATCATCCCTGTGAGGTGGTAGTGTATTTGCCTTTTGCTTATCAAACACATCAGATAAGTCAGAACATTCTTCGGGTACAACTTCGAGGAGTAATACACTCTTAGCTCCTTTTGGGAAATCATAACCTTGTACTACATGAGTTATCACGTTAGGTAGTAGACAGGAATTGCAACAATGATCTGAACTGAATGACACAGTCTTTTTTAACCAGTCAATATGAGGATTATGTTGTACCAACCAAGGAATACCTAAAATAAGGCAAAATTGTGGTGCATCAATTATATCAAATCAAATATTTTCACTATGGTCGTTGGTGCAAATCATGACTAGATTTTCTGTTTGATGTTGTATTAAACCAGAAGTTGGTTCTTTACCATCTACCGCTCTCACGATTTCTGTTTTATTCTTAGGTACGGCTTTAATTCTAGTTCTAGTAAGAATTGTGTGTCTATAAAGTTATGGGTAGCACCAGAATCTATTAATGCATCTACTGACCATATGTGTGAACTATCACTTTGGGATTGTAGTGTTACTCGTATGCTAAGATGATGAGATGGCGTTTCTGGTGTGGTAGAGGCCAAACTAGAAAATGAGCCCCTACAAACTGACCTTGTCTTCTGCCGAGCTTATTAGTTTTCCGATTGTTGGACACAAACTACATCTATAGCCTTGAACTTACTTTTATTTGGACGGTTTGGACATTCTTTTACAAAGTGTCCAGATTTGCCACAATATAAACATTGGTTTAATTTTCTATGCTCATCTTTTTCCTCTTTAGTAAGTGGCCCTCTAACAGTCTTCTATTTGCATTGGTTCTCCTAAATCAGTCTTGACACTGGAATCAACTTTATTATTGGCTTTTTCTTTAAACGTAACAACTCTATGCTCTGTCCTAGTTCGTCCTCTTTTTCATTATGATAAGCGATAATTTAACTTTGCCTCTAAATCAATAAAGTCTCTACAGTTTTCTGGGGATCTAAAATTTGTGTTACCATATCTTTCAGCTCATCGCATAACCCTCTATAGAAGAGTGACACCCTTTTTTCTTCTGGCCATTCTGCCTAAATCACTAGCCTATTAAACATGGAGATATAATGAAGCATATCAGATGAGCCTTGTTTTAAATTAAGTAACTCATTATCTGCTGATTGCACAAAAACATGTTTAGTGAATAATTTTTTCATAGTTTCCTTAAAAAGTCTGAAATCGTACATTATTGGGTCATTCTTTTCTATTAAAGGTACTGACCATAATGCTGCGTCTCCTCCTAAGTAAGATAAAATAAAGGCAATCTTGGAGGAATCGTCTGGGAAAGTAGTTGGTTTTGCTATAAAATGTAAGTGACATTGATTTAAAGATTTTTTAAACTTATTACTATCCCCATGGAATCGCTCAGGAGGCACCAACGGAACTGGAGTTGGAGTTATTACTTGAAGTTGCGTAGGAGAAGTCGTAGTGTTATCAAACTTATGAGTTGTATGCTGAAAACTGCATGGTTTAGGAATTGTTTTTTGTGATGGGGGCACTCCAGGTGAGTCGAGTATGTAAACTATTTTGTAAATGAGAGAGGTCTCTGCGTAGGGCAGCATTTTCAGACCTGATTCCAGCCAATACCGTCGCTACATCCTGAAGGGAGATTTTCTAGGCTTGATCCATAACGCCTGGGAGAAACTGTCGTCGTGGGCTTAGCCTTCTGTCAGACTAACCATGCGTTCTTACCTTGAGTCCACAAGGTTGAGTTTCACAGAGATGTTATGGACCAACTTCCCAGTACCCTACCTTATAACCTGTAACTGGTAATTCACTAGGGATAGGTAGTAGGGTTCAGGGAGGTGGGCTGGATACTGGACGCTTGATGATTTTGACCTGCGAGGCAACAGAAACTAGCTTTCAGTATTTATTTGATATCTATCTGTTTAGCATTAGTCTATCCCTTAACTTGTAAGTATTTTCTTTGTATGCTTAAAATGTTCCTACCTGTGATCTAAAGACGTTTAACACAGCTTCCAGGTGTTCTTGATGAAGTGGAAGGAGTTTTGTAACAATGTTTGCGGTGCGTAGTTCACTTCACTAAGCTTGTCTATGATGGTTACGCTATAAGGAATGAATAGAATACGTTTGTACCTATAGATGCATGAAAACACTGACAACAGTTATGTATCACTTTCACTGTGGCACTTACTAACTAAACTGTGTTCAGACTCTTGTATCCTCCACTAATCTGAAATGAGAATAAATAAAACAAATACAAATTCTACAAGTTCACAGCGTTTAGAAACAACATCACAATTGTTGTTCTCTATTTCCCAAGTAGGAAGTCTTTTGTTAAAAAGTTCAGTGTTCTTTTCCTTATTCCGCAAATCATAAAGAGAAGAGTTTTTCCCAAAATTAGTTCATTTTTCATAAACACTATTTCTGTAAATGTTAATTTTTTCATGCGATGGGCGCCATAAAAAATTAAGCATTTGCCCTTAGCTTTCATTCTGTTGTTCCTTTCCCCAGGTCCAAGTCCTGATGAAAACTGGAATCAAGGATCGAGTCGGAAGACCGCCGCATCAGCTCTCAGGTAAGGGTTCTTGAAGTCAGCATCCCTGGATACCAACCCTGATGACAACCGGAAGTCTAAGCACCTTCCAGAATCAGGTGTGGCTTTAAATAGTCTTGCCACACCCAAGATGGCTGCCACGCCGACGCGCGTACAATGTGAGCGGTGTGGTTAAGGTTCATTCCTTACCTGCAGTGCACCGGAGCAGACGCGTCTAACTTCGGTGTCAAGTTCAGTAAGCGTTTTGTTTTCTTTAACTTAGTCTCTGCTTTTTGCTCATGAGCACTTATCCTGGAATCCCAAAATGTGTGTTACTAGTAAAGCACGCATAAGTGTACAAATTGTAATATGTCAGACACAAACATTCGTGACAGGAATTTCTATGCACAGATTATTCTACATAAAGGGCGCAATTCACAGATCATTATACATAAACACCTTGCACAAAACTGTTGTGCTGGTTCCACAGGACTGTTGTGGGCTTTCAATTGAGATGACCTGATCATAGGGATTATTATGAATACTTTTGATTAATTATTCCTGTCATTGCCGTACATTCTAGGTGGCCAATCATGACAGTGAGTAACTGCTAGCTGTAAAATATGTGGACAGGAGGGATGTGTACATGCTGACTACCATCCAGAATGACAGTCCTTCATCTGTGACTGTTTGGGGTCAGGCTGCTGAAGTGAGCAAAACTGTGTGCATTGTAGACTACAATAAGCACATGGGTGGTGTCAATAGAGTAGATCAGAGGTTAGAACCTTACACTCCTGTTCGCAAGGCTTAGCTTTGGTAAGAAGTTGGCCATCCATCTTTTCAATTTAGCAACTTTTAATGATTTTGTTGTGTTCAAGGAGTGTACTCCAGCATCAAATATGACCTTTGTTCAGTTTCAGGAGTCTGTGATAAGCAGCCTTGTTGTAGTGGAACAGGCAAGTGTTCCTAGAGTTGGAGTGGTGGAGGATGTGGCCAGATTGAAACATCGCCACTTTCCCGATTTAATACCTCCCACAACCAAAAAACAATCCCTGTAAGAGATGTAGAGTCTGTTTGCGAAAAGGTATGCGGAAGGAAAGCAAATGCACTGTGCTGATTGTCCTTCTAATCCTGGGCTGTGCATGCCCATATGTTTCAGATTGAATCACACTCAAAAGAGTTTTTGAGAACAACTGTGAGTCTAATAGCCTACTGCCTGGTCTGTATGGTTTTATATTTGTTGTTCAATTTCATGGTTGGCATTAGAATGATGTCTTTAGTTACCACTGTTGTGTTTGTAGTTATAGTTTTGTATCTAGTTCCAATAGGTTTGTGTTTTCTTTCCTGTTAAAAAAAAAAATTGATGATGGCGTTCCTGAATTGGCGCTTGGCTGGCGGTGTGCATGGACTGGCGCTTGGCTGGCGGTGTGCATGGACTGGTGCTTGGCTGGCAGTGTGCATGGACTGGTGCTTGGCTGGCAGTGTGCATGGACTGGTGGTTGGCTGGAGGTGTGCGTGGGCTGGTGCTTGGCTGGCAGTGTGCATGTGCGTGTGCTAGGACTTGGCTGGCGGTGTGGGATGGACTGGCATTTGGCAGGCGGTGTGGGTGGACTGGTGTTTGGCTGGCAGTGTGCCTGTGCTGGGACTTGGCTGGCGGTGTGGGACGGACTGGCGTTTGACTGGTGGTGTGCGTGGGCTGACATTTTGCTGACTGTGTGAGTAGTGACTTGCTGCTGGTCATCACACACTCTGCTAGCTAAATGCCACTACACATACTCTCAACCGATGCCATTGTGATTGCTGTGTCAGTCATGTGGGCATATGAAAATGATGGGCCCTTCAATGGCACTGTCTGTTGATGTGAATGTTATAATGTGCTAGGCCCGCGGCTGGTGGTGTGAATGGTCTTGTGTGTCACGTATGAAAGGTGTGTGAATGGCTTGTAAAGAGGTTGGTGAGGTATCATTTCACTCGGGAGACCAAGGGGAATGCTGGGTGGTAGGCTATTTGTGCCAGCACAGTGATCCCACACAAAAATGTCTGGAAAAAGTGATTTTTTCCAGCTAAATTTGAGGTTTGCAGGGGATTCTGGGTAGGAAAATTTTTGGGGGATCCATGAGAGCCATACCTCCCTGTACTCCCCCGGGTCTCTAGTTTTTAGAAATGTGTGTGTTTGGTAGGTTTCCCAAGATGGCCGCCGAGCCCGTTGCCAAACTCCCAGGTGTCCACCCTTGCAAAACCAGGTTGTTTTATGATAGGTAATTTTGAAGTCTCCACAATACGTTTTGGGCCCTTGCCTGTCGCGGGCACTTGGCACACCCACATGAGTGAGGTACCATTTTAATTGGGAGAACGCTAGGTGGTAGGAAATTTGTGACAGCCTGGTGATACAACAACCTTGCCACACAGAAATTTGAGAACATTTTTATTTCTATCAGCTAAATTTGAGGCTTGCAGGGGATTCGGAGTAAAAAACCTTAGGGGATCCATGCAAGCCATACCTCCCTGGACTCCCCCGGTTCTCTAGTTTTCAGAAATGTGTGGGTTTGGTAGGTTTCCCTAGATGGCCGCCGATCCTGGGACCAAAAACCCAGGAGACCCCCCCTTGCTAAAACAGGTCGTTTTATGGTAGGTCATTTTGAGGCCCCCACAATATGTTTTAGGCCTTTGCCTGTTGCAGGGACTTGGCACACCCACACAAGTTAAAGGTACCATTTTTATCCGAAGACTGTGGAGAATGCGGGGTGCGTGGAAATTTATCAACCCATGCAGATTCTAGAACTTTCCATCAAAGAAATGTGGGGAAAATGTTTTTTTTATTACAAAGTTTGAGGTTTGCAAGGGATTCTGGGTAACAGAATCTGGTGAGAGCCACACAAGTCACCCCCACCTAGATTTCTCTGGGTGTCTAGTTTTTAGAAATGTATAGGATTGCTAGGTTTCCATAGATGTCAGCAGAGCTTGGGTTTAAAATCCACAGCTAAGCACTTTGCAAAAAACGGGTCAGTTTTCACTGTAAAAATGTGGTGTGTCCACGTTACGTTTTTGGCCGTTTCGTTTTGCGGGCACTAGGCCTACCCACACAAGTGAGGTATCATTTTTATTTGAAGACTCTGGGAAATTCAAGATGAGTGGAATTTTGTGCATCCACGTAGATTCCAGAACTTCCCATCACAGAGATGTAAGGAAAATGTATTTTTTGTTACAAAGTTTGAGGTTTGCAAGGGATTCTACGTAACAGAATCTGGTGAGAGCCACACAAGTCACCACCTCATTGTTGAAAAGATACTTCTTCAAGTGTAGAATAATTGATAAATAGTACTTTATTGGCAGCACATTCAAAATCCATCCAACTGCTACAGATACCCAACTTCTTTTACTTAACAGTTATTCTTCCAACCCAGCTCTCTATCTAGAATGTGGAACCCCACTGAAAACAACACATGTCGCATGCAGTGGCATGCGACACAGAGCCTGACTTAAAGATACATGCGCCCACTTATAAAGTATGTAACATATCTCCCTTATTTAACAACAGAATGAGAACACAACAATGAAACATGATAACATCCCAAATAGCGATTTCACATAGTTTGCATATCTTTTGGGTATTCTAATTTCTCGTTTGCAGTCTTTGACTCTGTGAGCCACAGAGTCACCCTTATTGCGATCATCACTCTTGTTAAGTGATAAATCTTTCGAAACATAAGATTTTATGCATTTCGCCAACTTACCCACATTCCAGATTTTGCCATCCTGTGTCATAACACTGTTCTCAAAAACTTTTTTAACTTGAATAGGATCACCAAACTTATTGTCACCTTTACAAATTAAACCCTGCTTTAGTATCCTCACCCAATCTCCTTCTTGAAACACATGAGGCCTTGTTTTCCATTTCTCATCATACCTCCTTTTGGTTACAATCTGTTTGGCTTCCACACATCTAGCAACCACTTCCAAATTCTCCTTATCTGAATCAAAATAATGAGACTTTTCTTTTAACCACCAAGGTAAAACCAATGAAGCTGGATCCCTTCCTTTAAATAGTTTAAATGGACTAACTTCAGTTGTAGAATGTGGTGTAATCCTATAAGTCCATAAACGTTCTCTCAAAGCACTGATCCAATCTGTTCCAAATTTAACCGCTTCC
This sequence comes from Triturus cristatus, assembly GCF_964204655.1. Classification (NCBI taxonomy): domain Eukaryota; kingdom Metazoa; phylum Chordata; class Amphibia; order Caudata; family Salamandridae; genus Triturus; species Triturus cristatus. The sequence continues at coordinate 635,844,428 of NC_140594.1, read as the reverse complement.
GTGACAAATCCCTTCAGAACTCTGTTAAAACGTTCTACTTGCCCATTCTCATGTGGTTCATATAAAGAAGTAAATCTATGAGTGATATTGCATTTTTTTTAAAACTCACCCATTTCTCCCGATGTTAACTGAACCCCATTGTCAGTAATTAAACATGAAGGACAACCTTCTCTGGCAAAAACATCTTTGAAAAACCCAATGACCGCACTAGTGGTAGCCTTCGGGACAAACTTCACTTCAGGCCACTTTGAATGATAGTCGACTATCACTAAAGCGTAACGTGAACTTTCTGGAAGAATGTGGAAAGGGCCTGAAATATCAAAAGCTATTTTCTTCCACGGTACAGACGGCCACTTTACAACCTTAAGCGGTGGAGTATACACCTTAAGTGACCTTTCACTAGATACACATTCAGGACATTCCCTGACTGTCTTATCAATGAATCTATCAATGCCTGGCCACCAGAAAAACAATCTAATTAAACGCTTCATTGATGAAATGCCCGGGTGTGTCTTGTGAGCAATTCCCAAAATCACTTCATACATTCCTTCTGGTGGAATACACTTTCCTGACTTGAAAATAAAATCACCATCAAGTTGTAATTCTTCAATAACCCTGAAGAATGGTATAAGCTCTGGACCAATTCTATCCTTTCTTGGCCAACCATGTTTGATGTAGTCCTTAAGCAATAACCATTTAGCATCCTTCTGTTCACAATCCTTCCAACGGGTTTCAGAAATGTCTTGAAAATCCCCTTGAAGTACATCATCAATAGTCATTACCACATCAACCTCACATACAGAATTAATTTCACTCTGTTTGCACGGTAGGCGTGACAAACAGTCAGCAGTAACATTCTTCTTGCCCGGAACATATACCGTACTGAAATTATACTCCTGCAATTTTGACATTAGCCTGGCAATTCTGGCCGTGGAATTCCACCCTCCACCAACCGATAAAATGTTTACTAATGGTTTGTGATCCGTTCTTAATACAAACTTGGAACCCCACACATATAACCTAAAATGCTCAATAGCCCAAACGCAAGCTAACAACTCCCTCTCAATGACAGAATATTTACGTTCACATTCATTAAGAGTCCTTGAGGCAAACGCCACATTCCATTCCTCCTTACTCTCTCTCTGTGACAACACCGCACCTAAACCATATAAGCTTGCATCCACAGTGATGACACATTCAGATTTGATACGAAAGGGTTTAAGTGTGGGTTCATTGACAATATCATATTTGATCTCTTCAAAAGACCGTTGTTCAGAATCACCCCACACATATTTCACTCCTTGCCTCAAAAGTCTCCTCAAAGGTTCCATCTTGGTGGCAAAATTCACAACAAACTTACTGTAGTACTCACACATTCCTGCGAAAGAGAGTAATTGATCTCTATTCTCTGGAGACGGGGCTTTGGATATAGCTTCTACATTAGATTTTTTGGGCACAACACCCTCACCAGAAAGTGTATGTCCCAAATAGTCTACAGATTCTTTGAATAACTTGCATTTGTGCGCTTTGAGAGTCAAACCATTTTGTTCCGGTCTTTTACACACTTCTTGCAAGTGTATTTGATGCTCCTGTGTAGTCTTTGAGAAAACCAATATATCATCTTGAAAACACTTGACATAAGCATCAATGTCCTTGAAAATTTGGAACATAATTCTTTGAAATACGGAAGCTGCGGACGCCAAACCAAAAGGCATGCGAGTGTACTGAAATAAACCTTGTGGAGTGATGAACGCAGTGTATTTCCTAGAATCTTCAGAGAGTTCGATCTGGTGATATGCCGATCTGAGATCGAGAGTAGAAAATATTTTAGCACCATGCAAAAATGATACAAGCTCATTAATGTTTGGCAAAGGGTGGCAGTCCACAATGATATTAGAATTTAACGCTCTCAAATCCACGCACACTCTCAACTTTTTATCGGGTTTCCGCACCAAAACTATGGGAGAAACCCACTCTGATGACTCAATAGGTTCAATGATGCCCTCTCTAAGTAATTCATCTAACATCTCCTTGAGTTCATCCCTGATGTTAATGGGTACATTTCTTAGTTTTTGTACGATAGGAATGTGGTTACTTTTGAGTACAATTTTGTGTGAAAAATCTTTGAGCCTACCCAACTTATCCATAAAAACCTTCCCAAAACTTCTAATGAATTTGCTTACTTGGTCCTTATCTATAGCATTTGTTTCTTCCACTTGACTCTTCTCAACTACTGATACAGAATTCATGAGGTGATCCTCACATAAGGAAACTGGTTCTATAGATCTTGCATTAAGTATGATACCAAATTTCCATTGATCCAACCATCCCAACACATTTACCCCTTTTTTTGAAATATATAGTTTGACATTTGCACTTCTGTGTTTGAAATGTAAGCAAACTGAAAAAAAACCAATCATGTCAATCCTTGTCCCACAAAAACTCTCAGCAACTATGTCTGGTTTTTCCAATATGTCTAACGGCAATACATTTACCAATAATGACATGTAATATTCATGAGATATAATGGTCCAAGGGGAACCTGAATCAACCATAAGCAAAATATCTACATCGCAAACTTGAAAAGTACATTTAGGGGGACTGATGTGCTTTGGAACATGATCGCCCACTACAGATACGACAAAACCATGCTCTTGGACTGTATTGATACAGGTGTTGTCTTCTTCTGAAATTGTTGAAATGGAACCCTGCTTTTGGAATTGTGCACGTCTGTCTCTACACATATTGCTGAAATGTCCAATCCTATTGCAGATTTTACACTCTCTCTTCAAAGCTGGACATCCTGGAAAAGAAGCATAATGGTTTTTGTTCCCACATCTGAAACACATTCCTTGGTTGATAGTTCCTTCGAATTGTTTTTGAAAATATTGCTTTGGTTTATTCAAATTTTGCTTTCCCCAATTTTGTGTTGCGTTCTGTTTTGTTGTAACTTTGTGACGGACTGCACATATTTCCTCTTCTGTCGTTTTTTTATCAGAACTTTTTTTAATAGTATCCATCCATAGATCCGACTGTTCCTGCGCTTTAGCTATAGCAATAGTCTCATTTAAACTAGGATCACCCATCACCCATAATTTATCTTGAATCTTCTTACATTTGACATGAACTATTATTTGGTCACGTATCATCTCATCTGACATGTTTCCAAAATTACAGTGCATGCTCAAAGACCTTAACGATGTTAGAAAATCATCAAACGATTCCTCCTCTTTCTGTTTCCTGGTGTAGAATTTAAATCGATTTAGAGCTATACTAATGGTTGGTTTGAATCTTTTTTCTAATCGTGCCAAAGCTTCTGTGTAGACGTTCATTGAGTCACCGCTTGCATTTGGAATATTAATCTGAGGAAGTGATCTGAAAATGACTTGCCCTTCTGAGCCCAAACAATGTAAGAGAATGCTTTTTTTTCTCTCTGAACACATCCTTTCACCATCAATAGCTTTCATGTAGTTTAAAAACTCTTCTTTCCATCTTGGCCATGGCATGGGTGGATCTCCTTTACCTTGTAAAAATTTTGCAGGCGGATCAAATTGCATTTTAATTTTGCTAGTGATACCTTACTTATACGTAAAATCTCTTTATATGATAAATGCTCACTTTAAGATGAAACAGGATATACCAGTAAACAAAACAACCAATGAACGTCCTTGGCAATGACTTGTAACCTAAATTGGCTCACTAATTGTATATCCTCTTGAGATTTTTGGAAGACAATATATCTTGAACAAAAATCAATAAAGTACTTACTTCCCCCAACACACGCGTTGCTTTCACCTCGGTTGCTGGCCTTAATTACGTTCGTTTAATCCTTTGCGCATTAACATGTTGATTGTTGTGGGCATTGCTTAGCAACCGAACTTTGTGCGTGTGACATCATGAACGCGTATACATCACTCTATGCATGACGATAATGAAAGGAAATAGAAGGTTGAGGACGACGCTGCCGCTGAGTAAGATTCTTTTTTTTTTTTTAAATCAAACACGATGAAATTATTCTCTCACAACTGTGCGGAAATCCTAAAAATGTGGATGTCAAGTTATTCGGTAACACTGAATGTTAAATAACTCCACACCTAACGGCTGCAATGCGTCGGTCAACCGATACCTCCAACCTGTAGAACAGCAAAATGTCCTTCCTTTGCTTTAAATTATAAACCAACCTAAACGCCAAGTAGTGTTTGAGATCCGCAGCGCGATTTACTTCCAAACTGACATCTGGGAACACGCTGCAAACTTAATCTCCGTAATTCTTTCAAACAGCAAAAGTTTATATAAACAATGGGAAGTTGCTGTTAAACCAAGACAGTTGTCATTACATACAATTGCTGCTGATCAACCGTAGGTGTCGCCACTTTTCCACAGAAATCGCCGGTCTGGCTATTTTAGATGAAATGTTCAAATCCTCTTAAAATGGTGAAAATCGCCGAAAATGGTTCAACCACTGAATTACTCTGTGCTGCTCAGTGGTTTCCCGTCGTCGCCAATGTTGAAAAGATACTTCTTCAAGTGTAGAATAATTGATAAATAGTACTTTATTGGCAGCACATTCAAAATCCATCCAACTGCTACAGATACCCAACTTCTTTTACTTAACAGTTATTCTTCCAACCCAGCTCTCTATCTAGAATGTGGAACCCCACTGTAAACAACACATGTCGCATGCAGTGGCATGCGACACAGAGCCTGACTTAAAGATACATGCGCCCACTTATAAAGTATGTAACATTCATGAATTCCTCTGGGTGTCTAGTTTTTCAAAATGAATAGATTTGCTAGCTTCCCCTAAATGTCGACAGAGCTAGGATTCAAAATCCACAGCTAGGCACTTTGCAAAAAAAGGTCAGTTTACTGTAAAAATGTGGTGTGTCCACGTTGCATTTTGGGCTGTTTCCTTTTGCGGGCACTAGGCCTACCCAAACAAGTGAGGGACCACTTTTAGTGGAAGACTTTGGGAAATGCGGGGTGGGTGGAATTGTGTATGTCCACGCATAATTCTGAACTTTTCATCACAGAAATGTGAGGAAAATGGGTTTTTAAAAATGTATAGGTTTGCTAGGTTTCCCAAGCTGCCGGTAGAGTTAGGGTTCAAAATCTACAGCTAAGCACTTTACAAAAAAAGGGTGAGTTTTCACTGTAAAAGTGTGGTGTGTCCATGTTGCATTTTGGGCCGTTTCCTGTCACGGGCACTGGGCCTACCCACACAAGGCCTACCCACACATGTGAGGTAACATTTTTATTGGATGACTTTGGGGAATGTGGGGTAGAGGGAATTTTGAGGATCCACACAGATTCAAGAACTTTCCATCACAGAAATGTGAGGAAAATGTGTTTGTTTGGGCAAAGTTTGATGTTTGCAAGGGATTCTGGGTAACAGAACCTGGTGAGAGCAACACAAGTCACCCCATCCAGGATTTCCCTGGGTGTTTAGCTTAAAACAATGTATAGGTTTGCTAGATTTCCCTAGGTGCCGGCTGAGCTAGGGTTCAAAATCTGCAGCTAGGCACTTTGCAAAAAAAGGGTCAGTTTTCACTGTAACAATGTTGTGTGTCCACGTTGTGTTTTGGGCCATTTCCTGTCACGGGCACTAGGCCTATCATCATATGTGAGGTACCATTTTTATTGGAAGACTTTGGGGAATGTGGGTGGGTGGAATTTTGTGGATCCACACACATTCCAGAAGTTTCCATTACAGAAATGTGAGAAAAATCAGTTTTTTCTAATAAATGTGAGGTTTGCAAGGGATTCTGGGTAACAGAACTTGGTGAGACCCACTCAAGTTTCCTCATTTTGGATTTCTCTGTGTGTCTAGTTTTCAGAAATGTATAAGTTTGCTAGCTTTCCCTAGGTGCCAACGGAGCTAGGGTTCACAGTTAGGCACTTTGCAAAAAATGGGTCAGTTTTCAATGTAAAAATGTGGTATGTCCATGTTGCGGTTTGGGCTGTTTCCTTTATTGGGCACTAGGCCAACCCACACAAGTGAGGTTTGAGGTTTGCAAGAGATTCTGGGCAACAGAACCTGGTGAGAGCAACACAAGTCGCCCCATCCGGGATTTCCCTGGGTGTCTAGTTTTCAAAATGTATAGGTTGGGTAGGTTTCCCTTGGTACCGGCTGAGCTATGGTTCAAAATTCACAGCTAGGCACTTTGCAAAAAAAGGGTCAGTTTTTACTGTAAAAATGTGGTGTGTCTATGTTGCTTTTTGGCCATTTCCTGTCGCAAGTACTAGGCCTTCCCACAGAAGTGAGGAACCATTTTCATCAGAAGACTTTGGGCAATGCGGGGTGTGTTGAATTTTGTGGATCCACACAGATTCCAGAACTTTACATCACAGAAATGTACAATGTTTGAGATTTGCAAGGGATTCTGTGTAACAAAATATGCTGAGAGCCACACAAGTCACCCCTACTGGATTCACCTGTGTGTCTATTTTTCAAAAATGTATATGTTTGCTCGGTTTCCCTAGGTGCCAGCAGAGCTATGGTTCAAGACCTACAGCTAGGCACTTTGTAAAAAAGGGTCAGTTTTCACTGTAAAAATGTGGTGTCTTCACATTGTGTTTTGGGCCGTTTCCTATCGCGGACACTAGGCCTACCCACACAAGTGAGGTAGCATTTTGATAGGAAAAGTTTGGGGAATGTGGGGTGGGTGGAATTTTGTGGACCCACACAGATTACAGAACGCTCCATCACAGAAAAGTGAGGAAAATTTGTTTTTTTAACTAAGTTTGATGTTTGGAAGCGATTCTGGGTAACAGAACCTGGTGAGAGCAACAAAAGTCACCCCATCCGGGATTTCCCAGGGTGTCTAGTTTTAAAAAATGTATAGGTTTTCCTAGGTGCTGGCCGAGCTAGGGTTCATAATCTACAGCTAGGCACTTTGCAGAAAAAGGGTCAGTTTTCACGTTAAAATGCGGTGTGTACACGTAGCGTTTTGGGCTGTTTCCTGTTGTGGGCAGTAGGCCTACCCACAAAACTGAGGTACTATAGGAAATTGTGAGGTGGTTACAATCTTGTAGATCCATGCAGATTCCAGAACTTTCCATCACAGAAATGTGAGTGAAATTAGTTTATTTGACAAAGTTTGAGGTTTGCAAGGAATTCCGGGTAACAGAACCGGGTTCAAAATCTACAGCTAGGCACTTTGTAGAAAAAGGGTCAGTTTTCACTGTAAAAATGCGGTGTGTCCACGTTGCGTTTTGGGACGTTTCCTGTTGTGGGCAGTAGGCCTACCCACACAAGTGAGGTTTCATTTTTATCAGAAGACTTTGAAAAATGCTAGGTGGTTACAATCTTGTGGATCCACGCAGATTCCAGAACTTTCCATCACAGAAATGTGAGTAAAAATTTTTTTTTTTGCAAAGTTTGAGGTTTGCAAGGGATTCTGGGTAACAGAACCTGATGAGAGCCACACAAATCACCCCCTCCTGGATTCCCCACACAGTCTAGTTTTAAAAAATGAATAGGTTTGCTAGGTTTCTCCAGGTGCCGACAGTGCTAGGGTTCAAAATCCACAGCTAGGCACTTTGCAAAAAAAGGGTCAGTTTTTACTGTAAAAAGGTGGTGTGTTCACGCTGTGTTTTGGGCTGTTTCCTATCGCGGGCACTAGGCTTACCCACACAATGAGGTAGCATTTTTATTGGAAGACTTTTCGGAATATAGGGTGAGTGGAATTCTGTGGATCCACGCAGATACCAGAACTTTCCATCACAGAAATGTGAGGAAATTTTGTTTTTTTAACAAAGGTTAAGGTTTGAGATTTGCAAGGGATTCTGTGTAACAAAATATGCTGAGAGCCACTCAAGTCACCTTATCCAGGGTTTCTCTGGGGGTCTAGTTTTCAAAATGTATAGGTTTGCTAGGTCTCTGTAGGTGCAGGCTTTGCTAGATTTCAAAATCTACAGCAAGGCACTTGGCAAAAAATGGGTCAGTTTCCATTGTAAAAATGTGGTGTGTCCACGTTGCGTTTTGGGCCGTTTCCTGTAGCGGGTACTAGGCCTACCCACACAAGTGAGGAACCATTTTTATCGGAAGACTTTGGGAAATGCGGGGTGTGTGGAATTTTGTGGATCCAAACTGATTTCAGAACTTTCCATCATAGAAATGTGAGGAAAATTTGTTATTTTTTTTTAAAAGTTTGAGATTTTCAAGTGATTCTGGGTAACGGAATCTGCTGAGAGCCACACAAGTCACCCCCTCCTGGATTCCCCTGTGTGTCTAGTTTTCAAAAATGTATACTTTAGCTACGTTTCACTAGGTGCTGGCTGAGCTAGGGTTTGAAATCGACAGCTAGGCACCAAAAAAAGGGTCAGTTTTCAATGTAAAAATGTGGCGTGTCCACATTGCGTTTTGGGCCGTTTCCTGTCACGGGTACTAGGCCTACCCACACAAGTAAGGAACCATTTTTATCGGAAGACTTTGAGAAATGCGGGGTGGTTACAATCTTGTGGATCCACGCAGATTCCAGAACTTTCCATCACAGAAATGTGAGTAAAATTTTTTTTTTTTTTTTACAAAGTTTGAGGTTTGCAAGGGATTCTGGGTAACATAATCTGATGAGAGCCACACAAATCACCCCCTCCTGGATTCCCCACGGTGCCTAGTTTTAAAAAATGAATAGGTTTGCTAGGTTTCTCCAGGTGCCGACAGTGCTAGGGTTCAAAATCCGCAGCTAGGCACTTTGCAAAAAAAGGGTTAGTTTTTACTGTAAAAATGTGGTGTAATCACGCTGTGTTTTGGGACGTTTCCTGTCGTGGGCACTAGGCTTATCCACACAATGAGGTAGCATTTTTATTGGAAGACTTTTGGGAATATGTTGTGAGTGGAATTCTGTGGATCCACGCAGATACCAGAACTTTCCATCCCAGAAATGTTAGGAAAATGTTTTTTTTTTTACAAAGGTTAAGGTTTGCAAGGGATTCTGGGTAACAGAACCTGGTGAGAGCCACTCAAGTCACCAGTGGTGGCTGGTGACATTTGAAACTGGTGAGGCGTAAAACAATTGTCGTTTTTCACTGTGGCGAGCGAGCGAGCCTCAACCACCTACGGCTATACTCTTTCTTGCAAAGAATTAGGGGAAAAGCAAACAATACTTCTAGTGACCTAGAAACATAACTACTAAATTGAGAGCAGACAACAAGAAACAAAAAAACAGTATCAATTGAAAAAATCCAGAGATGTGTTGACTGAGAAGCAAACATCGCCTGTAAGAGGCTACATTATCGAATATTTCATTCACTCCTGGGGAAATCTTAAAGGGGCCAGCCAGTGAATTATGTCATGTATCTCAAAAGCCAAACAAACGTCATCGAGCAAAGGGGTATTCTAGAATGTATGTTATTGGTGACTGGGGAAAGTGTACTGTTTATCTTGATGTCCCCTCTACGTTTCTGAATGCATGTGCTAGACTAGTTTCTAATGCAATCCTGTTTTCCCTTTGCACCCTGTTTTCCCTTTGCACCCTGGGACTCGTAGTCCCGAAGTTATAACCGGCTAGCATCCGTGATACCTCAGGCCACACATGGGAGAGATCACGTGAGTAAACAGCCAGCAGGTAGTTAAAACCTCTTGTAAAGGTTGGGCCTGCCATTACTGTCTCCCAACCCCCCTCCCAGTGGAGACTATGGCCCCTCCCAGGAGGACGGCTGGGCCTGACGTGAGCTAATGAGCAGCCACTGCCTCAGCCGATGTTAATGGCATGTGTTAGCTGATCACTTCACGCCAGGAATGTGAGACCTTTCAGACCCAGGAGTGTGAAAAGAGACTTTCACGGCTCCTCGGACTAGATAGACTCGGGGGTGACCTGCAGCACTCAGCAGCTGCTGCACTTTCTACTTCTCTCTGCTAGTGGGCTAACTGGACTTTGGCTGGGGAGGAGCTGCTGGGATTTCTGATGCATGGAGTATGGGTTGGTCTTGTAAGATAGCTCCTCGATGTAAGCGCTAATTGGTAGAGATCTCTGTGCAACGTGCAGGTCTCAGCTTCAGATCCTGTGATTGGCAGCTCAGGCCTACATCCTCCCGAATACCATACTGTCATTGGTAACTGTGAAGTTTTTATTAGCAATTGTTCTGCAGGCGCTATAGTAAACCAGTTTAAATTACAGGTGGGATAAATTCTGTCTTCCATCTTTAAGAGGTCGAGTGAATTTAGAACTATGCAGTACATCACATGAATATTTTAGTAGGGTCCAAGCTCTACATGCAGGCCCAGTTTTACGCATTCAGTGAACGCACAACATACTTGTTTCCGGCTCCCTCCACCCGTGCCATCCTAACGTGTGTGAACAGGTGTTGTGTCTTCAGAGCCCGACCCGTGAAATCTCTGCATCCCCACTGCCCCGCCATAAATAAACACCATTACGAGAGGATGGGACATCGAGTCTGTTTGGAGGGGGCACTAGACAGCTATGGTTAGGAATTAATAACGAGCTCCTTTATGGGGCAAAATAAGCACATCGAAGTCGGTTCAGTGAGGTTTTAGGCCGCTGTTCTTAGGCCGGAAGATGTTACCTACTGAAAATGTTCTGCTTTGCGAGCTGTGTGTGGCCTCAGAGAAGACCCCCCCTTCTTTTTACAGCCCACCCCCCATGTGTGTTAAACGCGCCCCTCCCCCAATCATTTGATCTGAGCTTGTTGGTGTTTCATGGACATAAAAGTCCGCCGAGTTCTAAAGTTTTGAAGGTGTAGAGAACGTTCTCGGATGTAGCGTCTTTCCCCACTGCACTCTGCGAGGCACATTATATTCTCGTCCAGGTTTCCTCTTCTGTGGGGGTGGGGAGGCACTAGGATGTTGCATGCCGACTCCAGGCGCTTTCTGCTCCCTGGCTATTTAAACGCCTGGTCTGCTTCTGATTCTGGGTAGGAAAACGTTGGGGGATCCATGAGAGCCATACATCCCTGGACTCCCCCGGGTCTCTAGTTTTTAGAAATGTGTGTGTTTGGTAGGTTTCCCAAGATGGCCGCCGAGCCCGTTGCCAAACTCCCAGGTGTCCACCCTTGCAAAACCAGGTTGTTTTATGATAGGTAATTTTGAAGTCTCCACAATACGTTTTGGGCCCTTGCCTGTCGCGGGCACTTGGCACACCCACACGAGTGAGGTACCATTTTAATTGGGAGAACGCTAGGTGGTAGGAAATTTTTGACAGCCTGGTGATCCAACAACCTTGCCACACAGAAATTTGAGAACATTTTTATTTCTATCAGCTAAATTTGAGGCTTGCAGGGGATTCGGAGTAAAAAACCTTAGGGGATCCATGCAAGCCATACCTCCCTGGACTTCCCCGGTTCTCTAGTTTTCAGAAATGTGTGGGTTTGGTAGGTTTCCCTAGATGGCTGCCGATCCTGGGACCAAAAACCCAGGAGACCCCCCCCTTGCTAAAACAGGTCGTTTTGTGGTAGGTAATTTTGAGGCCTCCACACTATGTTTTAGGCCTTTGCCTGTCGCGGGTACTTGGCACACCCGCACAAGTTAAAGGTACCATTTTTATCTGAAGACTGTGGAGAATGCGGGGTGCGTGGAAATTTATCAAACCATGCAGATTCTAGAACTTTCCATCAAAGAAATGTGGGGAAAATGTTTTTTTTTTATTACAAAGTTTGAGGTTTGCAAGGGATTCTGGGTATCAGAATCTGGTGAGAGTCACACAAGTCACCCCCGCCTAGATTTCTCTGGGTGTCTAGTTTTTAGAAATGTATAGGTTTGCTAGGTTTCCATAGATGTCAGCAGAGCTTGGGTTTAAAATCCACAGCTAAGCACTTTGCAAAAAACGGGTCAGTTTTCACTGTAAAAATGTGCTGTGTCCACGTTGCATTTTTGGCCGTTTCGTTTTGAGGGCACTAGGCCTACCCACACAAGTGAGGTACCATTTTTATTTGAAGACTCTGGGAAATTCAAGATGAGTGGAATTTTGTGCATCCACGTAGATTCCAGAACTTCCCATCACAGAGATGTAAGGAAAATGTATTTTTTGTTACAAAGTTTGAGGTTTGCAAGGGATTCTACGTAACAGAATCTGGTGAGAGCCACACAAGTCACCACCTCATGAATTCCTCTGGGTGTGTAGTTTTTAAAAATGAATAGTTTTGCTAGGTTCCCTTAAATGTCGACAGAGCTAGGATTCAAAATCCACAGCTAGGCACTTTTCAAAAAAAGGTCAGTTTACTGTAAAAATGTGGTGTGTCCACGTTGCATTTTGGGCTGTTTCCTTTTGCGGGCACTAGGCCTACCCAAACAAGTGAGGGACCATTTTTATTGGAAGACTTTGGGAAATGCGGGGTGGGTGGAATTGTGTGTGTCCACACATTATTCTGAACTTTTCATCACAGAAATGTGAGGAAAATGGGTTTTTAAAAATGAATAGGTTTGCTAGGTTTTCCAAGCTGCCGGTAGAGTTAGGGTTCAAAATCTACAGCTAAGCACTTTACAAAAAAAGGGTGAGTTTTCACTGTAAAAGAGTGGTGTGTCCATGTTGCATTTTGGGCCGTTTCCTGTCACGGGCACTGGGCCTACCCACACAAGGCCTACCCACACATGTGAGGTAACATTTTTATTGGACGACTTTGGGGAATTTTGAGGATCCACACAGATTCAAGAACTTTCCATCATAGAAATGTGAGGAAAATGTGTTATTTTTAAAAAAAAGTTTGGGATTTGCAAGTGATTCTGGGTAACAGAATCTGCTGAGAGCCACACAAGTCACCCCCTCCTGGATTCCCCTGTGTGTCTAGTTTTCAAAAATGTATACTTTAGATATGTTTCCCTAGGTGCTGGCTGAGCTAGGGTTTGAAATCTACAGCTAGGCACTTAGCAAAAAAAAGGTTCAGTTTTCTTTGTAAAAATGTGGCGTGTCCACGTTGCGTTTTGGGCCGTTTCCTGTCAGGGGTACCAGGCCTACCCACACAAGTAAGGAACCATTTTTATCGGAAGACTTTGGGAAATGCGGGGTGGTTACAATCTTGTGGATCCACGAAGATTCCAGAACTTTCCATCACAGAAATGTGAGTAAAATTTGTTTTTTTTACAAAGTTTGAGGTTTGCAAGGGATTCTGGGTAACAGAACCTGATGAGAGCCACAAAAATCACCCCCTCCTGTATTCCCCACGGTGCCTAGTTTTAAAAAATGAATAGCTTTGCTAGGTTTCTCCAGGTGCCGACAGTGCTAGGGTTCAAAATCCACAGCTAGGCACTTTGCAAAAAAAGGGTTAGTTTTTACTGTAAAAATGTGGTGTGATCACGCTGTGTCTTGGGCCGTTTCCTGTCGTGGGCACTAGGCTTATCCACAAAATGAGGTAGCATTTTTATTGGAAGACTTTTGGGAATATGGTGTGAGTGGAATTCTGTGGATCCACGCAGATACCAGAACTTTCCATGACAGAAATGTGAGGAAAATTTGTTTTTTTTAACAAAGGTTAAGGTTTGCAAGGGATTATGGGTAACAGAACCTGGTGAGAGCCACTCAAGTCACCAGTGGTGGCTGGTGACATTTGAAACTGGTGAGGTGTAAAACAATTGTCATTTTTCACTGTGGCGAGCGAGCGAGCCTCAACCACCTACGGCTATACTCTTTCTTGCAAAGAATTAGGGGAAAAGCAAACAATACTTCTAGTGACCTAGAAACATAACTACTAAATTGAGAGCTGACAACAAGAAACAAAAAAACAGTATCAATTGAAATAATCCAGAGATATGTTGACTGAGAAGCAAACATCGCCTGTAAGAGGCCACATTATCGAATAATTCATTCACTCCTGGGGAAATCCTAAAGGGGCCAGCCAGTGAATTAGGTCATGTATCTCAAAAGCCAAACAAACGTAATCGAGCAAAGGGGCATTCTAGAATGTATGTTATTGGTGACTGGGGAAAGTGTACTGTTTATCTTGATGTCCCCTCTACGTTTCTGAATGCATGTGCTAGACTAGTATCTAATGCAATCCTGTTTTCCCTTTGCACCCTGTTTTCCCTTTGCACCCTGGGACTCGTAGTCCCGAAGTTATAACCGGCTAGCATCTGTGATACCTCAGGCCACACATGGGAGAGATCACGTGAGTGAGCAGCCACCAGGTAGTTAAAACCTCTTGTAAAGGTTGGGCCTGCCATTACTGTCTCCCAACCCCCCTCCCAGTGGATACTATGGTCCCTCCCAGGAGGATGGCTGGGCCTGACGTGAGCTAATGAGGAGCTACTGCCTCAGCCAATGTTAATGGCATGTGTTAGCTGATCACTTCACGCCAAGAATGTGAGACCTTTCAGACCCAGGAGTGTGAAAAGAGACTTTCACGGCTCCTCGGACTAGATAGACTCGGGGGTGACCTGCAGCACTCAGCAGCTGCTGCACTTTCTACTTCTCTCTGCTAGTGGGCTAACTAGACTTTGGTATTTAACTTATAGGGTTCTGCGGGGGCCCGGTGCCCTGTAAAAGTCAGTCTATGAGCGCGGCTGGGGAGGAGCTGCTGGGATTTCTGATGCATGGAGTATGGGTTGGTCTTGTAAGAAAGCTTCTCGATGTAAGCGCCAATTGATAGAGATCTCTGTGCAACGTGCAGGTCTCAGCTTCAGATCCTGTGATTGGCAGCTCAGGCCTACATCCTCCCGAATACCATACTGTCATTGGTAACTGTGAAGTTTTTATTAGCAATTGTTCTGCAGGCGCTATAGTAAACCAGTTTAAATTACAGGTGGGATAAATTCTGTCTTCCATCTTTAAGAGGTCGAGTGAATTTAGAACTATGCAGTACATCACATGAATATTTTAGTAGGGTCCAAGCTCTACATGTAGGCCCAGTTTTGCGCATTCAGTGAACGCACAACATACTTGTTCCCGGCTCCCTCCACCCGTGCCATCCTAACGTGTGTGAACAGGTGTTGTGTCTTCAGAGCCCGACCCGTGAAATCTCTGCATCCCCACTGCCCCGCCATAAATAAATATCATTACAAGAGGACGGGACATCGAGTCTGTTTGGAGGGGGCACTAGACAGCTATGGTTAGGGACTAATAACGAGCCCCTTTATGGGGCAGAATAAGCACATCGAAGTCGGTTCAGTGAGGTTTTAGGCCGCTGTTCTTAGGCCGGAAGATGTTACCTAGTGAAAATGTTCTGCTTTACGAGCTGTGTGTGGCCTCAGAGAAGACCCCCCCTTCTTTTTACAGCCCACCCCCATGTGTGTTAAACGCGCCCCTCCCCCAATCATTTGATCTGAGCTTGTCGGTGTTTCATGGACATAAAAGGCCGCCGAGTTCTAACGTTTTGAAGGTGTAGAGAACGTTCTCGGATGTAGCGCCTTTCCCCACTGCACTCTGCGAGGCACATTATATTCTCGTACAGGTTTCCTCTTCTGTGGGGGTGGGGAGGCACTAGGATGTTGCACGCCGGCTCCAGGCGCTTCCTGCTCCCTGGCTATTTAAACGCCTTGTCTGCTTCTACCTTTTTTTGCAAAGATATTTTATCTTCAACTCTCCCAGACGGCATGATGGGCGGGTGGGGTGGGGGGGCGGAAATGGGGTCTTCGCGGGGGGGGGGAAGGGGGGAGGCGGGAGGGGTTCGTTTATTTAAAAAAAAAATTACATAAAACTTACAGTCCAGGGTCCCGGCTCCTGCCGTCCTGCGTTTTAACTGCCAGCAGCTCTCGTCATCAGCAAAGGCAGTGTACCTCCCTTCCCTCCAGGCTCCACCAAACACAACGGGTGAGGTGCATTGGAGGGCGCCCCACCCGGGCCATTTTCTCTATGTATGTCAAAGAAACAATGGTTCTGTCGGGTGAAAAGAGACCTTTTTTGTAAAAATAGTACGAATCATACGTTATTCAAAAAATTACATTTAGTCATAGGCAACACACAAAACAAAACAATTTAAAGGGTAATTAGCGATTTTTATATAAATTACATCATTCATATATATACCCAAAAGCATTTAGAAAAGCCGTCAAGATACAAAGTGATAACAATTAGTGACAAGGTGACAATTGGTGCTCAGTGATATAGTGCGTGCTATGTACAAAGTGTTTTAAAAGGTTGGAAAAATATTGGTGGCCAGAAAACAGGTATTTATAGTAGATCTGCAAAATAAATGAATTCGTTTTGCGCAGGCTCTAGTCACTGGTCCAGGGGATAGTGTCGACGTTTCAACCCAGGTACAGCACTACTAAAAAGTCCGTGCGGGTCTTCATCAGGACGCGGGCAAAAAGATGACGGCCTGTAAATAGTGAGATGACTTTATTCATGTGTGTTGTCAAAGAATAATGACTCACAAATTATTTAGGTGGCATAACACTCACCTACTTGTGATATAGGGTTAAGTGTGATGTGATCACACCTAAACCCTTCGAATAATTGCGAAACCCGGACATCCGATGTGAGTCTCAAGACGGAGGCATTCCAGTTCTGTCTATGGATAAGTAGGTTAGAATTAAATAGAGCCGTCTAATTACTGAATGTTTGGAATGAAGTGGCTCGAGCGGCGGTTATTGCTCACCTTTGTTGAATTTAGATGTGGAGGCGGCTGTCTCACACCTACACCCTTTTAATCAGGGTGAAATCAAAGTATCCAATGTAGACATCATATGAAGTATTCCAGTCTGTGGATAATTGGAATGGGGTTAAAGTGGCTGTCTAATTATTTAAAGTGCTCAAGTTATTTTTGGTGAAGATGGCTCAAGCGGCAAATACTGCTCACCTTTGTTCAATACATGTACTGAGGCGGCTGGCCGTCACTGATTCTGGCGCCTCAAACTTCTATCTGTTGAAAGTTAAAACGCGTTTTCAAATGGGGGCCATCTAACATGTAAAGCTAATTCTTAAGCTTTCTGGGAGCTGGACGAGGCTATGGCAGCACTCGCTGCTTACCTTAATCAAACGTTGAGCATCGGGCGGCAGGCAAACGTCCTGGCTCCTCCGCAGGGATTGACAGCAGCGCTTGAAATGAGCCTGCTGATGTAGCCGGTAAAAGCGTGCGCGTGTGCGCCGAGAATTGCTCGTTGCTAGGCAACGGATGACGCAGGCGCTAGAGTGCGTCCCGCGTCAGAAGGCGTTGCCGGGTGCAAAATGTAACCTCTGGGAGAGGTGGCCTGTACCACACATTGAGCGGAAGGGCCACGTGAATTGCCACTGTTTTTAATACATGTATCACGTACTTATTAAGAGTATCCCGCGATGAAAGGGACATTATAAAATAATGCCAATGCATGAATGTTGTAATGATATTAAGACATTATCGTACTGCTTATTGGATGCGATGAAGTTGGATTTACAAAGTTAATGTTTTACAATGTGAAATAAAAGATTGGTAACACATTAATACATGTATAAAACAAGGAAGCATCTTCATTTTTAGTTCATAAATCCTACTTTCGTGATCACTGGCTACAGTAACTATATTACGATTGTGTATAGCGCATGAATACATTGCTATTTCAAGTATCATAAATTACAGTGTCAAACAATTGTTAAATACATGTATGTTGTGATCATTCATATTATATTTCATTGAACATGCAACAAACTACTATGCAGAGTTATTTGTTCGATATGATAAATCGGGATTAACAAAAGTAAATAGACAATGCACCTCGAATTTAGCGATATTATGCAATCTGGAATGAATTATAAAACATAAAACAGAGAAGACTTTCATATGTAGTCACTGGGCATGGTTAAGATATTTCGATTGTGCCCTGTGCCTGACTCTAAACAATGCAAAATACCTGGTGAGGGTACAATTGCATATTTAAATCTGTTTATACGCCTTGCATGTGAACTTAACCAGTGCGAATTTATGTATTACTATAAACAAGCAAAATGGCAGCCCCTGTCAGTTTCAATGGGTTGTACATGGGTATACGCAGAATAAATGGGCCAGTGTCTTTGTTACCGAGTGCATGAAATGGACAGTTTAGAGTTGTCCCATTTGTTTTGATGTCTCCTCCATCTCGTTTAACCCATTTTTTACTGAGTTAAGTAGATGGATCCATCTGCACTCCTTGTAGTTCATACTCCTTGCGATTGATCCCCCTCTAGCGTTGGGGATGATCTTCTCTAGTACCCACCATGTTAGGTTGTTTGGAGAATGTTGGTGTGTCATGTAATGTTGAACCATGGGGGCCCCTTGCACCTTGCATTTTATTCTGCTCATGTGTTGCAAGATCCTAACTTTAGCTTTCTGGGTAGTTTGTCCAACGTATATCAGGCCACAAGGGCACTGAATAGCATATATGACATTTACGCTGTTGCAATTTGTAAATGCGTGGTTTGCAGTTCACCGGCAATCAAACTCCAATATTTCTTCACCACTTTTTTTATTTTGCTGCTTTTGGTGTTAAATGTGGCCCGCTTTTTTGCCCGTTTTAACAGTCCAGAACGTGTAGAAGACGGACTTCTATATTGCGATCTGTATCGCAAACCGATGGAGAGAAATTCATTGCTGAAATATGAGTCACACCATCCACGTAGCCTAAGGGATAATTTACCCTATGGGCAGTACCTAAGACTCAGAATAAATTTTAGGAGGAGGACTGATTATTTCAAGGAATCTGAAATACTCACTATCCGTCTCAAAGAGAGGGGGTATCCCACTGGACTGTTAAAACGGGCAAAAAAGCGGGCCTGGTATTGCCCTCGTGAACAACTTTTGGAGATTAATCAAAAACACATGGAGACAGACAAGATAGTCTGCGTAACCAGATTTAACACCAAAAGCAGCAAAATAAAAAAAGTGGTGAAGAAATATTGGAGTTTGGTTGCCGGTAAACTGCAAACCACGCAGGACCCCATCTTTGCTTTCAAGAGAGACAAAAATATAAAGGACACAGTGGAAACGCATAATTTGAAGCACCGAAGCCACCAGATCTCAGAAGCCACCTTGGTCTTCCACCAATAACTGGACATCCCAAGTGTGGACAATGCAAGGCGTGTGATCTATGTCAGGAAGGAACCACATTTGTATATACCAACAGAACATACAAACTTTCCCACTTTACAAATTGCAACAGCGTAAATGCCATGGTTCAACATTACATGACACACCAACATTCTCCGAACAACCTAACATGGTGGGTACTAGAGAAGATCATCCCCAACGCTAGAGGGGGATCGATCGCAAGGAGTATGAACTACAAGGTGGGCAGATGGATCCATCTACTTAACTCAGTACAAAATGGGTTAAACGAGATGGAGGAGACATCAAAACAAATGGGACAACTCTAAACTGTCCATTTCATGCACTCGGTAACAGAGACACTGGCCCAATTATTCTGCGTATACCCATGTACAACACTTCGAAACTGACAGGGGCTGCCATTTGGCTTGTTTATAATAATACATAAGTTCGCACTGGTTAAGTTCACATGCAAGGCGTATAAACAGATTTAAAATTGCAATTGTACCCTCACCAGGTATTTTGCAATGTTTAGAGTCAGGCACAAGGCACAATCGAAATATCTTAACCATGCCCAGTGAATACATAAGAAAGTCTTCTCTGTTTTATGTTTTATAATTCATTCCAGATTGCATAATATCGCTAAATTCGAGGTGCATTGTCTATTTACTTTTGTTAATCCCCATTTATCATATCGAACAAATAACTCTGCATAGTAGTCTGTTGCATGTTTAATGAAATATAATATGAATGATCACAACATACATGTATTTAACAATTGTTTGACACTGTAATTTATGATACTTGAAATAGCAATGTATTCACGCGCTATACACAATCGTAATATAGTTACTGTGGCCAGTGATCGCGAAAGTAGGATTTATGAACTGAAAATGAAGACGCTTCCTTGTTTTATACATATATTAATGTGTTAACAATCTTTTATTTCACATTGTAAAACATTAACTTTGTAAATCCAACTTCATCGCATCGAATAAGCAGTACGATAATGTCTTAATACCATTACAACATTCATGCATTGGCATTATTTTATAATGTCCCTTTCATCGCGGGATACTCTTAATAAGTACGTGATACATGTATTAAAAACAGTGGCAATTCACGTGGCCCTTCCGCTCAATGCGTGGTACAGGCCACCTCTCCCAGAGGTTACATTTTGCACCCGGCAACGCCTTCTGACGCGGGACGCTCTCTAGCGCCTGCGTCATCCGTTGCCTAGCAACGAGCAATTCTTGGCACACACGCGCACGCTTTTACCGACTACATCAGCAGGCTCATTTCGAGCGCTGCTGTCAATCCCTGTGGACGAGCCAGGACGTTTGCCTGCCGCCCGATGCTCAGCGTTTGATTAAGGTAAGCAGCGAGTGCTGCCATAGCCTCGTCCAGCTCCCAGAAAGCTTAAGAATTAGTTTTACATGTTAGATGGCCCCCATTTGAAAACGCGTTTTAACTTTCAACAGATAGAACGTTTGAGGCGCCCGAATCAGTGACGGCCAGCCGCCTCAGTACATGCATTGAACAAAGGAGAGCAGTATTTGCCGCTTGAGCCATCTTCACCACAAATAACTTGAGCACTTTAAATAATTAGACAGCCACTTTAACCCCATTCCAATTATCCACAGACTGGAATACTTCATATGATGTCTACATTGGATGTTTTGATTTCACTGTGATTAGAAGGGTGTAGGTGTGAGACAGCCGCCTCCACATCTAAATACAACAAAGGTGAGCAATAACTGCCGCTCGAGCCACTTCATTCCAAACATTCAGTAATTAGACGGCTCTATTTAATTCTAACCTAGTTATCCATAGACAGAACTGGAATGCCTCCATCTTGAGATTCACATCGGATGTCTGGGTTTCACAATTATTCGAAGGGTTTAGGTGCGATCACATCACACTTAACCCTATATCACAATTAGGTGAGTGTTATGCCACCTAAATAATTTGTGAGTCATTATTCTTTGACAACACACCTGATTAAAGTCATCTCACTATTTACAGGCCGTCATCTTTTTGCCCCCGTCCTGATGAAGACCCGCACTGACTTTATAGTAGTGCAGTACCTGGGTTGAAACGTCAACACTATCCCCTGGACCAGTGACTAGAGCCTGCGCAAAACGAATTGATTTATTTCGCAGATCTACTATAAATACCTGTTTTCTGGCCACCAATATTTTTCCAACCTTTTAAAACACTTTGTACATAGCACGCACTATATCACTGAGCACCAATTGTCACCTTGTCACTAATTGTTATCACTTTATATCGTGACAGCTTTTCTAAATGCTTTTGGGTATATATATGAATGATGTAATTTATATAAAAATCGCTAATTACCCTATAAATTGTTTTGTGTGTTGCCTATGACTAATAGTAATTTTTTTAATAACGTATGATTCGTACTATTTGTACAAAAAAGGTCTCTTTTCACCCGACACAACCATTGTTTCTTTGACATAAGATTGCCCAGGTTCTGAGGGATACTGGGTTACCCCATTGTTTGCCAAGCTGATTTTCTCTATGTAGGCTGCTGCTTGCAGCCTACATAGAGAAAAGGGGAGAGTGGGTGGTCCTGCTCCAGGGCATGGGGGATTGGCTTGCCCACTGTTGTGCATAGTGACTGTTTGGTCGGCCCTGGGGCCGACCAAACCATCAGTATGCACAATAGTGGGCAAGCCACTCCCCCCCTGCCCTGGAGCAGGACCGCCCACCCCCGACCAGGCACTTCTGCTTTATCGCCGTGCAAGAAGGCAGAAACATAACATGGTAGTTATTATTACCATTTATGTTTCTGCCTTCTCGCACTGCGAGAAAGCAGAGGGGCAACTCCCCCACGCCCCAATGGGGGAGCCGCCACTGCAAGTCACCCCATCCTGGGTTTCTCTGGGTGTCTAGTTTTCAAAATGTATAGGTTTGCTAGGTTTCTCTAGGTGCAGGCTGAGCTAGATTTCAAAATCTACAGCGAGGCATGTGGCAAAAAATGGGTCAGTTTTCATTGTAAAAATGTTGTGTGTCCACGTTGTGTTTTGGGCCATTTCCTGTTGCGGGTACTAGGCCTACCCACACAAGTGAGGAACCATTTTTATCGGAAGACTTTGGGAAATGCGGGGTGTGTTATTTTTTTAACAAAGTTTGAGATGTGCAAGTGATTCTGGGTAACAGAATCTGCTGAGAACTGCACAAGTCACCCCCTCCTGGATTCCCCTGTGTGTCTAGTTTTAAAAAATGTATACTTTAGCTACGTTTCCCTAGATCCCAGCAGAGCTATGGTTCAAAATCTACAGCTAGGCACTTTCTAAAAAAGGGTCAGTTTTCACTGTAAAAATGTGGTGTCTCCACATTGTGTTTTGGGTCGTTTCCTGTCACGGGCACTAGGACTACCCTCACATGTGAGGTGCCATTTTTATTGGAAGACTTTGGGGAATGTGGGTGGGTGGAATGTTGTGGATCCACACAGATTCCAGAACTTTCCATCACAGAAATGAGAGGAAAATCTGTTGTTTGAAATAAAGTTTGAGGTTTGCAAGGGATTCTGGGTAACAGAACCTGGCAAGACCCACTCAAGGCACCCCACTCTGGATTTTCTGGGTGTCTAGTTTTCAAAAATGTATACGTTTGCTAGGTTTCCCTAGGTGCTGGCTGAACTAAGGTTTGAAATCTGCAGCTAGGCACTTAGCAAAAAAACGGTCAGTTTTCACTGTAAAAATGTGGTGTGTCCACGTTGCGTTTTGGCAGTTTCCTGTCGCGGGTACTAGGCATACCCACACAAGTAAGGAACCATTTTTATCGGAAGACTTTGGGAAATGCGGGGTGTGTGGAATTTTGTGGATCCACGCAGATTCCAGAACTTTCCATCACAGAAATGTGAGTAAAATGTGTCTTTGTTTACCAAGTTTGATGTTTGCAAGGGAGTCTGGATAACAGAACCTGGTGAGAGCAACACACATCACCCCATTTGGGATTTCCCTGGGTGTCTAGTTTTAAAAAATTAATAGGTTTGCTAGGTTTCTCTAGATGCCGGCAGTGCTAAGGTTCAAAATCCACAGCTAGGTACTTTGCAAAAAAAAGGGTCAGTTTTTACTGTAAAAATGTGGTGTGTTCACACTGTGTTTTGGGCTGTTTCCTGTCGCAGGCACTAGGCCTACCCACACAAGTGAAGAACCATTTTTATTGCAAGACTTTGGGGAATGTGGGGTGGGTAGAATTCTGTGGATCTACGCAGATACCAGAACTTTCCATCTCATAAATGTGAGGAAATGTTTTTTTTTTTTTTACAAAGGTTAAGGTTTGCAAGGGATTCTGGGTAACAGAACCTGGTGAGAGCCACTCAAGTCACCCCATCCTGGGTTTCTCTGGGTGTCTTGTTTTCAAAATGTATAGGTTTGCTAGGTTTCCCTAGGTGCCGGCTGAGGTTTTGAAATCTACAGCTAGGCACTTTGCAAAAAATGGGTCAGTTTTCACTGTAAAAATGTGGTGTGTCCACGTTGCGTATTTGGATGTTTCCTGTCGCGGGTACTAGGTTTACCCACACAAGTGAGGTACCATTTCTATCGGAACAGTTTGGGGAATGCGGGGTGGGTTTTGCAAGGGATTCTGGTAACAGAATCTGCTGAGAGCCACACAAGTCACCCCCTCCTGGATTCCCCTGTGTGTCTAGTTTTCAAAAATGTATACGTTTGCTAGCTTTCCCTAGGTGCCAGCAGATTTATGGTCCAAAATCTACAGCTAGCCACTTTGCAAAAAAATTGTAAGTTTTCACTTTAAAAATGTGTTGTGTCCACCTTGCGTTTTGAGCTGTTTCCTGTCGCGGGCACTAGGCCTACCCACACAACTAAGGTACCATTTTTATGGGAAAAGTTTGGGAAATGCGGGGTGGGTGGAGTTTTGTGGATCTACACAGATTACAGAACGTTCCATCACAGAAATGTGAGGAAAATGTGTTTTTATTTTTACAAAGTTTGAGGTTTGCAAAGGACTCTGGGTAACAGAACCTGGGGAGAGCAACACAAGTCACCCCATCTGGGATTTCCCTGGGTGTCTAAGTTAAAAAAAAATATAGGGTTTGCTAGCTTTCCATAGGTGCCAGCAGAGCTGGGGTTCAAAATCCACTACTAGGCATTCTGCAAAAAAAGGCTTAGTTTTCGCAGTAAAAATGTGGTGTGTCCACATTGCGGTTTGGGCCGTTTCCTTTTGTGTGCACTAGGCCTACCCACACAAGTGAGGTACCATTTTTAATGGAAGACTTTGCGGAATGAAGGGTGAGTGGAATCTTGTAGATCCACACAGATTCCAGAACTTTCCATCACAGAAATAATAGAAAAAGTGGTTTTATTTTGCAAAGTTTGAAGTTTGAAAAGGTTTCTGGGTAACAGAACCTGGTGAGAGCCACTCAAGTCACCCCATCCTGCATTTCTCTGGGTGTCTGGTTTCCAAATATGTATAGGTTTGCTTGGTTTCCATAGGTGCCAGCAGAGCTGGGGTTCAAAATCCACAGCTAGGCACTCTGCAAAAAAAAGGGTCAGTTTTCGCAGTATAAATGTGGTGTGTCCAGGTTGCGTTTTGTGCCATTACTTGTCGCGGGCACTAGGCCTACCCACACAACTAAGCTACCATTTTTATGGGAAAAGTTTGGGAAATGCGGGGTGGGTGGAATTTTGTGGATCTACACAGATTACAGAACGTTCCATCACAGAAATGCGAGGAAAATGTGTTTTTATTTTTACAAAGTTTGAGGTTTGCAAGGGACTCTGGGTAACAGAACTTGGGGAGAGCAACACAAGTCCCCCCATCTGGGATTTCCCTGGGGGTCTAAGTTAAAAAAAAATATAGGGTTTGCTAGCTTTCCATAGGTGCCAGCAGAGCTGGGGTTCAAAATCCACTACTAGGCACTCTGCAAAAAAAGGGTTAGTTTTCGCAGTAAAAATGTGGTGTGTCCACATTGCGGTTTGGGCCGTTTCCTTTCGTGTGCACTAGGCCTACCCACACAAGTAAGGTACCATTTTTAATGGATGACTTTGCGGAATGAAGGGTGAGTGGAATCTTGTAGATCCACACAGATTCCAGAACTTTCCATCACAGAAATATGAGAAAAAGTGGTTTTATTTTGCAAAGTTTGAAGTTTGAAAAGGTTTCTGGGTAACAGAACCTGGTGAGAGCCACTCAAGTCACCCCATCCTGCATTTCTCTGGGTGTCTGGTTTCCAAATATGTATAGGTTTGCTTGGTTTCCATAGGTGCCAGCAGAGCTGGGGTTCAAAATCCACATCTAGGCACTCTGCAAAAAAAAGGGTCAGTTTTCGCAGTATAAATGTGGTGTGTCCAGGTTGCGTTTTGTGCCATTACTTGTCGCGGGCACTAGGCCTACCCATACAAGTGAGGTACCAATTTTTCGGGAGACTTAGGGGAACAGAGAATTGTAGAGCAACTGTTGACTTTCGATTTATTTCTGCCTTCCAAATGTCAGACCATGTGTAAAAAAGAAGTCACTTTGAAAAATGTCCTATAATTCACATGCTAGTATGGGTACCCACAATTTCGATGATGTTCAAATAGCTACTGTTTCTAAACTCTATATTGTGCTCCTATTTCAGAAATACATAGGTCTTTGATACCTATTTTTTACTCTTTATTTTTTACCAAATGAATTGCCATATACTTGGTACACAATGAAAAACCATTGCAAGACGCTGCTCAGTTATCCCAGTGGAAGTAACGGTATATTGCTTTAAAAAAATCTGTCATACTTAGTTACAGGTGAAAGGGTTGGCACAAATGCCAGTTTTTTTTCAACTCATTTTCAATTTTTCTTAATTTAAACTGTTAGTTTCAATTAAAAATTCTTGAAGAATCTACTCAAATGACTCCTTGCTGAATTCAGATTTCTTTCTGCTTTTCAGAAATGTATAGGTTTCCTGGATCAATTATTGCTTTCACATCCATTTCTAACAGTAACTGAAGGAGGCTGAAAGCACAAAATGTAGCAAGAATAGGCTATGTCCCAAGAAAATGCCAAAACTGTGTAAAACATTTTGGTTTTCTGACAAAGGTCTGCTTGTCCCCGAAAGCTGGGAAGATGGTGATTTCGGCACCACAAACCCTTTGTTGATACCATTTGCAGGAAAAAACCCAAACACTTTCTTCTACATCACTTTTTCCCCATGTTTAAAAAGAAAAAGAAAAAATGTAGCTGTATTTTGGCTAATTTCTGGGTCCCCTTTAGGGGAATCCACAAACCCTCTATACCTTTAAAATCCATATGATGTTGGGAGAAAAGAACACAAATTTGGCGTGGATACCTTTTGTGGACAAAAAGCTACAGGGGCCTAAGCACAAACTACCCCAAATAGCCAAAAAAGGCTAAGCACAGGGTGACGGGGGGCTTAGCAGCGAAGGGGTTAATGGAGTTCAGTAGACCTTCAACACAGTTACCGTCGTGGTTGCTGGCAGCAGGTCACTGTAGCTCTATGGAAGCACCGCCAGCCCAGCAGTCGCGGTTGCGATAGCTGGGATGAAGGTGTGGTCTTGGATGGTGGAGTATCACCGACGCAGTTACCCTTGCAGTCGCTGGAAGGGGGACTCCGCTGAAGATTTGCAGAGGACCACGCTACCTGGAGCATTTAGACGTCTTCATCGGCTGGATTAATGTATTTAGAGGTCAAAGGCTCGGGTACAGCAGGAGTTGAGATGTACCTGTAGCAGAAGTACCAGAAGTCATGGGTGCTAGATTTCTGAATTCACCGGTACCTGTTGGGTCGCAGGTGAGTTTCAGGTCACACCATCATGGAGGAGAGGTGGTCGTGTCAACGTTGCTGCTTCTGCCGTCAGGTCCACCATCAGAAGGGTACGGGCTCTCAGGAGCAGGGCTGTTTCCAGCATTGGTCGCTGTGCTGAGAGGATCCCTTGAGGTGGTGAAGGTGTGCTGCAAAGTTTCTTTAAGTTGATGAGTCGCATCAACACAAGTGCCGGTCCTCAACGACCGTGGTTCTTTACCAGCGGTCACTAGGGACTAGATCCTCTAGCCCAAATGGAGGTTTTTGGCACTTTGCAGATGGATGTAGGGCCCCAGGGTTTCTAGGAGGCCTCACAGATGTCAGGAAGGAGAGCAGGTTGCAGAGGTCGAGTCTTCAGCAGTGTTCGAGGTTTGTGCCAGTTTCATCTGTGCCGGATCTTAGTTCTTGAATTGCAGTGGTCTTTTTCTTGGGGAGCCACTTAAATACTGATTTTAGGAGCCTTGTTAGGGGGTTTAGGTAGTAGCCATGGGCAGCCTACATGTAGGTTATCTATACCCTCTTTATGCTCACCCCATGTGGGGGTGGGTATACCCTGACCCCTAATAGGCTACTATCCCCATCATCAAGATGGCAGATAGTGAAAAATGGGGTCTACCTCACCTGCACCACCTGAGGGGTGGCCATGATGAAGGTAGACCCACCTCCTACTTTACCTAATTGTCCCACCAGTCCTCCTGCCAAACGTTGAGCAGGGTTCAAAGGCGGCATGCCCTTTGAAGTTCCCATTTCTGCAGAGGTAGATCCTGCAGGGGGGTGTGATCACCTCCGCCCAGAGCAGGCATTGTCTCTGGATTGGAGAGCTCTGACTCTACACCCAGGGATTCAGAAACATGTCTGGTGATGGCAGGCTGGCGAAAACTAGACAGGGACAACACCAGCGGTCAGTAACTTCAGTGGGCCCTCTAGCAGGGTCTCCTGTGTGAATTTATTAATAAATCCAATATTGATATCAGAAAGGATTTATTAAGACAAGATGTTTAGCACAAAACATGTTAGAAATCAGTGAAGCCATCATGGAGCTAGGAAACTCATGCTGACTGGTATCCAGCCCATGCGTTCTTTATGGCGTTCACTTACAAAACTTCAGAATGGACTGGACATTGTAGGGTCATATCTGCTCATGCTGATATGCCATCACATAGGATATAGTGCACCCTGCCTTACGACCGAAGGCCTGCCATGGGGTGACTTACCTATATTGTATGCAGTGTAAGGGTGGAATGGCAATCAGGGCTATGTGTCATGTCGACTTTGCTGATTGTCCTGCACCTGCACACGCAACCTGTGGTAGCAGCACCGCCGGGTCTGGGTGAGGGGTCCCTAGGGGTTCTTCTTCTGTCCCCATGCCCTGGGTACCAGGTGTACCATTTACTGGGGCTTACAGGGGAAACAGGAGTTGTGCCAATCATGGTACAGTTTTTAGGAAAGGAAATATGGCACTGGGAACCTGATTAGCAGGGACCCAGTGCACTTACAGTTCAAAATTACATCGGATATCAGGCAAAAGGTGGAGGGCTAACCATGTCAAAAGAGGCACTTTACTACATGAACATCCAAAACGATTGAGGATGAGACTACCCTTCCCCTAGTGAGTCTTCATCTTCTAAGTGGAAGAACCTGGAAAGTCCATCTGCGTTAGCATAGGCAGTCCCATGTTGGTGTTCCACTTCAAAGTCCATTCCCTGTAGGGATATGGACCACCTGAGCAGTTTGGGGTTTTCGCTTTTCATCTCCATTAACAATCTGCGAGGCCTGTGGTCAGTTGGAACAATGAAGTGAGAGCCAAACAGGTATGGCCTCAGCTTCTTCAGGGACCAGATCACAGCAAAGGCTTCTTTCACGATGGCACTTCAACGCTGTTCCCTGGGGAGAAGCCTTCATCTGATGAAAGCCACAGCCTGGTCTTGTCCTTCATCATTTATTTGGGATAGGATCACCCCTATGCCATGTTCAGAGGCATCAGCATGCACAATGAATTACTTGGCATAATCTGGAGTTTTCAGAACAGGTGCAGAGCACATTGCTTCCTTCAGAGCAGCAAAAGCCTTTTGGCAGCTCACCGTTCAGTGCACCTTCTTGGACATTCTTTTGGAGGTTAGTTCTGTGAGGGCAGCCACCATGGTGCCGTAATCCTTCACGAACCTCCAGTAGTACCCAGTCAAGCCAAGGAAGGCCCTGACTTGAATCTGGGTTGTTGGAGCCGCCCTGTCTAGAATAGTCTGGATCTTTGGCTGTAATGGTTGAACCTGGCCTCCTCCCACAAGGTGGCCTAGGTATACAACCTTTCCCTGTCCTATTTGGCACTTTCTTGCCTTGATAGTGAGGCCTTTCTTGCACAGAGCCTCTAATACCTTCCTGAGGTGATAGAGCTAGATTTCTCAAGATTAAGCATCGCTCTGTTTTGTGTTTCAGACAGACTGCATTTAAATTGGCAAGCAGATTTTGGTGCAAGAGAAAACACATGGCACATGAAATATAAAATAAGGCCTAATCAAAACGCTTTCAGTCTGAAATGCTTGTGCTGAATTAACATGTGTTTTTGCAGTGTAGAGAAACTCATGATTGCAGTTTTCTTTTTTAGCTTTGAAGATAAAATGGAATGTGTTCTCTCCTCCCTGCTCCTTTCCCTTACAATCTACACTCCCTATTCCTGTGTCAAGAGACTCTGGCTTTGTTGCATATTTAGACAATGCATATTCAGTTCATAACACATCTTTTTATAATGTGTATTAATTAATGCACCAACACTACACGTGGGGCAAAAGCATTTTGCATGAAAAGCTATCTAAAACATTAGAGCATGTTGATGTATTAACTGCTTGCGCTTTGAAAATTTGCACTGGTGCATGTTTATGCTTATGCTATGTTGTATATTGCACATTTTTGCATGTTGTGCACAAAAAATATAAAAAAGCAACTTTAAATTAATAGCTTTTGCTAGGTAATAACTAATACAGGGTAATAGTATGGGGGAAAGTAAACATAATGGATTTTATTACATAACTTAATACTTTTTTATGTTTGTTTTCTTTTTGGCCTACCATAAAATGGCTGCCTGGGAATCCAGCATGGCTGAGAATTATACTGAATGAGAGACGCATGCGCAGAACTGCCAAGTGCCTCAAGTGAAGACACAATGGGTCAAGGCCACAGTGAACTGTAAATTCTTGTTATCGTGCCAATGTACCAGTGTTTGTGGAAAGTATCCTTCCTGCGTGCGATGTGAAAGGAAGGAGGAAATGGACTGATACATTTTTCTGCCTTAATGTTGCATATTTGTATAATTATTGATGGTGAAACAATAAGACTGTATTAAGCATTAATGCTTCCTTTGTTAAAACTGATATGGGTTGGATTTGCAATGAGAACAGGATGGTGAGACCCTCATGTCATCTATGCTAACCAATCGCAGCGCGAGTTTCTACTGAAACTGCAACATTAATGGTGTGTCAGCCAAGAATTATAGTATAAATAATGACCTCTTTGGAGGGGTGTTTGCTTTTAGTGGGCATGTTGGCTTAGTGGTTGGGACTAGAAGAGATAGGTGGAGAGAGGAGAGGAAGCAGATGAGACCAGACATCATATGGGTTAGGTACGGGAACGTCGCGGGTGCGGCCTGGGAGGAGATTGCGTCCGAGGAGAGACAGAGGGAGGTGGGGGCCTTGGCTTATATTTTTTAAGAGAGTCCTTGCACATCATATTTGTGGCAAGGCAGATAACATTCCTCTGTGGCCTGTGAAGGAGGGGCCTTTTCAGGAGCAACCTCTCTGTCAGACAATGGAGAGGGAGAGAGACAGATTGAACAGACCAGGGCAGAGAGTGCAGCTGATATAAAAGGTTTAGATTTAGATGCTAAAACTCTAAGTTTATGCTTTGACTAACTAACTAGTTTTGAAACGATTTATTTGTCTTATGCATTTATTTCTCTTTATGGGAGATTTTTTCCAATTATTAATTATTGATAAGCCTTGCAAACTCTATCTTGAATTATATTTTTCCTGAAACTCTTTAAAGAGTTCTAACTGACATAGAATTAGGGTGTTTTCCTCCTAATGGAGTGCTTTGTATGCAACCTATAATATGTTTTGTATTAATTCTATTTTTTCCTATTTTTATTTCTGTAACCTGCTTGATATTTGACTAATGAATAAAATAATGAAGAAAATAAAACCCTTTAAAATACTCACAACTCTCTTTATTGGCTTACATGCTAATTGCATTTTTGATTTTTCATGTTTATGTAAAGTCTCCTGAAGGTAATACACGGTGACAAGGGCCCAACACCTTTACAGCGGTAAATTAGAAGTAAATGAGGTTTTGCATTGAGAAATTACCGCTGCTTTAGTTTCTGGTAGCAAGAGGATGGTTATTATCGATTAGTTTGGTGATTAAGGATTATTAATATCACCATCAACTATTCGACTAATGGTCCATTGACCTTAGGAGGGAAGTAAAATAATTGCCCAAGTTAGATAAATGACCAGATTCTCTACAGAAAGTCCTGATTCCAATGCCCAGAACCTGAAGACTGGCAAAGCAGTACAGGAAGGTGATGCAAGAAGGCGATTGCTGGTGTAGTGTGAGTATCAATAGGGTTGTGAAATGTTGTTAATGTGCTAGGATGTATTTTTGAAGTGTTGAAAATAGTAAACGTTTTTACTGTTGGAGAAAATTTTGCGAATTTTTGACTTGATGGTTTTATTGATTATATTGTTAATTTCATAGGACAGAATTTTTGATTATTGATTATATGTTCTTAACATGAAAAGTTAGTGTCTTGTTTTATGTTGTCTGGAAGCACAGGTACAGTGATACCTGGAAATTCCAGGGAAAGGATTAGCGGGTGGTATATGGAAGCCACACTGCTCTGAGGTTACTTGTCTGATAGAATAACACTGAGAAGCCATGAAGGGCTGGCAGTGTTAAATTAGGGACTATTTTCTGTGTCAAAGTGAGAGTGATTGATAGCAAAGAGTTCGCTGGTGAAACTTTGGTGTTATATCACCTAGAAAGGGTAACACTAAAGGAGTAGCAGGTTCTTCTGAGCTTGAGTGAAGGGTAAGCAGAAGGGATTTACTCACAGTGTTTGAAGAGTAAACAGAAGTTCTTACTTTGTAAAGAGTAAGCGGAATGTGTTACTCGCAGTGAAAATAAATCTATCCTTTGTTTAGTGGAACAGACAGAGTAGCAAATGTTTTTATGTTGTTATTAACAGAATTTTGATTAAGAAAACTCAGAAAAATATTTCAGTAGGATTTTGTGGAGGGTCAGTAGTAGGAGATAAACTGACTGAATGTGGACCTGACAGCATTGGAGAAAAGAAATTGCATTGAACTATTGCAGAAATGAAAATGTTTGAAGGTTTAAAGAAACTGTTGGGAGGTAAAGTGAAAAATGTGTTTTTAATTGGTGATGCTCCTGAAGGAACACCCGTGCATTTGATGTCTACCAATTTGGGACTGTTAGAACTGGGGGTCTCTAGTTGGCTCGGTAGGTACCTTTGACCAAATAGGGACCCTTGCTTCTAAGTCAGGGAAAGGGGATTACACTACTGGATAACCCCTGCTCACCCCCTTGGTAGCTTGGCACGAGCAGACATGCTTATCTCAGAGGCAGTGTGTAAAGCATTTGTGAACACATACAGCAATACAGGGACAACACTACAGATGGACACCACACAGGTTATATTATAAAAATAAGTATTCTTTATATAGACTTATCACAAGACCATAAATGTCAAAAATCCACAATACTCTACTCAATAAGAATTCTTCAAGATGGTAGAAATAGTTTAAAAATAGGTTCTTCACTTAAAAGCAGTTTTTAGCAACAGATAACCCCAGCGGGAGTTGTCACGATGTCAAGGTCAAAAAAACAGACCCACAAAGAACAGTACCTTGGAAAAGCGAAAACAAAGACAGCTCATGGAGTCGGGGAGGTGCGGCATCATTGGCGCGGTGCGGTGTCAGTTCCTTGCTTCGGGGGAGATGATGAGTCGGGACCTGGATGTTTGCGCAGGCAGGGGAGGTGTCGGTTCCTGACCGGAGAGGAGGTGACGTACGATGTCACGATGTCGATGGATTCTTGACTACCCACGTCGACGGTCGGCTCTGCGATGATGTCAGCTTCGGAGTCGATGCAGCACAGCAGCAGGCGTCGGGCCGGCATCGCAAGTCGGAGCAGTGTTCACGGCTTTGGTGCAGATGATGGCGTCGTTCGCCGGCATCGGTGTTGCAAAATTCCCTCTGTAGCGACTAAAACAGCAAGTCCCAGATGCAGGCAAACAGAAGGGGTGAAGTCTGGTATCCCTGAGACTTCAGTCAGAAGGCAAGCTCAAATCAAGCCCTTGGAGTAATATACTGTAAGATGATGAAAGTTCTTTAAAACTTCCTTCTACTCTCCTTGGCAATGAAGACACCACTGCAGGCCAACCCAGCAACACAGCACACTGGCAGGGGGGCGGTCCAACTCCTACAGCTTCCTTGGTTCTTCTCCTTGGCAGAGGTTTGCCTTGTTGTTCCAGAAGTGATCTAAAGTCTTGGGGCCTGGGTCCCCATATTTATACTACTATTCTCTTTATTCTCTGAAGGCAGAGAGGCCTGGGCCTAGTCCAAACCAGTTCTAGTCAGACTTCGAGCACTTTGTTTACAGGACTCCTTCTTTCCCTTGACAGTGGAGGCCAGGGAAATCAGACGCACCACAGGAGGTGGAGCCAGCATTGTGGAGGGAAGGCACAGCCCTATTCAGACCCAGGTGTAACTCATCTCATCACTCTACATGCAGATCTCTCTATTCAGCCTTGTGCTGACTCACCCTGTCTCCTGGATTCCCCCAGCCCCTGTCACTCACAAAACCAGACACACAATACACAACCTAGCAGAGGCAGGCTTGGACAGTTAGACAAGAAAATACCTACTTTCTAAAAGTGGTATTTTCAAACACAGGATGTTAAAACCTACTTCACTAAAAGATGTATTTTATCATTCTGAGTTCAGGCATACTAAACTCGAATTTCTACCATGTTCCCTGGGTCAGTTAGGATTATAGGATGTTATAATCAAACTGCCCATTCTGGCCTATGGGGAACAGTTACCTTGCAATAGTGAAAAACGAAAATGGTTGTAATTCACTATTAGGACATGCCACACACAACAGGGCATGTCCTACCTTATACTTACAATGCACCCTGCCCTTGGGCCTACCTTAGGGGTGTCTGATATGAAGATAAGGGAAGGTTTAGGCAGGGCTCGAAAAATCATCGAAAATGCACTAGACCTGCAGGTCTAGTAACCTACAAAATCTCCTGGACCCAAATGAAATGCACTTGACCTCTAATCTGAAAGCTGAGCAAATGTGACATGTTAACAAGATTTAAAAGCATTTTTATTGCTCATTTACTTTGTGAGCAATAAAGATGCCTTTAAATCTTGCTATCTTGTCACATTTCCCCTGTTTTCAGAGGCAGAGGTCAAGTGTCAGTTTGTATTCCTACTCACCAGTAAGGGCGAGTAGGACCTAAAAATAGCTCGTCCTGAATTAATCTGACTCGAAAATGCGAGCGGTCGAGTGAATTTTTTGAGCCCTGGGTTAGGGATTGGCAAGTGGGTGCACTTGCCAAGTCGACATGGCAGTCAGAGACTGCACACAGGCTCTGCAATGGCAGGCCTGAGACACACTTTACAAGCTGCTTCTGTGGGTGGCACAACCAGTGCTGCAAGCCCACCAGCAGCATTTGATTTACAAGCCCTGGGCACACATGGTACACTCTTCTAGGGTCTGACAAGTAAATCAAATAACCCAATCATGGAGTCACTAATCAACACATCAATTTAACATAGGGAGCACTTGCACTGTGGCACTGAATAGCAGTGGCACAGTGCTCAAAGCCTCTAAACCAGAAAAACATATCAAAAACAGAGGAGACAATCAGAAAAAGTGGAAGGGAGACTCACACCAATGGTACCAGGTCTAACAGGGACAAAATTCATGTACGTGGGTTCACCAATGGTGCAAGATTACTGAAAAAGAAGGTCCTTTGAGGTCTCCAAAAGATGGTACTTTTGAATTGCAAATTATTGACAAATTAAGGGAAGTGTTATGTGAAATACAGACAACATCTAGAGCTGCACAATTTGAGGCCTTAAGCATGTGGGAAAAGGCAGCAAGAGACAAAGCAAGTGACGATAAAAAGGTAAAGCACCAGATACAGGAGAAGGGAATTAATGATGATAAGCTTCAAATAAATAATGATTCAGGGGATGAATAATGGGTGCATTGTTAACTGGGTGTCCACCACTTTATGTGGTTCCCATTAAAAATACTGAAAATAGTGTACCAGTAAGTACTACAGTGGCTACTGCTTCTGTTAAACAGAGAGAAACACAGATTGGGAGAATTGTGAAGACATTCCGGATTGACCCACTATCTGTTGATTCAGCACTGACAGTGATATCTCCAGGTGTTACTGCTTCAAATATGACTGATTCAGTCCAAATATCACAAACTGCTGATGCACATGCTATGCCTAGAAAAATTATGACTGGCCCAATTAATATGATCCATACTCAAAAGATTCAAAGAGCTGCAGAAGGAGTGATTATGGCAGGGTTTATTTCAGAAACTCAGAATTCACACATTATTGAACAGAAACTACCCCAGACAATCCAAGCACTGAAAGGTGAGGGGAAAATGGTCTTTACAACATCTGCAGCCCAGGATAAAATGAATATATTTAGAGATGGGATTTTTCAAACCTGCTGTGAGGAAGCAGCAGTGCTTAAAAAGATAGAGAGCATGGGGACCAAATTAACCTAGAGCCTGAAAAAGAGAAACAGCTTAGAGGTCCATTAAGATGGCGGGCGAAAAAGCACCCCGACCGCCATGGAAGTGGAAAACAACCACCCGCCGGCACCGTGGGAAAACCGGCGGCCAAATTAAGATCAACCGCCCAAAGAAACCGACCGCGGCGGAACGAGGCCAAGAAAAACTGCCCATAGCGGGCGGAGAGGACCAAAATCCGTCCGTGGTGGTCGTATTCGCGGCGGAAAAAACACCAACCCGCCGCAAGTATAGCGGAGACACCGCACTGGAAATTAGGATATCCCCGACGGTCCAACGGTACGTACCGCTGTCTCCGACCACCGTGGTCGCACATTGGGATGAATGGGAGAGCCAGGGAAGAGCTGAAGCACAGCCACCGCGGCGGACGATCAGTAAAATATATGGCGGACGAAGCAAAAAACCCACAAGAAGGCCAAAAAGTGCACACAGAAAACTAGCCATGCCCCCCAAATACATAAAACACACCCCAATGACACAACCACATGGCAAAAAGATAAATACAAATCCCAGGACAACACACCTGTCAGCAACACCCCACTTGGACACACCCACATGGTTGAGTATAGAACCAGCCCCTTCCCTGACAACAATCCTATGCAATACTCCAGGAGAGAAGGGACACATACCCCAGCTGACAGGAGAGGCAAAGGGCACAACATCACTAGCCACACCACACACAGCACCACCACCACCTCCACACCAGCACAACTAACCCCCACTAACCCCCCTGCACAACACACACCATACACTGCACAACCACAACCACCACTCACACTCCTGCACCCACAACCACTTTGCACACCACACACCATGGCCACACAGAAAATGCCCAAATTCACTGGGAGTGAGTTGAAGGTTATGGTAGATGAGATAGTCAGAGTGGAACCACAGCTTTTTGGTACCCTGGTCCAACAGACACCATTAGCCACAAGGACACAAATGTGGGCAAGGATAGTCCAAAGGGTCAATGCAGTAGGGACCACCCCAAGATCAAACAAGCATTGGCATAGCCAATAGGTCTCGCCTTTGGGACCTTATAAGTGTTTAGCCGTGCAACAGTTGCATAACTAAATACTTATAAGGTCCCAAAAGCGAGACCTATTGGCTATGCCAAGCGGCCGTGCGGCCGCGAAAGTGAAAGTAATTGCGGTAAAGCGCGGCGCGCGCACATGCACTGTAGATCTAGGCTGGCCTGGTAGCACTTTTTGGAGCCCTCTCAATAAGTCTCGCCAGACCAGCGCATGCGCTGGGTCAGGCGAGACCTAAAAAGGGGATCATGAAGCGTTGGCATGATCTGAAGAGGGTGGTCAAGGAGGAGCAGGAACCGTGAGCTGGCTCAGAGGATTGGGGGTGGCTCTCCCATTCCACCAAAACCATTCACACAATAGGAGGAGAAGGTGCTTGCCATACTGCATCCAGAGAGTCTCACAGGAGTAGCCGGGGGAGTGGAGGCTGGTAAGTACAAACAAATGACTACCGCCCCTCTGCTATGTACTGTCTTGCACAACTACAAAGCTACACCACCTAGGACACATACCATCCATCTGCACCACACATTCACAAAAACATGGCTCAAAGATCCAACAGTCACCCACTCCCATTCACCCCAAACATAGCTACCAACATAACCATGGGGGCATGTGTACAGGCAGACAGCACTACAACTCCCAACAGGCCCCCTATCCCACAGCATCAGCAAGATAGATCCCTTGCCCAACCCCACCCAGAAGCATGTGTCGGCCATTACACAACCCACATCAAACTCACAGGTAGGTAGCCATCTTCCCTGGGAGGGTGTCTGGGGTTGGGGGCCTGCACCACTACTCCCACCATGCCTCCTGTCCCACAGCCTAGCAAGATGGATCCCTCCCACCACCCCACCCAGAAGCATGTGTCAGCCATTACACAACCCACATCAAACTCACAGGTAGGTAGCCATCTTCCCTGGGAGGGTATCTGGGGTTGGGGGGCCTGCACCACTACTTCCACCATGACCCCTGTCCCACAGCCTAGCAAGATGGATCCCTCCCACCACCCCACCCAGAAGCATGTGTCAGCCATTATACAACCCACATCAAACTCACAGGTAGGTAGCCATCTTCCCTGGGAGGGTGTCTGGGAGTGGGGGGCCTGCACCACTACTCCCACCATGCCCCTGCCCCACAGTCGAGCAAGATGGATCCCTCCCACCACCCCACCCAGAAGCATGTGTCAGCCATTACATCACCCTCATCAAACTTACAGGTAGGTAGCCATCTTCACAGTGAGGGTGTTTGTGGGTGAGAGGCCTGCACCACTACTCCCAACATTCCCTCTGTCCCACACCTGAGCAGGATGGAGCACTCCCCCACCCAGAAGCAGTAGGAAGCTATTGCAGTACACCAAACAAACCTACAGGTAGGTGGCCATCTTCACAGTGAGGGTGTTTGTGGGTGGGAGGCCTGCACCACTACTCTCACCATGTCCCCTGTCCCACACCTGAGCAGGATGGAGCCCTCCCCCCCAGCAGTTGGAAGCCATTACATCACCTTCATCAAACTTACAGGTAGGTAGCCATCTTCACAGTGAGGGTGTTTGTGGGTGGGAGGCCTGCACTACTACTCCCAACATTCTCTCTGTCCCACACCTGAGCAGGATGGAGCACTCCCCCACCCAGAAGCAGTTGGAAGCCATTGCAGTACACCAAACAAACATACAGGTAGGTGGCCATCTTCACAGTGAGGGTGTTTGTGGGTGGGAGGCCTGCACTACTACTCCCAACATTCCTTCTGTCCCACACCTGAGCAGGATGGAGCACTCCCCACCCAGAAGCAGTTGGAAGCCAATGCAGTACACCAAACAAACTTACAGGTAGGTAGCCATCTTCCCAGTGAGGGTGTTTGTGGGTCGAAGGCCTGCACCACTACTTCCACCATGCCCCCTCTCCCACACCTGAGCAGGATGGAGCACTCCCTCACCCAAAAGCATTTGGAAGCCATTGCAGTACACCAAAAAAATGTACAGGTAAGTAGCCAGTACGTGCACCCACCCATTTGTCACAAATTGAATGGTGCCATATGACAACACCAGCCCTCTCATTGCAGAAAGAGGCATACCTACCCCATAGCCAAGCATAGTGTGCACACAGGTAAGCTAAGGAAACTGTCACAGCTACCAAGTGTGACACACCAATGCACAAGTAGAAGAAAGTCAGGGCACAATCATGCACAGTACCTAGTTATATGTGCATCGCCATGGGGCAAGTGCAACAAGGAGCATTCGAAAAATATGAAAGCATGTGTGGTGGTACAAATCAAGATATGCACATGACAGGACAAAGGGATGCAGGAGATGACAATGGCCAGTCCATGGCCAGATGTGACGTCTGCCAGGTCAGACAAATAAACAATGAGTTCTCAATTAAACACATGTTGTGCCAGGCCCTAGATGGCAACAAGTCCCTGAAATCCTTAATTGTGCACGGGTCGCATGGTATGGCTTGACACCTCACACCATGGACAAGTAATGCCTGTACCACTGCATCATGTCAGGAAGCACAGTAGTGCACATAGTCAACAATGTGATGATCTGTAAATTGTGCATTGTACAAAAAGTGAATGACACACAGCTAACACAAAGCTTGCCGGGTGCACTAAAATGACCATTTCCCATCTGACCCACAGGTGACCAAGAACTCACTGCAGAGG
This sequence comes from Triturus cristatus, assembly GCF_964204655.1. Classification (NCBI taxonomy): domain Eukaryota; kingdom Metazoa; phylum Chordata; class Amphibia; order Caudata; family Salamandridae; genus Triturus; species Triturus cristatus. Next base: position 635,805,206 of record NC_140594.1, on the reverse strand, counting down.
ACAACACCAGCAACCTGCAGAGCCAGTCTCCACCCCCGGTACTGGACTCTCGGATGTTGACTCCCAGGATTCCATGGACGATGAGCTCGAGGCCGGCCCATCTGGTGTGCCAGGGAGCAACAGGTCCCAGGACCCCATCGTCCCCCACCACATCTATGCCAACAGCAACTTCACAGCAGAGCCCTGCTGTCACGGCCTGTGCGGCCACCGCCACCACCACCACCACCACCATCAGTGCTGCCTGCAACACCCTCCCTATCCCAGAGGATGACCAGCACACACCACCGACGTAGGAGGGCAGGGAGAGGATGCGGGTGCCCACAGTGGTGAAGCAACAGGTCCGTGGAAGTAGGGCAGGTGGGAGGGGCAGGGTCACCCACGGACACCAGGAGGCTGGGACCCAATCCCTGGAACACATCACCAGAGTCCTGGGCGCATACGAACAGGCCCAGGGACGCACAGGCCGGTTGGACGAACTGTTGCACAAGCTCATCCTGCTGATGAGGTCCAGCGACACCCGCATGGGACAAATCGTGGACCTCTTGGGCCACCAAGTGGCGGTACTGAGGGACAGGCATGCGCCACAGACAACACCTCCACCTCCCGCTGGTGGGCCACACAATGACAGTTCACCATCCTCCCCTGCGCCAACAGAGAGGGGTGAGTCCTCAGACCCCACTGGCCCTGCAGCAGGGCCCCCTCCTGCCAAACAATGAAGGGGCCTTCCCAAGAAGACCCTGGGAGTATCTGGAGGCCAAGCACCTGCCAGACGCCAGTCACGGAGCCAGCCATGATGGCAACCCTCTCCACCACTGCATTGACTTTCTGGACTGTCCTTCCCCACACTGCCTTGTGAATGGCATCTGTCTGTTGGACTGGGTCACCACAGCAATGTGGTGACTACTCGATTATCTCATCTACCACAACTGTCAACTCACTGCTCCACCCCACCCCACCCCCCAATGGAAATGTACACCCCCCTCACATTTCACCATTGCAAATAAAATATCCTTACACACATGTTGTCGTGTCTGCTCCGTCTTTATTGCAGGATGTACAGTCTTCAACAGGATCACAATGTACCAGGAGCATGGGCTGTGTGCAGGCAAGGAGAAGTCAAAGGCACCTAGGGAAACACAACAGAACTACTTTCACTGGTCTGGGTGAGGCATCACAGACATCACACAACCCCTACCATCAGGATAACCCAACATGAACATGTCACAATGGCCAACAAGTGTCAACATACACGTCCTGTTGATGTTCCCAAATGACATGTCCCAGAAACATTTCCAACCACTACTGAGTCTTCAACTGGCTGCTGCTACAATTCTCACATGCCCCTTCATGACAACAGCAATATCAGCAGACAATGGGAATGTTGCACATTGACACCCACCTTCAAGTGAAGTTGCGGGTGGTGAGCTGTTCACGCAGGTCAACACCTTCCTCCTCTCCACTGTCCTCATCAGTGGCTGGACATGGCTTGGTTTGCAGGCTGGGGCCTTGGGTCCTCACCATCATCCAGGAGCAGGGGAATCTCCTTGTGAATGGCTAGGTTGTGGAGCGTGCAGCATGCCACTACAATCTGACACACCTTCCTGGGCGAGTATGCCAGTGCACCTCCGGTCTTGTCCAGGCAGCGGAAACGTGACTTGAGCAGACCAAAAGTACGCTCCACCACACGATGTGTCCTCCTATGGGCCTCATTGTAGCGGACTTCAGCTGGGGACCTGGGATTCCGCAGTGGGCTCAGCAACCAGGGAAGGTTGGGATATGCAGAGTCACCTAGGTATGACAAACACAAATAGACATTGCAATGTCTCAGAGGCTTAGGGCAGCAGGTCACACACTCAGCACGCCACGCGGCTAGGCATACTCACCCACAATCCATGCACGCTCGGGAAGAAGATTAGCCATCAGCTGGGCACAATGCTGTTCCGCAGGATGTAGGAGTCATGGGCGGAGCCTGGGAATTTGGCACACACATGCGAGATGGTCATATCTGCCAGGCACACCACCTGCACATTGATGGAGTGGTAATGCTTGCGATTGTGGTAAATGTGCTCACTTGCCTGTGGTGGCACAAGCCCGACATGGGTGCAATCAATGGCCCCAACAACATTGGGGATGTTTCCATTGGGATGGAAGTCTCCCTTCACAGCTGGCAATTCAGCACCTCTGGGAAAATTGATGTATCTGTCCTTGTATAGCATCATGGCGGACAGTACATCACCCAGCACCATGCTTAACATCGGTTGTTGCATCCCACCAGTGCTGTCCACTGTCTCTTGGAACAATCCAGTGGCAAAAAAATACAGGGCTGCCATCACCTTATAAGTAGGGGTGAAAGCTGTTGGATATGTCCTGCGGGGCTGCAGGTGGGGCTCCAACCGATCCCAAAGGGTTTTCAGGGTGGCTCTGTCAAGGCGGCATTTCCGTATGAACGCAACATCCTCCATGTCCTCCAGCACCATCAAGTGACAAATCAAATTTGGCCTCCTCCTAGTGGAGATGATAGTGAACACATGTCAATGCAATACATCATGAGATGTGCATGGCACATCACGTTCTGGATGACACAACAACAACAATGACTGACATCAACCTTGACTAACAGACAAGCTCACATGTAGGTACACCTTCATGTGCACAAAGACCACACCTGTCAACTTACACAAGACAAGTACCTCAAACACCACCTTGGTCAATCTGAATGCACATAGGGATATGGCCACATTTCAAATGGGCACGCCTTGGAGTATAGCATCCATCAAATGTGTAACTAATCTAATCCACTGTCTCATACAGAGCTGCTGTACCTGTCACACCTCAATGCGTCATTACAACCTGGCACACATCCACCACACAATGACCACAGTCGGCGCTGGAATGACGAATATGTGCATGAGCAGACCTGAGAGGCAATGCAACATAGTTCATCATTCATTGGGATGAGCATCGCTGTGATTGTCACTACACCTCAATACATTGACATGTGTACACATTGTAGAGTCCAGAACAGCACTGTCCTGCCTACACCAACATCACATCCATAAGTGACATGTGAGTGGGTACAGGCCGATCTACGAAACACACACACAAACATGGCATGTGTAGCCATCAGTGGAGTAAATGGGAGATTAGCCTCGTGTACCCGGTGATGTTCCATTTACTATCTTGGCACTGTGCCCTGTTGATGTTTGACAGATGGGCATTGTGAATGTATGGCACCCATTTCGCAGTAGCTACCGCTTGGCCCCGGCGGTGTGTCACCAGCACCCCCATTCACACAAGTGCAGTAGTCATAGGCATGGAGACATGCCCATATACAGGTGGGCATGCTCCGCCACCCAAATCCCAGTGCCTCGTCTCAATGAATGGCACCCATATTGCGGTAGCTACCGCCTGGCCCCAGCGATGTGTCACCAGCACCCCCATTCACACAAGTGTGGTAGTCATAGGCATGGAGACATGCCCATATGGCGGTGGGCATCCTCCGCCACCCAAATCGTGGTGCCTCATGTCAGTGCATGTCACCCATATCGCGGTAGCTGCCGCCTGGCCCCAGCGGTGTGTCACCAGCACCCCCATTCACACAAGGGCGGTAGTCATAGGCATGGAGACAGGGGGTAATGGCGGTTGGCATGCTCTGCCACCCATATCGGGGTAGCGCCCACCGGACCCCTGCGGTGTGTCACCAGCACCCCCATTCACGCAAATGCGGTAGTCATAGGCATGGAGACATGGGGAAATGGCGGTTGGCATGCTCTGCCACTAAAATCGCGGTAGCACACACCGGGCCCCTGCGGTGTGTCACCCCCATAGAGCTTGCCCTAGAGTCAATGCAAAGCTCGATAGCGGTGGCATGATGCAATTTTGAAGATAGCGGTAGGCGTGCTCCGCCACCGCGGAGGCGGTCATCGGATGCATTTGAAAGAGGCAGACCTAGACCACCAAGTGCTGCAGCTTGGCACCTTTGAAACAACCCCAGGGGCCTATATATGTGTGGGAGTGAGCCTCACATTGCCACTGCTCCCAGAGCCTGCTGCCTGAGACCCCTCACCTGCTGCTGCCTCCAGGGACTGCTGCCTGAGACCCCTCACCTGCTGCTGCTTCCAGGGACTGCTGCCTGAGACCCCTCACCACCCAAATCCGCTGCTGTTGTCTCATGTCCACAGTGATGGCAAGGACAGAGAAGATTCATGCCAGTCCCTTCACGAGCGTGGAGCTGGAGGTCCTGGTGGACGAGGTGCTCACACAGTACCCAAAGCTATATGGTTCCCCAAATATTGTGGTAATTCTTCAACAGTGGTGGGGTAGGGCAGGGGGGCCACACATGTAGTTGGACTGATGCAGTATGTACCTGGGAGTGTGGGGTAGTTTCATGCACTGCCTGACATGCTGTCTCCAGTGGGAGGGTGTGTGTACACAATGCCACAGCTTTCCCTCCCTGCATATGTATGTATGAGTGACCTGTGTTGTGTTGTCAGCCATACAGTGACACAGAAGGTTGTTCATGCTGTAGTCAGGACAGTGATTGCTTGGCTGGATGGCTGTGTGTGCCCCTGTAGTCCATCTCAGTGTGAGCCCAGCTGGCCTGCACAGTCCCCGCCTACAAAGACAAGAACAACTCACTTAACCTACAGAGTATGACATCAGTCTTTTCACATTGCACTCCAGCTATTGTCCATCTCAGCACTGTAGTTTGCACACAACTACCCTTGTGAATGGCATTTTATATTTGTGAGATCATGTCCCTCTATGAGACCACCATGACACATTCATCTATTCACAGGACAGGGACATTGATGGCTGCGCAGTCCACCCCCAAACACAGGTTGACATGTGATGTATGTGTTGCTCAAGCCAACAATGGACTGGAGATGTGGGTAGGCTATATGGGTGTTTCAGTGCTGGCATCCTGCATGTGTGTGAGATGTGCAGGGACTGTGTTCCCCCTCACACCTGCATGCTTTTCCCATGCAGGTGTCCCATGTGAGCTGTACTATAGTCTCTGATTGACCTATTGTTGGATATGTGATGATTTTGTATCTTGCTGCTATACTGATAGATGTTGGTACATGACACTGTGTCCCTGACCATTTCCCCCTCTTGTCTCCCATGCCTGCAGCTCAAGGTACACCAGCGTAAGGCCGTGTGGAGGGCCATTGCAGTGAAGGTTGCAAGCTCTGGGGGTCTCAAACCAACGGCGCACCCACTGCCACAAGAGATGGGACGACATCAGCCGGCTGGCAAAGAATGTGGCAGAGATGACCTTGGGGCTGCTTCCTCGCACTGGGCGTCTGGCACGGTGCAGCATGACACCACTAATGGGGCGCTTCTTGGCGGTGACACAGCCTGAGCTGGATACACGTTTGAAGGAGCATCAGCAGCAAGCCAGCGGTGAGCATTTGGGGAGTCTGACTTTGCCTCGGAGTGGCTGCATGTATACAGAGCCTGTGCCAGCGCTGCCCTATGTTATGTTGGTAGTGTGATGCTGTGTCATGTAAATGGCTGCTGGTCTGGGTGCCGGTGGCATGCACTTGCTCTACCTGTACTTACAAAGGTGATTTGGATGCTGTGCCTTCACATTACATTCTGCGTTATGCTCTTCAGGTTTCTTCTGCATTGGGGTAGTCTTGGGAATCCCATGGGAGGGAACGGCAGTGTGCCCAATCTGACTGTGCGTACATCAATGCGTCCATTGCATGTACCCATATTGGGGAGGCCTACACATCTTACAGCAATGTGCAGCATTATATTGTCCCAAGGGTGGTGTGCAACATGTACATTTGGTCAACATTTGTCATGCATTGTTTGCATATGTTTGTTCTGTTGCTGTCACTGACCTGACCCTACATCTCTCTCTCTCATGCAGCATCACCTGTGGTCACGGAGTGACAGGAGACGGACACCAGTGGGGGTGAAACTAGCACAACAGCTGCCCAGGAGCCCACTGACACAGATGTCACCAGCGCCTCAGAGGTAGACAGGGGTCTGCTGGAGGAATCCCAGCCTGAGACGCAAAGCACCACATCATCTGATGCCAGCGGGGATGCATCCATGTTGGAGGGCACAGGGAACGGGGACTCTGCATCGACTTCCACCACACAGTGGCCATTGCCCACCCTCCCAGCCACTTCCTCTGATGCTGCCCGTGTCCGCCTCAGTAAGAGGGGAAAAGTGTCCTTCACCCCTGGCACCGCTGCCCCTGCCCCTGTCCCCCCTGCTGCCATCAGTGCTGAGTCTGTGGACCATTTGCACCAACTGTGTGTAGGCCAAACAGCTCTCCTCAATGCCTTCATTGACCACGACAAAATTTGGCCCAGGTGGTTGTTTTCATGGAGGGCATACATTCTGACGTAGGTGGGCTGCACCGTACAGTCCAGGCTTTTTCATCAACAGTGACGTCTGCCCTGCAAGAGGCACATACTCACAGTCCAGCTCCGGTCCCTTTGTCTACCCCCTGGCAGTGGGCACATCTGACGATAGTGACCACGGTCCACATACGTCCAAGTCACGATACAGCACACGAAGCACACAGCAGCAGCAACCTAAGCGGTCCCGGGCGCTGACCCCATCCCCACAGAAGACCAAAGGCACCCCAGAGCACAGGGAAAAAAGCCCATCAGGCGACACCAGTGGACATAAAAGCAAAGCAGCAGACCTCAGGCACACATGCCTCAGTGGCATCCCCATCCAAGGACTCTCCTGCCCCTAAAGCATCTTGCAAAGAGAAGCATACAGTGTCTGTGCCCACCAAGGAGGTGGTGCATGCCAAGGTTACACCTAGGAAGGGCGCCAAGGCAGAATCACCAACCACCTCGACTCCCATTCCAAGCCCAGTGAAGCAGGGGGCGGAGGGCACTGTAGGGGTAACACCTAGTAAACAGGGTAAGAGGGGCAGAGGCGGAGCCAGGTAAAGCGTTCCGCTGGGTCCAGCACATCACCAGAGGGGCTGCCAGCGCCTGCACCTGATGCAGCTTTGGTAGTGAGTGTGCCTGTTGTGCCCACACCACTTTCCATTGATCCAAAGTCAGGCAAGCCATTTATAATCCCCAAGAAGTGGAAGGGCACTCCTCCACAATCTCCCAGCCACACTGTGTCTCCCGTCTGCATGACACCACCTCCACGTGCCACTATACCACCTAGTCCAAGCAGCCCTCCAGCTTGCGAAGCCACTGATAGCTCTACCTCAGCTGTTCCGCTCTCTCCCCCGTCAAGTGCCCTGACAGTCCACGAGACATAGCCAGCTCCCAGTCTGCCTGACAGCCAAGTCTGAGTGGTAGTCACACACACACACCTGTCTCTCACACAGGTGGGCCTGTACTGCACATTGTTGCCCCCTGACTGTGTTGCTGACAATGGAAAGGTACAGTCGCACACATTCCCTGTGCGGCTTCTCATGGACATACTCTGCACCCTGAAGTGGCCACTGGCCTTGTTGCTCTTTGCTGTGTTGAACTCTTCCCTCTGCAGCTTCTTTTGGACTCAGTCTTCACATTGTCCTGCCCACTGGCTTTGTCGTTCACTGCTGTGTGCCCCCTGCCTGTGCAGCTTCTCATGGACTCAATCTGCACTTTGTCCTGCCCACTGGCCTTGTCGTTCACTATTGTGTGCCCCCTGCCTGTGCAGCTTCTCATGGACTCAGTCTGCACCCTGAACTGGCCACTGGCCTTATTGCTCCTTGCTGTGTTGAACTCTTCCCTGTGCAGCTTCTCATGAACTCAGTCTGCACTTTGTCCTGCCAACTGGCCTTGTCATTCACTGCTGTTTTGCCTGTGGCTGTGCAGCTTCTCATGGACATGCTCTGCATCTTGTGCCTTGCTCTTCTCTTCTCATGGTACCTATCTGTGCAATATGTGAATAAAGACAGTTGCTCCTGTTGTCTATTTTGTCAGTGTCCTTACTGAATACAGTTCTTTTGCTGTGTGTAAATGGTTTCCTGTGCCACATGGTCTGTGTGGCACTTCAACATAGTCAATGTTGGGGCTCACTTACTCTCTTTTTTTCAGGGGTGACAGGGTCTTCAGTTCTTCTTGACCCATATACTTGTGGTGGCAATGGTATCAATTTTGAATGGTTAGCAGTAGTCCTTTATTTGATTAGTTCATGTTGGCTATATTGTACACATGTCAGGTTGGGGGGGCACTGCCAGCACAGAGTGGGTTTCTGCACACAGAATTACAGGCAGGCTGTCCAGGGTCATCATGTGTGTGTGTTCTTCCTTTATGTGTGCCCAGTGGTGTATGTGTGTGGTCATCTTGTGATGGCCAAGTCATCCTAGTCCCATGGCTTACTTTCCATTTGTGCTCTTGGGTGGCCAGGTAGTGTGCAGTTTGAAGGGGGTGAGTTTGTGGGGAGTGTTGATGTGTACATGCCTCTGCAATGTCAACTACACACATGTGTCACCCAGGAGTTGTGTGCCTGTTGTTTTGATTGTTCATCCCTGTGGATGTGGTTGTATGCCCATGTGTGAGTTGTAAGTTGTGCACTGTGCAGTGTGTTGGTGTGTCCTTGCAGTTCTGTCTGACTCCTACTTGTTGTTTTTATTACTTGTGAGTATGCAGAGAGTGTTACTGGCGAATCAGTTTTGAGTTTTGTTGCACATCCATGTGTCTGGTCGCTGTTTGTGGGGACTGTGCAGACCTGCTGCTCCACACTGCCATTGTGGTTGTGCTTTCTCATGCCTTGCTGTCACATGGTGCCTTCTTGCCTCCAGTGTGGCATGTTGTGTGTGTTGTCATGCCATCCCCTATCTGTGCTTCAGCTGCCTACCCATTGTGGGTCTACACTCCCTCTCTTTGTGTATGGTACACTCCTGCCATGTCCCCTACTGACATACAGTATACTTCACTTTGGTGTGAGCTGTCCCCTTGGTTTGTATGTGTGTGTGCCTCCCCATGACTTTATTTGTGACACTGTGCTTTGTGGTGCAGTTCGTTGTCCAGGGTCAATGTGTCACTCAGGGCATTTCCCCAATGGGTCATGTGTGATGTTCTGGTGCTGTTTGTCAGTCATGGTTGCTCCAATGCAGTTCAACCGTGTGTGCTTCCCAGTCCTGTGGTCAAGTTGTTTCCACCTTTGTGTTCCAGACTTGTGCATTTATTGGGTGTTGTGTTGGATGTATGTGTGTTGTTTGGGTTTTTGCTTCACTTCCTGGGTGTGCTGTTGTCTTTGTGCTGTGCTGTATGGTGTTGTGTGGGTTGCTGTTCTGTCACTGATGTCTGTGTGTGCCTGGTATGCTTGGTGTGCACACACAGCGTGTTGTGTATGCAGTGCTGTGTGTGTATGTTGCCTTGTGATTGCCTGGTGTGCATCCCCTGATGTCCTGCTGTGTTTGCCATGTGATTGTTCTTCCTGTACATCTGTTGTTTGTTTGCTGTGGCTGTGTTGTTCTGTGATGGTGCACTTCTTCTTTGTGTTGTGGTATGTTGTCTGTGCATTGTTCCTGAGTGATGAGGTTGTGCACTCCTGTTGTGTCAGTGCTCCCATTGCCTTTCTCCAGTTTAGCTGTGCAGGGTATGTCTGTTGTGGCTCTGTGTGTGTTTCTGTTGGGTTATGTGTTTGTCTGTCGTATTTGTTTCCACATTTGTGGTGGCATCCGTGTGTGTGTGTGTGTGTGTGTGTGTGTGTGTGTGTGTGTGTGTGTGTGCGTGTGTGAGTGTTTGTGTGTGTGTGTGTGTGTGTGTGATGTTTATGGCTTATCCCAGGGTGTGTAGTTGTTTGTGTGTGTATTGACTGTCAAGTATTGCCAGCCTTCAGTGTGTTTGGCACTTGTGTTGTGTGCTGCTGGTGTGAGGGGGTATGTGTGTAGATTCTTACTGGTGTTTGTCAGTCCTGAGGTGTGTAGATGGGCCCTGTGTGTAGTGCTGCTGGTGTACTCCTGTGAAGTAGTTGTATGGATGTGTGGCTGTTCACAGTTTGACTTCAGGGCCTTCCTTTCATCCTTGTGCCTATACGTGGTTTGCCTTGCTGTCTCCCTGTGTTGTTGCACTGAGCTGTCTGTGGTTTGAGTTCACTGACTGTGCAAGCAATGTGTGCTTTGATGGTGTGAGGGTGTTGTGCTCTGTTCCTTGTGTTGATGTGATGTACACATGCTTATTGTGTGTCACAATGGCCTTCCATTTGTGTGCAGCCCACCTTGGTTTCCATATTTGTTGTGCTCCATCGCTGTTGGCATGTGGGGTGTGTATGTGTGTCAGTCTGTGGTATGTATGTGTGACTGTGCAGGCTGTGTGTCCATTTGGATGTTAATTCCTTGTATGTGTTCATTTGTTGCTTCTCCTTATTTTAGTTTCCCTGAGTGTGGCGGTGTGGTGGTGTGTGTGTTTCCCTGGCCCTGTGCTACCGTGCTGGGTGCTCCTGTGCAGCCACTCCTGCAGTGTCTGTCTCCCTGGTTGCTTGTTGTGTGGTGCAGGGTGTGCATTGACCTGGTTTCTTGTTGTGCATGGGGTGCACAGGAGGGGCACATGGCATGTGTCTTCATGGGGTGTGCTAGTGTGTGGTGGGAAGCGGTGTGGCCCTGTGGTCTTTGTGCCCTGCCCATGCCTGGCACTGGCCCTGCATTCTGCATTGTTCGCATGTATTTGCTTGTGTTCGCCGCTGCGGTGACGTGACTGGGACTTTGCTGCATGGTGGCGGTAGCTGTGTGTCCAGGATGCAGCGTGGTGACTTTGTGGCAGGTGGGTGATGTGTGGGTGCCCTTGTGGGTGTGTCCCTGTCCCCTTAGGGTGTCTGATGTGGATTTGGACCCTGTGTCAGCCCGTGTGTTGTGTTTGTATTGTTGCGTACCTATGGGGGCATCCGCGGCGGTCCATGAGTTCCTGGTAATGTAGCAGGTACAGCACGGAAAGACGTGTAGAGCTGGGTCCATGGTGGTCGTGACGGGGACTCTGGTTTCGCGCTCCGCTGTCGAGCTTCCGCCGTCTCTGGTTGGGCGATGTCTCCGCTGCGGTGCGTCTGCTTGCTTTAGTCATCCTAATTTGTGGAGCGGGGCGGACGTCATTCCGCACGGCGGTGAGTCTCCATTGGCTCCAACCGCCGCGGTGGCGGGTGCTCTTTGAAGGCAGTGGGCGCCGCTCCGCGGCGGTCGGGAAAGGGCCTATGTTTGGTCATACTAATATGGCGGGCGTGAGGACCAGCGCCAGCGCCGCGGAGGTGCCACCGCCCAACATCCTAATGGGCCCCTTAGTGTTTTAAATTCAACATTTGAACATGAAGAAATTAACAGTCCCTGCTGTTAAAATCATGAAAATGTGAACCAGTGTCAGGAGAAAGAATTAATTTCCCTGAGTAAGGAAACAGCTATATGTGCAGTAACTACACATGATATACTGACAGATTTCAAAATTATGAAATTGATGTTTCAGGAAGTTTTCCATTTCAGAAAAGTTACAGGGTACATATGAATGATGAAGCAAATGAAAAAATGTGTTCTTCAGGAATGCAGTTGCACATTGCAGAAATAATAAAATATAATTTCAAATACAATTGGTTTGAGAAGTTAGGAGACAAGTGGGCAAGAAAACATGAGAAGAAAAATAAACCACCAGACCTTGTTAGGGAAAATAATAAACAGGATGAGGGAGAAGCTTTTGCTTTCTCATTGAGAGAAAAGGTGGGAGAAGTGCATGTTCATGTGCCACGGAACAAAGGTGAACTTTCAGCTTTTCTGAACAAATTCCCACAATTGAGGGACAAACTTATGCTGTGGTACCCACAAGTTGATGGATTTGTTGGAATTTTAAAAGAGTTGTGCATTAATTTGGAAATGTTCTTTGACATTGTCATGCAGACTGAATTGTGGTTTGAATCTAAAGCTGTTGTGCAAAGACCAGGTGACGAGACAATGAAAAGGGTTTACAGGAATGCACCATCATTTTCTGTTGTTATGGGGAAACATGTAACAGTGATTACTTTCCTGAAGGGCAGAGTGCCAGCAAAGGATGTTGATTGGGTACAGATTAAAAGATCACAGGATGGAAGTAAAGGTGTTTTGATTTGTGCAAATTCAGGTATGGATGTTACACTGCTGGAAAAAGTATTCTTTGCCATCTTTATAACAGATTTGAGCATTGGAAGAAGAAATGTAAATTTAAACATGATGCAGAGCAGTTGGAAATTTGCCAGAACAGAGATTAATGCAGGTGCAAGATGTGTCAGCCAAGCAAATGCAAATGTCAGTTTAGAAACAGGTACCAATAGCAGGAGTTTTTCAAGCCCAAATGGTCCCACAAAATATGGAAAATGCTAAAATAATTTAAATAAGTTGTCCAGAGCAAATGTGAATTATTTCCAGAAACAAAATCAGAACCCAGTTCAACAGGTTGCTGTATTCGAAAATGAGAGTTTTAACCCTAACAATTCTGAATTTACCGAGTGCATTGTGAAAGCAGTGGAAGATCCAGACTTAGTTGTAGGAGTTTTAAACAAAGAAATTACGAACGCAGTTTTAAAAGAATTTGCACCAAAAATAGGCCGATTTGAGGAACGTTACCAATTTGTTGTTTGTGACTCAGGCCTGGCAGGAAAACAATTGTTTTGCAGATTCAACAGCACAAATGACTGTACACCAGATGATGTTAATTATCAGATTCCTGATGAGGATGTGCATTTTAAAATGCCCCAAGAGACAACTGTAGCATTGTTTTCAGAAAAGACAGTTGAAAAATTACCTTCTGTTTTGAAAGAAATAATAAACACAGAAGTCAGGGAGTTCACAGAGTAAGATGTCAGATTAATAAAATATGCAGAACATTTCTTATTCAAATTAGAATCAGATGACATGTATTCAAGAACACCATCAGTTGCAGGAATTTTACCAATAAAGGATTTTTGATGGAATTGATTGGAAGTTTATGTAATTTTCTGATCACAAGTTCACAGAAACTAAATGAAAAGAACAGATTAGTGCAGGAGATTAATAGCATAACTTTTCTATGTTGTCCTGTGGTACCGAATTCAGCCAATATATTTCTTCACATTTCATGTGCTGAAGAATGGCTTACTGTTATTGATTTTTGTCAAGTTCATGTCCCAGTGGGATGCAGTAGACACTGCAAGCTGCGCCTGAAATCACTGATTTTTTTATCGTTTGCACTAAAAGTATTTTTAAATTGGGAAGGTGAAGAGTTAAGGTGGGAAATTTGAACTGCAAGATTTTACCTGTGCCTCGCCCAGCACCCCGGTCCGTCGCGGCAAGTGCTGATCGTACGGAGATTGAATATTGGGCCTCACACTCTTCCTCACTTCCGGTAAACATCGGCTTCCGGCTGGTGAGCGGGCTAGTGCTCGGGCACAGACAGCCTACTTAATCCACGGCCGGGGATGACGCACAGTTGGATGTGGTAGACACTGCAAGCTGCGCCTGAAATCACCCAATTTTTATCGTTTGCACTAAAAGTATTTTTAAATTGGGAAGGTGATGAGTTAAGGTGGGAAATTTGAACTGCAAGATTTTACCTGTGCCTTGCCCAGCACCCCGGTCCGTCGCGGCAAGTGCCGATCGTACGGAGGGTGAATATTGGGCCTCACACTCTTCCTCACTTCCGGTAAACATCGGCTTCCGGCTGGTGAGCGGGCTAGTGCTCGGGCACAGACAGCCTACTTAATCCACGGCCGGGGCTGACGCACAGTTGGATGCGGTAGACACTGCAAGCTGCGCCTGAAATCACCACATTTTTATCGTTTGCACTAAAAGTATTTTAAAATTGGGAAGGTGAAGAGTTAAGGTTGGAAATTTGAACTGCAAGATTCTACCTGTGCCTTGCCCAGCACCCCGGTCCGTCGCGGCAAGTGCCGATCGTACGGAGGGTGAATATTGGGCCTCACACGCTTCCTCACTTCCGGTAAACATCGGCTTCCGGCTGGTGAGCAGGCTAGAGCTCGGGCACAGACAGCCTACTTAATCCACGGCCGGAGCTGACGCACAGTTGGATGCGGTAGACACTGCAAGCTGCGCCTGTAATCACCGAATCTTTTTATCGTTTGCACTAAAAGTATTTTTAAATTGGGAAGGTGAAGAGTTAAGGTGGGAAATTTGAACTGCAAGATTTTACCTGTGCCTTGCCCAGCACCCCGGTCCGTCGCGGCAAGTGCCGATCGTACGGAGGGTGAATATTGGGCCTCACACTCTTCCTCACTTCCGGTAAACATCGGCTTCCGGCTGGTGAGCGGGCTAGTGCTCGGGCACAGACAGCCTACTTAATCCACGGCCGGGGCTGACGCACAGTTGGATGCGGTAGACACTGCAAGCTGCGCCTGAAATCACCGAATTTTTATCGTTTGCACTAAAAGTATTTTTAAATTGGGAAGGTGAAGAGTTAAGGTTGGAAATTTGAACTGCAAGATTTTACCTGTGCCTCGCCCAGCACCCCGGTCCGTCGCAGCAAGTGCCGATCGTACGGAGGGTGAATATTGGGCCCCACACTCTTCCTCACTTCCGGTAAACATCGGCTTCCGGCTGGTGAGCGGGCTAGTGCTCGGGCACAGACAGCCTACTTAATCCACGGCCGGGGCTGACGCACAGTTGGATGCGGTAGACACTGCAAGCTGCGCCTGAAATCACCAAATTTTTATCGTTTGCACTAAAAGTATTTTTAAATTGGGAAGGTGATGAGTTAAGGTTGGAAATTTGAACTGCAAGATTTTACCTGTGCCTCGCCCAGCACCCCGGTCCGTAGCGGCAAGTGCCGATCGTACGGAGGGTGAATATTGGACCTCACACTCTTCCTCACTTCCGGTAAACATCGGCTTCCGGCTGGTGAGCGGGCTAGTGCTCGGGCACAGACAGCCTACTTAATCCACGGCCGGGGCTGACGCACAGTTGGATGCGGTAGACACTGCAAGCTGCGCCTGAAATCACCGAATTTTTATCGTTTGCACTAAAAGTATTTTTAAATTGGGAAGGTGAAGAGTTAAGGTTGGAAATTTGAACTGCAAGATTTTACCTGTGCCTCGCCCAGCACCCCGGTCCGTCGCGGCAAGTGCCGATCGTACGGAGGGTGAATATTGGGCCCCACACTCTTCCTCACTTCCGGTAAACATCGGCTTCCGGCTGGTGAGCGGGCTAGTGCTCGGGCACAGACAGCCTACTTAATCCACGGCCGGGGCTGACGCACAGTTGGATGCGGTAGACACTGCAAGCTGCGCCTGAAATCACCAAATTTTTATCGTTTGCACTAAAAGTATTTTTAAATTGGGAAGGTGAAGAGTTAAGGTGGGAAATTTGAACTGCAAGATTTTACCTGTGCCTTGCCCAGCACCCCGGTCCGTCGCGGCAAGTGCCGATCGTACGGAGGGTGAATATTGGGCCTCACACTCTTCCTCACTTCCGGTAAGCATCGGCTTCCGGCTGATGAGCGGGCTAGTGCTCGGGCACAGACAGCCTACTTAATCCACGGCCGGGGCTGATGCACAGTTGGATGCGGTAGACACTGCAAGCTGCGCCTGAAATCACCGAATTTTTATCGTTTGCACTAAAAGTATTTTTAAATTGGGAAGGTGAAGAGTTAAGGTTGGAAATTTGAACTGCAAGATTTTACCTGTGCCTCGCCCAGCACCCCGGTCCGTCGCGGCAAGTGCCGATCGTACGGAGGGTGAATATTGGGCCTCACACTCTTCCTCACTTCCGGTAAACATCGGCTTCCGGCTGGTGAGCGGGCTAGAGCTCGGGCACAGACAGCCTACTTAATCCACGGCCGGGGCTGACGCACAGTTGGATGCGGTAGACACTGCAAGCTGCGCCTGAAATCACCGAATTTTTTATCGTTTGCACTAAAAGTGTTTTTAAATTGGGAAGGTGAAGAGTTAAGGTGGGAAATTTGAACTGCAAGATTTTACCTGTGCCTCGCCCAGCACCCCGGTCCGTCACGGCAAGTGCCGATCGTACAAAGGGTGAATATTGGGCCTCACACTCTTCCTCACTTCCGGTAAACATCGGCTTCCGGCTGGTGAGCGGGCTAGTGCTTGGGCACAGACAGCCTACTTAATCCACGGCTGGGGCTGACGCACAGTTGGATGCGGTAGACACTGCAAGCTGCGCCTGAAATCACCGAATTTTTTATCGTTTGCACTAAAAGTGTTTTTAAATTGGGAAGGTGAAGAGTTAAGGTGGGAAATTTGAACTGCAAGATTTTACCTGTGCCTCGCCCAGCACCCCGGTCTGTCGCGGCAAGTGCCGATCGTACGGAGTGTGAATATTGGGCCTCACACTCTTCCTCACTTCCGGTAAACATCGGCTTCCGGCTGCTGAGCGGGCTAGTGCTCAGGCACAGACAGCCTATTAAACACTATGCCTGAGCGAACGCGCAGTGGACGCGCGCAGCGGGCGCGCCGTTGGCGCGCCAATGGCAAGCCCATCTGCGCCCGTCCGCGCCTAGACCGAGCCTAGGACCAGGTCCGCTGGAGCAGACGATAGAAAAATTGGAAGTATAATGTACACTAGTGAGGAGCTATATGAGCTAGATAAGCTTGCGGGTAATCACCATTGCCAATGGCTGGTTTTAAAGGACGAGATCAAGCAATGTGAGTATTGTAAAACGTCCTTTAACTTTGCCAGAATAAACAAATTTGAATCACAGAACTACACCATTAAAAATAAAAGGAGGGGTGCGGTTTTCAGGGAGTACTTATAAACTCTAGATCCTTAATAAAACAGAATACAGATATTGCAGAACTGTTGGAAACACATAATCTAGATGTGGCCTTTATCACAGAGACATGGGCTGATGGGACATCGGACCCGGATATTGCACTAGCACTACCGGCAGGATACACTGCTACAAGAGCTGATAGAATAGGGAAACAAGGGGGGGCTTGCGATTCTATGTAGAGAAGAGCTGCATGTCCACAGCTCGATCGTGGGTAGCTCCCAGGATTGTGAAATGCTACAATTCCAGATTGCGCTCTCTAAGAATTATACATTAAGAGGCCTTTTGCTATACAGACCCCCTAGGGCTAGGACCTCTCTGTTATCAACCCTAAGCCCTATCCTAGAATCAAGTCTGTTGGGACCAGACTTTACGATTCTAGGGGATTTTAACTATCATCTAGAAAAATTAACTGACAATAATACCGCCGAACTGATCGATGCTATGTCTGGGCTCTCCCTGGACCAGATTGTTAAGCATGGTACCCATGTGGCAGGACACACATTGGATGGGATTTTCTCATCCAACCCTAATCTCGAAATCATAGAGATACTACCTGTCCCATGGTCAGATCATAAAGCCATCCTATTTTCGATCACCGTGAATCAGGATCAGCCTAGTTTGTCCAAAAGTCAGAAGTCAGTCATATATCAAGACTGGGCTAAAATCAACATCCCGGTGCTACATGAAATACTCCACAGGACTAAACATGAACCTGTATCAGACAGCAATCAGTTAGTCGAGAGGATATCCTCTTGGATAAAGACAGCGGTAAATACGGTAGTGCCTATTAAATGTTTTGTTCCAAAACGGAAAAAAACATCAGAACCTTGGTTCACAGAAAAACTCAGAGCTCAAAAACAAGTATGTAGAAGGGCTGAGAGGAAATGGAGATCTAACTATGATCAAAATCTAAAAAGTGATTATGCCCAAACATTATCTGACTACAA
The DNA here is from genome assembly GCF_964204655.1 of Triturus cristatus. NCBI lineage: Eukaryota > Metazoa > Chordata > Amphibia > Caudata > Salamandridae > Triturus > Triturus cristatus. Next base: position 635,787,601 of record NC_140594.1, on the reverse strand, counting down.
AAAACTTGTTATAGGGGAAAAAAGCAACTACTTTACGAGAAAAATCAAAGAGGCTAAGAACTCATGTAAGGAGCTCTTCGTGACAATAAAAAAACTAGCAGGTCCCCCTGTCGGGAAGCAACTGGACTGCAGCGCCGATCTATGTAACAACTTAGGAAAGTTCTTTGTGGACAAAGTCGCTAAAGTGTTTGAACTATTTAAGATCAATCACACTACCAAGACCTCATTAAACTGTCCTAATCCAGAGCCAGATATTTTAAGTCCTAAAATGGGTTTCTGTTTTACGGTCCCTTCAGTAGAACAGATCTGTCAGGTGGTGAAAACCATCAGATCCGGTAATCCAACGGACCCTTGTCCGCCCAAGATAATGCACCTATTTCCTGAGATACTTAGTGAACAGCTATATGGCCTGTTCTCAGAGATAATCCATTCAGGAATCTTCCCAGATGCTTGGAAAACTGCATCAGTCATCCCATTACTAAAAAAAAGTAATCTGGACCCCAATGAACCCAGTAGCTATCGACCAATTTCTAGAATACCCTTCCCAGCTAAGGTGCTGGAGAAGCTGATCAACAAACAACTGAAGGACCTAATAGTATCTAGAAATTACCTGGATAACTCACAATACGGGTTTAGAGAGCAGCACGGTACAGAGGCAGCACTGGTCATGGCAGCTGAAGGTCTCAGGGACACTCTAGATGCAGGAGGGAAGGCCGCCTTGATCCTGTTAGATCTATCAGCGGCCTTCGACACTGTGAACCATGATATCCTCCTGGCCCGCCTGGATGAACTAGGGATCCAAGACTCTGTTCGTCAGCTGATGTCTTCCTTTTTGAGAGATAGAACCTTTTCAGTTATGCTGGGAAAGTGTGCTTCCAACCCCTTCAGGGCACCGTGTGGTGTCCCTCAGGGCTCAGCCCTGAGCCCCACTCTTTTTAACATTTACGTTGATCCTCTGGCCTCAATTATCAGAAATTGTGGGTTCATACCGGTCTCGTATGCTGATGACACACAAATAGTGGTGTCAGTATCTGGCAATATAGAGGAAACAGCAGATCGTTTTAGGGACTGCATGATACAAGTGAACCAATGGATGCAATGCAACTGCTTAAAGCTGAACGGCGAAAAAACCGTGGTCATTCTGCTGGGCACTAAGGCCGATTTCTGGTCCCCCAAATGGTGGCCTGATAATCTGGGCGATTGCCCAACCCCAGTAGGGAAAGTCAAAAATCTCGGATTTATATTTGATGATAAACTAACCTTTAATGCCCAGACTTATAATCTGTCATCCTCCATCTGGCACATATTAAAAATGATCAGAAGAATATGCCCATTTATCCCCTTTGATTCACGGAAAACAGTGGTCACGGCGCTCGCCATGTCTAGATTCGACTATGGCAATGCTTTATACACAGGGATCCAAACTCAATATCTGACCAAACTGCAACGCCTCCAGAATGCAGCAGCAAGACTGGTGTTGGACATTCCCAGATCCGAATCAGTCTCCGATAGACTGAGGGGCCTACACTGGCTGCCCGTGGACAAAAGGATACAATTTATATCCCTGTGTCTGGCATATAAGGCACTTCACGGCTCAGGACCACAGTTCCTGAGAACTCAATTTAAATGGTATGTCCCAGTTAGAAGTCTCAGATCCACTAATGCCAAACTCGTCCAAGTACCCAAGTTCAGACAGAGCAGATGGGGAGGAAGAAGTTTCCTGCTGAGGACAACCAAGTTATGGAACCTTCTACCCATCAAAATAAAAAACAGCCCAACGCTATTGGCCTTCAGAAAGGCAGTCAAAACATGGCTATATCCCTGTTAATCATTCCTGCAGTAACCTATGTTGTATCCTACAATAGCGACAAGACGCCTTCGGGCATTCGTGCGCTCTACAAATCCAAAATCAAATCAAATCAAATCATTGCATGAGAATAGTCAGGAGTACTGTCAAAAAGAAAATGAATGTCTGGGACACATAATTGGAAAGGGAGCTAGAAAGGTGTCATCAGAGAGAGTGGAAATAATTCACCAGATGAATCCACCTCAAATTCAGAAAGAAGTCAAGATGTTTTTAGGAATGGTTAGCTGCTGTAGAGAGTGGTTACCAAACCTTTCCCTCGTGGCTCAGCCTTTACTGAGGCTGACACACAAGGATGTGTCAGATCCGCTTCCATTGGACAACAATTGCACAAAAGAATTCCTAGAGTTGAAAGAGAAAAAGTGTCACGCCCCGGCACTAGGAATGCAAGTTTATTTAAAAAAAAATACACCAATTTGCAGTGAGAGAGAAGGCTTCGGTCTCTCAGGGCCTGTTCAAAAACATAAATGTTTTCAAGGGTCTGTGATGTATTTCCCAATGACCTTTGACCCCAACATCAATGAAACTGAATATGAGTGTCTGGATGTCATGAAAATCTGCATAAAGCCGAAATCAGACTTTAAGGATGAACGTCTGATTCAGCCCAACAATGTCCATTTTGTAGATGGCCCATAATTGAAAGGTAATAATGACACATTAAGAGCAGCACATGCTGTGCTTCTTATACATTATGTTGTCAAAGCTTCATGGCTTTCAGTAGTTACCTCAGCCCAAAATTCAAAATTGATTGCCCTTACCATAACATGCAGTATAGCTGCTCAAATGGGAGTCACTGTTGTCATGGGAGAGAGAAATAATTATTCAGTTGCACAAAATTGTGTTCTGTTAGCATATACATTCAATTGAATCTTCATAGGTGAATTAATAGAGGCTCAAGAAATTGTTTCAGAAGCAGAACAACAGGGTTGTATCAGAACTGTTTTTGAGAAAAGTGACAACTGCATAGTGGCAAATGTGTTATTGCAAAAACTGATGCCCAGGTATAGATTGCCAGTTTCTAATGAGGTTTCAAAGATGATGTGTGCAGTACCACAGATTAGACATGGATTGGATGGTAGCTATCTCCCTGATATTTCAAGCATAATAAATCAACACAAAGACAGTACAGAGTTACACTTTGCAAAAGACTGTGTTTCAGCATCACTGAAGTGGCTTGAAAATGGACATGCAAATGCACTTGTGAAAAACATAGATGAAAAGACTAGCCATTGCTGTGATGGTCTGACTGATGTGGAGCGTGCAGTTTCTCACCAGATTGCAGCTGCTACATAAGATCTACATAATGGATGGTGCCAAAACTTTGATCTGAGAGATGCTGTGAAATGGAAAGCCCTGTTCCAAAGGAACCTGGCAAAGACTGTTGTGAAATGTGGTGGCCTTCCAAATTGGGTGCATGTCTCCCACACACGTATGGTCCTGTGTCCCCTTGATAAAACAGCTCCTCTTCAAGAAGAGATGCCAGCAGTGGTCAAAAGTCCACAGAAGAGGGCCAGTCAAGCTGTAAGGGAAAACACAGAGTCTGAAGCAGAACTAGAGAAAACGGAAGTGGCACTGGAAAAGCAAAAAGTGGAAACTGACTCGGATGAAAGCGGTGTCCAAAGGGTGAAAGAGTCAGATGCAGCCTCTGAAGAAGAAATTAATGCTGTGGGCCTACGAGTGGAGGTAGGAAAAAGCTGGCTGAAAGGGTATCCAAAACGTTTGCAGTGGCCCCTTGAAAAATCATTCGCACCAATAACTGAAACATCTCAATCTTATCAAAGTGAAAATAAAAGTGAAAGGCTTGGATTGAAAAAGTGCAAAGAATTGATGGTGCTCTGTCAGTTTCTCAGCACCCGAGTGGTCAAAATGCATGGAAAAAGTGCAGAATGACACTTTGAATGATCTGTATGAGCCACCCTGATAGCAAGCTGGTGACAAAGAGAAAAAGAGAGGCTGAAACAATAACTGAGAATTGTCAAGAGCTGAAGAGAAAAGAATCTACGAATGATGAAAGAAAAAGGAAAAAGAAGAAAAGAAAATAGAAAAGAGAACTGTCCTGTTGAATTTTCCTTTTATTATTTTAGTTACTTATTTTAGAGAAGACTAACAGGGTCATAAGACCGCCCGCCATCGGTGCGGGGGTCCCGTTGCAGACATTAGGATGCACCCGCCACACTGGCGGGCGCATCCTGCATTCCTGACATTGCAGTGGGCGGTGCTCTCAGCACAGCCCGCCGCAATGCCAGGAAGGCATGTCGTGCACTTCCATGCACCCCGCGGTGCCTGCCATGTTGTGCATGGAACTGCAGAGGGGTACCATAGGTACCTCCCATGTGCACCCCCTACCCCCCCGAATTCCTGGGGACCCGCTACAGGCCCCCAATGGCAAAAAAACGCTTACCTTTCCGTGGCGGCGTTGCCGCCACAGAAAGGCACATCCCCGCATTTATGCTAATATGGATGGCGGTGTCTCCCTGACACTGCCACCATGTTAGCTGCTTTTCTGCCCGGTCGACTCTGCAACCAGGTGGAAAACCGGCGGACGGTCTTTCCGTCCGGCGGGGTCCCCCACGCCATTGTAATGTGGCGGGGGGAGTTTGGATGCGAGCGGTGGTTTTTGAGGGCGGATTGCCACGGCCATACGGGCGGTGGCGATCCGCCCACTATCCAAATGAGCCCCTAAGAGTTCCAAGAAGCTACTTACAGAACTCTGCGCTAAACTTTGAGCTTGGCTATATATGATGTGATTACAGACAAAAACTTGTTTGCCTTAGAAATAGAGGTAAAATTGTTATATGCTCAGCTTTTGCAATAAAAATGTCACTTGTGAAAATAAATAAGTGTGATGATTTACAAATCATTTTAGGTATCATGATTTGTTAACATCTAAGGGGGTAAGTTGATAGAGCTAGATTTCTCAAGAGTAAGCATCGCTCTGTTTTGTGTTTCAGACAGACTGCATTTAAATTGGCACACAGATTTTGGTGCAAGAGAAAACACATGGCACATGAAATAAAAAATGAGGCCTAGTCAAAATGCTTTCAGTCTGAAATGCTTGTGCTGAATTACGTAACTAGACACAATATCGAAAAAAATATATAGAATGGACATAATATCGAGTACAAAATATAGATTGAACAAAATATCGAATGGACATAATATAGTGGTTAATAATATCGAAATGCAGGTAAGTAATATCAACTGTTAAAATATCAAAGTACATAATATAGGCATTAAAATATATCGAATTTTCAATAATATCAATTTTTTTAAAGTGTTTTGCATGTTAGTATATGTGTGGGTTTATAGGGGAATAGGGTGGGAAGTAATTTAATTGTAATTAAGTAAATATTTATTTTTATTTATTGGTATTAATAATTAATTTATTGTTAATTAATTATTAATTGGTAATTAGTTTGTATTAATTGATTAATTGATAATTATGTTAATTGTATTAATTTATTATTCGTAGCGGGTTGTGGGTATATAGAGGAATAGAGTGGGAAGTCATTTATTTGTGACTAATTAATTATTGAAAATATTTTTGTGTATTGATAATTAATTTACTGTCAATTAATTATTAATTGGTATTTTTTTATTATTTAAAAAATTTTGGTATTGGAAATTAATTGTTTGTTGGTTAATTAATAATGGGTAATTATTTTTGAATAAATAATATTTATTGGTATTTATAATTAATTCATTATTAAATATTTTGTAATTAGTAATTAATTATAATTACTTTTTTATTGGTATTGATAATTAATGTATTTGTATTAAAATATTAAATAATTACTTCCCTACTGTTGCACTCACTGGAGTGGGAATAGTAATTTGTATCCTCCCGCTATCCAACGCTTTCCCTACTGTTGCACTCTCTGGAGTGGGAATAGTAATTTTTACCCCTACGCTACCCAACGCTTTCCCTACTGTTGCACTCACTGGAGTGGGAATAGTAATTTTTACCCCTACGCTATCCAACGCTTTCCCTACTGTTGCACTCTCTGGAGTGGGAATAGTAATGATTACCCCTATGCTATCCAACGCTTTCCCTACTGTTGCACTCTCTGGAGTGGGAATAGTAAGTTTTACCCCTACGCTATCCAACGCTTTCCCTACTGTTGCACTCTCTAGAATGGGAATAGTAATTTTTACCCTCCCGCTATCCAACGCTTTCCCTACTGTTGCAGTCTCTGGAGTGGGAATAGTAATTTTTAACCCTATGCTATCCAATGCTTTCCCTACTGTTGCACTTTCTGGAGTGGGAATAGTAATTTTTACCCCTACGCTATCCAACGCTTTCCCTACTGTTGCACTCTCTGGAGTGGGAATATATTTATTTTTACCCTCTCGCTATCCAACGCTTTCCCTACTGTTGCACTCTCTGGAGTGGGAATAGTAATTTTACCCTCCCACTAACCAAAGCTTTCCCTACTGTTGCACTCACTGGAGTGGGAATAGTAATTGTAACCTCCCGCTATCCAACGCTTTCCCTACTGTTGCAGTCTCTGGAGTGGGAATAGTAATTTTTACCCCTACGCTACCCAACGCTTTCCCTACTGTTGCACTCACTGGAGTGGGAATAGTCATTTTTACCCCTACGCTATCCAACGCTTTCCCTACTGTTGCACTATCTGGAGTGGGAATAGTAATTATTACCCCTATGCTATCCAACGCTTTCCCTACTGTTGCACTCTCTGGAGTGGGAATAGTAAGTTTTACCCCTACGCTATCCAATGCTTTCCCTACTGTTGCACTCTCTAGAATGGGAATAGTAATTTTTACCCTCCCGCTATCCAATGCTTTCCCTACTGTTGCAGTCTCTGGAGTGGGAATAGTAATTTTTACCCATATGCTATCCAATGCTTTCCCTACTGTTGCACTTTCTGGAGTGGGAATAGTAATTTTTCCCCCTACGCTATCCAACGCTTTCCCTACTGTTGCACTCTCTGGAGTGGGAATATTCATTTTTACCCTCCAGCTATCCAACGCTTTCCCTACTGTTGCACTCTCTGGAGTGGGAATAGTAATTTTACCCTCCCACTATCCAAAGCTTTCCCTACTGTTGCACTCACTGGAGTGGGAATAGTAATTGTAACCTCCCGCTATCCAACGCTTTCCCTACTGTTGCACTCACAGGAGTGGTAATAGTAAATTTTATCCTCTCGCTATCCTACGCTAAAAATATTGAATATTTTTTATTAATATTACGTTAATATATATATGTATAAAAAAATAAAAATGTATGTTTATTGTTTTTTAACTTACCTGTTTGTAGATAGGGATTCGATATTTTGGCATTCTATATTTTTTCCTCGATATTTTGGCAGGTCGATATTTTCCTCCTCGATATTCTGTCTGTGATCCGCTGAATTAACATGTGTTTTTTTCAGTGTAGAGAAACTCATGATTGCAGTTTTCTTTTTTAGCTTTGAAGATAAAATGGAATGTGTTCTCTCCTCCCAGCTCCTTTCCCTTGTAATCTCAAGAGACTCTGGCTTTGTTGCATATTTAGACAATGAATATTCAGTTCATAACACATCTTTTTATAATGTGTATTAATTAATGCACCAACACTACATGTGAGGCAAAAGCATTTTGCATGAAAAGCTATCTAAAACATTAGAGCATGTTGATGTATTAACTGCTTGCACTTTGAAAATTTGCACTGGTGCATGTTTATGCTATGTTGTACATAGCACATTTTTGCATTTTGTGCACAAATAATAGAAAAGCTGCTTTAAATTAATAGTTTTTGCTAGGTAATAACTAATACAGGGTAATAGTATGGGGGAAGGTAAACATAATGGATTTTATTACATAAATTAATACTTTTTAGTGTTTGTTTTGTTTTTGGCCTACCATAAAATGGCCGCCTGGGAATCCAGCAAGGCTGAGAATTGTACTGAATGAGAGACGCATGCGCAGAACTGCCAAGTGCCTCAAGTGAAGACACAATGGGTCAAGGCCACAGCGAACTGTAAATTCTTGTTATCGTGCCAATGTACCAGTCTTTGTGGAAAGTATCCTTCCTGCATGTGATGTGAAAGGAAGGAGGAAATGGACTGATACATTTTTCTGCCTTAAAGTTGCATATTTGTATAATTATTGATGGTGAAACAATAAGACTGTATTAAGCATTAACGCTTCCTTTGTTAAAACTGGTATGTGTTGGATTTGCAATGAGAACAGGATGGTGAGACCCTCATGTCATCAATGCCAACCAATCACAGTGCAAGTTTCTACTGAAACTGCAACATTATTAGTGTAGTCAGCCAAGAATTAGAGTATAAATAATGACCTCTTTGGAGGCGTGTTAGCTTTTAGGGGGCGTGTTGGCTTAGTGCATGGGACTAGAAGAGATAGGAGGAGAGAGGAGAGGGAGCAGATGAGACCAGACATCATATGGGTTAGGTACATGAACGTCGCGGGTGCAGCCTGGGAGGAGATTGTGTCCGAGGAGAGACAGAGGGAGGTGGGGACCTTTGATCATATTTTTTCAGAGAGTCCTTGCACGTCATATTTTTGGCAAGGCAGATCACATTCCTCTGTGGCCTGTGAAGGAGGGGCCTTTTCAGGAGCAGCCTCTCTGTCAGACAAAGGAGAGGGGGAGAGACAGGTTGAACAGACCAGGGCACAGAGTGCAGCTGATAGAAACGGTTTAGATTTAGATGCTAAAACTCTAAGTTTATGCTTAGACTAACTAACTAGTTTTGAAACAATGTATTTGTCTTGTGCATTTATTTCTCTTTATGGGAGATTTTTTCCAATTATTAATTATTGATTAGCCTTGCAAACTCACTCTTGAATTATATTTTTCCTGAAACTCTTTAAAGAGTTCTGACTGACATAGAATTTGGGGTGTTTCCTCCTAATGGAGTGCTTTGTATGCAACCTTTAATATGTTTTGTATTAATTCTATTTTTTCCTATTTTTAATTCTGTAATCTGTTTGATATTTAACTAATGAATAAAGGGTCAGAGAACTTTAACTTTTAACTAGAAAATAAAACCCTTTAAAATACTCACAACTCTCTTTATTGGCTTAAATATTAATTGCATTTTTAATTTTTCATGTTTACGTAAAGTCTCCTGAAGGTAATACATGGTGACAAGGGTCCAACACCTTTACAGCGGTAAATTAGAAGTAAGTGAGGTTTTGCATTGAGAAATTACAGTGAAATTACCGCTGCATCAGAGTTGGATCAGGGGGTCTGGCCAGATGGAGCTAAAGACATCAATATCATCAAGATAAGCTGCACTATAGGATTCCAAGCCAGCCAAGACTTGATTCACCAACCTCTGAAAGGTGACAGGTGCATTTTTCAGGCAAAAAGGCATGACAGTAAACTGATAATGCCCATCTGGGGTAAAAAATGCAGCTTTGTCTTTGGCTCCTTTTGTCTGGCCTATCTGTCAGTACCGTGATGTGAGATCAAAGGTACTCAGATATTTGGCTGCTCCTAACCAGTCAATCAATTCTCCTGCCCTAGGAATTGGGTGCACGTCACAGCATCGAGGCCCCTACACTCCACACAGAAACTAATTTCTTTCTTACCACCCTGGGTATGATATTTGGGGCATAAGATGATTGGACTGGCCCAGGGGCTCTCAGATGGCTCCCAATTGTAGCATCTTGCTTACATCATCGTTGATGCTCTCTTTCACATGATCAGACTGCCTGTAAATTTTGTTTTTGACAGGTAGGTTTTAACCAGTGTCCACGTCATGGGTATACCAGCTAGTCTGACCAGGGGTCAATGAGAAGAGTTCAGCAAACTGATTTAGAACTTGCCTGCAATCAGTCTCTTGTTGGGCAGTAAGGGTTCCTGACCAAACCACTCATTCTACTAACCTATCTATTGGGTTGTTTGACAGGATTTAAGGGAGAGGTTCACTCTCTGCTTCCTGAACCCCATCTGTGACCATGAGCATGGTCACATCTGCCTTGTTGTAATAGGGTTCAAGGTGGTTCACACGGATGACCCTCTTGGGGTTCCTGCAAGAGGCAAAGTCTACAAAGAAGGTGACCTCTCCTTTTCTTTCTAGGATAGGGTAGGGCCCACTCCACTTATCTTGGAGGGCCTTGGGGGCTACCGGCTCCAACACCCATATCTTCTGCCCTGGTTTGAACTCTACCAAAGCAGCCTTTTGGTCATACCTTTGCTTCTGGAGCTCCTGGCTGGCCTCAAAGTTTTGATTTGCTTTTTTCATGTACTCAGCCATCCAAGAGCGGAAGGCAAGTACATAGTCCACTATGGCCTGTGGGGGTTAAACGAGAGACTTATCCCATCCTCTTTCCAAGGCACAATGGTCCCGAGACATTGTAGGGGCATATCTACTCATGCTGATATACCCTCACATAGGCTAGAGTGCACCCTGCTTTAGAGTGGAAGGCCTGCCGTAGGAGTGACTTACCTATATATCATGCAGTGTAAGGGTGGCATGGTACACAGGGCTGCAGCTTGTCCTACACCTGGATACGCAGTCTGCGGTAGCAGCACTGTTGGGTCGGGGTGATGGGTCCTTAGGGGACCTTCTTCTGTCCCCATGACCTGGGTACCAGGGGTACTATTTACTGGGCCTTACAGGGGAAACAGGAGTTGTGCCAATCGTGGTACAGTTTTTGAGAAAAGAGATCTGGCACTGGGAACCTGGTTTGCAGGGACCCAGTGGACTTACAGCTCAAAATTACATCACACATCAGACAAAAAGTGGGGGGCTCACCATGTCAAAAGAGGCACTTTCCCCGTCTGTATTGTCTGAAAAGTAGTTAGTGATCACTTCCTGGATAGTGGATTTAAAGGCAATGTCCACAAGCAATAATGGCTGTGATGGAGCAAGGATTCAAGGAAAAGAAACTTGCTCGGATCAATCTCTCATTAACAGGTACTAATAATTAGAATTAGTAAATAAGAGAAAACTAACATGCACACAACATTTACATATGGGGAAGAGAGCTTTATGCACGCTTGAATAACAAAGAATATTTTGCTACGTAACTAAAATCCTGCTTGAAACTGAAAAACGCTTTGCGCATGTGCAAACCTGTACCGCGAAAGTAACCATGTGACTAACCCATTTGAGAGGGAAAACTCTCAAACATGTGCAAAGATTACTAACTTTAGGCACTGTGTGCCTGGCATATGCTTGCTTGAACTTCAAAAGATGATGTTGCTGCTAATGCTCTTGCTTAAATCAAGAGAATTTAACATGGGATAGAGTAGAAGTGGGTGGTGAACAGTGACAATCACATATCCAAGAATTTAACATCTGTTTATTTTTTCTTTTATTAATACTGTATGTTTGGGCCTAATGTGCTAAGCCAATGAAAAAGATGGTGGTGAAGATGTACGTCAGTTGGGACATGCGCAGTGTGATAAAATTGTGACCCGCTGATCGGATCGTTGACAGGCTGCCAAGAGCCAAGGACAAGATGTTGTGTGAACGTGTTCATCGGCTGTATAATTCTATTGAAAAATTGTTTAAATTGATACATCAGATGCATGGGGAAATAATAAGGCAGAATAATAAATTAGCTAAAGGGGAAGGGTTTTGTTAAACAAAGAATTAATTAAGAAATGGAACGTGGGGGGGAGGAGCTTAGCGCTTGACCAAGATGGCCGCGTGAGCCTTGAGCTCCCACTACCCTCGCGCCCTCCGGCACTCATCCTGTCCTAAATCCTGATTTTCATGCACGATATCCTGCAGATGAGTCACAGCTGGGGCGATTGACGTTGTCCGGGTCAAGATCGCCCACCGGGGACTGAAGTTGTGCATGGCGGAAGATTGCGGCCTACCTCCAAAGGATGCCAGGGGCTTGCGTTGGCAGGATGCCCGGCCACTAATTGACCAACAGCGGCCTTGGGAGGTGTGAACTGACGGACGGATGCCGTGGCACTTTCACTTTCGCTTTCTCGCCCTTTGTTTGCTCCGGGTTGGGAGTGCGTCATACAGATCCTCTGTTGTCTGGAAGACCTCCACCCGGTCCTGACTGGCTGTTGAAGACCTAGTCGTACCTGTCTCCTCTACCTGAGTGAGGGACGTCCTCTTGCGACTGACCGTCCTGCTGTCCGAGATGTCGACCAAATCGGAGGCAGACAGGTCGAAGTCTAAGACTACCAGGCGGGGAGGCTATGTCCAATCCAACAATATGGATCGCTATGCCCAGCAGAAGGAGTCGCCTGGTGGATCGGGACAGTCGCTGGAAGCACAGAAGGCCAATTCATCCCCAGCCTCGGAGTTATCATTGCAGGATATCAAGGGGGCGATAGATGGGATGCAATCTTCGATTGGGCGACAGTTCGAGACCCTGGCGCACAAAGTGGACATGATTTTGGTCGATGTCAACTTGATTCGCGCGGATCTGGGGAAAACCAATGAGCGGGTCAAGTCCCTGGACCTCAAGACTACTGGCCTCGCGGACGATGTCTCGGAACTCCAGGCTGAGGTCCGCAAGCTACGAACCGCGAATGACCTCTCCGCTCGCCGGCTCGAGGACTTTGAAGGTCGGGCCCGGCGCAATAATGTGCGCATTATTGGGGTCCCGGAAACTTCGGATGAGCTCTCCGTGGACCTCCTCGTCGAGGACCTGGTGGTGAATCATCTTGCGCCAAAGGGCCTCGGCAAGTTTTTCGCGGTGGAGCGGGCTCACCGAGTGCCTGGCGGACGGCGGCCGATTGTCGCCCGGATCTTCCACTTTCGAGATCGAGACGCTATCCTGCAAGCATCGAGGGTGACAGGCCCGGTGCCTTTTCAAAATGCCTCTGTGAGCTTTTACCCTGATTTCACCCAGATGGTGCAGAAACAGAGGCAAAGTTTCCTGGGGGTGAAGCAGCGGCTTAGGGATGTGGACCTGAAGTATGCCATGCTCTTCCCCGCTAAGCTGCGTGTGGTATATGAGGATCGGACTTTCTTCTTCGAATCGCCGGACATGGCAGGGGACTGGCTGGATGCACTCCCTCGGCGACAGCCCGGCCGGGACAGCGTGGATGGGGTGGAAGGCGACCGGGATGGACAGAAGTGATTCCTTCGGTGCTGGCCTGCTTCGATTCGGCCCTGGACAGTGACTCGCACCTTATTGCAGTAATGGGAGGGCGGCGGGGGTAAGATAGGGGCTCTTTCCTCCCTTGGGGTGCTTTTTGTAGATTTGTTTTTGGTAGGGCGACAGGCACACTGCAAGTTGGGGGGGCTTTGTAAGCTGACGCAGGGGTGCAGGGTGGGGGGGGGGTTTCAGGATGTTGGGGTTGTTGTTTGGGGTTGTTGTTTTTTCTTGCAAGGCGTCAGGATTGTCCGATTGTGGTTCTCTGGGGGGGGGGGGGTCTCTTTGTGTTCAGGGATGGGGGATAGGGGCTTAAACGTACTCAGCTGGAATGTTAATGGCTTAGGGGACCGTATAAAACGGGGGATAGTCCTGCAATTTTTGAAACGGACCTTGCCAGATGTGGTCCTCCTGCAGGAGACCCACCTTATAGGGAATATGTGTTATGCACTTAACAGAAAGGGCTACAAATTCATTGCTCACTCGGGGTTTTCCTCGGGATCCAGGGGTGCGGGCATACTTGTCAGAGCTTCCCTACCATTTGAGGTTGACTCCACCATTGCTGATGATAGGGGGCGCTTTGTGGCCGTGTCGGGGAGGTGGGAGGGCAGAACGTTGGTTTTGGTTTCTGTTTATGTCCCTCCTGCCTTGCAGGCCTCCACGTTTGCTGATCTGGGCAAGGCCTTGTTGGAACTCCCCGAAGGGATGCTAGTGGTGGGAGGGGACTTCAATGCGGTTGGTTCTGGAATGCTAGATAGGTACCCGCCCAGAGACACCGGGGGGGCTCAGAAGTGGCTTCCCGACTTTATTGATACTTTTGGCCTGGTAGATTGTTGGAGGCTGCGGCACCCCACTCAGCGACAATACACCTTCCACTCCGGGGCCCACGGGAGTCTCTCCCGGATTGATTATCTGCTCACTCTGGCGGCACACGCCTCTTTGGTAACTGAGGTTAGGCACATGGCACGGGGCATATCAGATCATTCACCGATGTGGGCACGTCTGGACATAGGCCGGGTGGCGGGGGGCAGGGTGGCTCCCGTTAACCCCTGGTACTTTCGGGACCCCAAGCTGCGCAGCGCGTTGCTGAAGACAGTTGACCACTATTTTCGAGAAAACCAGGGCTCAGTTGACTCCGCGGTGTCCTTGTGGGAAGCTTCTAAGGCTGTACTGAGAGGAGAAGCCTTGTCCCTGGTAGTGGCCGCCAAGCGGCGGAGAGACGCCGAGGTGAGACAAGTGGAGGACGAGATAGCGGCTTTAGAGTTGGCCTTAGACGGGGATGTTGAGACGTCCACGCTGCACAATTTGAGCCTGAAGCAATTGGAGTATAGGGATCTGGTGACAAGTGCCGCCAAGACCCTTCACAGGGAGCAGCAGGGGCGGTTGTATGATGTTGGTGATAAGGCCGGGAAATTGCTGGCATGGCTGGACAAAATGGAGCGTGTTAATCGTGTGGTGCCGGAGTTGTTGACGGATGGGGGAGAGGTTGTCACTGATCCCGACGGTATAGTCCGGTGTTTCTCAGACTATTTTCGTACGGTATACGCCTCGGTCTCGGATAGATCGACTGAGGACTCGTGTGATCTTCTGCGTGACATCGCTCTGCCCCGCCTTTCCGCCATTGATAGGGAAGACCTCGATGGTGATATCACTGTAGACGAAGTGACAGGTGCTATCCGTGCGTTGCGCTCCGGCAAGGCTTCGGGCCCAAATGGTCTGCCGATAGAGCTGTACAAGCTTTGTCCGGATAAGTTTGCTCCTCACTTGACCGCCATGTTCGTGGAGGCGCGGAGGAACGGGTTTCTTCCGCTCGATCAACGGCTGGCGACGATCGTGGTAATACCTAAAGACGGAAAGCCCCGGGATAGGTGTGGTTCCTATCGGCCGATCACGCTCCTCAACGCCGAGCCGAAAATCCTTGCCAAGATTCTCGCGAACCGCCTGGTCCGGGTACTTGGTGACTTGATCCACCCGGATCAGTCGGGCTTTATCCCGCACCGTAACACTGCACTAAACCTTAGACGCCTCCACGGAGTGATTGCCAGGACGGGTACGATACGAGAGCCGGCTATTGTGGCGTCCCTCGACGCCACGATGGCCTTTGACACGGTAGAGTGGGCATACTTGTGGGCGGTGCTGGCCAAATTCGGCTTTGGGCCTGGATTCGTGGGGTGGGTGAGGCTGCTCTATGAGGGGCCTCTTGCAAGCGTCGTGGTGAACGGGCGGGCGTCGGCACCTTTCGAGCTCGGGAGAGGCACCCGGCAGGGTTGCCCCCTGTCGCCGTTGCTGTTTGCCCTTGCTCTTGAGCCGTTGGCGGCGTGGATACGGTGGCACCCGGATATACGTGGGCTTCGTTGGTCGCCTGACCACGAAGACCGTATTTCACTGTACGCTGACGACATTCTGTTATATCTTGCCTCGCCTAAGAAATCTCTGATAGTGGTTTGTGACGTCTTGACATCTTTCGGTAGAAACTCGGGCCTAGTCATTAATTGGGGGAAGTCACACTTGTATGTCCTGTGTGGGGATGTCCCGCCTGTTCCGCGTAACTGTTCGATCCAGATAGCCCAGCAGGGCTTTTTGTATTTGGGGATCTATATTTCCACCGACCCCATCTTGCGCTACGAGAAGAACTTGCTTCCTCCCTTGGCGCGCCTGCGGCGGGATGTGGCGGGCTGGCGGCGATTGCCGCTCTCCCTCCTTGGCCGCGCTGCACTGTTTAAAATGATGTCCCTTCCCCGTTTCCTCTATGCCCTGCAGAATACTCTTGACCTGGTCCCGGCCAGCTATTTCCGTGAGATCGAAAGCCACCAGCGCGCGCTCTTATGGGACGGGCGTCCGCGTATCGCAGTCGCTAAGTTGACGCTTCCGTGGTATGACGGTCGTATAGCGCTTCCAGACATTCGACGTTATTACTGGGCCACCCAGTTGAGCGCGATTAACCATGGTGTCTATGGTCCGGCGCTCAGCCCTGGCTTCGCCATGGACCGCTGGTTGCTCCGTGGGGGTAGTTACCACAGAGCGTTGTATTCGAAATCGTCGGACCCCACCCTCACGGGGCCCACCAGAGTGGCCGTCCATGTGTGGAAGGTGGCGACGGACTCGCTGGGCTGGAGGGGTAAGCTTACCCTTGCCACCCCTCTGTTTGACTCTGAGATTCTGGGGAAGCTTTGGCGCACAAAAGGGTTCGAGAAATGGGATTTGATCGGCATATCCAGGGTTGGAGACCTTTTGGTTAAGGGTAAGATAAAGTCGTTCGAGGAGCTGCAGAAGGAATACGAGCTGGGGAGCACGGAGTTCTTCCGATATGCACAAGTGCACCACGCCTTGCGGTCAGTCCTTGTGGAGGGGGAGAAGGTGCCCGAGTCCTCTCCGTTGGAGGATCGGATCCTGGATGGTCACATGCCTGAGAGCACGATTTCGCTCATCTATAAGAAGCTTATCAATGTTCGGGCGGATCTTCTCCTAGGGTTGCGCGCCCAATGGATAAGGGACGGCCTTGAACTAGATGATGAGGATTGGCAGTACGCAGTTTCTTCTCCCAAAGAGGTCGCTATCCCCGCGCGCCTGAGGCTGGTGCAGCTTAAAATACTCCATAGGGTCTACGTGACGGGGCCCAGGTTGGTTCACATGGGTTTCTCTGAGGAGGGCCTATGTAAGAGAGGCTGTGGTTTGGTGGGTACCTTCCTCCATATTATTTGGGAATGCGGTGCGATTATGGAGTTCTGGAGGCAAGTCCACGAGGTGATGGGGGAGGTGACAGGAATTGTTATGCAGCCTGAGGCGCGCTGTTGTCTCCTGAATGTCTGGAGTCCTACTGACCACAACGCGGCACAGACTCAGTGGGTGACCCTGGGGAACATGGTAGCCAAGCGCGATATCGCTCGGCTGTGGGGCTCCAATAGGCCGCCCACATTGACAGCGTGGATGGAAAACATGGACTGGAGCATGTTTAGGGAGAAGACAGTGTATTGTGCTAGGGGGCGCCCTCGGAAATGGCATGCTGTGTGGGGGCCATGGAACCAGTACAGAGGGGACATATGCTTGCCCCCCGACCCGGACCCACCTGAGGAGCAACTTTGCCCTTAGTCCTTTTCCGGCTTTGACTTTCCCGCTGATATGTGATTGTTTCTAGAGTCTCTGCCTTTCCCTCCTTTCCCTTACTATAGATCAGTGCCTGTTGGACGTGATGGGGCTCGTCCCCCCTGACGGGAACCTCTCTTGGTGCTTACGGTACCTTTCGCCTTGCTTGTGTTTAGGGTTGTATTTATGTTTGTGCAAAATAAAACCTTTGGCTCTCCTGTCAGTGATATGTGGACGCAAGCATGTGTTGAACTTCTAAAGCTGCCGTACCTCCGGGATGTCGGCTGAATAGCTGTGTCACTGATATAAAATAAAGGTTTTTCAAAAAAAACAAAAAAAAAAAGAAATGGAACGTGACAGCATGACGCGATGACAACTCTCCTGCCCAATCACAGTCCATAATTAACTGATATTTGCAACTTTTGAGGGTGTGACATGCAGAATTAAAGAGTATAACTAGAGTGACTTAAGTTAAGAAAGGGCAGATGTCGATGCTGAGTGAGGTATGGCCGAGAGCTGCTGCTGGAAAGAAGATAACAGACTAACAAGATTAATTCCTGAAAGACAGCCTGATTAGATTGAAGACTTGTGGAAGAATACCAAGAAGGGAGAGAGTGTAAGAGAGGGATGCCTTCCAGTGCGTTGGGGTTCTAGAGAAGTGTAGTAAGTATTTCCCTGTCCTGATCCTGTCCTATAGTCTTTGTCTCCTGACTCTTAATCAGGTGACCTCCACCAGTCCTTTGGCCAGAGGGTTGGGTTCCCCCATTTCACCATTTGGTAAATATTATTCTGTCTTAAATTTGCATATCTTTTGCAAATGTATGATTTATTATGCCTTTTGTCTCTTCATCTATGGCTCCTAAATGCATGCATTAATTTGTTGAATGAGTCTATGAATTGAATGTATTTGATAAACAAATTTTCTCTCCCATGAAAGTTGATGGAGTTTGCACTGTGAATCTGTACAAATGAGCATTCATTTGACTGAGTTATTAGATAAAATTAGTTGAATCTTACCTGGAGTCTGTGATTATTTTATTGAGAGTTATGAGACAAATTAGTTAATTTGTTAATATCACCATCAACTACTCGGCTAATGGTCCATTGACCAAAGGAAGAGTGTTGATCTGTGAAGGTTAGTTAGGCATTGACTAATTCAGATCAAGGTGAAAATAGAACTTGACCCCCAGCAAAACGGTCAGGAAACTTGAATGTGAATGTGGGCCCATTTTGAAATTGTGTTGATTGTGAAATTTTCATCCTAGCTTTTCTCTGGATCAGCTGTAGCAGCCATGTTGGGAATGGAGTTGGTATTTTCTGTCATTGTATTTTCACCTTCAAAGGATAATGATCTGGTAAGGTCTTGCCCAGGTAGAACATGTGCAGGACCAAAGTTTGGAGACTGGCCGAGCTTAATATGCTGTCCAGCTGGGCATGGTGTCCGTAGGGTGGGGAGAAGAATGAGTTTTCTTTTAGCTGGGGGGCCTAGCTCACCACATACTTATCAGAGACGAATGATGTAACATGCCAGTTAAAGCTATGGCATTCCAGATAAACAGTGTACCTGGTCGGAGAGGGTGTTATCTGTCTAGTATAATATCCAGCAAAAAGTTTGATTCACCTCCCAACAGTCATGCTGTGTCGGTCCAGTGAGCAAATTTGGCTGAGTTTCCAAGAACTGCAGCTGGTCAAAGTTAGGCACATAAAAGCTCTCCAACACAATGGACAGACCATCAAGTCACCCATTCAACACAATGTATCAACCTTCCAGGTCATTCAAGGAGTCTTTGTTGGCAAATGGCACCCCAGGTTACTGCCTCCCTGGAGAAGGAGGAATATGTAGTGTGAAAGAGCTGGACATGCCAATCATGACAAAGGTGTTTATACTTGCATTGATCTAGGTGTGTTTCTTCGAGGAAAATAATGTGGGCTCTTGTCCTCTTCAATTGTGGGTGGATCTTGTAGTGTGTGGTTGGAGACTACATGCTCATGGTGTTCCATGTTAAGTACTTTTAAGCCCCTTTCAGTGTGTCGTTTGTTTCGTTGCACAGATGAGGTAGGGTACCGAGGCAGTATCGAAGAATTGCCTCAAGACAGTTCCTGTGGCCAAAATAAAGTATGAGATAATGAGAAGTGATGGTAGCCTCATACAAGGAAAGGAACAGATCCCCAAAACTTGAAGGACAGTGGTCAGCGGGCTATACTACCAAACATAAGTGCAGTAAAATAAAGGAACTCCCACAGCCAAACAAAGGCCAGGGGGAGAAGCATTCACTGACCTGAGCAGCCTCTATCAGCGCAATGAGCTGGCCGGCCTGGCATGTATAAAGGGACAATATAGGGCCACCCTCAATATAAAAATCAGCAGTTTACTATACGGGACAGGGAGGTGCAGACTCTGCAACTCTAGTCCTCGTGCACACTGATATTAGGTCCAAACGCCAAGAGCAGACCACTGCAGTTCACATTCTGCCCCAGTATAACATGTCAGTTTCTTGGAGGAGGGGGGATTTGAATCCTGTCTCACTCAGTTGCCAAGACAAAATGGAGCTGGGGATAAACCGCCTACAAACAGGTCTGAGCACAGACCAAGGGAGAAACCAGGAAGCAAAATCAAGCAGTCTCAAGCAGGCCAAAACAGCAAAACCTCAGCCACAAAGCCCTCAAACAAACAAGTGGAAACCAAGACAGCCTTGTTCAGGCCAAACAGCAGACTCCGAACCACAAAGACCACAACACAATAGGCAAACAGAGGCAGCCACAGGCCGGAAAAAATCCCAACATCTAAACTATCAAGCCGACAAACAAAACAGGCAAAAACGAGGCACTTGCGGGTAGAGGAAAATCTCCTCCATAATTTCAAGAGATATACAGCACAAAGTCTGCCTTCCTATCACCCCTGGGTCCCTGGTCCACTGCAATGCTGGGCCCAAGGAAGCTCACAAAATGGCGAACATCCTGGGACTCACCCAATAAACCCCAGAGGGCATGGGTAGGTGACAAAGGAGGGCTCAGGGCCGTCTGGGAGCCAGAGAGCCACTAAGGAAGCCCATGCTGCTGGGCAAGGGGCCAGGAGCTGCTCCCCAACCCAAAATCTCCCTGGAGACAGACAGGCCCAATCCGCACTCTGGAGCTCTGCAGGTAAGAGCCCAAACCAGGCATCCATCAACACCGCCCCTCCAACACCCAAAGAACTAACTCTCCCAGCCAAACAACGAGCGCTACAATCACCCTCCAAACACAGCCTAAACACCAAGAGCAGACCTCTGTAGCTCAGAGCACACCCGCCCGATACAACATGTCTGTTTTTAGGGGGGGTCAATCCTGTTTCCTCACATGCCAGGACAAAAGGGAGCTGGGGGTGTGAAGTAATCTAATAGTAATCCCAAGGGCCACACTTACCAGTGGCCCGCAATAGCAAGTCAATAATAAGCAGTTGGCAACGTAGAAGGTTCAAGCGTTTATTGGCCACAACAGAACTCTACATAGAGGAGCCTCATCGAACCTCACCCATCAGGTGCGCCGAGGAAGACTGCTGGCTCCTTGACAGAATCACACTTATATACGTAACAGATTCAGCATACAAAGCATTGCAAGTGGAAAAACACCAGTTAGCCCTAGAGCTCCTAAATGAGCTCATACCATCTGCACACATAAGGTTACTATCTTCTGCAGAGAAGGTCGGCGGGGTGACTCCCTTTCATCTCGGGCCGAGAGGAATTTCTCTTGATACTCTCTACTGCAGATGTGACCTTGGGCCTCAGTCATAAATACAATTCACCCTGTCTCTAGGCTGGTACGAGCTAAATCCTACAGACAGTGCTCAGAGAGAACCACGTGATCTGGGGCATGACTGGTCATAATCTAAGATGGCCGCAGTATGGTTTCTCGGCCCTTTCTATCATACAAGACACGGAGAATGAATGGGCCATCTTATGAAGCAGTTCTCGTTATTTATGGAGTAGGGATACAGACCAAGATACGTTATGCTAACTTCACATACTGACTTGAATCCCACAGGTGGATCGCCCACACACAGGTCTGAGCACGGACCAGGTGAGAAACCAGGAGGCAAAGTCAAGCAGTCACCGGCAGGCCAAAACAGGAAATCCTCAGCCATAAAGCCCCCCAAAAAAACAAAAGAAACGAGACAGTCACGGGCAGGCCAAACAGCAGATCCCAAACCACAAAGATCACAATGCAACAGGCAAACTGAGGCAGTCAAGAGCAGGGAAAAAAACCTCAATCCTCAAACTATCAGGCCCACAAACAAAACAGGTGGAAATGTGGCATTCGCGGGTAGAGGAAAATCGCCCCAAAAACCTCAGGAGATAGCACAAAGTCCACCTCCTCACCATCTCCCGGTCCCAGGCCCATTTCAATGCTGGGCATAGGGAAGCCTCAGCTCACAAAATGGAGGTGAATGTCCGGGGGTTTACCCAACAAACTCCAAAAGGGCCTGGACAGATGTGAGAGGAGGGCCCAGGGCTGCCTGGGAGCCAGAAAGCCAACCAGCAAGCTCAGGCTTCCGGGCAGGGGGCTGGGAGCTGCTCTTCGGAAAAGACAGGCCCAATCCACACTCAAACAATTCACTCTCCCAGCCAAAAAAATAAGTGCCACAGCCACCCTCCAAAACACATCCAAACACCAAGAGAGGACCACTGCTCTCTCAGTGCACACCCTGCCCTGGTGCAACATATCTGTTTCTTGAGGGGGGGGGGGGTAATCCTGTTTCACTCAATTGCCAAGAAAAATGGGAACTGGGAGTTTACTGCCCACACACAGGTCTGAGCACAGATCAGGGGAGAAACCAGAAGGCAAGATGAAGCAGTCACGGGCAGGTCAAAACAGCAAGCCCTCTGCTTCAAAGCCCCCAAACATACAAGCAAAATCAAGACAGTTAGTGGAAGGCCAGACAGCAGAATCCCAGCCACAAAGACCACAGTGCGAAAGGTAAACCAAGGCAGCCACGAGCAGGAAAAAACCACAAACTTCAAACTATCAAGCCCATACTCCTGAGAATTTGGAAGGAGCAGAGGGGGTTGAAGAGATCATCCAGTCACCTCAGAATCCATTAATGATCCAAAATCAGAAGGTGACACAGAGTCTAATTAAGGCAAGTCCTGAACCTGTGGTGAGTGAGCCAAAAGTAATTGCAGGGAACCAGTGATGTTGCACAAGTAAACAATGACCTTGATCTCGGAGAAAGACGGCGTATTGTGACCAGGGTTTACTGCAAAAGAGAAAAGTGGCCAAGAAGCTGAGAGAGACTGAGACCAAGCTTATTTGTAAAATGCATTCCCTAAACCATCACAGATGTGACTGAGTTGAGCAGACTGAGTGACAGTGAAGAAGAGCAGCCAGAAGTCCAGAGATTCAAGAGAGCCAAAATACTGAGTCAGAGATACTCAGCACCTGAGTGGATATATTATGCAGACGGCAAACTCCAGCCAATCTTTCATTAGCTGAGGGACCAGAGAACAGTACCTACAGAGCCGCTGTGAATAAGGGCTACCACAGTGAAATATTTTACTTTCCTTTAGTTCAATGATTTCAAGTGCTATAATTGAATGATAATAGACTCTGCTATGAACTGAACTTTGATTAACTCTGAACTTTGTTGAATTCTGAAGATTCTCTAGAGCCATGATTCATGTAGAATAGTAGGGTTGTCACTGTAGAAGAAGATAGACCAGAGTTAGGGATGACTCACAAAATATAATTATACATACATTACTCAAAATAGTTTTCCAGTTTGCACAAGTAATATAATAAGCCATAATCAGTATTTTGGTTTCAGCTGTTCTTTTAAGGTTGGATTCTAGAGAAACAATAGTTATACTTTCAAAGAACCAAGTAGGGTGATTGTAGTGGTAGTACTGATTGTCATTATCATGTCCATGGTCACTTTATTGCTAGCCTTGAGTTCTCCTGCAGATGATAGTCCTGTAAAGGCAAGCTCCACTCACGTTTCTACTAATTAACATCCTGTAGGACAATATGAATTTGATTTTAGAGTTTTGCATAAGGGAATTTCAGAGGAGACTTCTTTTTAAATGTATACTTTAAACTCTTACAATAATTTTTAAACATAATGCAGGTTAAATGTCGCTTTGTATGCACTCACGTACCTGCATCTATGGAAGAAGGCATTACCACCCATCTCATTCCCATTATTTATGGCATCTCATGTAGTATAATTCTTAGGTTACTGTATCATCTAGAATATGTTGAGTATTACGTTTCAAATTATGATTTGGTTCTGTCTGAAGTGCCTATGTATAAACATTTAAATCATCATGCTAATGTGAAGGAGATGGACATTGTATGGCATTTCTTCAAGTCACAAGAGAAAGTTGATACTGCCCATGCCCATAGATAGAACCTGACTTGTTCAATGAGCCCAATTAAAAAGATGTTTATTGATGATTTGGAGGATAGGAGAGCAGTTATCGAGGAAATAACTTAAATGGGAGGGGTTATAGGGAAAGATAAATGGGGCAAAGAAGAGAAGAGACATAGAATTTAGGAATACAGTCCAAGCTGAGATTAGTTTGGAAACAGAAAGGGAAGTTATGCTTCCTAAAGAAAGAAGAGAATGTTCAGAATTTCCAAATTGTTGCATGGAGTGATTGTCATCATTGGTTTGATATTCTTGGTTACACAAATCGGATACTTGCAAGGAATGACCCCATTATTTCAGGAGTTTATTATGCCACGGGGCTGGCAAGGAAAAGATTACCACCTTTTGCAAAAACGTTTTACGGCCAAGCTTGCTTGCACCTACACTGACAGCCCCGGGGAGAGACCTAAGGCAGGTGGGCAGGTCCAGAGAGGACTCTCTAAACACAACCCCAGTCTTTGACTTTAAAATTTGTCACAAAAAGGCTTTGCCACCTCCACAGGGCAGCTCCAGCATTATGGCTAGTCCACTCAATGTCAGCTCAATGGAGGCTGCAGCCAATTTAGGTGAGGGAAATTCATCTCTTCCCAACCTTGGCTCAGACACCACATCCAATAACCATAAGAGTCTAAAAGAATACCCACTGTTTTTACGACATCCAAAAGGAGATATTTTAGAGGCCTCTAAGAATCTTTCAGAAGCGTTGCATGTAGCAGCAACTAGCTTGGGAGTGGCAAGATCAGTTGCAGTCTGTCCTATTACTGAGGATTCTTTCAGCTGTCCTAATGCATTGCTGGTCCATCTTCTGCATGTCTAATGTGCAAAGTAGCGCTACGCCTTCTGAAGCTTCGATGAAGTGAGCGATCAGTTTCCGGTGCAACCTAACTCCAGCACTTCCCAAAGAAGTGACCTCAAAGACTCTACTTCATCAGCCCAGGCATTCTTGGGACAACCTCTCTTAGAGACTATTCTGTTAGAGACCCGTGAGTTGAAGTTAGCACAGGCTCAGGAAGTTGCCACACTTCACAAACGGCTGGGTAACATAGAGAAAATTGTATTGCGATACAAGCATGTCTGTAAGAAATGGAGCAGAGATTATCTAACTTGGAGGACCACTCCCTGATTTGGGTCAAATTCATAAACCTTATCCAAAGGAAGCCGGTTGATACATAAAACAAAATTGATGAGATGATAAATTATGCAAGATGATCTAACCTACGCTTTATTGGAATATCGGAAGGCACAGAGAACTCAGGGAGTCATCAGAACACTATTCAATTCATGGAATCTTTGATTAAATCTCACATTCAAGAGGATGGCCTAGCAGATCTTTCCATAATGCGCCCCATCGGGTTAAAGCACAGCGCCCTTCAATCTCTAAATATCCTCGGACCATCATTGTCAATTTTGCAGACTATCGCTTAAAAGAATACATTCTGTCATTGGCTATTCAAAAGAAAGCATTTATGTTGGCAAATAAGAGCCAGGTACATATCTTTTCAGATATGTCCGCAGCAGCTGCACTCAGACGGAGAGACTTTATGGGACTCCTGGGACCATTTAAAGCTGCGGGGGTTCAGGCTGTGATAGTACAGCAGTCGAAACTTAAGGTTTTATTCAAAGCCGCTATCATTTATGCACAGCAGTCAAAGAGGCACAAGCCCTGCTGAAGGACATAGGAAATGACCAAAGCTGAAGGATAATCCCTTCTCTTCTGTGTTTGTTCTGGGTTTTTTTTCTGTCTTGCAAGAGGGAGGGGGGATCCTTTCCCTGGAACCTAGCTAGGTGAAGTAAGCAGTGTACACAGAACCTATCATCCAAATCCATGGTGTTAGAAGTTAAGGTGAGCAGGCCCCCCTTTCAGGATGGACTGATCACTGTGTTTGTTTTAGTGTCTCACATGTTGGGTGAGAGAGGGTTGAAGCGAGGTAGCGGCATATAGGAGGTTGCAAACGTGCATAAAAATGTGCAGTCTCATCAGATAGGGAACAACTTTGGATATTCCAAAGACAGCTATTGATTTATGGGCCATTTTGCTATTCTTTTGACAGCAGACAATCTTTTTTGATCAACACATGTGGATAAGGGTCTAGGCTACAACAACACCGCTATTGCTTAAATGGATTGCAATATTAGAATAATTTCATGTGATGCCAACAGAGTTTTAAAGAAGAATATTATGGGGCCATGATAACGTGTCTGTCTTTGTTTAATCCAGACATCATCTTTTTGCAAGAGACACATCTTAAAGATAATAAACCTAAAATCCTGATTTTGGAGCAATATTTTCAAGCATATTTTGCATCTGCCAGAAGCGCTATGTGTGGAGCCACAATAATTTTGGCTAGACCAATAGATTAGGAGGTCAGGGAAGTCATTAGGGATAAACTGGGAATATGGATCTGGCTTAAGTTGCGGGTTCAATCTGCTTCGATCAATTCAGCTAACTATTATGGTCCAATTTCAGATGAAATAGGTTCTCTGAGAAAGCTACATAATCTAGCTATGGGGGCTGAAGGGCCCCTGATTTTGGGAGGCAATTTCAACTTTATACAGGACCTGAGATTGCATACTTCCAATAAGACAAAAAAGCAACTGAAGCCCAAAACTTCCTTGGTCTTTGCTGCAATCAAGCAGGATTATAATTTACGCAATTCGTGGCATGTGAATCGTCCACACAGAATGCAATATACATGTTTTTCTCATCAATTGAATTCCGCATCCTGACTCAATTTTTTCCTACTAACCTAGTCTCTCAGCTGGATGAGTTCAGATATACTGGCCAATGCTTTCTCTGATCACTCGATTGTATGCATCCACTCTGAGTTTGCAAATGCACATCTTGCCAGACACAGGTGTCAGTCTGACAGAACTCTTCTATCCGAACAGGTATGGCTGTCAGAGACCTAGATGTTTATCACAGAATTCTTTGAATTGAATCACCGATCTGCTTTGGTGCTTGTCGTGTAGGAGGCCTTGAAGGCCACACTATGAGGCTGTGTCATTGATGCAGATTGGGGTGTACAAAATCTCCCTACTTCCACGGATAGAGTAATTTCACAGTTACACGCACATACACTCACCATACACTAGGGCCCATTTCACTAACATACACTCAAATACTCCACCAGCACTGAACCTGTGGAAAGAAAACTCCTAAACACCCCACATCTACACTGAGGTCGATAAGACCTAGTTATTGTAATTGTCCTGTGTCATAATCTAAACAATCTGTGCAACAATAATCAAAATAGAGTACTCAATAATTGACAAGAAATAATCACCAACACCATATTTAAAATTATAGTACTTTATCTAAAATTAGTCAAAGAAATTAATCAGAGTAAATCATTTTCTCATAATTACCTATTCTAGCTAAATGTCAGAATGGGTCATCAGGACAAGTCTCTCAGTAGAAATCTCCTGAGTCACCGTCCTCACAGCATCGATCCTCACCAACGCAGGTTTGGGAAGAAGTGGCAAAGTAACCTCCCACCCTCTCTAGGCTAACAATATTTATAATGAAACTTGCAATATTATAGAAACATTAAATGTTCTACACGTCCGCCGAACCGCTGAGCAGAGCAAGCAGGAAAGGATGTAGCATCGCTACATTTGGAAAATCTCCGCTCAGAAAAAAATCACAAAAATAAAAAGACAGAACAGGAACTAAAAAAATGTATCTTTCAACCTCCACATTTCCTCGGAACTAACATGATGACTTCAGAGTCCATTCAGTTCATTCTTTATGGCTCCTTTGTCCTCCAAGGCTATTCAAACATTTCTTGGTTCTTGGAGACTTGCCCAGCACTGCTGCTGTCCTCACGGAAAATTTTAACCAGGCGAAGACTGTGGTCAGATGATTCAACCATATTCAGCAAGGCCCTCTCATCACAAATCTCTCACTCGAGGCCAGGCTGCAAACGGCGGACATTTTATGCTAGGCCAAAATGGACCATCTTAATTAAAAGAGACAAAAACAACGTTACCACAGTTAACCCCACTAATACCCTTATTTGTATGTAATTATCTAGCTTTTGCAACACAGAAAAGCATTAATTCAAAAGCGTTTCGTGCTTCAAAATAAACAGCACTCAGCAACGTTTATTTAATAAAACATGCACATTTATTAAATAGCAATACAAAAGCATTCCCTCGTGTCAGTTTTCTTCTCATTAGTTCATGTTGATAAGTTTAAACATATACACAAAACAAATAATTAGTGATTAATAATTAGTAATTTTAATTATGACAAATAGACAAACCAGAGCTTAAAAACCCAATAGATTTTCATCAGAAAATCCTGCTCCAGCAATCCCCCCTTTGGTGATTTTATCACCAAATAACCCAAAAAAAAAAAAAAATTTGTGAAATTTAGTCCCATTTTAGGAGAAATTGGAAATGTCTTTTTCCTCCTTACACAACACTACACACCAGACACTCTTTCATCATCCCTCTTTGTTTCTAAATAGACACTCTCCCTTAATTCTTCTAATTCAATTTCCTGTGGTTCTCTTTTCAACCTTTTATTTCTCTTTTCATTGTTTCTTTTAATTAATTTATTTTTCCCTCCCCTGTTTTTACAACACAAACACACCAATCTCAATATCAATAAAGCAACAATTATACAAGTTAAAGGAAACAATATCTTACCTATAATAGTACTACCTATTTTTGCAATAAAACTCTTAACAGCAACTATTTTATTAGCTATTTTAGTCCAAATACTTTCAGCTTCAAGTGGTACTAATTCTTCATGCAAATCAGTAATATTTTTGATATAGACCTTCAGGTCTTTGCTTTCGTCTGGAATGTAAGTGCAACAATGTTGAACTTTCAGCATTCCACAAACTCCACCCTCCTTAGCCAATAGAATATCAAGGGCAAGTCAATTTTGCATAGACATGGCACGTAAGAAACCCTCCAGCGGTATTTGTCGATAAGCGATCCACCACTGTTGACAGTTTCCGAATCCCATAAGCATTCAAAGAAATTCCCACTGCTGGAATTAAAGCTCAAAAATGTCACCCACTATTTCAGACCAAGTTTCCCTCTTGAAGCGCATTAGTAAATTAATATGTTCTACATCTTCTATTCTATCTATATGAAAGATCTTTGGAAAAACCAGGCCCACATAACACGTGCCATACCAATGGTCAGGCAACTTGTAATAAGCCTTGTTCCCACAAACATAATACACTCCTGGAAAAATTGTATCTTCTCCACCTCTGAAACCCCATCCTGTTGCAATGAAGTATGTATCATGACATTCACTAGTCCCAACAAAATATGTATCATATTGGGATTTCCCTCTTGTAATGCACAGCTTACCCTTCTGTGGTGCATCTAAAGCTAAAGTTGGACTAGCTCCATTTCTCAATTCTTTTCCCATCTCAATGTCCCAAATTGTCTCACTCACTTTGTATTTCCCTGCCTTTTCATGCATGCTCAATCTCCTTTCCTCCACCATGTTTAGGAAAGCTTTCTCCTCTTCTTCCAAACTACAAGTTAAATTATTCTTAAAAATGTAATCTAATGTTAATTCTTCTTTCTCAATAAAAATCTCACCAAAAATGTTAGCTTCTTTAGCTGGATTCAGCTCTTTGTTCATTGGCAAGTGCCCAAAAATACTATCTTTGTTAGACATCTTATAATCTATTTTCCCTAGCAAATAAAAAACACTACTTAATACACTACAAGAAATTCCATACGTAGCTGGTAAATGGTCATAAGTAACACCCTCTGAAACGGATGCAGGTAATTGCATACAAACATAGCAATCCCTAACTTCCATTGTTTTCACATATTCGTATAACAACTTTGAAAAAACATTACTAGAAAAATCATTAATTGACCTATCTTTATGCATGTAAGTATTACTAATTCTAGTTACTACTTTTTGCGAACTCTTCCCTACATTTGTCTCATTCTCAGTATGTATTTCAAATGTACCTATTGAAACTCTAAATGTAACTAATAAAGCTAAAACACCCCATAGTAGCATTAATAATCCAGTACAGCAGCAGCACATTCTACACCATCTTCTTAAGAAGGCACATCTACTTTGATTATTCTCTATGTTAGCCATTTTACTACTTTGACCTTGTCTTTTGACTTAGCCTCTACTACTCCACTACTGAAATTTCTCGAACTTTGGATTACTTCAGACAACTGAATTTCAGACTTTCTCCTTTTCACTTTCTCCAAGTGATTTCTTCAGTTCACTCAATTTGGATATTCATCACTTTTCACTCCTTCTTCTTCAGCAACATCAAATTGTATCAGATCATCAACAACATCCTGTGCATCCGACTCTTCTCCAATGTCAGTTAGGGTAACTTTTAAGATTCCAACAGATTCTTCCTTTTCCTCAACCACTTTTCTCAAGATCCCCTCCGGATTGTCTCGATTCACTGTTTCTTCTTCTCCTTCTTCAGACAGTGCCACATAAGACCATTCCGGTCATCTGTACTTTTGGTTGGGTCTTCTAATTCTCTTTATCTCCTCAGGTTCTCTTGACTCCTTTTGCTCCTTCCTCTTTACTTCGTTTTGACTCGACACTTCATTCACTTGTTCAGCTTTCGATGTATTCCCTCTTATCAGTCTGTATCTCAGCCTCTTTACTCTGTTGTTAGGCCAAAAATCTCCTCTTACAACCTTTTTCGGTCTCGTTTCTGTATTATTTCTTTCTCCAATCCAAGTTCTCTTTCTCAGAACTCGACCCTTCGATTTTCCATTCTCACTTTCATCCGATTCTGTTTCAAATGCCTCTTGTTCTTCAGCAATTTTCTTTCGCTCCACAGTCTTTTTCACCACTATTTGAGACTTCCCTACTTCTGTCCCTCCTCGGGTCTCCGACACGCAATCTTCTTGCTGTCTACTTGTCCCTTCACCTAGCTTATTAGAAGTGTTCCCTACACCTCCTCGGGGGTCTTCCGCAATCTGTCCCTCTCTATCTTCTTCTGACCCTACTTCTTCAGGTATAATCTCAAGTGGTTCTTCAATCTCCTCCTCCTCTGATTCAGGAGTAATTTCTGTGGAATTGCTCTTTTCTTTTCTTTTTCCTCCACTGCTTTTTGGAACTTCAGGCTCTCTTTCAGAATCTGATCTCCTTTCTGAGATTCTCAATGGTTCTCTTGAAGTCTTTTCTGCTTCTTTTCCTGAACTTTGATTTTTTTCTCACTGGTTCTGGGTCTTCATCATCACTGGAATCTGACTCTTCAAAATACTCTCTACCAGTCCCATCCTTTGGGTTTGGAACTCTCAGAGTATGACTCGCATGTACCCAGTTTTTCACACCAGCACACTTCACTGCAGTTGTCGTAGTTAGAATGACTTGTCTTGGTCTTCCCCACCTTGGAACCAAGCAATTTCTTCTTCTGTGAACTTTAATCCTTACCCAGTCCCCTGGACTCAGATCATGAGCTTGCTTCTTCTCAAGTGTGGTAGCTTCTTCTCCAATCTGGTGAAACACAGAATGAACTGCGTCAGCCAGGCCTTTACAGTAATCCAAAATCATGTCATCAGTTATTGTCATCAACTTATTGACAGGTACATATGCATGTCGCATTGCACGTCCCATTATGATTTCGTGCGGACTTAAACCAGTAGTTCTATCTGGAGTAGATCTAATAGTCATTAGCACTAGAGGCAAGACATCCGGCCATTTCATACCAGTGGCTAAACACATCTTACCAATCCTGTTCTTGATTGTGCCATTTATCTGCTCAACAACACCAGAAGCCTCTGGTCTGTATGCACAATGTAGCTTCTGCTGTATGCTTAATGCTTCACAAATCAAACTCATGAGTTCATTATAGAAGTGTCCACCTCTATCAGACTCAATCGTTACCGGAAATCCGTACCTAGGAATCAACTCTCTTAACAGTAACTTTGCCACTGTTACTCCATCATTTCTCCTAGTCGGATAGGCCTCAACCCATCTTGAAAACAAACAGACTACCACTAGTACATACCTCAATCTGTTCACTTGGGGCATTTCAATGAAATCAATCTGCATTCTTGTAAAAGGACCTCCTTCTCTGCCTATTGTTCCCAGACTCACCACTGTCTTTTTCCCAGTGTTAAATTGCTGGCAAATCAAACATCTTTGACAAATACTCTCTGCAATTGTCCTGAACTTTGCATTGTACCAGGTTTGTTTAAAAGACCTGATCATCGAATCCCTTCCCAAATGTCCCTGGCCATGATACATCCTTGCCATTGCTGACAGCATGGAGTTCGGCATTACTGGTCTGCCATCTCTATAAACCCAAACATGGTCTGTCTCTCTTGGGGCACAACCTGCCTTGATCCAATCTTTCTTTTCTTCCTCCTCTGCCTCATCCTGCAACTGTTTCACTTCATCCCACGTCTCTAAGACATTAGTAAACATCACAGAACAAAAAGACATTTCACCTTCTCGTTCCCGATTAATTGATTGGTTATTCTTGGCGCAATATTGAGCAATGTCATTTGCATATCGGTTGCCAACTGTCACAAAATCATCTCCTTGTCCATGAGCAGCACATTTCACAACTGCTAATTCTTTAGGCAGCTGTATCGCCTCAAGTAATTTCCCAATCACTTCAGCATTCTTTATTGGAGTCCCACTCGACGTCAAGAAACCTCTTTGTAGCCAAAGTTGGCCAAAGTCATGCACAACTCCAAATCCATACTGACTATCAGTCATCACAGTCGTTCTCAAATCTTTCCCAATTTCACAAGCTTTTGTCAATGCCACTAATTCAGCAACTTGCGCAGATTTCACTCCTTTCAATGATGATGCTTCCATTACTTCTGAAACCTTGCACACTGCATATGCTGCACATAGCACACCCTCATCATTCCTCAGGCATGATCCATCCACAAACAACACATGATCACTCTCATGCAAGGGAAGATCCCTTATGTCTGGTCTCGGTTTTGTACAGTAATCAAGCACATCCAAACAATTGTGATCATCTTCTGTTTTCACACCCACATTTTCAATATCCGGCAACAATGTCGCTGGATTCACATTCACACATCTCTCCAGAGTCACATTTGATGCTCCCAGAATGACTTTTTCATATTTAGTCAACCGACTATGTGACATGTACTGAGTTCTGCTTCTTGTCAAAAGAATTGCCACATTATGAGGTACGAATACCCTTACAGGATATCCCATTATGATTCCCTCACTCTGTTCTAGGCTTCTGCATGTTGCAGCCACAGATTTCAGACAACCTGGTAAACCTACAGCTACAGGGTCAAGTGTCGATGAGAAGTACGCAATAGGCCTTCTCAGTAATCCATGCTTCTGAATTAACACTGAAAGTGCACATCCATTTCTCTCACTACAGTACAATTCAAATTCCTTTTCATAATCTGTCATACCCAAAGCAGGGGCTTCACACATTCTGCTTTTCAACTCTTCAAATGCTGCCATTTGTTCTAGTTCCAATGGGTCTGTCATCTCACTTTTAGTCAGCTTAATCAGTGGCTTTGCTATCAGCGAGAAATTAATTATCCACTGACGACAATAACCCACCATTCCCAGGAACATTCTCACTTCCCTCTGGGTCTTTGGGGCCTTCATTTCCCTGATGATTTTGATCCTGTCATCAGTCACTTTTCTCAGACCTTTTTCAATATTGTGTCCAAGATAATGCACCTCTTTCTTGCAGAATTGCAATTTGGCTGGAGATACTTTTAACCCTCCATCTGCCAGATGATTCAGTAAAGCTATAGTATCTACTTCACAAGCTTCACGTGTCTTTGATGCCACAAGTAGGTCATCAATATACTGCACTAATACTGAGTTTTCAGGCATGATCAAACTCTCCAATGACTTTTTCAATAACTGATTGAATATCGAAGGACTCTCTGTATACCCCTGTGGGATATGACACCATGCTAAAATACGCTGGCCAAATCTAAATGCAAAAATCGGCTGGCTGTCATGATGCAATGGAATTGAAAAGAAAGCATGACACAAATCAATCACTGTATACCACTCAGCATCATGTGGAATCTGATACAAAATCACTGATGGATTTGGCACAATAGGACAACATGCCACCACAATTTGGTTAACTTTTCTCAAATCTTGTACAATCCTGAACTTCCCATTAGGCTTCTTTAGCCCCATTATCGGTGAATTACACGGACTACTCAGTAGTTCTCTCAGAACTCCCTGCTGAATCATTTTCTCAATTATAGGAGTTATTCCTTCAATTATTTCTGGTGTCATTTTGTACTGAGGAATGTTAGGATAAGTAATTCCCTCTTTCACTGAAATTTTCACAGGATCTACATTATTCATCAATCCCACATCCTCTCCAGTAAAATCCCAAACTGTCCTTTTCACTGTGTCTCTCAGCTCTTGAGGCAAATCCTCCGAATCAAACACAGCATATGCACCAATTAACTCACTCTCTCTATTTTCTAGAGTCATTCGGTACAAAACATCCTCATCTGGTGTTTCAAAAGCTATTCCATCCGGTGTACAAAAAAATGTACAATTCATTTTACAAAGTAGATCCCTACCTAACAGATTCACTGGACTAGTGTCACAGACGATAAATCTGTGCATGTCTGAAAATTTCCCTATTTGTACTCTTACTGGTTCAGTAAGACGTGTCTTTATTTGCGTATTGGCTACACCAACTACTTGGATTGCTTCATCCGAGAGAGGAAGATTTCTAATATTTGTTGACCTGACAGTTGATCTTGTCGCACCTGTGTCTACCAAAAAAGTAACACCTTCTTCATTTATTTTCCCATCCACAAATGGTCCTGCCTGGTTTATTTCTAGAGTTGCACCAAGTATGCACTCTTCCTCCTCTCTTCGGCACCGTCAATAATCACCCTCAGACTCACTCCCTTCATTCTTTAACAAGTACTGTTGTACCTGGTTAGAACGCCTTGGTTTGTTTACCTGCTCATCATTGTAGAATCCCGAATCCGGATTATACTTTTGTGATCCTCTGCGTCAAGGGCGGTTTTGGCTCTTGACTCTGCTGTCTCACAACTTTCTGTTGTTGCTGCTGTTGATTATTCCCCTCGTTCTGCACCTGTTGATTTAAGGATTTCCCCTCATTATTCACTAATGGTGGATTGGTACACTCAGATCTCCAATGTCCCAGTTGGCCACAGTTGTGACATGGGAACTTTTTTTTAGCTTCCTCAAGATTCCCCTTTCCTTTCCCTGCATACCTAGGTCTATTCCCTGCATTATTTCCTGCATTATTCGCCTGTTCCACCAACTATGCTTCCTGTCTTTCCGCAACTTTCACTTGTGCCCACATTGCTTTCTCTTTCAGCTTTCTCTGTTTTGCTTCAATTTCATCACTGAAGTATTTTGCATGTCTCAGAATCTCATCTATTTTCTTACTCTGCCAATCCACAGTATGCTCACGAATTCTTTCACTAATCTCAGGTCTCAGGCCATATACAAATCTGTATACAAAATGACTCAAATCCTTGTCACCCAGGTGTTCATCTCCACTGAATTGTTTAAATGCCAGTATCAGCCTCTCGTAAAAAGCATGAACTGATTCTTTTGCTTCCTGATGTGTTCGATCTATTTTAACCCAGTCTGTCTCTTTTGGAGGTACTTTATTTTTCAGGTATACGATCATCTGCTCATACTTTCTCATTACTTCTGGATCTGGTGCTCCTGTTCTCTGATCTCTTGGATATTCCTCAGTAGGCCAACTCACAACTATTTTACACTCAGCCCACAAGTCTGCTGGAACAATTATATCAAACAGACTATTCAGGTCAATCCACAGCACTTTTGACAATTTCACAAACCTGTCTACCTGCCTCTACCACTCGACGGGCTTTTCTCTCAATCGAGGGAAATCATTCGTAAATGATAAAATATCCTGTCTGGTCCATGGAACATGTACATATCCTCCTCCAGGTATTTCTCTCATAGGATAAGTATCCACTGGTTTCTCTTTTTCTCTCACAGGAAATGCTGAATAGGTCCTATCTCCTGATTCTTCTCTCTTCTTGTACCACCTATCCTTCCACTTCTCAACATCACCCCATTTTCGCAATAAAGCGATCATCTCTTTAATCTGTCCTGTTCTACCAGTACCATTCAAATTTTCAATATCTTTATCTGTGAAATCCATCCTGTAAGACTTCTGCAAAACTTTCACTTTATCAATGTCAACTCCATAGTCATTTGCTATTGCTCTTAATCTGTCATGTGTATTTCTCGCTCTCCAGGTGATATTTTTACACATAAACAACAGTTCACCATCATGATGATTTTTTAGAATTTCTGTTGGAACTGTCCCTGCAACAAGCTCTTCTAATTCTACACGTAACCTAGCAACATCAATTGCTTGTGAATCTTTATCCCTCTTTTGAAGAACTTTCATCCATTCATTCAAATCTTCAGCCGTTATTTCAGTAGATTTTCTCACTAGAACCACTTTCTTCTGCGGTTCTAAAATTGGCATCCCTGAACAACTAGCTTCACCAGCATCCAGTCCTGAATTAGACTGTACCTCTAATCCTTCACTACATGCGTCATGTCTGAATTTTCCTACCCTTTTCCCTGAATCTCCTGAAGGACCAGCCAAACTTGTCAATCTATTACCAACATATGGAATCACCAAACCATTCTCACCCGTCCTCTGCTTATCAAAAACAGGCATAACCGGACCTATAGTTACGGGTACCGTAACAGCGTCTAGATTCTTTGTCAGCTCTTTGATCTTTTCAGTCAATTCCGATGTAGTTCTGGCTAATTCTCTCGTATTTTCGCCACTACTTCTATTCTCTCTTTCCCTGAAAGGATTACCACTTCTTAACTCAGGTGTCACATTTTCTGTCTCAATGATACGCACTGTATCTCTTATCGGAGAAACAACTGGTGTACTCTCGTCTGGTTCTGGTCTATATGGAGGTGGTCTTTTGTAAATCATGTCATTCAAGACCTCATCCTCATATTCATTAACTCCATATCTCCTCACTTCTGCTTCAGGAACCCTTTCTGTTCCCTCTTCAACCGTTCTCATAGGATATAATCTCTCTGACATGCTAGTATCTCGCCATCTCGTCATTCGATCATGATGAGTTTCACGACCATGTCTCCTCCCGAACATGTACCTGTAATGTCCTCCAGACCTCTGTTTTTCTCGCTCATGTACTTCCTCTTCCCATTCCACTAAAGCCTCGAACTGTGTCGGCCTTGGTCTTGGGTCAAGACATAACATCTTTTCCCGTAAATTTTTCAACACGGCCAGATTAAATGAACCATGTTCTGGAAATGCTAAAACTCCATCTTCCTTGGTATACCTAACCCAATTTTACAACCATATACAGGTATGATACCCATATCTCGCAGCCATGAAGGATGCAGGCGTTTTCGATGGAGGTAACAATTCACCCTCTCTTGTTTTAACATCTTTATCCTTGTCAAACCAATTTTTAATCTTTCTGAACAAAGATTTTTTCTTTTTCTCCTCTTGGTAATACATTTTAACGTTTACCAAAACTTTCTAATCCCTTCCGTATTACAAATTAATAGAACAATGTTTTATCCAATAACAGCGCGACTCACACTAACGCACCAATCCTGGAGCGTCTACGTCACTAGAATAGCTCTTCCAATCCTTGCGCGGCTCACACCAACGCACCAATCTCAGCGCGAGCACTATTCTGATCTAATATCCAATCAGAGCGCGGTCTGTTTGACGTCAGCAGTCGCTGCAGTCGCTTCTGTCTCCTGTCTCTTGTCACTCGTCTACCCCTCCTTTACAAAGTTTCTCAGTAGACTCCGTGTCAAATTTCTACAAAATCTATTAGTTACAACATATAAACATCTCCATTGTCTGCTTCGCTAACCACAGAATAGTAAAGAAAATCTATTTCACAAGAATCCCGTTGACACAGTAGCACATCCCTCTACTCTGCCCTTCTAACATACATTCATTAATTGTTTCCTCTAGGACTTGTCCAAAGAGTCTTACAATCAACTAAATATATGAGCATTCACGCACATTCATACAAGAAAATATATAGTACATACACACAGAATCCTGCTTATCCCGAGAACAGCGAACAATCTGCTCTACTACAGAATTATACCATACGTTAACCAAGCAGCTTACCTCTGCCCAGTTTCTCAAACAAGCTCAGAGAATACCTATTACTCCTCCCGCGATAAGCTTTAACGGCGAACCTTACGGATCCCTGGGACTTAAGACCAGAGTTTCACAGATAACCTTCACTACCATACGCACTCCTTATATACCAGAAATATTTCTAATAGTAACATACGACAATGTCACTGATTCCGAACCCAGACAATGTGACGCGCAACTTCAATTGTCACACGTTTTCTTTTCCTGCATACATACAGGACCAACAATCCCGTCTTTCCCGAGAGCAGCATATACTTCCCTCTGCCCTACTACGGAACTGCTACTAGCTCCCAAGTTCCAGAAGCACTACATATAACTCAACATGACGACTCCAACATATAGTATTAGTACATATATCAACATCAATCAATAATCAATAAGCTAATGTACAAGCAATCTAATCAGATCAAGACAATCATCAATAACCATCCTCTGCTACCAGGAAATTGATGCAGATTGGGGTGTACAAAATCTCCCTACTTCCACGGATAGAGTAATTTCACAGTTACACGCACATACACTCACCATACACTAGGGCCCATTTCACTAACATACACTCAAATACTCCACCAGCACTGAACCTGTGGAAAGAAAACTCCTAAACACCCCACATCTACACTGAGGTCGATAAGACCTAGTTATTGTAATTGTCCTGTGTCATAATCTAAACAATCTGTACAACAATAATCAAAATAGAGTACTCAATAATTGACAAGAAATAATCACCAACACCATATTTAAAATTATAGTACTTTATCTAAAATTAGTCAAAGAAATTAATCAGAGTAAATCATTTTCTCATAATTACCTATTCTAGCTAAATGTCAGAATGGGTCATCAGGACAAGTCTCTCAGTAGAAATCTCCCGAGTCACCGTCCTCACAGCATCGATCCTCACCAACGCAGGTTTGGGAAGAAGTGGCAAAGTAACCTCCCACCCTCTCTAGGCTAACAATATTTATAATGAAACTTGCAATATTATAGAAACATTAAATGTTCTACACGTCCGCCGAACCGCTGAGCAGAGCAAGCAGGAAAGGATGTAGCATCGCTACATTTGGAAAATCTCCGCTCAGAAAAAAATCACAAAAATAAAAAGACAGAACAGGAACTAAAAAAATGTATCTTTCAACCTCCACATTTCCTCGGAACTAACATGATGACTTCAGAGTCCATTCAGTTAATTCTTTATGGCTCCTTTGTCCTCCAAGGCTATTCAAACATTTCTTGGTTCTAGGAGACTTGCCCAGCACTGCTGCTGTCCTCACGGAAAATTTTAACCAGGCGAAGACTGTGGTCAGATGATTCAACCATATTCAGCAAGGCCCTCTCATCACAAATCTCTCACTCGAGGCCAGGCTGCAAACGGCGGACATTTTATGCTAGGCCAAAATGGACCATCTTAATTAAAAGAGACAAAAACAACGTTACCACAGCATAGTGATTAAACAGTGTTAACCCCACTAATACCCTTATGTGTATTTAATTATCTAGCTTTTGCAACACAGAAAAGCATTAATTCAAAAGCGTTTCGTGCTTCAAAATAAACAGCACTCAGCAACGTTTATTTAATAAAACATGCACATTTATTAAATAGCAATACAAAAGCATTCCCTCGTGTCAGTTTTCTTCTCATTAGTTCATGTTGATAAGTTTAAACATATACACAAAACAAATAATTAGTGATTAATAATTAGTAATTTTAATTATGACAAATAGACAAACCAGAGCTTAAAAACCCAATAGATTTTCATCAGAAAATCCTGCTCCAGCATCATCACTTATAAGATTAAGCATCGTAAGGAGCGCAAGTCCCATGTACAAGAACTGCAGCTAGATGTTGATAAGGCACAAGTCACTTTAGGCAGGGCAAGTTCAAAAGATAAGGATAGCAAAAAAAAACTATTTATGTTGGCCAAACCGAATATGAGAGACCTCTTCACGCCGGAGAAGATCAATATCTCCAGGTCATTGCAGCAGAAACAATATGAGGAAAGTCAGATGATCAGCAGATTTCTCGCTTGGTCCACACGGGTCCACTAAGACAAACATAGCCCTAAGATCTTAAATCCTGCCTCAAATCTAGTTATGTCCGCGGATAGGGATATCGCACAAATATTTCTTCAACATTACAGGGGCATTTATCAAGGAGCTCATGCCATTCCAGCTGCCCATCTGGAAGAGTTGTTCAGCCCAGTTAGGCTCCCACAACTGGACTCACCTCAAAAGGCAAGTCTAACAGCCAGCATTTCTGAGCAGAATATGCCTAACGCCAAAGCCTGTTGCATTGATGGTTTACCAACTACGTTTTATAAAGCCTTTTTGAAAGACCTGCTTCCATTTTCGACTGAACTTTTCAATTCTAATAGTGAAGGCATGGCTATACCATCTACCTAAAAAGTGTCTGTAATACTTAGCTTTCTGAAAAAGAGAACCCACCCCCTCAATGTGAATTCTTATTGCCCAATTAGTCTGTTAAATGCAGTCTATAAGTTATTTACAAAGGTTTGGGCCTCACACTTAAACAACGAAGGGCAAACCCTGGTGCACAAAGACCAGAATGGATTCCTGCCAAATAGATTGATGGGAGCAAGCACATACCTTTTGTTTCGGTTGATTGCTTTCTTTTCTAATCATCGTGATCCTACAGATAATTATTGTTTGATGCTGGAAAAGCATTTGATTTAGTGAATTGGGACGCCATGTGTTTTTACCTTGAGATGGTTTGGGTTTCCAAATGCAGTGGTTAATATGATACGTAACTTATTTGGAGGCGGCGGCGGTATAAGATGGCTGCTCCATAGTGCTCCTCCTGAGGCACCAAGGGTCATTTGCACTGAGGAACACCTTATTGCGGCCAGCGCCTTTCTCGCAATGCTGGATGGCGTCGGAAGCTACAGGAGTAGTGGGGTGAGTTTATAGAATTTATATTGGTGTATTACCTGTTTTGTGCCTCTGACTCCTGCAGCTCCCGTTGCTAGCATTTTGTGGCCACCCTTTTGGGGGCTCTCGCCTGTTTTTCCTCAGAGGACGAGAGCCTTGTCAAGTTGCTGCCAGTACTGCTCACATGAACGGGCAGTGATGCCTTCAAAGGCAATATCTTTTCTTCACCTTTCTTTTTCTCTGACATAACATTTTTTTTTTCTCAGGGGGCTTTATTTTAAAAAAAAGAAAAAATTGACATTTACCCCTGCTTTGGATAACATTTAGGTGCCGATTCTGATCCTGGTAAAACCGGGTACGAACCGTCGGACGGAGCGAATTCCCCGTCCGACTCGTACCCGGGAGAAAGACCATACAAACATGCAAGTACGATTCGTACGCAAACACCATTTGCGTTCGAATCGTACAAAACACCGACCGACCAAATAATACCCACAATTCCGATCCGGGACACCGCGGACGTGACGTCCGGACGGAGTCAGGCAGCGTTTCACGAACCAGCAAGTACGATCCGTACCGACGTCACCCCGCACGGATTACATATTCCGGCTGCCAAAAACTGCCGGGAAATCAGGACGACGCGCACAAGGAGCACCTGTACGCGACGGACAGCCATGGACCCCAACCTACGTGTCATCCCAGCCCTCATAGCAGTCCACCTGGTCTACAGGAACCGACGCAGATGCCGCAGAATGTCAGAACTATACCCAGGGGCAAAGGGGGGGCAGGGGCAGGACACATAACCCCCACCCAAGTCACAAATCACACATGCCCTGGACATACCTGACCTGCAGGACCTGGTCACCTCGAGGGGGTGGGGGCGTGTCCAGCAACGGAAGTGGATGCAGACGCGAACCGGCAACACAACAATTCCGGTACGTACCGTACCCAGGGCTTAAGAGCGCGGGTACGGGTTGTACCACGCCCACCCCACGTCAACCCAACAATGGCGGTACGGCCTTTGGGACGTGGGTACGGGCCGTACCGCCATTGTTGGGGTGATGTGGGGTGGGAGTGGTACGACCCGTACCCGCGCTCTGAAGGCCTGGGTACGGTGCGGACCCCTACGGAACCCCAACAATGGGGGTACGCACTGCAACCACGTTCCAAAGGCATGGGGACGGGCCGTACCCAGGCCCGAAGAGCGTGGGTACGGGTATGGACGAAGCGTACCCCCACCAGTGCATGTACGGAGCGTCCCCCCACCCGTGTATGTACGGAGTGTACCCCCACCCGTGTATGTATGGAGCGTACCCACACCCCACCAGTGTATGTTCGGAGCGTACATGGCCAGACAAATGAGGGGTGGGTGCCTACCACTCCCAGCAGTGCCCAGACATAGGAGGGGTGGGTGCAGAGTCCTCCCAGCAGTGCCCAGACATAGGAGGGGTGGGTGCAGAGTCCCCCAGCAGTGCCCAGACATGTGAGGGGTGGGTGCCTATCACTCCCAGCAGTGCCCAGACATAGGAGGGGTGGGTGCAGAGTCCTCCCAGCAGTGCCCAGACACAGGAGGGGTGGGTGCCTATCACTACCAGCAGTGCCCAGACATAGGAGGGATGGGTGCAGAGTCCCCCAGCAGTGCCCAGACACAGGAGGGGTGGGTGCCTATCACTACCAGCAGTGCCCAGACATAGGAGGGGTGGGTGCAGAGTCCTCCCAGCAGTGCCCAAACACAGGAGGGGTGGGTGCCTATCACTACCAGCAGTGCCCAGACATAGGAGGGGTGGGTGCCTATCACTCCCAGCAGTGCCCAGACATAGGAGGGGTGGGTGCAGAGTCCTCCCAGCAGTGCCCAGACACAGGAGGGGTGGGTGCAGAGTCCTCCCAGCAGTGCCCAGACATTGGAGGGGTGGGTGCATAGTCCTCCCAGCAGTGCCCAGAC
The DNA here is from genome assembly GCF_964204655.1 of Triturus cristatus. Classification (NCBI taxonomy): domain Eukaryota; kingdom Metazoa; phylum Chordata; class Amphibia; order Caudata; family Salamandridae; genus Triturus; species Triturus cristatus. The sequence continues at coordinate 635,745,236 of NC_140594.1, read as the reverse complement.
ATAGGAGGGGTGGGTGCCTATCACTCCCAGCAGTGCCCAGACATAGGAGGGGTGGGTGCAGAGTCCTCCCAGCAGTGCCCAGACACAGGAGGGGTGGGTGCAGAGTCCTCCCAGCAGTGCCCAGACACAGGAGGGGTGGGTGCAGAGTCCCCCCAGCAGTGCCCAGACATAGGAGGGGTGGGTGCAGAGTCCCCCCAGCAGTGCCCAGACATATGAGGGGTGGGTGCCTATCACTCCCAGCAGTGCCCAGACATAGGAGGGGTGGGTGCAGAGTCCTCCCAGCAGTGCCCAGACACAGGAGGGGTTGGTGCCTATCACTCCCAGCAGTGCCCAGACATAGGAGGGGTGGGTGCCTATCACTCCCAGCAGTGCTCAGACATAGGAGAGGTGGGTGCAGAGTCCCCCCAGCAGTGCCCAGACATAGGAGGGGTGGGTGCAGAGTCCCCCCAGCAGTGCCCAGACATATGAGGGGTGGGTGCCTATCACTCCCAGCAGTGCCCAGACATAGGAGGGGTGGGTGCAGAGTCCTCCCAGCAGTGCCCAGACACAGGAGGGGTGGGTGCCTATCACTCCCAGCAGTGCCCAGACACAGGAGGGGTGGGTGTCTATCACTCCCAGCAGTGCCCAGACATAGGAGGGGTGGGTGCAGAGTCCCCCCAGCAGTGCCCAGACATAGGAGGGGCGGGTGCAGAGTCCCCCCAGCAGTGCCCAGACATATGAGGGGTGGGTGCCTATCACTCCCAGCAGTGCCCAGACATAGGAGGGGTGGGTGCAGAGTCCTCCCAGCAGTGCCCAGACACAGGAGGGGTGGGTGCAGAGTCCTCCCAGCAGTGCCCAGACATAGGAGGGGTGGGTGCAGAGTCCTCCCAGCAGTGCCCAGACATAGGAGGGGTGGGTGCCTATCACTCCCAGCAGTGCCCAGACATAGGAGGGGTGGGTGCAGAGTCCTCCCAGCAGTGCCCAGACACAGGAGGGGTGGGTGCCTATCACTCCCAGCAGTGCCCAGACATAGGAGAGGTGGATGCCTATCACTCCCAGCAGTGCCCAGACATAGGAGGGGTGGGTGCCTATCACTCCCAGCAGTGCCCAGACACATGACACATGCATACCCACCCCTGGTGCTGGCAGCACAATACACACAATGAGAGCATGCAACAAGACTGTACACTCATGTGCCACCCTACTAAACTAAGAGACCCAAAGGGAACACACACCGACACGCACATTCCAAGACTGATAGGAATGTATAGGTGCTGGGGCAGCCAACAAGTTGTTGCCTCCCATGGAAGGAAAAGGGTGGAGTACCCACAGATACAATGCCCACAATTGTCAGTCAGGTGAACAAAGACCCTACAGGACACGTAAGACATGTGTGCGAGGCTGGGAGTACACACATGCATAGGGCGTAAAAGGGAACATGTCCACATGAAGTCATGTCAATATACTCCACACACTAGTACAGTGACCACCAAGGATGCCACAAATGATGCAGGTGGAGACATTGCTGAGCAGGCATGGCCAAAGTTGAAGGGATCCGTCACACATCCAATATATGTAGACACAGCTCAGCACAACAATTGGGAAACAGCCTGCAGGGAAGATGTCAGGGTCCACAGAGGAAGGAACACACCTTTGGACAATATCACCATACAGTAAGAGCACATGTGATCAACGATTATTTGCGGAGCCCTTGTGATGGCACACAGATACCAGGGTCCACCCCATGAGCAGCACACTACAACATTGCCCAGACACCTAACACATGATCACCACCCCAAATCATGGAGCAGCACCACCAACAGCAAGTCCAGGAAAGCATAAGTGTGCAAAAGAAAAACAAAATGCTTTATTCAGCATACAAAATAAATTGATTACAATGTCCACTATTTACAAGGCCCATGGGCCAGGCCATCACCAAAGTCCTGGGGGGGTACACATCGGGACGTGTGTCCCCTAGCTTGCCTGCACAGTTCACATGTCCATTTCATCCACAGAAGGGGGGCATCATGTGGGGGGGAAGGACCAGGCACCGCAGGGACAGGAGGGGCAAGGGTAGGTGTTGTGGGTGCAGGGACGGACGACTCCACCACAGGGGGTGGGGCAGCGCCAAAGGTGGATTCCAGCACGGCGCTACACACTACTGCCAGGTCGCCCAGCGTCTCCCCTGCACCTGAATGAACCACAGGCCCCAAGGAGGGGGGGGGTCTGAGGGATGGGTCGCAGCGCTACTGGGGGAAGATGTGGACAGGGGGGGGACTCAACTACCCTGCCGGTGTCCTGCCTCCACCGCTTGCGGGGTGGTGCCACAATGGGGCTGATGGACAGACTGGGCAGGACTGACCCTGTGTCCGACTCTTGACCAGGAGAGCTGAGGGGAGTGGATTTGGAGGGAGTGGGACGTGATGAATGTGGACTCCCACTGTGGCTGCGTGACTTACGTTTGCCCCCCGACCCAGTGGGTGTGCCTACTTCACCCTGTGTGTGCGTGACAGGAGGCGTGCGCTTGGCTGACCCTCGTGGTGTGGTGCTTGTGTCTGGTGGGGTGCATGCATGGGTACGTCTGGGTGTGCTTTGGACAGGCATGGGAGTGGGAAGTGTGGATGGTGCAGGGGTAGGGGGGGGCGCAGCGCTGCAGGAGACCCACTGCTACAGTCAGTGTCGAGTCTATGGACCTCAGCAACTGGCGTTGGTCAGACTGCGCAGCTGAGATGCCCTCCATGTATGCCTCCATCTGGGTGAGCACTCGGGTGTGGCCATGGAGGACATTAAGCATCGCAGTCTGACCAACCTGCAACTGGCGCAGGATGTCCACAGACTCGGCATTGGCAGCAGCAGTGGAGACAGGGGCAGGGGGTGCGGTGCCTGGCAAGAAGGAGACACAGGGTGACCGAGCACGGCGGGAAGGGACGCGAGCAAGTGGGAGGCCGGTGATGTGACTGGAGGGGGCGGGTAGAGATGTCGTGCTGCTTTCAGCTGTGGGAGCAGCCTCCACCCCCTCTGGGAGCTCAGCCTCGGACCCGTCAGCGTCATAGTCGGTTGTGGGACTGGACAGGTCCTCCGCCTCACTCCCCTCGGCCTCCGTGCCACTCGATGTGCCAGGCGAGGCAGCACTGGTGCTCGCTCCCTCCTCACGCTCCGTGCCAGTGTCTCCCTCGGAGTCCCCCGACTATGCTGTGGGCAAGGTGAAGAGACAGGAAAAATCAGACACCTGTCTACATATGTCACATGAGTCAAATCTACATAGGTCACAGTGCATAGCCTGAAAAGCAACATGAGTAACAACTACAATACAAGGTACATCTGTAGGCCCTGCAACACACAGTTGGTTGACCCACCAAGCCACTGAGAAACATTGGAGAGCATGACACAGCAGCAAATTCCTTGATATCAATTTGGACAGAGGAGCTAGGCCCTGGGGACAATCGTGCACAGCATCTGCACCACACAGCGTTGCCAAAAAAGGGATGAGCAGGAACCATGTCTATTAACTTTTTGCACATGCTGCCAACCCAATACATAAAACCATGGCCAACATGACTGGGTCACTGCACCTTGAGTGCATGTCCATACAAACATCACACACAGGCCAGACCTACCAAGGAGACTTCAGATTGTGACATGTAGGCCTTGCCTGCACAACCCACCCCCTACCTGAGACAATGTGATTGACACAGAGGAAGTACTAACACCTCTTACTCTGGGATGAAAACACATGGCCTGCACTAAATCCTCATTGTACACAAACTACCCCTGGTGCGCCTGTCCACACATATCATTGACACGCAAACATCATCAGATAGTCGTAACACGACACACAGGCACTGCCCACTGTGAGTATGCACAAGCAAAATTGGCTCACACTGTACAGTGGATACATGTAGCACAGTGTATGCAAATACAGATGAGGCCAGGGTACAATGACACATAGCACAACCTATGCTGAAGACACAGAGAATGTCCACATTGTTGGATGACACACATGATACCTAGGAAAAGGTACCCCAGGGCACGGTAGTGGCCACACTCCTCCATGGTCCTGGATGGATATGACTGCAACTGAAGCAACCGTCCCTGCACTATGCATTACTCCCACTCATGCACATCATGGCAGAGGGCACAACATTGGACATGCATGCTGTAAGGCAGTACACTTTGATGACACACTCCTATGTCGGGACTCACCATCAGTGCCAACTGACATGGACCCCACAATGACTGAACTGGACAGGGCACAGGCAAGGTCCCTAAATCTGTTCCACACCACCTACACACATGATGCTGCAAGCCTTGGGCACTTGGATTAACTGCCAGCCTAGATAACCTTGTGCAAGTGTGACTACACACAGACCAGGGAACACATGGCAAGGAGGGGAAGGGAGGAAGAACAGCACCGAGTCACTTTGGGGAACAGGTCATGCACTGCACATTCACACCCTGGCAGTGTATCCATGCAACTGCGCACCTCCAAAAGCTGGTGACACACAACAAACACACATGTACCTACCCCCTTCCTGCTGCTGCTTCTCCTGTAAGCGCCGATCCAAGTCGGGGAAGACCACCGCCAGCACATGCCTATGGATGTGGGTCAGACGCCGGCGCCCACGGTTCTTATGGCTCTCAGGTGAGTCCCCCAGCAGGACCCGTGCAATCCTCCGCGTCCAGCACCGGATATCCTGCCAGCGTTTCCTCACCTGGGCTAGGCGCCGCTTCTGACCCTCCACCGACCGCACGGCACTGACTGCTTGCTTCCAGATCTCCCCCTTGGCACGGACGCCTACCTGTGAGGATGCAAAAGTGAGAATACATCAATACACCTGAGCAATGACACAGAGACACATTTCAACAATTTCGCTTTTTGGAACAGGCCATGGTATGCAGGCAACTCATTGCACCTTAGTCAAATGGACATTATCCACTGGGGAGGGCCATATGCACTACGTGGCATTGACAGTACACAGGTGGCATGAGGGGTGCCACACAAACAATGCTCCTGGATCACACTGTGCATCACAAGATACACCAGGATTATGTACAGCACCTCAAAGCAGTCACATGCCCCAGCCCACTGACGCAACCTCAGCAGAGTACACAGACACACACAGGCACAGGACAATAACCTGCCATTGCCATCTGCGAGTACAAACCTAACTCTGCACATGTGCCACTAGAATGGGGGGTGTCACAGGTGTGGGGCTGGCTCAGCACGGCAGTCACACAGTACTGCTCCCTGCACACACTAGATGGGCAGGGTAAATCCATCCCTCATGCAGCTGGTGTGCAACACTCCCCATATGCACTCACCCACATGACAGGGGACTTACACACACACACCAATGTCCAGGGGACTAACACATCATTTGGACACTCACAGCACAGGTACACTAAACAAACACACATCAATGGGTACTGTCACCTGTCACACTGGGGGGACCACAGAATCACATCAGGACTGTCGAAACTACATTCCCAGGAGGAGTAGCCAGGCAGAATGTGGCATGCACCATGCATTGATTATCACAGTAAGCACTATGCAAGTGAGGAGTGCACACAGGAACTACAGCATGCCCTGCATGGGAGAGATGAGGCCTTCCCCACCCTGGGACCCACTCTAAACAACATTGCATGTCTGTCACACATGGACACAATGCCAGAAGTCACAGTCACAAAAAAGGGGCACAGTCTAAGCTAGTGGAGTCAGCACTCACCTGCTCCCCTGGTCGACCATACAGCATGGTGTACTGTGGGAGGATCACATCCACCAACGCCATATTCTCCTCCATGGTGAATGGCTGGGTCCTCGCCACAGACCTGGACATGGTGCCAGAGGAATCACGAGCAGCAGCAGTGTTGTGGAATGAAAGGATGTGCAGGCAAGTGCTCTCTCATGGGTCCTGGCTGCCTTATATCTGCCTTGCTGGCCTGTTTCATGTACAGGAGTACAGAGTGATTGGTCAGTCACATTAGCATCCTACGTTTCCTCCAATCCCTTTAAATCTACCCCAGTGAGGGGCTTTGCATGGTTTAAAAATTGAGCATGATGTCAAGTCAACAACCACTTTGCAACAAAGTATATTGTTTCCAACCGACTTCTGCTGGCCACCTGATGCAAAAATTCAAACTTTAAACTCGGTCACCATGACAACCAGCATGCATTTAGGCCCTTATACTTGTCCCTCATGTGTCCCCTATGTTATTTCAAAATTTACACACAGGTACGGTGCGTTCCACGGCCCTAGGGCACCCCAAATGCAGTGAAACGGACCGTACACGCGTGTGTAGGGTCCCTATCACTATGGGAGTGCAGGCGTATGCGTACGCCATAGTAATACGGACCGTACACGCGTGTGTAGGGTCCCTATCACTATGGGAGTGCAGGCGTATGCGTACGCCATAGTAATACGGACCGTACACGCGTGTGTACGGTCCCTATCACTATGGGAGTGCAGGCGTATGCGTACGCCATAGTAATACGGACCGTACACGCATGTGTAGGGTCCCTATCACTATGGGAGTGCAGGCCTATGCGTACGCCATAGTGATACGGACCGTACAGGCGTCCGTACTATCCGTATTACTATGGCGTACACATACGCCTGCACTCCCATAGTGATAGGGACCCTACACACGCGTGTACGGTCCGTATTACTATGGCGTACGCATACGCCTGCACTCCCATAGTGATAGGGACCCTACACACGCGTGTACGGTCCGTATCACTATGGCGAACGCCTACGGTGACACAGCCATAGTGATACAGTCCATGCAGACGCCTTCAGAGCGTGTGTACGGTGCGTTTCACCCCTCACACTGGTGACAGGCGGCACACAGTAAGGAATTGAGCTGACATACGTGTCCGAGGCTAGTCAACCAGTCATTGTCAGTGCAGTCCTACATGTCTCGGGCCTAGGTGTGTCAGGCTGTGATGTGGCACATATCTCCTCATGTCTGTACCCATGGGATGTGTGATGTGCTGTGTACACATGTCATGTGTCAAGGTGCACTATGTGCCACACATCCCCTTCACAGCTTTGACATGTGTGCATGTCGTACAGACTTGTTGGCCACCGCGTCAATGGCATGGCACAGTCGCCAACACCCACAACTGTCCCCTGATGCCAGGTACACGGATAATGACAACTGACATGTGACCACTGGCATAGCACGATGTGTGTATGTCATGTGTGTGTCATGTGTTCCCATGAGCATGCTGTTGGTGTTCCGTCACATGCATCTGCAGCTGCTGCATCCAACATGTGCATGTGTGTGGATGGGCATGGCACACCAACATGCACACCAGGACACATGTGGAATCAGACGTAACGGGTGTATGTATGCATCGGACATGGACTTGCGAGACAAGGACATATCTTCGTAGTAGCAATGTATGTGTGCACAGTATTGACATGTACACCTTCATAGCAAGGTGTGTGGTCTGTCCGTTTGTCAGGGACATGTGACTCGTGCGTTTACTGTTCTGCAACCTGTCTGTATGATTCTTCTCCTTCTACTGCACACATGTGGATGTCTGTCACTCCTGTCATGCGTATGACTGTACACTGACACTGGCACACAGCTATTTTCATGCCATGACATGTTGAGCCTGTTAAACCACGTTTGTAGTTGGCTCATGGTAGGAGTGTCACCTGCCTGGCACACGTGTCCAGGATATATTTCACAGACCTGACCCTGCATGTAGCATATGTGTATTGGCTGTTCAACATGTGCTCGGTACATTGACGGTGTTGTTGTACTGTACTCACTCTTTGTCGTCCCCTCCAACTTACTGCAGGGCTCCGCCTCTTCCCCGACCAATGCCAGACTTGGCTGCCCTGAGGGAACGTGACTGTATACGCCGCTACCGCTTTACCCAACCGTTGATTGAGAACTTGACAGCAAGGCTGGCACCACACCTGCAACCGCTGCACAGGTATCCTAGAGCACTGACACCCATGATGAAGGTGATGGCAGCCCTACATTTCTTTGCCACGGGTACGTTTCAATATACCATTGCTGATGTTGGTGGCATGTCCCAGACCATGTTCAGCCGTGTCCTGCATGATTTTTTAGAGGCCATGTTGGTTCACCTGGATGAGTTCATCCATTTCCCCACTCCTGAGCAGTTGACAGGTGTCAAGGGTGACTTCTATGCCCTGGGAGGGATGCCCCATGTCATTGGGTCTATTGATGGGACACATGTGGCTTTCGTACCACCACAGGCACAGGAGGTAGCCTATCGAAATAGGAAACATTACCACTCCATTAATGCCCTTGTGGTGTGCCTTGCTAACATGGTGATTTCCCATGTCTGTGCTCGTTTTCCAGGATCAGCACACGATGCCTACATCATGAGGTGTAGCAGGGTGCCTGAAATGATGCTGCAGCTGCGCAACGAACAAGCTTGTCTTGTTGGTGGGTATACTCTGTTACTTCTGTATGTTGCGTCATCTTTCTGTCTTCCTGCTTCTCCTGACCCACTTCTGTCCATGATGTTTCCATGTAGGGGACTCTGGCTATCCCAACATGCCATGGCTGATCACGCCTCTCCGCAACCCCAGGACGGCTGCCGATCACCGCTACAACACCGCCAATGGGCAGACCAGGCGAGTGATAGAGAGGACCTTTGGCCTCCTGAAGAGCCGATTCCGGTGCCTCCACAAGACCGGCGGCGCACTCCCATATGCCCCGGTGAAGGTCTGCAAAATCTTCCTCGTGTGCTGCATGCTGCACAACATGGCAGTGGAGAAAGCTGTGCCACTCATCCTGGATCCGGATGAGCAGGAACATCCACCCGTGGAGGACGAGGGGCTTGGTGACGAGGCAAGTGATGTTGAGGAGGAGGAGGAAGAGGACACCCGGAGTCGGCTCATACGCAACTTCTTTGCTTAGTGGTGAGTTGCAGTGTCTGAGTGTGCACGCATTGAGCCTTGTGTGGCATGTGTTGCGATGTGTGGGTCCATCTGCATGTATGGCAAGTGAGTCGGAGGTGTGTTTGTATGTGTCACTCGAGTGATGGTGTCAGAACAGTATGTTGTACCTGAGACACTATATTCACCTAGCATGTTGACAACCTTATCCGTGTCGAGTACATGCCCATGCATGCGGATGTGCTTCTTATGGCTCACTTCTTGTGTGTCTCGCATCCCCAGGTATTTGTGCATGCTGTCTGCTGGTGGCATTGTTGTGCTCCTGCCATTCCTCATGACTACAGCAACGTGTGCTGAATCAGTGTAATATGCACGGACGTGTCGACAATTTCACCTTAGGGTAAGGGATGCACCACGGCTTTTTGGGTGTGCTCTTTGTTTGGAATGTGTGTGCACTGCTCCTGTTCATGTATGGTTACTTGGCATACATGTAGAATCACCATGGGTCACATGACATGGAGCTGGATGCACCTGAATTGATAGTCAAACTTGGTGACAGTCATTTGTCATGTGATTGTGGATTGTGACGAAGGCATCAATGTGTGTAACACAGCCCTTGGAAACATACGGGATGCACCGGGTAGACATGGTGTAGGACATTTCCATTGGTGGCTCAATGGTGAATTGCAGCCGCTCCGTGGCGGCACGGGGTGTGTGCCTCACACCCGTCGCATGTGTGCCAGTGCCATGGGTGTCCTGCATCTGTGGTGGAAAGGGGGGGGCAGTGTAGATTCCACATGTACATCCACATGACCTGTGCATCTGTGCACATGGCTGCATTTGCCTTCCAGCACACGTGACAAATAAAGGTGTCCCTCAGCCTCCAAGGTGCCTCATCTCTGCCCCTGCCACTGTGCATGCGGCATGTCTGGCATAGTTGTCACAGATTGTGCATATGAGTCCATGTGTAGAGTTGCAAGTTGCAAGCTGTTTGTCAGGGATCATGATATGTATTGTGCATGATGTACATGGCTGGGTGGGTATGTTTGCATCTCAGGCCCCACAACGGCCACTTTGCTGCATGTGCATCCATTGTCTGTGTGTGCCATGTTGAACCAGACACTCCTCCCTTCTCATACACCTTTTGCAGTAGTCCTTCCTGACATGCCTGTGTGATTGTGCAACTTGTGGCATGGTTTTCAGGACATGGCGCATGCCGCTGCGGGCCCTGCAGCAAGGGCACACAGACTTACAATATGTGGCCTCCCACACACGCCTCTAAGACGCACCCCCCTTCCTCCCTCCACCCAATGTGGTTTTGGTGTGATCTGCTTGTGTGTGACACAGTTGCGGTGGGACAGGCTAGACCGTCTGCACATGCTACGTGCACATTGCACATGCCTCATGTCCTTGCATGTGCCACATCACGCTACACCGTGATGTTGAGGCCACCCACCAAGCGATGTCCATCCCATACAACTGTTGCATGCACTCAGGCAGGACCTCATTGCCCACACTACACCTTTGCATGATGAGTGTGCAACTCCAACTGCCTACACGCCGCTGGCCCGCCTTCCAGGCCCTGTCACGCCAACCAGGTCATGTCCCTCCCACTCCCCACCGGCTCTGTACCCGAACATGGCCATGTGAGTGGTACTCCAGGCCTCTGCATGTAGTATAGTGTTGTTGTGGGACACATGGCACATGTATCATGTCTCAGCGTGTCAGTCTACAATGTGTCCAGGATCCCACTCTACACCATCACATGCGCACTGCAACTCAGCATCATATGGTGTCCCTTTGACAGGCAGGTGCTCCTCACCCTCCCCACAGCCGCACTCCTTGCCAGTTCTCATATTGAATAATGCATGGGTGCCATTGGCAGATGGCTGCAGGTTGGCCACCTGATGCTGGACTTGTACTCGACCGAAGTGTTCATCTGCAGATTGTCCCCTTACAGCTGGGTCAACTGCTTGTGTCCCACCCACAAGGGCCCTGCACAGGCACACAGTGTCCACGCACACAGGCTGGTGTGCATCCTGGATTGCTTGCTCACATGTGCTATGCTGATCACCGGCATCTGTAGCTCAGGCTTCAGCGCAATCTGCATTATGCACAAGATCCACAGTTCGAACCACCTCAAGGCAAGACAGACCATCCCCCAGGTCAAGTTCAACATCCGTGTCTACACCTACCCTGCACTCTAGGGAGAAGTACGTTACGTCTCCCATGAGACGTGTCCACATCCAGGGTGCATCTGCACTGCTCTGCTTCAACATCCGGCAACCCAGCCACATGACCGTCCAACAGAGATAGCTGCAATGGATCACTGTCAGCTGCGGGATGACCTTCCCAATCCATGCCCACACTCAGGTTGCAGCCCACGACCACGCCCCCAACACAACCTTGTGGCACTGTCATCCAAGACCCCATTGTGCCATCTCCGTGCATCCAACCTTGGCCTGGCCACCATTCTCCACATCCACCTGACTCCTGCTTGCAGGACATAGTTCTCCCACCTGGCTACACATACCTGGGACTCCCACCTCAGGACACTCCAGATGATCCCTGACCCCTGCACATGACTGGTGCTGTTCGAACTTGGTCTGTCCGCACAGTTGTGCAGGCACCCCCTCAGCTGGTTGGGCCCATCACGGGGGTGTATGCTAATCCATGTCTGTATCGGGGATACATTGTGACCCATGTGTGTCCTGTGCCAGACTCAGGCCACAGGGTGTGGATGGTTGGAGTTACTTCAACACTCAGGCATGGTTTGACTTTCCAACGCACACATGACATGGAATAATGCTACATGACGGCATGTTCTCGTGCTCACAAACACTTTTATTGGTGTTGGGGTACATGGTTGGGGGGATGTGAAGTGGTGTTCGGCGGGTGTCTGGAATCCAAAGTTCACAGGGGGAGTTGGGATTCTTGCTATTGGAAATCATCAGAGTCCATGCCACAGTCTTTGTCAACATTGGTCCGACAGTGACCAGCAAGTCCATGTGGCAGAGAATGTCATTGGATGGGGTGCTGCTGTTGCGCCAGAGGTCCAGGTGCCAGGCCAGGTGACCTGGGAGATGGTGATGGTCCACTGACTCTCACGGTCTCTTGCGTGGACGACCCACCTTCCTCTGGGGACCCTCAGAAGCAGGCCGTGACGATGTCTGGGAAGCTCCGTCGGACGAATCCTCCTCCTCCTCATCCCTCCCTGTGGCTGGTGGTGATCTATGCCTGGTGGCACAGGGAGGGTTGCCCATGTTTTCGGCAATCTGACGAAGTACACGGGTCATGTCCGTTTGCACCGCCACGAGCTGTGCCAGTCCTGCCTCCATCCGTCCCTGGTGTTGCTGTTGACTGGCATATTGCTCAGCCTGCATGTCCTTGATGTTATTGAGGGCCTCCATGGCCTGGCAGATGCCCCTGGTGTCACGCCGGTATGTGTCCAGGATGTTGCGGAGTTGTCTCATGACCGGTTCCTCAGCTGTCTGGTCAGGTTCGCGCCTCCACCGGCCTCCACTCCCACCCCCCCTGTCCACTTGAGCCTGACCTGCCGTTGTGGGCACATCGGGTCTCCGGGACCCCTGAGGGATGGCATTTGCGGGGTTGCCTGCCTCCTCCTGGGTGCCCGGGGTACCTTGTCCCTCCTGGTCAGACTGGCTGAGTTGTGTGCGAGCAGGGCTCCTGTGTGTATCCTGGGATGTGGCAGGAATGGGGGTGATGGTTGGCACGGTTGGACCTGACGCAGGTGCTGCAGGTGCTTGGACACCAGAGGGGCCAGGTTGGTCGGGGTCATCCACGCTGTGGTGAGAGTCGTCGCTGCCGGTGGGATCTTCCTCACGCAGAGCCTGGTCCTGTGATTCTTCCCCCCCCAGTGTTGGGGGGAGATCGACGACGTTGCCCTGTGTGTGAGGGAGAGACAATGTTAATGGTGTTTCATGCGTCATACATTTTCAAGTTGGCACAGTTCCCATGGGTAGTTGGATCTGCCCATCATTCCTCTCACAGTGCACTTGTGGATGGGTATGTTGCGGGAGACAGATTGATATGTACTCCTGGTTATTTGGCCTGTGTAATGAGTATTGGTATGCTCATTTGGCTATGGATTGGTCTTGTTGTGTCACATATCCATTGTGGGGGTGGCAATTAGCCTTGTCTGCCCCGGGGTGTGTGCTTGTGTGAGTGGGGGGGGGGTGTTTGTGACCAGGCATGCTGTTGGGTGTGGTGTGATTTGTCATTGGGTTTACCAGGTGCTTTGTCTATCCCCTTATGGTGCCTGCTGGCATGACAGTGAATGTGAGTTCCTGTGGTAGGTAGGTGGCATGTGGAGTTGGAGTGTGAGTGTACAGTAGTCACAGGTTTGCCTTGTGCTGGCTACAGCAGGGCCAAGTGTCATCTACCTTGTCTGTACTTGGCAAGTCCTTGTGCATTGTGCATGTGTGTGTCCCTTGACCATGGCTGTCAACACTTTTCCTATGTGTGACACGCTCTTTGTGGTTGCATCGGTTTTGAACGCAGTGGGCAGTGTAGCAAGCTAGTGTAGCGAGCGCTGCAGAACCGACTTACGTGTTGCACTGTACGTGGCATAATGGTGCGTTGTCATGTCTATTGGAGACTGCAGGTAGGTAACTTCTGCATTTGTGACTGGGTTCGTACAAACACAGTGAGTGGGTATACTGTGTGTGAGGTTTGGATTGTGCCTGCAGCAAGGATCGACTCGTGCAGAGTGTGACACGTGGCCCAGTGCTTTCCGAAGGTATGAGGGGTGTTTCACGCACTGCCAGACCTTGTCAGCATGCACACAGTCCACCTGCTGATGGGCGGACATGCCCACGCCACCCAAGGATGATTTTGTCTCCCTCTGTCGCACTCTGTGGCCCTCCCTCTCTCTCCTTCTCCCTCCCTCTGTCTGTCTCCCTCTGTCGCACTCTGTGGCCCTCCCTCTCTCTCCCTCTCCCTCCCTCTGTCTGTCTCCCTCTGTCGCACTCTGTGGCCCTCCCTCTCTCTCCCTCTCCCTCCCTCTGTCTGTCGCACTCTGTGGCCCTCCCTCTCCCTCCCTCTCCCTCACTCTGTCTGTCGCACTCTGTCGCACTCTGTGGCCCTCCCTCTCTCTCCCTCTCCCTCCCTCTGTCTGTCGCACTCTGTCGCACTCTGTGGCCCTCCCTCTCTCTCCCTCTTCCTCCCCCTGTCTGTCACCCTCTGTCACCTCAGCCCAGCTTCCTGGGCACACACACTTTGCAGGTATTTAAAGGGCCATTGGCTTGTTCATGTGGCTTTGTTTAGACTCTCCCGGACCCCATTCAGCAGAGTGTCTCAGAGTCTGCACTGCAGCAGCGGTGTGTGCTGACACTCTTTCACAGTGATGCGTCTTAATTAGCTGGTGTTATGTGCAAATTGGGCATTCATACCCATGTCATCCTGCGACGTGTCCGCCATTTGCAGGCGACACAGTACAGTGTCGGGACACACTGTTTGTATAGCTGTGCCCTGGGCCATATGGGCTGAGGGCATTGGTGTCTGCTTCTGAGTTGCACAATTTGATTTTGGAGGCCCCCACTCCCTCCCGGCATCACGGACATCCTGTCTTGTGTTAGTGTTTTGTGTGGCCTGTGACTTGGCATGGCCTTGCTTGGTGCATGGGGCATGTGGCAGCTAGTGCCATGTGCGTGATTTTTGGAGTGTGGTTGTGTCCGGTGATGGCTTTGGGGTGGTTGCGTGCATTGTTGTGAGTTTGGTTGTTCATGCAGTTCCCCCCATGTGGTGTTGTTTGTGTACTCACCAGGCTCGGCGACTCCTTCTACTCCGTGTACTCCCACCGGCGGCAGCGTGCGCATCACCTTCTCCTCCCAGGGATGGTAGTGTACGGGTCTGCGGGGCGGGCCACCTCCAGTGATGTTCCCCTGGTTGTGTTCCTCCGTCATTTTGCGGCGGACCGTCCTCCGCAGATCGTACCACCTGGCTTGGCATTCATGCCTGGTCCTTCTGATGGGCGCAACAGCATTCACCCTCTCGATGATCCGCTGCAACATGGCTGATTTAGCTGATACACTGGTCTGACTGACCAATGTTCCAAAGAGCCTTGGCTCGACTCTGATGATTTCGTTGACTAGGATCTCCAGCTCCGCTGTTGTGAACTTTGGATTCCTGTCTGTGGGCATGGTGTGGGGTGTGGGTGTGGATGGTTGTGGGTGTGTGTGTGTGGTTGTGAAGGTGTGTGTGTGAATGTGATGAGGGGGTGTTTGTGAAGGTGGTTGTGTGAAGGTGTGCAAGTGTCAGGTGTAGTTAAGGTTGTAGTATGGTGCTGTGGGTCGTCTGGCAGCAATGAGTCTGTTGCAAAGGCTCATGGTTTGTGTGTGTGGGCCCTTTTTATTGGCCCATTTGTGGGTGTGGCTGTGTTTGAACTTTAGGTGGGTCTGTTATAAGGAGTGGTAGTGTTTTGGGCCTCTGTTTACCTGTTTGGCTGTTGCAGGTCGGTATATTGGATGTTTTGGGGCTTGTTGGACGTGTTTTGTGGTGTTGTGCGATTCGAATTGACTCTCCTTGTGGTGCTTTGCAGTGTCCTGGTTCAGTACGTGTGTTTTTTGCGTCTGTGAGGTGCGTATATGGGTCATGTTGTTGTACAGTGCTCACATTTGCTATGGCTTGGTACGACTCGTACATGCGTAGGGCTGGGTGAGGGTGCTGGTGTTGGGGCCTCGGGTAGGGTGCGTACAGGCACGCGCAGGGTGTAGGGGCCTGGGGGTACGCTCCGTACCTACGGGGTGGGGGTACGGCGCGGCCATACGGGGGATGGGGGTACGGAGCGTACCACCACCCCGTAAGTACAAAGCCTACCACCACCTCGTAGGTACGAAGCGTACCCCCACCCTCGTATGTGTCCACGGCGTACCTACGGGGTGGTGGTACGCTCCGTACTTATGGGGTGGTGGTACGCTCCGTACCCCCATCCCCCGTATGTCCGCGCCGTACCCCCACCCCACCCCGTAGGTACGCTGTGTACCCCCCACCGTACCTACGGGGTGGTGGTACGCTCCGTACTTATGGGGTGGTGGTACGCTCCGTACCCCCATCCCCCGTATGTCCGTGCCGTACCCCCACCCCACCCCGTAGGTACGCTGTGTACCCCCACCGTACCTATGGAGTGGGGGTACGCTCCGTACCTACGGGGTGGGGTGGTGGTACGCTCCGTACCTACGGGGTGGGGGTTCGCTCCGTACCTATGGGGTGGTGGTACGCTCCATACTTATGGGGTGGTGGTACGCTCCGTACCCCCATCCCCCGTATGTCCGCACTGTACCCCCACCCCACCCCGTAGGTACGCTGTGTACCCCCCACCGTACCTACGGGGTGGTGGTACGCTCCGTACCTATGGGGTGGGGTGGTGGTACGCTTCGTACCTACGGGGTGGGGGTTCGCTCCATACCTATGGGGTGGGGGTACGCGCTGTACCTACGGGGGTGGTGGTACGCTCCGTACCTACGGGGGTGGTGGTACGCTCCATACCTACGGGGTGGGGGTTTGCTCCGTACCTATGGGGTGGTGGTACGCTCCGTACATACGGGGTGGTGGTACGCTCCGTACCCCCATCCCCCGTATGTCCGCGCCGTACCCCCACCCCGTAGGTACGCTGTGTACCCCCCACCGTACCTACGGGGTGGTGGTACGCTCCGTACTTATGGGGTGGTGGTACGCTCCGTACCCCCATCCTCCGTATGTCCGCGGCGTACCCCCACCCCACCCCGTAGGTACGCTGTGTACCCCCCACCGTACCTACGGGGTGGTGGTACGCTCCGTACTTACGGGGTGATGGTACGCTCAGTACCCCCATCCCCCGTATGTCCATGCCGTACCCCCACCCCACCCCGTAGGTATGCTGGGTACCCCCCACCGTACCTACGGGGTGGGGGTACGCTTCGTACCTACGAGGTGGGTGTTTGGCGCGTATGCGGGCAACTGTTTTGCCGTCTCCATTGTTGCTGTGGTAGTTCGCACCGTACGGTGTTTTTTCCATACGGTTGTGCATTCGGACGGACGGGACGGATCGTACTTGTGCGCTCAGACTTCAGTTTCCCCATTCATATGTAAAACTGTCCGGGGACGTGTCGGACACTTTTGCCGACCCGATGACCTGTCGGGGAATTTTCCCACTACCATTCGTATGGATTTTTTAACATACGAATCGTACTTGCCAGTTTGTACGGGACTTGTACGGTTCGTACGTTAAAAAATTCGGATTCGATTCGTACGGGGAATATTTTTAACGGATCGGAATCGACACCTTAATGTAGCTACCTTTGGCATTACATGGAATTCTTATGCTGCCTGGTGATTCTGCATTTCACGGATGCTACATAAAGTGGTCACGCGACCGGTCACAGCATTAAGATATTGTGAATACGGTTTTTACATCAGCGGTAGTAAAAAAGAAGGGGTTTCAAGCTGCATTGCATTGGGTTAATACCAAAATGGCTGCCCAGGATATATTGTAAATTCTGCCGTGTTACAAAGCATAAAAGCTTGGATGGGTACTTCTTTGCCATTTTTTATGTCGGAATCGCGTTCCTCTGTTTAGAAAAGTGCTGAAATACTTGGAATAACCTTGGATAACTTGGATGAATACAGAATTCGGATTTATAGACTTGTGTTACATATTTTAAAAGGCAGTGCAGCTTGCTACTGGTGAGTGACAACACACCACACATTCATTGATTCTGTATTCCTGCCATAAAGTGCATGGTCCTCTGTTCAAATGCTGGAAGTTCTTGTTTTCTTTCACTGGTGTTCTTTATTCATGTTGGCTCCTCTGTGGTTCTCCTTGGAGCGTACTCTGACTTTCTCGCTCCCCCGTTTCATTAACTTTATCTCTTTTTGTTCTTTCACATATGGCTGAAATCTTGTGGCTTAACGTCGCCTTTTCTTTTCATTTACCTTTAGGGGATTCTTTTACTCCCATTTTATTTCCTTCCTCTTTCCTCTTTATTCATTCTGTTTCTTCTTTTTTTCCACAATATTTTATATATCTTTGTATACAGCTCTTGCTTTCTTATGCAGCTTTGTGCAGTTTTGACTCCATCAGTTTGATTCTCCTATACTTTTTTAGGTTAAGTTTTATTTATATTTTAGGTTTAATAATGTTTGTTGTTTGATGGTTTTAATATATCTTAGTAATGAATGGTTTATATATTGTCTTTTGGAAGGTTAAGGGTTCTTCGCAATCCAGTTAAGAAGCAAAGGGTATTATCTCATTTATCAAGATTAAATTCTAAAATTACTTTATTGCAAGAAACACATTTCAAGGAACAGGACATAGCTTCCTTACGGAGACAGTGGGTTGGGAGTGTGTTTTGTTCTTCTGCAGTAAACAACAAAAACTGTGTCTTAATATTAATACTGTTTCACAAATCTTTATGTATTCAATTGTTGAGTGAGGTCAAAGATGATGCTGGAAGATGGCTTATACTGAATATTAAGATTAATGATACCTAGTTTTCCTTCTGTAATGTCTATGGCCCAAATTGAGTAGATTTGTTACTTTGGAATCACTTTACCATTATTTTATCCTGATGCACTTCTGAATAATTTATAGTGGGAGGCGATTGTATTCAATTAATGGATTCCTTTCTCGATCCTCAATCACAGACTAGGTTTATCCCCAATAAAATGCAAAAAATCTTTCAGAGAGCCATTTCCTCCAGAGGGTTGGTTGATGCATGGAGAATCTCTTATCCAGATGTATTGGAATTTACTTTTTCTCCCCTGTTCACAATTCACACTCTAGAAGAGATTATATTATTTTTACTCAGAATGTCCTCCAATTTATGACACATATTGAGAGGTTCTATACTTATCTCCGATGACGCTCCTGTCATAGTAGATTTGGTTACCCCTGCCCCTACATCTCATTCCCGTAGGTAGGAATTCAATAATGCCCTTTTGCTTGATGATCAGTTCACGGAACAGTTTTGCAAAGTTTTTCCATTAATTTGTTACGATTAATTTATCCTCTGAAACAAAGATGAATTTTGTCTGGGATGCATGTAAAGCTATCGCTAGGGGATTTATAATAGATTTTGTCGCTAAAAAGAAAAAAATAGCACTCAAAGAATCTGAGCTACTTTTAAAGCACATTAAATCTTTATAACATGAATACTTTTTTTATAATCACCCAGACACTTTGTCTAAACTTATAAAAGCTAAACAACACTGTAATAAACAATCCTTGGGTTAATGCTTGTGGTACACTGCTTAAATTGAAAGCTAAACTTTATGGAGGTCGCAACAAAGCAGGAAAGTCCTTGACTAATTATCATAAAATAAAGAAGCAAAATTCTAATATAGTAGCAATAACAGATACATTTAAGGTCAGACAGGTTAGCGATTCTAAGATATTACAATGTTTTCCAGAAAACAATAGTAAACCTTATACTCCAGAGTCCTCTCTTAACGTTGAACAATTGGACGCTTTTTTCCAATCCATTCCAAAATTGCCGGACTGCAAAGTGGATTTGTCTTCACTTGATAGTTCAATTTTTGAGCAAGAGGTTATATCGGCGATCAATCACCTTCCCAAGGATAAAGCTCTTGGGCTTGTTGACTTTTCTGTTCAGTTTTACTCTCATTTTAAGCACCTATTAATTCCTAAATTATTACTCCTTATTACCCATTTTTATATGCAGGGCATGCTCAAGACTCATTTTCTCAGGCAATGCTTTGTTTGGTTCCAAAGAAAGGAAAGGACTTATCTCTATGCAGTAGTTAAAGATCTATCTCTCTCATTAATACCGAGTATATGATTTTTGCTAAATTGTTCATATCTTGTATTTATCAAATTATTCCTGATTTAGAGGATTTTCATCAGTCCGGGTTTGTGAAGGGACGTTATAGCTCTGATAACTCTAGACCTTTCCTTAATATTATTCATTTGGCCTCCATGTTAAACTCTCCTTTAGCAGCCATAACTCTGGATGTTGAAAAAGCATTTGATCCAGTAAATTTGGATTTTATGTTTGGTGTGCTAAAATGGCATGGTTTCAGTTCCCACATTCTTCAATATATTTGTCTGTTATATTCTGAGCCTTCGACTTCCATTTGGTTCAATGGTAATCAGTTCTGTTATTTACCCCTCCATAGAGGGACTAGACAGGGTTGCCCTTTATCCCCTCTTTTATTTATTTTATCCTTAGAACCTTTCCTGGAGAAGCTTCATAGATCCCCAAACTTCTCATGCTTTCAATTCAAGCATATGGATATAAAATTCACGGCGTATGCAGATGATGTTTTGTTATATGTCTCTAACCCCAATACCACTCTACCTGAGTTTTTTTCATTATTAAGTGACTACTCTTTGGTCTCTGGATACAAACTTAATATAGTAAAATCTGAGGTACTGCCGTTGAATAAATACTGCCTACCAGAAATGATTGCAGGACCAGCTTCACATGGAATTGAGGGGGATATTCTCAAGAACGTGTAACTAACGCAAAAGTAGATTAAGGCAACTCTTCACATCGCAGTCTATCGCGGGAAAATAACACCGTGTTAACGTGGTATTCACAACATAGCGGCACCATGCGATAGACCCACCACAACGCGTTAAATGAACACGCTAAAATCAACGCGACAATGCAAAAATACAAAAAAAACTAACGCGAAAAAAGCGGCGATGGCGCAAATCGCAATACAAAATTCGGCGAAAACCAGCCACAGATCTGCAATCCTCACGCTACATGCGGGAAAAAGCACTACAAAAGTAAAACAAAAACCACATACAAAAGCCAAACAACAGTGAAGCACAATGGAGTCAGCCAAAGCAAGTGCAGAGGACAACCAGAACCCCACAAGCCCCCCGAAAGACCAGCGTCGTGAAGTACTGGGTTATTTAGGACCCCAGCGGTGCCAGGGGTAGCACCCTATGACTTCGAGTTCTTCCTGTCTTGGACCACAGAAACACAGAGTCTTGCGGAGGCGTCAAAGATCGTTTTATTATTGACTGCAGCCAGTAACAGCAATCCTAGAAGTACACACGGGTATGTTCTCAGGAGACTGCTCAACCTTACAAAAACGGGCTTCTCCTTATATACAAAATATCATGCTTCAGGCACACATTCCTCGTTTTACGATATGGTCATTTATAGGTATTCATTACAAACGAAAAGGCAGAGTCATGATGACCATCCCACATTTCAGTTCAGCCAGCCCACAATTATTTACCCAGCAAGGCTCAGATCCCTCATCAGATACCAGCAGACCCCAATAAACACGGGCACCTCCTGTTTGTAAAACAAGCCATAAAGCAGGAAGAGTCAGATGTGAAAGAGGTTAGCCGGAGGCTTGTGTGGGATGAAAAGGCTTTATGGTGTGTCAAACCCTGATGCTAATCACAGGTGGCCGCAGGACGGGGAGCTCGTGAGACCGGATTGACCTGGGGCGGTGGAGCCAAATCGCACAGGTCACAGAGAAGTCAATAGAAGGCACATGTGTTCTGAAGGCCTGTGCATGTCCTTAATGTGCAGCCTATGTGAGGGCAACCATAAGATGGCTACCGCTCTAAATGGAACCCACGAAGTCAATGTGTAATATCGTATACAAAGTGCATTTATTGATGAAACGTTATGCAAAACACTTGTACATACCTCATTGGCCATTCGCGGTTCGCTGATACCGAAATAGGCAGGGTAGGGCCATGTCTCCTACGTGGTCCCAAAATTTAAAGTACCACAGACCCTCCTTTTGCCCTTACATAGGCAATAACTACCCTCATAGTAATCCGAGTCCAGGTCTATATTCATAAGGTCATGGAGATGTTGCTGTAGCATCATCCTATTACTTAGCTCGTCCCTCGTTACAGGTTTCCTTACACATAATGCAGCACAGAGGCCACATATCGCGGGAGCACACTGTACACACAGACAGAACAGGAAAAGAATGGCTAAGATCATTCCAATGACCATCAGAATCTTCCAACCCCAGGCAGATATCAGTTCCCAGAACCACCCCATCAGTGACCAATCTCCTTTATCCACGTGAATAGATTCAGATATTTTATGCAGTTTGGAGATGGCTTGATAAACTGTTGGAGCGTTATCTGGTATGAAAATGCAACAGCTAGATTGGATGACCTTATATACCCCACCACGGTCTGCAAGTATGACGTCTAGAACCATACGGTTCTGCAAAGTCATGAGGCGATCCGCTTGGAGCTCAGCTGTCAAATTACCAAGGGCACCAGCCATTACATTAACAGTAGATTCAACCACACGAGTCAGTTGTCTCAGGTTCCTACTATTGACCATCGGTCCCCAAAACGGCAGGAAACCCAAAAAGAAGTCTCCCGCTTCTTGACCGGCAGTATCCTCCTGACTAAAAACGCCTCTCACAACTCTGGTCTTGTGATAATCAGAGGCAGCAGTAAATGTTGGCGGTAGCAAGTTTGCAATATAACATGTGCCCGAGAAATCAGGGGGCAACCATGTATATGCTCGGTCATTGCAAACAAAATATGTACCCTTGGCAGCCAAAAACGCGGGGGAAAACTGTGATGGAAAAGTGTACGTTTCAGTACAGTCACTTTTCCCCAGTTGAGCTCTTGGATTCTGACCATTACCTTGTAAACAGAACCGACCTATGTGGGGTACGACCCAAATTGGGGATGAAATTTTCCGCTGCCTTTCACCCAGACTAATGCTATACCCCGTCGCGTTCCAACCTACATAAGCTCGCAATTCATTCTTGGGAATAGATGAGTATGCGTCGATATCTCTGCTCATATCAGCAACTCCTTTCATTAAGGCCTTATTGTTTGTGCTAGGTCTGATGGAACGCGGTTGTCGTGGGGAGTAGGCATCTAATGCAAAAAGAAACATAGTCTGGAATGCCCATGACGATCCATTATAGCTAAACGGCAGCACTAGATACGGGATACCCTTGTTAATGGTATGTGGCATCAAACCACACACCCAGCAATTTGTTGTATTCATAACTAGTTGGTGCTGGTGTAGGAGTTGAATAAATGAATTGTTTACAAACTCAGAACGTCTAGCTTGTTCGTGTTCAGGCAGAGGGTGGAAAGAGTGCAAGGGGACAGCAGGAGGAGGTATAGGCTGTACAGTGGGTGCAAATGTCACTTGAGAGGAGAAGAATACATAACCTACAGTAAACACCATCATACTAAATAGTATAAACAGACATAATAATACAAAACGTTTGCTCTTCATTATTTTACATATTTTCGTCTTAAAGTTCATTTCCTCAGCGGGTCTCTCCATCTTGAAAAACTCCATCCTCTAATCGTGCCGCTCGCGGCGGGTGAGTATCTTCTGCTAAGGAGTACGCCTGTCAGTCCAGGGAACGCCCCAGACCAACCAGAACCGTTGACCTAACGTCTTCCGCCTGTACCCCGAAGTCTTGGCACCGCGACCCTGCAGCTGAACCCGGATGGTGGTTCGAAAAACAAAAATCAAAAAGTCCTTCAGATGGGAGAGCTATAATATAAAAAAAATAGTAAGGGAAGGGAATTTTTATTTGTCCATAGGCCTTGGCCTCAAGTTATAGCGAATTCGGCCAGGTACTGTCTGGTCTTGAAACAAGAGTTCAGGCTCTGTGGTGTCTATTCGAATTGACGGTGGCACAGCTTCCTGCAAAATATCGTCGCTTTCTCGTTCTGAAGTCGTTCCCTTTACACGTGCATCACTAAATGGCACAAAACGGGGGACAGTGTCAGTTTCAGAATCAGCGATACCCTCCTGGACCCACCGGTCATATGGTAGAGGCAAAGGGATCCGTTTGCAGTGGGCGCCATGTATCCAATTCTTTTTCCCTCTCACTCGAACCGCTGATCTTGTCGATAGAAGCACGAGGTGAGGGCCGATCCAACAGGGCTCATCGTTGTTTTTTCGTAGAAAATTTTTAATAAGCACCCGCGAGCCAGGGTCGATAGGGTGTCCTGGAGCTTCAGAGGCCTGGGGCAGAGTATTGTGCACCTGTTGGTGTAAAACACGCAATTTAGCCGTCAATTCATACAGATAGTCAAGCAGTATTGGATGTTCGATTTCACTGAATTTTGTCGGTCTTGGCACACCCCATATGTTGGCTGGCCGGCCAAAAATGATCTCATAGGGACTAAGTCCCACTCGTGAATGCACAGTCATTCTTGTTGATAGGAGTGCTAAAGGCAGAGCGTCAGGCCATTTAAGACCGGAGCTCGCCTGGATTTTGGCCAATTTAAGTTTCAGAGTGCCATTGTAGCACTCTACTAGCCCAGCTGATTGGGGGTGATTTGCAGCGTGGAACTTCTGTTTAATGCCTAGTCCCTCACATACTTCTTTCATCACTCGACCCACAAATTCACTCCCATTATCACTCCAGACCATTCTCGGCATTCCAAACCTAGGGAAAAATTATTTGACAAGGGCTTTAGCTGTGGACAAGGCAGTATTGTCTTTTAAAGGGTATGCTTCTATCCACTTTGAGAAGGCACAGACAACAACGAGTACATATTTTAAATTGTTGCACCTTTCCATGTGGATGAAATCTAGCTGCAAAACCTCGAACGGATACGTTGGAGGTGCAAAATGACCAGCTGGAGTTGGGGTTCCCCTACCAGGATTGTATTTCAGACACACCATGCAATTCTTGACCACATTCTCTGCACATTTGGGAATTCCAGCATTTTGCCATACTGGGGCCAACAACTTGCAAATCCCTTTTACACTAATATGGGCCATTCCATGAGCCATCGTCACCACTGCAAGCACATACGCATCAGGTAACAACCAACGCTGATGTTCTGACAAATCAACCCAACAACCTTTTTCATCCAATTTACCCGTACTTTCTCTCCACTTGCTCAATTCTTTCTCTGTGGCTTCAGCTTGAAGGGACTTCACGCTCTCTATCGTGTCTTCACACATTCCAACATCACCAACCCATCTTGCAGGGCCTGCAACATACATTCGATTATTTACATTCTTTGCTGTTTCTTTCGCAACTTCATCAGCAAATGCATTACCACGACCGACATCATCCGTAACTTTCTTGTGTGCACTGCATTTCACAATCGCAACTTGTAGCGGCAAGGCCAGTGTCTCAAGGAGATCATTCACCAACTGACCATTCTGAATTTTGGTTCCATGCGAAGTCAGGAATCCACGTTCTTTCCACAAGCGCCCAAAACTATGGGCCACGCCAAAGGCATACTGGCTGTCAGTGTATATGTTCACTTTCATTCCTTTTGACAACACGCATGCTCTTGTAAGTGCAATTAGCTCTGCTGCTTGAGCCGAGTTATGTGGTATACGTGCGGTCTCAACAACCGTGTGCAAAGTCGTGACAGCATATGCAGCAGTCGTATCACCATTCGGAAGCTTGAAGCATGAACCATCCACCCATAAGGTACCATCACACTCAGTCAAGGCAGTATCTTTAAGATCCACTCTCCCTTTTGTTTCCTCTTCTGTTCTAAACAGACAATCATGCTGTTCAATCTCATCTGTGTCTGCTGCAATCGGCAATAAAGTAGCTGGATTCAATGTGTTGCATCTTTTTATGTGTACATGACTCGCTAATAGTGTCAACTCATAACCTGACAATCGAGCACTAGTTAAGTGCTGTGTCTTGGTCCTGTTCAACAACGTGTCCACTGTGTGTGGAACCATCACAATTAACGTGTTATTCATTACTAACCCAGCAGACTGTCGAATAGAGAAAGCTGCTGCCGCTGTGGCTCTCAAACAACTTGGCAATGCTTTGGCTACCGGATCCAAAGTCGATGAAAAATACGCGCATGGGCGCTGTTTGTCTCCAAAAGACTGTGTCAACACTGACAATGCACAACCTTCTTTCTCGTGAACATACAATGTAAAAGGCTTGCTGTAGTCGGGAGTGCCCAACACAGGAGCTGAACATAATGCCTCACGCAATTCAGAAAAACTTTTCTGACATTCTTCAGACCATGGGACGAGATTCGGTGTATCTTTACATGTCAATGCTATTAAAGGTTTTGCCAGCAAAGAAAAGCTCGGGATCCACTGCCTACAGTAGGAAGTAATACCCAAGAAAGCACGCACTTCTCTCTGTGTTCTTGGCACGCTCAATTTTGCAATGGCCTGAATTCTTTCTGGGGTCAGTTTCCTTCCCTCCTTCGAAAAGAGATGACCTAAGTAGGTCACTTCTTGTCGACAATATTGCAGTTTTGAGAGAGACACTTTGTGATGGAAGGCAGACAAATGACGCAACAATGACACCGTAGCTTCTTTACAAATCTCCTCAGTATCCGCGGCGATTAGTAAATCGTCAACATACTGGATAAGGGTGGCACCACTAGGTAAAACAATTGCATCAAGCTGTGCTTTTAAAGCTTGGCTGTATATTGAAGGGCTTTCACAGTAGCCCTGAGGAGCGCGTTTAAAACGGAAACTACGACCTCCTAAACTGAAGCCAAAAATGTCCCTGCTTTCCTCTGCAATTGGGATGCTAAAGAAAGCATTCTTTAAATCAATCACTGAGAACCAAGCAGCGGATGCTGGAATCATAGTTAACAAAGCAGTTATATCAGGGACAACTGGAAACTGTGGCACAACAATCTTATTTACCTCTCTAAGATCGATCACAAATCTGTAAACAGGTGGCTGTGAGGGGTCAGTACGTTTTAAAATAGGCAAAACAGGGATATTGCAAACGTTACCTCTTGTCTCTTCAATTACATCCTTTTCAATCAGATCATGGATAATCGCTAGCAACGCTTTTTCGCCCTCATTAGAGATCTTGTACTGCGAATGCGTGGCAATTTAACATTGGCTTTCAAAGTTACCACGTATGGCGGTATTTCCAAAAGGCCCACATCATTAAGACCAGAAGCCCAAAGAGCATCTGGAAGAGATGACAATTCAGCTAGCAGTTCATTCCTTGACAAATACATTAGAGAAATCACTTCCCTACCAAGTGTAAGTTGTACTCCCGAGGGGGAACAATATAATGTCGCATGTAATCTCTTTAACAAATCTAATCCTAAAAGGTTCTCACCACAACCTGTCGTTAGGATAAGGGGTACTTTCAGTTCATAAGGTCCAACAGAAAGGGGCATAGGACTAGAGATGGGGTTCCTAACCGGGGCGCCAGAAAAACCTACTGAAACATTCGTGTCGCCAGACAAAGGTGCGCCAGGGAGTTTTGAATGCATAATTGAACTTTTTGCAGCACCAGTATCCAACAGAAAAGATTCCGAGTGACCTTGACATATGGTCCACTCTGATTCACTGGCACTGAAACAACTCCCTCTCTTTGTCTACGGCTATCCTAGTAATCATTACTTTCTTCATTTTCATCCTCTGCATAATAGTCATTGTTATAGTACTGAGCTGTCCTACCAGTTGCATTTGCTTGTTGATCAAAACTATTAATCATATTTTGAGATGGAAGAGGACGCGCGTTCTGGGGACCACTCCCGCGTCCCCTACCCCTAGGAGCTTGTCGACCACCTCTACCTCTGGTGCTAAAAGCGCCATTAGTGCACTGTAACAGAATAGGACAACTATACTTGAAATGACCCTCTTCCTTGCAATATGAACATTGATTAGGGCCTACAGGAACGTGCGGTTGAGAATACTCGTACCTTTGCACGTTTCTCTGAAACTGTGGCGGTTGCTGATAATTACTCTGGCCACCACGTGGCGGGTAAGCTTGCTGTAACAGAACCTTCGTTTTTAATTCTTTCGTTTTCTTGTCTGCTTTATCTCTCTCATCCTTATCTCTATTTTCGTAATACTGTGCAGTAGCCAGTATTCGCGCTGATGAGGAAACAGCCCAAGAACTCTCTGAATCTTTTAACTTCTTACACAACTCGGGAAGCAAATTATGCACAAATTTATCAACAAATAACCGTTGACCACCTTCAGTACTCATATCTTGACCACTGTGGTCAATAAATGTTTCTTCAAACCTTGTAAAGAAATCAGACACTGTTTCATCTTTCTTTTGTTTGCAAGCCGATAGTTTATCCCAATTCACACGCATCGCGGGCATTAAAGTTTTCATGTAGGTGATAATTCTACCAGGGAGTTCTGCTACTAGGGGCTCAGGTTTCGCACCACCAACTTGTCTAGTGTCTGCAGCAATGATATTAGCCCATGTGTCACCTAGTTCTGCATCGTGATCTACATTACGAATTGATCCCCATAAAGGCTGTGGAACAACGTTTCCAAACAACATGTCTATGTCAGCTAGATTCATGATACATGATCCTGCCGTCTGTGACAACTCCTTATAATATCCTGCAGGGTTTTTACGGGGATCAGGCAATGTCTGTTTAAGCGCTATTACTTCAGATCGTTTCCAAGGGACATGTACCCAAACACGGTGGAAATGTGGTAGAACAGGTGGAACAGCATTCGCATCACCAGGTCTCCAAACTGGAGGAACCGCACGCATTGGATATTGTCGCTCTTTTACCTGTTTCCTTTCAGGGAATTCCTGTCCAAACAATGATTGCTGACAATCCCCATTCCTGAAAGACAGCAGTGTCGCAACTGCTTTCCCAACATCAGAACCCACAATCGTACCTTTTCCAAATTCAAATCGTACTTGACACAACTCCTGCGGACTGGAGTCTAAATCATTCTCTTCCAACTCTTCACATAGGATTTCACACATTTTCTCAAAAACGTACTGCTGTTGTGGCGCTTCCCACTGATGAAAAACATTAACAACGGATTCTACTTCATATCTAGAAGGATAAACAATCCATCTACGTGCCATGCTGTCTAATACTTCTCTCTCTTCAGAACCAGGCAACTGACTACGCAACTGCTTTCGTTGTGAGCCAGGGATCACACTAGATAACCCAAGGAGAGGTGACACAAAACTAGTAACCGCACTAGTTATGCGTTGTCGTGCAGAAGGAGAATCTGACATAAGAACAGGGGAGAAAACAGAGGGAAGCACAGTAGGTGTAGATGCAGATGCAAGGACAGTATCGGGGAGAGCGCCAAGGGAGGCAGTTGGTGGGGCAGGCAAAGTCGCAGAAGGCAAAGGGGATGCAGGCAGCAAAGTCGGCGGCCCTTGAGGGGGCTGCACCACAAGAGCAGGTGCCGGCTGAGGAGGAGCTGGCGGCTGCAGGAA
Source organism: Triturus cristatus (assembly GCF_964204655.1). Classification (NCBI taxonomy): domain Eukaryota; kingdom Metazoa; phylum Chordata; class Amphibia; order Caudata; family Salamandridae; genus Triturus; species Triturus cristatus. The sequence continues at coordinate 635,716,257 of NC_140594.1, read as the reverse complement.
AGCTTGCGGCGCATTAACTGGAGGCTGCACATTTACAAGCTGTGGAGGCGCTGTGGCATTTTGCGCATATGGGGATGGCGAACTTAGCAAATGGGACATTAGGGAATCTTTCTCTTTCTCTTTTGACTCATCTTGTGGAAGGGGTGACAAAACTGGGTAACATTTATCGATCCCTAGTTTACGCTGTCTATGTAACTGCTCATTCATTTGTTCCTCCTCATTATCTTTAAATTGTACTGCTGCTTGCATCATTGACACACCTTTTTCTCTCTTATTTCTTTTTGCTAGCTTAATTTCCTTCTGTTTGGCTTCCTTTCGCCATAGGCGGAAAGAATCAAACATCGCCGGCCGGGCTTTCTTTTTAAATAATGTAACTTCCAAATTGTCTAAGATATCTGTATCGAAACTACCGTTTTGGGGCCATTTTAAAACACCGTCCTTTCTGGTGTATCGGATCCATAGTTCATTATATGCAATGGGGCCCACGCCATGTTTTACATAAAGCTCATAAGTTGGAGTTCCAATTGGAGGAACCGGACACTAATCCTCTAATTGGGAATCCCTTTTACAACCCAAACAAATTTCCAAATATACTAGAACCAGGCATCTTTGCTCACTAGTCTAGTTTCAAACTTCAAAGGATTATGAAAACGCAATAGTCTCGTGAATACACGAGTCCAAGCTCCAAATCAAAGCGATCCCGAAGGGATACCAAAACTAAGAACCAAACTAAGAATTAGGAGACGATCCACTTATACTTAACTGAGGTATCGATGACGTCACCAGAAGACTCGGTTAATCGTTTCGCTCTACCAAATTATCAAGGGTCCAAAAACAGGGCGATAGTCAGGGCAGCAGTCCTTCGTAGCCGTCAGCAAGCGGGGAACCTCGCAGCAAAGATTTTCAGACCACGTCGACATGCAGGGGTCGATGAAGTGGCGGCCTTCCTCCAGAATTTCCACACGAAGCTCCTCACGAACCTCTGGCTTGGACCAGTACCGCTGAAATCGCCCCGAGTTGGGCGCCAACTGAAGTGCTGGGTTATTTAGGACCCCAGCGGTGCCAGGGGTAGCACCCTATGACTTCGAGTTCTTCCTGTCTTGGACCACAGAAACACAGAGTCTTGCGGTGGCGTCAAAGATCGTTTTATTATTGACTGCAGCCAGTAACAGCAATCCTAGAAGTACACACAAGTATGTTCTCAGGAGATTGCTCAACCTTACAAAAACGGGCTTCTCCTTATATACAAAATATCATGCTTCAGGCACACATTCCTCGTTTTACGATATGGTCATTCATATGTATTCATTACAAACGAAAAGGCAGAGTCATGATGACCATCCCACATTTCAGTTCAGCCAGCCCACAATTATTTACCCAGCAAGGCTCAGATCCCTCATCAGATACCAGCAGACCCCAATAAACACGGGCACCTCCTGTTTGTAAAACAAGCCATAAAGCAGGAAGAGTCAGATGTGAAAGAGATTAGCCGGAGGCTTGTGTGGGATGAAAAGGCTTTATGGTGTGTCAAACCCTGATGCTAATCACAGGTGGCCGCAGGATGGGGAGCTCGTGAGACCGGATTGACCTGGGGCGGTGGAGCCAAATCGCACAGGTCACAGAGAAGTCAATAGAAGGCACATGTGTTCTGAAGGCCTGTGCATGTCCTTAATGTGCAGCCTATGTGAGGGCAACCATAAGACGGCTACCGCTCTAAATGGAACCCACTAAGTCAATGTGTAATATCGTATACAAAGTGCATTTATTGATGAAACGTTATGCAAAACACTTGTACATACCGCATTGGCCATTCGCGGTTCGCTGATACCGAAATAGGCAGGGTAGGGCCATGCCTCCTACGTGGTCCCAAAATTTAAAGTACCACAGTCGGACCTCGGGGTCAGGGAAGGGCAAGGACAAGAAGAGTAGGAAGAAAAGATGCAATCCGCAGGAAAACAGGATCCTGATAACGGAGGTGATAGAACACCATCAACTACTGTGGTGGTTACCTTCACTGTGTCACTGGGAACCAAAAATGGAATATGGCAGAACATCGTGGACAAGGTGAATGCAGTCGGAGTGCTGAAGAGGACAATGGAAGAGGTCAAGAGGTGCTGTAATGATGTCAAGCGCAAAACCAAGCAGAAACTTGCAAACAACCGGAAGACAGCAATGCAGACTGGAGGTGTGAGTCCTGCGCCACAGGAAGAGCTGGACGAGATGGAGGAAATGGTCTCCTACGTCATCAGTGGGGAGACGGTGGCAGGAGTCAGGGGCCCAGACACTGCTCAACTTTACCGGACACAACAGCAACAGGGTGAGTAACGACCAGGGACTGGGGACTGGGGGATGGGGGAGATGGCCACAATGACACATATGCACAAGTAAGCATAGCACATCTGCTGACAAACCAGGCCTCAGACCCCCAACTTGCACCAAGAGACCAATGCAGCCAAGTATGCAACATCCCAGCACTGTATAAGCACAGAAGTCATAGGCACACCGCATATAAGGGAAAAAGGGCAGCCACATCAGCGCTGCAGGGATGACTCCCCCAAAATGCGGCACACGCACATCACATGCAGAGCACATCAACATTGACAACGATGTTAAACAATCCTAAACACGTCCACAACAGAACAGAGGGCACAACTGGTGCCGCTTGTGTGCAGAAATATGTACAAGACGTCGACATACATGTGAACACAATGTTAAACTGCATCTCCCCGTCACATTGCAGAGGGAAATTCAACACCTCCTGCAGAGCAGTTCCAACCTCTCTTCTCTGATGACGAAGAGGACCGCCACACCTTCGACTCCGACGCACTCCAACAGCTCGTGGACAGCCTCCGCAGCCCACTTCCAGGAGCAGGGCAGCCCAGCTGCTATGAGGAGAACCCACCCCCTGCACAGAACACACAGCAGGCAGCACCCACCACCACAGATGCCTCCCAGGACCCCCATGACGAACACATGGCCTTCCAACGCCGTGTGTTGGGGTGCCAGGAGAAGCTGGCTGAACAGGTGCAGGTGGGGTTCGACCGTATGGCAGACAAACTGGACGCCATACGTGGGTGTCTAAGTCCCATCAAGGACCACTCACAGTCCCTAACAGACACTGACAGTCCACTCCATGCCCTCCAACGAACTATGGCTGACATCGCCAGAGTCCTGACTGTGGGACAAGAATGACTGTCTAGTCAGAGTGGCTCCAGCGAGCTCGCCCGGTAGTTGTGACTCATGCGGAGGCTCATGGAGAACACGGAGCGGACGCGTGCGGAAAGAGCGGTTGACACGGCTGCACACCAGCGAGAGGTAGCTGGGTCCCTCAATGGCATAAAGATCCTCCTCATGTTATTGCTGCCACAAGGCCAGGCGCTGATACATGCTGCTGCTACCACTCCATCCACATCTCCGGCCCCTGATGTGTCAGTGCTACACACAGTGCGTCACACATTCCACCTCCGGCCCCTGAGGTGTCACTGTCACACAGTGCTGGATACAGAACACCACCACCCACATGTGAGGCACATGAAACAGCAGAGGACGAAGATGCAGATGAATCTGCCCTTGTGGTCAGAAGGACGCAGTAGCATGCATCTCCTACATGTGGCCTGTTTCTGCTTAATTCTGCCCTCTGCATCATCACCTTCCACTGTCCCCCGATGCACTCTGCGACACTCACCTTGGACCTTAACATGGACTGCTATATTCTGTTTGATCACCAATGACACAGCTATTAGACTGAAGACTGAACTCCTCCTCCTCTGATGTACTTATCCTTCCCTGAAGGCCTCTGGCTGGCCCTCCACGGGCTATCAATGTAAAGTGGGGTTTGCATGGCCTGTACTGCTCCAGCTACGACACTCCATTGAATGTGCATTAAACATTCTGTGTCACAATGATGTGTCATGTCTATGATCTTGCAAGTGTGTTGGTATGGATGTATGCAGGGTCAACGATTCCCCCTTACGTCCATGTTGCTCATGTAGTAGGACTTGGGTCACAGGGTGAGACATTGCCGATTGCGGTCTGGTTGGCGCCGACACTAGAACGGAGACATACGCATCAGTCACTTCCTTGTCCAGCCCTGAACGGAAGAATGCCCAGAGCCCCGGGGTCATTGTTCACACCCTTACCCTGGACTGGCATACGCCACGCCAGCCCACTCTGCTTACGCTTACAGGGGGGGACAACAATGATACATGTCCCAGGTCTTCTCTGTGAGGATCTGCTGCTCACAGGTCTAGTTGTCAGCATGCCACAGCCACTCCGTCACGGCTGGTTCACACCCATTCAGCACCGGCGTCACAGGACATGTGACCCTGCCAATGAAACGGGCCTGGCGCACCTGTTGGTCGCCATTTCCACTCTCTAACTGGGTGTCCCTGTGAAGTTATCCTTTATGCATGAGGGCCTAGGGCCCTGCCACCTCACATTGCCCAGTGCCGGGGATGTGACATGATGGCGTCCGCACCACAGGACTTAATCATAAAGGGTCCCTGGTTTGCGTGGCATAGAATTGGTGGCACCGGATACACAGCGGCAGGCACAGGCACACCGCCATGGGACGGTGTCTTTCAGTGCACTGAGGTAGGTGCACTTAAAGTGCTGAGCAGGTGTGCAGCCTGCGATGATGCACCGTCCAGGTGGTCCGGAATGGTGGCATTAGTGTGAGCCCTGCTGGACCGCAGTGTAGGCCTAAGCCAGCGGGCAGTGCAGGCCTCCCACCACGTGGCGTCGCCTCGCAGTACACAGAGTTAGTGGCACCTCTAGTGCTGAGCGGGTGTGCAGCCTGCGATTAGGCTGTGTGCACTGATATGTTCTCTGCCATAGCGAAATCAAGACCCAGAATCAAGTGTGTGATCTGATGGCCTGCGGTGCGGAGCTGCATGATGTGCAGCGTGCCATGGTCGTGGTGGGCTATCTTGGAGACACACCGGTGGTGGAAGGGGAGCAGTGAGGCCTGGTTGCGCAGGGGCAGGCAATCACCGCTGGGCAGCTGGAGGGCTGGGGTGCATCAGCCGGTGTGCGCAGGGGCGGGCAAGCGTGGGTGGCGTGTGCTAGTATGTGCCATTCATGTCTCTGGCATCTGTTTCAGATGAGGGACCTGGGGGACTGCAGTGTGTACCGGCACGTGGTTAGAGACACACCGGTGGCTGCAGGTGAGCAGTGAGGCCTGGGTCTGCAGTGTCAGCACTCTCTCTCCCTCTCTTTCTCTCTCCCTCTCTTTCCCTCTCCCTCTCTCTCTCTCTCTCTTCCTCTCCCTCTCTCTCTCTCGTTCTTTCTATCTCCCTCTATTTTTCTCTCTTTCTCTCTCTTTCGCTCTCTCTCTCTGTACTTTGATGGGCGCATGACACACCATCTTATCTGTATTTCTGTCTTGCAGGCTGTGACTTACAGAATGCCCAGAGAAGACCCACAGTGCCTCTTCAAGATTGTTGTTTTCTGTTTAAACTATAATAACATTTTCATTTGAATTATATGATATGAATGTATGATTTCCCTTTTTTATTCCGCACCTCTATGTTAGGTGTTGTGAATGTGCAACTTCAGACAATTTGGTTCATGGTTTCATGGTGTTGATGTGCATTCTCTTTGCACAAAGGGAGGGGGGGTTGGGTGGTGGGGTCCTGGGGTTGGTGGTGGTGGGTGTTGTTGCCCTATTGGGGATCCAGGCTGCATGTTCAATTACTCCATGGCATCTGTTGTTCTTCATGTTTGGCTCTGGGCTGTGCTCCCTTGGCTGCTGCCAGTTGTCATCCGACTTTACACCAGGTCAGAGCAGGTGTTAGTTTTCTGCTGCTAACGTGCCTTATCGCCTGTTTTGGGATTTTATCGCCAATCTGTCTGGTCGAGAATGTTGTGGAGTGGTGTTGTCGCGGCTTTTTGCTCGGGAACGTCTACTCTGCATTTAATTAGCGATAGTTGCCGGGGTCATCCGTGGTGATGTTTTTGAGGATGCTATAGCCAGAAAACTGGTGATATCGGAGGTTAGTACCAGCTTGTGAATGGGGCGATGAATTTATCGCGACTTTGGCTGCGCTAAGGTGCCCATAACTCGGCGATAACTCCTTGAGAATATGCCCCTAAATGTCTTGGCATTTAATACTCTAATACTATTAAATAAACCATTAAAATTAATCTTAACGAAGTTGCCTCGTTCAATTCAAATTTAGCTGAGGGTTGGTCCCTATTATATTTATCTTGGTGAGGAAGACTAGCCACGATTGAGATGATGATGTTACCAATAATTAATTTCTGTTTGTCAATGCTTCCAATTACACTTCCGCTTACATTTTATAATGCAGGGTGATACCCCGATACCAGTCCCAGGATGCTTGTTTCCAGTCCAAGGATACCCTGGCCTGGCAGTTCGAGCTCGACTGTTCCCATGGGGAGCAGGGTCAAGACTGATTTGCATATGGCTGTGTTTAAACGAGAATGGCATGGTGGGCAAACAAATGATGTATTGAGGCCCAGATCTCTGTAATGGGGTGAATGTTTGTCATTGTTCAGCATTCTATCCATGAAATGTTCTTTTTGAATTCTATTTTTTTTCTTTTTTTTTTTAAGCCAGTAGTCATTTACAAAGAACATATACATAAAACCAGAAAAACAAAAACAGGAGGGTATACGGTAAAATAGCATTGTGTGTTCAGAAGCAATGACCCGGGAGCATACACATACAGTTAAAGACAGAGCAGGAGATTTATAAAGCAAAACAAGATTTATACCTTCTAGAATGGCATGGTTTAATTATTAATTTACTTGGGTTGCGGGTGTCATGAATTCTTTCACAGCACCCCAAATTTTAACACCCAATCTTCACTTCTGTAGCCCTTTGATGGCGTAAAGACTAGTTTCAAGTTTGCAAATGGCAAATAGCCTTCCGCTCCACATCTCGAAAGTAGGGGGTCCTTTCTGATGCCACAGTGATGCTATACACAATCTTGCCACAGCAACAGCGATATATACTAAATATCTGAATGTATACATTCCCTGTGTTAACACGGCATCCTCCAGGACCCCCAACAACATAACTGTTGGGGTTATCTCGATCTGCGCCCCTGTAACTTCCATCAAAAAAGTCTGCATCCTATTAGTTAATTGTTTTAATTCTGGGCATGCAGCAAACATATGATCTATACAGTGGCGGCACCTCCATAGGGGCGTTTGGGCGTCACCCCACTGCTTTCTCGCAGTGCGAGAAGCAGAAACATAAAATGGTAAAACGACCATTTTATGTTTCTGCTTCTCGCACTGCGAGAAAGCAGAAGTGCCGGGTTGGGGGCGGGCAGGTGGCCGGTCCTGCTCGAGGGTAGGGGGGGGAGTGGCTTGCCCACTGTTGTGGGTACTGACTGTTTGGTCGGCTCCTGCCGACCAAACAGCCAGTACCCATAACAGTGGGTAAGCCACTCCCCCCTGCCCTCGAGCAGGACCGCCCACTCTCCCTTTTTCTCTATGCAGAGAAAATGGCCCGCCTGTGGGGCGCTCTCCTGCTGTGCCTTCCCAATCACAACGCTGCCATTGCAGCGTTGTGATTGGCTAGTGTAGGGGAGGGAAGCTGCCTGCGGCGGCTTCCTGTTCCTGCAGGAGTGTGACCTAGCTGCACCAGATTACACCGTGACCCGACTGGCCAGCCAGGAGCGGAGGCGGCTTGGTAACCGGCAGTAAGGTCAGTTTCATTTTGAATTTTTTATACCCAACCTCCCTCCCGCGAGCATGCTGGCCACGGCTGAGCTGCGGTTTCCCCAGTGAATGGCCGGGATAATCATGACCCGCACTTCCCAAGCCCTGTTTGCCGCTGCCTGGGGCACAGGGGCCTGGCGTTGTGTGGTCCCAGCCTTTCCACGCTTGTCGCAGGCTGCCCCCGGGATCTGCACTAATTAGGTGGGCTCTGCGGGTCCATCAGTTGCAGTACGATGAAACTGGGCTTTTTTCGGGTCCTATATTATTCCATAGCTTTACTGGGGAAAACACATTGTGAAAAGGCCTTACCCATCGTAAACACACCCTATGTCAGTGAGGTAGCTCCTGCTTACATTTCACGTTTAACGTAATTTACTTTCCCAAGAGCATTAGCTTTTCCCGAATGTTGGTTTCTCTGTTTTCTTTTCGCATATTATTACGCAATAGCACATACAGTGACCTAGATCGCCTGTAAATATCAGTGTGAGTCGGGTGAGGGTGTGTGTGTGTGTGTGTGTGGGGGGGGGGGTGGGGTTATAACAGTGTGTGTAATTTGTACATTTGAAATGATACGTAATTGCATTCGACAGCCTTTGCATACGTATGCCCCAATGACAAGCTCTGCGGCACTTTAGGCTCCATTAACACGCACTATGAGAAACTCATCGTGTTCAGCCTTAACTCTAGAGATTCTCAAACGTGACCTGAAACAAACATCACGCAACTTTAGGTGAACGCACAGTTACAGCATAAAAAACGTCCACTGTTTTTTGATGAAATTCACAGTTGCGTACCGCTCTCAGAAAACTGTAACTTTTTTGGTGAGATTCGCAAAAATCGTGTAACCGCTCACAGAATGATGTAACGGTTTCTAGAAAAGTATATCCGTCGGTGGCAACTTGATTTCAAGGCTCTATAATATATGCACCTGAGGCTCGCCTGCACCTGCGCCAGGCCGGGCTCCGCTGGAGGTTGTAATCATCTTTTTGAAGCCGTTGAGGGCACGGCTGAGTGAAGTCCGCGCGGCCCTCCGAAAGCCACTCCTCTGAAAGAGAGCCAGCATGGGGCTGCTCTCGAAGCCCCCGGCCTGCCAAATTCCAACAGAGCCCCTCACAATCGCTTCACACAGGCTCCGCTTCTCTGTCGTGTGTAGGGAACCCCATACTATTGAGAATGCACCTGTATTAGAACCTGCATTCCCCTGATAACGGAGGGTCACATATGCCTTTTATTTGCAGCAACTTTCTTTCAAGCGCAATGCACAATCGGCGGTGCTCACCAGTGCTCGCCGTTCGTTTGCACCGCTTCGGTCCTGCCTTGATTCTCGCCCTTAACCCCTGGTCCTGGTCATTGTGACCTCCCCGCAGCAGCAAAGCCCAATCAGCCCTGAGCGCGTGCAGCACACACCAGCCTTTGCCGGCATTTCCAGAGGTAAGCGCAAATAATGAAACAGTGTGAATGTGTGTTATGAAGTTGCCTGCTGTTTGTTTATTACTTTATTTGTGAAAGTGAGGCAGATGTTGACGAGCTGCTTCAACTTAACTGAGAAAGGGGGGTTGCAGGCTGGGGAGTTTGTTTTTCTGCACAATTTAGCTCCCATGTGCCTCTTGGTACTTTAAGTACATCTAAAGTCTCTGTAGGTCTTCTTTCCGCATTTTAAGCCTACTTAAAGCTCATCTCTAACTTTTACGCCCCACCACTTTTAAATGTCACCAGCCACCACTGGAACTATATCTGCCTGGTCCCTCCCACACCGGGTACACTTGTCCTCACTTATCCCCCAACGCACAATTTCTACAGGTGTATAATACAAATTAAACATGGTTTTATATTGCTGTGTTTTGAGATTGGAAGATATTAAAAGTATTTCCGCTAGTGCAATAGGCTCTTGCAAAATATTGCCCTCTAATGACAGCCTGATATTCCATTTAGTATTTTGTGCCTCCATGTCATCCTTTTGTGTTTCAATAAGTGCTTGATATATATATTGTCAATCTTTCCCAACCCCTTCACCACTTCTAATAGATTATTTTTCTGTGCTAAACTTGGGGCATCCCTCTTTCAATTAAGTAGTCGCGAATCTGTAAATATTTTTTTAAAGTCTGCTTTAGGAAGATCATATTTAGCCATTAATGAAGTGTGTGTCCTGATACCATTACTATCTACTAGGTTTCCTAGTGTCAGAATTCCTTTACTTCTCCATCTGTTAATGATGCCATCCCAAATAATAGGAGGAAGTAAACCTGGGGCGTCCGTTGGGGTATAATAATTATTCCTGCCAATCTTTAGATGTCGCCTGATCTGAAGCCAGGCCTTATGGGCGGCCTGAAGCACCTTAAAGTGAGTTTTTTGGTAATAACTGGGCTCAAGGATCTTAAAAACAGTTCTCTCTGTTATAGAGCCTAATAGCAGCTGAACAATATGTGGTATATCATCTATACTTTCATCCTTAACCCCAACTAATAAAATTCCCATATAGTGTAATAAGCGCGCCCAATAATAAAACTGAAAGTTAGGGATTGCCCAACCCCCTCGTTCTCGAGGAGGGACATACATTTGAGTGCTCGGCGGGGTTTCCCCTGCGCCCACAGAAAGCTGCTACAGATAGATTGTAGTTTCTGAATCTGTTTCCTTGTAATTTCTAGTGGACTGCCCTAAAAAAGTAAAGAACCTTAGGTAAAATGATCATTTTTAGGACATTGCATCTTCTCAACATTGACAAATGAAGACCTTCCATCCTATCTAATTCCTTTTTAATCTTACGTAACAGAGGATTTTTGAATTCTAGATGTAAGGAAAAGGAAACTCAATTCAATTCAATTCAAAAGACCTTTATTCGAATTTCATAAAATCCATAAAAGTACAACAAAGAAAAACAACACATTTGTACAATAATACAATCCATAAAAACACCACAATCACAGTAATTCATTTGCAAGTATACAACTAACATAAATAATTTTCAGGGATTTTCCATCGTTTTACGTGCGTGTACAATTAATCTCAGAAAAGTGCTAGTGCGAAAAATTAATTCATCTGTATCCAGGGAAAATAATAGTGAACATGATTCCCCCAGTGTAAGAGGTCTTAATTTCCTAAAATAGGGAGTTAAAAACCAATTAATATATTTTAGATAAAATTTGCAGAAGAATAAGAAGTGGATGTCATTCTGTTTGCTAATTCCATCACATGGGCAAGGATTGTATTCTACTGTGTGATGATACCCCAAAGGGAAAGCCAACAAAGTTTTTACAGAACCTGCCCTTAAACGAAAGAGCAGCGATCGTTCCCAATTGGACATGGGGAGAGTTAGGTAGGATGGTAGTGGGTGTCTACACAAATCATACCCCATGTATGTAGCAACAGAAGATTTAGACAGCTCCTTCCCCAGTCTTTCTGAATTAAAAAGTGCATAAAGTGCTTGTTTGACTATGACCTTATCATTCATCTCAATTCCTGTGGGTTCTAAGAAAAGATTGCCTTTATCCACTGCACATAATGTTTTAGAGACCTCAGCTAACCAGGGTATGGACATGTGGTGGTCACACTTTAGACAGTCTAATATAATGCTTTTGGTTAAGGCCGCAAAATTATTTGTCCAAATCCTAATCCAAAATAGGGCTGGTCTGGCTCTGATAAAATCGCATACATAGGGGAGATTTAGTTCTTTGTGGCAAATGAATTCAGAGGCTGAAAAGGGAGCACCCAATATTTTCCTACAGAAGCGGTTTTCCTCCCGTTGAATCCCTGAGTTTCTCCCTGAGCCCCAGACCTCAGCCCCATATGTTGCCACAGGAATGCACTGTAATTTAAAAAATTTTAAAATAGCCCTAGTGGCACCTATTTTCTTCGGGCGTTGGAGGCTCAGTATAGAATTGGTGGCTTTCGAGAACTTGCCCATGGCGTGGGCAGAATGCCCACTCCATGAGCCGTTCGCAGCGAAAACCATTCCTAAGTATGGGAAGGAGGTTACGGATTCTAATTTATCCGAGCCTACATTTATCGTATTGAGCTTCCTTTTCCCGGGTCCGCTAGACATGATAAAAGATTTTTTAAAATTCACACGCAGATCGAGTGCCTCCATATGCTGGACGAATGCTCTAATAAGCAAACGAAGAGCATTAGGGGTGCGGCCCATAATGACCGCATCATCTGCGTATAATAAAACTGGTAATTGATTCCCCTGGATAATTGGCACATCTCTCGTCACTTGTCTCAAGGCTTTGGCAAGACCATTAATATAAATAATGAATAGCAGGGGTGCCAGAACGCACCCCTGCCTTACCCCCCTACCTATTTTTATGGGTCCGGACACATCGCCACCAGACCCGATCCTAACTTGTGCTTTAAGGTCTGTATGGAGGTAGGCCAAAAAATTAACAAGACTTGCATCCAGACCATAGTTAGAAAGCATAAGCCATAATTTGGATCTGTTAACTAGATCGAATGCAGATGAAAGATCCATAAATGCAAGGTACATTGGACTAGAGCGGGCAACATTATACTTATCGATAATCAATTTCAAATTTAGGCACTGCTCCACCGTGCCTACGCCACTCCTGAATCCCAACTGGCACGGGTCCAATAGGTCAGTGTCTTCAGTCCACTCTATCATCCTATTGTAAATAACTCGTCCAAGGATTTTTAAGGTATTGTCCAATAGCGAGATTGGACGATAGTTGGCTGGATCTGACCTATCTCCCTTCTTAAAGATGGGAACTATGGTGCTGGTCGCCCAGGTATCAGGCATTGGCACCATAGGTAGGCTATTGAAAACATTGAGGAGAATTGGTGCCCATAGATCCGTGTTATACTTAATAATGTCTATGGGAAGCCCATCGGGGCCAGGGGCCTTGTTACCAAGGCTTTCTTTAATGGCTGTGACTATCTCGGGGAGGTCAATCTTGAGATTGCATGTCACCCTCAGAGTAGGAATAGTTACTTCCTTAGAGGGGGTAGCATATATTTTGGCAAAATGGGCCTCCCAGCTACTACTAGTAATGTTGCAGCTAATTGGGGACAGTTGTTTCCCCATATCTCGCGTCTTCCTAACGGCTAACCAGAAGGGGCCGCTGCTCTTCAAATTTGCACTCGCGACCAATGCTTCCCACTGTTCTGCCAGCAGCGCAGCCTTCCTTTCAGTAATTTTTAGCTTGTAATTTTTCCTGGCCATCTGTACCTCCAATATGCACCTTGGATTAGAAGACAATGCTTTACGCAGGTCCCTGTTTGCCTTAGAACAAGTCGAGTCAAACCATCTCGGTTCTTTCGCTATTTTTGGTAGTGGGACTAACAACAATTTTTTGATCACTAAACACAATTTGCCAAAGTCAGAGATTATTCTATTATTATCTCCATTTAAAAATAGACATGAATTAATTAATTCAACATGATCATTCTGCACATTTTCTAAAATAGCTCCGCTATCAATCCCCCTCCATTTCAGCCGCAGACCATCACTTGATGGCGTAATGTCTCTTGCACCAATAGATTTCAAATATACAGGGCGAGAGCCTAAGTGCAAAGAAACTGTGAGGGGGTTATGATCACCAAAAGATGTTTTTATCACCTTGGATTCCAATACACGGTCCAGCAAATCGGGGGACATAAAAATAAAATCAATAGTAGAACAACAGTCGCGCCCCCTAAACGTGGGGACATAGTCCATGTCAGATGTTAGAGATACTTCCATGGCATTCTCAAGGGTATGTTCATTCAATAATTTTGCTATTTCAAGCCCCCTTTTTTCAGCTTGGTCCGTGATATTGTTGGTGTCCTCGGTCCAAGACTTCTTTGATAATTTAGCATTGAAATCACCGCCGATTAAGATCCCTATCCCCCCCTCTGATTCCAAGTTTGTTTCCAGTTTTCTTAGAGTCTTAGAGAGGGCTATATAGTTTGTGTTGGGTGTAGAGTAAAAATCATTATTATAAAAATTAATTATAAAAATCCTGGGTTTAAGTTTAAGCTTCTGCTCAAGGACCTGAATGTTCGGATTTCCTTCTGATAGGTCCTTAATGGTGCCTCCCACCAATGTACTAACACCTATAAATAATCCTCCTACTGCACGGCAAAAAATAGGCTTCTTTGAGGTTATACTAAAACAATGGTAACCCTCAATGAATAAGTTGCTGACAGCCCATGTCTCCTGGAACATAACAATATCTTTGTTATCCAATAGCTTGATCCATTGAGGGTCGAGCAATCTTGGTTCCAACCCAGCAACGTTCCAACTAAGGATGGACAATTTGGGGCGTTTAAGGGCACAAGAGGTATTATAGCCACTAGACTGCTTAGGTTGAATTGATGGAATAGTTATGTTCTCAAGTATAACTGGGGACATAGTCAAAACAGTGCGTGATACCATTGTCACATTCTCATTACATTGTACATCTGAGGGATTTTCATTAGCAATAATTTGTGCATCCTCACTCCCCCTATTTCTTTTCCCCAGTCAATCTTGACATTCCAAATTGGAGAGAGCATGTTCAAAACGATTATGCGTTGGTATATTGTATATATACCTTGGCTCGTTCTGGGGCATATTAAAGTTTTGTTTAGGCCTTACATAAGGTCTCTCCCTTGGATTGGGATAGGAGGGGGTGGGGAGAGGTAGATATGGGAATTGATATGGTGGGGGTATAATCCGATGGCCTAATGAACAACCGTTCCTTAAATTAGTGTTGAACTCTTGGTAAGGGTGTTCATAGCCATTGGCAATGTTACGATTCATGCCCGGCTGATCTGTTAAAAAGTTAATCCCAGGGTTAGAATGAAGGTCAATTAAATGTCTATAAAAATACCCGAGGGGAAGCAGAGTAGTGTTAAATTCCCAGGGTGAGGGCAGTGGGGCTTTTGAGAGTGTGGATTGCACCCATTGTGGAGATCTAAAATTTATAATGATGCAATCTCCTTCAAAATTTTTCCTCAATGGGCCCACCCACCCTACTCTCTGTGTGTGAATAATTTCTCCTACTCCTTCCATTGGGAAATTACAGTTTGCAGAAAGCCAGTGAAGAGTTCTATTTCTTAGGCTTGTGTAATTTTCCTCTTTGGTTTCCTCCAATTTTGGGACATTGGCTAAAATCAAAACATATGGTCCGCAATCTGGGGGCAAACTAATGCGGGCCGGAATCTTTCTCTTATTAATCACTTCAATTATGTCGGGCTTATCTGCTAAGTGATCTTGGTTAGCATCCTGCACTTGCCTCGTTACTGGCCTGTTATTTGTGTCAGTGGGTTTCTCCCTTCCTCCCGAACTAACTGTTGTAGCTGTTTTGGTGTCTAATGCCTGTCTGGCTGAGGATTCTGTGTTTGGTTGACCTTTATTTCTACTCAATTTAGATGTAGATGTAGAGGGAGAGGCATTGGTCTCCACTACACTTTTCTTGTTGGCCATAGTGTGTTGTGGTTTTTGTATATTAGTATTGGATGCAACATGGTGTGATGAAATTATAGAGTTACACCCTGTGCCTAATTTCAACACATGGTCATCTAATGCCTTCAACCTCTTGTCAATATTAAGGATTTGTTGACTAAAAGGTCCTAATAGAGTAGTTATTAAGGTCTCCAGTCTCCCCCAAAAATCTTCATTACCCGGCATTGCATTATTTAATGAGCTTTGTTCGTTATTTTTGCCCGAGTGCACCTCACTTTGAGTATGATTTTGTGCTACAGGAGAAAAAGGCCTACTCAATTGAGAGCGTCCACCATTCTCTCTACGTTTATCTGCCAGTGACTCTAAGTGTTTCTGTTTCCGCTTTGCTTTTTGTTTTCTTGCTTTTTGACCCCTAGTTCGTGCTGGTGTACTATCACTTTTTTCTTTATCTGTGGTTGATGCGTCCGTGTCTAGACATAATTCTATCCCTTCCTGCTCATTAATTAGGGAAGTATCAGTGATTCTATTAACACTTGATCGTGACATGGACGGTGTTTGTGATAGTCTATTTTCCATTATGCGATGATTAGGGGATACACTGTCCAGGATTATACAATTCGCATTTGAGTTGGTGCCTGGTAGCCCCGCATAGGAAGTTATGTCCGATGTGGCCGCCAGGGAATCCAATGTATTGTCCTGCAGTAAAGGTAATTGCGAGCTTGGTGGGAGCGAGAGGCGTCTTTCAGTGCTTTGAATGGCAGAAGCCACAACGCCGATCGTCCTCTGCAGCATTTTATCAATTGCGGTCAAACTAGGCAACTGGGTGGGAGCAATAACAGTTGAGGGAGATGTTAGTTGCTTACGACTAGGTTTAAGCGCAGGTGGGGCTTTTTTCCCCATTTTCCGATCAGAGTTTTGAGTGTGCTAAGCAGCAATAGATAATTAAATCCCAGGCACAACGTATACTTTACTCACGAACTTAGCGATGACTTCCAATTGCACCAACTTGAAAAGGGCCAAGAGGGGGTGCCCGGCCCGACCTCCAGCGACCCCGGACGGCCACAGACGGCCCGCCCTCTGCCCGGGCTCAGCCCGGCGCCGCCCGCGCGCGTCCCGCGTCGCGGAGGGAGCCGCCGATTTTAAAGCGCCTCCGGGCGCGCAATCACCTGGATTGGGGCGTGGCAGTGAGGGCTCACGGGAGCTGTAGTCTCCCCCCACCGCGGCCCTCGATGTCGTCAGGGCAGCGGAGGAGACAAACAGCGTGGGTGCCCCGCCAAGGATCCGCCGCTCTGCTACTCCGGTAGGTGTTTGGTGCGTGGCCTGGGTCGCGTCTGTTTGCAGTTTAAGATTAAGATGAGGAAACTCATTTTTGAAGTCTCAGAAATGTTTTGTGCAATAGCTATTCTAGCCATTAAGGGGGGGGGGGGGGTGGTTGGAGCAGCATAATTTAGGATTTCATGCAGATATACAACATATTTACATGATAGAGGATAACAATATTAATCTGTGTGCATCGTATTAATCAATTAATACCAGATGGCTGCATTTACAGGTAGTAAGACCCACATATATATCCGTATAATAATCATTGCATTCTCTCATACTAACTGTACTTGTTGGTGGCCATATTTTTCTTTCGCAGTTGACATGACTTGTGCCTAGGCCTCAGCCACTCAAATAATTTCTTCAATAAGCACATTGCAAGTTTTATGTTTTTCTCCTCTGCAGGTGTGTTATCGAGGAGTGTTTGTTAGTGAGAATAAGGTCTTTGTTTTTTGTAGAGAACTGTTACATTGAGCTTGCCTAATTAAATTTTGGCTGTTGACATGCAGCATGTAGAGAGAAGAAGGATACTCCTGCACCAAGCAGACCAAACTCTTGCTAACTTCAAGGCAGCATAGCTGTTCATTCTTTGTTAAATGCTGGGAACCTGGGGAGTGGACCTACTCCCAGAGAATCTTGTCTTCTGATTGCACTGTCCAGAGGGAGTTGGCGGGGATGAACTTCTAGAACATTCTACTGTGTATTATTTGAGTGTTGAGTCCTTCTTAGATTAGTTTACCAGACCCTGTTCTGACTTTGCTGAGAGATTACCTTTCTTGAACTCGGTCAATTTTGCTTGCTCCGGGTGTTGAGCTTCATGCTTGAATGCCAGTTTCTTTCCCCAGAATCTTGATTTGGTTCACCTTCCTCTTTCCCCTTGTAACTTTCAAAGCTATAATTGTAATAGAGAGGTTCCTTTATGGAACCTAGCCACTTTATATTCTGTGCTTTGTTGCTTTTCATATTTTGAATCTTTTCCTTTCTAATATACAAATTCAGACTACACAATTATATTAATATGTATTGATTTTGGGTACAATGATTTTACTGATTGATGGTTTGTAACCTTTACTACATTTTGCTAATAAAGCTTCATGGTTTGAACATCATCATCTCTGTCCTTATTGTGGAGTCAAATTGGTTTCACTATGGTTGAAATGTATTACTGATACTAGCTCTCTTCATACACTTTCAATCCTCAAACAAAGGTCTATATGACCTGGGGAGGATCCTGTATGACAACCATACTAAAATATCTAGGTACAGGAAATTTCGCCCCATCAACTGCACTCATGGTTGAGAAATAAATGCTGCAGAAGTCAGATTGACTGCTGACAGGACAGCTGACAGTATCAGAATTGCCCTTTTTACTAGATTTTCATAAGAAACACTGTTTTATTGAAGAGGTTTTGTAGGGAATACTTGCAAGTACTTTACTAAATCTGAACCTTAGAGGTACAGTCACAGGGTTTCTTAGAGTCTGTGGAAGTCTGTAAACAATACTTCGTTTTTTTGCTTACCCACTTCAGTTTGAGATTTTGTGGATCAGAACTCAAAATAAAAGTAAATGTTTCCTCTAGAATACCCTGGACCAGTCATCTCTGAGGTTCTTTCAGCATTTGTTCTGAAAAAGTGAGGTACACGTTACATTTGTTTAGGGTTACGATCAGGATACAGAAATTAAATGCACACAATGTAAAACATTTTATTTTCATGGAAGCTGCAGGCCATGAAGACAATTTTCTTTGAAGTAGACTCAGTGATCCTGAACAGATATTTCTGGTTCAATCCTCCACACCCAAATTGGAAAAAAATGCTGGTGCACCATCCCCTCTCTGAAAATGGGGTTGAAACGGCCTATGGCGAAAACTATTGTGACAAAAATGAAGGGCTTGAGAGTGGAGCTGTGGAGGAGTCTCTTATATTTGACATGCGGTATAAAACCTGACCTAGCAAAACTGTGTAGGGTCACAGAATGAATTGAATAGATCACTTATAATACATGGTTAATGCATTGTTAATTGAGTGTACTTGGACAATGCTGTATAAACATTGACTTACGGTGTTTCACATCCACGTGACCAGGAATAATTCAGCCATATACATCTATAAAAATTCAGGTGCTGGAGAAGCGGGAGATATCTGTTGTTTGAGGGGAGATTCATTGTTCTGTATACCTTTCCATTTCTTAGAGTAATGCACCCCTAATACCTTCACGCGTTCCTGACTGTAACATAGCAGTCTTGGCTCTCTGCCTGCACTAGTCTGTCTTGGATGGACATGCTGGCTCTGACTAGATCTAACTAGCCTGACCTGGAAGTATCTAAAGTAAGTGCTGGCAAAATCAATGCAAAAGAGGGATATGTTTTACTCCATTGTTTGGAGAAGGCTTTGAAATTTAAAGAAAGCTGCACTTTGGTTATCCCCAATCTCTCATCTTACTGCCAGGGAAGGATAAATAGTGTCTCTCCCTCAAACTAGCAAATTGTACATTGTCTAAGCAGGCATTTGCGAGGGACAAAGCCTTTGCTGGTCGTGGTCTTTCCTCAGGCTGGTGCCAAGGCCTGATACATAAGGTCCCATGTTGCTCTAACCTTCATGGAGTATAAGGTGGACTGCCCTGAGAGGAAATGAGCTGACTCCTGGCTGTCTGGAACATTTGCACATTGCCAGGTGACTGAAGTATCTGTCTGGAGGATTCCTCAAGGAACCAAGATGCCCAGATGCCACATGATCTCTGCAGTCCGGCTGGCATGGAAAAAGACAAAGGTATCACCCCATCTCAGCTTTGGAGCTAAAGAGATGCTCTGCTCCTTTAATCATGGATGAGCCTGCACCACTCCTAATCCACATGCACTATTCGAGTAGTATCTGTCTCTTCTGAGCAGTGAAGAGAGACTGGAGTCTTTCCTTCATGGGCCTACCATTAGGTTTGTGGTTTATTGGCTAATTCTATTCCTCATTCCAAAATTGTTTGAATCATTTTTAGGTCTCGCGTAGGCAGCGCGCATGCGCTGTCTTTCTGAGACATAAAGTAATCTGTGTAGCGCGAGTAATCCCGCCTGCTGCTTTCCTGCTGCTTGCAATTGGCTTATTTATGTGTCCGGCCTCCCTATTGGTTGCTGGTCCGAAGCATCACTTCCGTTTTTATCGGAAGCAGCACCGCTTTGTCAGTTTCGATTAGGGACTACTTGTTTTCAATCGGCATGGCGCCCGCTTCATGGGCCGCTATGCGCATATGTTTAATATGCATGGGCGTTGCGGCACCCGCTTTCATCTCTCTGTATTTATTTATATCTGTGCCTCTTCTTAAGCTGTCCACATTCATTTCAAAACAGCATCACTTAAAATCCAGAACTTTTCTTTGGCAGGGTGAAGCCTGCCCTGCAGCAGCTCGCACCATCGGCAAAGGGCCAGCAGCATCTCAAACTCCCAGTAACCAAAGCTATTCCTGCTGCTTCCTCGTATGTCAAACAACATTCATCAGGGGCACACCTTAGGGACTGTGGCAGTTCAGTATTACCAAAAGTGCCTAGAGGACTATAGGAACATTCACATTTAGTCCCCACGACAGTCTGATCAGCCATGAATGTAAGCAAATCAATTCTACACGCTGTTTACTTCTCCCTTCCGGAAAAGACAGTATTTGTTGTTTTAGATTTGTGGCACATGATTCTGACTAACATAGCAAATTCCAATGACGCGTCTCATTAGTGCTCTCAGCTTCCTCTCCACGGAAGTCAGTGCCCTAAAAAATGCACATCCTTGAGCAAAAGCATCCAAAGGAAATATTTTCATTTACGGGACGGCGAGATCATTGCGTCAGATGAAAAATGTGTTTAACCCGCATGAAAGTACCATGCTCAGCCACATTGTTTTTATAAACGGCCTTAATAGATAGCTTTAACTAAATAAACACAGTCGTTGAAAATAAAGAACATCTTTAATTGAAAGGACAGATAAATGGCATGACCATGCAGTTTGCTTTCCCTGAAGTCACACTGACAACTCGACTTCAAAGATGGCAGCAGCAGAGAATAGCCATGTAGCTATGTCACGGAGTTCCATTATTGAATTTGAATGCTAACTTACAAGATACCATGCGTCAGAATGTGCCGACGCTAGGCGCCATGTTTCTGGACAAGTCCACTTTAGATTCCTTTGGGTTTCTATGTAGTAGGCTTCATTTACAACTGAAAAGAGTTTGCAAAAAGTTGGAACGTCCCAAAACAAACTGAGCCCGATTCTCAGGAAATTCGGGAATTTATATCAGTACATTTACATATATGTTTGGATGTAGATTTAAACATTCCTGGCAATCTCAAAGGATGACAGAAGTACTTTTGAAAAGGAACATATTCACAGTATTGCTGGAAACCATTTCATGTTTTCACTTTTGCTACTAATAGTACTCTAGAGTTTCCCAGGTTCGTGTAGGTTCTGCTCAGGAACATTGTTTTTCTTTAATTTCTGTGACTTGTAGGAGAGGGTGTGGCTTAATGGCTAGGGCGGCTAACTTTGAAGTTGGGGAACCAGGTTCGAGTCTGGCAGGAGGATCTAATGCAACTAGTACTCATGTATAGTGCTCTGATTCCTTTGGGTTTCTGCTTTAAAAAAACTGCAAAAAAAAAATCCCAGAGTTCATTCCTTGCAATGCAATAGGTCTCGTATTTGTTAAAGTTAGAGCTGTTAGTGGTCAAAATGACAATGCGTTTTAGTTTTGCTTTTTTATACCAATTGCAATAGTGCTATGCAAATATAATTACTCCACTGCAAATAAAAAAAACACAAGTAAACAACATGGTCATTTTCAATGCCAACATCTCTAACATTAACAAATGCAAGACTTATTGCATTGCAAATGCTTGTTCTATTTCTTACAGTTCTAATGATATTGTAGTTTAAAGACAATTTGACCCCAACTCTAAAGTCTAGTTCCCAGGTGTAACTTAGAATGAGGGCACTGAGCGGACTTAAGGCTTCCTGACAGTTAGCCGAACACCTGAATATCATCAGTAGAGACGGTCCTTTTCAAGATGTGTGCTTGTAAAATCCAGCACAACAGGGGAACATTATACTAACGAATGACCCACTACTTCATCTACCCCTGTTCAAAGCCAGTGAGACCAATTCTGTCCTTAAATAGTCTCAAAGCAAGCTGTATCATTAATGTTCACCAGCTACTAGATGCCTTGCACCCATATGGAACCGGATACTGAGACTCTTGACACCGTGAAAAATCCATTGCTGTACTTGGGTGGAACCCTTTTTGGGCGGTTGCCTTTGTGGGTAAGGGGGATTTTGAACTGGAAGCTCAGTAGCTGTGGTTTAAGGCAACCGAGTTGCCCAATTTGCAATCACAGATCAAAGAAACAAAAAGCCAGCACAGCATTGTAAACTTGCTAAATTGCATTTTTTTCGTCTGGCACCCCTATATATATTGACTGAGACTGTGGTTGCAAACACTGTAACAAAAACAATAGACACGAAGATAACCAAAGCCCACAAGCACTGCTCTGTGGTATAATTTTAACCACAGGACCTAATGTTATTTGAAAACGTAGGGCCAGATGCATCAAGCGTTTATCTCCTCGCAAATTTGCAGAATCGGCCCGTTTGCGATCGCTAAAAATGCTGTTGCGATGCATCAAACCCAATTTTGTGATTCGGTAACCTCTAACCAAATTGCAAAAAGGGTTTGTGATTCGCTATTTGGAAGGGGTGTGTTTAGGGCATCCCTTCCAAATAGCGAATCCTAACGGTATTCATGAATGTTTTGTGACCATGAATGCAGTCGCAAAACATTCACATTGTACCACCTACTTCAAGTAGGTGGTAACCCATTAGCAAATGGGAAAGGGTCCCCTTCCCCTTTGTGAATGTTTGTAAAAGCATTTTCCAAGAGCAGGCAGTGGTCCCCCGGACCACTACCTGCTCTTAAAATTTTTTTAAAAAACTTTTAATTTTTCTTTTTGTAAAGCATGTCGTTTTCTTTTAAGGAAAACGGGCTGCTTTCCAAAAAAAAAGATTGCTTTATTTAAAAGCAATCACAGACATGGTGGTCTGCTGATCTCAGCACCATCCCTGTGATTTTTGCGATTCATAGGGGGTCGCTAATTGCGACCAATCTCATTAATATTCATAAGGTAGGTCATTTGCGACCCCTTAGGAATCACAGAAAGTGTACTATACACTTTCATGCATGCCGTTTTGTGATTCCCTAATTGCGAATTGCAAAGATTCGCAATTAGGGAATCGCAAAACATTTTGTTGATACATCTGGCCATTAGAGTCTTCTTTACAGAGGTAAATTCCATCATAAATTGTGGTTTATGGCCAATGTATGTGTTTTACTGCTGCCAGGAATGCAAAAAGAGATTTTTGGCAGGCATAAATGGCTTTACTAATGCGGACATCTCCATATGTGTGGGGATTTCTGTAATCATTAATTCCACTCAAGGGATGGAAGTGGGTGCTCAAAGGCATGGTTTACCACATACATTTTGAATTGTCACAAACATGTACGTTTGTGGGCATTTCCAAACTCCTCTCCTTTTATTTGCATTCTGGAATGGTTGGAGTTCTAAAGTAACTCCCCTTGCAGGATGAAAAGTGAAAGATCACTGCCAGGTTTGCTGGGAATGTAGGGGAAGGACTTTCTCCATGGGGAAAATGCCTCACCATTTGCTGCCTCGCTGCCCACAACTGAATGTTATTGACTGACTAGCAACAGCATGCAGCAAATGGAAGTTAATGACTGACTAGCAATCACATTAAGCAAATGGAAGTTCTACCTACCTCTCTGCTACTTCAAAAACCCAAAGTTGTATAAACCTCCTCGGAATTCGGGAAGAAATGCACTAAAACCCCATAGCTTCCTGAGGATCACTGACATAATATCGATTACCAAAATATCGACTACTTAAAATATCGTTGCTAAATTATCGACTACAATATTATCGACTCACCATACTTATTAAAGAAAATACTAAAATATCGAGTACACAATATCGTCTTTACAAAATATCGTATATCATTATATCGAAATTATAAATATCGTCAACAAAATTATCGTCTACTCTTAAATGACTATGTAAATGACAAAATTATCGAAACCAGAAATATAGACAACCAAAATATAGAATATTTCACAATATCGACTATCTAAAAAACTATCAAGAAAATATACTTTAAGCACAACACATACATTAACATTGTAATACATAATAAAACACTTAAATAACATTAAAATTTTCGTACAAACACATACATTTAAAAATAAACATTCCATAAACAATATGAATACATTTCACTACATAAATAATTTTATAATTATTATACATGCATTAAACCACATTTAAAAATATCTTTAAAGCATTTAATACTACAAATAAACAATGACTTACTACTAATAAGTTGCTAATTAGCGTTTCCCTTACATGGAAACAAACAGCCAGAAAAAAAAAAAAAAATCAAGGTGGACCAATGACATGCTCACATTTCAAATTAAACCAATGAAATGAAGCAACTATTTAATTGCACACTATAAAAACACTACATTTCAACATCTCTTTCACACTACAAACTGAAAAGAAGAAATAAGATGAAACTCTACTCAACTGTTTCCTGAAAGAAGATTTACAGTCCAAAAGAAAATTTAACAACTACAGAAAGTAAGTTAAACTCTATTTATAAAGCAACAAATCTAGAATGCTACAGCTGAAACTATTTCTATAAATGAATTTACTACACTTTATTTAATTACATTCATATCTCCTCTATAGATACCTTCTAAACAGACAGAAATATTTTGGACATCCCCACAACTCTAATATTAATCAATGTAAGTATATTTTAAATTTTTCCTACCCACCTACAAGTATTATTAAAAAAATAATTCTAAAACATATTTATTCCTTATTTCTCTCCTCTACAGAAAACCACTGAACCATCCAAAACTACCTTCTACGCAATCACCTACTGGACCAAAGAAATAAGTAAGTATATAAACCTCAATCATTAAACAGCCTAAAATACGCAGCCAGAATGTTACTTTCCCCTTAAAACAGTATCACATTCTAAAAAATGTATCCAACTATTAACTAATTTTTTTCTCTTATCAACAGAAAATCTATCTCCAAGATTAAACTGAAAGCTTGAAATCAGCTAATTAACATCTTTGAACATATCAAATTAAACATTGTAAGTATATTCACTAAAATTTAAATATATTTAAAATATCTATAACATTGTTTATATTTACAAAATATTTTTTCATCTCTCCTAGCATAATACAGAACATCATGACTGAAGGTGCAGAATTTATAACGTCTCAAAAAAATAAAATGTTGTTATGTTATATGGGTTATGTATATACACAAGAAAAGCAAAGTGGTCTGAAAATGTTTTGGAAATGTAGCAAATACTACTCAAACAAATGCTATGGTAGAGCTATTACAAAAGAAACCACTGTTCTTTCTGTAAAAGAACATAATCACCCCCCCAATATAACAGAGATAGAAGTTAGAAATGCTCTTGAAAACATTAAAGAAGCAAGTACTAGCACTGATAAACCCACCACCCAAATACTCAAAGAACAATTATTAAAAATACCACACCATGCATCAGCACAATTACCCCAATTGATTGTTTAAAAAGAACTATTGCTAGACAAAAAAAACTAACTACCAAAACTCTACCTACCCCTAAAACATTTGAGACAGTAATCATTCCACCAGAATTAAGCATAACTCACACTAATGAACCATTTTTTTTTTATAACAAATCTCCTGATAAAAGAATAATTATTTTTGCTACTGCAAACAATTTAGTGAAATTACAACAATGTGACACTTGGATGATGGATGGAACTTTTAAAGTTTGTCCAAAACCATTCTACCAACTGTACACAGTGCATGGATTGTACCAACATTCTAACATTCCATTCATCTATGCCCTCTTACCAAATAAACAGCAAACAACATACATAGAAATATTAACCAAAATTAAAGAAGAAACCAATAATTATTTCCCACAAAAAATAATTATTGATTTCGAATTAGCCATGATCAATTCAATACTAAAAAATTATCCACACACAGCAATCCAAGGTTGCTATTATCATTTTAACCAGAGTCTATGGAGACATCTGCAAAAGTCCACCCTAAGGCGCCGATCACGATCCTGTAAAAACCGGGTACGAACCGTCGGACGGAGCATATTCTCCGTCCGACGCGTACCCGGTCGTCAAAATATACAAACATGGAATTACGATTCGCACGGGAACACCATTTCCGTACGAATCGTAAAAAACCCCGACCGAACAAAATAAACATACAAATGCGATCCGGGAAAGCGCCGACCTGACGTCGGGACGCTCGCAGCCTGCCATTCACGAACCAGGAATTACGATTCGCACCGACGTCATCCCGCACGGTGAATATTTTCCGGCAGCCAAAAACTGCCGGGAAATCAGGACGACGCGAACAAGGACTACCAGTACGCGACGGACAGACAGGACGACGCGAACAAGGAGGACCAGTACGCGACAGGACGACGCGAACAAGGAGTACCAGTACGCGACGGACAGACAGGACGACGCGAACAAGGAGGACCAGTACGCGACAGGACGACCCGAACAAGGAGGACCAGTACGCGACGGACAGACATGGACCCGAACCTACGAGTCATCCCGGCCCTCATAGCAGTCGACCTCCTCCACAGGTTCAGACGCAGACGCCGCAGAAGGTCAGAACAACTAAGGGAGAGGGGAAAGTGGGGTGGGGTGGGGGTGGCAGGACCAGGGCAGGCCACAAACCCCCCACCAAAGTCACACAGCACACATGCCCTGGACATACCTGACTCCCATGCCCTGGTCACTACGAGGGGCTGGGGGCGTGTCCAGATAAGCCAGCGACCGCCACAACGGAAGTCCGTCACGACGCGAACAGGCAACACAACCAGACAGGTACGTCCCATACCCACGCCTGAAGAGCGTGGGTACGAGTCGAACCACGCCCACACCCACGTCACCCCAACAATGGCGGGACGGCTCGTACCCACGTGGCAAAGGCCTGGGTACGGCCCGCACAAGCATCACATAGCGTGGGGACGGATATGTACGGACCCTACCCCACCCCGTATGCATGGAGCGTACCCCCCACCCCAACAGCGTAAGTACGACCCATACACACACCCGCGTACGTATGGAGCGTACCCCCACCCCAACAGTGTAAGTACGACCCGTACCCCCACCCGCGTACGTATGAAGCGTACACCCACCCCAACAGTGTAAGTACGACTCGTACCCCCACCCGCGTACGTATGGAGCGTAGCCCCACCCCAACAGTGTAAGTACGACCCGTACCCATCTGCGTACGTATGGAGCGTACCCCCACCCCAACAGTGTAAGTACGACCCGTACACACACCCGCGTATGTATGGAGCGTACCCCCACCCCAACAGTGTAAGTACGACCCGTACCCACACCCGCGTACGTATGGAGCGTACCCCCACCCCAACAGCATAAGTACGACCCGTACACACACCCGTGTACGTATGGAGCGTACCCCCACCCCAACAGTGTAAGTACGACCCGTACCCACACCCGCGTACGTATGGAGCGTACCCCCACCCCAACAGTGTAAGTACGACCCGTACCCATCCGCGTACGTATGGAGCGTACCCCCACCCCAACAGTGTAAGTACGACCCGTACACACACCCGCGTACGTATGGAGCGTACCCCCACCCCAACAGTGTAAGTACGACCCGTACCCCCACCCGCGTACGTATGGAGCGTACCCCCACCCCAACAGTGTAAGTACGACCCGTACCCACCCGCGTACGTATGGAGCGTACCCCCACCCCAACAGTGTAAGTACGACTCGTACCCTCACCTCGAATGCATGGAGCGTAGCCCCACCCCAACAGTGTAAGTACGACACGTACCCCCACCTCCAATGTATGGAGCGTACCCACATCCGTGTATGTCATGAGCGTACATATTGTGAAATTGGAGAGGTGGGTGCAGAGTCCTCCCAGCAGTGCCCTGAGACAGGAGGGGTGTGTGCAGAGTCCTCCCAGCAGTGGCCTGAGACAGGAGGGGTGGGTGCCTATCACTCCCAGCAGTGCTCTGAGACAGGATGGGTGGGTGCCTATCACTCCCAGCAGTGCCCTGAGACAGGAGGGGTGGGTGCAGAGTCCTCCCAGCAGTGCCCAGACACAGGAGGGGTGTGTGCAGAGTCCTCCCAGCAGTGCCCAGACACAGGAGGGGTGTGTGCAGAGTCCTCCCAGCAGTGGCCTGAGACAGGAGGGGTGGGTGCAGAGTCCTCCCAGCAGTGCCCTGAGACAGGAGGGGTGTGTGCAGAGTCCTCCCAGCAGTGCCCTGAGACAGGAGGGGTGTGTGCAGAGTCCTCCCAGCAGTGGCCTGAGACAGGAGGGATGTGTGCAGAGTCCTCCCAGCAGTGCCCTGAGACAGGAGGGGTGTGTGCAGAGTCCTCCCAGCAGTGCCCTGAGACAGGAGGGGTGTGTGCAGAGTCCTCCCAGCAGTGGCCTGAGACAGGAGGGGTGTGTGCAGAGTCCTCCCAGCAGTGCCCTGAGACAGGAGGGGTGTGTGCAGAGTCCTTCCAGCAGTGCCCTGAGACAGGAGGGGTGTGTGCAGAGTCCTCCCAGCAGTGCCCTGAGACAGGAGGGGTGTGTGCAGAGTACTCCCAGCAGTGCCCAGACACAGGAGGGGTGTGTGCAGAGTCCTCCCAGCAGTGCCCTAAGACAGGAGGGGTGTGTGCAGAGTCCTCCCAGCAGTGGCCTGAGACAGGAGGGGTGGGTGCAGAGTCCTCCCAGCAGTGCCCTGAGACAGGAGGGGTGTGTGCAGAGTCCTCCCAGCAGTGCCCTGAGACAGGAGGGGTGGGTGCAGAGTCCTCCCAGCAGTGCCCAGACACAGGAGGGGTGTGTGCAGAGTCC
Source organism: Triturus cristatus (assembly GCF_964204655.1). Classification (NCBI taxonomy): domain Eukaryota; kingdom Metazoa; phylum Chordata; class Amphibia; order Caudata; family Salamandridae; genus Triturus; species Triturus cristatus. Next base: position 635,687,904 of record NC_140594.1, on the reverse strand, counting down.
TCCCAGCAGTGCCCTGAGACAGGAGGGGTGTGTGCAGAGTCCTCCCAGCAGTGCCCTGAGACAGGAGGGGTGTGTGCAGAGTCCTCCCAGCAGTGCCCTGAGACAGGAGGGGTGGGTGCAGAGTCCTCCCAGCAGTGCCCAGACACAGGAGGGGTGTGTGCAGAGTCCTCCCAGCAGTGCCCAGACACAGGAGGGGTGTGTGCAGAGTCCTCCCAGCAGTGCCCTGAGACAGGAGGGGTGTGTGCAGAACCCTCCCAGCAGTGCCCAGACAAAGGAGGGGTGTGTGCAGAGTCCTCCCAGCAGTGGCCTGAGACAGGAGGGGTGGGTGCAGAGTCCTCCCAGCAGTGCCCTGAGACAGGAGGGGTGTGTGCAGAGTCCTCCCAGCAGTGCCCTGAGACAGGAGGGGTGGGTGCAGAGTCCTCCCAGCAGTGCCCAGACACAGGAGGGGTGTGTGCAGAGTCCTCCCAGCAGTGCCCAGACACAGGAGGGGTGTGTGCAGAGTCCTCCCAGCAGTGCCCTGAGACAGGAGGGGTGTGTGCAGAGTCCTCCCAGCAGTGCCCTGAGACAGGAGGGGTGGGTGCAGAGTCCTCCCAGCAGTGCCCAGACACAGGAGGGGTGTGTGCAGAGTCCTCCCAGCAGTGCCCAGACACAGGAGGGGTGTGTGCAGAGTCCTCCCAGCAGTGCCCTGAGACAGGAGGGGTGTGTGCAGAGTCCTCCCAGCAGTGCCCAGACACAGGAGGGGTGTGTGCAGAGTCCTCCCAGCAGTGCCCAGACACAGGAGGGGTGTGTGCAGAGTCCTCCCAGCAGTGCCCTGAGACAGGAGGGGTGTGTGCAGAGTCCTCCCAGCAGTGCCCTGAGACAGGAGGGGTGGGTGCAGAGTCCTCCCAGCAGTGCCCAGACACAGGAGGGGTGTGTGCAGAGTCCTCCCAGCAGTGCCCAGACACAGGAGGGGTGTGTGCAGAGTCCTCCCAGCAGTGCCCTGAGACGGGAGGGGTGTGTGCAGAGTCCTCCCAGCAGTGCCCTGAGACAGGAGGGGTGGGTGCAGAGTCCTCCCAGCAGTGCCCAGACACAGGAGGGGTGTGTGCAGAGTCCTCCCAGCAGTGCCCAGACACAGGAGGGGTGTGTGCAGAGTCCTCCCAGCAGTGCCCTGAGACAGGAGGGGTGTGTGCAGAGTCCTCCCAGCAGTGCCCAGACACAGGAGGGGTGTGTGCAGAGTCCTCCCAGCAGTGCCCTGAGACAGGAGGGGTGTGTGCAGAGTCCTCCCAGCAGTGCCCTGAGACAGGAGGGGTGTGTGCAGAGTCCTCCCAGCAGTGCCCTGAGACAGGAGGGGTGTGTGCAGAGTCCTCCCAGCAGTGCCCTGAGACAGGAGGGGTGTGTGCAGAGTCCTCCCAGCAGTGCCCTGAGACAGGAGGGGTGGGTGCAGAGTCCTCCCAGCAGTGCCCAGACACAGGACGGGTGTGTGCAGAGTCCTCCCAGCAGTGCCCAGACACAGGAGGGGTGTGTGCATAGTCCTCCCAGCAGTGCACAGACACAGGAGGGGTGGGTGCCTATCACTCCCAGCAGTGCCCTGAGACAGGAGGGGTGGGGGCCCATCACTCCCAGCAGTGCCCATGGAACGCAAAGGGTGGAGTAGTCACAGATACCATGCCCACAAATGTCAGTCAGGTGCACAAAGACCCTGCAGTACATGTACCACATGTGTTCGAGGCTGGGAGTATACGCATGCATAGCGCAGAAAAGAAAACATGTACACATGAAGTCATGTCAATAGGCCACATACACAAGTACAATGACTACCAAGGATGCCACGAATGACGCAGGTGGAGACATCGCTCAGCATGCATGTGCAAAGGTGAAGGACTACGTCACACACCCAGCTAATGGACACACAGCTCTGTGCCAAAGTCAGGGGACACCCTGCAGGGAAGAAGTCAGGGTACACAGAGGAAGGAATACACCTTGGGACAATTGCAACATGCAGCAACTGCTTACATGAATGGAGAAAGGTAGCTAACACCGTGTGATGGCACACAGATCCCAGGGTCCCCCTTATGAGCAGCACACTACTACATTTCCCACACACCCAACACATGACCAACACCCACAACCATGTAGCAGCCCCACCAACAGCAAGGCCAGCTATGCAGGAGTGTTCCAAGGGCAAAAATAAATAGCTTTATTCAGCATGAGAAAAAAACTAGTATGACGTGAGTCCAATTTTAACAAAGGCCATAGGGCAGTCCAGGAGTCCCAGCTGGATGGGGGACACAGTGGGATGCGTGTCCCCTAGCTTGCCTGCACAGTTACAATCCGTTGTCTTCCACAGGGGTGAGGGCATCATGTGGGGGGGGGAAGAAACAGGCACCGCAGGGACAGGAGGGTGAAGGGTAGGTGTCGTGGGTGCAGGGATGGAGGACTCCACCACAGGGGGTGGGGCAGGGCCAAAGGCGGAGGCCAGGATCTCGCTGCACACCTTAGCAAGGTCCTCCAGGGACTCCCCTGCACCCGAAGGAACCACAGGCCCCAAGGAGGGGGGGGGTCAGAGGGATGGGTCGCAGCGCCACTGTGGGAGGGTGTGGATGGGGGGGGACTCAAGCACCCTGACCGGGGACCTCCTTGACCGCTTGCGGGGTGGTGTCACTGTGGGGCTCAGGGACAGAGCGGCCATGAAGGAGTCTTTGGGGGAGATGTGGCCAGGAGAGCTGAGGGGAGGGGATTTGGAGGGAGTGGATTGGGTGGAATGCGGACTCCCACTCTGGCTGCGTGTCACACGTTTGCCCCCCCGACCCAGTGGGTGTGCCTACTGCACCCTGTGTGTGCGTGTCAGGAGGTGTGCGGCGGACCTTCCCTGCTGGTGTGGTGCCTGTGTCTGTTGTGGTGGGGGCATGCTACGTCTGGGTGTATGTTGGACAGGCATGGGAGTGGGAAGTGTGGAAGGAGCAGGGGTAGGGGGTGGGACGTAGCGCTGCAGGAGACCCACTGCTGCAGTCAGTGTGGAGTCTATGGACCTCAGCAAGTTGCGTTGGTGAGCCTGCGATGAATGAATGCCCTCCAAGTATGCCTCCATGTTGTTGAGGACCTGGCTGTGGCCATGGAGGACATTAAGGATCGCAGTCTGACCAATCTGCAACTGCCGCTGGATGTCCACAGACTCAGCATTGGCGGTAGCAGTGAAGACAGGGGCAGGGGGTGCGGTGCCTGGCAGGAAGGAGACATGTGGTGACTGGGCACGTTGGGAAGGGACACGAGCACGTGGGAGGCGGCTGATGGCAATGGAGGGGGCGGTGCCAGATGTAGGGCTGCTGTCAGATGGTGGTGCAGCCACCGCCCACTCGGAGTGATCATCCTCGGACCCGTCCGCTTCATAGTCTGTTGTGCCAGTCGACAAGTCCCCGGGTTCACTCTCCACCGCCTCTGTCCCACTCGAAGTGCCAGCCCCGATGTCACCGCTGGCACTGGTGCTCGGTCCCTCCGCGCCGTCTGTGTCCATGTCTCCCTCCGTGTCCCACGACGATGCTGTGGGCAGGGTGAAGAGACAGAAAGTAATCATACACCTGTATACATATGTCACATGAGTACAATCTACGTAGGTTACAGTGCATAGCCTGAAACAAAGGATGAGATACAACTACAAAACAAGGTACATACGTAGGCCCTGCAAGACACAGTTGTGTGACCCACCATGCCATGGAAAAACTATGGAGAGCATGACACAATAGCAAATGAGATGACATGGCATTCTGACTGAGGAGCAAGGCCCTGGGGACAATACAGCACTGCATCTGCACCACACAGCGTGGCAGGAAATTGGGATGAGCAGGGACCAAATCCAGGAACTAGAGGCACATGCAGCATAGGTAATACTGAGAACATGCCCATCCTGACTGGCACGCTGCACCTTGAGTGTATGTCCAGACAAACATCACACACTGGCCAGTCCGAGCAAGGAGATGACAGGTCTTGACATGTAGGCCATGGCCGCCCCACCCACCCCCTACATGAGACACATCTGTGGAGACACAGGAAGCACTTACATCTCTTAGTCTGGGTGAAATACACATGGGATGCAATAATTCAAGATTGCACACCAAATACCCAAGGTGCGCCTGTCCAAAGAATCATGTACAAATGGGCATAATCAGATGATTGCTACAAGACACACAGGCAATGGCCACCGTGAGTATGTACTTGGAAAATCATGTCAGGCTGGACAGTGGACACTTGTAATACATCTCACGTCAATAAACATGGTGCCAGGGGACAATGGCACAGAGCACAACCTATGCTGTAGACACAGAGATTGTCGGCATTCTCGGATTACACACATGATACCTAGGAAAAGATGCCCCTGGGGACAGTAGTGGCCACACAACTCCATGATCCTGAATGGAAATGACTGCAACACACGCTAACATCCCTGCACTATGCGTAACACACACTCATGCACATCATGTCACAGGCCACCACATGGGACATCGTAGCCAAAGAACAAGGGGCAACCCCTAATCACACAATATGGGTAGAGATGTAGGGGAAATAGAAACTAAGCAAAAAAACACAAAAAACTCTACCCCTATGTTTAAAGAATGTACAAAGTATCATATATTTAACTCCAACAGTATGGCACTCAGATAGGAAAAGGACAGTGTGGCATTGAGACACATAAAGTGACCATAGAAACGGATGCAAGTGCTACAAAACGCAAGACGATCACAATAGAAAGGATATAACTATATCCTTTCTATTGTGATCGTCTTGCGTTTTGTTGCACTTGCATCCGTTTCTATGGTCACTTTATGTGTCTCAATGCCACACTGTCCTTTTCCTATCTGAGTGCCATACTGTTGGAGTTAAATATATGATACTTTGTACATTCTTTAAACATAGGGGTAGAGTTTTTTGTGTTTTTTTGCTTAGTTTCTATTTCACCACATGGGACATGCCTGCTGGAAGGCCTCGCACTCAAGAGATTAACTCCCATGTCTGAAATCAGCATTAGTGCCAACTGACATGGAACCCACAAGTCCAGAACTGGACAGGGCACAGGCAAGGTCACTAAACCTCTTACACACCATCCCCACACATGATGCTGCAGGCATTGTACACTTGGAGAAAGTGTCAGGCTACATAACTTTGTGATGGAGTGACTACACAGAGACCAGGGAACACATTGCAAGGTGGGGAAGGGAGGCAGGAGAGGCCTGCAACACTGTGGGTAACAGGATCGTCACAGCACCATAAACCCTGGAAGTGTATCCATGGAACAGTGCACATACAAATGCTGGTGAAACACAACAAACACACACATGTACCTACCCCCTTCCGGCTGCTGCATGTCCTGTAGACGCCTGTCCAAGTCAGGAAAGACCACCGCCAGCACACGTTTCTGGATGTGGGAGAGACGGCGGCGCCCGCGGTTCTTGTGGCTCTCAGGTGAGTTCCCCAGCAGGACCCGTGCGATCCTCCGCGTCCAGCACCGGATATCCTGCCAGCGTTTCCTCACCTGGGACAGGTGCCGCCTCCGACCATCCGCACTCCTCACGGCGCTGACGGCGTCCAGCCATATCTGCTCCTTGGCAGAGGCGTCTACCTGTGAGGATGAACAAGTGACACTACATCAATACACCTTGCACATGTCACGGGGACACAGATTAGAACACATTTGCTGTTTACAACAAGGCATAGTATGCATCCAACGCATTGCACCTTTGTCATAGGGACATGATCCTGTGGGGGAAGGCCAAAAGCAGTACGTGCCATTGAAAGGACACAGGTGGAATGAGGGCAACTACACAATCAATGATCCAGGCTCACACTGTGCATCACACCCACCCCTCCTGTCTCAGGGCACTGCTGGGAGTGATAGGCCCCCACCCCTCCTGTCTCAGGGCACTGCTAGGAGTGATAGGCCCCCACCCCTCCTGTCTCAGGGCACTGCTGGGAGGACTCTGCACACTCCCCTCCTGTCTCAGGGCACTGCTGGGAGTGATAGGCCCCCACCCCTCCTGTCTCAGGGCACTGCTGGGAGTGATAGGCACCCACCCCTCCTGTCTCAGGGCACTGCTGGGAGTGATAGGCCCCCACCCCTCCTGTCTCAGGGCACTGCTGGGAGTGATAGGCCCCCACCCCTCCTGTCTCAGGGCACTGCTGGGAGGACTCTGCACACACCCCTCCTGTCTCAGGGCACTGCTGGGAGTGAAAGGCACCCACCCCTCTTGTCTCAGGGCACTGCTGGGAGGACTCTGCACACACCCCTCCTGTGTCTGGGCACTGCTGGGAGTGAAAGGCACCCACCCCTCCTGTCTCAGAGCACTGCTGGGAGTGATAGGCACCCACCCCTCCTGTCTCAGGGCACTGCTGGGAGGACTCTGCACACTCCCCTCCTGTCTCAGGGCACTGCTGGGAGACATCAGGCATTCCCCCCCCTGGGACCCCCCCTACAGTACAAAGCATGTGTGTCACACCTGGACACAATGGCAGAAGTCACAGTCACTAAAAAGGGACACAGTCTGTGCCAGTGGACACTGAACTCACCTGATAACCTGGTCGCCCATACAGCATGGGGTACCGTGGGAGGATCACATCCACCAAAGCCATGTTCTCCTCCAGGGTGAATGGCTGTGACCTCTCCACAGCCCTTGACATGGTTCCAGGGAATCAGTAGCAGCAGCTGGGTCGTGGAATACAAAGATGTGCAGGCAAGTGCTCCCTCATGGGACCTGGCTGCCTTATATCTGCCTTGCTGGCCCATCTCATGCACAGGAGTACAGAGTGATTGGTCACTCACATTTGCATCCTATGTTTCCTCCAATCCCTTCAAACCTAGCAGTCTGTGTGTTCTCTATCGGTTTCATTCTCCTGCATGATGTCAGGCCCACAAACACATTGCAACAAAGTAGATTAATTCCAACTGACTACTGCTGTGCACCTTCCAGAACACATTCAAATTTTGAACTTGGTCTCCATGACAACCAGCATGCATGTAGGCCTTAATACTTGTCCCTCATGTGTCCCCTATGTAATTTGGAGCTCCACACACAGGTACGGTGCGTTCCGGGGCCCTAGGGCACCCCAAATGCATTGCAACGGCCCGTACACGGGTGCCTACGTTCACTATCACTATGGGTGTCCTCGTGTATGCGTACTCGTAGTGGTACGGGCCGTACACACGCCTGTACGCTCCCTATCACTATGGGTGTCCTCGCGTATGCGTACCCGTAGTGGTACGGGCCGTACACACGCCTGTACGCTCCCTATCACTATGGGTGTCCTCGCGTATGCGTACTCGTAGTGGTACGGGCCGTACACACGCCTGTACGCTCCCTATCACTATGGGTGTCCTCGCGTATGCGTACTCGTAGTGGTATGGGCCGTACACACGCCTGTACGCTCCCTATCACTATGGGTGTCCTCGCGTATGCGTACTCGTAGTGGTATGGGCCGTACACACGCCTGTACGCTCCCTATCACTATGGGTGGCCTCGCGTATGCGTACTCGTAGTGGTACGGGCTGTACACACGCCTGTACGCTCCCTATCACTACGTGTACGCATACGCGAGGCCACCCATAGTGATAGGGAGCGTACAGGCGTGTGTACGGCCCGTACCACTACGAGTACGCATACGCGAGGCCACCCATAGTGATAGGGAGCGTACAGGCGTGTGTACGGCCCGTACCACTACGAGTACACATACGCGAGGACACCCATAGTGATAGTGAGCGTACAGGCGTGTGTACGGCCCGTACCACTATGGGTGTTCTTGCGTATGCCTACTCGTAGTGGTACGGGCCGTACACATGCCTGTACGCTCGCCATCACGATGGGTACACATACGGAAGCACTCCCATAGTGATATGGGAACGTACACAGGCCCTCTTCGCAGCAGTACAGCGGTTTTCACACATCACAGTGGTGACAGGCGGCACACAGGTAGGGATAGGGCAGACATACTTGTCCATGGATGGACATACTTGTCCATGGATGGACATACTTGTCCATGGATGGACATACTTGTCCATGAATGGACATACTTGTCCATTAATTGACATCAAGGCATCGTCTGTGCATTACTACATGTGTGGGGCACAGGTGTGACGGCCTGTGATGTGGAACATTACTCCTGAGTCGAGAAGGCACCAGATGTATGAGATGTCTACAGATGTACTGTGTGATGGTACAATGTGTGCCAGGCATGCCCTTGACTCCTTTGACATGTGTGCATGTCGTACTGCACACTTGGGGTGAGCGTCACTGGCATGGCACGGACACCAACACACGGAAGTGTCCCCTGATGCCCGGTACAGGGGTTATCACACCTGACTTGTCACTACCCACGGTGCACAATGTGACTATGTCATGTATGTGTGGGGGCTTCCCATCAGGTTGATGTTGGAGCACCCTCAAAAGCTGCAGCCGTTGCAGCAACCAACATGTGTCTGTGTGTAGATTGTCATTGCACACTGTTCCGCACACCATGCCACATGTGGTATCGGATGTGAGGTGCACATGTATGCATGGGACACGGAGTAGCGTGACAAGGACATGTCTGCATCCTCACAATGAATGTGTGGTGAGTCATGACATGTGCACCTTCATGGCAAGGTGTGTGGGCTGTCCTAGTGTAATGTCATGTGACCTGTGGCTCTAGTGTTCTGCTACCAGTCTCTGCAATCGGCATCCTACTTCTGCTGATGTGTGGGCGTATGTCACTCCTGTCTTGCGTCTGGCTGTTCACTTGCACTGGGACACAGCTATTCCCATGGCGTGGCATGGGGAGGTTCTCAATCTCCGTGTGTAGCTGGGTCTTGGTAGGAGTGTCACCTTGCATCCATACGTGTCCTGGGCATGTAGCACATACCTGACTCCCTATGTAGCATATGTGTATTGACAGATTAACATGTGCTCAGTACATATGAATTGTTGTCGTAGTGCACTCACTCTTCCTTGTCACTTCCAAATTACTGCAGAGCGCCGCCTCTTGCCCGACCAATTCCGGACTTGGCTGCCATGCAGGAGAATGACAGCATCCGGCTCTACCGCTTCACCCAACCGTTGATTCTGGAGTTGACGGCGAGACTGGCACCACACCTGCAACCGCAGCACAGGTATCCTACGGCACTGACACCCCAGCTGAAGGTAATGGCTGCCCTACATTTTCTTGCCACGGGTACCTTTCAAAATACCATAGCTCATGTTGGTGGCATGTCCCAGAGCATGTTCTGCCGTGTGCTGCATGATTTCTTAGAGGCCATGTTGATTCACCTGGATGACTTCATCAAGTTCCCAACCCCTGAACAGTTGACTGCGGTCAAGCATGGATTCTATGCCCTGGGAGGGATGCCCCATGTCATTGGGTCCATAGATGGGACACATGTAGCTTTGGTACCACCACACGCACGAGAGGTGGCGTACCGCAATCGGAAGCACTACCACTCCATCAATGCCCTTGTGGTGTGTCAGTCCAACATGGTGATTTCACATGTCTGTGCTCGTTTTCCAGGATCAGCACACGATGCCTACATCATGAGGCGTAGCAGGATGCCTGAAATGATGATGCAGCTGCGCAACGAAAGAGCATGTGTTGTTGGTGGGTACAGTCTGTCTGTCCTGTAATTTGCATAGCCTACCAGCACGACCGCTTCACCAGTTCTAACGATGTCCATGTGCTTCCCATGTAGGGGACGCTGGCTATCCCAACATGCCATGGCTGCTCACACCTCTCCGCAACCCCATCACGCCGGCCCAGCTCCGCTACAACACCGCCCATGGCCGGACAAGGTGAGTGATAGAGAGGACGTTTGGCCTGCTGAAGAGCCGATTTAGGTGCCTCCACAAGACCGGCGGCGCGCTCCCGTATGCCCCTGCGAAGGTCTGCAAAATCTTCATGGTCTGCTGCATGCTGCACAACATGGCAGTTGAGAGAGCTGTGCCACTCATCCTGGATCAACATGACGAGGACCATCCACCCGTGGAGGACGAAGGGCTTGGCAATGGGGCTAGTGATGTGGAGGATGTGGAGCCACAAGAGGACATCCGGACTCGGCTCATACGCGACTTCTTTGCTTAGTGGTGAGTACCAGTGTCTGAGTGTGCACGCATTGGTCCCCGTGTGGCATGTGTTGTGATGTGTGTCTCCACCTGCATGTATGGCACGTGAGTCAGAGGTGTGTGTGGGTGTGTCACTGGAGTGATGGTGGCAGTGATGGTTGTATTTCCCCAGTCATAATTGTGACCTAGCATGTTGTCATCCATACATGTGTCGAGTAAATGCACATGCAAGTGGCTGTGCTTTTTGTGGCTGACTTCTTGTGTGTCTCTCTTCCCCAGGTACTTGCGCATGCCGTCTGCTGCTTGCATTGTTGTGGCACTGCTATTCCTCATGGACACGTCATCGTGGGCTGACTCAGCGTTACAGGCACGGACACGTTTGGAAGTCTCCATAGGGTAAGGGATGCATCAGGGGTGTATTGGGTGTGGCAGTTGTTCACGATGTATGCACACTGCCCCTGTTGATGTTTGTTTCCTCTGCAGCCATGTAGCATCCCCATGGGACACGACATGCAGCTGTGTACACCTGAATAGATGGTCTGCCTGGTTGACAGTCATCAGTGATGGGATAGTGGATTGTGATGATGGCATCAATGTGTGTGACACTGCCCTCAGACACCTACGGTTAGCATTGGCTTGACATGGTGTGGGACTTCCACATCAGCGGATCAATGGTGTATGGCAGTCTCTCCGTGAGCAGCTGTGGGTGTTTAGCTGTTAGCCGACAATTGTGTGCCAGTTCCATGGCTAACACGCATTTGTGCTGCAGAAGGGGGGTTCCAGTGTTGGACCCACATGTTACTCCACAAGATGTGTTCATGTGTACTTCAAGTTGCCTCTGCAATCCCGAAAACATGACTAATAAAGGTGTCCCTATGCCTCCAAGGTGCCTCTTCTCCGTCAATGCTGGTGTGTTGCCACGGTGCATCCAGCATGTCTGGCATGGTTTTCCCTGATAGTGGCTATGTGTCGATGTGTCGAGTAGCAAGATGCAAGCTGTGTGTGTGGGCTGAGACTGTGTATTGGGCATGATGTCCATGACTGTGTGGGTATTGTGACATGTGCCATCCCCATGCATCCAACGTTGGCCAGGCCCCCATTCTCTGCATCCACCGGACTCAAGCTTGCAGGACATGGTTCTGCCACCTGTCTACACATACCTGGGTGCCCCCAGGACCCTGGACATGATCCCTGACCTCTGCGCATGACTGTTGCTGTACTCAATGTGTCTGTCAGCACGGTTGTGCGGCCACCCCCTCAGCTGGTTTGGCCCATCACGGGTGTGTATGGTGCTCCATGTCTGTCTTGCCTAATACACTGTGACCCGTGTGTCCTGTGCCAGACTCAGGCCCCAGGGTGTGGATGGTTGGAGTCAAAAGAGAGCTCAGGCATGTTTAGACTTTACAACACACATGTAAGGTAATAATTCAACCAGCAGGCATCTTCTCTTCATGGTGTGAATTTTTATTGGGGGGGGGGGGGGGATGAAGTGAGGGGCTTTCCGGGAGTTTGGAATCCAAAGTTCAGTAGGGGAGTTGGTGTCCTTGCCAATGTAAATCCTCATAGTCCATGCCACAGTCTTTGTCAACATTGGTCAGACAGTGACCAGCAGGGCCATGTGGCAGAGAATGTCTCTTGATGCTGTGATGCTGTTGCTCCAGTGGGCCAGGTGCCAGGCCAGGTGTCCTGGGAGATGGTGATGTAGCGCCGACACTCACGGTCCTTTCCGTGGACGACCCGGCCTCCTGCGGGGACCCTCAGCAGCAGGCCGTGACGATGTTTGGGATGCTCCGTCGGATGTCTCCTCCTCCTCCTGATCCCTCCCTGTGGGTGGTGATGTTCTCCGCCTTCTGGCACAGGGAGGGTCGGCCATGTTGTCGGCCATCCGACGGAGTGTATCGTGAATCCCCTGGAACGCCGTCACTTGCTCAGCCTGTCTGTCCTCCATCCTCCGTTGGTGTTGCAGTAGACAGGCATGTTGCTCGGCATGTTGCTGGGCCTGCTGGGTCTTTATCTCATCGAGGGTCCCCTTGATCTCATTGAGGGTGGACACAACCTGGGCTATGCCCGTGGTGTCCTGCCGGTATGTGTCCATGATGTTACGGACATGGGCAAATACCGGTTCCCCAGCCAACTGGTCAGGCTCGTGCCTCCGCCGTCCTCCACTCCCACCACCCCTGCCCACTTGCACCTGGCCTGCCCTTGTGGGTACATCGGGTCTCCGGGACCCCTGAGGGGTGGCATTGGCGTTGTCGCCTGCCTCCTCCTGGGTGCCCGGGACACCGTGTCCCTCCTGGCCAGCCTGGCTGCATTGTGGTGGTGGGGCAGGGATCCTGGGTGTCTCCTGGGATGTAGCAGGAGTGGGGGTGGTGGTTGGCACAGTTGTACCTGACGCAGGTGCTGCAGGTGGTTGGACACCAGAGGTGCCAGGTCGGTCGGGGTCGTCCACAGAGTGGTGAGAGTCGTCGCTGCCGGTGGGATCGGGCTCCCGCAGATCCGGGTCCTGTGAGTCTTCCCCCCCAGTGTTGGGGGGTGAACCACGACGTTGACCTGTGTGTGAGAGAGACAATGTTAATTTTGGTCCATGCAACATCCATGTTTCATCAGTTTCAAAGTTGGCACTTTTCCTCTTGGAATGAGGATCTGTCTTGCATTCCACTCACAGTGCACTTGTGCATGGGTGTGTCCCTTGGGCACCACTTTGGCCCCTTTCACTATGTGTGGCACAGTCTTACTTGCTGCGTCAAGTGTGACTGCAGTCAGCAGTGGAGTGGGCAGGTGTGGCGAGCCATGCATTGGCGCCTTCCGTGTAGCACTGTACATGTGCACATGGAGTGGATCCACACACTTATATAATGCAGGTAGCTGTCGTTGTGCTTGTGAACAGGTTGTGACATGGCCCTGTGTTTGGCTATGGAGAAGAGGGGGGGTTCTGGCACTGGCCACCCTTGGCTACATGCACGCTGTCTACCTGCTGACGAGCAGACATTCCCACACACCACACGGCTGATTTGCTCTCCCTGTGTCTCCCTCCCTCTCTGTCCCCCTCTCCCTCCCTCTCTGTCCCCCTCTCCCTCCCTCCGTGTGTCAGCCTCCTCCCTCTGTCCGTGTCCCTGTGTCTCCCTCCCTCTCTGTCCCCCTCTCCCTCCCTCCGTGTGTCAGCCTCCTCCCTCTGTCCGTCTCCCTGTGTCTCCCTCCCTCTCTGTCCCCCTCTCCCTCCCTCCGTGTGTCAGCCTCCTCCCTCTGTCCGTCTCCCTGTGTCTCCCTCCCTCTCTGTCCCCCTCTCCCTCCCTCCATGTGTCAGCCTCCTCCCTCTGTCCGTGTCCCTGTGTCTCCCTCCCTCTCTGTCCCCCTCTCCCTCCCTCCGTGTGTCAGCCTCCTCCCTCTGTCCGTGTCCCTGTGTCTCCCTCCCTCTCTGTCCCCCTCTCCCTCCCTCCGTGTGTCAGCCTCCTCCCTCTGTCCGTGTCCCTGTGTCTCCCTCCCTCTCTGTCCCCCTCTCCCTCCCTCCGTGTGTCAGCCTCCTCCCTCTGTCCGTGTCCCTGTGTCTCCCTCCCTCTCTGTCCCCCTCTCCCTCCCTCCGTGTGTCAGCCTCCTCCCTCTTTCCGTGTCCCTGTGTCTCCCTCCCTCTCTATCCCCCTCTCCCTCCCTCTGTGTGTCACCCTCTGTCACCTCAGCCCAGCTTCCTGTGCACACACTGTTAGCAGATCTTTGAATGGCCCTTGGCTTGTTGATGTGAGTTTGTTTCTGATCTCCAGGCACCCATTGGGTGTAGTGTCTGTGTGTGCGCTGCTGCTGTGGTGGTGTGTGCTGCCACTCTTTCACAATGTTGGCTGTTCATTAGCTGCTGTCATGTGCAAAACAGTGCCTTCACCCCCATGTGTTGATGCAAGGCGTCCGCCATTTGCTGGCGAGTATTTCCTGTGTGGGGACACAGTGTTTGTCTGGCTGTGACCTAGGCCATATGGGCAGAGGGCATTGTTGTCTGCTTCTGAGTTGCACTATGTGATTTTTTGGGGCCCACCCTCCCACCATCCGGGTTACCGTGTCATGTGTTGTTGTCTTCTGTGGCCTGTGACTTGACATTGTCCAGCTGGGTGCATGGGGCATGGTGGCGGCAGTGGCATGTGCGTGTTCATGGAGTGTGGTTGAGTCATGCGATAGCTTGGGGTGGTTGCGTGCCTGTTAGTGATTTGGTGTGGATGACGTTCCCCCATGTGAGGTGCGTTGTTTGTGTACTCATCCGGGTCTCGGAGTCCTTCTAATCCCTCCACTGCCTCCACCGGCAGGATGGCCATCACCCTCTCCTCCCAGGGCTGGTAGTGTACGGGTCTGCGGGAGGGCCCTCTTCCAGTGGCGTTGGCCTGGTTGTGTTCCTCCTGCATCTTGGCTCGGACCCTCCTCCGCAGATCGTACCACCTGGATTGGCATTCCTGCCTGGTCCTTCTGGTGTCCGCAACAGCATTCACAGCATCGACGATGGTCTGCCACATGGCTGTTTTTGCTGCCATGCTGGTCTGTCTGACCAATGTTCCAAAGAGCTGTGGCTCGACTCTGAGGATTTCATCAACAAGAACCTCCAACTCTCGGTTACTGAACTTTGGATTCTTGTTAGTGGGCATGGTGAGGGGTGTGGGTGTGGATGGTGGTGGGGGTGTATGGATGGTTGTGGGTGTGTGGGTGTGGTTGTGCAGGTGTGTGTGTGTGTGTGTGAATGTGATGAGGGGGTGTTTGTGAAGGTGGTTGTGTGAAGGTGTGCAAGTGTAAGGTGTGGTGAAGCTTGTAGTATGGTGCTGTAGGTTGTCTGTGGAGTCTGTTGCAAAGGCTCATGGTTTGTGTGTGTGGGCCCTTTTTATTGGTCCATTGGTGGGTGTGGCTGTGTTTGAAGTTTGGGTGGGTGTGTTATAAGGAGTGGTGGTGTTTAGGGCCTCTGTTTGTTTTTGGCAGTTGCAGGTCAGTGAATGTGTGTTTTTTAGTGTTTGTTGGCCATGTTTAGTGGCTTTGTGCCATTCGAATAGTGTATTCTTGTGTTGTTTTGTTTTGTCCTGGTTGTGTACGTGCTTTTTGAGCGTGTGTACGGTGTGTACATGGGCCATTTGGTTGTACGGTGCTGTCCTTGTGTGTGGCTTGGTACGACTCGTACATGCGGTTGTGATGTTGGGGCCTGGGGTGCGCTCCGTACTTAGGAGGTTGTGTTGGGGGTGCGACGGGAACGTACTGGGGTGTACATAGACGGTGGTACGACACGTACAGGGGTGGGGGTACGACTCGAACGTACTGGGGTGTAGGTACACGGTGGTACGACACGTACAGGGGTGGGGGTACGACTCGAACGTACTGGGGTGTACATAGACGGTGGTACGACACGTACAGGGGTGGGGGGTGTACATAGACGGTGGTACGACACGTACAGGGGTGGGGGTACGACTCGAACATACTGGGGTGTAGGTACACGGTGGTACGACACGTACAGGGGTGGGGGTACGACTCGAACGTACTGGGGTGTAGGTACACGGTGGTTGACACGTACAGGGGTGGGGGTACGACTCGAACGTACTGGGGTGTAGGTACACGGTGGTACGACACGTACAGGGGTGGGGGTACGACTCAAACGTACTGGGGTGTACATAGACGGTGGTACGACACGTACAGGGGTGGGGGTTCGACTCGAACGTACTGGGGTGTACATAGACGGTGGTACGACTCGTACAGGGGTGGGGGTACGACTCGAACGTACTGGGGTGTACATTGACGGTGGTACAACACGTACAGGGGTGGGGGGGTGTACATAGACGGTGGTACGACACGTACAGGGGTGGGGGGTGTACATAGACGGTGGTACGACACGTACAGGGGTGGGGGTACGACTCGAACGTACTGGGGTGTAGGTACACGGTGGTACGACACGTACAGGGGTGGGGGTACGACTCGAACGTACTGGGGTGTACATAGACGGTGGTACGACACGTACAGGTTTGGGGGTACGACTCGAACGTACTGGGGTGTACATACATGGTGGTACGACTCGTACAGGGGTGGGGGTACGACTCGAACGTACTGGGGTGTACATACATGGTGGTACGACTCGTACAGGGGTGGGGGTACGACTCGAACGTACTGGGGTGTACATTGACGGTGGTACGACACGTACAGGGGTGGGGGGGTGTACATAGACGGTGGTACGACACGTACAGGGGTGGGGGGTGTACATAGACGGTGGTACGACACGTACAGGGGTGGGGGTACGACTCGAACGTACTGGGGTGTAGGTACACGGTGGTACGACACGTACAGGGGTGGGGGTACGACTCGAACGTACTGGGGTGTACATAGACGGTGGTACGACACGTACAGGGGTGGGGGTTCGACTCGAACGTACTGGGGTGTACATAGACGGTGGTACGACTCGTACAGGGGTGGGGGTACGACTCGAACGTACTGGGGTGTACATAGACGGTGGTACGACTCGTACAGGGGTGGGGGTACGACTCGAACGTACTGGGGTGTACATTGACGGTGGTACGACACGTACAGGGGTGGGGGGGTGTACCTAGACGGTGGTACGACACGTACAGGGGTGGGGGTATGACTCGAACGTACTGGGGTGTAGGTACACGGTGGTACGACACGTACAGGGGTGGGGGTACGACTCGAACGTACTGGGGTGTACATAGACGGTGGTACGACACGTACAGGGGTGGGGGTACGACTCGAACGTACTGGGGTGTAGGTACACGGTGGTACGACACGTACAGGGGTGGGGGTACGACTCGAACGTACTGGGGTGTACATAGACGGTGGTACGACACGTACAGGGGTGGGGGTACGACTTGAACGTACTGGGGTGTACATACATGGTGGTACGACTCGTACAGGGGTGGGGGTACGACTCGAACGTACTGGGGTGTACATACATGGTGGTACGACTCGTACAGGGGTGGGGGTATGACTCGAACGTACTGGGGTGTACATTGACGGTGGTACGACACGTACAGGGGTGGGGGGGTGTACATAGACGGTGGTACGACACGTACAGGGGTGGGGGGTGTACATAGACGGTGGTACGACACGTACAGGGGTGGGGGTACGACTCGAACGTACAGGGGTGTACATACACGGGTGGGGGTGTACATACACGGGGGGTACGTGTCGGACGTACGGGGGCTGGGGGGAGTGTTGGGCACATATGCGGGCACATGTCTCCATGGTTGCTATGGGAGTTCGGTGCGGACGGTGTTTTTTCCATACGGTTGTAGCCTCGGACGCACGGGATGGATCGTGATTCCTCGGTCGGACTTCACCTTTCACATTTGTACGGTAAATCGTACGAGGACGTGTCGGACACATTTTCCGACCCGAGGACGTGTGGGGAAATATTCCCAATGCGGTTCGTATGGACTTTTTACCATGCGAATCGTGATTGCCAGTTCGTACGGCACTTGTACGATTCGTACGGTAAAAAGACCGGATACGAGTCGCACGGGGAATTTTTTTACCGGATCGTAATTGGCACCTAAGTGTACAATACGCTACAGATAGTTCTTTTGCCTACCAGGTTAAAAAACTAATAGCACTAGCATACGTACCTGTAACAGATGTAGCAGAACACTATAATATTCTAATAGAAAGTCCCTATTACATAAAGAACGAAGACAAATTAAGCCTACTCCTAGACTACTTTGAGGACACCTGGGTGGGAAGATTACATGGACCAGGACATAGAAGACAACCAAAGTTCCACATTCCTTGGTGGAATGTATACCTGAGTACCTTAAATAAACAATCCAAAACAAACAATAGTGTTGAAGGATGGTATAATGCCTTCCAAGCAACTACAAGCAGAGGGAAACCTACCCTACAAAAACTCCTGGAATCTCTACAAAAAGAACAAAGCTACCAAGAATTACGGATGCAACAATCTGTTACTCAAATAGGTCCTAAATTAACTAAACAAACCAAACAAATGTTTGATCTACTACAAAGTCAAGTAAACCTATACCCATCAACAAGTGGCCTAGACTACCTATCACTAATAGCCAAAAGCATTTTATAATTAACATACACACAGCTACTAAAAGAAATTGGTCAATACAATAAACAATTGCAATCATATATTAATACTATATTTTCCTAAATAATATATAATTGTCAGATACATTTCATTTTCATATAGAAAATATATATGTACAATTAAATATTATTCCTGTAAATATAATATATATAACAATAAACTATAATAACATTTCCCACCCAAATTATAACAAAATATAACTTACCATTGATGTAGCCATACAAGATGAATTCCACCAAGCAAGACTCCTTCCATTTGTATGTCAATCCATAGTAATAATAAAAAATTTGCCCCACCAAAAATGAAAAAATGAACACATCCAATGTAAATCCATCCTCGACTAATCCAAAAACGTGAAACCCTCAAAAACCCGAAAAATAGGTCAAAATAGTAACAAACGCTCCTGGAAATCCAGGTGAAAAAAAAGTGTGATAACTTTATTAGTTTCATTAACTAAAACACACTTTAAAAAAAAAAAAAAATAACGTCTCTCTTTCCATCATAATATCCAAACCCTAAAAAACCCGAAAAGAAGTAAAAAATCCAAATAAACGCTCCATGAAATCCCGTAAAAAGTTAAAAAGTGTGTTAACAATATTACTTAAATCAAGTAACACACACTTTAAAAAAAAAAAAACGCGTCTTGGTCTTCGAAAAAACATCGATCAACATTTACCTGAAAAAAGAACAAAACATACCCACCCACACAATCACACCCAAATACATGAAATAAATACAATTACATCATTTCAAACAACACATATTTAATCACAATATTTACTTCTAAAACTACGTCACAACCAGTAAACAACCACACGTAACTAAATCATTACTAACACCTCAAAAACACCCAAAACATTTTACATTATCAATCAATACACTATAAACATCCTAACTACCCTAAACATAAGTATTTAATAACACTTAATACTTAAAACACCCCTTACCTTGCTCAACGCGACGCAGCTTCCAACCGCGAGCTTCCTCAGTCCAAAATGACCCAAAATAACATGAACCGGTTACAAAATAATCCCATTCAAATGAAAATCCCTACTTAAATCAGTGTAAATACATTAAAACAATAAAAAACATCATTATAATCATATATAAAAATAACATAAATTTATCTAAATTCTTACAAATGATTTTCTAATAAACAATACCTTTAAAAATTATATTCATAATAATTATAAATACATTATTATTATGATTATAATACAGTAATTTTTTTTTCAAAACTGTACAAACTATAATAAAATGTATGTTATTATTTAAATTTTATTTACAAAACGTACATGTTGAAAAAAAATTTTTTCATATAATTATAAAATATAAAAATTAATAATATTAACATTTCCTACAATAATATTATTAATCATCATTAAAAATACATAGCATAAAAATATACTATTTGTCATGTACTAATTATGTACAACAACAAAATAAAAATGACACAATATTCTTCAGAAATTACATATGCAATGATTTTTTTTATGTATATAGCCAACAAACACGTTATTATATGATTACTGTAAGAATATGTTTATTTGCAAACAATGTAAAAAAGTAATAAATGTTATGTATGTTTTTTTGTAATTATCAATACTTCTGTTCTAAAATGTGATGATATCAATAAATTGTATTTTCCTTAAAACATTGCAAAAATACACAAATGTATGCATATTTGCTGTATCTCTACTAATGTATACTCCATTCTGTAAATAAAAAAAACCAATAATCTCTCTACTTTCTTCAACAAAAATAAAGCTTATATAAAAATATAAAATGTGTCATTGGATTTCATAATTTATTACTATCACATATATAATTTAGCTAATTTAATTGTTTAAAAATGTAAATAATCACATTTTTTCCAACATAAAATCCAAAAACATACTTCATTAACACAATACATATACATTCTGCACACTAACACTATACAAATTACTATTCCCATTTCACCTACATTAAAGTCAGGAAAAGTGCTGGACACTAACCCTATATAATTTACTATTCCCACTCCAGTTAACATAAAGTCAGGAAAGGTGCTGGACAGTAACCCTATATAATTTACTATTCCCACTCCAGTTAACATAAAGTCAGGAAAGGTGCAGGACACTAACCCTATATAATTTACTATTCCCTCTCCAGTTAACATAAAGTCAGTGAAAGTTCTGGACAGTAACCCTATATAATTTACCATTCCCACTTCAGTTAACATAAATTCAGAGAAGGTGCTGGACAGTAACCCTATATAATTTACTATTCCCACTCCAGTTAACATAAACTCAGGAAAGGTGCTGGCCAGTAACCCTATATAATTTACTATTCCCACTCCAGTTAACATAAAGTCAAGGAAGGTGCTGGATAGTAACCCTATATAACTTACTATTCCCACTCCAGTTAACATTAAGTCAGGAAAGGTGCTGGACAGTAACCCTAAATAATTTACTATTCCCACTCCAGTTAACATAAAGTCAAGGAAGGTGCTGGACAGTAACCCTATATAATTTACTATTCCCACTCCAGTTAACATTAAGTCAGGAAAGGTGCTGGACACTAACCCTAAATAATTTACTATTCCCACTCCAGTTAACATAAAGTCAAGGAAGGTGCTGGATAGTAACCCTATATAACTTACTATTCCCACTCCAGTTAACATTAAGTCAGGAAAGGTGCTGGCAGTAACCCTAAATAATTTACTATTCCCACTCCAGTTAACATAAAGTCAAGGAAGGTGCTGGACAGTAACCCTATATAATTTACTATTCCCACTCCAGTTAACATAAACTCAGGGAAAATGCTGGACAGTAACCCTATTTAATTAACTATTCCCACTCCAGTTAACATAAAGTCAAGGAAGGTGCTGGCCAGTAACCCTATCTAATTTACTATTCCCACTCAAGTTAACATAAACTCAGGGAAAATGCTGGACAGTAACCCTATTTAATTAACTATTCCCACTCCAGTTAACATAAAGTCAAGGAAGGTGCTGGCCAGTAACCCTATCTAATTTACTATTCCCACTCAAGTTAACATAAAGTCAGAGAAGATGCTGGACACTAACCCTATATAATTTACTATTCCCACTCCAGTTAACATAAAGTCAGGGAAAGTGCTGGACAGTAACCCTATATAATTTACTATTCCCACTTCAGTTAACATAAATTCAGAGAAGGTGCTGGACAGTAACCCTATATAATTTACTATTCCCACTCCAGTTAACATAAACTCAGGAAAAGTGCTGGCCAGTAACCCTATATAATTTACTATTCCCACTCCAGTTAACATAAAGTCAAGGAAGGTGCTGGACAGTAACCCTATATAATTTACTATTCCCACTCCAGTTAATATTAAATCAGGAAAGATGCTGGACAGTAACCCTATATAATTTACTATTCCCACTCCAGTTAAGATAAAGTCAAGGAAGGTGCTGGACAGTAACCCTATATAATTTACTATTCCCACTCCAGTTAACATAAAGTCAGGAAAGGTGCTGGACACTAACCCTATATAGGTGCCAATTCCGATCCGGTAAAAAAATTCCCCGTCCGACTCGTATCCGGATTTTTTTCCGTCCGAATCGTCAAAGTAGCGTACAAACTGCCAAGTACGATTCGAACGGAAAAAAGTCCATACGAATCGCATTGGGAAGATTTCCCCACACGTCCTCGGGTCGGGAAAAGTCACCGACACGTCCCCGGTCGAAAAACCCACCGTGCGGAAAAATAAAGTCCGACAGCGCAAGTACGATCCCTCCCGTCCTCCCCATTTCACAACCGTACGCAAAAAACACAGTCCGAACCGAACTCCCATAGCAACCATGGAGACATGTGCCCGCATACGCGCCGAACACCCCACCACCCCCCCGCCCGCGTATGTACGCCCCGAACCCCCACCCGTGTATGTACGCACCGAACCCCCACCCGTGTATGTACGCACCAAACCCCCACCCGTGTATGTACGCACCGAATCCCCACCCCAGCAGTGCATGTACGCCCCGAACCCCCACCCGTGTATGTACGCCCCCGAACCCCCACCCGTGTATGTACGCACCGAACCCCCACCCGTGTATGAACGGACCGAACCCCCCCAGCCGTGTATGTACGCACCGAACCCCCCCCAGCCGTGTATGTACGCACCGAACCCCCACCCGTGTATGTACGCCCCGAACCCCCACCCGTGTATGTACGCACCGAACCCCCCCCAGCCGTGTATGTACGCACCGAACCCCCACCCGTGTATGTACGCCCCGAACCCCCACCCGTGTATGTACGCACCGAACCCCCACCCGTGTATGTACGCACTAAACCCCCACCCCAGCACTGTATGTACGCACCAAACCACCACCCGTGTATGTACGGCCGTACCCACACCCTCACCAGGGAATGTACGGACCGTACCCCCACCCGTGTATGTACGCACCAAACCCCCACCCGTGTATGAAAGGACCGAACCCCCCCCCACCCGTGTATGTACGCACCGAACCCCCCCCAGCCGTGTCTGTACGCACCGAACCCCCACCCGTGTATGTACGCACCGAACCCCCACCCCAGCAGTGTATGTACGCCCCGAACCCCCACCCGTGTATGTACGCCCCGAACCACCACCCGTGTATGTACGCACCAAACCCCCACCCGTGTATGAACGGACCGAACCCCCCCCCAGCCGTGTATGTACGCACCGAACCCCCACCCGTGTATGTACGCACCGAACCCCCACCCCAGCACTGTATGTACGCACCGAACCCCCACCCGTGTATGTACGCACCGAACCCCCACCCGTGTATGTACGCACCAAACCCCCACCCCAGCACTGTATGTACGCACCAAACCACCACCCCTGTATGTACGGCCGTACCCACACCCCACCAGGGAATGTACGGACCGTACCCCCACCAGTGCATGTACGGACCGTACTGACGCCAAAAACACACGTACTGAACCAGGACAAACCATATTTACACAAGGAGAGTCAATTAGAGTTTCCCCACACCACCAAACATGCCCAACAACCCCACAAACATCACATACACTGACCCGCAACTGCCAAACTGCCAAACAGAGGCCCAAAACTCAATCACTCCTCATAACACACCCACACAAATTTCAAACACAGCCACACTCACAAATGGACCAATAAAAATGGACCACACACACAAACCATGAGCCTTTGCAACAGACCCACTGCTGCCAGAGCCCACAGACGACCCACACCACCATACTTGAACCTCACACTTGCATACCTTCACACAACCACCTACACAAACACCCCCTCATCACATTCACACACACACCTCCACTACCACACCCACACCCCCACAACCATCCACACCCACACCCCCACAACCATCCACACCCACACCCCACGCCATGTCCACCACCAAGAATCCAAAGTTCACAAAGGAGGAGCTGGAGATCCTTGTCGACGAAATCCTCAGAGTCGAGCCACAGCTCTTTGGGACATTGGTCAGACAGACCAGCATATCCGAAAAAACGGCCATGTGGCAGAGGATTGTCGATTCTGTGAATGCTGTTGGGACCACCAGAAGGACCAGGCACGAGTGCCAATCCAGGTGGTACGATCTGCGGAGGACGGTCAAGAGGAAGATGACTGACAATCACAACCAGGGGAACATCACTGGACCGGTACAATACCATCCCTGGGAGGAGAAGGTGATGTCCACGCTGGCGGTGGAGGGACTACACGGACTGCCAGGACTCCCAGACCCTGGTGAGTACACAAACAACTCACCTCACATGGGGGGGATGCCATACACAATCAATCATGCATGCCACCCCCCCCAGCCACCACCGGACACAACAACACTCCACAAACACACACATGCCACTAGCGCCTCCATGCCCCATGCATCAATCAGGGCCATGCCAAGTCACAGGCCACACAAAACACCAACACAACACAGGATGTGGTCGATGCTGGGAGTGGGGGCATCAAAACTAACATTGAGCAACTCACAAGCACACAACAATGCCCTCAGCCCATATGGCCCAGGGCACAGCCATACAAACTGTGTGTACCCACACAGTACTGTCTTGCCTGCAAATGGTGGCTGCCATGCAGGATGACATGGGTCTGAAGGCACAATTTGCACATTACAGCAGACAATGAAGATGCATCGCTCTGATAGAGTCTCAGCACACACCGCCACAGCAGCAGCCTACACTCAGACACACTGCCCAATGGGTGCCCGGAGAACAGGGACTAACTCACATGAACAAGCCAATGGCCATTCAAAGACCGGCTAACTGTGTGTGCCCAGGAAGCTGGCCTGAGGTGACAGAGAGTGACAAAGAGAGGGAGGGAGAGGGGGAATGAGAGGGAAGGAGACAGAGGGGGACACAGGGAGACAGACAGAGGGAGGGAGTAGGGTGACAGAGGGAGACCGACAGAGGGAGGAGGGTGACAGAGGGAGGGAGGAAGGGAGACACAGGGAGACTAAATCACCCTTGGGTGGTGTGGCCATGTCCACTCGTCAGCCGGTGGACTGTGTGCATGCAGACCAGGTCTGGCAGTGCCTCAAACCCCCCCTTCCGTAGATGAAGACCGGTCCATGTGTCAATCTGTGCACGAGTCCATCCGTGCTGCAGGCACAGACCTAACCACACACCCAGTATACCCACCCACTGTGTCGGTAAGAACCCTGTCACAAATGCTTCAGTCCCCAACCTGCAACATCAAATTGCCTTGGCAAAACACCATTTGGCCACGTACAGTGCAACACGTAAGGCGCCTCTGCATGGCTCGCTACGCCCGCACACCACACTGCTGACTGTGTACCCAAATAGATGCATCAACTAAGATTGTGTCTCACATATGCGTAAAGCCCTGACAGCTGTGGCCAAGGGACATACCCATGCACAAGTGCACTGTGAGAGGAATGCAAGACAGATCCAACTACCCAGAGGAAGAGTGCCAAATCAGAAATGCATGAAACATGGATGCCACATGTGACACTGTTAACATTGTCTCTCTCACACACAGGTCAACGTCGACGAACACCCCCCAACACTGGGGGGGGAAGTCTCACAGGACCAGGCTCCGCGGGATGAGGACCCCACCGCCAGCGATGACTCTCACCACTCCGTGGATGACCCAGACCAACCTGGCCCCTCTGGTGTCCAACCACCTGCAGCACCTGCGTCAGGTACAACTGTGCCAACCACCACCCCCATTCCTGCCACATCCCAGGAGACGTCCAGGAGCCCTGCCCGCTCACGACCACCCAGCCAGTCTGCCCAGGAGGGACACGGTCCTCCGGGCACCCAGGAGGAGGCAGGCGGCAACGCAGATGCCATCCCTCAGGGGTCCCGGAGACCCGATGCACCCACAACGGCAGGCCCGGTGCACGTGGGCAGGGGTGGCGGGAGTGGAGGACGGCGGAGGCGCGAACCTGACCAGGCAGCTCAGGACCCGGTAGTGTCCCAGGTCAGCAACATCCTGGATACATACCGGCGTGACACCAGGGGCATGGACCAGATTGCGTCCACCCTCAATGACATCAAGGGGACCCTCCAGGAGATGAAGACCCTACAGGCCCAGCAACATGCCTGTCAACTGCAACACCAAGGAAGGATGGAGGATAGACAGGCTGAGCTCGTGGCGGTGCAAACCCAAATGACCGGTGTACTCCGTCGGATTGCCGACAACATGGGCAACCCTCCCTGTGGCACCAGGCGAAGGCCATTACCAGACACAGGGAGGGATCAGGAGGAGGAGGATTCATCCGACGGAGCGTCACAGACATCGTCACGGCCTGCTTCCGAGGGTCCCCGCAGGAAGGTGGGTCGTCCACGAAAAAGACTGTGAGAGTCAGCAGAACATCACCATCTCCCAGGTCACCTGGCCTGGCACCTGGCCCTCTGGCCCAATAGCAGCACATGACATTCTCTGCCACATGGACTTGCTGGTCACTGTCTGACCTATGTTGACGAAGACTGTGGCATGGAATCTGACATTTTGCTACGGCAAGGATACCAACTCCCCCAGTGAACTTTGGATTCTACACTCCCGCTGTGCACCTCTTGTCATCCCCACAAACCCGTACCCCACCACAAATAAATTAATCACACTTACAAGATGATGCCGTGATTCTGCATTATTACAATACATGTGTGTGTCGTAAAGTCAAAGCATGCCTGATCTCAGAATTAACTCCAACCATCCAAACCGTGGGGTTGCAGTCTTGCCCAGGACACACATGGGTCCCAATGTATCATCTGATACAGACATGGAGTACCATACTCACCTGTGCTGGGCCCAACCAGCTGAGTGGTTCCCGCACAACTGTGGCTACAGACACATTCAGGGGAGCAACAGTCATGCGCAGAGGTCAGGGATCATGTTGAGTGACCTGGCTTGCCGCTCCCAGGTATGTCTAGACATGTGTCCCTACCATGTCCTGCATGCTTGCGTCAGGCGGAGGTTGAGAATGGTGGCTAGCCCAAGGTTGGATGCATGGAGATGCCAGAATGGAGTTTTGGATCACAGTGCCACATGGTTGTGTTGGGGTTGTGGGCTGCATCATGAGTGTGGGCGTGGATCGAGAAGGTCATCCTGCAGCTGGCTGTGAAACATTCCCCCCATCCCGTTTGGACGTTGATGTGGCCTGGTTGCCCGATGCAGTAGCAGAGCTGTGCAGATGCACTCCGGATATGGACAAGTATCATGGGAGTCGTAAGGCACATGTCCGTAGACTGCAGGGTAGGATTCGACACGGATGTTGTAGTTGCCCTGGGGGATGGTCTCTCTTGCCTTGAGGTGGATGGAACTGTGCATCTTGTGCATAATACAGTTCCCACTCCCTGACAAACCGCTAGCATCTTGTCACTCTACACATAGACACATATGCACCACCTCTGAAAACTATGCCAGACATGCCGCACGCACAGTGGCAACAGGCCACCATTGACAGGGAAGAGGCACCTTGGAGACAGAGGGACACATTTATTAGTCATGTGTGTTGGAATGACAATGATACTCTGTCAACACACACACAGGTCATGTGGATGAACATGTGGGAGCAACACTGGCACCCCCCATTGCAACACAGATGCTGGTATTCCATTTAACTGGCACACAAGTGACGGATAACAGCTAAACACCCCCTGCTGCCACGGAGAGGCTGCTATACACCATTGAGGCCCTGATGGGGTAATCACACACCATGTCAACCCGGTGCAACCTGTATGTTTCCGAGGTCAGTGTTACACACATTGATGGCCTCATCACAATCCCCAATCCCCTGCCACATGACAGTCACCAAGTCTGACCATGGCTCCAGGTGAAGCCTGCCCCATGTCATGTTCCCCATGTAGGATCCACATGTATGCAAATGGAACACACATGAACCGGAGAAGTGCACACAGACTACAAACAATTCACACACCCAAAACGCCGTGAGGCATCCCTTACCCTAAGGAGATTTCAAAACTTGCCCGTGCATGTGACGCTGAATCAGCACATGTTGCTGTGTTAATGAGGAGTAGCAGGAGCACAACAATGCCACCAGCAGACAGCATGCCCATGGACCTGTGGAAGAGAGACACACAAGGAGTCAGCCCAAAGGAGCACATCTGCAAGCATGTACTCAACACGTATCATGTTGTCAACATGACAGGTGACAATGATGACCCTCAGACAACATCCTTCCATTGCGCCATCACTCGAGTGACACTTCAATACACACCACTGACTCACTTGGCAGACATGCAGATGGACACACACATTGCAACACATGCCACACACGGCCCAATGCGTGCACACTCAGACACTGGAACTCACCACTAAGCAAAGAAGTTGCGTATGAGCCGACTCCGCATGTCCTCCACAGCCTCCTCCTCCTCCACATCACTTGCCCCGTCACCAAGGCCTTCATCCTCCACGGGTGGATGGTCCTGGTCATCTTGATCCAGTATGAGTGGAACAGCTTCCTCCACTGCCATGTTGTGCAGCATGCAGCAGACGATGATGATCTTGCACACCTTCACCGGGGCATATGGGAGTGCTCCGCCGGTCTTGTGGAGGCACCGGAATCGGCTCTTCAGAAGTCCAAACGTCCTCTCAATGACTCTCCTGGTCCGCCCATGTGCGTTGTTGTAGCGGTGCTCGGCAGCCATGCTGGGGTTGCGGACAGGCGTCATCAGCCATGGCATGTTGAGATAGCCAGCGTCCCCTACAAGGAAACATCATGGACAGAAGTGTGTCAGCACAGGCAGTGAGATTGGAAGATGACGCCAAACACTGAACTGTCAGAGTCTACCCACCAACAATACATGCTCGCTCGTTCCGCAGCTGCAGCATCATTTCAGGCAGCCTGCTACGCCTCATGATGAAGGCATTGTGTGCTGATCCTGGAAAGCGAACACAGACATGTGAAATCACCATGTTGGACAGACACACCACAAGGGCATTAATGGAGTGATAATGTTTGCGATTCCTATACACCACCTCCTGTGCCTGTGGTGGTACCAACGCAACATGTGTCCCATCTACGGACCCAATGACATGGGGCATCCCTCCCAGGGCATAGAACTCACGCTTGACATCTGTCAACTGCTCACGAATTGGGAATTTAATGTACTCATCCAGGTGAACCAACATGGCCTCTAAGAAATCATGCAGAACACGGCTGAACATCGTCTGGGACATGCCCCCGACATCAGCAATGGTATGTTGGAATGTACCCGTGGCAAGGAAATGTAGGGCTGCCATCACCTTCAACTTGGGTGTCAGTGCACTGGGATACCTGTGGCGCGGGAGGAGTTGTGCTTCCAGCCGGCCAGTCAACTCATCAATCAACCGTTGGCTGAATCTGTAGCGGCGTATACAGTCCCGTTCATGCAGGGCAGCCATGTCTGGCATACGTCGAGGGAGAGGCGGAGCCCTGCAGTGAAATGGAAGGAACACCGAAGAGTGAGCACTGTACAACGACATTGTCAATGCACTGAGCACATGTTACACAGCCAATACACATATGCCACATTCTGAGTCAGGTCTGTGCCACATTTCCTGGACACGTACGCCAGTCAGGTGACACTCCTACCAAGGGACAGCCACTAACGGAGTGGGGCAAGATCACGATGACATGGCATGAGACTAGCTGTGGGCCAGTGTAAGTGAACATGCACACGCATCACAGGATTCACAGACATCCACACATGTGCAGAAGTAGTATGCGTATGGTACAGACAGGTTGTTGGATGCGATATGCACTGGTCACATGTCATAGGAATAGGACAGGCCACACACATTGCCTTGGAGGAGTACATGTCGAGACAGAACATACATAGAGAGCATGTGGATATGTACTTGTGTTGATACTCCGTGTAGTTGCATACATACACACCTCATGGCAAATCACATATGTGGGCTGGTGTGCGGAACAGTGTGCCATGGCCATCTACACACAGACACATGTTGGCAGCAGCAACTGCTGATGCATTGGACCACACACCTACAGCAAAATCATGGAAACACATGCCACACACATGACATTGTTGCAGCGTGCAACGCAGCCATACACATGTCATGTGTAATATTCCGTGTACCTGGCATCAGGGGACAGGTGCGGGTGTCCGTGACTGGGACATGCAAGTGACTCATGGCTCCACTAGTGTGTACGACATGCACACATGTCAAAGGAGTGCAGGGGATGTGTGGTACAATGCGCACCATCACACACGACATGTGTACACAGCTCATCGTACATGTGCTTTGCCCACACCTCAGGGGTAAAGTGCCACATCACATCCTGACACACCTGTGTCACACACATGTGGTATTGCACAGACAATGCATTGGTGTCCACCCTTGGCAAAATCTGACCGCTCCATTCCTGTCTGTGTGCCGCCTGTCACCACTGACAGGTGTGAAACGCATCGTACATACGCTCTGAGTGCGTGTATAGGGTCCCTGGGCCAATATTGCCGCTGGCGTATGCGTACGCCACAGTAGTACGAACTGTACACGCGCTTGTACGGTCCGGATCACAATATGGGCGCTGGCGTATGCGTACGCCACAGTAGTACGAACTGTACACGCGCTTGTACGGTCCGGATCACAATATGGGCGCTGGCGTATGCGTACGCCACAGTAGTACGGACCGTACAAGCGCTTGTACAGTTCGTACCACTGTGGCGTACGCATACGCCAGCGCCCATATTGTGATCCGGACCGTACAAGCGCGTGTACAGTTCGTACTACTGTGGCGTACGCATACGCCAGCGCCCATATTGTGATCCGGACCGTACAAGCGCTTGTACAGTTCGTACTACTGTGGCGTACGCATACGCCAGCGCCCATATTGTGATCCGGACCGTACAAGCGCGTGTACGGTCCGTATCACTGCTTGTGGGGTGCCCTAGGGCATGGAACGCACCGTACCTGTGTGTATATGTATGAAAACACATAGGGGACACATGAGGGACAAGTATAAGGGCCTAAATGCATGATGGTTGCCATGGAGACTGAGTTAGATTTTTGAATTTGAGCACCAGGTGCCCAGCAGAAGTCAGTTTGAAAGAATCTACATTGTTGCAATGTGGATGTTGACTTGACATCATCATCAAAACTGAAACCATGCAAAGGCACACACTGGGGTAGGTTTGAAGGGATTGGATGAAACGTAGCATGCAAATGTGACTGACCAATCAATCTGTACTCCTGTACATGAACAGGCCAGCCAGGCATATATAAGGCAGCCAGGTCCCATGAGAGAGCACTTGCCTGCACATCCATTCATCCATGACCACTGCTGCTGATAGTGATTCCTCTGGCACCATGTCCAGGACTGTGGAGAGGTCACAGCCATTCACCCAGGAGGAGAACCTTGCCCTGATAGATGTGATCCTCCCACAGTTCCAGAGCCTGTATGGTCGACCAGGGGTTCAGGTGAGTGCAGACTCCACTAGCTTAGACTGTGCCCCTTTTGTGTGCCAGTGACTTCTGCCATTGTATCCATGTGTGACAGACATGCACTGTTGTTTGGAGTGGGTCCCAGGGTGTGGAAGGCCTCATGTCACCCATGCAGAGCATGCTGTGTTTCCTGTGTGCACTCCTCACTTGCATAGTGCCTACTGTGACAATGAATGCAAGGTGCATGCCACATTCTGCCTGCATACTCCTCCTGGGGATGTTGTTTCCACAGTCCTGATGTGATCCTGTGTTCCCCCCAGTGTGACAGGTGTCAGTACCCATGGATGTGTGTTTGGTCAGTGTACCTGTGCTGTGAGTGTCCAAAGGCCGTGTTCGTCCCCTGCACATTGGTGTGTGTGTAAGTCCCCTGTCATGTGGGTGAGTGCATATGGGGAGTGTTGCACACAAGCAGCATGAGTGATGGATATAGCCTGGCCATCCGATGTGAGCAGGGAGCAGTGCTGTGTGCATGCCGTGCTGAGCCAGCCCCACACCTGTGACACCCCCGTCTACTGGCACATGGGCAGAGTGAGGTGTGTACCCGCAGTTGGCAATGCCATGTGATTGTCCTGTACCTGTGTGTGTCTGTGTACTCTGCTGAGGTAGCATCAGTGTGCTTGGGCAGGTGACTGCTGTGAGGTGCTGTACATAATCCTGGTGCAGCCTGTGAGGCACAGTGTGATCCCTGGTCAGTGAGTGTGTGGTACCCCTCATGCCACCCGTGTACTTTCAATGGCACGTAGTGCATTTGGCCTTCCACAGTGGATAATGTCCCTATGACAAAGGTGCAATTAGTTGCATGCATACCATGGCCTGTTCATAATGAGGATTGTTCTATATGTGTGTCTCTGTGTCTCTGCTCATGTGGATTAATGTATTCTCACTTTTGCATCCTCACAGGTAGGCGCCATTGCCAAGGGGGAGATCTGGAGTGAAGCCGTCAGTGCCGTGAGGGGTACAGAGGGTCGGAGGCGGAGCCTGTCTCAGGTGAGGAAACGCTGGCAGGACATCCGGTGCTGGACGAGGAGGATTGCACGGGTCCTGCTGGGGGACTCACCTGTGAGCCGTAAGAACCGTGGGCGCCGTCGTCTGACCCACATCCAGAAGCGTGTGCTGGCGGTGGTCTTCCCCGATATGGACAGGCGCCTACAGGAGAAGCAGCAGCAGGAAGGGGGTAGGTACATGTGTGTCAGTTGTGTGTCCCCAGCCAATGTAAGTGTGCAGTTGCATGGATACACTGCCAGGGTTTGATTGTGCAGTGCGTCAACTTCTCCACAAAGTAGCACAGTGCTGTTCTCACTCCCTCCCTTCCCCTCCTTGCCATGTGTTCCCTGGTCTGTCTGTAGCCACTCTTGCACAAGGGTATTTAGGCAGGCAGTTCATGCAGGTGCCCTATGCTATCAGCATCATGCGTGGGGGTGATGTGCCACAGGTATGGGGACCTTGCGTGTGCCATGGCCAATTTCAGTCATTGTGGTGTCCATGTCACTTGGCACTGATTGTGAATCACGACATAGGGGTGTGTCTCCAAAATGTACAGCCTTCCAGCATGCATGTCCAATTGTGTGCCCTCTGACATGATGTGCCTGAGTGGGAGGCCTGCTAAGTGCAGGGACGGTTGCTTAATTTGCAGTCATGTACATCCTGGACCATGGAGGAGTGTGGGCACTACTGTGCCCTGGGGCACCTCTTCCTAGGTATCATGTGCGTCATCCAACAATATGGCCATTCACTGTGTCTTCGCCATGGGTTGGGTAGGGTGGCATTGTACCCTGGGCTCAACTGTTAGGACCTACAGGTTGCTACATGTGTCCACTGTACAGGGGGACCCATTTTGCTTGTGCATACTCACAGTGGGCATTACCTGTGTGTGTTGTTGAGACAATCTGATGATGTTTGCCTGTCAATGATGTGTGGACATGCCCACCAGGGGCTGTGTGTGTACAGTCATTAATTAGTGGAGGCCATGTGTTTTCATCCCAGAGTAAGAGGTGTACATACTTTCTCCGTCTCGATGAGATTGTCTCAGGTGTGGGTGGTTTGTGCGTACAAGGCCTACATGTCAGAAGCTTCATCCTCCTTGCTGGGTTTAGCCTGTGTGTGATGTTTGACTGGACATACGCTCAAGGTGCAGTGACCCAGTCATGTTTGGCCTGGTTTCATGTATTGCCTTTGCAGCATGCGGCAAGAGTAAATGGATATGATTCATGCTCATCCCTTTTTGACGACGCAGTGTGGTGCAGGTGCTGTGCACATTTGTCCCCAGAGGCTGGCTCCTCTGTAAAATTTCAGGTGCAGTGATTTGATGTTGTGTCATGCTCTCCATTGTGTCTCAGTGGCATGGTGGGTCGAAAAACTGTGTGTTCCATGGCCTACATGTGTACATTGTTTTGTAGGTGTTACTCCTGTTGCTTTTCAGGCTATGCAATGTGACCTATGTATATTTGACTCATGTGACATATGTGTACAGGTGTCTGATTATCTCCTGTCTCTTCACCTTGCCCACAGCATCGCCGGGGGACACGGAAGGAGACACTAGCACGGACCGGGAGGAGGGATTGAGCACCAGTGCCAGCAGTGCTGTCCTGTCTGGCACATGGAGTGGCACGGAGGCCGAAGGGAGTGAGGCAGAGGACCTGTCGACTGCCAACACAGACTATGACGCAGACGGGTCCGAGGCTGAGCTCCAAGAGGTGGCGGAGTCTGCCCCCCCAGCTGATGGCAGCCCTCCACATCCCCCCGCCACCTCAGGTTCCATCACCGGCCTCCCACATGCTCGTGGCCCTTCCCTCCGTGCTCGGTCCCCACATGTCTCCTTCCTGCCAGGCACCGCACCCCCTGCCCCTGTCACCACTGCTGCGGTGAGTGCGGAGTCTGTGGACATCCTGAGGCAGTTGCAGGTTGGTCAGACTGCGATGCTAAATGTCCTCCATGCCCACACCCAGGTGCTGACCCAGATGGAGGCATACATGGAGGGCATGTCGGCTGCGCAGTCTGACCAACGGCAGTTGCTGAGGTCCATAGACTCCACACTGACTGCAGCACTGGATCTCCTGCAGCGCTGCCTACCCCCCCCTACCCCTGCCCCATCCACAATTCCCACTCCCGTGCCTGTCCCACGCACATCCAGACGTCAGCGTGCATGCACCCCAACAGACACAGGCACCACACCACCAGGGAAGTCGAAGCGCACACCTCCTGTCACGCACACACAGGGTGAGGAAGGCACACCCACTGGGTCGGGGGGGAAACGTAGAACACGCAGCCACAGTGGGAGTCCGCAGTCCACACAACCCACTCCCTCCAAATCCACTCCCCTTAGCTCTCCTGGCCAACAGTCGGTGACAGCATCATCCACTGCGAGTGTGCCCCCCAGCCCCAGGATGACACCACCCCGCAAGCGGTGGAGGCGGGACCCGGCCAGGGGAGTTGAGTCCCCCACCCTGTCCACACCCTCCCCCAGTGGCGCTGCGACCCATCCCTTTGCCCCCCCCCCCTCCTTGGGGCCTGTGGTTGGATTGGGTGCGGGGGAGTCGCTGGGGGAACTTGCCGACGTGTGCAGCGCCATTCTGTCCTCCACCTTTGGCGCTGGCACCCCCCCTGTGGCAGAATCATCCCTCCCTGCACCCACAACACCTACCCTTTCCCCTCCTGTCCCTGCGGTGCCTGTTTCCACCCTCCCCCCTGATGCCCCCTCTTCTGTGGATGAAATGGACTTGTGAACTGTGCAGGCAAGCTAGGGGACACACGTCCCGATGTGTACCCCCCCCCGGACTTTGCTGCTGGCCTGGCCCATGGCCCTTGTACATAGTGGACATTTTCTCAGAGATATTTTCCTGCTGAATAAAGCATTTTCTTTTGGTTTTGCACACTGATGCTTTCCTGGACTTGCTGTTGGTGCTGGTGCTCCCTGAGTTGGGGTGGTGATAATGTGTTAGGGGTCTGTGAAATGTTGGAGTGTGCTGCTCATGGGGTGTACCCTGCCATCTGCGTGCCATCACAAAGGTCTCTGCCAATGGTATTTGGTCATGTTTGCTCTCACTGTATGGTGACATTGTCCCAAGGTGTGTTCCATCCTCTGTGGAGCAGGCCATTTTCCCTGCAGGGTGTCTCCCAAATGCTGTGCTGTGCTGTGTCTACATTTCCTGGATGTGTGAGGGTTGCCGTTCAATATAGCCATGCTGGCTCAGCGATGGCTCCGCCTGCATCTGGGGTATCACCCTTGTTGGTCACTGAACTTGTTGATGGGGTATCTTGTCCTATGTCTGGGCACTGCTGGGAGGACTCTGCACCCACCCCTCCTGTGTCTGGGCACTGCTGGGAGGACT
The DNA here is from genome assembly GCF_964204655.1 of Triturus cristatus. NCBI lineage: Eukaryota > Metazoa > Chordata > Amphibia > Caudata > Salamandridae > Triturus > Triturus cristatus. The sequence goes on along the minus strand of NC_140594.1, from coordinate 635,652,523 downwards.
CTGCACCCACCCCTCCTGTCTCTGGGCACTGCTGGGAGGACTCTGCACCCACCCCTCCTATGTCTGGGCACTGCTGGGGGTGTTTGGCACACACCATTCTTATTGCAGGTTCGGTGCGTACATACACGGGTGGGGGTTCGGGGCGTACATACACGGGTGGTGGTTCGGGGCGTACATACACTGCTGGGGTGGGGGTTCGGTGCGTACATACACGGGTGGGGGTTTGGTGCGTACATACACGGGTGGGGGTTCGGTGCGTACATACACGGGTGGGGGTTCGGGGCGTACATACACTGCTGGGGTGGGGGTTCGGGGCGTACATACACGGGTGGGGGTTTGGTGCGTACATACACGGGTGGGGGTTCGGTGCGTACATACACGGGTGGGGGTTTGGGGCGTACATACACGGGTGGGGGTTTGGTGCGTACATACACGGGTGGGGGTTCGGGGCGTACATACACGGGTGGGGGTTTGGTGCGTACATACACGGGTGGGGGTTCGGTGCGTACATACACAGGTGGGGGTTTGGGGCGTACATACACGGGTGGGGGTTTGGTGCGTACATACACGGGTGGGGGTTCGGTGCGTACATACACGGGTGGGGGTTTGGTGCGTACATACACGGGTGGGGGTTCGGGGCGTACATACACGGGTGGTGGTTCGGGGCGTACATACACTGCTGGGGTGGGGGTTCGGTGCGTACATACACGGGTGGGGGTTTGGTGCGTACATACACGGGTGGGGGTTCGGGGCGTACATACACGGGTGGTGGTTCGGGGCGTACATACACTGCTGGGGTGGGGGTTCGGTGCGTACATACACGGGTGGGGGTTCGGGGCGTACATACACGGGTGGGGGTTTGGTGCGTACATACACGGGTGGGGGTTCGGGGCGTACATACACGGGTGGGGGTTCGGGGCGTACATACACGGGTGGGGGTTTGGTGCGTACATACACGGGTGGGGGTTCGGGCGTACATACACGGGTGGGGTGGGGGTTCGGGGCGTACATACACGGGTGGGGGTTTGGGGCGTACATACACGGGTGGGGGTTTGGTGCGTACATACACGGGTGGGGGTTCGGTGCGTACATACACGGGTGGGGGTTTGGTGCGTACATACACGGGTGGGGGTTCGGGGCGTACATACACTGCTGGGGTGGAGGTTCGGGGCGTACATACACGGGTGGGGGTTCGGTGCGTACATACACGGGTGGGGGTTCGGGGCGTACATGCACGGGTGGGGGTACGGGCCGTACTTCCACGGGTGGGGGTACGGTCCGTACATACCCCTACCCACACTCTGCGTGCCTGGGTACGGGCCGTACCCATGCCTTTGGTGGGTGGGTACGGTGCGTCCCCCCATTGTTGCGGTGCCGTGGGGTCCGCACCGTACACAGGCCTTGGGGGCGTGGCTACGGGTCGTACCACGCGTACCCCTACATGACCCCAGCAATGCTGGTACGAGCCGTACCAAGGCCTTTCTGACGTGGGTACGGGCCGTACCACCATTGTTGGAGTGACGTAGGGGGACGCGTGGTACGTTCCGTACCCACGCTCTAGCGGCCTGGGTAGGGTACGTACCGGTTCGCGTGACCATCCACTTCCGTTGTGGCGGACGCTTGCGTTGCTGGCCTCGCCCCCACCCCCTGGAAGTGACCAGGCCCTGATGGTCAGGTATGTCCAGGCCATGTGTGATTTGGTACCATGTGTTGGTGTTGTGTGTCCTGCCCCTGCCCCCCCCTTTGCCCCTGGTTGTTGTGCTGACCTTCTGCGGCGTCTGCGTCGGTTCCTGTACGCCAGGTGGACTGCTAGGAGGGCAGGGATGGCACGTAGGTTCGGGTCCATGTCTGTTCGTCGCGTCCAGCTGCTCCTTGCGTGTGTCGTCCTGATTTCCCGGCAGTTTTTGGCAGCCGGTAAATATTTTCCGTGCGGGATGACGTCGGTTCGAATCGTACTTCCTGGTTCGTGAAACGTAGGCTGGATGCGTACCGACGTCAGGTCGGCGCCTTTCAGGATCGGAATTGTGTTTAGTTTCTGTTCGGTCGGTGTTTTGTTCGATTCGTACGGAAATGGTGTTTCCGTGCGAATCGTACTTGCATTTTAGGATGGATTTGGCACCGGGTACGAGTCGGACGGAGATAGGGCTCCGTCCGACGGTTCGTACCCGGTTTTTACCGGATCGGAATTGGCACCATAATGTACTATTCCCACTCCAGTTATCATAAAGTCAGGGAAGATGCTGGACACTAACCGTATATAATTTACTATTCCCACTCCAGTTAACATAAAGTCATGGAAGGTGGTGGACAGTAACCCTATATAATTTATTATTCCCACTCCACTTAACATAAATTCAGAGAAGGTGCTGGACAGTAACCCTATATAATTTACTATTCCCACTCCAGTTAAAATAAAGTCAATGAAGGTGCTGGACAGTAACCCTATATAATTTACTATTCCCACTCCAGTTAACATAAACTCAGGGAAGGTGCTGGACACTAACCCAATAAAATGTAATATTCCCGCTCCAGAAAGATAAAACTGAGAGAAGGTGCTGGTTATAACATCACTTAAAATATTAAAATTCTACATTTATTAACTATGAGATATCATTTAAAAACTATTACATTTAACAATACTATAGTTACAACAATACCCACCGCTATCCCATATTAACCCTAAATCCATATAAAAAATGTACAATATGTTTTCCAAATAATTTGCAAATATACAATTATTTTATTATAATTTTTATTTTAAATTTTAAATTTCACAATATTTACTAATAAATTGAATTGTTTTATGATCTATTTTTACACTATTATTTTTAAAAATTACTCCCCACCCTTCTCCCCTAATATACCCACATCCCACCCATAAATACAACATAAATATTGAAATTATAATTTCCAATTAAAAGTATATAATTAGAATTTTACATTAAATTTTCACAAATTTAAATTATTCCCAATTATATATTTAGTTATTAATCTATAATTTTGTAATAATTATTAAAATACAATCCACACCCTTACACCCTATTAACCCAACTTCCCAACCATGAAACCAAAAAATAATTTCGAAATTAATTTGATTTTTTTTTATAAAATTGTCAAAATTAAATTAAAATTTTTAACTTTCTAATTCTTTAATATTAATATTTATTACTTATTATCAAATGTTACAGTAATATGTTTAATACACTCCCCACCCTTATACACTAATAACCCTACATCCCACTCATAAAACAAATTTAACATTTCATTATAATTTTAAATTATATAATTTCGAATTTACTTTAAAATTTTGAAATTTCGAATTCTTAAATATTTAATATTTTTACATTATTATCTGATTTTACAATAACATTTTTAAAACACTCCCCACCCTTCTCCCCTAATAACCCAACATCCCGCTCCGAAAAAATATATATAATTTCTTTATTATTTTCTAAATTATAAATATTTAATTTACAAATTTCATTACAATTTACTATTCATAATTATTTATTATTTAATATTTTTTAATTATTATCTGATTTTACACTAATATTTTTAAAACACTCCCCACCCTTATCCCCTAATAACCCAACATCCCGCTCCTAAAACATATCATACAATAAATTACTTCACACTATTAATTATATTTTAAAAATTAATAAAGTATTTATACATATAATTAAACAATTTACTCATTCAGTATACACTAAATATACATTTTAAACAATATATATATTATATTTCGATATTTCTAACAAAACTAATCAATCGATATTATCTACAAACGATATTACTACATCGATATTTCATACTTCGATATTTTACTAAACACAAAAAAAACGATATTACTTACCTCGATATTCTACACTTCGATATTAATGTTATCTCGATATTTTAACTTCGATATTCTTGTTGTTCGATATTATTTTTTCGATATTATGTCTATTTACCCTTCCTGAACCACCTGGCTTGTCTTGTCCTAGCCAGTTGTACATCATGATCAGTATGCAGACACAAGTGCTTATGTTATTGCAGAGCTTTCAGGTTTTAACAAGCATTGACAAAGCCAACAGCCTGTCTTGCATTTTGAGACATGACTAAAATGTTAAAACCCCTGTTGCAGTAAAATCAAACAGGAATAAATACTGCTTTCTGGATACATCCATAAAATAATTAATTTAAAATGTGGGGATTCAGTGTGCATTTGAGATGTCAATCAGTCACCTGTATAATGCAAAGCATGCACACCATAGAATGTTGACTGATACATGCACGTTGGGAGGAGTACCCTGATCATATATATTTCATTCTTTTTTCTCTGGCTTTGAGGAAATGGGTGCTGGAATAGAGCCTTGCAGACTCTCTACTGAGTGAGCATAGACTGTTGGCCCTTTGGCTGCATATCTCGCTCTTTGTCGTTAAGGGTGTAGCAAATTATCCAGTCTCATTAACATTTTTATAGGAATCGTGGAGTGATCAGGAGCTGGGCAGAGACTGATGAAACTGCCTTTCTAACTCAGCTCGTGGTCTCTTCACTTCTGGATTTTTGCAACTGTCTTGTTGACGACTACAAGCAGGGTGGTGGCCGGGAGCTTCTGGAGAGCTTCAATAGAATTTTCAATACAGCCTTTGATCTGTTTTTGGTCTCACTTAAGTCAGGTAACAGACCGCCCATTTAATGGTTCGATTGAAACAATACCAAGGCACACAATCAACTGCTAGCTGTCCTAAAGAGAAAACCCAGAGAGCAGGAAGTTGTCAGAAGTTGTAGGTCCATATATAAGAGTTCCCTCAGAGCAAGGTAGATTGCCATACGAAGCAAGTGAGCTAAGGGACATGAAGGCCTTTTGGGCAGTAGTCAATTGCAATAATATTAAGCGAGCCACTAGCCCTGACATCGACACTGTGATCCCCTCCAAATCTTTGGGTTGCCCACTTTACGAAGCTTTTTGAGGGTCCGGCTATGGAGCTCTCAGGCTGCTTTATTAAAGAAGTAGCTGGGCCTTCTTTAGGTTTCCCCGTACATTCTCAGTCTTCGGTGTTATCCCTGGCTGCTCCTGAGATAGAGTAGAGTGAGATTCTGCTGGCAATAGCAATAGCCAGCTGCCCAGCTGGGCCTGCTCCAGGCACTGAGGATATACCTTCAGACATGTTTAAGGCTAACACTCCATTATGGGCGCCCCTCTTGACCAATGTCCTCAATGTAGCCTTAGTGACAGGCCCACCTAAAGTTTGGTCCTATGCTACTATCGTTCCGATATTTAAAAAGTGTTTGAAACGTGATCCACAATGCTACCGATCCATATCTTCGATAAGTTTAATAGCCAAAATTATGGGATGTATTTTGCTCGACCGTCTCCAGACATGGGCTGACGAAAAAAATTGCTTTCAGAGGTCCAATATGGCTTTGTCCTATGGAGCAGTGCCTCAATTTCTATCTGTTTATATGTAAATATACGGTAGCCAGGAAGGGCAAGCTGCATCTGGCTTTTATGGATCTGAGCACTGCCTTTGACTCTGTTAACAGGTCCAAGCTATGGAGCATACTGACTGATATGGGGGAGGATCAGTACATTGTCAATTTCCTTAGCGAGCTTCATAATGAGGTCACTGCGAGTGTGATCTGTGGCCCGGTAGGAGAGACAACTTCAGCCTTTAACCTGTCGAGTGGTGCACGTCAGGGCTGTGTTTTGGCTCCGTTCTTATTTTCATTGTACATTAATGGCCTGGAGAGGAATCCACTTGATCTCAGGGCTGACTACACCCACATGGGTGACCGCAGTGTTCCCATGTTAATCTATGTTGGTGACACTGTCCTAATGGCCAGGACAGCAATCACCTTGCAGCGCTTGCTGGGTCGCTTTTGCCAGTTCATGACTAGCTTTGATTTAAGTTTCAATCAGATCAAGATGCACGTTATGATCTTTGGTGCAAAGAAAAAGGCCTTTGTAGTTAACACCTCTAGGATTAGCACTATGCCTTCGTTTTTGTATCTAAGTATTCCCTTTGACACTCACTTAGCATGGGGTCCCCTAAAGACTAGTAGAGCCTCAGCTTTCTCCAAAGCTGTTGAGGCTCTCCTCCACTTTGCCCACAGATTGGGCCACAAGCTAGTCAAGAAACTTGTGGCCATCTGCAAAGCTGAATGTTGTGCTGTTGCCTCGTTTGGGTCTTGGTTGTGGGGCATCAATGACCAGCGGTGTCTGGAAGTAATTGAGACTGGTTTTATTAAAAGGTTACTAGCTGTCTCCAGCAGCACCAGCTCCTTTATATGCCACTCTGAGGTCGTGACTGGGTACATAAATGATTTTATAATGTTGCAACCACTCCTTCTATGGCTTAGAATCTGGTCTAGGAACTAGACTTCTTTCAACAGGGCCGTGCTCGCTGACAGTCTGAAACTTGAGCGAGGCCTGACAATACTTTGGATAAGGTATTTACGCGATACCTGCCTAAGTCTGGGACGCGAAGACCTGTTTACTTTCCCTAGTAGTATGGCAGTTGCCTCCCTCACTTCGCTAAAGAACATTTTTTCAGCCAGTCGAATGAATGAGAGATTTCGGAGTGTGGTTGATATGCCTATAGTTCAAGCGTGTATGTGGATCTGTACAAATACTGCCACTGAACCCTACCTAACCTGGGTATGTAACCAGCCCCACAGATTCTTGCTGGTTAGACTTAGACTAGGCACAGTGCACTTAGGATGCTTTTCCACATCAGGGCTCCTATTTCCACAGCCTTCCTGTATGTCCCTGTGACGACCATTCCGCACAAAGCATGATCGACTTTCTGCTGTTCTGTAAATTTTACACATCCCTGAGAAAACATCTTCCAGTGTCTTACAAAAAATTAATGTGTTCTCATGTAATGCAACTGGTGCTGTAAAGCGCTCTGATATCCGATTCGGGTCAAGTTTGCGCTATATAAAACTCTGTAGAAAAAAACCAAATAGGTAAAACCTACCATCCCATAGCAGAACTTCTGATGACTCCTTCTGGGATGTGTAGGATGACTTTTGTTTCGAATTGCAGCAGCTACTCACCTCTTAGCAGGTGACATCTGGGGATCCACCCTTCCTCACTACGTGTGAGATTCTCTAGTGAGTGAGAGCGCATTACAACCTGCAAATGTGTCTGTCTCGTCATGAGTGAGACTGTAGTTCTCTTTGATGGACAGGAGATTTTCAATTGTGAAGAGTAACATGTGCCTTAGAGGCTGTGTTCACAAATGTAACTAAACTTTTGAGTAAGTTTACCCTTTTGAGTAAGTTTACTACTTTTTGGCATTAACCAATTGCCCTTTTGTAGTAACTTGCACTATTGTAACAAGTCCAGCATTACGCATGGCCAACCACTGGTACTGCAACACGCTCCCATAGAAAATAATGGAGGCAGGCACATACTACACAAGAGTAAGATACTACAAAAATGCAGTTTGTGAGCAAATAGCGGCTCCTGGAGGGAGTGCTGCGGGGCAGTGGGGCGGGGGAGGGGCAGGGTGGGGGGTAGTAAACTCCAGATTAAGGTAGAACGGAGTTCAGTAACTAAATAAATAAATAAAACTAATTACATTGCGCGTGCTGCAACGCCACACCGGCGATGCAGCGCGCGCAATGTAATTCCTTTTATTTATTTATTTAGCTACTCAACTCAGTTCGGCCTTAATCCGGAGTTTACTACTCCCCACCCTGCCCCCCCCCCCCACCGCCCCGCAGCACTCCCTCCAGGAGCTGCTACTGTTTGTGAATAAGGAAAAGTAATACACTTACACAAATGTGTAAGTGACTACAAATGTGCAGTTTGTGAACAGCCCTTTGTTGTAGGTTTGTTGTAGGTTCTGCAGTACTAATATAGTACTAGAAAACCTAATTCAAAGAGCAGGTTGTGAATCAGGCCCTATGTGTATTTACCCAAAATATACATATTCAATTATTTTTCTCAATCGACAGCGGTTTTCGGTATTTATGTAACACTCCTTGGACACGCCCAGGCCTCAAGCTAGCATTATCTTAGAAGCTGTGCAGGGAAATGTTGCTGAAAGTGAAACTCTTCTTAGTTGTGTAGAAAAGAGGTGCGGTCAGATTAGGAGAGAAAGCGTAAGTGAAACTGTCGAACTTCGAGCTTTTGGGCAGCCAGTGATGTCATTAGCGAGCTGACACGCAGCATAAAAACAGATCTATTGTCCCCGAGTTTCCATATTGCTGTGAAAAGCCTTACAATGAGCTCAGGAGAGGACCCAGCAGAGCCCCCGCTCGAGTTTGTTTATGGAGAAGCAGACAGTATCACAGGTAAGGGAGAGTGCGGAGAAGGGACTAGTTGTTGTGTACGGAGGTTTATATCAGATATACGAAGATCTCGAGGGGGGAAAGCCAAAGAATTCTAGGGAAGTGCTGAGCCACAGCCGAGGCGAGCCAAGTCAGGAAATAATTAGTATGTTAGTAAAGCACATAAAACAACATAAATTAAGCCGCGGAGAACCAGGGGCGTAGCTTGGACAGTAAGGCTGAGGGGAGGGGGTGTGAGTTTCTGAATTTCCCACAGTCACGCTAGCATATCATGTTAGAATACATTGTAAAACAAGCGGGGTGCATGAGAGGGGCATAAGGGGCAGTGGAAATAGAAAGGAATACGGATTGGTAGGAGTACTAACTGAGAGAAGAGAAAATATTTCTTAAAATAGCCAACATTTTCTAGAACCTTTAAAACAGTAAGGGAGAGTGTGTGTGTGTGTTTGTGTCTGTGTATGTAAACATTCCTGGTGAAATCAGATAGACACCTCCTCATACCCGACTGATACCTGCACGCAACTATTTTTCAGAAAAAAACATTTATTAGGGAGTGCAACACCCCAAACACCGTCTGAAGCTAGTCCCCTGCGCAGAACTTTACCTTTTATTCTCTACCCTGCCAGTCCCTCTTTTCTTATTTCCTTGATGTCGTCTTCGCCTTACCATTCACTTCAATATATTATTTCTCTATTTCTAACTCTTCTCCTCCCTACTTTTTAGGTCTCGGCTCGAAGGCTGCGCTTGCGCAGTCTCGATCCGAGATTGAATGACTTGGAGAAGAGGGGCTTGAACCCGCCCCTCTTCTCCCCTGTTCTCCATTGGCTGGCCTCTTGAATGCTGGCCAGCCATTGGAGAAGAGGTCCGTCATTCCGATTAGGCCCCGTCCTTTTCGGATCGGGGGGCGTGTTTTTTTCAGAAAGTCTAATTATCTCCTCCAGCCAATGGCAAGCAAAACACACCCCCGAATCACACCCCCGAATCCGAAAACGCCACTGCGTTTCTCCGAGGCATTTCTGCTCTGCCTCGGAGAAAGGCAGTGGTGTGTTTGTTAGCAGGATGTCTCCTTTCCAATGTGATTTTTTTTGGGGGGGCTTGGTGTGTGCACGATTGTGGCTCCGTGTTTGTGCACGTAGACCATGCTGCCTCCCACTTGTCCATGCTGCTGTCCTGTTGGTGACTTGCCTTTGTTACCTGCGCTATAGATGTCTGCTTTACTTGCTGTGTGACTTTCTCGTATCTCTTCGCTGTCTATTGTTTCCGTTCTTCCTCCAGTGTAATTGTCGCATGTCTCTGCCCTTTGCGCTCTATGACTCTCTCCCTGTCACTAGGTCTCTGTGTTATTACTGCCTCTTACTTTGTCTATAACGTTTCTTATGAGTAATTGTAAGGCCCGATATTTCAAGTCAATGCCGTGAAATGGCATCAGTAGTAGCAGGGTCACCGCCCCAATAGAAACAGACAACGGACTAGCCCGTAGCATGGCAGACACGCTCAGGTGCCGCCCTACCCTTCTGATGGCAGGCGCATTGCCTCTCCATGACACACACCATCCACGGGTGTACCACGCTTAAAACTGTTTTCTGTGGTGTCAAATTCGTTTTGAGGTAATTGCACGCCGGTTTAGAAATGCCGTTTCTACAGATGCAAACGTGTATGTTTCCACTTTTTAATTCAAAAGCAGCCTTTGTAATTAGTTGACTAATACTTGGCGAGCATGGACCACGGATTGATAGTGTTGAATAACTAAGACTGGGGCGTCAACCCCCCCCCTCCGATACTTTGGTAATTTTAAAACATTTGTTCCATGTCAGAAAGGGCTTTCGTTTTAAAAGGGTCCCGCGGTTTAACATCATCCAGAGACGAGGTTTCTAAGCGCAAAGTCTGCGGCAACTTGTAACTCTTTCCTGGTCTGCACTCGCTCCCCGCAGATACCGTCTGGTAATCTTTGCGCAAAGTCTGCGCCAGCATTACCGTCCGCGGCCCTCGTGCCGTTTATCTGACCGTTCCGTACTTCCTTTCGTTTGGAGCCTCTTTCTGTTGTGTACTTTCTTTCACTTGGATCTTCTTTCGGTTCAGTACTTCCTTTCGTTTGGAGCCTCTGTCTGTTGTGTACTTTCTTTCACTTGGATCTTCTTTCGGTTCAGTACTTCCTTTTGTTTGGAGCCTCTTTCTGTTGTGTACTTTCTTTCACTTGGAGCCTCTTTCTGTTCCGTACTTTCTTTCGTTTGGAACTCTAGGCCTGCCCCCCTCTCCCCCTCCCCCTCCGCAGCCCCCCTTTCACCCGCTTCAATACACCGCGCTTCTTTGCAGCGCTTCTGAAAAAGTGAAGTCTGATTCGGATCTTACTTGAAGAGAGCCCCAAAGCCCTCCGTCAGAGTCTGACTTGTCCCAGAGGACGGGTCCTTTACTCGGGTTGTCTCTCCAGAGACGCAGGGGGTTCTGAGGGGTGACACTGCGGGTATTTCAATCCCCCGAAGGTGCTGTGACCGAGCCCGGAGCACGCTCGTGACGGAATTCGTGGTGGGAATTAGAGACATAGTTGTCAATAATGCAGAAGGTGCAGCGGCATTGGGGCCACATATAGCTACATGTTTCTACCAGAGCGGGGTTGGAGAGGTGGTGGTGTTGTGGGGTTAGGGGCAAGATTTTTTTTTAGTTCTGGCTTGAAAGTCAGCTGTCGGTTTACCTATTCTTCAAAATATATAGTCTGGCCTTTGGTTCCTCCCAGAGTAGCAACTCTCCCACCATATGCGAGTGGCTGATGAGTGTATCATTCTACCTTCTAGAAAGTTCTTCTTTTGGAATGTACGAAGGACAATTGTGTATCTGAAAGGTGCCCTGAATCGTCACATTCGTTGCTTAACAAACTTCTCTCTGTGTTTTTTTCCCTTTATTTTCTTTGTTGTCTGTTTTTGTAGGAAGGACTTCTGCACAAAGTAACAAAACCTAATAATACCAGATACGTAGAAACTGGACCTCTTCCCCTCACATGTAGGCAGCGCGCACAGATTTTGTGTTTCATGTATAGATTTAGTACGTGTGCGTTTTTAGGCACCCCGAACGGAAATGTTGTTCAAAGGTCACATGTAGCGGTGCAGAGGCCGTGGATTGCATGGGAAGCAAGAACGAGTGTGCGCGCTTTGGGAAAATCGTGATATAACGTGACTTGACGGATCTGTTGGAGTACAACGGGGTCTCCTGGCGAGGGCACAGGGAAGGGGCGGTGGAAGACGGGCTCTGTGGTGTCACGGAGGTGAAGTGCTGCTTGTGGGGGCTGGTACCGGCTGCGTAGACTGGGCCTCACAGGCTCCCATCCGGCACGCAGCCCAGCAGTTCGTTCTTCTGATGTCTAAAATGGGTGCTATTGATTTGGGTAATAACTCGTGTCATCGATCGGACGTGTACATGCATAGGAGTGTGGGAGGGGTGGGTGTATGTGTGAATACGAAAGGCAGGAAGCGGTGCTCTGAATGTTTGGCTCGGGGTGCAGTGGGGGAAGCCATCTATTTGCAATTGTGCATTTTCGCCCTTCTCAGCAGAACCGTGGCCTTTAACGGAATACACTAAAGTGCAGCTCCGGCAGAATTCACCCCACCCCCACTTGCGCATTCTGCTGAGCTTGTATTTTTTTTTACACACTTATCTAATGAAGTCTTATGTCTTCGTGGGCGAATGCATCCACCGGGAATTGAAATCCTGACGGGGCCTCTCAGCCGCCCATCCTTCCGGGCTCTGGGTAGCAATGAATTTCTATAGCGCCGTGAGGTCCCAGCGCTCTTTATATGGTTTACACATACACCAATTGGGTAGTAAGTAGTGGCGTGGAACATTTTTATTACGTGTATGTGAAGTTGCATTTCGGAAGATTTGACTGTGGCCCTTTTTAGGTCTCGGCTAGCGTAGGTGGCTCTGTGTGGGTGGCTCTGTGTGTGTGTGGGTGGCTTTGTGTGTGGCTCTGTGTGTGGGTGCAAATGCAATAGGTCTCGCATTTGAGAGAGATTAAGCTATTGACATTGTAAATAACAATGCCATTTCTTTAAATGTTTTAAAAACAAAAACATAAACAAAAATAATGTCATGAGCAATGCCAATAGCTCTAACTTTAACAATGCCGAGACCATTGCATTGTAAATGCTGGTTTGTCTCATTGGTGAAACCTTCATGTGTATTGTGTGCATACAATCCAAGACCTTTGAGAGCTACCAGCTGAGCAATACCATCCTTCACCACATCTCTGTACTCCCTCTCTCTTTCTTGATATGTTATTTATTTCAATCGTTAAAAAGTGTGGATCCAGGTTTGGGTGCAAGAAAGTGCTATAAAGAAATTGGTGACAAAATACAAATGTAACTGGGGTAGGAGTCATAGTAATATAGTACGCATTTCCTCTTGAAAATAACTTGCTACTATGAAATAAGATCCTTTAAGAGCAAAACTCCCAGGGAATGAAAGGGCAATCTTATCTGCTTTTTGTTTTTCTCTGTAGCTTTAACATATGAAGTATCCATTTGAGGCTTGCAGTTCAGGAAACCTGCTGCTAACTGCATCACTTCCTGCACATTTCAAAGGGCCTCCACCCTGGACATCACGCCTTCCTGTAGAGATGCTCAGCAGTGATGACTCCCCCCCCCACCCACCTTATGCATAACCAATATGCACAAATCTCACAGCACAGGCCAGCCTAACATCAAATGCATCAAGGGACTCTTGGAGAATTCCTGTAGACGATGGTCTAAGAGTGCATCAAGGGGCAGAAGAAACAAGAGCGTTCATCTCGGTTTTGGTTCGAAGGTCGAGCCAGAGCCAGGCATGTGTCACGAGCGAGGCTTGAGCCTTCGCTGGTTCACCCACCTCTACACAGATGTCTCACAAGGCAGATGAGAATGCAGGGGTGCTGCGCTGCATTACGTTAAAGGGAGAGAGCAGGAAAGCTGCAAATCTACTAAGAGATGGCACTATCCTGCTCTCTGCCTAGACCTAATGGACAATCAGGTTTCTTAGCGTGGTGTCTGTGTCATATCTAGCATGCTTTTAACTGGAAGGGTACCCTACCAGGACAAAGTTTTATGTCTACAATATTAAGCCTAGACAAACTTTAAACCTTTTCCCACTTTGGAAGTCTGCTGTACAGTGCAGCACACATGCAGAGTCAGAAAATTTCAGAGAAATAAAACATTTCTCCTTTTAGCCTGCTGCAAAGAGACCTCCTAAACATTCTTGCTGTACACATATCATGCATCAACTCTAAACTGTCAAACTAAACAACTTAAACATTGAAGCCCAGACAGCCACGTATGTTCAACAAACCACCTGTTTGTGTTCCCACATTGTGGACAAACTGTACTTGTATTAAATGTGGCAGAAGTAATACTTAGGGAGTTGTAATTTGAGGCGTCTGTAAGGAAATTCCTGGGACCGGTTCCTCGACTGGTTACTAATCTCTGAGGGGGAGTGAGATGGGGATTCCTCTCCAGGTGTAGCACCGCGTCACTGAGGCTGGGAATTGAATCTGGGTTTTGATTGTTTTCCTAGTTAGTATAACTTGTATTGAGTTTTTCTGAAGTGCGCAGAGATTGTGGACTAGACTGAGGAGCTTCTGCATGGCACCGTGATGAAACTGAACGGTGCCTGCTGAGAGGGGCTTCCCTTCAGGTGAACTGCTTTGAAGGGCCATTGGTTGGGTGTTGCAAGTATTTGATGTATATTCACTTGGTAAGTTAAGAGGTGCCTGGCAGGTTTCAGCACTGTTCGGCAACATGGAGGTGGTCTTTGCTGTGTTCTTTTCTGTGAAGATAAGGTAGAACTTTTTAAGTGGTATAGTTTGGTAGTCTTGTGAGACTAGTTAACTGTTCAGTAGGCTTTTTCCTCACTTTCCTTAGTCTTTTCTTTTTTCGCTTCATGAGAGGCAAATTTGAGGATGAGGGCGCTAGGTCAGGTTGAGGGGTCTCCTTAAAGGGACTGGTCTCTTTTTGGTTTTCCACTAGAATGTGGTCCAGCTATCTAATCGCTTGCTGGTCTGGTTGGCCACTAGTTAGAAGACCGGAGCTGGAGGTGATGTCCATCCTTATTTCTACTTTGCCCTCTGTTTCGTCAGTTTGACGATCTGTCTTTTGGGCGCGGCCCATACTGGATTTTAGGTCTATGAAGAGTAGGTTTAGAGTATCAGGTAGGATTCTCAGTGGTTTTTTTATGACCAATTTTATTGAAAGTTTTGAGGCAAGACACATAGAATCACAAACTGAAAACTGCATATGGCAATGACATAGCAGGAACTGACATTAGTATAGCAAAACAACATGGAATCACAATGACAGTCCATAATGGTTACACCATTTCTCCCATATTCGGTCATGCTTCTGAGGACAGCCAGAAGCCACAAAAACTGGCTTATTTTGATGCACTCACCAGTCCACTCCCTTATGCCAGCACCCGAGGGTCCGTGATGCCCGCTGCTTCCAGGCACCAGCTACATCCCTTTTGGCAACCAAACAGGCAACCCCCAAAAAGGCCCACTCCTCCCGTGGGCCCTCAAAGTCCTCCAGCATCCCCAACAGTATATTAACGGGAGTGAGTTCCAGGGTGCGGCCCAAGACGGAAGAAAGCTCCTGACCTACTCCCTCCTAGGAGGGCCTCAACATATGCCATATGGAAATAATCTGCTTCCGGAGGCACACATCTCGTGCTTGCGGCCGGGGCATCGGGAGATAAGCACTGAAAACACTGGAGTGTGAGGTATGTTGCGTGTAGATAATTGATTTGAACCACACACAGTAGGGTTCACAGTTTGTCCACAATGTGGAAACACAAACAGGTGGTTTGTTAAAGATACATGGATGCCTGGGCTTCAATGATTAAGTTGTTTCGTTTGACAGTTTAGAGTTGATGCATGATATGTGTACAACAAGAATGTTTAGGAGGTCTACTTGCAAGTCCAATTTAGCTGAGTGGTAATTTAGAAAATCTATGGATGCTTGAAAGGTTTGTAATAACAGAGGCCATGTATCTGAGCTGCCATTGATTTCTATGTTATCCTTCCTTAGTGGGCTTTCCATTGGTAGTGATTGTACTAGTGGCAGGTTAATGTCCAGGGACTTGTCAGCTGGTTCGACCACAGGTTTAACATTAGGGCATGTGGTATCCTTTGCCTGCTCCGTTACCAAGATTAATACATTTTGTTTTTTAAATTATTAGTTTTTTTAAACAATGCTAATACATACAGCACTTTGACAATGCAGGACATGGCTGGATGCTTGTGACTGATAAGAATTCAGGAATAGACATACATAACACAAGGGTCATAAAAATGTAACACAGAAATAATGATCCAGCAGAGTTCTCTAAAATATACTAATATCTCAACATACCATATAACAGCCATACAATGTCACATAGTTGCAAACAGGATAATCAGTCCAGTATATCTTGTAGTAACTGAAAAATCATCACCAGTGCAGTAGGGATAGAGTGTTTAATCAGGATTCAGCTTTAGCAGCTAAGAGCGTAGAGGGGTCCCAAAAGTCTTGTGGTCGAGCAGCAGAGGGTAAAGTTTCAGCATATGTCTCCGACCAGTCCTCTCATAAGGACATATCATTTAGCCAGTCCTGAAATTTCAGAGCCTGCTTACTTCCCCACAGCATGGCTACTCTACATTTCCCCAAAAGTAGTCCTGTGGCGGTGAATTTGCAGAATTGTTTAGGCACCCTTTTGACATAGCCCAGTAGAGCCATAGGTGGAGTAAGTTGAAAAGCAAGGGGACCTGGAGCAGATGAAATCTATGGTTGCTCATTCGGTTGCTATTCTCAATAACTGTTCTACCCAGGAGGTCATTAACTGCATTGTCCCATATGTCCATAGTGAACTATTCTCTAGCTTAAAACCCTTTTTTATCAAGCCTATTTCAAGGAAGAGAAGCCTGGTGCAAAAAGGGCCTGTTGGTACAATAAGTCATGCAGAGTGGCTTACCGGGTGCTAACGAACGCCCTTAGATCCAAAAATATAGGCGCGGTTAGATCGGCCATGGCCAGGTATAAAGCAACCAAATCAACAGCAAAGAAGGAATGGGACGACAAATATTGGCTTGACTTGTATGAAGCTAGTAATGATAGGGATATGGCCAAATTCTGGCAGCTAGTTAAGTGGGGAAGCAATGGAACAACACACATACCAGTTAACCATGTAGCACCAGAATCATGGGTCGCGTACTTTAAAGCACAATTTTGTAATTCAAATAATGTCTCAACTGACCCCCAACCTTGTCTCACCCCTACCATTTTATTGTTCGACAGCTCTGAGGTAGAGAAGGTTCTCCCATTGATACCGAAAGGAAGGGCACCAGGTCCGGATTGTATAACAGAGGACTTGTTTCAGCATGACAAAGAGAATTGGGTCACCTACATTACTTTTTTAGCCAACGCCATAGATAGTGGTGCACCTATCCCTGATACATGGTCTGGAGCAGTCATTATTCTGATTTTTAAAAAGGGCGATCATTCGCTACCTGGCAATTACAGGCCTATCAGCCTTATTGATTCAATGCAGAAACTAATTGCCAGGTTGGTCCTCAGTAGAATCCAAGTGTGGATTGAGGAGTATGAGATTCTATCACCACTGCAGGCCGGCTTTCGCCCCTTTACTAGCACCATCAACCAAGACTTTAGGTTCGTTATGATTTACTGGAAAGTAATTAATATAGGGGGAGGATCTCTTTATGCAGCTTTTATCGACCTTAAGTCTGCATTCGACTTGGTCCCTCGTAATAAAATATGGAGCGTCCTCTCGGACGCAGGGATGCCACAGGAGCTATTAGCCATGTTAATCAAATTGCACACATCGAACTATCCACAGGTTAGGTGGGGATCAAAGGGTGAGGTCACTGATAAATTTCCTGTCCTAAAGGGGGTGCGCCAGGGATGTGTCCTGGCGCCCACATTGTTTTCCCTGTTTATTGACAGGGTGGTCCACTATTACTCCACATGTCATACTGATGCCCCGAGTTTGGCGGGGCTGAGGATACCACTGCTCATGTTCGCAGACGACACCTTGATCCTATCTAAGACACAGAAGGGGCTGCAGGCTGCTTTATCTAGGTTTGAGGTGTTCTGTCAAGATCATGGGCTGGTGGTAAATGTGGACAAGACAAAGTTCATGGTTTTTCACAAACACAAGATTATTAAAAGCAGTGTGTACATGAATAATTCCCTTTTAGAACAGACAGATGCGTTTGCGTACCCGGGGATTACCTTAGGCAGGAAGCTTAACTGGAAACCTCACATTGACTTGCTAGCTTTAAAACACGCACAGCTGGCAGGAGCTCTTGTGAAAGAACATAGCCGCTCGTTTACCAAGCCTATAGCCCCTGTTCTTAAAATACATACCACCAAGGTCACCACTTCAATCCTATATGGTGCCGAATTATGGGTTTATGAGAACATCTCTATCTTGGTACGAGCTCAGAATAAACTTGTCAGAGCTATCACAAGTCTTCCGCAATCTTCTCCACTGTTGCCCCTTTTTATGGATTTGGGTTGCTTACGTATTGAGGATTTAGCTCGATATAGACCAGAATCATTCTGGAGACGGCTCTGGGCCACTCCCGAGCTTTCCCAATATGCCTAATCTCTTCTGGATTTCAGGGGGGTTGGTTGTTTGGGTAAGATCAAATGGCTACAGAATGTAAAAAACACCTTGTGTGAGATGGGGATGAGTGGTCTATGGGAGCACCCTGAAGAAAACCCATTCCCAACAAAAAGGGAGTTTAAGACCGCCTATTGGGACATGATTAAGAGTAATTATTTTTCCTCTACTATTAGGCCCACCCTGTCGAGGGACTTTTTGACGCACAAACAGGACCTTGTGCTTGAAGCTTACTGGGATGTCATCCTAAAACCAATGGATAGGAAACTATACCACCAGTTCAGGGTTGGCTCTCTTCCGATCAACACCTTTACAAGCAAATGGCTTCTGCATGGGCCAGATCACTGTCCTGTTTGCCTGGCCCAGACGGAATCCATATCTCATGTTCTCTTTGTGTGTCCGGCCTATAAGTTACCCAGGACTAAATGGTTGAAACCTATCTGTATGAACCTAGGTACTAGATCTGCCACGGAGGCACTAAGGATTCTGCAGACATCCACTAACGACCCAATAGTTATTGCTATGGCAAAATTTTTTAAATGGGCTTGGCTTATCCGTTCCAAAAAAATAAGAGAAACCCAAGTCTAGTTATACCTACTTTTACGTAAAGTTATTTTAGCGTGGCCCTGTTAATGAACTTACAATGGTGTTGAAATATCTTGTCTCACACATTTTATCGATGTTTCTCTTTGTTTTTATTGCTGTTTTTGTACTTTCGAGCCTTTTTATACAACACAAAGTTTAGTACTAATTAATGTTTTTAGCGATATTTCTTATGATTGCTATTTATGGCTCTGTGTTCTTATCTTAAGCATTTTTGACCTAATACTGTTTATAGTGAATTAACCGAAATCTACCTTTGGGGTGACACCACCTTAGTTGGTTGGCAACAGAATTGCCATTGTTCGCCTGATATGACCGTACCCAGGTCACCCTCCCATGCCAAGTAAGCCCTGTAGGACTCCATAAACATGCAGCCTATCACCGCAGTGTATACATTTGTGAAAAATTGAAATGGTTGGGGGTTAGAGAACAAGATCATCAATACTGGCCATTCTGTCGGCTCCTCCGAGAACATAACAAAGAGGCGGCGAGGTTCATGGGCGAGCTTCTAATAGACAAGAACATCTAGCAAAGTGGCAGAGGATTCTCCCAGATACTCTCAGTATGTTTTAAACTTTTTTGCTGTGAACAAATCATCCAGTGTTTTAATGTGTTTCTTCCCAGGCGACATCAACAGTTCCGGAGCTTTAGCAAGTGGTACTATTTAATGGGTATTTGCAGAGAGTATGGTACTTGAATATTACATAACGAGGCCAGTCTATTCCAGGCCCAAACAGTGCACTGGACTGTATGGATCTCCTGTGAGTGTCTGGGAAGCGACACGTATGGGGCTGCAGGGAGTAGGGTGGGGGAAATCATGCCTATCTCCATAACAACACTGGGGGCCTGTCTGCTATTGTGGAACTAGTGATGGGTGAATTGGACCTGTGCCACCAGATAATACACCTCAAAATGAGGGGACACAAAACCCCCCTTTTGATATGGGAGCTGCAATGTATGCCTGGTTGTCGATCCGCCCATGCCAGCTTAATCATTAGCGAGCGCAGTTGAGCAGAAAAGGCCTTATTTAAAGGGATGGTAATATTTTGAAACAAATATATTAACTTGGGCTAAACAATCATTTTCATCAGAGCCACCCTGCCTGAAAATGATAGCGGCAACGTGATCCAACGTGTGACCTAGGAGTGCAGGTTCTCCATATAGTACCCATAGTTTTCACGGATAATGGCGGGAATGTCTATATGATAGATAATACCCTGAAATCTAATTGGTTCAGTCGGCCATTTAAGCTGATAGGGTGTGTCTCGTCTAGTGGCAGCTTTTGTCACGGGGACGTTAATAGATTTGGACCATTAATCCGGTGGCCTGACCACCGACGGAACTCCACTACTTCCTCAGTAATAGGAATCAAGTTAACTTCTGGATTTTTTTACCACTAGCATCGCATCTTCGGCCCATACTCACCCCCGACGATAATGGAACTCATGCAGAGCACACACCATGGGCTCTACTGTAAGAGCAAAAAGAAGAGGCGACAGGGCATCCCTGCCGTGTACCCAGTCCAATAATAAAAGGCTCAGACAGACCTTCCTTTGAGCGCAGTCTAGCCGGAAGAGTGGTATACTGCAGGTGAACCCATTTTACGAATGTCCCACCTAATCCTAGCTGGTAGGTAGGGGTGAAGAGTGAGCGAAGGTTATCTACTGTGGAGCGACCCTAGTAAAGCTAGACTGGTCTGGACAGATCAATCTCAGCAACAAGGGGAGTAACCTGTTTGCCTGTAATTTAGCAAGACTTTTGCTGTCAACATTGATAAGGGACAAGGGCCGATATGACTCCTATTTATTCGGACATTTATCTGGTTTAAGAAGTGTGATTATGATGGACTCAGTCATTCAATCTAAAAAGCCTCTTCATAGACAGTCAATAGTATAGATGCCAGTTCTTAGGTATATGTCTTATAAAATTCAATGGGGGAGGCCGTCGCTTCCTGGCATGGGATTAATATAACTTTGATGGTCTCCGCCACATGTGCAACTTTTGACCTCATTGAGCTAGTTAGATTTAGCTCAATTGAAGCTTGGTTGGTGTCACTAGGAGTTCTTTTGCCTAGTTGACATGGAAACAGCGTTTGGTGCCGTGTTGAGGGTATGTTTCTGATCTTCAATTCCAGTGGGGGGAAAGATTGCTTAGGTCATGCATGTCTTCCAAAACAGTTTCTCACTGAGCATGAACCTCTGACTTTGTGACTTAGTTTTGTAGGTGGAACAGGGATGGTGACTATGTGGGCTTGGCTGCGTTTCCTGCCTCAGTTGCCTCTGCAGGCAATTGGGCATGTTGGCCCTGTAGTATGTGAACATTGCCTGGGTGGCTAGGTATTGTGGTGAAGTCTGGGAAAAATGTAAGGCCGTGCTCGGGGGTAACCCCTAGGTTGTCAGAGCCTTTAGCTTTAGCCTTAACTTTGAGTTGGTCTGGGATTGAGCCCCCGCTGGCAAAACAAGATCTGCGGAGTTAGTGGTTCTGGCAGGCCTTGTAGAATCAATTTTCAGGGGTGATTCCTGGGATGGCTCATTGAGGAATGCAAACCTGGGTGGGATTTTCTGACTCTTTTCAAACGATTTAATTATGGGTGAAATTAAACAGTGGAACACTTGACTTTTGTTTTGCGACCTTGATGCGGTCTTGCTAGCATTTTCCACATCCGGGAGGCCTTTCTTCCTAGAAGCGGGGGCAGCCGTGTCTTTCCGGACCTCAATTTTAGTTAAAAGCTTAAAATTGAGCATGAGTTTTGTTGGTTTTGGGGTTTATTTCCCGCCTCAAACTCTGTATTTGCGTGCCTTGGGCAAAGTTAATGGTTACATCTATCACAGCTGTCATAAAAAGTGGGTGGTTGTGTAGCTGAGTTAAATTTTGCGTAGCAGGGATTTTGCTAATCCTTGCATTAAGGAATGTTGTCGCTGGAGCTGTTGCTGTTGTTGCTGCTGAAGGTTGGTGATTTAGTTAATGGGACTGCAGCTTCATCTGTGGATGTGGCGTCAGGTGTTAGGATGAGTGGGCTGCAGAGGAGCAGGGAAGACACGGGAGCCCACAGAGAAGCCGCATCGGGGCCTAGGTCACCCACATCCGCACCTACCTGACTTGAACCTGGGGCATAGGCTCTAACACCACTTCCACAATCAGCTCCAACCAAACTCACTCTCACTGTTGTGTCTCACTAGCCACAGCTGTCTTCTGGGACCTTCTAGTCTCCACTTAGTCTTTTTTGTAGCCTTTGAGTCTTGCTAGTCCTGCCTGGGGCCTTGAGGACTTCTGAGGTGCTCTTGAAGGGCCCCTTAGAAGGGGCCTGCACCCAGTAAGAGAGTGCTGAACATTTGAGAACTGTGCACCAGATACTGGAGAGCTTTTCCTTCCACCTTCCTTTCACCTTTAGGGCCAGCTCAACGTGGCCTTGTGCTGCTTGTGCAGCTTATGCAAGTTGTGGGGCCTTATAAGATCTGTTACTTCTATAATAGAGGGGTAGTCAAAGGGTATGAGCTTTAGTAGGCTTGAGTAGGCTCAAATAGGTGAAAGAGTTGCTGGTAGGTGCTGGCTCGTGTCCCTGACGAGTGGTAAGGTAGGAGCACATGGTAGAGCGGTCAACAGACAATCAGCACAGGATGATCTGGAGAAGTGGCTGGCAGGAGAGGTGAGGGGGCGACTGAGCAATACGGGGGCAGATACGGTAACATGGAACACTGCAGTATAATGATAATCACGGGCGGTAATGGCTTGCTTCTTCTCAGCCACCTCTGCACCGGGCATCGGCCAGTATGCTGCCCCTTACCTTGGATGGTGGTACAGAGATCTGTGGTGATAATAAGGCCTCGGTGTCTGTTATGTTAAGATTCTCTTGTTGTCAGTGTTTAACATGCTAGGCTTGTGCCTATCTCCATTGTAACTAGGGGTTCTGAGCTGGCAGATCTAGGAGGAGGCTGTGTTGCTGCACTTCTCTACTTGGTGTTCCAGTGCCATTTAAGCCCTTTTCAACCATTACACTGGTGGGCTCATACTTTATAAAAGTGGCACCAAGCGGCTGAAACACTATAGAACCACATATGCAGAGGATTAGTAAGGAAAGAACAAGCAATTTCGATTAAGGGGGAAGTTTTTAAATCGTAGCTTCATTTTATCTCCGTGTTTGCCTTTTGGGAAGGTCTCGATGGCAGCACTTACAGTGGAGCATTATACCGGTTGCCTTTGTTTGGGTAAGGTTGGCATCCTTTGAAAAGTGCTCTGTGCTGTTCTTGGAGTCCCTGCACAGCTGGCTCGAGGCATTTCCCAGCAACTGACATTCTGTCTGTGATGCAGCGGAGTTTACCAGCTCGGTACACACACATACACACAACTCTCACTTTGGGCCCATATACATTCATACATTCAATGAGGTAGCAAATATCTGCTGGTCATCAATTTTGTTTACTTTAGAGAACCCTTTACACCAGTACTCTTACCATTCCTGTCTCTTAAGTAAAATGTACTTTGTCGATAGATCTAGTTGTAGATTAGAATAGGAAGGATATAATTACACATTTAGCCTTACTCTTTAAGAACCACAAGCTAAGGTGCCGATTCCGATCCGTGAAAAATATTCCCCATACGAATCGTATCCAGATTTTTTTCCGTACGAATCGTACAAGTCCCGTACAAACTGGCAAGTACGATTCGTATGTGAAAAAGTCCATACGAATCGCATTGGGAAAATTCCCCGACACGTCCTCGGGTCGGGAAAAGTCTCCAACACGTCCCTGGACAGTTTTACGTACGATTCGGAAAACTGAAGTCCGAGAGCGCAAGTACGATCCGTCCCGTCCGTCCGAATGTACAACCATATGGAAAAAACACCGTACGGAGCGAACTTCTATAGCAACCATGGAGACGTCCAAACATGTGCCCGCATATGCGCCGAACACCCCCCTCGTATGTACGGAGCGTACCCCCACCCCCGTATGTACAGAGCGCACCCCCACCATGTACGCGCCATACCCCCAGCCCCCCCATATGCATGCGCCGTACACCCAGCCCCCCGTATGGACGGTGCGTACCCCCACCCCCGTATGGACGGTGCGGACCCCCAACCCCGTATGGACGGTGCGAACCCCCAGCACATGGGGTTCCGCACTGTCCATACGGGGGTGGGGGTATGCACCGTCCATACGGGGTGGGGGTATGCACCGTCCATACGGGGGTGGGGGTACGGCACGTACATACGGGGGCGGGGGGGTACTGCGCGTACATACGGGGGGCTGGGTGTACTGCGCGTACATACGGGGGGCTGGCGGTATGTGCTGGGGGTACGTTGCGTACATACAGGGGCTGGGGGTTGTGCGCGTACATACGGGGGCTGGGGGTATGTGCTGGGGGCACGGTGCGTACATACGGGGGCTGGGGGTACGGCGCGTACATACGGGGGGCTGGGGGTATGTGCTGGGATATGGTGCGTACATACGGGGGCTGGGGGTACGCACCGTCCATACGGAGGTGGGGGTATGCACCGTCCATACGTGGGTGGGGGTACACACCGTACCCCCAGCACCCCGTATGTACGCGCCGTACCCCCAGCCCCCCGTAAGTACGTGCCGTACCCCCAGCCCCCCAGTATGTACGCCCAGTACCCCCAGGCCCCTACACCATGCCCGTGCCTGTACGCACCATACCCCAGGCCCCTACACCAGCACCCTCACCCAGCATCGCGCATGTACGAGTCGTACCAAGCCATAGCAAATGTGAGGACTGTACAACAACATGGCCGATGTACGCACCGTACAGACGCGAAAAACACTCGTACTGAACCAGGACCCTGCAAAACACCACAGGGAGAGTCAATTCAAATCGCACAACACCACAAAACACATCCAACAAGCCCAAATACATCCAATACACTGACCTGCAACAGCCAAACAGGTAAACAGAGGCCCAAAACACAACCACTTCTTATAACACACCCACCCAAAGTTCAAACACAGCCACACCCACAAATGGACCAATAAAAAGGGCCCACACACACAAACCATGAGCCTTTGCAACAGACCCACTGCTGCCAGACCCCACAGACAACCCACTGCACCATACTTCAACCTTGAATACACCTTACACTTGCACACCTTCACACAACCACCTTCACAAACACCCCCTCATCACATTCACACACACACCGTCACATCCACACCCACACACCCACAACCATCCACACCCACACCCCACACCATGCCCACAGACAAGAATCCAAAGTTCACAAGGGAGGAGCTGGAGATCATTGTCAACAAAATCATCAGAGTCGAGCCACAGCTCTTTGGAACATTGGTCAGACAGACCAGCGTAGCAGCAAAATCAGCCATGTGGCAGAGGATCGTCGAGAGGGTGAATGCTGTTGCGCCCATCAGAAGGACCAGGCATGAATGCCAAGCCAGGTGGTACGATCTGCGGAGGACGGTCCGCCGAAACATAACTGACGAATATAACCAGGGGAACATCACTGGAGGTGGCCCGCCCCGCAGACCGGTACACTACCATCCCTGGGAGGAGAAGGTGATGCGCACGCTGCCGCCGGTGGGAGTACACGGAGTAGAAGGAGTCGCCGAGCCTGGTGAGTACACAAACAACTCACCACACATGGGGGGAACCGCATCAACAACTCAACTCACAATAATGCACGCAACTACCCCAAAGCCATCACCGGACACAACCACACTCCAAAAACACGCACATGCCACTAGCGGCTCCATGCCCCATGCACCAAGCAAGGCCATGCCAAGTCACAGGCCACACAAAACACCAACACAAGACAGGATGTCCGTGATGCCGGGAGGGTAGGCCTAAAAAAAACATAGTGCAACTCAGAAGCAGACACCAATGCCCTCAGCCCATATGGCCTAGGGCAGAGCTATACAAACAGTGTGTCCCGACACTGTACTGTGTATAACAGCAGCTAATGAAGAGGCATCGCTGTGAAAGAGTGTCAGCACACACCGCCGCAGCAGCGCAGACTCAGAGACACTCTGCCCAATGGGGGCCGGGAGATTCTAAACAAAGCCACATGAACAAGCCAATGGCCTTTGAAAGACCTGCAAAGTGTGTGTGTGCCCAGGAAGCTGGGCTGAGGTGACAGAGGGTGACAGACAGACGGAGGGAGAGGGAGAGAGAGGGAGGGAGACTGAGGGCGACAGAGGGAGACAGACAGAGGGACGAGGGTGACAGAGGGAGGGAGAGAGGGAGACAGAGGGAGACAAAATCACCCTTGGGTGGTGGGGGCATGTCCGCTCGTCAGCAAGTGGACTGTGTGCATGTTGACAAGGTTTGGCAGTGCGTGAACCACCCCTTTTTCGGTTGCAAATCACTGGGCCAAGTGTCAAACTGTGCACGAGTAGATTCTTGCTGCAGGCACAAACCTAACCTTACACCCAGTATACCCACTCACTGTGTTTGTTAGAACCCAGTCACAAATGCATAAGTTACCTACCTGCATTCTCCAATAGATATGAAAAAGCACCATTTGCCCATGTACAGTGCAACACGTAAGCCGGTTCTGCATCGCTCGCTACGAATGCACGCTACACTGCTTACTGCGTTCCAAAATGATGCAACAACAAAGAGTGTGTCACACATAGGAAAAGTGTTGAAAGCTGTGGCCAAGGGACATACCCATGCACCATGCACAATGCCCAGGGACTTGCCAAGTACAGATAAGGTAGATGACACTTGGCCCTGCTGTAGACAGCACAAGGCAATCCTGGGACCACTGTACACTCAAACACCAACTCCACATGCCACCTACCTACCACAGGAACTCACATTCACTGTCATGCCACCATGCACCATGAGGGGATAGACACATCACCTGGTAGACCCAATGACGAATCACACCACACCCAACAGCATGCCCGGTCACACACACCCCCCCCTTACACAAGCACACACCCCTGGGGCAGCCAACGCAAATTGCCACTCCCACAATGGACATGTGATACAACAAGACAAATCCATAGCCAAATAAGCATCCCAACACTCATTAGACAGGCCAAAGAACCAGGAGTACATATCAATCTGTCCCCCGCAACATACCCATCCACAAGTGCACTGTGAGAGGAATGCTAGACATATCCAACTACCCAGAGGAACTGTGACAACTTGAAAATTTATGAAACATGGATGTCGCATGAAACACCATTAACATTGTCTCTCTCTCACACACAGGCCAACGTCATCGATCTCCCCCCAACACTGGGGGGGAAGAATCACAGGACCAGGCTCGGCGTCACGATGATCCCACCGGCAGCGACGACTCTCACCACTCCGTGGATGACCCAGGCCAACCTGGCCCCTCTGGTGCCCAAGCACCTGCAGCACCTGCGTCAGGTACAACTGTGCCAACCACCACCCCCATTCCTGCCACATCCCAGGATACACACAGGAGCCCTGCTCGCACACAACAACGCAGCCAGTCTGACCAGGAGGGACAAGGTACTCCGGGCACCCAGGAGGAGGCAGGCGACCCCGCAAATGCCATCCCTCATGGGTTCCGGAGACCCGATGTGCCCACAACGGCAGGCCAGGCTCGAGTGGGCAGGGGTGGTGGGAGTGGAGGACGGCAGAGGCGCGAACCTGACCAGACAGCTGAGGAACTGGTTATATCACACGTCCGCAACATCCTGGACACATACCGGCGTGACACCAGGGGCATCAGCCAGGTAGTGGAGACCCTCAACGAGATTAAGAACCTGCAGGCCGAGCAATATGCCAGTCAACAGCAACACCAATGACGGATGGAGGCAAGACTGGCTGAGCTCGTGGCGGTGCAAACGGCCATGAGCCGTTCACTCCGTCGGATTGCCGAAAACATGGGCAACCCTCCCTGTGGCACCAGGCGAAGATCACCACCAGCCACAGGGAGGGATCAGGAGGAGGAGGATTCGTCCGACGGAGCATCACAGACATCGTCACGGCCTGCTTCTGAGGGTCCCCGGAGGAAGGTGGGTCGTCCACGCAAAAGACCGTGAGAGTCAGCGGACCATCACCATCTCCCAGGTCACCTGGCCTGGCACCTGGCCCTCTGGCGCAACAGCAGCACCTCATCCAATGAAATTCTCTGCCACATGGACTTGCTGGTCACTGTCTGACCAATGTTGACAAAGACTGTGGCATGGACTCTGATGACTTCCAATGGCAAGGATCCCAAATCCCCCTGTGAACTTTGGATTACAGACACCCGGCGAGCACCTCTTTTCATCCCCCCAAACACGTACCCCACCACTAATAAAAATCTTCAAAATCACAAGATGATGCCGTCATTTTGCATTATTCCATAACATGTGTGTGTCGGAAAGTCAAACCATGCCTGAGTTTTGAAGTAACTCCAACCATCCATACACTGGGATCTGAGTCTGGCACAGGACAAACATGTGTCACAATGTATCATCCAATACAGACATGGTGCACCATACTCACCCGTGATGGGCCCAACCAGCTGAGGGGGTGCCTGCACAACTGTGCGGACAGACCTTTTTCGAAGAGCAACAGTCATGCGTAGAGGTCAGGGATCATGTGGAGGGTCCTGGGGTGGGAGTCCCAGGTATGTTTAGCCAGGTGGGAGAACTATGTCCTGCATGCTGGAGTCAGGTGGATGTGGAGAATGGTGGCCAGGCCAAGGTTGGATGCATGGAGATGGCACAATGGGGTCTTGGATGACAGTGCCACAAGGTTGTGTTGGGGTTGTGGTCGTGGGCTGCATCCTGAGTGTGGGCGTGGATTGTGAAGGTCATCCTGCAGCTGACAGTGATCCATTGCAGCTATCTCTGTTGGACGGTGATGTGGCTGGGTCGCCGGATGTTGAAGCAGAGCTGTGTAGATGCACCCTGGATGTGGAAAAGTATCATGGGAGTTGTAACGTACTTGTCCGTAGAGGGCAGGATAGGATTTGACACGGATGTTGTAGTTGACCTGGGGGATGGTCTGTCTTGCCTTGATGTGGATCGAACTGTGGATCTTGTGCATAATGCAGAGTGTGCTGAAGCCAGAGGTACAGATGCTGGTGATCAGCATAGCACATGTGAGCAAGCAATCCATGATGCACACCAGCTCGTGTGCGTGGACACTGTGTGCCTGTGCAGGGCCCTTGCGGGTGGGATACAAGCAGTTGACCCAGCTGTAAGGGGACAATCCGCAGATGAACACCTCAGTCGTGTACAAGTACAGCATCAGGTGGCCGATGTTCAGCCATCTGCCAATGGATACCATGCATTATTCAATATGAGAACTGGCAAGGACTGCGTCTTTGGGGAGGGTGAGGAGCACCTGGCTGTCAATGGGACACCAGATGATGATGAGATGCAGTGCGCATGTCATGGTGTAGAGGGGGATCCTGGACACATTGTAGACTGACACGCTGAGACATGATACCTGTGCCATGTGTCCCACAACGACACCATGCTACATGCAGAGTCCTGGAGTACCACTCCCATGGCCTTGTTGGGGTACAGAGCCGGTGGGGAGTAGGAGGGACATGACCTGGTTGGTGTGACAGGGCGTGGAAGGCGTGCCTGCGCTGTGTAGGCAGTTGGAGTTGCACACTCATTATGCAAAGGTGTTCTGTGGGTGATGAGTGCATGCAACAGATGTATTGGATGGACATTGCTTGGCGGGTGGCCTCAACTTCATGGTGTAGCGTGATGTGGCACATGCAAGGACATGAGGCAGGTGCAATGTGCACGTAGCATGTGCAGATGGTCCAGCCTTTGCCACCGCAATTGTGTCACACACAAGCAGATTACACCAAAATGAATGGGTGGAGGGAGGAAGGGGGGTGCGTCTTAGAGGCGTGTGTGTGAGGCAAAATATAGAAACACTGTGTGCCCTTGCTGCAGGGCCTGCAGCAGCAGGCGCCATGTCCTGAAAACCATGCCACAAGTTGCACACAAAGACAAGGATGTCAGAAAGGACTACTGCAAAAGCTGTATGATAAGGAAGGAGTGTCTGGTTCAACATGACACACACA
This sequence comes from Triturus cristatus, assembly GCF_964204655.1. Lineage (NCBI taxonomy): Eukaryota > Metazoa > Chordata > Amphibia > Caudata > Salamandridae > Triturus > Triturus cristatus. Next base: position 635,623,013 of record NC_140594.1, on the reverse strand, counting down.
CAGACAATGGATGCACTTGCAGCAAAGTGGCCGTTGTGGGGACTGAGATGCCAAAATACCTACAAAGACATGGACATCATGCACAATACATATTATAATCCCTGAGAAACAGCTTGCATCTTGCTACTCTACACATAGACTCATATGCACAATCTGTGATAACTATGCCAGACATGCCGCATGCACAGTGGCAAGAGACCTGCATTGACAGAGATGAGGCACCTTGGAGGCTGAGGGACACCTTTATTAGTCATGTTCGCCGGAAGGCAAATGCATCTATATTAACAGATGCACAGGTCATGTGGATGAACATGTGGGACCTACACTGGCACCCCCCTTTGCACCACAGATGCATGAAATCCATGGAACTGGCACACAAGTGACGGGTTTGAGGCAATCACCCCCTGCTGCTCACGGAGAGGCTGCTATTCACCATTGAGCCTCTAATGGGGATGTCCCACACTATGTCAACACGGTGCATCCCGTATGTTTCCGAGGGCAGTGTTACACACATTGATGCCTTCATCACAATCCACAATCACATTACAGATGACTGTCACCAAGTGTGACTATCAATTCAGGTGAATCCAGCTCCATGTCATGTGCCCCATGGTGATTCTACATGTATGCAAAGTAACCAAACATGAACAGGAGCAGTGCACACACATTCCAAACAAATACCACACCCAAAAAGCCGTGCTGCATCCCTTACCCTAAGGAGAATTTTCAACATGTCCGTGCATGTTACGCTGATTCAGCACACGTAGCTGTATTCATGAGGAATAGCAGGAGCACAACAATGCCACCAGCAGACAGCATGCGCAAATACTTGGGGATGAGAGACAAACAAGAAGTGAGCCAAAAGAAGCACATCCGCATGCATGGGCATGTACTCGACACGTATAAGGTTGTCAACATGCTAGGTGAAAAAAGTGCCTCAGGAAATACATTCTTTTATTACACCATCACTCGAGTGACACATCCAAACACACCTCTGACTCACTTGCCATACATGCAGATGGACCCACACATTGCAACACATGCCACACAAGGCTCAATGCGTGCACACTCAGACATTGCAACTCACCACTAAGCAAAGAAGTTGCGTATGAGCTGACTCCGGATGTCCTCTTCCTCCTCCTCCTCCACATCACTTGCCTCGTCACCAAGCCCCTCATCCTCCACGGGTGGATGTTCCTGCTCATCCGGATCCAGGATGAGTGGCACAGCTTTCTCCACTGCTATGTTGTGCAGCATGCAGCACACGAGGAAGATTTTGCAGACCTTCACCGGTGCATATGGGAGTGCGCCGCCGGTCTTATGGAGGCACCGGAATCGGCTCTTCAGGAGGCCAAAAGTCCTTTCTATCACTCGCCTGGTCTACCCATGGGCGTTGTTGTACTGGTGATCGGCAGCCGTTCTGGGGTTGCGGAGAGGCGTGATCAGCCATGGCATGTTGGGATAGCCAGAGTCCCCTACATGGAAACATCATGGACAGAAGTGGGTCAGGAGAAGCAGTAAGACATAAAGATGACGCTAAATACAGGACTAATAGAGTATACCCACCAACAAGACATGCTCGTTCGTTGCGCAGCTGCAGCATCATTCCTGGCACCCTGCTACGCCTCATGATGTAGGCATCGTGTGCTGACCCTGGAAAACGAGCACAGACATGGGAAATCACCATGTTAGCAAGACACACCACAAGGGCATTAATAGAGTGGTAATGTTTACGGTTGCGAAAGGCTACCTCCTGTGCCTGTGGTGGTACCAAAGCCACATGTGTCCCATCAATAGACCCAATGACATGGGGCATCCCTCCCAGGGCATAGAAGTCACCCTTGACACCTGTCAACTGCTCAGGAGTTGGGAAATGAATAAACTCATCCAGGTGTACCAACATGGCCTCTAAAAAATCATGCAGGACACGGCTGAACATGGTCTGGGACATGCCACCAACATGAGCTATGGTATATTGAAACGTACCCGTGGCAAAGAAATGTAGGGCTGCCATCACCTTCATCTTGGGTGTCAGTGCAGTAGGATACCTGTGTAGCGGTTGGAGGTGTGGTGCCAGCCTTGCGGTCAAGTTCTCAATCAACCGCTGGTTGAAGCGGTAGCGGCGTATACAGTCACGTTCCCTCAGGGCAGCCAAGTCTGGCATTGGTCGGGGGAGAGGCGGAGCCCTGCAGTAATTTGGAAGGGACAACGAAGACTGAGTACAGTACAACAACAATGTCAATGTACTGAGCACATGTTCAACAGCCAATACACATATGCAACATACAGAGTCAGGTCTGTGCAATATATCCTGGACACGTATGCCAGGCAGGTGACACTCCTACCAAGAGCCAGCTACAAACGTGGATTCTCAAGCTCAACATGAAATGGAATGAAACTAGTTGTGGGCCAGTGTAAGTGCACAGGCAGACTCATTACAGGAGTGACAGACATCCACATATGTGCAGAAGAAGGAGGTTTATCATACAGACAGGTTTCGGAACACTAGAGGCACAGGTCACATGTCCTTGAAAAAAGGACAGACCACACACCTTGCCATGAAGGGGTACATGTCAAGACTGATCACACATACATTGAGACTACGCAGATATGTCCTTGTCTCGCAAGTCCATGTTCGATGCATACATCCACATGTCACGTATGATTCCACATGTGTCCTGGTGTGCATAATAGTGTGCCATGCCCATCTACACACAGGCACATGTGGGATGCAGCAACTGCAGATGCATTTGACGGAACACCAACAGCAAGCTTATGGGAACACATGACACACACATGACATAGTCACATCGTGCAACGTCGGTAGTCACATGTCAGGTGTAATTATACGTGTACCTGGCATCAGGAGACAGTTGCGGGTGTTGGTGACTGTGCCATGCCAGTGACGCATTGCTCAACAAGTCTGTACTACATGCACACATGTCAAAGGTGTGAAGGGGATGTGTGGCACATAGTGCACCATCACACATGACATGTGTACACAGCTCATCACACAGCTATTGGGTTCAAACATGAGGAGATATGTGCCACATCACAGCATGACACACCTAGGCCCGAGACATGTAGGACTGCACTGACAATGACTTGATGTCCAGCCTTGGCAAAGTATGACAGCTCAATTCCTTTCTGTGTGCCGCCTGTAACCAGTGTAAGGTGTGAAACGCACCGTACACACGCTCTGAGGGCGTGTGTAGGGTCCGTATCACTATGGTTGTGTTGCCGTAGGCGTACGCCATAGGGATACGGTCCGTACATGCGTGTGTAGGGTCCGTATCACTATGGTTGTGTTGCCGTAGGCGTACGCCATAGGGATACGGTCCGTACACGCGTGTGTAGGGTCCGTATCACTATGGTTGTGTTGCCGTAGGCGTATGCCATAGGGATACGGTCCGTACACGCGTGTGTAGGGTCCGTATCACTATCGTTGTGTTGCCGTAGGCGTACCCAATAGGGATACGGTCCGTACACGCGTGTGTAGGGTCCGTATCACTATGGTTGTGTTGCCGTAGGCGTATGCCATAGGGATACGGTCTGTACACATGTGTGTAGGGTCCGTATCACTATGGTTGTGTTGCCGTAGGCGTACGCCATAGGGATACGGTCCGTACATGCGTGTGTAAGGTCCGTATCACTATGGTTGTGTTGCCGTAGGCGTATGCCATAGGGATACGGTCCGTACACGCGTGTGTAGGGTCCGTATCACTATGGTTGTGTTGCCGTAGGCGTACGCCATAGCGATACGGTCCGTACACGCGTGTGTAGGGTCCGTATCACTATGGTTGTGTTGCCGTAGGCGTACCCAATAGGGATACGGTCCGTACACGCGTGTGTAGGGTCCGTATCACTATGGTTGTGTTGCCGTAGGCGTACGCCATAGGGATACGGTCCGTAAACGTGTGTGTAGGGTCCGTATCACTATGGTTGTGTTGCCGTAGGCGTACGCCATAGGGATATGGTCCGTACATGCGTGTGTAGGGTTCCCTTTTACGCACTATGCATGTGTGTACTCCCAGCCTCGCACACATGTGTTACGTGTTCTGCAGGGTCTTTGGTCACCTGACTGACAATTGTGGGCATTGTATCTGTGGGTACTCCACCCTTTTCCTTCCATGGGAGACAACAACTTGTTGGCTGCCCCAGCACCTGTACATTCCTATCAGTCCTGGAATGTGTGTGACAGTGTGTGTTCCCTTTGGGTCTCTTAGTTTAGTAGGGTGGCACATGAATATACAGTCTTGTTGCATTCTCTGAGTGTGTGTATTGTGCTGCCAGCGCCAGGGGTGGGTATGCATGTGTAATTTGTCATCACACCCACATGTGGTTTGTCATGCAGTGGGGGATGGACATCCACCCTCATGGGAGTAGGACACTGCTGTCAGTGATGTGTTGGCATGCCACTCTCAATATAGTCGCACTTTGTGTATGCCTTCATGCACCCATGAAGTTTTGCTAATTGTAGGATGGTGTACACACCACCATGTCTCTGTCCACTGCTGGGAGGACTCAGCACCCACTCCTCCTATGTCTGGGCACTGCTGGGAGTGATAGGTGTTAGACCCAGCCTTGTGACCTGGCCATCCCTGACCCCTGGCCACACCCCCTGACCCGTACACCTCCTTCAGTCCCTCAGTACATGGCCTAGCCGGTCCTGTCCACCAGGACCCACACACACCCGACCCAGACTTCCCTGTCTGTGCCCTCCATCTTCCCAACACCACCGGGCCCGCGTGCCCACTTCATGCACCTACGATGGCCGCCCGGCCCCAGCACAACCCAGGCCTACAGATGCCACCCCGGCTGGGGAACATCGCGCTCCCATAGAGTGAGAGAGGGAGGAGCAGTTTCCATCACACCTCTGGCCTCCCCTCGGGAGATGGGTTTCGATCGGCCCTCTAGCCTCCCTGAGGGCTGGCTCCACGCCTGCTGGGTGTCTGGGACTCCTCCCGACCCGGCCCTGAAAGGATCAAAGGACAACAGGGCAGGAAACTCCAACGAGCGGCCCCCAGGCGCTAAGACCCCTGCCCACACGGACCCCGGACATCAAAGAGGAGCTGACCTATAACAAGGGGTGCTCTGGGGCTATCTGGCAGATTCGTCCGGAACGACGAGAGCCCTGCTGACGTGGTCGCGGCTCCCTTGCAACCTTAGAACCTCTGAGCCCTGCTGAGTGACTCGCGGCTCCCCTGAAGATCGTAAGACCTCCGAACTTGTGCCTGAGCCCTGCTGAGTGACTCGCGGCTCCCCTGAAGATCGTAAGACCTCCGACCTTGTGCTTGAGCCCTACTGAGTGACTCGCGGCTCCCCTGAAGATCGTAAGACCTCCGAACTTGTGCTTGAGCCCCGCTGAGTGACTCGCGGCTCCTAAAGACTCCTCTGGTCCGGCTGGACCACAGCGTATCCCCCGGCTCGAGGATTGTGAGCTGTGCATCTATCCGGATCCCCCAAAGACTGTCCCGCTACCCCCTTCCCTACCGAGACTCTCTGAGCCTGTGCTCTATTTTGTACATATCTACCTTGGTCAACATAAAGATCCGACGAAGTTGAATAGATAAAAGATCTGTTCCCAAGGACCTACCGTGTGGTGTCTCTTTGTCGTGTGGTGCCGTGTGTGCGATCCTAGATACGAGACTCTTCCCCTGAAGAGACTCCCGCCAGTGCCCGGCTACGTTACCCCGAGGGTGGGTCTCAGGGCGTTCAGGCAACCTCCCTGTCTCCCCTGGGGTCGCCTTCTAACATTGGTGGCAAGCGACGGGATTCGGGCCCATCATCTAGAGATCGTACCGTAAGCGGCTGACGCACTAACGGCAAAGACGGCAGAAGAAAACGCCATGAGTCTCACAGAAACCAAAGCGAGTGCAGTGTTCCAAGCGGAACAACTGGAAGAGTACACGCACAAAGAACTAAAACAATTCTGCAAAGAACTAAAAATCGCTACCACTGGTCTCAACACCAAAGAAGATATGCAGAAGGCACTGAAAGCTTGGGTGGAATCCGGAGCCCCCCGCCCAGAAGGAGCGGTGGAGCTCCACGACGAAGCTGGACTCTCCCCAAGAGAAAGCAGCAGCAACCAGGTACGAAGCTTCGTACCAGACGGGGGTCTATCCCCGGAAGAACTCACAGACAGAGAGAGAAGTCGTAATCACGAACTCGAACTGGCCAAAATGAAAATTGAGGTCGAGTTGAAATTAGCTGAGAAGAAGCTAGCAGTGGAACAGATGCAAGTACAAGGCGAATTGGAAGAGAAGAAACTCCAACGAGAGCACGAAGGACGAAGACTTCAACTGGAGCACGAGCGCAGCTTGAAAGAAATCGAGCTCAAGGCGAGGAGCGAAGAAGCTCGACCAACGGAGAACCGGGGGGCGCCATCACCGGCAGAGCAGAAGGTACACATCCCCAAAGATGTGGTCAAGGAATATTACAAAAACGATGACATCCAACAATGGTTCAAGGCCTACGAGGTCGCCATGACCTCCCACCGAGTCCCGCAGAAAGATTGGGGGGCCGGGTTGTGGGGCCGATTTTTGAGCGAGGGGAGAGACACCCTGCTCGACCTACCATCCTCCCTGCAGACCTCCTATAGCCACATGAAGGAGGCCCTCCTCACAAGGTACGGCCTCACCCCGGAGATGTACCGCCAGCGGTTCCGGGACTGCAAGAAGATCCCCGGCACCACATGGGTGGAATATGTGAACTTTTTCAGCCGTGCATTCGACGGGTGGATTAAGGGCAGCAAAGTAACCACCCTGGACGAACTAACCGACCTTATGCTATGGGAGCACCTAGCGGCGAACTGCTTTGTGGAGCTACGCCAGCATCTGCTCGACAGCAAGCTCACAGATCCGAGGAAGCTGGCTGTCGAGGCAGATCGCTGGACCAACACCCGGGTCTCCCGGGGCCCTGTAGGAGAATACCCCCGAACCAGTCAGGGACCACCCCGCCAGAGAGGGGGGGGGAACCAGGGAGGGCAGAGGGAATCCCAGTCCAGTCCTCCGAAAAGCCAACCTCCGCACTTCCCGGCACCCCCACCAGCTGTATCCGGTCCACCCGTGAGACGGGGGCACCGGGTGACCATCACTTGTTTCCGTTGCCAGAAGCCCGGGCATTACGCCAATGACCCCGAATGCCCCATGGCCCTGCGCGTCCCCTCTACAGCCCCTCCAGCCAGAGAGATAGCCAATGTAGCCCTAGGGGAGGAGAGTGAGGAGACCGTAGAATGGGAACCCGCCGCCATGGCCTTGGTGTCATTAGGAGACAGAGAAATGGTCCCTGGGAGCCTCCTGCCCTCCAACACGAAGAAATAATGGCAGCTAGTGACAATCAATGGGCAACAGGTAGAGGCCCTTCGTGACAACGGGGCGAGCATCACCGGTGTCCTCAGCCACTTAGTCCACAAAGACCAGATCCTCCCCAATATATTTAGCCCCGTAATTGCAGCCGACAACACGGAGAGTCTCTGTCAGGTAGCCCTGGTGCCTTTTGAATGGGGCGGAGTGGTCGGTAAATTGAAAGTAGCCGTAAGAACCTCTCAGCCGGTCGACTGTCTCCTGGGGAACGACCTGGAAAGTTCCCCCTGGCAGCAAGTCGAGCACAAAGCCCACCTAGGGATGATGGGTCTCCCCGAGTGGGTGTGCGCCACCACCCGATCTATGGTGGCCCGACTGCCCCCCCTTGGGGAAGTCGAGGACGCCCCTGCCAACGAAGACAGGATTGTCCCAGTCGAGGTCCCCCACATCTCCCCACGTGGAGAATCTGTCGCCAACGGCGAACCCCTACCGTCCGACCCCACACAGATCGCAGAGTTAAGCGTTCTGCCCGAGTTGGCCCAGTGGCGCCACGAGGGGGGCCCCTCCCGAGGGGAGTTCTGCCAAGAGCAAGCTACCTGTCCCTCCCTGGTCGGACCCCGGCAGCAAGCAGAGGCCCAAGCCGCGGGCGACCAATCTGGAACACACCGGCTATATTTGGAAAATGACCTTTTGTACAGTGAGCAGAAGTCGGTGGAGCTAGGATCAGCCCGGGTGCTGGTGGTACCCCTACGCTTCCGAGACTTCCTCCTGGGCTTGGCCCACGATGTCCCCCTCGCAGGCCATTTGGGCCAAGACAAAACATACAGTCGCCTAGTGACTCACTTTTACTGGCCGAAAATGAAAGCAGATGTAGAAACCCACTGCAAGTCCTGTCCCACCTGCCAGGCTAGTGGGAAAAGTGGAGGAAAGCGCAAGGCTCCCCTCCAACCCTTCCCTGTCGTCAATACCCCGTTCGAACGGGTCGGGATCGACATCGTGGGGCCCCTGGACCCCCCAACCTCCCAAGGTCACCGCTTCATCCTCGTCCTCGTGGACCATGCCACCCGATACCCGGAGGCCATCCCCCTACGCACCATCACCGCCCCTGTGGTGGGCCGGGCGTTGATGGGGATCTTTTCCCGTGTGGGTTTTCCCCGCGAGGTCGTAAGCGACCGCGGGACGAACTTTATCTCTAAATACCTGACGTCCCTGTGGCAACAATGTGGAGTGTCCTATAAGTTCACCACACCGTACCACCCCCAAGGGAATGGCCTAGTAGAGCGGTTTAACCGGGCTCTGAAGGGGATGATCGCGGGCCTGGAAGAGCCCCTCCGGCGCAAGTGGGACGTCCTGCTCCCCTGCCTTTTGTTCGCCTACCGGGAAGTCCCCCAGAAATCCCTGGGGTTCAGCCCCTTTGAGTTACTCTACGGGCACCCCGTCCGGGGGCCCCTCAGCTTGGTCAAGGAAGGGTGGGAGGCGGTGCCCCGAGGCACCCCCCGAGATGTGTTCCGATACGTTCTGGCCCTCCGAAACCAGACTAGGAAGTTTCGAGAAATGGCCGAGGCCAACCTGGAGGCGAGCCAAGAAGAAATGAAACGCTGGTACGACCAGAATGCCACTCTGGTCGAGTTCCAGCCGGGCCAGCAGGTATGGGTCATGGCCCCTGTGAAACCTTGCACCCTCCAGGATAAATGGACCGGGTCCTTCAAAGTCGTTGAGCGAAAGAGCCAGGTCACGTACTTGGTGGACGTCCAGTCCCCTCGGGACCCCCTTCGGGTCCTTCACGTGAACCGCCTCAAGCCCCACTTCGTGCGGACGGAGCTGAGTCTGCTGCTGGCCACCGATGACGGGGCAGAGGAGGCGTCAGATCCCCTCCCTGACCTCCTGTGTACCGAGGAGAAGGATGGCTCTGTGGAAGGAGTGCACCTCTCTCCATCCCTCACTTCCCAGCAACGCGAAGACTGCCGCCAGCTCTTAGGGCAATTCCCTGACTTATTCTCTCTCGTCCCCAAAGTCACCGACTGGTGTGTCCATGACGTGGACACCGGTGACAGCCCGCCGGTGAAGCAACGAGCTTACCGAGTACCTGATCGAGTCCGGTCCTGCATCCAGGCCGAGGTCTCGAAGATGTTGACCTTGGGGGTGATCGAACCCTCAGACAGCCCCTGGGCCAGCCCCGTGGTACTGGTCCCGAAAGCAGCAGCCCCCGGTGTCGCCCCAGAACTCCGATTCTGTGTGGACTACCGGGGACTCAATGAAGTCACCCGAGCCGACGCTCACCCCATTCCCCGAGCAGACGAGCTCATTGACCGCCTCGGGTCGGCTCATTTCCTCAGCACATTCGATCTAACCTGCGGGTACTGGCAAATTGCGCTTACAGAAGGAGCCAAGGAGCGGTCCGCCTTCTCCACCCCGGATGGGCACTATCGCTTTCGCGTGATGCCCTTCGGGATGAAAAATGCCCCGCCCACCTTCCAGCGACTGGTAAATAGAGTCCTGGCCGGGCTGGAAAAGTTCAGCGCCGCATATCTCAACGATATTGCGGTTTTCAGTTCCGAATGGAGTGAGCACCTCCAGCACCTCCGGAGGGTGCTAACGGCCCTGCGCCAGGCAGGTCTCACAGTAAAAGCCAGCAAATGTCAGATTGGGCAAGGTTCGGTGGTCTACCTAGGGCACCAGGTCAGAAGCGGGCAGGTCGCCCCTCTGCAGCGTAAGATCGACGCCATCCTAGCCAGGGAACCACCCACTACCCAAACGGAGGTCCGAGCCTTTTTGGGCCTCACCGGCTACTACCGAAGATTCATCCGGGGGTACGGCAGCCTTGTCGGTCCCCTCACGGAACTCACGTCCAAGAAACAGCCCAAGAAGGTGCAGTGGACCTCTGCCTGCCAGGAGGCGTTCGATGCCCTGAAAGCGGCCATGTGTACTGCCCCCGTGCTCCAGGCCCCCGACTACTCCAAGGAGTTTGTGGTACAAACTGATGCCTCCGAGCATGGCATTGGGGCAGTCCTGTCACAGGTGAATGACCAAGGCCTAGACCAGCCCGTAGCCTTCCTCAGCCGAAGGCTGTTACCCAGAGAACAGAAGTGGAGCACCATTGAACGCGAGGCGTTCGCCGTAGTCTGGGCCCTCAAGAAACTACGACCCTATCTGTTCGGCACCCATTTCAAAGTCCAAACCGACCATCGCCCCCTGCGGTGGCTCATGCAGATGCGAGGGGAGAACCCCAAACTATTGCGGTGGTCAATCTCCCTCCAGGGGATGGATTTCACCGTAGAGCACCGCCCTGGTACTGACCACGCCAACGCTGACGGCCTCTCCCGGTTCTTCCGCCTCAGCGAAGAGAACCACAAGAAGATGGGTAGTTCTCTCCGGCTTTCAGCTGGGGGGGACGCGTGTTAGACCCGGCCTTGTGACCTGGCCATCCCTGACCCCTGGCCACACCCCCTGACCCGTACACCTCCTTCAGTCCCTCAGTACATGGCCTAGCCGGTCCTGTCCACCAGGACCCACACACACCCGACCCAGACTTCCCTGTCTGTGCCCTCCATCTTCCCAACACCACCGGGCCTGCGTGCCCACTTCATGCACCTACGATGGCCGCCCGGCCCCAGCACAACCCAGGCCTACAGGCGCCACCCCGGCTGGAGAACATCGCGCTCCCATAGAGTGAGAGAGGGAGGAGCAGTTTCCATCACACCTCTGGCCTCCCCTCGGGAGATGGGTTTCGATCGGCCCTCTAGCCTCCCTGAGGGCTGGCTCCACGCCTGCTGGGTGTCTGGGACTCCTCCCGACCCTGCCCTGAAAGGTTCAAAGGACAACAGGGCAGGAAACTCCAACGAGCGGCCCCCAGGCGCTAAGACCCCTGCCCACACGGACCCCGGACATCAAAGAGGAGCTGACCTATAACAAGGGGTGCTCTGGGGCTATCTGGCAGATTCGTCCGGAACGACGAGAGCCCTGCTGACGTGGTCGCGGCTCCCTTGCAACCTTAGAACCTCTGAGCCCTGCTGAGTGACTCGCGGCTCCCCTGAAGATCGTAAGACCTCCGACCTTGTGCTTGAGCCCTGCTGAGTGACTCGCGGCTCCCCTGAAGATCGTAAGACCTCCGAACTTGTGCTTGATCCCCGCTGAGTGACTCGCGGCTCCTAAAGTCTCCTCTGGTCTGGCTGGACCACAGCGTATCCCCCGGCTCGAGGATTGTGAGCTGTGCGTTGGGTACGCCCCTGCATCTATCCGGATCCCCCAAAGACTGTCCCGCTACCCCCTTCCCTACCGAGACTCTCTGAGCCCGTGCTCTATTTTGTACATATCTACCTTGGTGATCATAAAGATCCGACGAAGTTGAATAGATAAAAGATCTGTTCCCAAGGACCTACCGTGTGGTGTCTCTTTGTCGTGTGGTGCCGTGTGTGCGATTCTAGATACGAGACTCTTCCCCTGAAGAGACTCCCGCCAGTGCCCGGCTACGTTACCCCGAGGGTGGGTCTCAGGGCGTTCAGGCAACCTCCCTGTCTCCCCTGGGGTCGCCTTCTAACAATAGGCACCCACCCCTCCTATGTCTGGGCACTGCTGGGAGTGAAAGGCACCCATCCCTCCTATGTCTGGGCACTGCTGGGAGTGATAGGCACCCACCCCTCCTATGTCTGGGCACTGCTGGGAGGACTCTGCACCCACCCCTCCCATGTCTGGGCACTGCTGGGAGGACTCTGCACCCACCCCTCCTATGTCTGGGCACTGCTGGGAGGACTCTGCACCCACCCCTCCTATGTCTGGGCACTTCTGGGGGGACTGCACCCACCCCTCCTATGTCTGGCCACTGCTGGGAGTGATACGCACCCACCCCTCCTATGTCTGGGCACTGCTGGGAGTGATAGGCACCCACCCCTCCTATGTCTGGGCACTGCTGGGAGGATTCTGCAGCCACCCCTTCTATGTCTGGGCACTGCTGGGAGGACTCTGCACCCACCCCTCCTATGTCTAGGCACTGCTGGGGGACTCTGTACCCACCCCTCCTATGTCTGGGCACTGCTGGGAGTGATAGGCACCCACCCCTCTTATGTCTGGGCACTACTGGGAGGACTCTGCACCCACCCCTCCTATGTCTGGGCACTGCTGGGAGAACTCTGCACCCACCCCTCCTATGTCTGTCCACTGCTAGGGGGACTCTGCACACACCCCTCCTATGTCTGGGCACTGCTGGGAGTGATAGGCACCCACCCCTCCTATGTCTGGGCACTGCTGGGGGGACTCTGCACCCACCCCTCCTATGTCTGGTCACTGCTGGGGGGACTCTGCACCCACCCCTCCTATGTCTGGCCACTGCTGGGAGTGATACGCACCCACCCCTCCTATGTCTGGGCACTGCTGGGAGTGATAGGCACCCACCCCTCCTATGTCTGGGCACTGCTGGGAGGATTCTGCAGCCACCCCTCCTATGTCTGGGCACTGCTGGGAGGACTCTGCACCCACCCCTCCTATGTCTGGGCACTGCTGGGAGGACTCTGCACCCACCCCTCCTATGTCTGGGCACTGCTGGGGCTGATGGCCACACACCCCTATGTGTCTGTCCACTTGCGTGGTACGACCCGTACCCACGTCCTGGAGGCATGGGTACGGTCCGTACCCCCATTGTTGGGGTGCCGTAGGGGTACGGACCGTACCCATGCCTTTGGGACGTGGGTACGGGCCGTACCGCCATTGTTGGGGTGCCGTAGGGGTAGGCGTGGTACGACCCGTACCCACATCCTAGAGGCATGGGTACGGTCCGTACCGCCATTGTTGGGGTGCCGTAGGGGTACGGATCATACCCATGCCTTTGGGACATGGGTATGGGCCGTACCGCCATTGTTGGGGTACTGTAGGGGTACGGACCGTACCCATGCCTTTGGGATGTGGGTACGGGCCGTACTGCCATTGTTGGGGTGCCGTAGGGGTACGGATCGTACGCATGCCTTTGGGACGTGGGTACGGGCCGTACCGCCATTGTTGGGGTGCCGTAGGGGTAGGCGTGGTACGACCCGTACCCAAGTCCTAGAGGCATGGGTACGGTCCGTACCCCCATTGTTGGGGTGCCGTAGTGGTACGGCCCGTACCCATGCCTTTGGGACGTGGGGACGGGCCGTACCGCCATTGTTGGGGTGCCGTAGGGGTAGGCGTGGTACGACCCGTACCCACGTCCTAGAGGCAAGGGTACGGTCCATACCGCCATTGTTGGGGTGCCGTAGGGGTAGGCGTGGTACAACCCGTACCCACGTCCTAAAGGCATGGGTACGGTCCGTACCCCTACGTCACCCCAACAATGGCGGTACGACCCGTACCCACGTCCCAAAGGCATGGGTATGGTCCGTACCCCTACGGCACCCCAACAATGGGGGTACGGACCGTACCCATGCCTCTAGGACGTGGGTACGGGTCGTACCACGCCTACCCCTACGGCACCCCAACAATGGCGGTACGGCCCATACCCATGCCTTTGGGACGTGGGTACGGGCCGTACCGCCATTGTTGGGGTGACGTAGGGGTGGGTGTGGTACGACCCGTACCCACGCTCTTAAGGCGTGGGTACGGTGCGTACTGCCATTGTTGGGGTGCCGTAGGGGTAGGTGTGGTACGACCCGTACCCACGTCCTAGAGGCATGGGTACGGTCCGTACTGCCATTGTTGGGGTGCCACAATTGTTGTGTTGACAGTTCGCGTCAACGTCCACTGCCGTTGTGGCGGACGCAGGCCTTGGTGGACACGCCCCCACCCCCGAAGTGACCAGGCCCTGGGTGTCAGGTATGCACAGGGCATGTATGATTTGTAACTTGGGTGGGGGTTATGTTTCCTGCCCCTGCCCCCCCCTTTGCCCCTGGGTGTTGTTCTGACCTTCTGCGGCGTCTGCGTCGGTTCCTGTACACCAGGTGGACTGCTATGAGGGCCAGGATGACACGTAGGTTGGGGTCCATGGCTGTCCGTCGTGTACAGGTGCTCCTTCTGCGCGTCGTCCTGATTTCCCGGCAGTTTTTGGCTGCCGTAAAAAATAATCCGTGCGGAGTGACGTGGGCACGGATCGTACTTGCTGGTTCGTGAAACGCGTCCGGACGTCACGTCCGCGGTGTCCCGGATCAGAATTATGGGTATGTTTTTGTCGGTCGGTGGTTTTTGCGATTCGTACGGAAATGGTGTTTCCGTACGAATCGTACTTGTAAGGTTTTTTTTCCGGGTACGAGTCGGACGGAGAAAACGCTCCGTCCGACGATTCGTACCCGGTTTTTCCAGAATCGGAATCTACACCTAAGTAGGAGTTTTAAAGTTTTATCTGAATTAATAATTTTGTGAGTCAAATCAGAATACATCTAGTTACACCAAAGTTCTCCATCAGGAAAGAAAATACAGTTAGCTTAGATAAATTTACATTAATTAAATTCTTGTGATGATAGTACCTGAGGAGAGAGCAAATATGTAGCATAACCCCACATATCTATATTTACCTAGAATGGTGTGAGGACCTAGACATCAAAGTATCAAGGATTCAGGACAGGTTCAGGACCGGGAAGGTGACCTCTTCTAGTGCAATGCCAGCATTACACCCTTCTCTGTTGCTACACTCTCCGGCTCGGGCTCGTCCGTACCCCTTCCTAGATGTGCCTCCTCGGTTGTTCCGCGGTTCTTCCCTAGTGTTGGATTCTTCAATCAGCCTGCAGCAAATCGGGCAACATCTCAGCATAGCATCAGCATCAAGTGTGTCTAACTAACTAAAACTTACCTCGGTTATACCAAATCGAGTGTATGATCCACCCCCAAATGTTTCAATTCTATGTACACCCCTCAATTTGATTGGGCCAGGCAGTGGAGTGAGGACATCACACCATACCAAGTGTAATAACTTTCTTTAGTTCTATTGTCTAATTCCCGCTCCTTAACTTTAATACCCACAAGCTTTATTCCCACAAGCATTTCATATGTGGATCGATAAATCTGTAGTACAATGTTTCGGCTTCTTCCTTTCGTAGGTTCAAAAGTTGAACTTCCCATGTCCTTGCTGGGGACATGTTTTGGCAGCCATTCAATGACCCTTGCGTAGTTGTCGCAAGGGGTAGAGACATCAGTCACCCTCCAGGGCCCAAATACGAACTATTAATAAAGTCAGAGAAAAACATGTTAGAATACGAAATTAAATGAATTCACTGTATACCACTTACTTCTACTCTAATCCCATTTACTTAATATTTCTTTCGCATTAATAGCTTAGTAAAACTTGCACGGGTTAGTTTCAGCACTGCATGTGCGTTAATGCGAGAGTTTCGAGCAGCCATGTTAAAAGCTATTGCGCAGCTGCAAAGATTTCCCACCAAGCGACAGAAAACTTCATACTACGTAGATGCAGTAGACACATGCGCAGAAGAATTCCCACATTTTCGGCGGCCATTTTAAGGACACTCGGGTTACTGGTTCGTAAAATACATAGAAAAGCTTCCCCTAGATACAATATGTAAAATGTGGTGCAAAGTTAGTACTCACAAACATGTTGGTTACATTATTACATGTTATTCAAGAGGATTGCATACGAGCAAGTCTCTTTTACGAAACCTTGCTCCATCATCTGCACAATGCTATTGTTCCCTTGGTCATTGTAAGCGTTACACTGCTTTCATAGTGTTGCAAAGTCACCCTGTGCCCTGGGCACCCCCAACTTTTCTGCTGACTGGTACTGATAGTAACTGACTCTGACTGACCCTGGGCTCTGCCTAACCAGGCACAGAGCCAGTGCTATGCTGAAAGAGACATTTAGAATACAGTGAAAATACCTAAATACACTCGGGTACACTATGGGTTAGGTTACGGCTCTGATTGGCAGGACCTTCCCTATAAGGCCCTAGTATATAATAGGGCAGGGGGATTACAACTACCTTTAAGTCCCTAGTATATAATAGGGCATGGCAGTTTAGAGGCCAGCAGCCCTTTCTGCACTTGCATGAGTGCAACGCTGAAACCTGAGATCAGTTTAAAAGCAGCTCTGTGTTGCAGGACTGCTTTTAAAATGCATATTGTGTACAAACTCTCCTTAGGTGTTTGGGGCACTTAAAAATTGATAAACTACAATGTTTGGGTATATTAGGTACCCCCAGGGTCTCCCCCAGTATCCCGGGGTGGGGTCAGGTATTTACAAGGAGGACACTTATAAAACGAGTTTTATATGCCCTGGGTTAAGCGAAAACACATTTCAGTCCCCACATTGTGATAAAGTACTTCACAAAATCGACTTTTGTGCTAGGAGCACTGTGGAGGGAGGATATGCAATATTATTACATATTCAGAACCCCAAAGGGGTGGGGATCCTGTATATATAGGCATGGTTTATATAAAAGATGTTTTTAAAAGGGCTGGTGTTGGAAATCCCCTGCCACATAGGTTAACATGGCAAGAGGTTATTAACTAATAATTCCCGTTAGGAGAAACATAAAAATGCCATTCAAAGACTTCCTAGAATGGTATTGATAAGTCCAACAATATGGTGTTGTTGAACTTCTCCCAAAGGGGTACAGACAAGAAGGTATAGGACTTTCTTGTCTGTAAGACATAATTCAGCCTTCCAGTGGTCTGTCCCGATTGGTCGGAGTTAGGTGGATTAGCCAGGCTCCTTTGATGAGGTGATAAATAGCCACTGAGGTTAGACAGCTCTTCTGGGAGGGCAGGGTTCTGGTACATAGGAATGCCAGAGCAGGGGGAGGGGTCGTAAACAATATTCTTCAATAGAAGGAGGAGACAGTCAAAAGAAGTCAGTTTCATTTACACCTCTCCTCTTTGAATTCAGCCCAATAGTAGGATTAAGGAAAAAATTAGCAGATGCAAGGGGGAGAGACTATGGAGATTAACCGTCCTGGGGGTGTGTTTAACTAGCTCTTTGCTCTCCTTGCTGAAAAATCAGCCATGATGAAATTTGGAGGAATGGTGCTCTCTGGGAGAAAATAGTGTGACACAATGGAGGATGTTGTCATACCCTGTAGTGCTGCCCTGAACCTCATTGGACAGGAGTGTCCTCCTGTTTGACCCAGAGAACTTGGAATAAGTATCCGAGATGGGCAGAGCCTCTCAGATATGCTGCTTGACACTCAAGAAAGAAGAAGGGTCCATGTTGAGAATTTTGATTTGTACCAACCAGCCCCTGCACTCTGAAGAATTCGCCTGCTGCACAATTCAAAACTACAGCCCTGTGGACTACCATGGTTCAAGAGGACTGAAGAGTGGACTCCCTGCAAGCTACAGGTTAACAGGGCTCACCTGGAACATCATCACCAAGAACCCTCAGCCTGGAGTACTACCAGTGGATTTGTAAGGGTTTTGTCCGAGTGGATTGTCGGAACTGAAGTCTCAAACTTTCAAGGACCATCTTGGAGCTTCCAGACCCTTAGAGTTAGTTATGGACCATTTGGGGATCTTCAGGAAGAAGTTCCATAAGTTTGGAGAAGTTTGGAGCAACTTTGGGAAAAAAGCTCCATAAGTGGAGCAATTCAACCTGGCCTGCCAAGCCAGCAACCCTCAACCGAGAGCCAGCCTGCTTTCCAGGTTCGTTCTGCTGAAAAGCTCTGGACGTCTGACTTCCAGAGTTTGACCGGGAGTGGG
Organism: Triturus cristatus; assembly: GCF_964204655.1. Classification (NCBI taxonomy): domain Eukaryota; kingdom Metazoa; phylum Chordata; class Amphibia; order Caudata; family Salamandridae; genus Triturus; species Triturus cristatus. Next base: position 635,605,101 of record NC_140594.1, on the reverse strand, counting down.
CTGAAACCTAAGCAGGCGAACCCTCACTGAATCCATCCTTGTGAAGAGCATCGAGGGACCCACAAGAAAAAGCTCTGTAAACGTTTCTGAGTCAGAACATAGGAAAGTTGACCCAGACCAACCACAAGAGCCGGCCTGGATCCCTGTTTCGTCCCGCTGGAAAGCTCCAGTGGTCGGACTTCCGGGACCTCATCACAAAGCTCCAGAGGTCAGACTTCCGGTAGCTCGTCGCAAAGCAAGCAGGCGAACCCTAACAGAATCTGGACTGGCTGAGAGATTCTAGGGACCCCGGGATGAAAAGCTACAGAAAAGTTTCTAAGTCAGAAGTTAAAAACTTTTACCGAGACTTACTGCAAGGGGTAGCTGTGCAGGGTTCCATTGTGGTCGGCCTGAAACATTGACCCGGTCTACCGCGAGCAGATGTCCCAATAGGTGCTATTGGTTTCTTTGTGTTATGTAGTGCCCAATCTTTAAAAATTCATATCTCTGGTTCCCTACATTGAATTGCTTTCGTATTGGTGTCATTTTAAAGATTAAAATATTTCTCATTTTTATAAATTGGTGTTGGATTTGTATTGTGTGTTGTATCTTAATTATTTACTGAATTGTTGTTTTTATATGCTTTACATACCTGTCTTTGAATTTAAGCCTTCCTGCTCGCAGCCAAGCTACAATGGGTTTAGCATGGGAATAATTTTCTAAGACCTGTACTGAGTATTATATTGTGTTAGTGGCCTTATTGCTAGTGGCAGATACACATTTGCCACTACTAATAACCCACTTTCCAACATTTTTATAGAAATTGAAGTAGGGCATCTTCTAAATCCTTTGTTCCTGTGTTATGTGCAGGACATCAGTGAAGATTAAGAAGGACTATTTCCTTGTCCTTTGCCACTGTCCACGCCCTGTTGCAGGCAGCAGGCATCCTCTGAAACGCGTCCTCCTCAGACATGGTAGTGCCTTTATGTTCCAGATCCTGGAAAGCCCAGTGCTCTTCCTGCAACTGTAAAAGTAAAGTATTCATAGTTTTCTGTTCGTAAGCCAGTTTCAATACAGAAAGTATTATGATAGCTGCATTGTTGCTGGATTCCTTGAGTTGGCTGCCCATATTTTTGGATTTTACCGTGCCCTGCATACCTTGAGTAATTACAGTGACGTAGTCCCTGGTAGGGGTGAAGAAGGGACGCTGTAATTATTTTCAGTTTGATACCTCCTGTGCCCCTATTTTGTGCAATTTTTAAAGTGAACTAGTCCCTCCTGGGGTGAAGAAGGAACACTGTAATTATTGTCTCTCAGGTCTGGCTACTCTTTGGTATAGTACAGCGCCATGAGCACCCAGAACCATGCTTTAACTCCCCCACAAGCATTTTGTCCAGCTGGAGGTTAACCATGCTTGAAATGGTCGGATTGAAAGTCTTATTTTCTGAATTATTTAGATACTATTGACATTGATTAGAAGATGAAACCTGAAAGAAAAAAAAACACATATATTTACATTCCGTGGGGCCTATGGAGTTGAAAGTTTTTGAACAATTGCCATTGATTGTGGGTAGTGGAGATGACAATGTGTTTGCCAAAGTAATTGTAGAAGGGTTCTCCAGTAAAGTTTACAATGTGCAACTGTGTAGGAAGGTAGGATCCTTCTGCATGTGTACCCCCACTTTTTGCCTTGTGCTAAGCTGGTTTTTGACTAGTCTGACTGGGATCCTGCTAATGCTTTCTCTCTAAACTGTTATGTTATACTTAGGTACACTCCAGATTGGATACTCGGGTACCCTTGTCAGTTCCTAGTATATCGTACACATGTACCCAGGGCATAGATACCCCAGAGGCCTCCCATGGGCTGAAGCAGGTATTATGCCACCCATGAGAGGACATGCAAAATGGAACTACAAGTCTGCCATTGCAGCCTGTGTAAGCTGGTGCATGCACCACTTACTTAAGATATAGGTTCCCTATATCTAAGGGTCACTGCACTTAAAACAAATAAGTTACCCCTATGGCAGGCCTTGCAGTCCTGAGGGCAGGGTGCTTGGTTCTAAGTGAGAGGGTGCCACTGCATGAGTAGGACACCGATGCAGCCTACGAAGTCCATTCTCCCTGGTTGTCAGTGAGGCTGCCATTTACGGTATATAGAGTGGCATTATGCGACCGCGTGATGACCAACTCTAAAATGGCTGACCCTAACCATATCGTGTTTGGTATCTTGGAATCATACCGTATCAAACTGGAATGGCATGGTGAGCAAAAACAATTGATGGATTTAGGCCCAGATCTCTGTACTGGGGTGAATGTATGACATTGTTCTGCATTCTGTCCATCAACTGTTGTTTTTGCATGCACCATACAGGCTCTGTGCAGGAACTGTGGAGCATCAAGGACAACCGAAGATATCTCCCTTGGAGTGAAGGAGTCACTCCCCTCCATTTGCAGGCACCACAACACAACTGTCCAGTCTGCTGACCGTGAGCTCCTACGGACTCCAGGGGCTGCAGCAAAACAGGAGGTGGATTTCTACATCCCTCTAGGTCTGAGCTGCCCTCTCACCAGGTCTGAGGTCAGAATCCCTTGTGGGGCTGCAATAACCGAAACCCTGTGCACCACGTACATTGTAAGTTCATATGCTTGTTGGCATTTCCCGAACAAGTGCATAGGGCTACGAGTAGCCTCAACCTCTGGCACCATTTCCTACCAAGAACTTTGGCCTCCTTACACCGAGCGCTCAGTGGGCTGCCGTTTGGTGAAATCGCTCGAGGTCCTCTTGCGACTCCTGTGGCTTCGGCCTGTGAGTCCACTTGAGGGTCAACTTTGCTTTTCTTGGGCTCCTCTGGTTGCTCCAGGCCTGCACTTGCTGTGGTGAGTCTCCTGGCAATTGCTGGTCTGTACCGTAACCATCTTTGACCTTCTGCATGGGTTGCCAATGCGAATGCTTGTTGGTACTCCCACCGAACACCGACCAATCAGCACTCGACATCCTTCATGGGACAGCTCGTAATCGGCTCCTGGTCATCCTCGACATCTCCTGGTCCCCATAGCTGCAGAGTCAAGCACTCCCTCAACACACCTGAAGCATCCGACATCGGCAGGCATTCGCTAACGAGCCCCTGTTCACTTCTGAGTGACCCAGACTCTGTCCCCTCCGCTTTCAGGTACTCTTCGACAAGAATCCACCTTTGGATTCCAACAGACACTTTTCTTCCTTCAAGCAGTGTCACTTTCTTGAAGTCCTCCATTGAGATCGATGGAGGTTTCCGGTGCCACTTCAGGCCTGTGTACCTGGCTTAACTGGAAGAGGTAACTCTGGTACTTTGGTATCCACGGATGGGGTGGCTCTCCAACCTTCTGTGATCCATGGGGTTTATTCTTAGTCCACTAGGAAGGGTCCCTAAACTCTAAAATTTCAACCGCGACTTTCCCATAGAATTGTACGGAGCACGCGGTCGTGTTCCCACACTGCACCCCTCCTCCATGGGGTCCCTACTTACTCACCTGGTGTGGTTCCTTGGGGTCCCAGTGATTTTACGTCCTCTTGACACTGTATTGACTTGAGTTGTGATTCTTATACCACTTTATTAGTATATGGTTTGGTCCCCTCCTGGGGTCCACTGTGTACTAGTGCTATTTACTGTCATTTCTATGCTTAAGTATTGTGTGTTTTGCGATTATCTCCGTGTAAGAGATACTGTGTCATACTAGATAGCATTATATCAATAAAGACATATTTTTTTAACTACTGTGTGGTTCTCCTTTCATTTAACCAATACTATAAGGTTGCATTCTGGTAAAACAAGCTGCTAAACATTCCTTCAAGACTAAGCTTGAAGGCTGCTCTCCATAGCAACCACTTTGATAGCTTTCTAAGGTTATCTTTGACCTCTTAAATCACCAAAAGGGTTGTTTGGACCGGTGCAAGGTGCCCACTTTAATTAGTGGAACGCATATGCCAGGCCAACTTCTCACAGACAGCTACTTAAAACAAGTGTAAATTTTCTTGGATACATGAGTGTCAGAAGGAATTTGAAAACATCAGGAATGCCATTGTGAAGGGTCCCACCTTAAAAGGTTTTGATCCCAATTTGGAGAATTTTTTATGGTGGATGCTAGTAACATAGGTTTAAGGGCGTTTTATTACAAAAGGACACCAAGGGACAGGAAAGAATCATTGCATATGTGCTAAAGCATTATCACCAATGGAGGATAAGTTTTCAGTCATATAGAAGGAAACTTTAGCTTGTGTGTGGACGTTGGCACGCTTCAGACTGTTTGTATGGGATAAAGCATGTACAGTGAGGACTGATCACAAGCCGTTAGTGTAACTTTTAAAGACAGAGGGCATGTTCAGGGCTTTGGCAAGGATAGATTATGGGGCTGATTCCGATCCTGGAAAAAAATTCCCCGTACGAATCTTATCTGGATTTTTTTCTGACCGAATCGTACAAGTTCGGTACGAACTGGCAAGTACGATTCGTATGGGAAAAAGTCCATACGAATCGCATTGGGAAAATTCCCCCACATGTCCTCGGGTCGGGAAAAGTCTCTGACACGTCCCCGGACATTTTTACGTACAAATGGGAAAACTGAAGTCCGAATGCGCAAGTACGATCCGTCCCATCCGTCCGATTGTACAACTGTATGGAAAAAAGACCGTCCGGAGCGACAGCGACTGTATTTTTCTGTCGGTCGGTCTTTTTTCCGATTCGTACGGAAATGGTGTTTCCGTCCGAATCGTACTTGCAAGTTTGTAGGCTTTTTTTCCCGGGTACGAGTCGGACGGAGAAAACGCTCCGACCGACGGTTTGTACCCGGTTTTTCCAGGATCGGAAACGGCCCCAGAATGTCCATGAGACTCTAGGATTTCATATATGGAGTAGAATATGTTCTGGGTAAAAGCAATGTCACTGCTGAATTTTTGTCAAGAATCCCTTTGGACATTCTGTAGTGTGAGGAGTTTGAATGGGACGATTTTAGGATTGCAGTTATTCTTGATCAAGGTTTGGCAGGTGTTATGCAAATGGCTTGGAATAAGGAGTGTGCCATGCATGTGGTTCTACAAAAAATTATCAATTTTATTGGGTCTGGTTGGCCCAGCAAAGCTGCATTGTCCTCGGAATTGAAGCATTGATGGGAGGTAAGAAACAAATTATCAGTGGATGATAACATTTTACGTAGGAGTGATAAATATGTTCCCCTAGTTACTTTCAGAAGGAAGGTGGTCAATTTATGCCATGAAGGACATGGAGGCATTGCCAAAAGCAAACGTATGGTCAAAAAATGGTTCAGGGGCTAGGAGTGGATATATTTGTGGAAAGTATGGTAAGCATGTTCAAATTCTGACAAGTCCTTAAGGACTTTGAGGCCTAGCATGTATGAGTCTATTGCCCTGCATGGTCCATGGGAGACTGTGGCCATTGACATCATGGGACCCATTGGAGATGGGCAGAAGTATGTGATAGCCCTAACTGATATATTTTCTAGATGGTCAACCATTAAAGTTGTTGAAAGAGTTGACAGTGATGCAGTCCTAACATTTACGGATGAGGTATTCTTGAATGAGGAGTTGCCTGAGCAACTGGTCAGTGATAATGGAGTACAATTTATGTCTGGCAAAGCTCTTATTTATTTTACCAGGGTGGGCATCAAACATATGACCACTTCACTATAATCCTAGTGGGAATGGAATGATAGAGGGCTTCAACAGGGTAATAAAAAATGCAGTATGTTTGGCTATTAAGAATAAGGATGATTGGAAGGTCCACATTTTTAAGACAGTTTGGTTGTACATAACAGTTTCTTATGATGTCTTGGGTGTTTCACCTTTTGAAATCATGAGAGGAAGGGAGGCCAGAACCAAGGCTAACCGTGAGTGGTTAAGTTTGCTATGGAGGTAGTAAGGAAGAGGATTTTGGATACTTGTTTAAAATACAAGGAACAGTATGATTTAAGGAAAAATGCTAAAGATACTGTTATGGAAGTTGGAATGATGGTCAAAGTGAGGAAACCTTGGAAAGTCAAGAAAGGTGAGAGTCAGTTCTCTGAACCTTTGAAGGTTGTTAAGGTTTTGCGCAATCCTCTCATGTTGAGTGATAGCAAGGTTTGGAATTTGAAAAGAACAGGTGTTTTTCACAATAAGTATGTAAGGAAGGAGAAGTTAAATGACAAAAGTGCAAATACTGATTGAAATGTTGTTGAACCAGCAGTAGAGTTCGGAACGGAGAGGAATGAGTTGGAAAGGCTGATTGAGGCTGAGGGGTGTGTTACAGGAGGAAGTGTTTAGGGAAGTAGTGTAGGAGAAGAAGGTCCTTTGGAGGTAAATGATTGTAGCTTCTACATGCAGGGTGGTGAAGTTTGAAGTGCGGATGATGTCGGTAGGGATGATGGTTTTGTGGATGTAGTGGAAGTGAGGTGCAATGGGAAGAGTGTTAGGAGTAAACCTAAGTGGATGTTGGATTATGAATGTGAGATTGGGGCATGGCCAAACCATCAACCAAAATGGTCATACGGCATTGAAGCTCTGGCGCTCAATGTCCCTATAGCAGCAGAAATTACATGATCCGGTAGTCCCCAACACTTGAAATGTTGCAGGGTAAGCACACGACAGTGTGGTGATGGAGCCAGGGATGAAGAAACCCTGCGCAGACCCCCTCGTTGGCTGCCGTTTGGTCCTGCTGTGGCGAGCTGTGGCCCAGCCTGCCTCGGAGGCCCCGTAGTGATAGGGACCATGGGTGAGCCTGAGACCGGATCAATGGTGCTCTGCTAGGTCCCCTGCCTCCGGGGCCGCACGGCCGGAGGAGCGAGGGGAGCGCCCTTACTGTGGCGATCGGACTGAGCGGGAAGCAACTCCCATCACTGGGACCCGGGTGAGCGCGGGGAGTCGGGCCGTGACACACATGGCCCAGTAAGGGAGATCGTTGTGAAGACCAGTGAGAAAATCTACGTGGCCCGAGGTCGCCGCTGCCTCCCTCCCCCGGGCTCAACAAAACTCTCATAGGCCCCCGCTGCACCGGCATAGTGGGCGCACACCCCATACATTGGAGGCGGGGCACAGGATCACTGGCAGAGGAACTTTAAGGTAGGGCTGGGAACATGGGCACATAATGCCAGGAAGGGTCAGTACATACCTGCACAGCACCCAAACACGACCATGCTGGGCAGGGAGTGTAAATCAGGCTGTTCCTAGAGGAACAGTGATGCTTGGGACTGGGGAAGTGGCCGCCGCCAATCATGCACCACTAACACACAGTGAGGAGTGACTGTGCCTGGGACCCAGTAGAACTTACAAAGCCAGGCTCTACTACGAGCGGCCGGGCGTGAACACCTGACACTGAGGCCCGACGTGTCAGCCCGATCAGGCCAGATCCATCACTGCATTCTTTCACCTGGCCCAGCAACACCCCCTGTGACCCTCCTGGACTGGATCTGCCAAACTGCACAAGCACATATGCACCTCTCTAAGCGGCAGCAGACCCCCATGAACACCAGCGGCTGGGCCCTAAGGAAATAGCTGATGCAAAGGCCTGGTGCGTGAGTACCATCATTTTTGTCGCCCTTTCCTAATACAGAGGCCCTAACATCGCATCCATAAGGCACTCAGCAGGTACCCTTGCAAACACTGTTATGTTATGTTATGGTGACTTATAAAGCGCTCGGCTGCCCCAGCGAAGGGGCGTCCCAGCGCTGAAAACAGAAAACTGCACAGCTTGTAGTAACAAGACAGCTCATAGCGGAGGGAAGAGGAATGTTTTCACAGCTATATGGAAAGGCAGATAGGACTTTATGCTACGTACAGCAGTTGGGAGTGCATTCCAAAGTTTTGAGGCCAACACACGGAAGGAACGCCCCTCCAGCACGAGCCCTCCTCACCCTAGGGCGCAACCATAAGATTCTGTCTCATAGAGCGAAGTTGGCGGGAGAGGATGCAAGTTAGCCAGAATAGATGTTGATACAAAATTAAGAATTTTAAAAGTAATGCAAAGGGCCTTGAACTCTAGACGGTTGGCCAGATGGCATTAGAAGTAGGACACCTCCTCGGTAGGCCAAGTAGAGCTTGAGCCGCTGCATACTGAACCCTTTGTAATCTGTCAATCTCAGATTGGTTAACCCCCAGACAGAGGGAGCTTGCATTGTCCAGTCTTGACAAAATCAAAATCATGATGACCTGTCAGCCCAACAAAGGCTTGAGCCCCTGCAATAGCCCAAAGCAAACATGAAAGCAAAGGGCGGTATCAAACCAAACCCCTAGGTTTTTTACCACCTGCTTAGGGGCAGGTGCCGGCCCCAGCATGGCAGGCCACCAGTGTTCGCTCCACAGCTCCGAGTCTTTCCCCACCAGCAGCCCCTCAGACTTGCTGGCATTGAGCTGGAGACAGTTGGCAGTCATCGACTCCGAGACAGCCTCAAGAACGCTACGGAACTTTCAAGCGTCCCGAATAATGTCATCGGAGAGTGTGACTACTAACTGAGTATCGTCTGCATATGACACTACCGTGAGCCCTCTGTTCTTAGCCACCCTCGCCTGTGGTTGAACATACAAATTGAAGAGGGTAGGGCTCAATGCCGAGCCCTGCAGTACCCCCTGCTTAGTGGCATAGACTCTAGAAACAAAGGGAGAGGCGGCAAACTGGAAGGTGCTCCTGAAGAGAAAGGAGACAAACCAGTCCAGGGCGGCCCCTGCTATTCCCACCTTCTCCAGATGCCTCAATAGGATCTGGTGGGAAACCGTGTCGAACGCGGCACTGAGATCAAGCAAAATCAGTGCCGAAGTACGACCTTCATCCAAGGCCCATCTCAGCTGTTCTGTGACAGCAAGGAGTGCAGATTCCGTGCTGTGACCAGAACAAAAGCCATTCTGAGAGGGGTCTAGTATGTTATTTTCCTCCAGATACTTTGTCCGAATGGTATTGACATAGACCTCAGAGATTTTAGAGACCCAGGGCAGGAGGGAGATGGGACGGAAACTCTCCAGTCTAGCTGCGTCCATGTTAGGCATACAATACAGGCATGGGTCATGGGGACCCCAAACAGTGCAGGCTGAATTATGATAGGCCGGGCACATAAGAGCGTGCAGACCAAAGCCTTGATAGAGGTGATGGACCGGAGCGGTGTGAGCAGTCTCCTGCCCTGGAAGGCACAGCAGCCATAATGGCGGAGCACCGTGCTGGGTTCCGCGCAATACACTCCAGATTTGATTCCATACCCTCCAGGCTGGATAGAATGGGGGAACCCTTGGATGGGCACAGGATCTCCTCCTTTGAAGACCAAGCCAAAGATACAACGTGCCGGCTGGAGCGAGAGGAACGTCTGCTCTAGACTGTAGCCATAAAAAACGAAGACCTAGAGGCTAGATTGCGGAGAAATAACATTCGCATCCTGGGCCTCGCGGAATCCACGAACATCAGGCGGCCTGAGACATTTGTTGAAGCAATACTAGCGAAAATGTTTGGATCCTATAAATTCTCCAAGACTTTCATTGTGGAAAGAGCTCATAGATCCCTCTGCCCTCATCCCTCTCCAGGTGCTCCCCCATGACCCATAATTGCCTGTCTGCTTAATTACAGGGATTGCAACGAGGTCCACCGCCTGGCTCCGGAAAACGCACCAGTGCAGTACCAAGGCACCGTGCTCTCCTTTTACCTGGACCACACAGCTACAGTCCAAGAAGCCTGTCGCAGATTTTTGGAGGCCAAATGTCAGCTTCGTACAATTGGCCTGAAGTACGCCATGCTATAACCGGCTAGATTGCGGGTATTAGTGGACGACAGACCCCGTTTCTTTGACAACTCTACTGATGTGCTAATTTCTGCAAGCAACATCAAAATCATGCCCGCAGGAGCCCTGCCCTGTCCTCTGTCCTCTGGACACTCCTGGACCAACAGCTTGCCGCAAGCGCTGAACTCTTTACCTCGGAATGATGGTCGCCTAGGCTTCCTAACCTTGCTGGCCCTCGCCTGTCACGCTGTTTAAAAACTTAACTGGAACTGAGAAGAAAACTGCGACATTCCCAAATGTTATAAATGTTTCTGTATATCTATTTTGCAACTTGTTTAGTTTAAGAAATGGGCATCGGATGTCTGAGGCGCCTCCTACGGATGACTCCCAATAGTTTGCCTCTGGGTTTTCTCCTCTTATCTTTTCTCTGTTGGGTTGTAGGGTATTCACTGGACCGTTGAGCCCCGGTGTGGGGGGGGGGGGGTTGCTGTTTTTCATTGGGGTTTTATTGTCTGCATATTCTTTTTTTGGTTTTTGTTCTTTACATATTTCTCCTCATGTAGTCTTCCCTTTCCACACGCAATACAGCCATTACTATTCGATGGAGGTACAAATGCATACACCTTTTCATATGACCATGATCTCTGACCCTACTATTGAGGCCAAACTAATCACCTGGAACGCGCAAGGGCTTAACAACCCCAGGAAATGCAAGCTAGTACTTGCGTACCTCTGGAGGATCAACGTTAAAATAGCATTCTTACAAAAAACCCATCTTCCATCGCAGATTGCCCCCTCATTTGACTCCTCGTGGGGGCCTCATAGATACTTTGCAAGTTACAGCACTTATTCCCGTAGAGTAGGCCTCCTTATTTATCTTACCCTCCCCTTTATTTTTATTTATTTATTTTTAAAGTTTTATAGAGCGCGAACCAGACCCAGGTAAGGGTATCAGAGCGCTTTACAGAAGGCATACGGTGAACACTTTCAAAGGAGAACATTGCATATAAAAAGACATACTCCGAAAGAAACAAGGAGTAACAACAATTAAATGAATAGTTAAAGTAGTAAAATATTCAGCATTCGTGTCGGTTTACACTTCACGTGTCAGCATTGGGAAGAAATGCTCTGAGCCTTACAATATAGTTCAAGCTCGTGTAGGTCATAGTTCCGGGCAGGGAACCCACAGTAGAGGTAGTTAGTGGTTGAGGTTCAGGGGTCGAGGTTGTGTGCAATTAAAGTAGGAATTTGCTCATCAGGTATACTTTTGCTTCCTTTTTGAAGAGAGGTGTAGCGGAGATTTTTCTGATGAATGGTCGAAGAGAGTTCCATATCCTTGGTGCAGCCCCGGAGAAAGCTCTGTTGGAAGTTTTAGACTTTTTGAAACGTGAGGATTTCAGAAATAGATTGTTTGAGCTCCTTGAATGTCTGTTTCCTCCTGATAAGGTGAGTTTTTGGGCTAGGTACTGGGGGGTGTTGTGGTGTAACACCTTGTGTGTGATGCAAGCTATTTTTAGCTGGATTCGGGCTTAGTAGGGTAACCAGTTGAGAGCTTTCAGATGTGGTGATATGTGGTCAAATTTCCTAGACCCTGTTATGAGTCTTGCTGCTGCATTGAGACAGGCTTTTAGCGGTGCGGTAGAGATTTTGGGAAGTCCAGCGATGGTGGTGCAGCGGTATTCAAGCCTTGAAATAACTGAGGACTGGACTGCGGATTTTAGGTCGGAAATCTCGAGAAAAGGTTTCATTTTTCTGAGATAACTGAGGTGGAAGCGGGCGTTTTTAGTCAGTGATTTGATGTGATGTTGCATGTTGAGGTTCTTATCTAGAGTGATACCTAGTGATAAGGAGGAGTCTACCACAGTTGGCGTGCATTTCAACGCAGTGATAATTTTGATCCATTCCTTTGTCTCCGTGGAGTTCTTGGGGGGGGAGATTAGGAGAAACTCTGTTTTTGGAGAGTTAAGCTTGAGGAAGTTCGTTGATAGCCATTGGACTGTCTTTTCGAGAACTAGGTTCATTGACTTTATTTCTTCGATCGAGGAGATCTTGATGTACAGTTGGGTGTCATCCGCGTACATGTGGAAGGAGATGTTCTCCTGCTGTAGTAACTCGGTGAGTGGTTCAACGTATAGGTTGAATAACATGGGAGATAGTGTGAAGCCCTGAGGAACTCCCAGCAAGTTCAGGGAGGAAACGGAGAGATTGTTGTTGATCATGTATGATTGTGCTCTGTTTTCTAGGAAGGATTTGAACCACTGAAGGACTTTACCCAAAAAACCCATCCTGTTTTCTAGTCTTCTTAGTAGTTTGTCATGATTAACCGTATCGAAGGCTGATGAGAGGTCAAGTAGGACTAACAGGCATGTTTTGTTGTGGTCAAGAGCTTGAATGGCATCATCTACAATGTGTAGGATGGCTGTTTGTGTGCTATGTCCAGGTCTGAAACCCGATTGGTGAGTGTTCAGAAGATTGAAGTGCGAGATGTGTTGGTTTAGTTGTTGCTGCACACATTTTTCCAGGACCTTAGCTAGCATAGGAATGTTGGTTATTGGTCGGAAATTGTTGGGGTCGGAGTTATCTGCTGTTGGTTTTTAAAGGATAGGGGTGACTTGGCCTGTTTTTAGGCAGTCTGGGATGTGGCCTTGTGAAAGAGAGGCATTGATGATTTTGGTCCAGAGTGGTGCGATGATATGGAAGAGGCGTGGTAAACAATTAGAGGGTATAGGGTTGTTAAAGTGGTTGTTGAGTTTGGTCGTTGCTAGGATATCGGTGATGTCATTGAGATCGTAGAGTCTAAACGCGTCCCAGTGAGAGTTGTTTTTAGGTAGCGGAAGTTCTTGCAGTGCCGGAGTTATGGCTAGACTGCTCTTTGTCGAGGTCGAGTTGGCTGCTGCCTCACTGAGTTCGAGTTGCAGGGAGTTAGTTTTAGCTGTGAAAAATAACAAAAATTCTACACTACTCAACTGAGATTTCGATGTTAGGATTGAGGTTTTGGCTAATTTGTTGGATTGTTGTTTCAGAATTTCGAAAAGTTTCTTTGGTATATTTTTGGCCTTGTCTAGTTCTGATCTGAAAAAGTCTTTTTTTGATTGTAGAATACTTTTATTATAGGAATGCCTCGATTTACAGAGAAGTTTGAGATGATTGGGGGAAGGCTGTTGCCTCCAGTTCCGTTCCGTTAATCTAAGATTGCGTCTCTCTTCATTTAAGGCTTCGCTGAACCATGGGTTTTTGTCTTTATCTGGAATTTTTTTGAGTTTTAGAGGCGCGGCTTGATCAAAGATTTCGGACATTGAGGAGTTATAGTGAGCAGTCAGGTCATTGACTTCTGCCACGTTCGAGGGGAGAGTGAGAACCTTCTCACAACGGGAAGCCAGGTTGTTCCACTCTATGCTTTTTGTGTCTCTTATCCAGTGTTTTTGCTTTCTTTGTTGCGAGAAAGTTTTCTTGTAACTTGATGGAATTTGGAAGGTGATAATGTGATGGTCTGACCAGTCACAGGGACTGACCGAAAGAGATTCAATTGTATCGTGTTTAGAAATGATCCAGTCAAGAGTGGCACCTTTTGAGTGAGTAGGCATTGAGATAAATTGGGTCATGGAAAGGTCTGCTAGGAAGGTTTTGAGGGCGTTAACCTGCTTGTCCAGGGGGTTGTCCCAATGAAGATTGAAATCACCCAGGTATATGTCTTTAGAGTGAGGGGAAGAGTTTAAGGTAATGATTTCCATAAGCTGTTCTGTGAATTCAGCATTCGAAACTGGAGGATGGTAGAGTATATGTAGTTTGTGCGAGAGGATATTTGAAGTTTTAACGGCAATCCCCAGATATTCGCAGGAGTCTAAGGGTTCCGAGTGAAATTTCGAGATGGAGATGCCGGAACGATGTATGCAGGCTATACCCCCGCCTGACTTGTGTGTTCTGTCTAATCTAATGATGTTGTAGTCTGGCGGGACTAGAAGGTCAAGGAATGGGGAGGAAGATTCATTAAGCCATGTTTCTGTGAGGATGATTATATCCACTTTCCTGTTGAGAGCAAGGTCGGCGATGTCGGAGGCGTGTTTAGATGCTGAGCGGCAATTCAGTAAAAGGCAGGAAAGCGCATTTGCGGAATTCTTTACACTTGGCTCAGGGTTCTCGGTGTGCGCGGTTAGTGATTGAAGGTTTTTCAGATTCATTCCTCTAAGTCTAGGATGTGAGGTTCTGCTTGGGTCACTGGGGATTGGGAGTATAGCATATTCATCGTTGTTTGTGGTAGGGCCTGCCGTAGTTTCATATAGCCCTAGTAGAGTTTGGATTTCACGGTACGATATATTGTTGGAACGTCTGCATGTGCGCAAGAATCGCTCAGTCAGAGGTAAGGGGATAGTTTTTATCCCCTTCTCGAGTGATGTTAGGGACTTTTCAAGGTGTTAAAGTGTAGAGAGGGAGTTTTCAGTGAGCTGAAGGACATGTCTGATTTCATGGATAATGTTTTGTAGCTTTGGGACAGTGATGAAGGGATGTGTGTTAGCAGGATCTTGGTAGGGCGGGGGGAACTACGGGTGTGTGTGGAAGTGGAACGGAAGGGGTTGTTGTTATTGATCTTGCTAAAACTAGGTGCGGGAGTCACTGCGATGTGTGAAACAGGGGGAGTTTTGTTGACGCTTCTTGAAGCGAATCTGGGGTGAGGCAATGGTCGTAGATCTTCCTGAGGTGCTGATGTGATGGCGGAAGATGTGGGGTCAATAGGAGCCCTGGGGCAGTTGATGGACTGGCTTTTTGAGAGAAGGAGCTGATGGGAGTTGTTAATGCTACTATCGCCAGTTCTAGGAGGGGTAGGGGGACGTTGATCCTCAGGAAGCACTGATGGGGAGGAGGGAGAGGTTACGCCCGCGTGTAGGTTGATAGAATGGCTTTTTAACGCACTAGGCTGCAGATAATTGTTAATGATACTTTCAGCCATTCTGGGAGGGGTAGGGAGTTGTTGAACAACAGGAGATGAAGGGGTGGTAGGCGTGGTAAGGTCCTGTGAGATGCTACAAGTGGTGATGGTGTGTGTTTTGAGGGTGACGAAGTATCTGTCGAATTGTTCTAGGTCCTTGTTAGCTGCTTGAATGAGCATGGTGCCATTTTTGTAGGATGTTATGTTCAGTGTAGCTCTGAGGTTATGCAAAGGTGTCGTAGTAATCCGAGCTCCCTAGGGGATGTTTTTATGTTCCTGGATATTTAATAACTTGGAGAGGGTCAATCGCCATTTAGCTATTTTTCTTGTGAAGAATATGAGGTTATTTAGAATAGTGCCTTTTTTGGCATTAAAGGAGGGATCTAGGAACAGGGTATCTGGGTTTCTTCTGAGCACCTTGTGCTTGAAAGTTTTAGAGGCATTTTTTGAGAGGTTAGGGGGGTATTGAATAGAGTACGCGCTGTTTATATCCTGTATCATGTTGGGTTCCGCCATGCTATGAATTTCTCTGAGGAGTGAAAATAAGCTTGGATGTTATAATGCTAATACGCGGTAGGTTATGATACGAAAAATAAATGAGAGGGATGGTTGACATTGCGCAGGGGCTAAATCTAATGACTATGCATTAGGTGTAGATTGTACAAGCAAATAGCCGTTACAAGATGGCTGCTGTTTTGGTCATCCACTTAAAGCTGATTTGGCGTAGTGAGTATAGGTGATTACAACAATAAAGTATGGCTGTCTCTTTGGAAGGAGAACCTTCCAGAATGGCTGCTGTAGTGATAAAAAATAATGCAAGCTGTCAATCAGGTATAGGAGTCTTTAGTAGGAGGTCAGTATCATCAGTAAGTAGACGTTACAGAGGCAGGGAATACCGTTCCAAGATGGCTGCCATGTTAGCCATTTAAATGCTGGTTGGGAGAGTAGCCTCCAGTATGTGGAAGATACCAAACTGCCTGAGAGATTATTTTGGGCAAAGCTTCTCTCTACAGATATAACTGAAGTTAAGGCCAAAATGTTCAGAATTACTCACGTGACCACCCGGTGGCACCCCTCTCGGGGTCAGGCATCAAACAAGAGGCGAAAGAGAAGAACCAGGTAAAGCAGCGAGATGTGCGCTGATCATAGCCATGCGTGCACCAAAATCGTCTCTGCTGGCACTGAGTCACATATCCTGGGGATCGACGTCGCAGTCGTCCGAGAACTGAAGTTTCAGGGTCCTGAGACCTACCAGCGCTGCGCTACAGGCAGACCATATGATCAGGGCAGAGGAGTTAGATCGGGGTTGCCGATCGGCAAACTCTGCCCTTCACACACAAGCTTACAATATCCAATATGGAGAACAACAACGACTGCAACACCAGCACCCTGCTCGCCAACCTCGCCAACCTTGGACTCAAGCAGCTAGTGTCCACCCCCACCCACCTCGCCGGACACACACTCGACGCCATCTTCTCATCCAGCAAAGACATCGCCTTCAGCCACGCCACAGAACTCCACTGGACGGATCACAGATGCATCCACTTCACCTTCAGAAGAACGACCATCCACCACCACCAGCAACAGGCTGCCCGAAGAAGCTGGAACAAGATCACAGCCGACCAGCTCGCCGCCTCCCTGAGCCAGCACCCTCCGGCCAGCTCAGCGAACCCCAGCCAGGCCGCCGACAACCTCACGAAGTGGATCAGCGTCTGCGCGGACGAACTCGCCCCACTGAGGACCCCGCCCAGCAGACCCGGCAGCAAGAGAGCCCCATGGTTCACCGACGAACTCAAGAGCTCCAAGAAGAACTGCCGCGCCCTCGAGAAAGCCTGGAGAAGGGAACCCACGCCGGACAACAGGACCACCCTCAAGCTTGCCACCCGGAAACACCACCAACTGATCCGCATCGCCAAGAAGACGGCTTTCAAGAACCGACTGGACAACAACGCACACAACTGCAAGGAACTCTTCAATATCGTGAAAGAGCTCTCCAACCCCAACGCCGGAAGCAACGACATCACCCCTTCGCAAGACCTCTGCAACTCCCTCGCCTCCTACTTCCACAACAAGATCGCGGACATACACAACAGCTTCAGCACCCATCCGACCCACGCCACGACCGCAGCAACGCCACCCACCACCACCCTCCGCGCCTGGACCCCGGTCAACACCGAAGACACCGTCCACACGATGAACTCCGTCCACTCCGGATCTCCGACCGACCCCTGCCCTCACCACGTCTTCAACAAAGCCGACGCTGTCATCGCACCCCACCTGCGGGACATCATCAACACCTCATTCGACACCGCCACCTTCCCCGAGAGCTGGAAGCACGCCGAACTCAGCGCTCTACTCAAGAAACCTACAGCAGACCCCACCGAACTCAAGAATTACCGCCCCATCTCTCTACTCCCGTTTCCAGCCAAAGTCATCGAGAAAACCGTCAACAAACAGCTGGCCGCCTTCCTCGAGACGAATGGATCCCTCGACCCATCGCAGTCCGGATTCCGTGCCAACCACAGCACCGAGACCGCCCTCATCGCCGCCACTGACGACATCCGAGCCCTGATGGACAATGGGGAAACAGCGGCCCTCATCCTCCTAGACCTCTCCGCGGCTTTCGACGCGGTCTGCCACCGCACCCTAGCACAGCGCCTCAGCAACGTCGGAATCCAGGAGAAGGCGCTGGAATGGATCGTCTCCTTTCTCGACGGAAGAACACAAAGAGTCCGCCTACCACCATACAAGTCAGAGGCCACCGAAGTCATCTGCGGCGTCCCTCAGGGATCCTCACTGAGCCCGACTCTCTTCAACGTCTACATGAGCCCTCTCGCGGCCATCGCACGCCAACACAACCTCAACATAATCTCCTACGCCGACGACACCCAGCTGATCCTCTCCCTGACCAACGACGACCCCGCCGCCGCCAGAGCCAACCTGCACGAAGGGATGAGAGAGGTAGCCGAGTGGATGACGACGAGCCGCCTGAAGCTGAACTCAGATAAGACGGAGGTCCTCATCCTGGGCTCCTCGCCCTCCGCCTGGGACGACTCCTGGTGGCCCCCCGCCCTGGGCACCGCACCCAAACCGACAGACCACGCACGCAACCTGGGTTTCATCCTGGACTCCTCCCTCTCCATGACCAGGCAAGTCAACGCCGTCTCCTCATCGTGCTTCAACATCCTGCGCATGCTTCGGAAGATCTTCTGGTGGATCCCCACAGAGACCAGGAAGACCGTCACCCAGGCCCTCGTCACCAGCCGACTGGACTACGGCAACGCACTCTACGCCGGAACCACCGCCAAGATCCAGAAGAGACTCCAGCGCATCCAGAACGCCTCAGCCAGACTCATCCTCGACATCCCACGTCACAGCCACATCTCCGGACATCTAAGAGACCTGCACTGGCTCCCGGTCAACAAGAGAATCACCTTCCGCCTCCTTACCCACGCACACAATGCTCTCCACGACCAAGGCCCGAGCTACCTCAACAGCCGAATCAACTTCTACGCTCCCAAACGCCACCTCCGATCCGCCAGCCACGCCCTCGCCACCGTCCCACGCATCCGCAGAACCACTGCTGGAGGAAGGTCCTTCTCCTACCTGGCCGCCAAGACCTGGAACTCCCTCCCGGCCGACCTGCGCCTGACCCAAGACCACCTCTCCTTCAGGAAGAAGCTCAAGACCTGGCTGTTCGAGCAGTAGCGCCCCCCCCCCCCCCCCAAGCGCCTCGAGACCCTACGGGTAGGTAGCGCGCTCTATAAATTTCTTTGATTGATTGATTGAATGCACAAGGGAGGTATCTATATTCGATGCACAAGGGAGGTATCTATGGTGATGGGAACGCTGATGGGCAAAACAGTAGTATTCCTCAATGTCTATGCGCCCAACACGGAGGCCCCTGCCTTTTTCTCCAACTCCACACTATGCTTAACTGCTATGACTACGACTCACTATTTATTGGGAGGGATCTGAACCTATGGCTGGATCCCAGATGCGACTCCTCTAACCCCATGAAAAATACAAAACCACATGCCCACCAAGCAATGTGGGATTAAATACAATCCTTGACCCTGCACGACATCTGGCATTCGCACCATCAGGATGCACCGGAATAACTTTCCACTCAACCCGGACGCACATAGAATATTGTCTCACTGATGCACTAGGCTGTCAGTGGACTAGGGGTATAGAAACACTGCCCCGCATGCTCTCAGATCATGCTCCAGTGATCCTTCACTTAAAAATTATACACTCCACCTGGTGGGAACAAAGATGGCCCTTCCCAGCCACGGCCCTGCTGGATGCGCTGTTTAAATCTGAACTACAAGAGGCAATAACTGAATACTTCACTCTAAAACCAGGCTCAGTGTCTAAATATGCAACACTATGGGACGCCTTTAAGGCATATGTCCGCGGTATCTGCATATCCAAACAGGTTGGGGTCCTGCGCTCAAAGCGTGGCAGCCTTGCCAGGGTTGAGGCAGACCTGTCGCTTTTGGACATATCACCAATTACACCAAACACTTTCAACCTACGCAATGCCCTGATACTTGATGTCAACCAACACGCAGACAGGAAGGCCGCTCTACTTGGCAAACACCACGCAGCACGTGGATATGGTGAGGGGGAGCACCCTGGCAGGACACTGGCACAACTGGTGTAACCCCCGGGGAACTGGACATATAGCGGCGCTGCGGCAGTCCAACAACACCGTAGCTACTGACGATGCATACATATTATCAGAACTAATCACATACTATCGGTCTTTATATGTAACCAAACTCCCCAAAGATTTTACACAGCACTTAGTCTACCTGGAGGAGGTTGCAATGGTATGGCTCACCACTGGACAGGCGCAGTTCCTCGGTGAACCCTTCACCATGGAGGAGGATACACAGGCAATAGACGCGTTAGACAGAGCAAAGACCCTGGGCCTTGACCGTCTATCAGGGACATTCTACAAGACATTTAAGCAAACACTAGCACCACAGCAGCTCGAGGTGTACGCTGAAGCACTTGAGGAGGGCATACTCCCCCCTTCCATGAAGGAGGCAGCTATATCCTCCTGTTAAAACGAGGTAAGGAGCCCACCAACTGCGCCTCCTATTGCCCCATCTCCCTAATAAATTTCGCCCAACAAAATCCTAGCATAAATGCTATCCACCAGATTGTCACTGCTGCTAGACCAAATACGCTCACCAGTGCAATCCGGCTTCATCCCACATAGATCTACCACCCTAAACCTCTGGACTGTTTTCTCAGTGATAAGCAGGATAGAGCCGACTGTCCCGGCAGCAGTAGCTCTTCTCGATGCAGAGAAGGCCTTTGACTCTCTGGAGTGGTCATTCCCCATTGCCTCACTTTGCAAACTTGGCATCCCAGCAAACTTTATTACTTTGATTGCACTGCTATACTCATCCCCCACGGCCCGGCTCCGGGTGAATGGACCACTGGATTACTGTCCCCCTCGATCCTGATCTCCCGTGGCACTCGCCAGGGCTGTCCCCTGTCTCCTCTACTTTTTATAGTAGCCATGGATCCCTTATTCAGGCATTTACATGGAAAGCACATGTTTTGTGGGCTTCAATTTTAATCAGGACCCCTGCTGATGTCTATGTATGCAGACAACATCCTGCTATTTATTAGGCATCCCACCATCAATTTGCAACCCCTAATTGATTAAATCTGCAGCTTTGGCAACATGTTCGGGTTGCAAATTAACTGGGACAAGTCGATGGATACCACCAAGCATCTAGGCATTATTTTACACAGAAATAAGGAACAAGTTATCCGCCTTAACTACGGGCCAGCCATAGACCAGCTTACCTCACAGATTGAGAGATGGATCCAACTACCGATATTTATGGCCATATGCGTTGCCCTCATTAAAATGAATGTCCTTCCCTGATTTTTACATTTAATTGTTAACGTACCAATCCCACTTACAAAAGCCTTTTTCACACAGCTGCAGGCCTGCTTAACCCCTTGGTCTGGGCATGATATAGAGCGCAAATAGCATGGGACACCTTAACACTTCCTTATGAGCGAGGAAGATTTGCAGTCCCGGATTTGCATCTTTACTACCTGGTTGCACAGACTCAATTTGCCCAGCATTGGTTTAATCCAGATACCCGTATACCACACACCAAGCCTGAACGAGACTTGACTGCCCCTACCCCTTTAGGTGCACTGTTCCCCCTGGGTATGCCGCTCGAACCAAACGACATACAACCCCTATCCACCACCTGCTGAGCCTGGCGTAGATTGAGTCGACTACTGGGTACCGGCTCCCTATACTCACCAGGCATCACACTGCAACAAAACCTGTTTCTACCACTCACCTCTGAGAGGATGGTACAGCGCACCCTCAACAAATTGAACTATGCACCATCGGTTCCCTATTCCCTGACGGACAGCCAATAACTATGGCAGACCTGTCCACACAAGTTGAGATGTCCTACATGGATAAATGTGTTGTGACTCCGCTCGGCCACCTCTTCTTTTCCAGCTCCTCCTAAAGAGTTCACACCGATTACGCTGCTTATAACTGACAAAGATGGTCCCATTTGGTCACTAAGCTGTACCGGGCATGTATGGCGCTCAAACAAATGCAGGACAGGAGGGTGCGGCATTGCTGGGAGGAGGACCTGGGTCCGCCATTGACAGACAAGGAATGGGCTTATAGTCAGGAACAAATAAAAAGGGTTTTCCCCAACCGCAGACATAAATTGCTTAATTTCAAGTTTATACACCGGATCTAAATCATCCTAATCCAAATGACCAAGTATGACCCCACCAAATCGTCGAGCTGTCCAAAATGCAAAGCTCTCGACACGGACTTTGCACACATGACATGGACGTGTCCCCCTGTAACTGCATATTGGATGGACATGTACCAAACGGGTTCTGACGTGATCTCCACGCCGCTCCTCCCTCTCCAAAACTGGCCTTAATGGGAATAGTCAGAGATATAAAACTCTGCTACCGTGGGTTTCTCGCCATAGCACTATTGCTAGCGAAAAGAGAAATTACGCTGTACTGGGGCAACATCCTGCGAAGGAAGCGTGGCTCCGAAGCATGACATATTGTGATATGCAAAACAAAATATATGCTACACTTCAGCCCCCATCCTCACGACCCAAAGACATTTGGCATATTTATCGCTGTTACCTACAACAGACACAACAGACCTCTCCTACTCTCTCTCCTACACACCGGCTAGCACCATAGGGCTCCACATCCACGGCTCCTCTACAACCGTCCTCAGAATCAACGCACTAGACCTGTACTTATTCCTCGCCGCACTAGATATGGTACTAGCTGCCTACATACTGATCACTCCTTCAGAACTTATCACAGAGAGAACCTGATATACCCCCAGCGTAATTGTTATATTAAAACATACAGAGCACACATGTGGAATCCCGCCCCCACTCCCCCCTCTAATCCTCTCCTCCCCTTCCCACCTTTTGTTGGAATTTTTATTATTTTCAACACTAACGCATGGAAGGTCTCCCTTCTAGAAAACGATGCTGACAATTGCCTTGTTGTTGTTTATGTATATATGAAATTATTCAATAAAGCCACAAAAAAAAGAAAAAAAATGAATGTAAGATTGTAAGTGACTGATATATATTTATTATTCTCTGTAGTGAATAATTGATGTGTTTATTATTTACTGTTTTTTGCATTCTAGGAATGTTAAATGAGTATGTATGTATTGGTTTACATTCTTACATGTTGCTTGGAGGAGTATTCTTTTGTTTTATCATTTAAAGAGGGAAGATGTGTTATGTTAACAATCGCTTGTTGTCAGTTTATAACATGTCAGGCTCGTGCCTAGCTCCCTGGAAACTAGGGGTTCTAGATTATTAGAGGGGACAGTTACAGAGGAGCTGGCGGAGCTAGGAGGAAACTGTGTCGCTGCTCTTCTGTACTTGGTGTTCCAGTGCCAATAAACCTCTTTACAACTGTTCCACTGGGGGGTGCTGCAGATCAGAACTTGTAAATTCTCCCTACTTCCACGGACAGAGTAATTTCACAGTCACACGCACATACACTCATCATACGCTAGGGCCCATCATACCAACATTCATTCTATTACTCTATCCACACTGATTATACGAGATAACTCTCCTAAATCAATCTGCATCTAATTCTGAGGTCAATGCAACCTAATTGATTTGTCTCGAGTCATGATTTAAACAATAAGAACACATTTGAGATCTCAATAAATGACAAAGAAATAACCACCCGACACTGTAATTCAAACAGAAAATTATTTATCTAAATTAGCTCAAATGAAAGTCATCCAATAGCAAAATCATTATTCTCATAGTTACCTATTCTAGCTAATGTCGTATTTTAGGTCAGGACCAGTCTCTTAAAGTCTCCCGAGTCGCCGTCCTCTCAATCAGCATCGATCCTCTTGAGCATAGGTTCAGGAAGAAATGGCCTAAGACCCTCCCTAGTCTAACAATATTTATACGAAAACTTACACATTAAAAGTTACAAACAAGCTCTAAGCATCCGTTGAGCAGAGCGAGCAGGAAAGGATGTCGACTCGCAACATTAGAAAAATCTCTGCTCTCGAATATCTCAAAAATAAAAACACGGAAAAAGGAAGCACAAACTAATTTTGTAACATCCATGGATGCTCTTCTCCGGAATCATAGTGAAGCCACCGCAAGTTTATCAAAATGTTCATTGTGACAATGGTTCACTTTCAAGGATATCTGGCGATGATCCCAGAGCTGTTGTCCTTTCATAACTTTTGGCTCAGACAGAGGCCGAGGTCATATTTTCAACCATACTCAGCGAGGCCTCTCTCCGTACATCATCTACTCAAACGCAGGCTGTAGATGTTGGCCATTTCTCGACAGGCCAAAATGGACAACTTAATTAAAAAGAAACACAAAACAACATTACTACATTGCATTGATTATACAGTGTTAATTCCCACTAATACCCTTATGTGTATGTAATTATCTAGCCATTTGCGACATAGAAAAGCATTAAAGCATATTATTTTAAAGCGCAAACACATAACAAATAGCACTTTAACCACACCTATTTAATTAATTTGCTCACCAACTTAGTTCACTTATTAATTAAGCCATGCAATTGCATTCCCACGTGTAATTCTTTCTTTAGTAAGGTTGATTAATCAAAACACTCGACAAAATTAATATTTAATAATTAATTGTTAGTGATTTTAATTATGACATACAAAAATATAAACTGAAGTTCGAGTTTTAATAGAAAACCCTGCTCCAGCAATCCCCCCTTTGGTGATATATTATCACCACAAAAATTCAACCCAAAAATGTAGTCCCCTTTTCTTAAGAGAAGTTCAAATGTCTTTTTGCATTTATACTACACACCAGTCTCTCTCTCGTCATCTCTTTTAGTTTCTAATTACATACTCTCTCTAAATTCTTCTAATTCAATTTCTTGTGGGTCTCTTTCTGACCTTTTTTGTCTCTTTTTAACATTTTCGTACGTAATTTTCTTCTTATTTCTCATGAACTTGCAACATAAACACCCTAATCTAAGAATCAATAAAGCAATAATCACACATATCAATGGAAATAATATCCTACCAAAAATGGTACTACCTATCTTAGCAATAAAATTCTTAACAGCTATCATCTTATTAGCCATTTTAGTCCAGATACTTTCAGCTTCCAGTGGTACTAATTCTTCATGCAAATCAGTAATATTTTTGATATAGACCTTTAGATCTTTGCTTTCATCAGGAATATAAGTGCAACAATGTTGAACTTTCAGCATTCCACAGACTCCACCCTCTTTTGCCAATAGAATATCAAGGGCAAGTCGATTTTGCATTGACATAGAGCGTACAGCAACCATCTCAGTATTTACCAAAAGAAAGCCTCCAGCGGTGCTTGTCGATAAGCGATCCACCACTGTTGACAATTTCCGAATTCCGTATGCATTTAATGAAATTCCCACTGCTGGAATCAAAGCTCCGAAAATATCTCCTACAATTTCTGACCAAGTTTCTCTTTTAAAGCGTGTTAGTAAATTAATCCGTTCTGTATCTTCTATTCTATCCATATGGAAAATCTTTGGAAAGACCAGGCCAACATAACATGTGACATACCAATGGTCAGGCAACCTGTAATAAGCCTTATTCCCACAAATATAATACACTCCCGGGAAAACTGGATCTTCTCCTCCTTTAAATCCCCATCCCGTTGCAATAAAGTATGTATCATGGCACTCACTAGTTCCAACAAAATAATGATCATATTGGGATTTCCTTCTGGTAATGCATAGTTTACCCTTCTGTGGTGCATCTAAAGCCAAAGTTGGACTGGCCTCATTCTTCAACTTCTTTCCCATCTCAATATCCCATATTGTCTCACTCATCTTGTACTCTTTCCCCTTCTCATGCATACCCATCCTTCTTTTCTCAACCATATCTAGGAAAGCCTTTTCTTCTTCTTTTAAACTGCAGGTTAAATTATTCTTAAAAATATAATCTAATGTTAATTCTTCAGTCTCAATAAAAATCTCAACTAAAATGTTAGCTTCTTTAGCAGGATTCAGTTTTCTATTCATAGGCAATTGCCCAAAAATGTTATCCTTATCAGACATCTCATAATCTATTTTCCCTAACAAATAAAAAACACTACTCAACACACTACATGAAATCCCATACATAGCTGGAAGATGATGATAAGTAACTCCCTCTGAAACAGATGCAGGTAATTGCATACAAACGTAGCAATCCCTTACTTCCATTGTCTTTACGTATTCATACAACAATTTTGAAAAAACATTGCTAGAAAAATCATTAATTGACCTATCTTTATGTATGTATATGTTACTAATTCTAGTTGGCACTACTTTCTGTGAACTCTTCCCTATGCTAGTCTTATTCTCAGTATGTATTCCAAAAGTGTCTATGGAAACTCTTAAAGTAACTAATAAAGCAAGTACACTCCATAACAGCATTAATAATCCTGTACAGCAGCAGCACATTCTACACCATCTTTTCAAGAAGGCACATCTACTTTGATTATTTTCTGTGTTAGCCATTTTACTACTTTGACCGTGTCTTTTGACTTAGCCTCTACTACTCCACTACTGTGTGTCTAGGACACTAGATTGTTTCAATCTGTTAATTTTTAAGGCTCTTTGTCTTCACTCTTCTCCAGGTGACTCCTTAAGTTCACTCAATTTGGATTTTCATCACTTTTCACTTCTTCTTCAGCAACATCAAATTGTATCAGATCCTGAATATCCTGAACATATGTTTCTTCTCCAATGTCAGTCAATATAACTTTCAGGATTCCAACAGTTTTCTCTTCCTCAACCACTCTCCGTAAGGTCCCCTCTGGATTTCCTTGACTCTCTGCCTCTTCTTCTCCTTCAGACAGTGCCACGTACGTCCATTCCGGTGACCTATACTTCTGGTTGGGCTTTCTGATTCTCTTGACCTCTTCCGGTTTCTCTGGTTCTTTTTGTTCTTCTTCCTTTGCTTGATTCTGGCTCGACACCTCGTTCACCTGTTCAGCTTTTGATGAATTCACTCGTGTCAGCCGATATCTCAGCCTCTTTATCTTGTTAGGCCAAAGATCTCCTTTTACACTTCTTTCCTGTCTCGCATCTTTATTGTTCCTTTCTCCAATCCAAGTTCTCTTTCTCAGAACTCGACCCTCTGGTTTCTCATTCTCACTCTCATCTGATTCTGTCTCTTTTGCCTCTTGTTCATCAACGATTCTCTTCTTTTTTTCCACAAATTTCTTCTCCACCGATTGAGATTTCCCTACTACTGTCCCTCCTCGGGTCTCCGACACGCAATCTTCTTGCTGTCTACTTGTCCCTTCACCTAACTTATCAGGATTGTTCCCTACACCTCCTCGGGGGTCTTCCGCAATCTGTCCCTCTCTATCTTCTTCTGACCCTACTTCTTCAGAAGTAATCCCAGGTGGATTCTCAATCTCTTCATCTGACTCAGGTATGGTCTCTATGGAATCACTCTTTTCTTTCCTTTCTTTCTCTTTTCCTTTTTCACTACTCGTTGGAACTTCAGGCACTTTTCCAGAATCTGAACCCTCTTCTGAGGCTCTCAATGTTCCTCTTGAAACCTCTCTTGGTAAGAAAAAAGAATCACCTGACTCTCTTCCTGACTCTCCTTCCCCCCTTTCAGGATTCTTTTTTCTTCTCACTGTTTCAGTGTCTGCATCATCACTGGAATCTGACTCTTCAAAGTACTCTTTCCCAGTCCCATCCTTTGGATTTGGAACTCTCAGAGTATGACTTGCATGAACCCAGTTCTTCACTCCTGCACACTTCACAGCAGTCGTCGTAGTCAGAATGACTTATCTTGGCCTTCCAAACCTTGGAACCAAGCAATTTCTTCTTCTGTGTACTTTTATCCTCACCCAGTCCCCTGGACTCAGATCATGGGCTTGCTTCTTTTCAAGCGTAGTTGCGTCTTCTCCAACCTGGTGAAACACAGAATGAACTGCGTCAGCCAGGCCTTTACAGTAATCCAAAATCATGTCATCAGTTATAGTCATCAGCTTGTTGACAGGCACGAATGCGTGTCTCATGGCACGTCCCATCAATATTTCATGTGGACTCAACCCCGTAGTTCTGTCTGGAGTAGATCTAATAGTCATTAGCACTAGAGGCAAGACATCAGGCCATTTCATTCCAGTGGCTAAACACATCTTACCAGTCCTGTTTTTGATTGTGCCATTCATCTGCTCAACAACACCAGAAGCCTCTGGTCTGTATGCACAATGTAGCTTCTGCTGTATACTCAATGCTTCACAAATTAAACTCATGAGCTCATTGTAGAAGTGTCCACCTCTGTCTGACTCAATCGTTACTGGGAACCCGTACCTAGGAATCCACTCTCTTAACAGCAGCTTGGCCACTGTTATTCCATCATTTCTCCTAGTTGGATATGCTTCCACCCACCTTGAGAACAAACAGACTACCACTAGAACATACCTCAATCTATTGACTTGGGGCATTTCAATGAAATCTATTTGCATTCTGGTAAAAGGACCTCCTTCTCTGCCTATTGTTCCTAGGATCACCACTGTTTTCTTTCCAGTATTGAATTGCTGACAAATCAAACATCTTTGACATGTGCTCTCTGCAATCAACCTAAAATTTGCATTGTACCAGGTCTGTTTAAAGGACCTAATCATAGCATCCCTTCCCAGGTGTCCCTGGCCATGATACATTCTTGCCATTGTTGACAACATAGAATTTGGCATGACTGGTCTTCCATCTCTATAGATCCAAACATGATCCTTTTCCCTTGGTGCACAACCTGCTTTAATCCAATCTCTCATTTCCTCATCTCCTGCCTCATCCTGCAACTGCTTCACTTCATCCCAGGTTTCCAGGACATTAGTAAACATAACAGAACAAAAAGACATCTCCTTCTCTCTTCCCTTGTTAATCGATTGATTGTTCTTTGCACAATACTGTGCTATGTCATTGGCAAAACGGTTACCAAGGGTAACAAAATCATTTCCCTGTCCATGAGCAGCGCATTTAACAACTGCTAGTTCTTTAGGCAGCTGTATTGCCTCAAGCAATTTCCCAATCACTTCAGCATTCTTTATAGGAGTTCCACTCGAAGTCAAGAAACCTCTTTGTAGCCAAAGTTGGCCAAAATCATGCACAACTCCAAATCCGTACTGACTATCAGTCATTACAGTCACTCTCACATTTCTCCCAATCTTGCAAGCTTTTGTCAGTGCTACCAATTCCGCTTCTTGAGCAGACTTAACTCCTTTCAAAGGTGAAGCTTCCATAACTTCTGAAACTTTACACACCGCATATGCAGCAGTCAGCACACCGTCTTCTGTTCTCAGACATGATCCATCCACAAACAACACATGATCACTCTCTGGCAGTGGCAGACCTCTTATGTCTGGTCTCGGTTTTGTGCAGTAATCAAGCACATCCAAGCAATTATGATCATCCTCATCTCTTACATTCACATTTTCAGCATCTGGCAACAGTGTTGCTGGATTCACATTCACACATCTCTCAAGAGTCCCATTTGATGCTCCCAGAATGATTTTCTCATATTTAGTCAGCCGACTATGTGACATATATTGAGTTCTGCTCCTTGTCAAAAGAATTGCCACATTATGAGGTACGTATACCCGTACAGGATATCCCATTATTATACCCTCACTCTGTTCCAAGCTTCTACATGTAGCAGCTACTGCTTTCAGGCAACCTGGTAAACCCACTGCTACTGGATCAAGTGTTGATGAGAAGTACGCAATTGGCCTTCTCAGTCGTCCATGTTTCTGGATTAACACTGAAAGTGCACATCCATTTCTCTCACTACAGTACAGTTCAAACTCCTTCTCATAGTCTGGCATTCCTAGAGCAGGAACTTCACATAATCTGCTCTTTAATTCTTCGAATGCTGCCATTTGTTCTGCATTCAACTCCAATGGGTCTCTTATTTCACTTTTGGTCAATTTAATCAGTGGCTTTGCTATCAGGGAAAAATTACTTATCCACTGACGACAGTAACCTACCATTCCCAGAAACATTCTTACTTCTCTCTGGGTCATTGGAGCTCTCATTCCTCTGATAATTTTGATCCTGTCATTTGTCACTTTTCTCAGACCCTTTTCAATATTGTGTCCAAGATAATGTACTTCTTTCTTGCAAAATTGCAACTTGGCTGGAGATACCTTTAACCAGCACAACAAGAAGACAGTGTCAGCACAAGTCGTGCTCAGCGGTAATCCCGCTAAACTGCGCTGTAATTCTTCCTCGGAAGCCCCAACACGGAGCTTCTCAAGGTACTAACCTCGCACAAGGAGCTCAGTGTATCTCCTTCTAAACCCTTTACCTAGACAGTGGGCAATACACCCCTCTCTATCACAACACCCTTAGGTCCTGAAGAAAGCTCTCCTGACCCTACGGGGCACATGAGGAGCTGAAACATGTCGACCCACACACCGGACTGATCGTACAGTGGACACAATAATTGTCCTCTCTGTACAATCTCTTCCTATTTTTATTCTTTCCCTGTGCTCCAGACAACAATAAATTCATGGTCCAGGTAGCATAAGGGAACATCCTTTTTAATTCACTCGAATCACTGCACACGAGCACATAAACCAATTTTTTCAATTTTTATTTTTTATTTCCAATCACTACTGAAATATCCAGTGGTTTCCTCCGGGTGGAGGTAGCATAATACTAAACCCAATGATGATGCTGTCACGTTTTGTAGGCGGAGAACCAAGATATACCGCCACAGTAACCATCTAAAAACGTGAATGAGGGTTTTTTTAGGAACAGTCGAAAAAACCACTTAACCCTGGATAACAGGTACCAGTGATCCATTCTCTGTTGATGATGATACCTTTAACCCTCCATCAGCCAGATGATTCAGTAAAGCTATGGTATCTACTTCACAAGCTTCACGTGTCTTCGATGCCACAAGTAGGTCATCAATATATTGTACTAGTACTGAGTTTTCAGGCATAGTCAGACTCTCCAAAGATTTCTTCAGCAACTGATTGAATATTGAAGGACTCTCTGTATACCCCTGTGGGATTCGGCACCATGCCAAAATACGCTGTCCAAACCGAAATGCAAAAATCGGCTGGCTGTCATGATGCAATGGAATTGAAAAGAAAGCATGGCACAAATCAATTACTGTATACCATTCAGCATCATGAGGGATCTGATACAAAATCACTGATGGATTTGGCACAATGGGACAACATGATACCACAATTTTGTTAACCTTTCTCAAATCTTGTACTATTCTGAATTTCCCATTAGGTTTCTTCAGTCCCATTATCGGTGAATTGCATGGGCTACTCAGCAACTCTCTCAAAACACCTTGCTGAATCATCTTGTCAATTATAGGAGTTATTCCCTCAATTATCTCTGGTGTCAATCTGTATTGTGGGATATTAGGATAAGTGATTCCCTCTTTCACTGTAATCTTTACTGGATCTACATTATTCATCAATCCCACATCCTCTCCAGTAAAATCCCAGACCACTGTTTTTACTGTGTTCCTCAACTCCTGTGGCAAATCATCTGGATTAAATACAGCATATGCTCCAACAATCTCACTTTCTCTATTGTCTAGAGTCATCCGGTATAAGACATCCTCATCTGGTGTCTCAAAGGCTATTCCATCCGGAGTACAAAAAATTGTGCAATTCATCTTACACAATAAGTCCCTACCTAACAAATTCACTGGACTAGTGTCACACACAACAAACCTGTGCATATCTGAAAATTTCCTTATTCTTACCCTTACTGGTTCAGTAAGACGGGTCTTAATCTGTGTATTTGATACACCAACCACTTGGATTGCTTCGTCCGAGAGAGGAAGATTTCTTATATCTGCTGACCTGACAGTTGATCTTGTTGCTCCTGTGTCTACTAAAAAAGTAACACTTTCTCCATTTATTTTCCCATCTACAAATGGTCCTGCCTGGTCTATTTCTAGAGTTGCTCCAAGTATGCACTCCTCCTCCTCTCTTCGGCACCGTCAGAAGTCACCTTCAGACTCACTCCCCTCATTCTTTAGCCAGTATTGCTGTACTGGGTTAGTACGTCTCGGTTTGTTTACCTGTTCACCATTATAGAATCCCGAATCCTGGTTATATTTCTGAGACCCTCTGTTCTGTGGCAAAGGCGGTTTTGGCTCTTGACTCTGCTGCTTGACAACCTTCTGTTGTTGCTGCTGATGATTACACCCCTCGCTCTGCACCTGTTGATTCAAGGATTTATTCTCATTACTCACTAATGGTGGATTCGTACACTCGGATCTCCAGTGCCCCAATTGTCCACAGTTGTGACATGGGAACTTCTTCTTCGCCTCTTCTAGGTTCCCCTTTCCTTTTCCTGTACCAAATCTAGGCCTATTTCCTGGATTATTTGTTTGTTCAACCAGCTGTGCTTCTTGTCTTTCTGCATCCTTTACCTGTGCCCACATTGCTTTTTCTTTCAGCTTTCTTTGTTTCGCCTCAATTTCATCCCTAAAGTACTTCGCATGTCTCAGGATCTCATCAATTTTCTTACTCTGCCAATCAACTGTGTGCTCACGTATCATTTCACTGATTTCAGGTCTCAAGCCATATACAAACCTGTATACAAAATGACTCAAATCCTTATCACCCAGGTGTTCATCTCCACTAAACTGTTTAAAAGCCAGTATCAACCTTTCATAAAAAGCATGAACTGATTCTTTTGCTTCCTGATGTGTTCGATCTATCTTAACCCAATCTGTCTCTTTAGGGGGTACCTTATTCTTCAGGAACACAATGACCTGTTCATATTTTCTCATAACCTCCGGGTCTGGAGCTCCTGTCTTTGGATCTCTCGGGTATTCTTTAGCAGGCCAATCTATTCTGCCCACAAGTCTGCTGGAACAATTATATCAAACAGACTATTCAGGTCAATCCACAGCACTTTCGACAATTTCACAAACCTGTCTACCTGCCTATACCACTCGACAGGTTTTTCTCTCAGTCGAGGGAAATCATTCGTAAATGACAAAATATCCTGTCTAGTCCATGGAACATGTACGTACCCTCCTCCAGGAATCTCTCTCATAGGGTAAGCATCCACTGTTTTTTCCTTTTCTCTCATAGGAAATGCTGAATAAGTCCTGTCCACTGAATCTTCTCTTTTCTTATACCACCTATCTTTCCACTTTTCCACATCACCCCATTTTCGCAATAAGGAAATCATTTCCTTAATCTGCCCTATTCTGCCAACCTCATTTAGGTTCTCAATGTCCTTATCAGAAAAGTCCACTCGGTAAGGCTTCTGCAAAGCTTTCACCTTATCCATGTCAATTCCCATTTCACTCGCTATTCCTTTTAACCTGTCATGTGTATTCTTAGCCCTCCAGGTAATACTCTTGCACATGAATAACAACTCTCCATCATGATGATTTTTTAACATTTCTGTAGGAATTGTTCCCGCTATGAGCTCCTCCAGTTCTATACGCAACCTAGCTACATCAATTGCCTGAGAATCTTTATCCTTCTTTTGAAGAACCTTCAACCAATCATTCAAATCCTCAGCTGTTATTTCTGTAGACTTTTTCACTGTACTCACTTTTTCTGCCATCCTCTGTGGTTCCAAAATTGATCCTCCAACACAACCAGTATTCCATCCTGAATTAGGCTGCACATTTAACTCTTCAACACATATGATATGCCTCAACTGATTTTCTCCCGTCCTTATTCCTGACTCATCTGAAGAACTCATTAATCGATTTCCCACATATGGAACCGTCAAACCACTTTCACCCGTCCTCTGCTTATCAAAAATAGGCATAACCGGACCTATTGTTACAGGCACTGTAACAGCTTCTAGATTCTTTGTCAACTCCCTGATTTTCTCTGTCAACTCAGATGTTGTTCTCACCAATTCCCTTGTTTTCTCATCTCCAATTGAATTCTCTCTCTCTCGCTCTCTCTCTCCTTCCCTTTCCGCGAAAGAGCTACCACTTTTCAGATCAGGTGTCACAACTTCTGTTTTAATGATTCGCAAAGTATCTCTCACTGGGGTTGCAACTGGTGTTCTCACTTCTGGTTCGGGTCTATATGGAGGTGGTCTCTTGTAAATCATGTCATCCAAGACTTCATCCTCATATTCATTAGCCCCATACCTTCTCAATTCCGCCTCAGGTACTTTCTCCGTACCTTTCCTCCCTTCCGTTTCTTCAACAGTTCTCATAGGATACAATCCTTCTGACATACTAGCATCTCGCCATCTCCTCATTCGATCATGATGAGTTTCACGATCATATTTCCTCCCAAAAATGTACCTATAATTACCTCCACTCCTCTGTTTTTCTCGCTCATGTACCTCATCTTCCCATTCTACCAATGCCTCGAACTGTGTCGGTCTTGGTCTTGGCTCTAGACACAACATCTTTTCCCGTAAATTTCTCAACACGGCCAGATTAAATGAACCATGTTCCGGGAATGCTAAAACACCATCTCCTTTAGTGTACTTAGCCCAATTGTCTAACCATATACAGGTATGGTACCCATATTTCGCAACCATGAAGGATGCAGGGGTTCTTGTCGGAGGTAGTAATTCACCTTCTCTGGTTATTACGTTCTTATCCTTGTCAAACCATCTTTTAATTTTACCGAACAAGGATTTCTTCTTCTTTTCCTCCGCTTGATAATACATTTTTGCGTTTACCACAACCCTCTTGTCCTTTCCGCAACTGTACGATCTTTTGTCCAATAACAGCGCGACTCACACTAACGCACCAATCCCGAAGCGTCTACGTCACCCTGTACTTCTTCCAATCCCTGCGCGGCTCACACCAACGCACCAATTACAGCACGAACACTGCTCTATCCCACTGTCCAATCACAGCGCGGTCTTTTCTGACGTCAGTAGTCGCTGCAGTCGCTCCTACTCCTGTCTCTTGTCACTCGTCTACCCCTCCTTTACAAAACCTTCTCGGTAGACTCTGTTTCAGATTCCACAAATCTATTAGTTACAACATATAAACATCTCCATTGTCTGCTCCGCTAACCACAGAATAGTAAAGGAAAGTCTTTCTCACAAGAATCCCGCCTTTCTCAGAAACAGCGCTTACCTCTGCTCCACTACGGAATTATTACTTTCGTTGACACAGTAGCACATCCCTCTACTCTGCCCTTCTAACATGCATCCATTAACTGTTTCCTCTCAGAATGCTCCAAAGAGTTTCACAATTAACTAAATGCTCATACATTCACACACTTTCACTCCAGAAAATGTAGTACATCCACACAGAATCCTGCTTTTCCCGAGAACAGCGAACAATCTGTCCCACTACAGAATTATAACATACGTTAACCAAGCAGCGCTTACCTCTGCCCAGTCCTTCAATCAAGCTCAGAGAATACCTATTACCTTCCCAGTGATAAGCGTTAACGGCAATCCCAAAAGGATCCCTGATACCTAAAACCAGTACTTCACAGATAACCTTCGCAACCATACACACTTCTCTTATACAGAAAACATTTCTAATGGCAACACATGGCGATGCTACCTTGCCGAACCCAGACAATGCGACGCGCAACTTCAATTGTCACACGCTTTTCCCTGCATGCGTACAGGGCCAACAATCCCGTCTTTCCCGAGAGCAGCACTTACTTCCCTCTGGCCTACTACGGAACCGTCACCGACTCCCTACGTTCCAGAAGCCGTACACACTACATATAACTCAATACAACGACTTCAACATATAATGTTAGTACATGTATCAATATCAATCAATAAATCCAAAAAGCCTATGTACAAGCAATCTATCAGATCAAGACAATAATCAAAACCATCATACTGCTACCAGGAAACTGCTGCAGATCAGAACTTGTAAATTCTCCCTACTTCCACGGACAGAGTAATTTCACAGTCACACGCACATACACTCATCATACGCTAGGGCCCATCATACCAACATTCATTCTATTACTCTATCCACACTGATTATACGAGAGAACTCTCCTAAATCAATCTGCATCTAATTCTGAGGTCAATGCAACCTAATTGATTTGTCTCGAGTCATGATTTAAATAATAAGAACACATTTGAGATCTCAATAAATGACAAAGAAATAACCACCCGACACTGTATTTCAAACAGAAAATCATTTATCTATATTAGCTCAAATGAAAGTCATCCAATAGCAAAATCATTATTCTCATAGTTACCTATTCTAGCTAATGTCATATTTTAGGTCAGGACCAGTCTCTTAAAGTCTCCCGAGTCGCCGTCCTCTCAATCAGCATCGATCCTCTTGAGCATAGGTTCAGGAAGAAGTGGCCTAAGACCCTCCCTAGTCTAACAATATTTATACGAAAACTTACACATTAAAAGTTACAAACAAGCTCTAAGCGTCCGTTGAGCAGAGCGAGCAGGAAAGGATGTCGACTCGCAACATTAGAAAAATCTCTGCTCTCGAATATCTCAAAAATAAAAACACGGAAAAAGGAAGCACAAACTAATTTTGTAACATCCATGGATGCTCTTCTCCGGAATCATAGTGAAGCCACCGCAAGTTTATCAAAATGTTCATTGTGACAATGGTTCACTTCCAAGGATATCTGGCGATGATCCCAGAGCTGTTGCCCTTTCATAACTTTTGGCTCAGACAGAGGCCGAGGTCATATTTTCAACCATATTCAGCGAGGCCTCTCTCCGTACATCATCTATTCAAACGCAGGCTGTAGATGTCGGCCATTTCTCGACAGGCCAAAATGGACAACTTAATTAAAAAGAAACACAAAACAACATTACTACATCGCATTGATTATACAGTGTTAATTCCCACTAATACCCTTATGTGTATGTAATTATCTAGCCATTTGCGACATAGAAAAGCATTAAAGCATATTATTTTAAAGCGCAAACACATAACAAATAGCACTTTAGCCACACCTATTTAATTAATTTGCTCACCAACTTAGTTCACTTATTAATTAAGCCATGCAATTGCATTCCCACGTGTAATTCTTTCTTTAGTAAGGTTGATTAATCAAAACACTCGACAAAATTAATATTTAATAATTAATTGTTAGTGATTTTAATTATGACATACAAAAATATAAACTGAAGTTCGAGTTTTAATAGAAAACCCTGCTCCAGCAGGGGCTCATACTTAACAGTGTCTCACCCCCTCGACCCCCTGCGCTTGACCATAACCACAACGTGCTCTAAGCCTGGACTCACCTCACCAGCTTCCTCCAACTCCCTCAGCTGCGTCTGTGACGTCAGTGGCAGCAATACAGTAGTAGACTCCTCTATTTCCTGTCTGCAAGGTAATCGTGCAAATTGTCTCCACACTGGCACTTCCACACACAAAGTAGCACCCTCAGTGCGCACATGTACCACCCATAATATGCCCCCTTTTGCATTTGAAAGTAAATTAAAAATAAACATTATGCACTGATTTGTGTCACGTTCGTGATGCAAACATGCCGTAATATGTTAGTATATCTGATCCAAAATGTGTCAAGGAGATTTAACATACATTGGACTTGCTTATGACATTTAAGTAACATTACATTATTCAAAGAACCTATCTCAATCCCTCCTTCCTCATCATCCACATTTCCGTCAGAATGTTTCCTTTAACTCACTTGACATGTTGCCTCTAAATGATAATTCTGCTCGTTCTTTCTTATAGGTGATGATAATGGCACTCCCTGCGTGAAAATGTCATGCGGACACGCTGTTTATCCAAACTCTTTGACCGCATGGTGCCGCAGTCTCTTAGATCAGGTAAGTTTAGATGGATGGTAACAATTCCTGATTTTGATCACCGAACCTCAGCACTACTCTGAGCCTCTGACAGTATGTAAGCCCGTAGTTCATTCCCAGTGGCGGCTCGCCGAGGGTGTGCTGAGGGGCGGTGTGGCGGGGTGGGGCAGGGTAGGGCTGGGTTGGGGTTAGTAAACTCCGGCATACGGCTGAAGGGAGTTAAGTAGATAAATAAATAAATAACTAAAACAATTTAGGATTCCTAACTTTACTACTACTAAATGCCTTTTGTGAATACCAAAAGTTGTAAAGTTAGGATTTTGTCTCAGTTTTGTAGTAGTAAAGTTAGGAGTCCTAACTTTACTGCTACTAAATGCCTTCTGTGAATACCAAAAGTTGTAAGTTTAGGGTTTTATCTCAGATTAGTTCTGTGAATCGGTCCTAACTTCTTTATTCATATCATTTGGATGTCCTGATTTAAAGTTTGTCAGATGGGTTACTCCATCTCAAACATGGCAGATGTCACATCAGCCCTATTCCAGGTGCATTATAATCGATGGGCCTTCTAATAAGTTGGATGGGGCATCCATAATGCTTTTGATGGAATAACCCATCCACAAAACTCTAAATCTGGTCCTAAGTGAGGCCCTTAAAGTTGTGACATTATATTGCAACCTTAAAACTTGAAAGAATGTGTTAGAAAATTGGGTTACTAGTTGATTGGGGCATGAGCACTGGTCAAGTAGCAACTGCAATGCTAGTCATGGTAAAGCTTAAGGAAACCCCAAATAAACCTGTCCTCACCCTCTTGTAGCTTGGCAGAGAGCAGTCAGGTTTAACTTGGAGGCAATGTGTAAAGCATTTGTGCAACACTTCAAACAGTAAAACTGTGAAAACACCACACACAAAGATTCTACACCATGTTAGAAAAATAGAGCTTAATTTAATAAATAAAGCAAGACCAAAACGACAAAAATCCAATTAGTAGAACTTGAGTTATGAATTTTCAAAGAATAAACTGTAAAATAGTGATTAGAAGCAAAAAGCACCAACCGGAGATATATCTGATCACGACGGACTGGAACAAGTCAAAAGTTCAAGCTGACCGCAATTGGAGCACAGACCAGCTACAGGGACTCGGGTAGGTTCCCTGAACTAAAGTACCTTAAATCCCAGTTGTGGAGCAATGCGTCGATTCTGAACCACACAACAGCTGTGATGCATCGGTTCCGAGATGCGGTGATACTGTGGTGCGAGTTCCCGATGCATTGACGTCAATGTGATGTGTCAGTTCCAATGAGTGCAGAGGCTGCAATGCTTAGTTTCAGCGTCATCATAGAGGCTGCTGTAGATGGGGATGCAAGGGCCTTGTGCCGAGGAAAGCACTGCAGTGTTCGTTCCTAAGGCAATGCGCTGGGTTTCAGCCATGCAGTAGGGGTGGGGCATACATTTTCTCCATGCACCTACTACGATGCGGAGATTCTGCTACCTCAGCAGAGGATGCGCTGGTTTCGCTGGAGCAAGCAGTAGGCCCACTTCCAAGGGTCTAGGAGTGGGTTGGCACCACTTGGCAGGATAGACTCACAGATGGCAAAGTCCAGGTGCAGGGTGTTTGGAAGTCTGTTACCAGAGGTAGTAAACCCGGATGTTAATAGTCTGATCAACATGTCCTTACAGGATGCTACAGTTCCTCTAGTTTGGAAACAGGCTGAACTGTTGTCTCTGCTGAAAAAACCTTCTTTGGATCCATCTATCCCGGCTAGCTACCACCCTATTTCTCTCCTTCCGGCCGTGGCGAAAGTCTGTTAGAAAACTGTTAAAAAACAGCTCACCAACTATGTTGAAGGTTCTGGCCTACTCCATTCAACCTAATCGGGCTTCAGAGCCTTATATAGTACAGAGTCGGCCCTTGTCGAAATCTCTGAAGCAATTCGGGAGTGTTTGGATGCTGGTGGCAAATCGTCTCTGGTTTAATTAGACATCTCCATGGCTTTCGATACTGTGCCTCACTCTTTGTTACTGGCCAGCCTCTCGGATATCGGTATCTCTGGATCTGCAGGGAACTGGCTAAAATCATTACTTGAAGACAGATTGCAGCAAGTTTGGCTTCCCCTGTCTTCATCTGCCCCCCCAAAGTGTGACTACAGGAGTGTCTCAGGGCTCCACCTTGAGCCCCCTCCTCTTTAACATATATATCACCTCGCTAATTCAGCTGGCGGAGGAGTTGGGCACCAAAATCATTGCTTATGCTGATGATACCCAGCTCCTCTTCACATGGAAAAAAACCGACTCCCTTTCTCGAGCTAGAGCATGCCTTATGGCCGTTTTTCAATGGCTTCTCTCTGCGCAGCTCAAGTGTAATGAGGGACCTTTCCTCCTCAGTTTAAGGAATCGCTCTGGCCGGCTGACTATCCTTTGCCCAATTCCTTGGGTCAGCCCACCAAAAACCTTGGAATTTGGTTCCACGAAAATCTTCGGTTCTCTACACAGATCAAGAAGCTAGGGGGCAGTGCTTTGGCATCCTTAAATCACTCAGGAAATTTCTCCCCCTCCTCCCTAGGGCAGCAAAGGA
Organism: Triturus cristatus; assembly: GCF_964204655.1. Taxonomy (NCBI): domain Eukaryota; kingdom Metazoa; phylum Chordata; class Amphibia; order Caudata; family Salamandridae; genus Triturus; species Triturus cristatus. The sequence continues at coordinate 635,565,619 of NC_140594.1, read as the reverse complement.
AATGGTTACTTGTGCCTTAATCCTCTTGTGCATTGACTATGCAAATGCCTTATACATCGGCCTGCCAGGGTACCAGTTGAAGAGACTGCAGATAATCCAGAATGCTGCAGCAAGGTCTAACATTCCAGGGAGATCTAGTATAAAGCAACACCTGTACGATCTTCAATGGCTTCTTGTGGCTGAAAGAGTAAAATTTAAAGCCCTCACCCTGACTCATTCAGCCCTGTACGGACTTGGCCCTGTATACCTCAAGAAACACTTTAAGTTCTATGTTCCTACGAGACAGCTGCGCTCAGCAGCGCAGCCTCAGGCGGTCATTCCCTGCTTTTGCCTTACGAGAATTGGTGGCAATTCTCTGGCTTACAAGGCAGCGGTGGCCTGGAATTCACTTCCTCTGGACCTTTTGTGGTATCCAGGACCCGAAACTCTTCAGAAAACGTCTGAAAACTCTGCTTTTTATCTAATGATCCGTGGTCCGTGATCTCAGTCCCCATTAGGTTCCGCGCCGGGACATTCTTCGGTATCTGTGCTCGCTATATATGTCAATAACATAACATGTCCCTGAGACTTCAGATCAGAAGGCCAGCTATCTAGCCCTTCTAGTCACTCTGGGTTCGAGAGAGTCAGGTCAAGCTCTTCACACTCCCATGAAAGAGGGTAGCAGGCACAGAGCAGCACAGTAAAGCAAAAGTCCAACAGAGTTGGAGTCCTGGTAGCAGCCCAGCAGTAGTTCTTCCTGGCAGAGTATCCACAGGCCCAGAAGTGTACTGAGTTGGTAGTGTCTGAGGTACAGTTCTTATACCCAGTGGTGCATTTTAAGTGGGGAGAATTCAAAGAGATGCTTTTGAAGTGCACAGATCCCCTGCCCTTCCTGCCCTGGCTCCAGACTCACTACAATGGGAGTGCAGCCCTTTGTGTGCGTGTGTCCAACTCCTCATTCCCCTCCCTGCTCAGGATGGCCCATGAGGTTACAGAGGGCCTATCAAGTCACCCCTAAGTTCCCATTGTGTGTGGCTGTCTAGTGGAAATGCACAAAACCCAGCTGTCCACCACCCCAGACAAGTGATCAGAGACAGGCAGCAGGCATCAAACAGCTAAGACAAGAAAATGCACGCTTTCTAAAAGTGGCATTTTCGGAATTCTAATTTAAAATTCAATTTCACCATAAGTTGTGATTTTAAATTGTGATTCCAGTGACACCAAACTCGAAACGGTTATCTCTTCCAGATTGTGAATTACACTTAAAGGATGCAATAAGATAATCTCAATGTTGACCTATGGGAAATATAGATTTTGCAGTAGCGAAAAATGAATGTAGGAGTTTTGTACTACCAGGAGATTTAAAACTAACAACTACATTTCCAACCTTTTAAATACAGTGCCACCCTGTTCTTGGGGCTGTCCAGGGCCTACCCTAGGGGTGACTTATATGTAATAAAAAGGAAGGTTTGGGCCTTTTGGCAAGCGTGTTATCCTTCCAGGTCGACATGGCAATTTAAACTGTAGACACAGGATCTGCAATGGCAGCCCTCACACATTTTTAAAGGGCTTCCTGGGTGAGTGGCACAATCAGTGCTACAGGCCCACTAGTAGCATTTAATTTGCATGCCCTGGGCACAGGAAGTGTACTTTACTAGGATCTTATAGGTAAATTGAATATGGCAATTGTATGGATGCCAATATTGCCATATTTTAGGGGAAAAGCACAAGCACTTTAGCACTGGTTAGCAGTGGTAAAGTCACAATATCCTAAGGCCAGCAACAATGAAGTCATCAAAAACAGGTGGTATGAAGGCAAAAAGTCAGGGGAAACCACACCTAGGATACCCGGTCTAACATGTGTCCCTGTCAGCTGAAAGTGGAGAGAGCTACCTGACCCATTAGGAGTTCTATTCACTAAAGCAGAACAACCTGCTGCGACCATCAGCATTGGCTGTTCCAGGATGGTGTTCCACCATGAAGTCCATTCTCCGTAGGGAGATCGACCAACTCAACAGTTTAGGATTCACACCCCCTCATCTGCATTAACCATCGGAGGGGTCTGTGGTCTGTCTGAGCCCGGACGTGTGCACCAAACAGGTATGGTTTCAGCTTCTTCAGCACCCAGACCACAGCAAAGGTTTCTCTACCTATTGCACTCCACCTCTGTTCCCTGGGAAGTAACCTCCTACTGGTGAAGGCTACAGGTTGATCTAGGCCCTCTTTGTTAAGCTGTGAGAGCATGGCCCCTATGCCATGCTCTGAGGTGTGGGTCTGCACAATGAATTCTTGGGACCTTAAGCAGGGTTGCTGTGCACATGGCCTCCTTCAGGGTGTCAAAAGCATTCTGGCACATCTCTGTCCAGATCACCTGATGTGGCTTCTTTTTGGAAGTCAGCTCTGTCATGGGGCAACAATGATGCCATACCCCTTGACAAATGTCCTTTAATAGTCAGTGAGGCATAAGAAAGGCGCTGTCTGTGTCTTTGGGGGTTCCCAAGTCAAAATGGTTTCACTTTTGGCCTAGTGGGGCTGCACTTTGCTACCTCCTACTTGGTGGTTTATGTAGATCACTGAACCCTGCCCTGTATGGCACTTACAAGCCTTGATAGTCAGGCCTGCCTTCTGCAAAACCTGAAGGACTTCTCTGAGGTGGCACAGGTGGTCCTCCCAGCTAGAACTGAAAACCGCAATGTCATCCAAATAGGCGGCACTGAAGTTCTCAAACCCAGCCAGGACCTGGTTGACCAACCTCTGGAAGGTAAAAGGGGAGTTCTTCAACCTGAAGGGCATGACCTTGAACTGGAAGTGCTCTTCTAGAATAGAGAACACAGACCTCTATTTAGCCCCCTCGGCCAAGGCAGTCTGCCAGTACCCAGGCGTTAAGTCAAATGGGCTGAAGAACTTGGCGGTTCCTAGCTGATCTATGAGCTCATTATCTCTGGGGATGGGGTGTTCATCAGTATTGGTGACTCTATTGAGCCCACAGTAGTCCACACAGAACCTAAGTCTTGGAGTGACACCTGGAGGGGCAGCCTTGGTGACCAACACGACCGGGCTGAACCAAGGACTGTTTTAGGGCTGAATAACCCCTAGGGTAAGCATCTTAAAGACAACCTCCATAATGCTGGATCTCACCTTGTCAGACAACCTGGTGTTGGACTTGGCCCTTTTTCCCAGAAATGTTTCGCTTTTCTGGGAAACCACATGTGTAAATGCAAAGAGTGTGCAGACTGAGTTTCCCCATTTTAAAAATGTAACTTAAAATGGATGCCAGAGCTGTGTGGTTGCGCCGTTTGACTGAGCTGGGTTAACAGTCTAGTCGTTATTTCCCAGCAACCTCAGCTTTTGGAGGGAAGCCTGGCACCCAGGGTGCTCTACCCCTCCCCCTAGGCCAGTTAGAGCCAGTTTCCCCAAACGCTTCTAGAAGTTTCAGGCACTGTCTGGAAGGTGGGGTGAGGGGCGTATAAAGGGTGGAGCTGGGTTGCCATGTGCTCAGTCAGAGGGTGGACCTGGGAGAGAGGGGACCTGCTGCCAGGGGTTACCGCCACATGGGCCTGTGTGCTGGGCCCTGAGCCTACCTATCCCCCCCTACTGTTCATAGGGCGAGGGAAAGCTATGGTTGGGGCAACGCAGTCCTGGAGAAGCCTTCGCAGGAGTTTTAGGCGGTAGGGTTTAGTCAGGGACCTATGCCTCTGAAAGTGACAGGGCTTAGGTGCTGCCTTTCAAGTGAGTGAGGGATCCTGAACTGCCCACTGATCTGGCCCGGCGAGAGGAGAACCCAGGGACGACAGGCAGAGACTAATTAGTCCGCCTGCAGCCACCAACGCAACTTCCCCCCTCATGAAACCCTCAACCAAGGGGCAAGAACCAGAGAGCGCTATTTACAAGCTGCCTGCAGAGAGAGAGCGCTATTCACAAGCTGCCTGCAGGGAGAGAGCGCTAAATTCACGCTGCCCAAGGAAGGAGAGCGCTATAGCTGGTGAGCGCTATATTTGAATTGACTGTGTTAGCTGGTGGGACTGCCCAGCGCCGAGGAAGCGCTATACTCCATAGCCCAGGGGCGCTGTGTGGCCCGGAAGAGTTGGTGATGTGTAAGCGCCGCGGGTGCCCACCCCGCGTAATGGTGGCGTTTTGCAGGCTCCGGTAACTGAGCGGGTGCCCACCCCGCGTGATTGCCGCCGAGGGAGGTCGCCGCGTTGCCAGGGAAGCGGGTGTCCACCCCGCGGTATTGCCGCCCTTCTGCCGATTAGAATTATAGCGGGAGCCTACCCCGCGCTTCAAATTGAGGAGAAATCACCGCCGCCGCCCGGGCGCTGTTTGGAGGAGGTGCCGGGCCTTGGCCGCGCAAGTGCGCGTTGCACAGCAACCGGGGCGCCGGCCGCGTCATCGGCCGCGCCCCCGTGACGCCAGGAAGCAGCCCCGAAGACGGCCGAGACCGGAGGACGCCGGTCGAAGAAGTCCGGGGAGAGCGGGAGCCTACTCCGCCTCCCCCCTGGCGAGGAAGTGCCCAAGTGACGGTGGGGGCTCCCCATGAGGAGAGGAGAGTCCCGCGGAAGAAGTCCCGGGTCCCAGGAGGGGGCCCGGGTGGAGTCTGGTGAGGGGAGCCTCACAGGGAAGCCTGCGCCGCCCGGAGCCTCTCAGGCTCCATACGAAGTCCCGTGTCCCAGGAGGGGGCCCGGGTGAAGGGGGTGAAGTCCGGAGGCGCCCTGACCCTCGCGGGGCCCGCACAATGAGAGAAGAGTCCTGCGTGGGGTCACTGTGTCCCGGTGTAGGTCGGCGGAGCTGCAGCAGGGCCCTGACAGGGGCCTAAGGAGCAGAGACCGCAAGAGGAAGCCGGCAAGAGTCCTGAAGGAGCAGGGGACTGTCGAGGCAACTATCGGTGCCTGTCACCTGCTGGAAGGAGTCCGGGGACCCGAGGAGCTCTCCAGCGAGACGGTGAGTGGGGCTCTGATGTCGTGTGGTAGGGGGGTGTGTCGGGGCACATTGCCGGTGCCCGCCCCCGGTACCTGGACTGATCCTCCCCGCTGCCCCGTCTGACAGAGGGCAGCGGCAACGAAGTAGGAGGCAGTTGGCGCCCAGGAGTCCCGGAGGGGGGCCCCAAGGTCCCTTACGTATTGCCACCCTGGGCTGGATCGAGGGATTTTCAAACCCAGTGAGGGATCCCAAAGGGTCAAGCGGACCTCCTACGTGACTAGCAACTTGCGGGTCTCATTTTGGACTGTGGCCACGTGGGGGACACTTTGGAGGCCCCACTGACATGCCCAGATGAAAGGCAAGGGATAACGCTTTGAGGGAGATACAGGGGTAGTGCTACAGTGAACTGCAATGCCAGATGCAATGTTCTAATGGAGTGCTAGATTTAATACCCTGATTGAAGGCTCTGATGTGCAGCGCTATGTTTATTTGCCATGCTCTGCGCGCAAAGGCCTTGTTTTGTGCAGCACTATGGTAAAGGCACTGTTTTACCGCGCTATTGCATTGCTATGTGCAGCGCCGTGTTAAAGGCTATGTTTTAAAGCGCTACTGCCGTGCTATGTGCAGCGCTATGTCAAAATGCCACATTTAAAGTGCTATTGAGTTGCTATGTGCAGCGCTATGTCGAATGCCATGGTTTAAAGTGCTAATGCCTTGCTGTGTGCAGCGCTATGTGTATATACTGGTTTTAAAGCGCTATCGCCTTGCTATGTGCAGCGCTATGTTAAAAGGCTCTATGGGAAGCGCTATTGTTTTGCTCTGTGCAGCGCTAGTTTTAGATGCCAGGTTTTGATGAGTCAATGCACTGCCTACCCTAATTTCTGCCTCCGGCTCAGGAGTCAATCATATTGGTGATGCATAAGGGAATGCATGATGTTTTTATTCCAGGTGTCCCGGACTATTGCTGATGTTGTGCCATGATGCTTTTCTTGCAGGGTTGCAGCTGATGGAATTATTTTTACTGTCTGCTATGTCACAATGATTCCGGCAGGGGCCCGATTGGCCCTGCCCTGTACATAATTCCCCCCCTGTAAATTTAACCCGAGCGCCAGTTGGCGCAGTGTAGAGATTACCTGACACCTTGTGGTTTTGACAATACAAAAGTTCTTTTTACCTAAGCTGGTGTAGTGTTTTTTTTTGTAGTGTGCCTTGTGTGTCGCCTGTGTGTACTGCGTGGATGCTTTGCACATTTCCTCCGGAGATTGGCCCGCCCGCTCTGCACCACGCTACCCGTTTCCAACACCTGTATATTTTTTTTTCATAAGCATGCTGTCCCAAGTTTCAATATGATAGTTACACCATGTAGTGAGTGCTGGGGTGAGGGAGAATAAAGTGGTAAACTGCCCCAGCAACTGACAGCAGTCTCTCTGTTGGTCTAGGGTCAATGTAGAGGAGAAGTTGACACTATCCACTGACCCATCCTGCTGCTTAGAAGAAAGGAGGTCAAGGAGAGGTTCACTTTCCTCTTCCACCCCATCATCCTTTGACTAAGAGCTTGGTTAACTCAGACCTCTCAAGTGGGGCTTGAGACAATTGACATGTAGAACACTTAATTTAGTGATTTCCCTTTTGGGCCTACTTTGGTTCTCCCTTAGTTTCATGTATTAGCAGTTTTAGACTGCCACTGCTTTGCACAGACAAACATAATACATGTATTTGTGTGACATGATTCTTTTCAGTAATACGCTGTACATACTATTTGGTATTCAGTGACTTTTCTCGGGATTCAGTCTGAACATCTTGTACAAGGTTGAACAATATGGTGTCCTGTTTTCTTGTGCCTCGTCAGCAACATCTCCTAACGTTTTTAGACCTAACATGGTAGCACAGCTACAGTTTTCTAATAAGTAATTCTTATCATATAAACCGTGTCTCGCCCCCTTGGGGGGCAGAGAGGAGAATAACGGCAGATAGTCTGGTCCTAAAACTGAAGCAGCAGCCTTGCATAAACTCAGTTTACACCTATGATGTGGACCACCTAACTACGCATACCAGGTAAGGGATCTGTTGCTAATCCCAGAGATCACTAATATAGGCCTAGATAGATATATTAGTTGCCATAATTGGTGTGTTCATTATATACAGGCTGCTAGTAATGTTGATTATGTTGATCAGTTGTATTGGTTTACTTACCTCCTTCAAAATACACTACGATAGTTTCAATAAATGTATTGTAAACTTCCTTTGTCACTTAATTTTGTTTACTATGGACATGCATGAGTAAGAAACGAAAGGTGATGATCTGTTTACACGGTTCCACTGGGGACTAGAGGTTCATGTTCTAGGTTTGTCAAATTCACCTGCTACTCTGGAAATGTTAGGAGTTCCGGTGAGGCACTGTGAGCTAATCGGATTTGGGCCTACAGGTACTGATGTGGTAGAGAGACTCACTCCCAACATTCTGACGTCCTGTTCTCTGAAGGCACAGTTCTTCTTTCCAGCAGAATCCCTGTAACATTGAAGGGTTCCTGGGAGTCTTGAGGTCATTCAAGAAGGTGACATCACTCTTGCACTCCTTCACCCCATAAGGCCTAGAACAGCGATCTTTCAGGGCCCAGGGCTCCACAGGCTCCATCGCCCACACTTTTTGACCAGGCTGACACTCGACCAGAGTGGTATTCTGGTCATAGCATTGTTTCATGTCTTCATGGCTAGATCTCTAGGTTCTCCGAGCAAGTTTCCTGAAGCATGCTGTCTGGTTGTGGAAGGACAGCATGTAGCTGGTCACAACCTGAGTGAGTTTCCTGGGAGCTTGCTCCCAGCCCTCCTTCACCAAACTAAGAGTTCTTGCACAGGGTGCCCATTCAAAAGTTCAAAGGGGCTAAAGCCAATCCCCTTCTGCGGTACCTACCTGTAGGCAAACAAAACACATAGCAGGAGGACGTCCCACTTCTACCTCAGTGGCACTGACAGGCCCACAATTATGCCCTGTAGGGTCCTGTTGAACCTATCAAAAAGCCCATTGGTTTGTGAGGAGTAAGGAGAGGAGGACTTGTAGGTTACCCCACACTCCTTCCACATGGCCTTCATGTACCCTGACATGAAGTTGGTACCACGGTCAGATACCACCTCCTTGGAGAAGCCCACACGGGTAAAGATACCCATTAGTGCTCTGGGCACTGCAGGTGCAGTCACAGTCCTTGGAAGTATAGCCTCCGGATACCGGATGGCAAGGTCCAGCAAGAGTAGGACAAACCTCTTGCCCATGGCTGTCTTGGGGTCCAGAGGCCCAACTATGTCGATTCCCCCACCCATTCAAAGGGGGTGCCAATGACAGGTAAAGGTTGCAAGGGGGGCATGCTCTCCCCCCCTAACTTAAAACTGGCCTGGCAGGTAGGAGAGGTCCTGCAGAGTGTATCTGAGGCCTTCTGCATTTTAGGCCAGTAAAAGTGGGTAACCCGCATGTGAAAGGACTTGCCCTGCCCCAATTGACCTGCCAGGGGTACATCATGATTAGGGCTCCCGGTTTTCTGTTTAAACTGATTTTTACATATAAATACAGACACAAAACAAGTTTTCCTTTATCTGTATTTACATATAAAAACTGGAAAATACTAGTACAAATTTGCAGCACTGCCGTGCTCCAGCAGACCTGCCTACAGTAACATAAAACGCTTTTATTGATGCCCCAGCCATTTCTGGGGGCTCCGCTCCGCCCCTCGAGTGAGGTCTTCATTGGCATCAATAGAATCACAGCCCCAACCATCTGGTGTCTCCCCCTCATTAGAGGGTTAAGAGGTGTCAGCCTTCCCGGGCACACACACGCAGCCACATCCGAGTACTTCACAGGTCTTTGAAAGACCATTTACTTGCTAACGAGGCTTTGTTGTTCTTTCACTCCTCCGGTAATAGAAAGAAGCCGCCCAGAGTGGCCAAGAGGATGACGGTCTGACCCCAGACCTGCCTAATTGCAGCATATGCAGCCATTTCAAAACAAAAGTAGGTGCCCTCGGGGAAGGGGGTGGGGGGCTGGAGTCAGTGGCGTATGCAGTTTTGGGGGCGGCAAAAGCAGGAATCGAATGCCAGCACCCCGTGGGGCGGCAAAGCCTATTAAATTAAACACGGTCTGGCACTGAGGGGTCACTTGCCGCCTCTGTTATCCGAAGAGCACGTTTGTTGTGCAGGTAGCAGTAGCCCAACAGGTTAGGATGGAAAGGTCAAGCAGGGGACGGTCCCTACTATGCCATTGGAGGTTGCATAACTGAGGAGGAGGAGGGCAGCAGCTCGCCACAGGCCATGGGCCGTCAGTGAGTGTGAGTAAAAGTATTAACATAACACCTGCCTGTGCCTCGGTCTGTGCCCTCCCCACTGTGGGTACGAACAGTAGCCTCACTCGTCTATTGCAGGACCGTCCACAGCTAACACCAGCAATAATGCATCTCAGAGAGATAGTTCGATCGGTTAAGGTACCTACTCTAGCGTTTTATGTCTAGCATTAGTGGGTCACTCACAGATATGATTCAAAGCCACTTCAAAGTGCTCAATTACACAGCAGCGGTCTCTTCCTTTTTTCTCTGGACAAGGTCAAGGACAGTTTCCACTTCTGCTGCCCCCACTCTTTCTTCCTCTTCTTCTCTCTCTTTCTGTTGCACTCCTCCTCACTTGTAGAAAACCGTGATTGTTCTTTGCATTCCTTTCCGTCATTTGTTCCTCTGTGAAATGGATCCAAAAAACAGAAGAAACACTTTTGCTGCAAATGTCTTTGTCAGACATTTTTCTCCTCCAAAATGCAGCCTCAGGAGGAGAGAAAAAAGATTTTAAAATACAAACAATAAATACATAACTAAATAAAGCAAGACAGAGTAGTCACAAAGTGGCCAGATTGGTTTTATTTACACTCAAACACATTAGCGCCACCTTACAGAGTTTGCTAGTGAAGCGCTATTTTTCTTTTCATGTTGTTAGCTTTTCAAGTAACAACGCTAATTGATTTCTGAATACTGGGTGGAAAAGCTTTAAGTTGTATTCCCTATGAGTGTTTGCTTTTTTCCAGTATGTTGTTACTTTTTTCAGGCAGCATATTACTGTAGTCTAGTGCATAATTTGAATTCAATTGCTTCCAGGTGTTTATAGCGGGGCACAATTGGGTTGCAGCTGAAGGCAGTGTGAGTTTCTCTCAGTGGGGCAGTATGGTGTTCAGTGGGGGAGAGGATGTGGCACTCTGCAGATGACAAAAACTGCAGGGCTCTGAGACAAATGGCTTGTGATAGCACTTTTAAGAATATTTGTGACGTTCTGCAAATGGCAAAGTTTTCAGATGAATGTATAGTGTTGACCAATAACAACCGAGCGCATGTGTGCATTTTCAATTTAAATAAATGTGGAAAAATACTAGCTGTAGCGTCGTCTTTTGCTTGTGGCAAAAATAAATGTGCATAATACAGAAAAAATGCCCAAAAAATAAATATGGATAAATACAGACGGAAATGGCAAAAAAATAAATACCATAAAACCGGGAGCCCTAATCATGATTCAGCTCCTGTAGGAAGGGCCTATAGCACTGTGGGACAACCAACACTCGGGTTGCACCAGGCACAGGAGCCTTAGGCTCACTATACAGAGCCCCATTCTCCAAGTAGATCAGGTGTTTACTAGATGTGTCACCAGCTGCCTGGGTCTCAGCCTGCTGCTGTAGACCCACAAGAGTAGGGCATTTCCTCTGCACCTTGTAGAACTCCTTCCTGGTGGGACACCTTCCTGCTGTTATTTGGCCAGCTCAGCCAGGTTTCCTAGTTCAGCCACATCCACCCATGTAGTTTCACCGGGGTGTCACCCTCAGGATCATCCTCCTCCCGTACCGTGGGAGTTTCAGGACTGGTTTCCCATGCCCCTTGCCCTTTTTCTTCTTGGCAGGATCCTGGGCCATTCTTCCAGGCTCCAGACCTCCTGACTACCCTCTTGGGTTGCCATGGACCGTGTGGTCATGTAACACCCACTCAGGTAACCCTAATGTCTTACAGTGAGACCTGAGCTCCACCTCCTTCCAGGCAGTATGCCCCAGCTCATTGCGAAGCAGACAATCCACAGGCATGGGCCGACTCACAGCTACCCTCAAGGACCCTGAGAACCTCCCATTTAAGGAGAATCAGAGCCACTAGATAGTGACTCGCAGTTCTCAGCTGCAACAACTTGGTGGAACACATTAGAGACTACCTGCTCTGAGGTCACCAGATGGCATCTGACAGTATTCATATTGACTCCAGTGTTTCTTAGAGCCTCTATCTTCTGCCCATTGGTGGCGACCCACTACCTATATTTCCTAGTATTAATAGGCATGTGAGTTCTCTGCACCAACTCTCCATCATACAGGGTAACCTCTACTCTGTCACCAATTCTATCTCGGACAATTTTCTCCCCAAGCACTTCACGAGCCAACCCCAATGACTGCTCACTGGTGGGGGGGTTTGTGCCCACTTGGAACCCTTGACATTCCCTTGTAGTGCCCTACCTGTTGACACTCAGCACTTAAGGGGTGTCTTTCCTGCAGGTTTACTGTTAGGGAACCATTTCTTCTTTCTCTCAGTGGGGGTGGGGGGGGTGCTTGTTTTGGGCCATTTTGAGAACTCATTGCTTTTATGTTTCCCCCCCCCCTTCCTTCTTCTGATAGAGACCATGCCCACCCTTGTGGTGATCCCCCCAGATACCCAGCAGACCGCCTCCTTAGCAAGCTCTATGGGGTCAGTGCGCTTACTGTCAATAAAGTGTTGGGGCAGATGTGCAAAACAAAGACTGAACATGTGCTCCTTTGCCACCAAATTGTACAGCTCCTGATAATCTTTTAACTCACTGCCCTTCACCGAACCATCCAGTGCCTTGCAAAAAGTATAAACAGAATCCACCCAGGTCTGTTTGGCCAGTTTCTGGCTGTCCCTGGACATTTCCTTATATGTTTCTGGGGTTAATCCATATTTTCAGATAAGGTCCTCTTTCATGGGGGATGCCTCATTCTGACCTCCTTCTCTAGGGCCAGTATGGTGTCCCTCACCTCCCTACTGATATACTTCCACAGACTAGCCCCACAAGCCTCCTCTGGGATCTTGTTCATCTGCAAGGCAATTTCATAAACCTCTAACCACCTATCAATATTGTCTCCTACAACAAAGTCAGGCACCAGACCTTTAGGAATGTGAACCCGCTTGTCTCCAGAGGACACTAAAGAAAATCTGATACCATCACTGCTGGAATCTGCCTGTCTGGCCTCGACGTCCAGCTTCTTAAGGCTCATCTCTTGGGCCAAACGGTCCAAAGCAATTCTTTCCTCCCTTTCCTCCAATCCTGGGGGGATGTCACCCCGTCCTCAGCAGGTTGCAGTCCAAGACCATCCTCTGGGTTCCACTCTGACCCCCGCCTCATTTTTTCATCCTCCTGGTCATCTGCTGCAGTTAGATATTGATGAACCTCTGCCCATGCCCTTAAAGCTTTCTGGAGCTCAGCCTTTTTAATGCTCCTCTTAGTGAGCAGCCTTCTAACCTGACAAAATTCCTTGAGCTGGCCACTGTGTAGCTCTCCAGGTTGGCCAGCTCGAACTCCATCTTTGCAAGATAGTCACAGACACAACAGCCAAGTAAGGTAAAAATGAATTTTGAAAAAGCAAAAAGGCGAATCAGGAAGAATTTTCACTCAAATTAGTCTTAAGTATGGAATAGTAGTGTACACCAATCCACTTTATGGTATTGCACAAACACAAGTCCTTTTCTCACCACTGATCACCAATGTTAGAAATTGGGTTACCGATTGACTAGGGTGTGAACCCTGGTCAAGCAGCAACAACAATCCTGGTCAGGATAAGGCACAAGCAAACCCCAAATAAACCTGTGCTCACCCTCTGGTAGCTTGGAACAGAGCGGTCAGGCTTAATTTAGAGGCAATGTGTAAAGTATTTGTGCAATACTTCAAACAGTAAAACAGTGAAAGCATCTCACAAAAATATTCCACATCAGATTAGAAAAATAGAGATTAACTTAATAAATAAATGAAGACTAAAGTAAAGTGATCAAAATCCAATAAGTAGAACTTGAATTATAAATTTTCAAGGAATAAACTGTAAAATAGCGCTTAGAAGCAAAAAATACCAATCGGGGATATCTGATTGTGCCTGACCGGGACAAATTCAAATATTTAGGCCGACCGTGAAGGAGCACAGGCTGCCTACAAGAACCCAGGTAGAACCGCCTAACCAAAGTACGATACATCTGGGTTGCAGAGCGATGCCTTGATTCCAAACCACACAGTAGAGAGGTTGTGCTGATGTTCTCCACGCAACAGCTGCGATCGGTCGGTTCCGAGATGCAGTGAACTTACTGTGGGATTTCCCGAATTGTTTGACACGATGGGTTGGTCCTGATGAGTGCAGAGGCTGCGATGCTAAGTTTCAGCATCGTCGCCGAGGCTGCCATTGCCGGGGATGCAAGGACCTTGCGCTGAGAAAAGTGTCACTATGTCGGTTGCAAAGGTGATTTGCTAGTTTTGACCCACGCTGTGAAGGTGATGTGTCTATTCCTCTCCTGCAGCAGAGGATGCATAGGTTTCGCTGGAGAAAATATCTTAGGCCCACTTTCAAGGGATCAGGACTGGGGTGGCACCACTTAGCAGGACAGACTCACAGATGGCAGAGTCTAGGAGCAGGGTGGTTGGAAGTCTGTTATGTCCCTGAGACTTCAAATTAGGAGACCAGCCAACTACCCTTGGAGTCACTCTGGGTTCTGGGTTGGAGAGATTCAGGTCCAGTTCTTCTCACTCCCAGGCAGGAGGTCAGCAGGCACAGGGCAGAAAAGCAAAGCAGGAGTCCAGCAATCAGAAGTCCAGCAGAGTGGCAGTCCTGGGAGCAGCACAGCAGTTCCTCTTCCTGGCAGAGTATCCACAGGCCCAGAAGTGTACTGAGTTGGTGGTGTCTGAGGTCCAGTTTGTATACCCAGTGGTGCATTTTAAGTGGGGAGACTTCAAGGATATGCATTTGAAGTGCACAGATGCACTGCCCTTCCTGCCCTGGCTCCAGACTCACTACAGGGGGATATGCAACCCTTTGTGTGTGGATTCAAGAGTGTGTCCCCTGAAAGTGAAATTGAGGACATCATTGGTTTGTGTATCTTTAATGGAGTGGTCAATTACAATAGCTGGTGTCCTGTAAGGGTTATGAAATGTTATAAAGGTCTTAGGAGTGAGTAGACTTTCTACACTCCTACAGATTAATAAAGAGGTTTTACAAACAAAGTCCATTACAACCTTTGCCCAAAACTGTTCTTCAGGAGGCCGTTCTTTGGAGTGGTGAGGGACTTTGAGGCTTCAGGGGGAATGGCAGGTGCAAGGAGGCTGGAGAAGCTGGAGAATGGACCAGTGGAAATTATGTAAGGCTGGGACAGCAGACTGCTAACTGCAGTATAGCAATAATTACTTACTTCCAGGTTTTTGGTGATTTCTGGGTTGAGCTTGATAGAGCTCTATTTAGAGAAATGTAGGCTATTAGACTTTCCTTGGCAATGTGTGGCATAGTTGCACTGGCTCTTCGCTCATGTACTAGTTTGCATCTCTTATTGTGTTCCCTCCACATTTGCTTTCCTTCCCCTTTCGGTACCTCTGTTTCCCTGTTTCCTCCTGTTGTGCTTTTCCATATGTTGTGCTGCCCTACCTTCTTTTCTGTATAGTCCTACTGGTGTGCTACTATAGTATCCTGGGGCCTCAGCTTGTATCCTGGTCAACTTTGGTATCATTATAGCACAACTCGCTGCTAGAACAGGTAAACATTTATTCCATCTGTGCTATATTGTTTGGTTACCAGCTTGACTGCTTATCTACCATCTCCACTCTTTCTTCCCGCCTGTGTTGATAAACCCATTAGTAAGATCTAGATAGAGTGGTGCTGTCCCTTCAAACAAACAAACCTTGAAGGAGTGTGAGCGCCAGTCCAGGGTTTGTCTCTCACTCCCTTCCCTGTTTCTAGCCCGATTTCCACGTCCAGTAGCGACTTCCTGTTTGCTGACAGGCTTGGGTATTCAGGGATGACTGGTGTTTTCAATAGATCTATATAATTCCAGAACTTGACAACAAGGGCCCGGAACTGTAGTTAGAATGTGCAGCTTTCATAAATGATTGTTGATTGAAAAATGTACATTTATTTTGCTGAGTGATGTTTGGGGCTACTCCGTGACTGTTCAACTACCAATAGGCCGCTAATTTTTGAATATTCAGGATTTAATTAGTTTTCAGAAATGGACTGCTAATTAAACAAGCAGCAATTGCTGTGCTCAGCTATTTTAAGATTGTCGTGCAATATTCAGCTAGTAATGAAGCTGGATTGTAATTTCATGGATATAGTTATGTTTTAACTTTCATCAAGTGGTTACTAAATAAACAATGGGCAGTGGTGAAACCCTGCAGAGACTGTAATTAGGACATAATTTCTGCAAAATCTGGAACATATTTCATGTGTCCCTCTGAGACATGAATTTTTTACACCACTGCATTTTGTGTAGTAAAAAAGCCTAAACTTGGAACAAATATATGAAAGCCATGCTATAGTGCCAAAGTCAAATCATTTTTTTTGTCATAGTAAGATACTATTTATTACCATTGTTGAGGGAGACTAGTGGTACCATGACTCACTTGGGACTTCATCGCTTGTGTGAGTCATGCCCCCTCCTCACACTCAACAATGGGAATAAAACCTTATTAGCCAGCACATCTGAATTTTAACTAAGAGTGTGTATTTGTGTGTGTTTGTATCCATATGCATGCATGTGTGCACATATAGAACTAGTCACTGAAATAGATGGTGGACAGAATGCATTGTTTTGTTCTTTTATAGCTGTGTTGGTGTTGTGATTGTCCACCCCTTCATTACTTTGTATCATTCATTCAGGGTCAAAACATTTAACTATGCCGGTCATATTTAGGTTATTTTGAATCTAATAAAGCAGATTTCATGGTGAATTGAATTTTAAGAGACTTCATGCCTGAGCTGAATAACTGCCTTCTGCAGAATAAAGTGAAACTGAACTCAGCAGAAGTTGAGGTGGTGTTCCACTATTGGACTAGTGCACAGTCTCAAATAATCACTGTGCGCATCTGTTCCTATTGCAGCACACAGTGCAAGAAACAGAGACATCTGGGCAAAAACAGCATTCTGTTTAAATACAAACTAAGCATTATCAGGTGTTTGGAAAACAGCGGTGAGACTGGTGCATCTTTGATAAATACTACAAAAAAAGCAATGAAAGTTACATTACTTCATATAGGTTGCTATGTGAAAATGTATTTTTGTTAGCTTTACATAGCACTATGCGTCACCGGGACCCCTTCGGAGCGCTGAATGACATTCACTACAGAACTGCAAAAAAGGGCCAATTAAGTCCGAGCTCACTTTCATTCATTTATTGAACTTACATAAGAAAAATCAGTTTTCTCCAGTCACTAAAAGTCTGTAGAATCAAGCCCACCGACCGTTAACACTGCACAACACTTGGAACAGCCACGTGTATTTGTAATAAAATAAAAATTGTATTAAGTTTGTAAAAACAAACACACTATGCAGTTGGAAACGCTCAAGTTCTTACAGACATTCTTCTGTTCACACCAGATCCCTCTATTCCAGATAGGCGAAATGGAAACCCGGCCGTGTTACTTATGCAGCACGTGACCTAACGCAAAATTATAAGAGCCATGTTTTCTTTGAACCAGCAGAGGTGTGTTTGGGTTCAGTAAGGTTCAGGGATTGTCATTGTTGTTACTAACCAAACCTTACCGGACCCAAGCTCAATACTCCATCAGTTCTGACTGAATCCTTCTTCTCCCCCCTACCCCCCTCTCTAAACTTTAACTGTCATCTGACGGTGCCCCTTCCTTAATACATTTCCTCTGTTGTGCCAATTATTTTAGCTCAGTTGCTGGCTGTTGTTAGTCGACTGACCAAAGTAGTGTTGTGTCGTCCACTCCTTAACTCCTCTGGATGGTGACGGTGAGTGACTTGAGTCTGCTTCTCGCTCGCCGAGAGGGGGCAGAAACAGACAGGTTGGCCGATCAGCCAAACAATGGCAGAAATGGCCAATCACTACATGGCTTCACATTAAGCCATTACAGTGATCGGCCTTTGCTCCATCAGCAGACCCTCCCAGCCCCATTGTGCCATGTGGGCACACTAGACTGCACCAAAGGCCTGCACTTGGCCTGGCAACCTCGTCCCGCAGCCAATCATGATGCTTGGCTGGAGCAGGCAAACTCACTCCTCATTAAGTGACTGGAAGTCTGAAGTTTTGAGCCACCCCCACTCCCTTAATCTGCAGTGCAGCGTAGCCTCAGTGGCGTAACGAAAGCTGAGGGGGACCCCCTGCAAGGTACACGGAGGGCCCCCACTCCAGATTTAATCCGGAGCTCTAAGGCCTGAGTACTGGGCTGAGGGGGCCCCCTGCAGCTCAGGGCCCCCCGCACCACGGGGGATGTGGGGTCCTGTGTTACACCCCTGCGTAGCCTGTAGTGCACATGTCAGGTTGGCGGAGAAAGGCTGCCGTCCAATCCGACATGCACACTTTGCTGCCTAGGTGCCGTGCGCTTGTGCCCATCAAACTTAAGCCCCACCCCCTTCAGAGGATTTTAATACAGTAAATAGTTTCAGAAGTCTCTCAACAACTTACATTTTCACAACATGTTAGACGGAGGCCAGTGGGAGGGGCAAATATGTGTGAGGCAATGCCCAAAAGTCAGAAACCACCCCTGATAACAGTGTTAAGATATTTGCCACTATGTCAGATTGATTATGCAAACATAGTACGTTTGGGACTTCTGGACTACCAAGTAGGCCATCGTCCAAACAAAAAGCCACAGCTCACATTTTAATCAGAGTTTCATTGCAGAACACATGCCTTTGATCTTTTCTTTGGTTACCAGGGACAGAGAGGATCTGGTTAAGATGCTGTGCATTATACATCAGGCAATTTATAAGCATTGTCCTGTTTTCTCCACAAGAAATGTGTCCATCCCAGGCCACAGTTTGTACCACGTTCATCTCACTGAAGGTACTGAGGTGCAGTAAAGCTAGATTAAAGTTAGGGTACTTACTGCGTTTTGGCTCAACCATCCAAACGTTGGAATCACTTTCCGTTTAACATGTGTAACACCAGAAAAGATTTACCTTCAAGAAACAGTGAAAAGCTCATTGGTTCCTCAATTATTGAACTAGCATGGAAATAATAGCTCAGAGTTATCTCTACTATTTGCTGCTAGTGCAAAGTAGTGTATTGTTGTGTGTTGCTCTTTCCCTGAGAGCTTAACTTAACATAACTCTCTGAAGAAGCCTCACACGACATGTGGAACTGTTTACCCCAGCCTAAATAAATAGAACAAAGAATGCTTAGAAAACAAAGTTTCATTACCAGACACAAATTACAAAGACATCAGTCTCTTGAGCATAGGGACTAATGACTGTGCAGGTATGCAGAACTTAGGGGTGCACATTCTCATTCCCTGACCTGAAGGCAGTGGCAGCTGGTGATTTTTGAAAGTGGTGAGGTGTAAGTGGTGGAGTTCACCCTTTTTTTCAAAAAATGTCCTCACACATACTTATTCCCTCTCACATTTACTCTTGTTCTCTCACTGACTCTAACACACATTCTCTCACTTACTCATTCTCACTCACACTCACTCCTACTCACTGTTGCACACAAACGTACTCATACTCGCTGGTTCTCATTCTCACTTACTAACACACTTACACAAACTCACTGACTCTGGGCACTAGTGCAACTGCACCTCCTGCACCATTATTAGCTACACCCCAAACTTACTTCCATTTCCTCTCACAACCTCCAATCATTCATTCTAGCATACATTTTCACTCCCACCCTTGTACTCACTTTCACTTATTTATACACACTCTCAAACTCAGATTCTCACTAAGTTTCACTCTCATTGACACTCTCAAACACCCTCACACACTCTCTTTCACTCAATGCCATTCACTCTCAATCACTCACAAACACATACAGGCATGCACAGAGAAATAGAATTTGTTTATTTACCCTGTTTACCTAGCTGGCAACTTGGAGGCTCCATGGCAGCAGCAGAACAGGGATCTTGTGCTGGACAGTGGAACCAGCAAGCCATGATTCCCAACGAGGAGCCATTTGGAGCACCAATGATAGGTTTGAAAAGGGGAAAAACCACCTCAGTCCCTCTCCCAGCTTCTTGACCGAACTGGAAATATAGTCCTATAAGAAGATGGGATAGTGCTCAGAATCCTGCCCCTGTTGTTCTGCGTGGTTTTTGATTGGCTTCAGGGATGCACTGATGATGTGTGACCAGAGAGCCACATTTTAGCAGATATACTGCACTACCTGAGGCATGTGCATTGTGTCTGCCAAATAAAATAGATTGTACCTGTGTGAGGGGATCATAGTTGAACTACGCCCCTCAGACATGTGCAATCCAGACATCTAATTACGGAGTGTTTTATTCTGAAACAACACTCTGTAGCTGGATCATACCTCAACCCCTTCAGCCCCCTTCTCCTCTTGTCATCAGGAGCCTGGACTGGAGGCAGGGTGGGCTAATCTGCCACCAACACTGTTCATGAAAATACGAAACTCGTGTTTTCATGAACACTGCTAAATTGAAAAAATACGGAGGGGCCACTCAGGAGGCAGGGGGGCTGCACACTGAAGCTCCTGATGAGGAGCCACTGCTTCCTGAAGGACCTCCATGTGTTTATGACAGTGGTTGCTGAACCATGTCCAGCATAGGCTGGGGACTCAGGGCCAGATTTATAAAGGGATTATGTTGCCTTTGAGTTACGCAGGGTGTTGCAGGACAACGCAATTCTTGAGTCAGATTTACCAAGCAACGCAAGGCCACCTTCCGTGGCCCTGCATTGCTTGGTAAATCTGGAGTAACGCACAGCAGCGCAAGTTGCTGTCTTGCGTTACTGTGCCTTGGAAAGGCCTTCCATGGGGGGGGCAATGGGTTTTCCCTTGCATTTGCCCATGGATTTTGGCGCATTCCCTGTTTTACCAACAATAGTAAACCTGGGAATGCGTCAACATGCTACACCTTCTCAGGGGCAGCATAACATCACTGTTTCCTCTTTCTAAGCGTGGTTCATTCTGTCCTGCTGCAACTGAGCAACAACTGCGTATTCATGAAATTGCAAGAACCTTCTTTGCTTGCTGATAGGAGGGCTAGGGATCTTAAGGGGTACCTGAGTTTATTGTACGGGAAAGATGAAACTACTGCAATCCCCCACAGCCATAGTAGCGTAGGTCTAGCAGAAAGCCACACCACAGCAGCAGTGGGTTGGAATGGGAAACGGACACTTGAGATGCTATTTTGGGAGACTGAAACGTTGAAAGACGTATAGTCAACTGATAGCCACAAGCAATGGGACTTGCTGGGCATCTCCAAAATGGTCGCCGTATAGCGGGATGGCGAGTTGATGCCTTTCCCAGAGCTGTAGGGGTAATGTGAGCTCACAAGAGGTACATTTCTTAGGTACGTGCATGTAACAAGATATTTTGCAAGAGACACCTTTTGACTAGAGAGTTTTGAGGGCCCCACTACACAGGTATTCTATTCCTCTTATCAACTCTACATTGCTAAACAACAGCCTACCACCCCCTCATAGCGTTAAGGGATAAATGGGAACAGAACCTGGGCAGGCTGAAGGTTGATTCATGGGGGGAGGCCTGAAGTATTCTTTGGGAGGTGGCCATAAGGGCATGATTTCGGTTGGTAACACTAAAGTTACTACACAGGGTATACTACAACAGAATGCAGCTATTGAAAATGGGGAAAGCGGAAGACGATTGATGCGCCGGGCATTCAAAAGAAAAAGGTATACTACTGCACAGAATATGGGCGCTCATACGTACAGGAATACTAGGGGAAGATCCGTAAGAAACGTGTACCAATCGCCAAACTAGACCTGGAACTTACCCCCAGCTGGTTATAATGGGCATACGGGGCAAAGGGGCCCTGAACATATACATGCAACTTTCTTTGTAATGTAGCCCTGATGGTGGCTAGGAGAGACATACAGGCACATGCATCAAAGCTTTTTACGATCGCAAACGGAGCGAATCGCAAAAATCGGCCGTTTGCGATCGCATAAATAGCTTTTGCGATGCATGAAACAACTTGCCACTCGCAATTTAAGAAATCGCAAATTTTTGTGATTTCTTAAATTGCGATTGCATTTAAGGAATCGCAAATTGCGATTCCTTAACTGCAATGCAAGATGCCTTTAAAAATAGCGATTTCGCTATTTGGGCCCGCTATTTACCATGGAATCATACCACATTATAAATAGCGAAAACTTTGAAAAATGCACTAAAGTGCATTTTTCAAAGTCGTAGGTTACACACACACATGTTCTTTGGACATGTGTGTGCGCAACATTTGTGCACAGATCGATTTCAGGGGTGCAACGGGGTGTCGTCTTAACACCCTTGCACCCTTGAAAATGCATTCTCAATTTGCGATTCTCTAATTGAGAATCACAAATTGAGAATGTCTTCCCATTGATTCCTATGGGCCTCTTGGCCCATAGGAATGAATGGGGAGGTATTCCTTAATTGCGACTCGCAATTTGGGATTCGCAATTAAGGAATGTTTAGAAATCGCTATTTTTCCAGCAATTTCTACATGCATAGGCTTTTGCGATTCCTTAATTGCGATTCCTTAAAAATCGCAATTAAGGAATCGCAACAGCCAATATTGATGCATATGCCTGATAGTGCGATAATAGGGTGGGGAGGGGGGGGTGGGCATCGAAGATGCCTACGGTGGCAGAGTGGGAATCTGGCCTCAACTAATGCATGCAACATGTAGAACTGGTGTACAAGGCTTGGGGTTACCCATGTAAATTCGACAAAGTGTGGGGTGCATGGAGGAATGCAGAAGAGGACATGAAATAGGGCTAGTGGGCCCAGGAGAGAAACTGGTAGAACACCAGGTTGATAGGTGTCCCTTGAGTGGAGAGGAATAAGGGGCGGCAGGAATGGGATAGGAATATGGGACCATACGCACGTAATGTGGTACTAGAATGTCCGGGCACAAGTCGGGAGTACATGCAGGTACACGGCTTCCATCCACTATTTTCACAGGGGTGGACGCTGTGTACCCTGCCAAGAAGTAGGGCTCCACAGAAATATGTTCAACTTGTCCCGGTGTAATTTTCAGACACCGGGACACCTGTAGCAGCTCCTGCACGTTGCCTGCTTTCCATTCCCAGCAGCAAAGTGCAGGCAGCGAGGGAGCTTTTGTTTCACCTCCAGCTGGGCCGAAGTTAAGGGGCCATCAGGCCTCCTTTTGATGTAGTATGGGACTGGAGGCGCCCCAGAACCTCACAAATGCAAATGCAGAGGCGAGGAAACAAAAGCACACAGCTTGTATTCTCTTCACAGGTTCTTAATAGAGGCATGCTTTTGCCTTTGTTCAGTCCCTGTATATAAGAGATGCATGCACTGTAAAAATGTCAGATGTGTTGGTCTGTCCCAGTATATACACAAATAACAATTTCAATAGCACTATTTTATTTCTTTTATAGCGCTACTCATCCCAATGCAGTGTTAGAGCGCTTTACATAACATTCACATTATCCATTCCAACTAAATCATGTGAGTGTAAATCAATGTACAAGATGTGTTACATGAGAGTGTCAGGGTTACAAAGTGTGGGGAGGAGTCTAATACCCTTCATAGCTCGCAGTGGTGTACTAGGAGAATTACAATTTATTAACTGAGAGTAACAAAAGGATCGCCATGTTCAAAGCAGTAATCCACTTACCTATCTACATAAAATAAAAATCTGTGATCTGTATGCTACATGATATGCTTTGCAGGAGACAACATTTTTTTAGATATATTTTATTGCATTTTCAGTTGTCACATGTCCTAACATACACATATCAGAGAATCACTTCCAGTGAGGTCACTTCCTGTGATGCCACCTGGAATGTCACTCATCGTGACGTCATGTGCTTTGATGTCACGCGTCATGATATCACTTGCATACTGCTTAGGTTGGTCAGTCTCCCCACTTCTTCTTTAGAACTTGTGCCCTGTAGAATGTGACTCATATATATAGATGAAAACTATGTCATGATGTTAGGCCTTGAACTACAGTTTCCTGTTCATAATGTCAGAGGTTATTGGTTGGAAATTAAAAACCAGATTTTTTTTCAAAACAAAAAAGTTATTCACTTTTCAACTCAGAATAAAATCTGTGATTACCTGCTGTCAGAACTAAGACTGTCCTTTTAGCAGAACTGATTATTAATTGTTGCTCTTTCTAATAGCTTTTTTTTTCCAGTAGGCAAGCATGGGTTGGCGAGTATTGTCGGGAAGGATTCCCCTATTAACTTAATCTTTTCCTCTCATCCCTCTGGAGAAATTACATATTCAGTAACATGATTTACCGTTCGATAAGACTATGTTAACTCTGTGCTTTTCCTGGTTTTCAGGGAAATTTCATGTTTCATTGCCCTGCTGATGTTAATGGTGCAAAATGTGGTAAAATATGGCCATATGTGGAGATACGGAGACATGCGGTGCTGATGGAGGATGAGCAGTGCAAGTTTGAAGAAAAAGTGGCATTAATGGCAGCCAAGCAGTACTGTGAGTTTAAAGAGGTGAGTTGTGGTTTTTGTGCTGTTTTAATCTTTCTCACTTTATTTACATCTCCAGCGTGTCATATCTGTTAGTATGCAACATTCTGAGTATTAGAATTTATGAAAGGCACAAAATGTGGTGGTAGGGATGCTTGCAAATAGTCCACACTATGGGCAATGGCTCTGGGCAGCATTCATACCAATAAAGTTTCACCTACTGTGGCACTCTAGACAGTGGCTCACCATATGCAAATCTGTACTGACCCTGCTCCTCATGTGACCAGTCCATCCCAAACTTCCAAGTGAGGCTCCCAGTAGAAGGATATACAAGCTCTTCAGACTGTTGTTGGTCTTGTTAGGCCTCATCAGCAAGCTATAGCTTGGATCCTATGGCACAGCGAACAAGGGACTCACCTTTGGGCACAGTCTCGACCACTTAAAGCATTACATGAAACACAATAGCATTCCCTGATGTTTGAGGATGGACTGTTCCCATGAGGACCAGAGTCAGTAATGATTAGTATACCACTCCAACCTGCCAATCTACAAGATTTCTGGCATTATCACATCAAGGATTCTTACCCAAAAAGGACATGAGGTACTAATTTAAATGTCTCGGAAACTGTAACCCGACATTTGGGCTGGGTTTTTTAGGTTGATGTATTAAAGACAATACATTCAGATGAGTGTATTTGAAATACACGAGTTTAGAAGAGAACAGCCCACCCTTGGACTTCTGACGCAGTACAAAAGCATGTCTTTTTCCATTACTAGCTTCCAATAATATGCAGTCAATGTGGAACAGTTGAGATGTCTGGATTATAAAGAATACTTGGCCTGAGTACACTCTGCTATAGATTGAACAGACCATCTCCCGCCATGGTTTTTTAGACCAGACTTGTGTAGCCTTCAGATGCCACAAATAGATACTGGAGTGGGTGAATGATGTTCACCCAGGCGGGGATCAGTGAGACTTATTGGCTCGTTCTACCTGGCCACTTTGTATACGTCTTCACTGGAGATAGGTAGTCTCTTGGAGTACACCAGAAAAACTCTCTTAGTCACCAAAGCTAGGCGCCATAATAACTGTAGCAAATCCGTCTTTTCTGCATGGTCATCCTTGATTTTCTGTCTTTTTGTGGACCCTGTTTTTGCTGGGCTTTTTTATACTCTACGCACTTTACCCCTAAATAACTGGAGTAAGATACATTTGCTCCTCCTTTAAACATGGTTACATTGGATTATACCTGATTGATATATTTAACTTGCCTATAAGTCCCTAGCATATGGTGTAGGAAAAACACCAGCCACCTGGAAGCTAAATACCACCTATGGACTGCAGCACCTATGGTGTTTTCTGGAGGGTTCGCATGTAAAACATTGCTTCAGGCTTACGATGACGTGTATGCCCAGATGTGGGTCCTGTGCACACTGTGTCACTGGAACCATGCTATACCTGGCTGAAGAGATTTACCTAGGTTGCTTGTATTCAAGTTCAGGGAGGATCTGGCTTAGCATTGCGAGCCTGACTATTTCTACTGGAGTAGGGTTGAGTCTGACTTGCATATTCCTGGGCACAAATTGAGGTGGCATGGTGTGCAAAATAATGATGGACTGGGATGAGGTCCAAGTAATTACCAGTGGCTGAGGTTAATACAAGCATTCCATCCATCACTTTTTTGTACACTTTAGTGTGGTGCCCTTAGTGGGATGGGTATACCGAGACTCGGTTCCTGTGCACACTGTGTCACTGGAACCAAGCTATACCTGGTTGATGATCACTAGCTAAGCCAAAATTGGGCTTAGGTTGTTTGTGTTACATTTTAGGTAGAACCTGGCCTGGCAGTTTGGGTTGGACTGTTCCCATTGAAGCAGAGTCCAGACAGATTTGCATATGGCTGGGTCCAAACTGAGGTGGATTTGTGTGCAAAAAAATGATGGTCTGAGAGGTAGATCCAAGTAAGTACTGGTGGCTGAGTTTAGTTCCAGCATTCCATCCCTTGCTTTTTTGTATACTTAAGTGTGTCGCCCTAAGTGGGACGGGTATACCCACATGCTATGTCACTGGAACCAAGCTATACCTGGCTGATGAGCCCTAACTAGGATGAAACCTATCCTATGTTGCTTGTGTTCAGCTTCAAGGATGACCAGGTCTCGCATTTGGGCTGAACTATTCCCTTTGGAGCAGGGCAGAGACTGATTTGCACATGGCTGGGTATTGTGTGCAAAATATGGATAGAGAGGGATGGAGGCCCAAGTAATTGCTAGTGGTGTAATTGTTGGCTCTTAAAGAGAGACAGGACCCCTCATAAGAATATTTTGAAAGCTATATCCATTCTCTTATCAATATGTTCTAATGGATCTTTTGGTGCCAAGGAAGGATGCCCAGACAAACTAGCTTACAGTTACTTCAAGTAAGGAGCAGTCCTACTCCCCTAACAGTGGCAGAAATTTGATAGGAATCTCGAAGGGTGATCTTATCTGGAGTCTTCCATTCACAGAATTTCACATCATTTGATTCTGGCAGCAAGGGAAACCATGTATTCTTTAGTTTCTTGAGCTGTTACAGTCTTGGCACTTAAGAAATTCTTGGCTCTTCAGCATGTGGGACCTTACATATTTTTTTTTAATGGGCCATGACATGAATCAGCAAGTCCTGAGCTATATACTTGCCACCAGGATTTTTGTGTGGTGTGTTGGACTGTGGCTGTTCCCATTATGCTTGTTTCCGGTACAGGAAAGACCTGGCTTGGCAGTTCGGGCTGGACTGTTCCCATGAGGAAAAGGGTCCTTGTGTTTGCTGTGGCTGTTCCTCCCCATAAAATGAAGATTCAGGCTTATTATACACAGTAGACAAGAGGGAGGCTTGTCTCTTGGTCAGACTACTTTTGGGTTGCTTGTGTTGCAGATACAGCCTTCAAGGTACTTTGATTCATCTTACTTCTTCCTAAATTGGTGCCTGTTGGAAAGTGGTTTAATAGTAGGGATAAGTAGGTACTTACTACTAGTAATAAGGTCACAATCACAGTAAAAGCTCCAGTCAAGGTCTCAATAAATGATTCTCTTGCTCAACCCTTTGTAGCTGGCTGTGAGCAAGCAGGCTTAACTTAGGAGACAGGCATGTGAAGCATGAGAAGACAACAGATATACAGGGTATGAGGCAATTATGACTGCACTTATCCCAACAGTAAGGTAAAAAAATTAAATCTATAGTGCACTGGACCTGAGGCCCAATACCCCTAAGCCTCCTAGGATTAGAAAACCCCACAATAGCAAAACAACAATTTGGTCCAGCAATCCTTATGGTAATATCTCAAATAACATCACATGATTAAGAACAACATCAATTCAGCAGGTGTGTTTTAACTTTTCTTTATTCGTGATCTCTTCTTCACAACAAGTAACACTGTAGCTAACACGTTTCGTCCTCTAAGACTTCCTCAGGGCAAAAAGTGTGTTGGCCTTCTATTCTGTGTACTATCAGCGATTTTCAATCCACTTTCTTAAAGTGGTATTGGTAGAAGCCTGATCAATGTAAAAGCTCTTCCTATGTCAAGGTATTAAAGGATATGTCAATTTTCTAGTAAGCAATCTTCTAGTGTGATTCAACCTTTAGCCTAGAAATGGCATGACAATGGGTGTTATCCCATTCTGCAACTTTCAAAGTGGGTGTGTGTGGCTCGCGTAGTGTCGGTAGATCACCTGACGAGGTGTCGAAGCGCTTTTTCGGCGAGTAGTATGCGCCTCCGGAACCCATACAGGATTAGTGGTGAATTAGTATAGTGAAATATGAAAGTAATTTGAGTGGGGGGTATTAGTCATTTATTTGGATTGAGAAGGATAGCGGAGGGATAGAAGAGGGAAAAAATGTTTGCATTTATATAGCGCTTGTTACCCCTAATGGGGTGTTGGAGCACTTTCTTGGTGAGCAGCACGCTACTCCGGAACCCTTAAGGATTAGTGGTGAATTAGTATAGTGAAATATGAAAGTAATTTGAGTGGTGTATATGTTAGTCAGTTATTTGGATTGAGAAGGGTAGCAGAGGGATAGAAGAGGGAAAAAAAGGTTCACATATATACATAGCACTTGTTACCCCTGATGGGGTGTTGAAGCGCTTTTTCAGCGAGTAGCACACTACTCTGGTTATTAGTCAGTTATTTGGATTGAAAAGGATAGCGGAGGGATAGAAGAGGTGGAAAAGGGTTGCATTTATATAGTGCTTGCTACCCCTAATGAGGTGTTGAAGCTCTTTTTCGGCGAGCAGCACACTACTCTGGAACCCATAAAGGATTAGTGGTGAATTAGTGTAGTGGAATATGAAATTTGAGAAGTGGACAGGTTAGTCTGGTATTTTGATTGAAAAGGATGGTGGAGGGATAGAAGAGTGAAGGATTTGGATTTCTTTTCTTTTTTTTGGAGGTCATAGCAGTAGTGGGAGACTTGGGATGAGTAAAAAGGGATGTGGAGAGGAAGAGTCAGAGGGACGAGTTTAGAAAGGCTTGTTTTGGGGGCTCAGTATAGTAAAAGAGGTGTCAGATGGTGCAAGGAGGGGTAGAGTGGCGGAGAATCTAGAAAGGCTAATTTGGGGATCATAGTAGTGGTATGGGGGTTGAGATGAATGAGACAGTGGATGTAGAGGATCTATTGATAGAGGTATAGGGTGATAAATAGGGTAGTGCATTGGAAACAGTAGTAGAAAGAGGTTTGAGATGAGTCAGATAGTTGAAGTAGAAGATATATTGAGAGAGGTATAGGGTGAGAGATATGGTAGTGCTTTGGACATGCTGAATTAGAAGAAAGTAATAAATATATAGATCCATAAGTACATGGAAAGTGTATAGATGCATAAGGAAGTAAGTATATGTAGATTAAAGATATTTATTTTTAAATTGTTTTTTAAAAACACATAATTATTCTACATGTTTATACACAGCAATACACATATATAGGTACATATCTATAGTACAAATAAAGGCTTATATACAGAGGGATGCTGTATATTTCTGTTTGCGTATGGTGCTTATGTGGGGAAGAACCAATTCTTGAGTAGGTTTCTGAAGATAAGGTGGTTGTTGGTGGATCTTATGTTGGGGGTAAAGAGTTCCATATTTTGGCTGCTTGAGCAGAGAAGGGTGTGCCACCCATGTTTTTTTTCTTGTATCTTTGGATTTTGAGGCGAGGTGCTAATCTAGAGCGGAGATTCCTATGATGAATGTGTTTGGTGATTTTATTAGTCATGAAGAGTGGTCCAATTCCATGTATCACTTTGTGGGTGATACAAAGCAGCTTTAACGTGGATCTTTTGGCAACCGGTAACCAATGCAGGCCTTTCAAGGCATTGGAGATGTGGTTTTGAGGTTTGATATGCAAGAGTAGTCTGGCAACTGATTTCTGAATCCGCTGTGGTCTTTTCATAGTCCTTAAAGGTGATCCGTGGTAGTGGCTATTGGTGTAATCAAGTTTGGACAGAACAAGGGAGATGGTAGCTTGTACCTTGTGTGGAAATCCCAAATGGCGGAAAATTTGTCGCAGAGTTTTTATAGTTACAAAGCTTGATCTTGCTAGTTTGTCCACTTGGGCATTCATCAATAGCTTGGAGTCCATGGTCATTCTGAGGTTTCTTACTTCCTTCGATACTTTAGGCGGTGATCCCTGTTCATCAGGCTAGGTGGCAAGCGGGTCATAATGTTTCCAATCACCGAAACCTGAGTATTTACGTTTTCGAAGCATTCCATTTGAGATGGCTCCAAGTCATCCATTTATCTACTGCTCCGAGACAACTGAAAATTGGCGAGTTTCCAATGTCTTTGGGGCATTCCAGTTGAAGGAGTATTTGCATGTCATCTGCATAGTTATAGCACGTGAGTTGAAATTGATTGATCAGTACCAGTAATGACTTCATGTAGATGTTGAAAAGCATGGGCGAGATGATAGAGCCTTCAGGGACCCCAGCTTTTGTGGAGAATGGTTTGGACGAGAAAGGTGGGGTATGGATGACATTAGTTCTGTTTCGAAGGTATGATGTAATCCAGTCTAAAGCAGTCCCCTCTATGCCGGCTTCATAGAGTCTTTGTATCAGTGTCATGGTCAACCGTGTCAAAGGCAGCCAAGAGGTCAAGGAGGAGAAACGCATCAACCCCATTGCAATCAACTGTGTTTTTCAGGTCATCCCAGATGGGAAGGAGGGCAGATTCTGTGCCTCTTCCTGGACGGAATCCTGTTTGGAAGTCTGAAAGTATGGCATTGTCTTCAATGAATTGTGACATCTGGGTGAACGCTGCTTTTTCTATCAGTTTGCCCAGGAAAGGTCCATTTGTAATGGGTCTGTAGTTGTCAGGGTTCAGCAGGTCCAAGTTTGTTTTCTTCAGCAAAGGGTGTATGTATGACTTTTTGAGTTCTTCTGGAAATATTCCAGTAGTTAAGGAATCGTTGTTGATTCTTCGTACTGCAGTGGCAGCAGAGGTTGTTAGAAAAATTGTCTTGAAAGTTTACGCTGGAAAGGGGTCAGAAGGGTTGCCAGCAGGCCTGCTTGCTTTGAGCAGGTCCATAAATTCATTGTGTGAAATGTGTTGGAAAGAATGGAGAGGCTGAGTTAGAGTATTCTTAGATTGTTGTTTTGTAAAAGGGTTAGTGCCGGTGCTTTGTCTCTGTTTTAAGTACGAGTCCAAAGTGTCTGCTTTGTCCGTGTAATGATTTGCCAGTTTGTCTGTGAAATCTTGAGTACCGGGATGAGTTCCTTATAGGCAATTTGGTTTAGGAATTTATTGAGTATTTTATAGAATTCTTTATTTGCATATTTAGCATTTTGAATTCTGTCTGAATAGTACCTTTTCTTAGCTTTTTGATAGCTGACTTGTATAATCTGTTAATTTTCTGTAGGTGAAGTTTGTCTTGTTTGTTTTTTGTTTCGAGCCAGACAGCTTTCTAATTTGTAGTTTTATGTCTTTTATCTCTGTATTTCTCCAAGATGCTTGTTTTCTTTTGTTCTGTTATGTGGTTTTGAGAGGTATCAGGATATCAAAAGCTTCCTGTAGCCACTCAAATAGTTTCTGAACAGAGTTTATTGTTTACAGATCTGTACTGGCTGTTAGTTGTGTTTCTAAGTGTTCCAAATTGAGTTTGCTCCACGGTCAATAGGTGGATGCATGTAGGGTGGTTTTAGGTTAGTCACTTAGTGTTGGTTTATGTTGGAAATCAAGCAAATGGTGGTCTGACCATGTGACAGGAGTTATAGTTTAAAAGGTAACTAGTTCGGTATTAGCAAAAATGACATCTAGGATATGTCCAGCGATGTGGGTGGGTTTGTGGACAATCTGATGCAGGTTCAGTGCGTTTAGGCCAGTGATTATCATTTTCGGATGGGTCATATTGGGTTTGCCAAACCATATGTTGAGGTCACCCAGAACGCATAGGTTGGAGTGTATTGTTATCAGGTTTGAAACTGTGTTTAGAAGTGTGTCTGGGAATCAAGGGAGCCTGTGGCTTGCCCCCTGTCTTGCCACTGACCTGACAGGTTGCACAGGAGCTACATAACTCCTTTACTTTGGTAGACATTTTGGGCCAATAGAAATCGTTAACCAACCAGTTCCAAGTCTTATTCTGACCCAAATGACCTGCCTAGGGGATGTCGTGACTCAATGTGAGGAGGTATTCTCCTGGTGGCTCCTTCCTTGAGGTTTCTGGCCTCAGTAAACATAACTCCCTCATCTCAATATACTTTGTAGAATCCACTGACATCACCTTCCTCTTGCCTGGAGGTGGTCTGCCTTAGGCTCTCAAGACTGGGACACTCTCTCTGTCCCTGACACAACTCCTTCCTGGAGGATCCACCAGCTCATATCAATTCTGCCAGGTTGGATCGATCTTGCAGGGGTGGTGGAATCCCTACCTCAGAGTTAAGATCCTTAACCCCCCTCAGGGTCAGATTCCTCCTGCATCTCTGGAGTTCCTTGGGCTGGCTCACCAGACCCTGTGCCCTTTCTCTTGTCAATGGATGCTTGGTCCATTGTTCCAGGGTTGAAGTGTCCAGCATCACCCTGCTGTGCAGTCTGTGACCTGGTCACAGTACATACCCACTCAGGGAGATCCTTGCATGTACTGTTCTCTCCACCCCTAACTAGTCAAACACTTCAAGATCGTTTTACAGTAGACACTGTACTGGAAGTGCAGGAGACACAACTACCTTCTTATGACCTGTCACACCTTTCCATTCCAAACTCACCATTGCCATGGGATGGAGTTTGGCTCTGCTGTCTGCATTTGTTACCTAGTGATACACAGCAGGTATGAACTGCCTTTGGGAAATCAGTGTCTCTATAACCATAGTCACACTGGCTCCTGTATCCCTCAGAGCCTCAATTTTAGTTCTATTGATTTTAGGCCTCTGCCTGTACCTATCCATACTGGGAGGCAAGACGGCCACAGTTGCAATTTCCACCCCACACAAGGACACTAAGGTGGCCTCTGTGATACCCTTCCCCAACTCTGGGACGATCTCCGCCTACAATGACAATCCCCAGGGACTGCCCACCAGTGGGGGCTTCCTTGTGCAGAGTTTGTGTTCTGTCTGATTACAGCTAAAACACCTACCCACCTTTGAAGTGTCAAAGAAATGTTCTGCCTTTGCAGGGTCAAAAAGACATTCCTTGATACCCCCTCCCTTTTAAGGTGGATTGGCACCATCTCATTGCACAGGTTTTTGTGGGTCTCGTGAGAATTTTTTGTCATCTTTCCCCTGGGCTTTACCCTGGGGGGAGGGGGAAGGGGGGTTTCCTTTTTTCCTTTGATCACTCCCTTATTGTTGATTCAAAACCCTGGTTTTCAACCACTCATCAGCCGCCCCCCCCCCCCAGTTCCCTGGGACTAGACAGGTTAGAGTCCACTAGATACTAGCGTAACTTCTCTTGTAAACAATGAGTCAGGATGTGCTCTTTAAGGAATAACTTGTACATCCCCTCATAAGTACTCACCTGGTTACCTTGAATCCAGCCCTCTAGTGCCTTCATGGAGATGTCTACAAAGTTCACCCAGGACTGTGTGTTTACTGTCTGAGTGTCCCTGAACTTCACCCTGTACTGCTCTAGGGTGAGACTACATTTCCTGACTAGACATTTTCTCATGTAGAAGTAGGATTCTGCCTCATTCCCCTCTAGGGTCAGGAGCCTATCCCTCCAAGGTACTGGAATCAATTTCCATAGGAGTGAATCTTAGTATTTGGAGTTGACCCTTCTCATCTTATGGGCCCTTTCAAATGCAGTCAGCCATTTGTCAATGTTGTCCCCCTCCGGGTATTTGGTAGCTATCCCCTTAGGAAGCCAGGAATCAAACCATCACCCACCCACCCACGTCTCATAATTTCCCTCATTTTCAGTGCCACCATTTTTTCTTGCTTTCGCCTCAGCCCACTTCTCAGCTGTTCTCCTTCTCTATAGCTATGGAAACTAGTTGAGCCTCAAGCTGGCTCTCTGCAAGGGGCAGCACTGGTTCCTCTGTGGTGGAGCCTCCCCTCCTCCCACCATTAGCTGAAAATCTGAACCTAGTGCTAGGAGGTATGGGCGAGTTGTCATCATCCTCCTCCTGGGGGAGAATGGAGGGGGCCTCTCTCCCTCACTGTTATCCCCTGTAGCTGACTCTGCCAAGGCCTTAAGGGACCTAACCATATATTTCTTTCTGATATGAGTAGGAGCTGGCAGCCCCCTAGCCCTACGCTGTACCCGAAGCTCAGCCACTGGGAGGTTAGACAGGTTAGCCAGATCAAGCTTCATGGTATCCCTAGTTTTGGGTCACTAAAAAAACTTTTGTAAACAGAGGTAGAACAATTCAGGAAATTCAAAATTGAATTAACAGCAGTTTAGTCCAAATATAATTTTTTTCAAAAATCGATTTTTGTTCTAAGCTAATGTACTGGATTTTTAAAGATCTTCACTTAATTACTGTATGATGTGATCAAACACAAGTACTGTATCCCACTACTGCAAACCAAATGTTGAAAAGTGGTTTATTAGTAGGGATAAGTAGGTACTTAACACTAGCAATAAGGCCACAACCACAACAAAAGGTCCTGTCAAGGTCTAAATAAATTATTCCCTTGCTCAACCATTGGTTGTTGGCTGCGAGAAGGTAGGGTTAACTTAGGAGACAGATGTGTAAAGCATTTAAAAACACCAATAAATGAAATAAGTAAGACACAACACACAATAAAAATCCACAACCAATTTATACAAATAGGACATCGTTTTATGATTAAAATGACGCCAAAACGACAAAAATCCAAAGTAGGTAACTGCAGATATGAATTTTGAACGGTTAAAGTGCCCAAAAAGCGCCAACTTGAGACATCTGGTCGCACTTGACTGGAACAAAGTCAAAGTTTGAGGCTGACCACAATGGTGGAGCGGGGGTCGGATACACTGAGCGGGAGGCCTCAGTTAAGTTTTTAAGTTTTTACCTTCGCACTTAGTCGTTTTCCCGGAGCTTTGTCTCTCGACATCGAGCTAGGCAACTCGTCAGGCCGAGTTTTTATTAGACGACAGCAGCTTGGTTCAGCGCAAGGCCTCAGTGAAATCCTGGATGTCTTGAGTTCCGGAGATTTCAGCAGGACGAACCTGAAATTCAGGCCTGGTCCCAGTCCGACGTCAGCCGTTTGAATGTCATCAACGGATCAGTCACATTAGGAAGCTTTTTACAAAATGTATCCAATCTTCTCCAAACTTCTGGATCTCCTCCCAGAAGTGCCCACAAAACAAATCCAAGGGTCTAGAAGCTCTGAGATGGTACTTGAGATGTTGGGACTACGTTTCCCAGAATGCACCAGCCCAAATCCTTAAAGGTCCCCTGGATGCTTTCAAACTGGGTCCTTGTTGGTGGAGATGATGCACGTGGAGCTCTGTAAACCTATTGCTTTCAGGGTGTCCACTCCTTCACTTTTTGAAGCAAGGCAAAGTCCTTAGGGCTCTAGTTTCACAGTGTGCAGAAGGTGCAGTCCTTCAGAGTGCAATCCTTTGGGGTGAGGGCCAAAGTTCCAGTAGGGTAGTCCTGCTTCTCGTTGTAGTTTCAGGCAGGGATCTGAGTTGCTGGGCAGCTCTCCCATTTGTATCCAATTCTCCTGAGTGACAAGCAGGGGGGCAACTCTGACCAATGGGGTACATGGAGCCAACCTCGGGTATGAACACTTCCTTCTAAGTGTGGCATATTCTTGACCCAGAAAGCACTATTCTTCCAAAATCCAAAATTTACAAACTCCCTCCTGGAGGTTAAGCTCTGGCTAAGCCATCCCACTGACATGGCTAAGTTTTCCTAACACACCCTTTCCAGCCCCTCTGCTAATCTAATTACTGGGGCTCCTGCCTGGCTAGGGTGGCAGGATGTGGGGGTGAACCTGTGTCCTGTCCTGTCATTCCCTCTTTGAAGACCAGTTTGCTATTATACCCCATCCTGCCTTTTGCTCTGCAGCTGCAGTTCTTCTCCCACCAAAGACTTATTTTGTCTCAGCTCAGACCACTTCACACCTCATTAAGGTAGCTTGGCCGAGCCTGGCAGAGGCTGGTCATTGAGAGAAGGGCTGCTGGAAGACTGGATTTTGGTTCTTCAGAAAAGCAAGTTGTATAACTTATTTTCCGTGAGAGTTATAATAAATCTAACAATGGCAAATTGTTGGACTTTGAAGTATATTTTTAGCTCACTTCTAGCAATAGTTGGACTCTGTTTAAGTATTCACATGTTAGCTGATGGAGCCATTGCGCTACAATGGAGAAAAACTAAATTGGCAGTTTTTCTTTCTCCAAGGCTTATGAAAGCTTTTTTTATATTGACCCTGCTTATAGTTACAAGGCACCCTTTCCCTGGGACACCTAGGGTAGACCTTAGGGTTGACATATGTAAAAATAAGGTAGTTTGAGACTTTGGAAATACATTTATTTCCAAAATTGAATTTGAATATACTGTACTTTTATAAGCAGTCTTTAAAGCAGGGCTGTTTTAAAAATGACAGCAGGCACAACAGCAAAGCACACTTAAGTGCATTAAATCTGCTGTGCCTCTACACCTACTTACCCTAACATAGGGGCTTACAGGTAAGTTGTCATACTAATTGTAATTACACCTATTTACCATATACCTTTTACACAGAGCACTGGCCCTGGGTTTGATTAGCAGACCCCAGTGCACAATACGAGTCAATTACCATCAATATCAATCAAAACAAGCATTGGAATAGCCAATAGGTCTCGCCTTTGGGCCTTATAAGTGTTTAGAGAGAGCTATTGGCTTTGTTAACGTTTTTAATATGTGTTGAAGAGCATTGTGAATGTTGCACAGCATGTTTAAAAGTTATAAGTAACAATTAAAAAATTGCTATAAACATTTGTCACTTTATATATAACCTAGAAAAAATTATATACAACTGAAGTATCCTAATAAAAACCATAATTAACACCAAAAATGTGTTCTAGTTTTATTGTTTATGCAAGGAAGGGGGCAGTGGGGGGAGGGGGGAGTGGAGGTGTAGGGAGGGAGGGAGGGGTGGGGAGGGGAGGAGTGGAGTGGAGGTGCAGGGAGGGAGGGGATGGGAGGAGGGGGAGTGGAGGTGCAGGGAGTGAGGGGGTGGGGGGAGGGGGGAGTGAAGGTGGAGGGAGGGGGTGAGTGAGTGAGGGAGGTGGAGGGAGTGAGGGGGGAGTGAAGGTGGGAGAGTGGAGGTGGAGGTGGAGGGAGGAGGGAGGAGGGAGTGGAGGTGGAGATTTATTTAGGGTTGATCTAGGTCTTGGGGAATCAGGCGTCCCACAGCTTGCGTCATTAAGAGCCAGAAAGGTCTAGTTGAAGTGAGTTTGCAGACCCCCCAGTACTTATGTAGGGCGCTGGACTGAGGCCCAGCTACCAATCAAAGGTGACATTGGTCACTGCTTTTGGTGGCATTCAATAAAGGGACAGAGACATTTTTGTAGGTTTCTATTAGATAAGCAGCATTGGCATGTTGGGCATAGGCCGCACCTGTTCCTTTGCCCTAGACGCCCCATAAACAAGTGGACGTGTAGGCAAAAGGTATTGGGGAGATGGTCCTGATTATTAGGCACTGTAAGCATTTTACTGTAGGGTGGATTTTGAGTCAGAAGACCTCCCCAATCAGGAAGAGCACAAATGCTGTCCTTCGAACCCCACATACACTACCAGACAGTCCTCCCAGGATCAGTTGAAGCAGTTTCTCCTTGGAGGGCAGACATGGGCGGTTTGGGGTCTCTCTTTTTCCCTCTTCAGTCTAGGGTTCAGCAGGGCAACAGAGTTTTATCGTAGTGGCCTTTATGAATTAGGGGCCACTGGTTAGAACTTGAACAAGGTACCTCTTAGTGAAAAAAAAGTATTCTGTACATTGCAGCAATCACCTGCGGACTTCCCTCCCTAAACACACACATCAGTGCCCAGCTTAAAAAGCCGAGGACAGAAAATGAGGTGTCCTCGTGCAGATCTGCCATGTGTCCCCATTTTAAATATGACACCTTTAGTCAGACTTGGCTTTTTATCCAAAAAGCATGTTGCATTCCGGGTTTTCAAGTTACCCTTCCAACACCGGGCTCACATAAATCTAACATAGAAAGTGTCGGTTGCTAAAAAAACAGATTATCTTCACGCATCTCGATCAAGAGTGGGCTGCCTGTGGGAGGAGCCAAGATGGCGACCGGAGCAGACGCTTGAGCGCCCGGCTCCGTCGGCCCTTGGCCTCGGACTATCATCCTGATCCCTATCCTCGCCGATTTTCGAGGTGCACCGTGTGCGACGACGCGCTGACTGCGCCGCCGCTTTCCCGGAGTCTTAGCCCACCCGGATGCCGGAGTTCTTGGTGCCTTTGTACTTCGCACTGGACCCCTGCTCTATTGTGGCCTTGGCCGGCCCCCTGGAAGCTCCGCAGTCACCGGACCCGCTGGCGCAAACCTGAGCCCCGCGGTCCCGATCCCGCCTCACACCACGGACTGTCGCCAGATGAGCCGGGGGAGAGAAGCCCGGACACCTCCTGCGCCCTGCACCTGACGGGCTGGAGCTATAGGGTAAGCCCCGGTGTGGCGGGTCTTCTGGCCCGCTCTGTGGACCGCGCTGTGGGAGGCTGCAGACCCCCTTCTTCTATCGCCTAGTCGGCGGCACAGAGAGCCCGAGGGAGGGGAAGCGACTGTTGGCTTTCACCTGTTGCGGCGCAGACCTGATGGGAATTGCCTCCTTGTAACGACCCCCCCCTGGCCACTGCACCGTTCAGCGGTAAAACATGGCGTTGATTGCCTGCCTGCTGCTGGGGGGGGATGCTCCGGTCTGGCCCGCTGCCCGCCTCGCCCTCCCTCTACCAGATTCTAGCTCCACAGTGCCGTCCCGGATTGCTGCCGATGTGGGGGCGCAGCTTCCGCTGACATGCGGCTCCGTTCTGGCTGCCCTGCGGGACTTTCGTCTGCAATTGTGTGCTGGCTTGCAAACACTGAGTGAGCGGTTCGACTCCATACTGTCGGCTGCGGGTCGTGAGCGCCCCGTTTGTTATCAACAAGACATGGGTCGGCCGGTGCTTCTGTCCTCTTGCGGGGCCGCAATGACTGTGTATAACCGTGCTACGCTGGTGTCTGCAACTGGCTTTCCCGGTATCCAGGATCAATCGCTCTCCTGCTCAATTGCGGATACTTTGTTTCCCCGTTCATCGCTGCCTGCTTTGTTGTTGCCTGCCCCACCGCGCCCGCAAGAGTATCCAGCTGAGCGACACCTGACGTCCTCGAGGAATCGTTCACGGTGGCCTACGGCTTCTTTTATGTGGAACTCGTGTACTTTACAGGCCAGGTCTGGATTTTATATGGTGCACAAGGGGACCTCAATAGCCGATCGGCGGCCATTTTGTGACTCTACTTCTCCATCTTCTCCCCAGCGGCCATATTGTCTTTGTCTGCACGGGATGCGGGGCCTTCATGTGGGGGCTGGTCTAATCTTAAGCCCGCGATCGGGCCAGGGCTAGGTTGAGTTATATCACCATGGTTTCACGGCTGGACTGGACTCGGACTGGAACTGTTTGCATATGTTGTGCGCACTCGTCGCGAATTGTCTGCCTTCATTTAAATTGCTGTGACACGTTATCTTCACACGATCGCTTTTGGGTATAGTGGGTTTTCAGTGTGTGGAGGCGTGGCTGGCCGGTGGTCCCGGGCGCTCCGAGGTTACGTGGGGCTCCTCCCCGCTTTCTTTCTTTCTTGTTTTCTTATTTTCTTCATTCTATTCCTACTTTCTCTCTTGTCTATATTTCGGGTTCATTGGGCGACAGGCACTATGCTGGGGGGGGGCAGGCCGTAGCCTCCGCATTGGTGTAGGGTGGGGGGGTAATTCACTGTTTTTTTAGTTCTATGGGCCTTTTTCTTCTATGTCTCTGCGCTATACTTGTTTCGATTCGGGGTCCGGGGGTGGGGTGGATTGAGTGGGGGCGGCTTTGGAGGGGTGCGTATTTACTCACGTGACTATCCTGTTATCTAACTGCACCGCCTCACTGTCTGAGAATTTCTATGGTCGTTTTAATGATGCTGCTGCTCTCCTGTGTGGTGAAGCCATCTTGCGGACTCGAATCTCCTTGGTTCTATCCTTTACTGACTTTTTCTCGAAAAATTATTTTAAAAACCTTAAAATTAACCTTCACTTCTCCTTCCCCTGGTGTCAAGGATCTCTCCAGTGTATACCTCGTGAATCGTAGCTAAGCTTGATCATCAATGCACAAGGGATGTAATGTTTGACTCAGTGCTTAACCGTATTGTGGCCGGCCGGATGGTTGTAGGCCCGTATTTGTTCTTTTACTATGCACAAATAAAGGTTTTTAAAAAAAAAAAAAAAAAAAAAAAAAAAGAGTGGGCTGCCTGCAGAGGTCTCAAGTGTCAAGTTACTCAGTTCGAAAATTCTCAAGCAGCATCATGTTATTGACCTAAGAAGAATGAGGGGCAGAGTCGACCGATCATGGCTCAAACCTGTGACCTGCAGTTCGAACAGAGATACCCCCAGCAGATGTTCAATCAACCTGGATTCCTTATCTCGATAAGTTTCAAACCCCAGAAGAGCAAACCTTCTCAGCACATATTGTGTGCATTACAGAGCTGAACACGTGCAGCACTCATCACAGGCTACTAAATAAACTACAGAGCTCATTAATTCAAGGCCAAGGCATGAGTAGCTTATCTAGTCCACATTTTTCTTTCCATTTTGGAACATGTACTTCTCATTTAATAAAGTGATAATCGGGACTACAATTCCCACAATGCAAAGAAAGCCATGGGGAGCGCGAGAGCGTTGCAAATGGGTTGTGCTTGCTGTATTCTTCCCACGTTTCGATGCACGCTTCCTGCTGCAGCCCACTGACTCTACAAAAAAAAAAAAAAAAAGGCCAGGATGTGGCCCAGCGGCCAGAGCTGCTGACTTTGGCGCTGGGAAACCAGGTTCCTGTCTCTGCGTCGGCTCAACATCCTGTGATTCTAGGCGAGTCACTTAATCTACCTGTGCCTACCAAAAATGAATATTCATTTGGGTAATGTAACTGGTGCTCGTGTAAAGCGCTCTAATACCTTCAAGTCGAGTACGCGCTATATAAATCTACAAAAATTAAAAAATGGAATGCACTGGCATGCAAGCCAATGGCCTCCTCCTGGCCAGCCCATGATTATACTTACAACACCACGCACATCTAAACAAGCTCGCTTCTACATTAAAGTCCCTCAGGCGGGCGCCATTTTGTAGGAACCGTTCTGACCTTTGATAAACGAGTAGCTTGACCTCTTGTACATCCCCTATCTGTCTGGGTAACTGAATCTGAGGGCCGAGAGCTGTTCATGTTCACAGCGCGCAGCCTGCAGCTCAAACACCTGTGCCTCGCTGCGCAGCAAAGCGCGCGTCTTTGATATTTGGAGTCTGAAAGGAAACAGTGCTCGAGGGAATTTTGCAAATTTGCCAGTTCTTCTACATTCTCTCCCACACATGAGTGGGGAATTATCCTTGTGGTTATTCAAAGGGTTCATTCAAGCTGTCTGTTTTGTTTTAAGTGCCTGTGTGTGTTTGTTCTTTTGTGTCTGAGGTTTTTTCCCCTCCTCAGACTAGGATCTTGCAGGTGGCTTCGAAAACTGATCAGAGGCCTTGGCTTTTAACTCGCTTTCTCTGGTCTCTGATAAAAGGGGAATTAACGGGGTTTTTTGATGACTTCTCTTGAAAATGAAAAGGGGTCATTTACAGGATAACAAACAAGCGCGGCAGCGAAAGTTAAAGCGACCGTGCTAATTAGATAAGGAATGTCAGGAATACAGCTGGCATCCGGCTGCGCTGCTGCTCGCTCCCGAGCTCCCTAGGCCAGGGGCGTTAACGTTTAGAGAGAAGGCGGGACATGCACCTGCCTTTGGCCAATTGCGGGCTTTCAATTTTTGAAAGCCACACGCAATGACCAATCACTTCAGCTTTTCAGCAAACTCGTGCGTGTGGCTTTTTTTAGCCACATGCACGAGTTTGCTGAAAAGCTGAAGTCATTCCAAGAAGTCATTTTCTAGGGCAGCGCATGCGTGCTGCGCTAGGCTTGACCTAAAAATGGGGGTGATCAGGACAAAAAGGATGACTTTCTCACAGTGCCTCCTATGCCTAAGTCTGGTTGGACAAGGAGGAGAATCAGATGAAGAAATGGACAACCCAGTATGCCTCACCTAGTTCTTGTTTTCCCTTGTAGATCACCCATGGAATCACAAGAAAAGAAATTGACAGCAGTCCAAAATGAGTTGTGACTTTGGTGCTCCCTCTATGCTATGTGTTCCATTACTATTTACACAAACTTTGAGGCATATTTCTGAGTCTCTAGCACCGCCGGAGTGTTACTATTTGTGATGCTCCAGCAGCACAAACTGCAAAATTATATTTAGAAATTCACAGAAACTCAATTTGCGTGGCTTTGAGTGGCCTCATAGATATGGAGTAAGTCAAGGCTGTGCATATTGCTGGTTTGCCATACTCTGCACCACGCGGGAGTTCCATGGGCATTGTGGTGGGTGTTTCTACCCACCACCCATGGATCTTGACGCTTCTCCAGATTTACAAAACCATGTAAACCTGGGGATGCCCCATAACTTTAATTTTCCTCATTTTTCCTCTATCCATGTGCGATGTGTT
Source organism: Triturus cristatus (assembly GCF_964204655.1). Taxonomy (NCBI): domain Eukaryota; kingdom Metazoa; phylum Chordata; class Amphibia; order Caudata; family Salamandridae; genus Triturus; species Triturus cristatus. The sequence continues at coordinate 635,523,941 of NC_140594.1, read as the reverse complement.
CTGCAGAACACATAGAAAGAGGAAAAAGCCTCTGAGGATTGTTTTTGTGCAGGAAGGTGACCCTTCCTGCACATAAACAATCCTGCCGACAACACAGGTACCCTTGCACAATGTTCTAAGGGTACCTACGTTGGCGCTAGGCTGTGAAATGGAGCCAGTGCAGTGAGAAAGGACAGAAATGCACCCTATTGGATAAATGCGGTGCATTCCTGTCCTTTCACTTTGATGCGGGGCAGCACAACAAGGTGACTTACTGTGCTGCCCTATGCCAAAACCCCATCAATGAGGTCCATGAAGTAAGAATCATGAAAGAGAGTGTGTTTGGGTACTATGCAGTATTGCACCGTCCCTCCTTGCCAAAGTCTTCAGATGCTTCATGATTTATTAGCGTCAGACTCTCTTTCTGGGTCCACTGCATCATTGTTACACAGGAAGACCACTTGCCTACTGCTGAGATCCAGATTTGGCATTCCTCTGCCAAAACTATATTTCAAGATCTTGAAGACAGAGGGCATCAGAGATGAGACTTAAAACTGCTGGCCTGGCTTAAAACTCATAAGCAGTCACCGCAGGGGTGTGCATGATTCTGGGAATGTTGGGTGCAGGGTCAATATGTTAACTAATGTCAGCATTTGATTTCCTCTGCGGAGACAGATCTGGCTGTAAATTCATTAAAGATGTGGAAGAGTGACGCAGAGCTAATGTTTTTCATCACTCCTGAGTAGTGTCCACACCAGCCTCTAACAAAAATTAGAGTGCATGGGCCACTCCCCAGCAGTCTTTTTTGAGGGAGGCGCAGTTGGGAATTTATAGAAGAGGATAGCATAGTTCTTGCATTGCCTTTAATGTCAATACATTTTTATAAAGGTGTACAAATACGAGATTGTAGTTTTCTTTTTAGAAGTATAAAATGGGCAGACAAAATACTCAAGAGCAACACTTATCTAGTATTTGGAAGATGACATCCAAACAGATATATACATGAGTTTTGAGGGGTAACTCAGAATCCAAATTCAGTAGCAGTAAGGACAGTACTGGGAGTAGATGGACTTAAACTGGGTAAAGGAGATCTTGGTGGTTAGATTTGAATGTAACAAAGCAGCATGCTGTTGGGTGCAGGGGACGTTTGTTCTGCAGAATAAAGGAGAAAGAGGATAAGGCTTACTTTTTGTTTTGTTTTTCTTTTAATTTGGACATTTCTAGAATCATTGGGCTTGCATTGAAAGTAGAGATAGTTTTTCAGTTAGGTAGGCCGGTCTGCAAGCAAGGAGGGCTTTGCAAGCGATGCAGAGAGATTTAGGGCCTCATTTATGGGATTCTGGCATAGGGCAGTGCAGAAAAGCACCCTAAGCCAAATTGATTTGGAATGCACCTTATTTAAGTAGTATGGTGAATTCCTCTCCTTTCTGCCTGTGCTGGCACCATTTTTGCAGCCTAGCGCCAATATAGGCACCCCGTCACCATGGTGCAAGAGTGCCTCCGTTACAGGCAGGATTGTTTTTGTGCAGTAAGAGGCACCTTTCTGCACAAAAACAATCCTAGGAGTTTTCCTCTTCCAATGTGTGCTGCAGAATGCAACACAAAGAAAAAGAGGACAAAACGAGGAGAAATTAACATATTTCTCCTCGTTATGCCTCACCTCAAGAGGCGTATGGATTTGACGCTTCCCCAGGTTTACATCACTTTGTAAATCTGGGGGAGCATCAAATTCATGAATATCACAATGCCCATGGAACGCCTCCTGGGCACGGAGTAAGGCGACACTGAAATTTGTGCTGCGTCGCCTTAGTTATGATTCATGAGGCCACTCAAAAGACACACAGGTTGGCTTTGCATTGCTTCACAAATCCCTTGTCCCAGGCCTGAAGTATCCTCAGGATCGAACCGAAGCTCTTAGGGGTCCACCTCTTGACAGCCCCAAGTCTGAATATGAATACACACAGACTTTTATGATGGTCAAGCGGGGGAAGGAAGGGATGGGGACTGCGGGGAGGGAGACCTGTGAACACAAATGGAAATTTTATAGTATGAGTTCATCCAGATGAGATAACTATTACCACTACCTCAAAGACTGCCTGAACCCCATCTTCAACTAACCTGTTAAGAAAGAAAATGTTTCTTTGCAAAAATGGGTGGTGAGCAGGTGATCTTGCTACCTTACACAGTATACTGCAATTAAATAAGATAAAAGAATCTATAAATGTTATACTTTCTACCTCACCCCAATATCATTTTAGTGTATGAAATAACTCTCCCTGCATGGAACACCTACCCCTTGTATCACAAAACGTAGCAAATAGTGAGACAATGCTCATTGTCAAGAGGTTCAACATCATAAGCCAGTAATGAAGTAAAATACACTCATGGCATTATTCATAGCATCATCATATACTGTATCCGTATATGAAGCAACAAAGCAAAATGTTATGAGAGTTCGTAACCACTCTCTGTGTGAATAGAAAGCCCGGTCAATAAATTAGGCAAACAGAACCCTCCCTGCATGAGTCTCAGCCATGGACTCGCCAACAGGGAAAGAAAGGAGAAACCTCTTTAAGCGTGAATGATATAATCAAAGTCTGACACTCAAGAACAATCAAGATATGTCCCTCACATGAGTCCGTAAGTCAAATGACTCTCCAACGTAGGGAAATATATGAAAGATAGCTGGAACGACCAGCCACACCGAGAGAGTTAGAACCGCACTCCTCGGACTAAAGAACAAAAGGAAAATAAGCGGTGCCCAATGGCACCCTTACCCGACCAGGATACTCAAAGCTTTGCCACAAAAACAAGATCATGCAAGACAGGAACTTCCCGAATTATCAACAGCGTCTCCTGCCGATTCCTCCCTTTTCTGTGGTTTCGGGACATCACACACGACAGTGCGTCTGACGTCACACGTTCTCTGCTGCTGCTGGGAGATGTAGTTCTCCCTTGCTCCGTTTCCCTGATGCCTGGCAGTGACAAATTCCCGTGACTCCTGACAGTACATCCCCTTCTCGGAGAACACTGACAGGCACAGGGCTTATCTGGGTGATATCTCTGGAAAGCTTTAATCATCTTAGGAGCAGAAGATTCAGGTTCCGAAGAGTTTCCTCAGCTCCATACCCCTTCCATGCCACCAGATACCAAAGGTTTTTCCGCCGAATCTTAGAGTCAAGAATATCAGCCACCTCATATTCTTCGTCCTGATCAACCCACAAAGGCGCCAGCCTCTGTTTTACTGTGCCATGCGATGGTTTGAGTAAGGACACATGAAACACAGAGTGGATTTTCAAATGTGAAGGTAAAACAAGTTTCACCGCAACCGTATTGATGTGCTTCACTACTCTGTAAGGACCAATGTATTTCAGGTTAAACACACTATATAGTTTGAAATGAATGTTACGTGCCACACTAAACCCCCTTTTCGGTAGGTAGAGCCTGCCTGCGATGTTTGTCTGCCTGCCTTTTGTATCGGTCTTTAGCGTGGACTAACTGTTTTTGTGTATCCTTCAAGATTCTACAGATCTGAGAGATTTGCTCATGTACTTCAGGAAGACGCTCATTATTGCTAGGTGTCAGAAAGGGAATAACACGGGGGTTATGACCATATGAGCTGTAGAAAGGAGAATGTTTGGTTGAGCTATGCTGAGCATTGTTGTAAGCTATTTCTGCAAGCCATAACCACTCCACCCACGCTTCTGAGTTCTGGTCTACATAGCAGCGCAGATACTGTTTAAGAGTCTGATTTAGCCTCTCTGTTTGACCATCTGTCTGCAGATGGAAACTGGTGGACATGGTGGAGGATATTTGTAGGGCTGAACACCACACTTGCCAGAAATGTGCCGTGGATAGGGCTCCACGGTCTGACACAATCATTTGGGGAAGCCCAGGCAATCTAACCACATGTAACAATAGCAGTTTGGCTAACTGTCCTGCTGTGGGGATTTGTTTACAAGCGATGAAATGTCCCATCTTAGTCAAATAATTGATTACCACCAGGATAACCATGTGTTCTTTAGCCTTAGTTAATCCTACTATAAAGTCTACTGAAAATCTTTCCCAGGGTTTATCCGGAGTGGGTAGAGGGTGTAAGAGACCTTGTGGTTTGTCTTTGATAGAGTTCATTTGAGCACAAACTGTACAGTTCTATACCCGCAAAGGTACATCTCTTCAAAGGGTAGGCCACCAAAACTGTTGTTGAATCTTTTTACATGATTTTTCACTCCTGTGATGTCTTCTACTAGGATGTACATGACACCATTGAAAGACCATCTGTCTTAATTTAGGAGTGGGAATCAGAATCTGTGTTCCCTTAATGGGTATCCCCTGTCACTTCTTTCATTCTGGATGACCTTTCAACCAATCCTTCCATCGAAAAGTTTGGATTCCATGCACCACCTTTTTTAAAAAGGTGTCCGTGTGAACCACTCCAATAACTTTCGTAGGTTTGATCATCGCTCTTTCAGGGCCATGAAGAGGTACCACTGTGTACTCTAGTCTTGACAGAGAATCTGCCTTCTTGTTCATACTTCCAGGTCGAAACGTCACTATGAATGTATATGCCTCAAAAAACATCATCCATCGTAATAAACGAGGTGTTAGCTGCTGGGCGGTCTTTAGGAACTGAAGGTTGCGATGGTCCGTGTATATCGTAACTGTATGTCTAGCTCCCATCAACGAATGCCTCCATTCCACAAAAGCTTCTTTTATGGTCAACAGCTCTTTTTCCGCAATGGTGTAATTCTGCTCCGCGCTGTTCAATTTTTTGGACATAAAAGCTACAGGATGCAGCTGCCTGTGTTAACGTTTCTCTGGGGAGATACAGCTTCAATCGCCACTTCCAAGGCATCCGCCTCTACAATGAATGGCAATGCCGGATCAGCATGGGTTAGGATAGGAGCTGTAATGAATGCCTCCGTCAGAATGTAAAATGCTGTTTGTGCCTCCTCGGTCCATTGGAAGTGTGTGTTTTACTTCATCAATTATGTTATAGGTGCCGCCTTGTTGGAAAACTGTGATATAAAGCGATTATAAAAATTTGCAAATCCCAAGAAGCATTGGATGTCCCTAACGTTGTTGGGACAAGGCCATTCGGTGATTGCCCTCACTTTCCTTTCGGCCATTTCTTGTCCTGTTGGTGTGAGCGCCACTCCCAAGAATTCTTCTGTGGACACGTGGAATTCTCATTTGCTGATTTTGCAAAACAGATGGTTGTCTTTCAAGGCTTGGAGAATCAATCCCACATGTGTAACATGCTCCTCTTCATTAGAAGAAAAGATCAGTATGTTGTCTATGTAAACGACTACTATCTTATCCAGGTATTCCCATAGGACATCGTTAAGAAAGAATTGAAATGCGGCTGGTGCATTACATAACCCAAACGGCATGGCTTGATACTCATATAATCCATAGCGAGTCTTGAAGGCTGTCTTCCATCCGTCTCCCTGACACATACTCACGAAATGGTACAAAAGGAAAATAACCAGTGCCCAATGGCACCCTTACCCGGCCAGGATACTCAAAGTTTTGCCACAAAATCGAGAGCATGCTAGACAGGAACTTCACGAATAATCGGCAGCGTCTCCTGCCAATTCCTCCCTTTTCCGTGGTTTCCCCACGTCACGCTCAACAATGCGTCGGACGTCATACGTTCTCTACTGCTGCTGGGAGATGTAGTTCTCCCGTGCTCTGTTTATCCCTGATGCCTGGCCGTGACTAATTCCTGTGACCTCTGACAGCCCTGCGTCATGCATCTACCACTTTACATGGTGCAAAAGTGATGCAGGGCTCTCATAAATAAGCCCCTTCATTTGGATGAATGCACGTAGAGATTGCAGAGCAGACTCAGGAGGGTGGAGGGACAGTGTTCAAATTTACGCTCACCAGCAATAAGACTATGAGCTTCATGTAAAGTTGCCTTAAGAGGGAGTAGAGTGAAGTCAGGGAGGTATGTTAGAAGTATATTATGTCCGTCAATATCAGAGAAGACAAGCAGTGGCGTAACAAAACTTGAGGGGGCCCCCCTGCAAAGCACATGGAGGGGGCCCCCCCCTCCCCCGGCGGCACGGTCCACCATCTACCACTTTGCCCTACCACCCAGAAATCTAGCATATTTTGATTTGAAACCTCCAACATTTAAATGAAATGCCTCTATATTGTCTTTCTCTAAGTTCCAATGAGAAAGTGGGAAACACTCTTAACTTACAAGCTACGCCATTTGTAACAATACTGTCACAAGCAGATTATTTAACTGAGGCAGCAATCAGAACAATTCCAAGGAGTGATCCTATTGTCTCAGAAACTGCCTTTGACTGAAAAACAAAGAACAACTATGAAGGGTCTGAAATAGAATTGACAATACCTTGAAACTTTGAAAGACCAACCCAAACCTGCAATTCCATAAAAACTCGACTGACCATATACCTGAGAAGTACACAAACTATAAGTCAGTATCCTGCGAAAGTCAAGAGAAATAGACTGGTGAATTATCTGCATGCCACACACTAGCGACTGTTAAGGGTTGTGCATGATAATAACATGACCTGAGGAAGCAATTTCAATCATAATGTCTTTATTAGTAAGCACTGCAAAACAGGCAGGCAAACAAGGCTGAGGAAGAAAACTGTTTGGATGCTTCAGAACATTGATGCAGATGTTTGTTTGTTTTAATTTATCATTTCTGTAGTGTAAACAATGCTAAATACAAGATTTAAGGTACACGTATTACAGATAAGTGCAAGCAACACCATAAATAACACTGCATGTAGAATACAAACAAACCATATCAGCAAGTACCTAATGACAATCTATACAAACTGTAGTTGGCAAAGCAAAAGAAAAAGTGCAAATACTTTCAAAGTTCAAAATAAAGCAATCACCAGTCCAGCAATATAATTTGTAAAACAATCCAACTTTCTTCTTGCATCAAGGTGAAAATGCTTTCAAAGTGCATGGCAAAAACAAGTCCAGCAGCTTCCCTCACAAGGACTGACCTGAACCACCAGACTGGGCTTTACTTCATAACGAACAGAGGCCTCAGACCTCTGTGTGTCAACACTGGCGGTATTTACAATTTGCTAAGAGTATAGACACGCCTGCTAAATTACAGATTCACCATTGCCTCCAAATGGCTCTATCGTCACGTGTGACACCGCCAGCCAGGCCTGGATTTAAAGCCAACAGCGCCTTGCATTCTGGGAGTTGTGCTGTGACCATCTAAGTAAGGGGTTAAACATTCCAGTATGAAAAGTGTTGTTGGATAAAAGGTACGAATGGACACAACATGGTGCCAATGCCATTTGGCAGCTATGTTTTATACAAGCACAAGGGGATGTTTAATTTCCTCAACACAAGCTGCAGAAGTCTGGCGTCAAATAGCAAAAACGCTGTGCGGAGAACCCAGAAACGTGCTGTGTGTAGCCCCCGTGTATGGACCTGAGGTGTCATTCTCTAAGAGACCCAGTGGCAAAAGCCCACTGTTGTCTCTAATGCATGTTAGTGCCAGGCAGTGGTCGAAGTGGGGGAAAAAAAGTAGGGAAACTGTGGGAGGAGAATCAGAGAGTGGGAATAACCAATGGATTGGGTCAGTGGGCAGAGTGAGAGGTGTGGCAGAAAGAGCAAAATATCCCAATTTTTAGTATTCTTTTCCCATTTCACTAACCAGTTACAGCTTATTACATTATTTAATTTAACCAATAGATACACATGTGTATTTAAGGTAGAATATGTGTTATTGACATTAAAATACATTCACAAAGTGGGATACGTTTCCAATCACAGAATGTCCCAAATATCCTTAAAAGTGGAATCGGAAGCCATTTGTCTCCCAGCCATGGAGTTTCTGTCATCAGCACTTCTCCTCCCTTTTTCCACAAGAGCAGTTCAAACATGAATGGCAAAATATCCTAGTTTGCAAATGTTTTCCACATAACTATGGCTTTGCCATATTTGCCACATAATACATCATCTGCTGCATAATCTGACAATTTTAACTAATAAATTGTTTATAGCTCAAACACATCAAAAGTTACAAAAAAATGTGACTTGTGCTGCTGTGAGGTGGAGGGCCCTTTGCAAAGGTTGACTGGGCACCTTTCTCATTGCTGCAGTTATATGTTCCACTAGTACTAATAAGGACAAATCTTTGCAGAGACTGTTAGAATGTGTACAAATTTCAAAATAATAAAGTATCAGAAAATGTACAGCACCACTAATACCAGTGTAGGGTGTCAGAGCACTTTACATCACACATATTACATAGAGACAATCATTCATATGTGTGTAAATCACTGTGTAGGAAATATTACATAAGACAAAGGACTACAAGGTGTAGGAGTCACATGACAACCATACTAGTAGGCAGCATAGTTTAATAGTGATTGGTCTGCAGAAACACAAACTCAGAATTAAAAACATAATACCATGGTTGGGGGTTCTCTTTAATAATCAGAATTGATTTCTACCCAAATTAACCCTTTTTTGCAACATTAGGATAATCGAAGACTGGGGAAAAAAACATAACACTCTAATTTATACCTTGGAGTTTGCATGCAGCTCTTAAATGACAGTTAATAGCTCACTGTTCTATGTTAGGATTTTAACTTATTAACTGCAAGTAACAATAGGGTCTCTCTGACAAAAGCAGTAACCCACTGACCTATTCACATTATGTGAACTTTGTGATCTGCATGGCACATGTTCTTAGCAGCAGGCACATTAACCCTCTGTGCTACCTTTACATGATTCAAAACGTCCACTAGAGAAAACACCATCTCTCTCTACTAAGAACATTAATCACTGGAATTATCAAGACATTTCTATTGTTGCACAAAAATGTTGGAGGCCAGGAAGGAGGCAGCAATTGCTTTTAAAACCATATTATACTTACAAACATGACGCCCCCCACCTGAATTTAGTGCCTGGTGCGGTCGCACTGCCCTAGAGCCACTCTGCTCAAGGGTCCTGTGACCTCAGTGACAGAGTCACTGCCACTCTATGGGGTGCTGCTTCATAGGTCTGTCCCCAAGACTGGAGGTGAACGTCATGGATAGTGGTGGACAGGCCTTCAAGGTTAATCCACACTTGGCACCGCTAGGGTCTACCTGCTGGTGCTAAGACACCAGGGCTTTTAAGATCTTGCGGCGCCTTCTAAAGTGTACACAGGAATGTGCTCCCTCCGGAGAGTGGTCTGGGAGCTTGGTCATTAAGGCTGAACCTGGTTCACCAGTTCCACTTCAGCAGCTCTGACCACAGCGCCACATCCTCTCCCCCACTGAACACCATACTGCCCCACTTAGAGAAACTTGCACTGCACTGACCCTCTATAAACACCTGGATGTGACTCAATTCTAATTACGCACTAGACAAGAGCAATATGCTGCCTAAAAAACTTTTACATCCTAGAAAAAGAAAACACTCATAGGGAATGCAAGATTAAGTAAAGCATGTCAAATGTAAGCAGGAACAACATGGTTACCTTTTTCCTTTTACACTCATTATTCTGGAATTAGTGAGTGCTTTTGCATGAAAAGGTAAGGCCATGACTACAGGGTCCGGAAGGGACCTTTTTCAGTGCCCATTGCTTATATCTTTTCAAAACATAAGCAGTATGGTTTAAAAAGACCACATTCGGTAACACACAGTCGGGGTACACATTTTGGGGCATATTATCAAGGGCAATATCGTCGCATTAGCGGCACTTTTTGCAGCTAAAGCGCCAATATTTTTATCACCCTATTAGCAAGCTGTCACTAACAGCTGTTAGCGACAGTTTACTGGCAATAGCGTCCGTTTTTTGTGCCACTTTGCATGTCAGCGATATTTATCGCTAATGATATGCAAAGTAGGTGTTCCTCACTAAAACTAAATGGAAACAGTCGTAATCACAACTTTCCCCTAATATCAATGCCCGCGTTGCGATAAAAAAAGTCACGCTAACCACAATTATCGCTGGTTCCTAATGCCTGATTCAAACCTGACTTAGACATCTTTTCAATAGGAGGTGGATTGTCAGGCTGAGACCACCTTAGCTTATTACCAAGGATTTCGCTATCGCAGGAATTTCATCACTGGATGTCCAGCGATGATCAGCCATTTTGCCGCTATCGCTGGTTTTTTTATCGCCTTGGAGATAAGTGTTACTAATAACGCGCTATCTCCGCGATAAAAACCAGCGATAGCCAGCGGTAAACAAATTGATGCTGAGCACGCTTTGCGATATTTATCGCAAAGCGTTGCTAATTTGCCCCTTTGTTTTCCAATTCACCCATCAAGCAGGTATTTCAGTACCTCCAGGCAAGGTGCACTTTCCCACACAGGGAAAACAATGTTGTTCAAAGAGAGAGGAGAACACAAAAGTATCACTTCACTGGCAAACACTGTAAAGTGGCGCTAATGTGTTTAGGTGTAAATAAATCAATCTGGCCACCTTGCAACCACTCTGTCTTGCTTAATTAGTTTTTGTTTTTTTTCACAATTGGAATGTTTTATTTCTCTCCACCCTGAGGCTGCACTTGTGTCAGAAAAAGACAACATTTCCAGCAAAAATATTTTTCTTTTTTGGATCCATTTCACAGGGGAGCAAATAAACGAAAGGAGGAAAGAGAGGGTAAACCCCGTTTCTTGAAGTCTCGGTTTTCACTAGCTGAGGAGCGAGACAGAGAGAGAGGGAAGACTCGGAGACCTAGAGTGTGTGCACAGTTTAATTTATGGGGACTTGGGGAGGCCGTGGGCGCAGGAGCACTATTTAATTTGCGAAGACTGAAGAGGCTAGTTTGCAGGCGCAGCTGTCTCCCTCACTGAGAGTGAGGGGGCCCCTGGAGCGTGTAGGGCCCCCCGCACCGCAGGGGCTGCGGGGGCCTGTGTTACGCCCCTGCCTCCGAGTCTTCCCTCTCTCTCTGTCTCGCTCCTCAACTAGTGAAAACCGAGACAGGGTAGTTGCAAGGTGGCCAGATTGATTTATTTACACCTAAACACATTAGCGCCACTTTACAGTGTTTGCCAGTGAAGTGATACTTTTGTGTTCTCCTCTCTCTTTGAACAACATTGTTTTCCCTGTGTGGGAAAGTGCACCTTGCCTGGAGGTACTGAAATACCTGCTTGATGGGTGAATTGGAAAACAAAGGGGCAAATTAGCAACACTTTGCGATAAATGTCGCAAAGCGTGCTCAGCATCAATTTGTTTACCGCTGGCTATCGCTGGTTTTTATCGCGGAGATAGCGCGTTATTAGTAACACTTATCTCCAAGACGATAAAAAAACCAGCGATAGCGGCAAAATGGCTGATCATCGCTGGACATCCAGTGATGAAATTCCTGCGATAGCGAAATCCTTGGTAATAAGCTAAGGTGGTCTCAGCCTGACAATCCACCTCCTATTGAAAAGATGTCTAAGTCAGGTTTCAATCAGGCATTTGGAACCAGCGATAATTGTGGTTAGCGCGACTTTTTTTATCTCAACGCTGGCATTGATAATAGGGGAAAGTTGTGATTACGACTGTTTCCATTTAGTTTTAGTGAGGAACACCTACTTTGCATATCATTAGCGATAAATATCGCTGACATGCAAAGTGGCACAAAAAACAGACGCTATTGCCAGTAAACTGTCGCTAACAGCTGTTAGTGACAGCTTGCTAATAGGGTGATAAAAATATTGGCGCTTTAGCGGCAAAAAGTGCCGCTAATGCGACGATATTGCCCTTGATAATATGCCCCAAAATGTGTACAGCGACTGTGTGTTACCGAATGTGGTCTTTTTAAACCATACTGCTTATGTTTTGAAAAGATATAAGCAATGGGCACTGAAAAAGGTCCCTTCCGGGCCCTGTAGTCATAGCCTTACCTTTTCATGCAAAAACACTCACTAATTCCAGAATAATGAGTGAAAAAGGAAAAAGGTAACCATGTTGTTCCTGCTTACATTTGACATGCTTTACTTAATCTTGCATTCCCTATGAGTGTTTTCTTTTGCTAGAATGTAAAAAATTTTTAGGCAGCATATTGCTCTTGTCTAGTGCGTAATTAGAATTGAGTCACATCCAGGTGTTTACAGCGGGTCAGTGCAGTGCAAGTTTCTCTAAGTGGGGCAGTATGGTGTTCAGTGGGGGAGAGGATGTGGCGCTGTGGTCAGAGCTACTGAAGTGGAACTGGTGAACCAGGTTCAGCCTTAATGACCAGGCTCCCAGACCACTCTCCGGAGGGAGCACATTCCTGTGCTACACCTTAGAAGGCGCCGCAAGATCTTAAAAGCCCTGGTGTCTTAGCACCAGCAGGTGGACCCCAGCATGACAAGTGTAGGTTAACCTTCAAGGCTTGTCCACCACAATCCATACTGAAGTTCACCTCCAGTCTTGGGGACAGACCTATGAAGCAGCACACCATAGAGTGGCAGTGACTCTGTCACTGAGGTCACAGGACCCTTGAGCAGAGTGGCTCTAGGGCAGTGCGACCGCACCAGGCACTAAATTCAGGTGGGGGCGTCATGTTTGTAAGTATAATATGGTTTTAAAAGCACTTGCTGCCTCCTTCCTGGCCTCCAACATTTTTGTGCAACAATAGAAATGTCTTGATAATTCCAGTGATTAATGTTCTTAGTAGAGAGAGATGGTGTTTTCTCTAGTGGACGTTTTGAATCATGTAAAGGTAGCACAGAGGGTTAATGTGAATAGGTCAGTGGGTTACTGCTTTTGTCAGAGATACCCTATTGTTACTTGCAGTTAATAAGTTAAAATCCTAACATAGAACAGTGAGCTATTAACTGTCATTTAAGAGCTGCATGCAAACTCCAAGGTATAAATTAGAGTGTTATGTTTTTTTCCCTTCTTCGATTATCCTAATGTTGCAAAAAAGGGTTAATTTGGGTAGAAATCAATTCTGATTATTAAAGAGAACCCCCAACCATGGTATTATGTTTTTAATTCTGAGTTTGTGTTTCTGCAGACCAATCACTATTAAACTATGCTGCCTACTAGTATGGTTGTCATGTGACTCCTACACCTTGTAGTCCTTTGTCTTATGTAATATTTCCTACACAGTGATTTACACACATATGAATGATTGTCTCTATGTAATATGTGTGATGTAAAGTGCTCTGACACCCTACACTGGTATTAGTGGTGCTGTACATTTTCTGATACTTTATTATTTTTATATTTGTATACATTCTAACAGTCTCTGCAAAGATTTTTCCTTATTAGTACTAGTGGAACATATAACTGCAGCAATGGGAAAGGTGCCCAGTCAGCCTTTGCAAAGGGCCCTCCACTTCACAGCAGCACAAGTCACATTTTTTTGTAACTTTTGATGTGTTTGAGCTATAAACAATTTATTAGTTAAAATCGTCAGATTATGCAGCAGATGATGTATTATGTGGCAAATATGGCAAAGCCATAGTTATGTGGAAAACATTTGCAAACTAGGATATTTTGCCATTCATGTTTGAACTGCTCTTGTGGAAAAAGGGAGGAGACGTGCTGATGACAGAAACTCCATGGCTGGGAGACAAATGGCTTCCGATTCCACTTTTAAGGATATTTGGGACATTCTGTGATTGGAAACGTATCCCACTTTGTGAATGTATTTTAATGTCAATAACACATATTCAACCTTAAATACACATGTGTATCTATTGGTTAAATTAAATAATGTAATAAGATGTAACTGGTTAGTGAAATGGGAAAAGAATACTAAAAATTGGGATATTTTGCTCTTTCTGCCACACCTCTCACTCTGCCCACTGACCCAATCCATTGGTTATTCCCGCTCTCTGATTCTCCTCCCACAGTTTCCCTACTTTTTTCCCCCACTTCGACCACTGCCTGGCACTAACATGCATTAGAGACAACTGTGGGTTTTTACCACTGGGTCTCTTAGAGAATGACACCTCAGGTCCATACACGGGGGCTACACACAGCACGTTTCTGGGTCCTCCGCACAGCGTTTTTGCTATTTGACGCCAGACTTCTGCAGCTTGTGTTGAGGAAATTAAACATCCCCTTGTGCTTGTATAAAACATAGCTGCCAAATGGCATTGGCACCATGTTGTGTCCATTCGTACCTTTTATCCAACCACACTTTTCATACTGGAATGTTTAACCCCTTACTTAGATGGTCACAGTACAACTCCCAGAATGCAAGGCGCTGTTGGCTTAAAATCCAGGCCTGGCTGGCGGTGTCACACGTGACGATAGAGCCATTTGGAGGCAATGGTGAATCTGTAATTTAGCAGGCGTGTCTATACTCTTAGCAAATTGTAAATACCGCCAGTGTTGACACACAGAGGTCTGAGGCCTCTGTTTGTTATGAAGTAAAGCCCAGTCTGGTGGTTCAGGTCAGTCCTTGTGCGGGAAGCTGCTGGACTTGTTTTTGCCATGCACTTTGAAAGCATTTTCACCTTGATGCAAGAAGAAAGTTGGATTGTTTTACAAAACATGCTTGATTTTTTTATATTGCTGGACTGGTGATTGCTTTATTTTGAACTTTGAAAGTATTTACACTTTTTCTTTTGCTTTGCCAACTACAGTTTGTATAGATTGTCATTAGGTACTTGCTGATATGGTTTGTTTTTATTCTACATGCAGTGTTATTTATGGTGTTGCTTGCACTTATCTGTAATACGTGTACCTTAAATCTTGTATTTAGCATTGTTTACACTACAGAAATGATAAATTAAAACAGACAAACATCTGCATCAATGTTCTGAAGCATCCAAACAGTTTTCTTCCTCAGCCTTGTTTGCCTGCCTGTTTTGCAGTGCTTACTAATAAAGACATTATGATTGAAATCGCTTCCTCAGTTCATGTTATTATCATGCACAACCCTTAACAGTCGCTAGTGTGTGGCATGCAGATAATTCACCAGTCTATTTCTCTTGACTTTCGCAGGATACTGAGTTATAGTTTGTGTACTTCTCATGTATATTGTCAGTCGAGTTTTTATGGAGTTGCAGGTTTGTGTTGGTCTTTCAAAGTTTCAAGGTATTGTCAATTCTATTTCAGACCCTTCATAGTTGTTCTTTGTTCTCAGCCAAAGGCAGTTTCTGAGACAATAGGATCACTCCTTGGAATTGTTCTGATTGCTGCCTCAGTTAAATAATCTGCTTTTGACAGTATTGTTACAAATGGCGTAGCTTGTAAGTTAAGACTGTTTCCCACTTTCTCATTAGAACTTAGAGAAAGACAATATAGAGGCATTTCATTTAAATGTTGGAGGTTTCAAATCAAAATATGCTAGAATTCTGGGTGGTAGGGCAAAGTGGTAGATGGTGGACCGTGCCGCCGGGGGGGAGGCCTCCATGTGCTTTGCAGGGGGGCCCCCTCAAGTTTCGTTACGCCACTGCTCGGAGGCCTAGAGTGTGTGCACAGTTTAATTTATGGGGACTTGGGGAGGCCGTGGGCGCAGGAGCACTATTTAATTTGCGAAGACTGAAGAGGCTAGTTTGCAGGCGCAGCTGTCTCCCTCACTGAGAGTGAGGGGGCCCCTGGAGCGTGGGGGCCCCCCCGCACCGCAGGGGCTGCGGGGGCCTGTGTTACGCCCCTGAAGACAAGGACTAGTATTATGGTTGTGAAGGTGGTGGGGGAAATGAAGGATTTACTCTTCAAGGAGAAACTTGATTTGGAAACAGCTTGAGGGAGACAAGAGGAGGTCAATATGAAAGCTCTAAGATTTTGCATTTCAGGTGAGGGAAAGGGAGAAGCTTTCAGGATACATTGAAGTTAGTCAGGATTCAGTGTGTTATGCATTTTACCAATGTTTACTAGCATGGACAGAGATTTAGTTGTATTTAATTTGAGATAGACAGTGGATAACCAGGACTGAATCATTTTCAAACAAGAATTACATTACTGGATAACCACTACAGATGACACTTTGGCCCTCATTGCATGTAGCCCGGAAAAATGGGCAGATATTTCTCCACATTGGAGTAATTGATGAAAGGGGTAGCGCTAACCCCACGCATGGGGAAATTGAGGTCTATTACATGTTGCACCCTGACGGTCCACTAAGAAAAACTGAATTTTGCCCAGACTTTCACACAGAAATGTCATCTACATTCTCAGACCTGCAGTGTTTCTGCAACGCTCATAATTTCAGCATGGATGGTAACTGCTGAATTGAGTTTATTTAGCAAAGTATGATTTTTTCCTATTTTTGCGGTGGTGGGCAAGGCCCCAGCTCAAACGGAGGTGTTCATAATGGTTAAATAAGTAGGGGTAAGGGGAAGCAGAAAAAGGAAGAGACTTGATGGATGAGAAAATATGTCAATGTCTTAAAATCTGTGTTCGAGGGACTAAACGATCACATCAGAGGTGAAAAGCAACTGAGGAAAGCTCCAAGCGGGCCTATCCAGTAATGGAGGGGCTTAACTTTGGGGTCTACATTAGGCCCGTTAGAGAAATCAATATTGTTGCATTTGGTTTTGATATTAGAGAAACATTTGTTGATTTGCAATATTGTCTTGAATGAGGGCTAGCACGTGTAATGCTGCTTTGAATAATAAGGCTTTAGGGTTATCCTTTGCTGAATTATTGTGTTCCAATATTGTGCACCCTTAACTTGACAAACTGTGTGTTTGTGGGTGGCTTTATCTGATTTGAAGGACACTAGTTCTATTGGTGGCCTTGAGGAGGTGAAGGGCTTCTCATGTTTTCTTAGAATGCATTTGGCAGAATTGAGTCTTGATTTAGCGTTTGATGCCACTTTCCTAGGTCGCTGGAGACGTTGTGTCAATGGAAGCCATGAGGGAGGAGATGAGTGAGTTTGAGCGAATTGCATCATCCGACTACTTTGACAGAGAAAAGGACAAATGGTGATAGAGTTCTTCAGTGTGAAGGTTCTTGGTAGATCTGAAGGTGAAGTAGGTCACCTGGGTGGGGCAATGGGAAAAAGGAGGACAAAGTGATGAGACCAATCAGATGCGATAGGTTAGAGGCAGGAGATATAAGGAGAGGCACAAATTATAAGGTTGAGTCATTAGTTGAGTGAATAGTTGAGTTGTAATTAGTTGTTGTTACTAGTTGAGTAAGTTGTATCAGGCATGACTGATTAGATTGAAATAGCTTGAAGACGATGGTGGGGCGATTTAGAACACTTAATATGACTCAACACATCACCGCGTCAGAAAGTCAGAAACTAGACACTATGAGGAACCTCTATACCTGCATTGTTTACAAAAATATCCTCTTAATGGGTGTGGAATTTATATTATTAACTTCAATTGGGCAATATTTTGGTACATGAGTTTTAGGGCACAATGTTTGTGTCAGACAGTAGTTCTGTATATGATACACAATATTTCTGTATATGATACACAATATTCCGACAACAAACTTCTGGGATCACACAACGTAGGTACGCACTCACATGTATTTATAAAATGCTTCCAAAGGGTGATCCTAACATTTTCAAAAGAAGTCATAAAATGTCTCTCATCCGTCATAAAATGTTTAAAACTCTTAGAGCCCCTCCCATCTAATGCCAAGAGCAGCCCGAGCTCGAGTCTCAGAGTCCCTGCCTAGATACAAAAAATTAAATACATGATGGTAAATAAAACAATGGCATATTGAAAAATGTCTGCCCACTATCTCTTTTTGTCTTCCTTTAATGCATTCAAGTTTTAATTTTGGGTGTAGATAGAACACAATCCTTTGGCATTTTACAATTGTTTACTGTCCACTGACCAGCTGACGAAATCCATCTAAGTAAGTGGAAGGTGTTTGTGATTGTTAAACGTCTTTGAGAGATGGCTGTCTTAGGCTGCCAATAACATAGTAAATAAAAGACACAATAAAACATCAGAGCAGTGCACTCTCTTGTGTGGACACCTTGCACGACCCCAGAGTGAGGGTAATAGAACAATTTAACAGGGGTAATAAACACTATATTAATACTAACACCATACCATCATAGTGTGAGATGCAACAGGGCACTACAAGCAAAGTAGACGTTCTAAGGCAGGGTATGAGCAGACAGCCACCTCACTCCATGTGATCTGATTGCACGAAGCCAAGTTTCAACGCTAAAGATTACCAAGATAATTGAGCAATAATCACCAAATGGGGGTGAGCTGCCATTAAAAAATGCCTGGGCCAGGATTAAGTTTAAGACCATGCAGAAGGCGTTCT
The DNA here is from genome assembly GCF_964204655.1 of Triturus cristatus. Lineage (NCBI taxonomy): Eukaryota > Metazoa > Chordata > Amphibia > Caudata > Salamandridae > Triturus > Triturus cristatus. The sequence continues at coordinate 635,505,838 of NC_140594.1, read as the reverse complement.
CTTTTATCAGGACATTATGGACTGGTATTGCCCCCACCTATTGGCATTCACTGCCATTCAAAACGAGCAATGTTTAGAGAGAGGACTGGCGTAACATCCAAAGTTGCCGACTTTGGAGCTGGGGAACCGGGTTCGAGTCTCACTGTCCCTGCCTAGTTAAAAACTTTAAATACATGATGATTGCATGTTAACAAAATAAAACAATGCCAAATAGGAAGACAACTGTAGCATGCCTATACGATGGGAGGACGGGCAATCAGGCGCATTGAAGTATGTTGCAGCCGGCTGACCAAAAGAAACCATTAGTGAAATCGCCATGGGGCAGGAAGAGACAGAGAAAGGAGGGACTAACACGGACAAGCACTAATAACAAGCCAGCATTTGTAAATGCCACAGATAGCAACCTGTGGCAATCAGTGGGTGTGCCAAAAGCCCTCAGAAGAGGTTACAACAGGTCTTGCAGAGGCTCGACCTAAGAAAGACTCAGTCAGACTAGAGCCATTCCCACCTACAAAGCCTTCCAGCAAAATCTCCTGTAAATACCTTCATAGTGTTCCTTTATGTCAAGTAGAGCAAACCTCTTGACATGAGACAGACTGAACTGTTTCTTTAAAGACCACCCATCCATGATAGGATGGATGAAGTAGGGATTTTTGTTAGATGAAAGTTGGCTGAACTTTTGTATTTCAGGTTGGGCTTTTTCAAACACAGTACTGCTTGCTTAAGGCACGCAATAATAACGTTTCCTAAGAGTCTTCTTTATAATGTAAGTGATCATTGAAGTTAATAAACCTGCCACTCTTCAGCTGACTTCACCTTACTCAGGTTCTATAGATGGAAATGCATGAATTGCCTATAGTCTGAATGAGTTTCAAGATTTCAGGCTTAGCTATTGGCGTGAACTAAGAATGGCATGCCACAATCCTCTTATTAATTAAATTAAAGAAAGAGAAAGGTAGCTGGTTTTTCACAGCTTCTGCACTGATATACATCAACGCCTGGTGTTATAAAGCTCTGCCTGTTTAACCTGTTTAGTTGTCTAGCCCTTTGTGGATGGACTCCACTCTTCTGTGACTCTGTGGTAATGTGGACAGAAAGCTGCAGTGCGACTTTGTGATCATTTTCCCATCCAATGATGGGTGGCGATGTTGAACTATTCTACAACTTGTTTTTCTTCTTTCTCTTGCCTCAATGCACAGGGTACAGCACAGGCCAATTTGGCCTGCTACTTTTCTGACGTCTGCCATGCTGCGGAAGATGCAAAAATTACAAATTTTTGGTTGCTTCACTCGCAATAACGGGGATCATGCTTTCTTTTCTCTTCAGTTCCACATTGGCTGGGAGTAGGACCTGCAGTGTAGCAGTTTATCCATTGTTTTGGGGCATGAAGCTGCCATCCAGCAATATTTGGCTTTCCTATGCCCTACTTGTAGAAGAAAGTAAGCTGTTGGGGTTCGGTCACTACTAACTTTCACAAGGTGGTACCAGGTACCTTGGGTTTTTGTGGCTTAAGATTGTATCCTCATTTTAACCCTGTGGTAAAGGAAAGGACATTGTAGCCTGATCCAGCCCTTCCACACCAAAGGTGTTGTAAGGCTGGATGAGTTGCTTCTTCTCTCTATGCTTTACTTACATCTGTATCAGGACTTGGGAGGGGGCACTTGGGCATCCTTGGACCTGGGTTTATTTCCATCCCAGTTTATAGACAGCGGATGAAGTGCAGTTTCGTGTGTATCTAGGTATCTGATTGTCTTGATGTTAATATGCTTAATATATCTAATCATTATAACAACTAGATAACCATGACTCATAGCAATAATTGAAATAAACAAATCTGCGTTAACAAAGTAGCACATCCACAGAGCCAACAATCTACAGAAATATGATACAGAATTGGTACTAAAGCTAATGCCTGCTTTGGTATAATGTAGATTTTCCTAGTTGTTATGACGGAAAGTCTTAATTGTATTAAAGACACGGAGGCGAGTATTATGCTTTTCTTATCTTGCATTCATTATACAGCAGCCAAGATAAGTGCAAAAAAATGAAGTTCCCAGGGGCCCAGGTAAACAAACTGGGCAATGGGAACACAAGAAAAAACGAGACCTAGTAACCAATCATCAGGTAACAGCCAATATAACGTCACATCTGACTGCGGAGCTTCCTCTTTTCACTGATGAGCAGGTCAGATAAAGTCAGAAAACAGTGGAACAATCGCCAAAATAATAGAGAGAGCCAAAGTCCAGGAACAAACTTCTTGAACCAAATCCATCCAGGAGAAACGAACAGCAGGATTCGCCGTAGATGACTCCAAACAGGAAGGAGAAATGCTCCCACAGGGAGAAGACCATATCCATTGTTGAACAGGACCATCACGAAGATGCAGATGGCAAGGCCGGATTCGCTGAAGGGAGGGAGAACACAGATTAGTAGTGTAGAGGCAGGATAATACTTGCCTCCGTGTCTTTAATAAAATTAAGACTTTCCGTCATAACAACTAGAAAAATCTACATTTCATGGCAAGCCCGGAGGCACCTATTATGTTTGTTTAAAGCATAGCAACCATCAAAGAAGCCACAGTATCAATTGGTTTGCAATAAAACATACGGAAAACATTGTCATTAGTCCAGTCAGCTGATCTCAGAATGTCCTCTAGACGGGAGCCTGCCCAAAAGGCTTTAGAAGCCATGGCTCCCCTGGTGGAATGAGCTCCGAAAAGGGAGACATCAATGCCCCCAAGGGACATAACCCAACGCACCCAACGTGTCAGGGTAGCGGAGGAGACAGGAAGGGGGGGTTTACGGAAAGAAATGAGGAGCTGGGAATGAGAGGGCGCTCTGAGATCAGAAGTCCTTTGCTCATACATTTTTAAACATTGGCCTACACACAACTGAGGATGAGAGGGAAAATAAGGGTAAAACACCGAATTCAAGTTTGTTTTAGTTTGTCTATGAATCTGAAACACAACACCTGTAGGGGAAAATTGACGAGATGAAATATCCAAAGCTTTAACATCAGAAACACGTTTAATGGAAAAAAGGCACAAAAGCATGGTAAGTTTAGCAGATAAAATTTTTAGAGAAAGTGCAGCATTATCTGGCCAGTCAGAAAACAAATTGAGAACTACAGAAACATCCCATAAACTGGAATACTTAGCCAACGGAGGTTTGGAACAACAAACTCCTTTCAGAAGACGGCAGATCAAAGGATGAGCGCCTACAGACTTGCCATCGATAGGAGAATGGTTGAGGGAAATGGCAGACCTGTACAAGTTGACTGTTCTGTAAGACTTACCCGCACCAGCTTCAGTGGCCAAGAAATTGACCACAAAATTTAGAGGGTCTGAAAGCGGATCGATATGCCTTTCCAGACACCAGCTTGCCCAAAGAGACCAAGCGGATTTGTAAGCTTTTGAGGTCCCAGGGGCCCAGGCCTTGCTGATAAAGAGAGAAGCCTCTTGCAAAATGAGGATGTCAGGAGGGACAGGCCAAAAACCTTCCAGGCAGAAAAAACCAGGGAGTTGTTCAGAATGAGGCTGTGTGGAAGTCCCAGGGGATTCAGAAGCAAGTCCACACGTGTCCGAAGAAGAACTGGAAAATCTACCGCCATTTCTAACAGGGACAGGAACCAAATCTGAGATTGCCAAAATGGGACTACCAAGACCAGGGATGTCGACTGACGACGCACCTGGGAAAGTACTCTGCTGATCATGAGGAAAGGAGGAAATGCGTAGTTGAGGTGGAGAGACCAATCTTGAAGGAGAGCATCCGTTGCTAGGGCTGAAGGATCTGGACGCCAGCTGAAGAAGCAGGGCAACTGAGTGTTGAGACGGGAAGCGAAGAGATCTATATAAAAAGGACCTCATTTTTGAGAAAGGGATAGGAAGACGGATGGCAGCAGCTTCCAGTCGCTGGAATCTCGAAGATATCGAGAATGCCAATCTGCCACAGAATTGAGATCTCCTGGAAGATACTCCGCCGTCAAGGAAAGCTGGTTTGACAGGCAATATTCCCAAAGGCTCTTTGCCAATTCTGCGAGGGGTTTGGATTTGGTACCGCCGAGATGGTTGATGTAGCGGACCGCAGAAACATTGTCCATGTGAAGGAGGATGGAACATCGAGCTCTGTTCTTTGAAAGGCTTTGGATTGCAAAGGAACCTGCAAGCATCTCTAAACAATTGATGTGCAATTTCGACTCCTCGCGCGACCATGTACCGCCAATCGATATTGGACCACAGCGGGCGCCCCAACCCGACAGGCTTGCATCTGATTCTAATACAAGATCTGGGGCCGAAGCGAAGATAGTGCGCTCGTTCCACGCATCTAAATGGTCGATCCACCATTGAAGTTCTTTGCTTGAGTCTTGATCCAAGACGATAAGGTCAGCGTAGGCCAAGCCTTGATGCAGATGTCTGATTTTTAGACGTTGAAGGGCCCGATAATGCAGGGGGCCCAGGAAGATGGCTTGAATTGACGCAGAGAGTAGACCGACTATTCTCGCAAGCGCTCTCAGAGAGATGAGAGACGTCCGAAGGACGTAAGAAATCTCCGCCTTGATCGTCGAGACCTTTGACTGAGGAAGAAGAAGGGAGGCAGCGGCGAAATCTACAAGGGAAGCCAAGAACTCGATGTTCTGTGATGGAATAAGCGTTGATTTTTCGAGATTGAGGAGGTAACCCAGATCCAAGAGCAGGGACTGAGTGGTGCAAAGTTGGGACAGAAGGAGCTGTTTGTCTGTATTCATGATCAAGATGTCGTCCAAATAAATGATCAGTCTGATCCCGAGGGATCGCAGAAAAGCCACCACCGGTTTTAAGAGATTTGTAAAGCACCAGGATGCTGAGGAGAGGCCGAAAGGGAGAGAGGTGAAGCGGTAGGTCATGCCCGACCACTGGAATTGGAGATATTTGGAATGAGAAGGGTGAATGGGAACAGTGAGGTATACGTCCTGTAAGTCCAATCGTACCATCCAGTCGTTTGGACGAAGGGTATCCCTTAAATGAAGAATAGTCTCCATCTTGAAGTGGCGGTACACCACAAACTGGTTGAACCATTTCATTTTGATCACTGGACGCAGCTTTTTGTTCTTTTTCTGAACAAGAAAGATGGAACTTAGGAAACCTGTAGGATCGAAAGGAGCCATTTGAATGGCCTGTTTCTGGAGAAGGTTCTGGATCTCCGACGAGATCAGAAGAGCCATTTCGATTGAAAAAAACAGGGGAGGGGGAACATAGTTTGGGAAGGCGGTGAATAAAGCTCTATAAGATAGCCTTGAACGGTATTTAGCACCCAAGGATCTGTGTTGATGATTTGCCATTTTGGAAGAAACAATTTTAAATGTTCTCCCACAGGAGGAGGGGACGAAAGACATACCTTGTTGGTTGCTGTAATGGTTGCGATAATTCTTCTGGCCTCGACCTCGGAATCCCCTACCCCGCTGAGGGTAGAATTGAAGCTTGTATTCTTGGGCGGAGGAGTTGAAGGACCCCCTGGAGCCTTGGTTGTGGCAGGGACGGCCGGAAGAGCGACTCCTTCCTCTGCCGGCCCGTCCAAAATCCCGTGGCAAAAGCACCTTTTTTATGGATTGTTGTGCCTTGTTTAGCGACGCGAAGGTGGGCACAAACCTGCTGAGGTCCTTAACCAGAGGTTCTCCGAAGAGAAGACCATTAGCCTTACTGCCCGGATCTTGGGGTGCTAAATTGGCCAGTTTGGGGTCTAACTTGGTAAGAAGACCTTTACGACGTTCATGCGTGATGGTGGCATTGGCGTTCCCAAGCAGGCAAAAGGCTCGCTGGACCCACAAAGAGACGTCCTCGGCTGACAGTTCAGAGCCGTCTAGGCGAGCAGCTTCGGCCATGTCGAAAATGCATGCCAAAGGACCCACTACATCAAGCAGTTTATCCTGACAGGTGGACCAGGCTTTGTCCACCCCTTTACGAGGATCTTTACCAAATTTGGAGAACAAGGTAAGTATGGGTTGATCGATGGAAGGGACCATGGTAACCATTTCGGGCAAGGAGGGCTTGGGGCACTCTGATGTCAACCTCGACCTGACCGAGGCATCCAAAGGAAGGCGTAGTCTGGCCGAAATGTCTACTCCCACATGAGAAGCGGGCAACCATTCAGTTGAATTAGGATGACGTATTGATGAAGGATCAAACATAGGGACCCCGTCAGAATCTAAGAATGGGTCAAAGGCGAAAGAATCCAACTTGGATTTTTTGAAGGGAGCGGAGGGAGGGTCCGAAACATCAAAAAGATCAAAGAGGTAATTTGCGTCAGCCATGTCGTCATCAGTGTCCAAAATGGTGGAAATAACCAATTTCTTGGGTAACTCTGCGTGCTTCGCCTTATGTTTGAGTTTGCCCTCGGTACCTAAAATCCCCTCCTTTGCTGGAGGCCTGGGAGGCACTTGGTCCTCATTCAAGCGCGAGGAAACCTTGCCGGTCAATAGTGACGCAGTTTTGGAAGCATGCAATGAAGCAGAGGAAACCACCTTTCTTTTTCTGCTATCCCCCGCAGACTGGGCCAGTGCTTTGGACAAGAGACTTAACATGGAATTCTCCATGCCCTTAGACATGCATCTCATGGACACCTCCACTGCATTCTCCACAGAGTTATTTATAAACCTATTTAAATCATGTTTAAAGGCTTTGCCTTCCTTATTGAGCTGTACAGGTTCAGGAGAACTGTCTATTTCCATTGTAATGCAGAGCAAAATAATATGAGAGGTAACCAGGGGTTAACAGGCAGGCAGGAGGGAGGGACACAAAGGGAAAAACATTCCCAGGGGCGTGACTCAGCCTTCGAGCTCACCGGAGCTCCGTAATGCGGACCCGAGGCAAGGACCGGTAGCGCGGAAGTCAGAGGGGGAAACTACATGTTAGCGCTGATAAGTGGAAAAAATGGCCTACGCTACACCGGGGGGCCATGTCAGGTAAGCGTGAGCGTTCCGAGAAACTCGGAGCGGCAAAGTGAGCTGCAGCAGAAACCACTGAAACAACACCCGCGGGGGGAAAAGGAGTGGAGCGGGTCCGTGCTGCAGCAGAGAAACGCTGACCAGGAGCGCGAGAGCACTACGAATATTCAGTGAATAACAGACAAAACCATAAACATTAGCAACATGCAAAATATATAACATAGCGCAATGGGAGCAAAAAGATAAGTCACTTATCTGACTGTGAGCAGCAAGAAAAGAGGAAGCTCCGCAGTCAGATGTGATGTTATATTGGCTGTTACCTGATGATTGGTTACTAGGTCTCGTTTTTTCTTGTGTTCCCATTGGCCAGTTTGTTTACCTGGGCCCCTGGGAAATGTAGTTTTTTGCACTTATCTTGGCTGCCGTATAATAAATGCAAGATAAGAAAAGCATAATAGGAGCCTCCGGTCTTGCCATAAAATTAAAAGCAGGCACTGCCAAATGTATTCGTGTATCTAAACAGTGCCACACAGGGGTCGTTTTGTGCCACGTCCAGGTGGCTGAAATTCAGGGAGCTACACAGGAGTTTAAAGCTCTTTATGTTTTTTCCCGTCAGCAGAAAATGGAAATGCAGTCGTCTTGGAATCTTAAGTTCTTTGTCACTCTTTACACTGAGGAGGGTAATTACAGTGTAGGGTTGGACCATTATTTTTGCTTTTTCCTGTTTGGGGATAGTTGGAATGTTGGTGGCCCAATACTCGCTTCACCCTTACATCTTTGTCTTCAGTGGCACCACTACAAACAGCTGGCAGGCCACTGCAGCTCTACCTTTGCTTGCCCAAAATGGCAACCCATCACTCTTGCTTGAATTCATTTGCCAGTTATCGGTTCTCCTTCCCTCCCTAAATGTCAGCTTTTTATTCTCACTTTGTTTATGATGGCTACTGTCAAGAGATGTTAGATGGATGATAGAGTATGGTGTGTAGATAAGGGTAGTGTACTGGGCCCTAGGAAGAGATGTCAACTATTTATTAGGAACTATTCAGAAAAAGGAATCACTGGCAGTGACTGTCATGTTGTGGAAATAGTAGATAAAGATATGTGCAGATCTCTAATCTTTTATTGTCATTTTTAGTGTCCTGGATGCAAAACATTCGTGGAACGCAAAGACCTGGGGAACCTGAGGGTGCTCTGTGTGATCTGCAGGGCCACAAATAAGGCAACTTGTGAGTTCTGCTGGCAGTGCCTGAGACCCTGGAAAGATGCTGGATCTTCAGCTATGCGATGTGGAAACGAGGGGTGCGCAGACCCCCGGCTAAAGATCCTCGCCGAATGTAGTGTCATAGATCTTCCAGGGAGTGAAATCAAAAACTGTCCATCCACCAGGGCCTGTCCCACATGTGGGCTTATGATAGAACACAAGGAAATGTGTAAATATATGATGTGCAAACAGTGTCATGTAGAGTTCTGCTTTGCCTGCCTTGAAAATGCTAAGGAGTGCAAGTTAGGCAGAGGAGGGGCCTGGTTTGGTGTCTGCAGCAAGCCTGTTGCTCCCCGGCAAACTAAAGTTCCGGTGTGGTCTCAGCGAGGTCAACGGAGCCCATCTGGCTCTACACCACCTCAAAATCCTCAGACGCCATATATCCGCTTGATGCAGCGTTTATTAGGCTCATGGCTGGGTACACAGTGACGTTTCTATAGCAATGATTATGTATTAATTTGCCTACAGACGTTCAGAAATGAGATGAACCTCACTAATTCCCTGGTACCAGCGAAATAGCGCAGATTATGTATTATTTGACTGGTGGGCGGGCAAAGAGGAAAAACTTCATAATATTACTGATGGCCGTTTAAATAGCAGATGATGAACCATGGGGCAGATTTACAATCCCCTTGCGCCACTTTTCCATCACTTTTCCCATGTTAAAAATGACGCAAAAGTGGTGCAAGGGGCTTGTAAATCTGCCCCCATGTCTCTTGGGGGATCACGGAAATGACAAAGTAACTTCATTATTTACCTCAGTGCTGGCTAAACAGCAGATATGATGTACTATTTGGCTGGTGGCCACATAAATGGCAAAGAAACGTCACTATTTGTATACTTTCAGGCTGAATAGCAGAGATGTGTTCAGTTTGGTCGATAGCAAATATAGAAAACACTGCTCTATTTACATTTACTTGGCTGCTAGCCAAGTAACAGTTTAGTGAATGGCAAAAGAAATTCACTTTTTAAAAAGCTGGCAGTTAAATAGCAAAAATGAAATGGTGCTTGGGTGGCACCGGCGATAAGGCAAAACAATACGATTTACCCTCCTTAGGCTTAATAGAAGAAATTCATACTGCTAGTCCAGAGAGCAGTCAAATAAAAACATTTCACTATTTTTAAGGCCACTGACGTATCAGCAGAGGTTCTGTACTATTTAGCTAGCCATTTATGAATAGTGAAGTTCTTTGCTAGTCCCCGACTACAGCAATCGCACTCGAGTTTTCACACACCAACCGCTGTGGCATTGCCAGTAGTCTCTTATGTTGAAAGAGAGCCGGGTTAAAAAAAGTCTTCCTCATACTATTTTTCCGGTTGCCAGTAAAACAGGACATAAATTAATCATTAGCCAGCAGCTGGATAAACAGCAGAAATTAGCCCTCATTCCATGCAATGAGGTAAATTCCAAACCCGGACTCAGAAGTGTGGGATGATTATCACATAGGGTAAAATACGGCACATGGTAAATACCCCACGGCATAATTAGAGAACAGAGTAGTTACTGCTCCCCTACAATTTTCCATGGATGTTGTAGATTTGGCGATATTATCCAGGTAAAAATGGCCGGAAATAGGTAAAACCTCCTAAAAATGATGCCTCATTCTGATCTCTGGAATTAGATGCTATATATAGCACCCAATAGCTACTGCACAATGGGCTACTGTTAGTTGCCGGTGCAGTCATGTCCACCAATTTACCCTGCAATTCGTAACAAGGGATATTATGCAATATTTGACTGGTGGAAAGGATACAAAGACCCTTCTGTTCTGTAAAATATGTGGGAAATTCCACAGCATCGTCTAATAATAAGTCTCTATTAATAAATGCAAGTACTAAAAGCTCTTCACAAAAAACTGAATATCGAATTATAAGAATGCAAAAACTTAAATGAAGCTTTCGTTGGTCAGTGTCCAACGTTTAAATCGAATGAGAGATAATGATTGAGAAAGTTTTTACGTGTATGTTAAAGAGGAAGCTATAAAATCACTCATGGTTAATGCTGTGGGGTGGGAAAGGGGTGGAATTTCAATATAGTTATGTTTTTGATATTCAATTAATTTTATGTATGTCATATTGTCAATAACCTTGTTTCCCTCACACTCAACCCGAGTTCTTCTTTGTGAGGCACCCTTCCTATTCCCTTCTTTGGATTTCATTACATTGCAAATGAGCAAATTGTAGCTGGGATCTGCATTTTCCATCCGTCGCTCCATTTCAACATTCTGAGCCTCAATTGACAATTATGGATCACAACTGTCTTAAAACTATCAGTCCAGTTTACCATGCTTTCTGTTTTTATCTCCGACTAAGGGTCATCTCTGCAGTTCCCCTTTTACTTATTTTGAGTCACAATGTATAGTTTGTATTTTATTTCATTATATAACTATGTCGACTCTGAACAGCAAGGATTACATTGCCCTAAGAAAAGTGTAAATATTGTGTTTAATGCCAATACAACTGGCAATGGATACAGCATTACAGGACCAAAAACATTTCTACAAGAAGAATGAGCGCCATTTCCTCTCACCCCTACGAACCACATAAACAGACATCTTAAGAATAGGGCAGAAGCCTTAACAGGTCAAGAAATAATAGTCATTATGGTAATCTAGTGCAGTTGGCAAACACAAAGAAAACCTAGAATTCAAGTTTACAACATTTACCCTTTTCAGAAGTTCATGTTATTAGCCTTTGACAAAAAAGTTAATTTTCCATTTTGACCTGCGATCTAATTAAAGACTGCTTTTGAGATATTTTAAAAGCAGTGTCTTATTTGATTATAGCATATGATATATGTATATAATTGTTTATTGTTCGATTACTTAAAATCATGACAATTTAGAATAAAACAGGCAAAAAATATGTTTCATCTTAAATGCAACAAGAAGAAGTTAAAATTGTGAAAAAGATTCAGTGGTGTGAAAAAATATATATATATATATATATATATATTTTTTTTTAAACAAGAAGCAGCTAAAGTATGTTTAAAAACATAATGACCTTGTTGATGAGTGTAAAACCCACCCCTAGCTTTCAGTAAAACATGCAAAGGGTCCACCAGTAAGAGTCTTGAGGTTTGATAGGGGACACGGGGGTCCCAGATCGGTCATAGATTTAAAGATTGTGGCGATGGTTCCTGCAAACCTACGGAGTTAAGTTTTTTTGCAGTTTGGAAAACAAATTTCGTAAACTATATGTACTTATGCTACTATACTCAAGATTGTATGTGGCCAAGCATCCACAAAGGGAATTGTGTCTTTCCTCCAATGCACTGGAATGACCAATCTGTCTATTAGTTAAAAATGTGTTATCAATGCACACCCTTCTCAAGAGACCTGAGGCCATATTATCAAGAATGGCGCAAACATTATCTCCGCTTTAGAGGCAGGAAACTGCTGCTAAAGTGGCGATAAGGGGCTTGATAATATGCCCTAGAGAATTCCAATAGAAGCCCAGGTTCATCAAACCTGAGCTTCTATTGGAATTCTCAGGGCATATTATCAAGCCCCTTATCGCCACTTTAGCGGCAGTTTCCTGCTGCTAAAGCGGCGATAATGTTTTCGCCGTTCTTGATAATTTGGCCCTGAAATTTGAAGAACTCGTGTTAGAGGCACCTAGCAATGTAGCAGAGGGATCTACTAGAAGGTGAGAATCCATAATGTCCCCACTTTTATCAACCGTTCTTAAGGAAAATGCCCTAATTCTGTAGAGAGTTTACCAAAGGTAAAAACGTGGCAAACCCTTATTAAAATGATATCTCTAGCAAGGGGAACCACGTGTGTTCCGACAACGCAAGCTCTAAGATGCTTGTCTTAACTGCGCATATGCCGTAACCACGCATATGCGTGGTTAAGGCAGTGCATGGTCTAGCTGCTGGAAGACGGAAGGAGGGAGACACTGTGGTGAGGTATGTGGGGCTGTTTTTTTTGTTTTTAGGGCTAGGAGGGTAGGTTTTAGGACAGTGGAAGGGGTTGAGGTCATTTTTAGGGACAGTGCAGGTGGGTTGCGGGGGACCAGGGTAGCGTAAGTTAGGGTGCAGGGTTTAAGCCTTAGGGCAGTGGGAGGGGAATGGGTAGTTAGGTTAGTTTTTAGGGCGGGGGGAGTCAGGGTAGGTTTTAGGGCAGTGGAAGGGGTTGAGGGGGCAAGAAGGTCAGGGGTGAAGGGGTGGTGGGTGGTCAGAGGAGGCTGGGTAATGGCGACCTGAGCCACACATACCTCTTTACCAATCATGCATATACCATGAAATTCTGTGGTACAGGCATGCATGGTAAAGGAATGCATGGCTAAGATGCATTCGTGGTTGGGCTGTGTGGTAGAGGCAAGTGTGGTAAAACAATTTGTGCTTCTATCATACAACCCCAGAAAAGATTTGAAGAGCTGTGATAGATGTATCTAAATCTGCATGTTGTATCCGCACGTCTAGTACTTTGAATCATGCCTGCTAATTTTGGAAAAATGATGCCTTAACTCAGGGCCAGCTTTACCGTTGGTGGCGACACTCTTTTTGAACGCCCTCCCAATTACCTCTTTCTGTACGAATTCCGTTACTATAAGCCTCCAACAGTGCCCCTCATCTGTCTGTAGTCCCTCCCTCCCATACATTTAATTTGTATTATAGCACTACTCGTGCCAGAATAGGACGTTATAGCACTTTACATCACACAGACATTACACAGAGACAATAAATCGTGTATAAATCAGTCTATAGGAAATGTTACATACAACAATGAGGACTACAAGGTGTAGGAATCACATATCATCCATACAAATATTCAGAATATTTTAAGAGTGATTGGTCTCGAGAAGCACAAATTTAAGTTGTAAAATGTAACACAGTGATTGGAGTTGGCTTTACTAATAAGATTTTTTTCCTACCACAACAACCCCATTTTAGCATCATTAGGATAATGAAAGACTGGGGGGGAAAACTTAACTTTTAACTTTTACCTTACAGTTTGCAATGCAACTCTTTGATGACAGTTCACAGGTCACTTTACTATATTAGAATCATGACTTATGAACTGCAAGGAACAAAAGTATCTCTCTGACAAAAGCAGTAATTCACTAAACTAGCTACATAAAATACAGTGCTGTGAACTGCATGGTAAACGCTCTTTGCAGCAGGCATATTAACCCTCTGCGCTACTTTGCGAGTCAAAAGTGCCACTAGACAGAACTCCGATCTCTCTCCAGCAGCAACACTAATTAACAGAATTATCTTGACATTTTTATTGTTGCCTGATAGACAAACAAAGAAACTCTGCAGCAGGTGCTTTTAAATCCATAAGTTATTTTATAACACAGTAAAACAACTACCCCACCCACCTTCAAGCTCAGTGCCAGGTGTGGCTGCACAGGTCACCCTTCCCCAAATCTGGCCTTGCCTAAACTCTGTTTAAATTAGGGTACATGAATCATGAAAATGTCTGTCCTAAATCCATTTTCACTCTTGCAGATAACTACATTTCATACTTTAATTCAGTCAGCCTCTCAAACGCTTTCACTTGTCACACCTACCTTGACAGTTCTACAAGACTCAGGGCCTGATTACGAATTTAGCGGTCTGTCTGCGAGAAGACCACAGCCATGGCGATTTTCCGGCTGCCGTATTACGAGTGAACCGCGGGGCCTGCGTTGTGTCTGCAGCGATCTTGTGGTGGTGGTGAATGTATTTGCATATCTATTGATGCATGTGTGTACATTTCCACAGCATATGTGTTGAATGCACACATATGCATGATAGATATAGAAAAATACCACCTTCCCATTGCCTGAGTCCTACTCATATGTGGGCAGTCCTGTCAATAGGTATATGGTACCAAAAGCACTTACCTGTGCATTGCCGCAGACCGGGTCGTATTCCTTGGGGTGAAGATGCTGCTGTGTAGGGGGGACCTGGAGTAAGGGATCCATGTCGTAATCTGCTGGGAAGAACTGAAAAGGGGTGTGTATACACCCCAAAGCCTTCGTTTCTGCCGACCTTTAGATGGCAGTCTGACTGCCGTGGTCGGCTCATGGGGAAAACAACTCGTAATACGGACACCGGTGTAGCTCTTTTGTACCGCCCTATGGAGGCTGCCTTCCCCCTACAGCGTCCCTGGCAGTGGGCGGTGTGCTCGCAGTGCCGGTGGTCCAGCCACTGTCTTTGGATAGGCAATACTCTCAATTCGCAATACAGCGGTCGGACCATGACCAAAGGTATGGCGGTCCACGGAACAGCGAACTCGTAAAAGGCCCTCAGTGTAAGCAGACCATATGATAGCCTATCCCTTTCAGTGAGTTAAACTAGTCTTTATGTCATAAAAAGGATTTCACCACTGAATTCTTAAATATGTCTTGAAGTGACTTGGCCTTCTACTTCCAAACCTAGATAAAAACCGTAGGATTTACAGCTAGAACGAATTCTGTATTTTCAAAGGTGTGTGTCTACAACAGTGGCAAGGAGCAAAGGCATTCTTTGTTCGTTGGTGTGCGCTACAAGCTCAATGGCGTTCTGCCTATTGGACTCATATGTAAAGTCTGTGTTCCTTCTTTCTTCTGTACCTGGATGCCACAGTTTAAATGTGCCTCGGCCAAAGCCTTCCCAGGTATTACCAAATCTGATCAGAATGGTCATTAGTCTACAGAAACTTTGTTCAAATCTATGCTGCCTGAAAGGTTCTCAACAAGACCTATCCTTATTACCTCACATTTCCCTGTTATTCTTAGAAGAATATCTCTCCTTCAGCTTCCCCAGATGTGATGCTTTTCTTCTGTGAAGCAAATAATGTGATCTAAGTGACCAGTAATGGAAGACATTAAATATTTATAGTGATATGAGTAAAACATTTATCCTAATTCTGGCAGTGCTGCTGAATTAGAATAAAGCATATTTTGTGAAGGTCTGTTTGAATGTTGCATGAATCGCTCAATTAATGTGTGTTGTTAAAATAGGAAAATTCCAGGGAAATATTTACTGCCAGATATTTAATGGAGCTAGATATGGTCTGTCTAGCGTCTCCTTTTTTTAAGTTCATCAAGATATTCAGAACTACAGATTTTCTATGATTAACTTTAAAGTTAGATACCACTTGTAAATTAATACATTTCCTTTTGTGTTGTTCAAGGGGTTTGCCGGGCTCTACCAAACTTGCCAGAGTGTTCTCTTAAGGATATTCTAGTTTATGCTTATTGTATCTTATATGCTGAGTCGAGGCCTGAGTTGCCAAGTGCCTTGTGTCCCTTTCAAGGATGAGAACATATGACAGGAAGTTATTTGTCCAAATGCTTGCCCTAGGATTTGAGTTAATAGCAAATATCCAGGTTCCAAAGCTACAACCTAGGCCCACCGTCTCCAGGACCCACCTGACATAGCCCCAAATGACTCAATCAGATGCCATGTCGGCATCAACTATTAGAGTGAAAGCTGTGTAATGCCTTTTTCTGTTTATCATTCAAGTGTCAATACTTTATAACAATATTTGGCACCTGCCTATCTTGAATATAGCCAGTCTTATCAACATCAACGGGGATGGGCATACACAGATCATGGCTTGAGGCAAACAGTTTGGATAAAAGTTATGCATCCATAGAGTTAGGTTTATTGGGTGTTTAGGAGTCCTCCTCGATCACATAATTATTGAGTGTATTTTCAAGCCAGCAACATTAGAGTTGGATTTCATAAAATCAGTTTCATCACTCATCCACTGACAGCAGAACATGAATTTAAGCAATGGTCCCTGGAGCTCATTAGTATGTTATGTTAAATCCATGTATGTAGTGCTCAAACACTACTCAGGCAACCAAGTTCTTGAGCTTATCATTCATAGTCCAGGTGTTCCAGACTGTGGTGGGAACAGGCATACCTCGTGGAGAGTCAGGGGCTAGTTTGCATTTGGAGATCCAAGAGCAGTATGGTCCACATGACTTTGGCATGGTAGTGGAAGGTATCAGTCGCCTAGTGTAATGAATAATCGAGGGTTGGTATGCAACTTACCATAGTAGACTGGGGTGGAAATTACGGGAGTTATTTAGAGTGAATTGGAGCAGGAGCTCCCCCATCGTTTGGTGAAGCTGCCACTTCACGTAGCTCACAGTTTCCACACCTGGTGGGTTAAAATGCTTGCAAAAGTCTCAGTCACTGCCAATCGCTCTGGGCCCCACCTAATACAAATCATACTTGGTCTCGCTATAATAGAAGCAGCCTAGCCCAAACCAAGCATACAAGTCCTCTCTGAACAGGAACACAAGCAACTCCCACACCAATTCCAGCCTCGTTGGGCCTCATCCGTTAGGTGCAGCTTGAGGTCTGCGGCACAGTGAGCACAGGATCAACAACTGGGCATATTGATGGTACCTATTGTGTCACACTGAGGAAAACACAAGGGTGATGGGTGGACGGATGAAATCTCAGCCATTGGCAAACACTATTGGGGGCATTCTGCAGACTATTGGTTTTAGTCCAACATGCAACTTCAGATGGCAGAGAAAATAAACAGTGGCATCAACACACCGGCTGAAAGCTCCCTGCACATTAGAGCCTTTATTGAGTTCCTTTTCAGAAATAGACCTCCCCTTTGGGGGTTTGCTTCTGAAAAAAGAAAATGAATAACAGTTGTGCTGTTAAAACATGGCACCACCCAGTATTCAGTTCTGCCTAATGTGTATCCACTGCTAATGTACTTCCAGGGAATAGACAAGGGCCTCTGCTGACCCATTAGTCCTACCTAACATTAAATGACCCCGCAGCTTTTCCAGGTATTGCTGTGACTTACTGTAGATAGGTTAGTGCAAGATGGTCAGAATGTTGAGTTCATCAAGGACTTGATTTGTAAGTGCAATTTGCTCAGTACGCAGGTGGCAATTTCTCCTCTCTGGTTCTGCCATTTCCCTAGCCATATGGCACAACAGTTTTGAGATTAGCTTTTTACACTGCCATGCAAAGATAGGGTATAATTACTTTGGGAATCCGAATAAATCCATTCAATGGGGTAGAGCAAGGAACACGTGAAAAAATGTATGTTGTGGTTGTTTGCCTCTCTGAAACTAGAAATCAAATGTCTGTGTAAAATATATGCGAAATTGATGTAAACTATGTTATGAAAAATGTATGAATCTAATAAATCAAATTGATAAATCAATCAAATCTTTATGTGAAATTGACGTTTGCATATTAAAACATTCTTATATTCTTCTAGATGGCTGGCGTATTTGTTCTCAATCTGAATGTAGTAAAATCTATTTCCGATATGGAACATTTGTTGGCCCACAGTCAAGGTTTTTCACTGTGCACCTGAGGAAAAGTATTCATCTTGCCAATGCATCACTGTGACAGAAGGAAATAAAATGTTGACGTAACTGACAAAATGTGTGAAAGGTAGACAGTTCAGTTCCAAGGTGTGACTCACCCATGACCGAACACAAGTACCAGTACTGTGGTCTCCTCCAAAACCTGCACTCTCCGACAAAGCAGTGGATTTGTTTCATTTGCTTTGGTCCTGTGGCTGGACCAAATAAAACAGCGCACATATGGGTCATTTCAAGGTGGCACATCTAGCAGTGCCAGACAACCAGACAGGACAGCTCCTCTTGCACCGCAGTTACGTGGATCCTTGATAGAGCACTGTTCCTTGCACTCCCTGACCTAACATCCGCTACTATGCCTCTGAACTAAAGATTGGCCCTACCTCCAGACCTTGTCCCAGCCCTCACGGACACAGGACACAATCTTCCCACAGAACGCAGTACATGCACGGGATTCTCCCCCGCTGGTAATAATCTTCCTTCCCTCCGCACGCCCCACTGGTATCTCCTCCGGCGGGCAACCATCCTTACTGCTGCAAGATCGTGATTTCACGTTGCTTTACCACTATACAGGACCGACTGCTCCTAGCCTTAATACTGTAACTGCAACAAATGATGGACGGAATCCTTATTACAGCAACTTCCCAGGCATTTTCTTTATTGCTCAGTCCTGATGATGAGCCCGTAATCCAAATTGCGATCGAAACGTCGTCGACAATTGCATCTTAACTCTATACTATAAACTATGTAATTTGTGGAGTACAAGATGTTTTCTGTAATTGTAACTTGAGCTCATTTTCATCTTCACCGTTCAAGTCACTTTTAAGTCACTTGCCTGGGTAAGGAAATTGGCTGATTTCTCAAAAACCCCTTCACATTCTGCTCACTTATTTGTTGTTTGTTATTTATTCTTTCGCCTTAATTATATGTTTATTAAAATTGCAACCTGTCTAATCGGACACAAACAGACCTAAACTTGATTGTAATTTTGTCGCTACCTATGTTGACTCACCTGGTAAGGGACCGCTGTCTCTTGATAATAGACAACCAAAACTGGGCACGGCAAAAGTCTGTTATAAGCTAGATTCCTCTATCTACACCTAGCCATTTCTTATTCCAAACATTGCAATTTATCCCTCAATGGTCTGTGTTTGTCTCTTATGGAGTAATGTGTTCAGTTACGGAGGTTGCCTTTTCAGTTACTGGAAGAGATTTGTGGGAGGGAAGAGTGTTGTTTGTACTTCCTTCCTCCATTTTCAGGGTTACCACAATCTGCATTCATCGGGTTACAGCTTTCAGAGGTCAGGGCCTTCTTGAAAGAGTTGCTAGCTTCCTCCTCTTATAGGTTTATTTTGGCTAGTCCTGTTCTTTTACTGGCCATGCTATGTATTGAGGAAGTGTCTTGTATGGCATTATGAACCCTTGGGTGTTGAAGTAACCAGTCCATACTAAATTATGCCCTCTGTAGGACCCTCATACCTCTGGAAGCCAGTGTTTTAGTCAGTCAAAATACCTGCACTCAACTGACTTTCAACCATCAAAGAGTGCATCATAAAAACATTTAAAACATGAAATAAAAAGGTAATACAGGGGGACGTGGCCTAGCAAGCCATGATGGTGGACGTGTGCTAGGCGAGCTCCGCTCAGCCTTAGCAATTACCCTTTATTTATCCTGTTTCTCCGGTCATAATTGGAGATTTGACCACATCCTGTGCATGGAGCAGGAGAAGGGCTGCCCTTTGAGCCCCGAATCATGCCTGGATTGCAGCTTGGAGTGCTGGTGCGGTGGCAGCCCGGATTGCGACCTGCACGCAGTGGAGCTGAGGCGGGGCCTTGCAGAAGCATACTGCGGTCGAGGGGATTGGGCGTGGTGGGACTTAGGCTTCCTGTGACGTGTGGGGACACCGGTAGAGTGCCTGGTTGGGAAACTCACTATGAAGGGGACTCGGTGAAGCAGCAGCCAACTGGAACTGGTCCCCTGCACCCGGTAAGCGGACCTTCCCCCTCGCCCCTCCCCCCTCGCACTGCGGCCTTGTTGTTGGCGGTCGCATCCGGCTGCAGGAGGAGCCATGGGGGCTTGTGGGGGGCTCCCTGATTCCGGGCCGGCACAGTGCCTCCGGCCTCATTTGGGATTAATATCCAGCACCCGGTAGGCCACCTCATTGTTCCTCCCCTTCCCCTTGCATTGCGATCTCGCATCGGTGGCCATATCGGGTCGCACAAGCCACCAGGGGAGAGTATTGCACTGCGGGCCTGTGGGGACATTTATGGACCCGGTCTGCTGCGGTGAGCAGAGGAGATCTGTAGCAGGCACCCAAAGGGGTGACGCAGTGTGTGTGGGCCCCCTCCCGGATTCCAACTAGGGGGCAATGGGAGCAGCAGCACCAGAAGGTGCGGGGTACCCCGGGAGACACTATTACAGGCACTGGCAGGGCGTGGTGCCGCACAGCGGCGTGCGATTGCCCTTGGGTGCCTGGTCACCGGCTTTGGGTTCCTCGCCTCCTCCCATTGATTGGTGGTCCCACGTTCGGCGGCCAGGTCGGTTCGTGCAGGCCACGAGTACGTGCTCCCATGACCTGTCGTGTGGACTTGGGAGGCCCGGGCCTGCATGGTGGAACCCCGTGGGCTATACGAACTGCGGAGTGCTTTGAACCCCTTGTGTTCGCCATACCTCGCATAATAGAGTGACTGCCTTCGTGTTGGGGGTTCTGGAGGGTCCGGACTTTGGGACTCGGCCCCTTTGACATCGCCAGCCGTCTATACTGGGAAATGGCAATACAAACTGGTAGAGCGCTGCAGCGGCTGGAGTCGGAGGGCCCGAAGCATCGTGTGAGTCGGGGGCCTGACTCTGTTTGTCTGCTGAAATGGTCGTGCAAGAGACGGTGAGGTGGGGCACCCACTAGGGGGGGACGCGCATGCCTGCGGAGGTGGCCGGGTTAGTGCCTGGTGCGGCTTGTTGGTGGGTGGTCCCCGTCCGGCCCGAACACCCTTAGCTGGTGGAGTCAGAGTGGACTGATTTAAATATTTGAGTGAGCCTCCTCACTATCTTGAATTTGGAAGCCTGCATTACCCTGTCGGAATTGCACTGTGAACTGCAGTGGGATGGTCCTGGGAGCTGGGAGGATCGGAGGCCAGCATGACAAAGGATAAAACAGGGGGGGTCTCTGCCAAACAAAGCACATTGGACAAGTTCACTGGCACTGGGGCCTCCACGACTGAGCCTGGAGGAGCACATGGGGACATGCTGGATAATGCCGCACTCATGGCGGCCATCACACAATCCAGGCACACCCTGGACGCTAAAATCGGGGTGGTTGGTTTTGATGTCATGCTGCTTCGACAGGATTTGCGCAATACAGTGGGGCACATTACGGAGGCCGAGACCAGGATTTCTGGAGTGGAAGATGTGGTCACCACCCTGCAAAAAAAGGTTGCTTCATTGGAAACCGCCCAACGTGGTCTGGCGACACGAGTGGAGGATACTGAATGCAGGGCCATGTATAACAACCTCCGCTTTGTTGGATTTCCGGAGGGCTGCGAAGGGGGAGACATGGAGCGGTTCCTCACTCAGTGGCTGGAAGCTGGCTCGCCTCGGAGTCCCTATCTCTGTGTTTTGTGGTGGAGCGTGCTCATAGAGCCCTGATGCAGAAGCTGCCGCCGGGGGCCTGGCCGAGGCCGGTCATATCTAAGTTACTAAACTACCATGACCGGGACATCATCCTGAAGCAGGCCAGGGACAAGGAACCATTGCTATACGATAATGCCTGTATCCTGGTGTTTCCTGATTACACAAGGATGGTCCAACAGCGGAGACAATCGTTTCTGGCAGCCAAGGCTCATCTTCTGTATCTCAAACTTCCATATGCCCTGCTGTACCCGGCCAGACTGCGGGTGGTCTATCAATCCCACACCCATTTCTTTGACTCGCCGGAGGAGGTCCTCCAATGGACAGACGAGACAGGAAAGGTACGTCCCCACATGCCTCCCAGACGGGAATCAGACTCCTCATCCAGTGAGATGGCCCGGAGGCTGCCCAAGCCAAGGCTCAGGGGGAATAGACTCTCTAGGTCCGGACGTCGATCTCAGTCATGTAGTGACTCTTCCAGGGCAGGGTCGGCCCCTCAGCAGCATGCTTCGGCCTCTTAGACACGGTAGGGACCCCGGTCCTAAGAGATCTGGACGCATTTGTTTTAGACCGAAGAAGCACGAATGAGGGCCAGTACCTCTGCCAGACTTTGCCTGACAGAGAGAGAGCCTGCTGACAATGGGCTGTAAGCTGGGGATCGATTGGTGGGGGTGGGCCGGGTACTCCTGATGGGGTCCACAGGCCACACCCACCGCAACAGATACTTCAGCAGTTTTGAGGTATAGGGTGGGGGGCAGTTGTGTTGTTGTTGTTCTCTGAATGCACTATTTTATACTGGTCCAAAGCCGCCACGTGCACACCAGATGAGTATCTATGCACCTGTCATTCCCACTAGGATCTCCAATGGCGGCCCCAGCAGATAGACAGCAGGTTCACCCTGGTACCCTTCGGATAGTAAACTGGAACGTCAGGGGGGCGTTAGACAAAATCAAACGTGGGGCTATACTCCAGCAGGCTAAATGGGCTCAAGCTGACGTTCTCATGTTATATGGGGACGAAGGCATTGTGCCTACAACGCTATGTATACATCCAAGTGCTCCACTCTGGGTTCATAAGGCGGTCCCGAGGGGTGGCAATCCTAATCCACCGCAGGGTTCCCTACAGGCATGTTCAAACGTGGGCTGACACCCAGGGGAGATATCTGTTTCTTCATGGCACTGTCTGTGGGGAGCGGGTGGTGCTGGGATGCGTATATGCTCCTCCGCAGCTCTCCTGGGGCTTGGTGGAGCGACATGACTTTGTGGGCAGATATGCCGGAAGGCTTGTCTATGGTTGGGGGGACTGGAATGATGTAATGGAAGTGGCCAGAGATAGATGGAGACGGGGGGACTCCCAGATGTTCATCAGTCCACTAAACTACACTCCCTGGAGTAGTGTAGTCCTAATAGTACCCTGTCATGCAGGACCTACGCTGTTTACGGATAACATATACTGTGGGTCTGGTGGTAGACTGACTCTGTACACCCCCACCGCATATGTCAGCCTATGGTTTGCATTAGCTAGCTCGCAGTGCCTACTAGAATCTCCTGTTATCGGAGAGATTAGTTTTTGGCAACCTCAGAACACAATAACCTCATACTCGTGGAAACAAAATATTACTTTTCACCTAGTCACTCGTGCTTGTCTGTTTTGCTCTCAGAGAGACATAGAAGAAACAGAATAAGAATTTATTGTAACGTTGTTCTTCTTTTTTTTTTTTGTTTAAGAAGTTTTATTGAATTTTCAGAGAAAAAGAAAAAGAAAAAACAAATGATACAATAAAACAATTATTACAATATAGCGCCATAAGAAATATTATATAAACGAAGTTGGTTTATAATGATTAGGTCAACAAAAGGAAAAAAGGATCAATAATAGGGTAAATTGAGGAAAATGGCACTGGAGAATGGGATAGTAGGGAAAGAAGGGAAGAAGAGAGGAAAGACCAAAGAGGTGAGGGGGGAAGAGAAGAGAGAAAGCCAGAGAGAGAAGAGAATAAAAAGAAGAAGAATTACCGCAAGGGAGGGTGCGAGGAGAGATAAACAGTAAAAGGAAGCCAAAGAAGATCAGTCTTGATTTTTTGGGAGACAGAAGAGGAGGAAACGGAAGCAATCCTATGTTCGTCACAAATAAAATTCCACCAAGTAATTGACGACAGTTTAGAATTATCTTTCCATGCAGACAGGATCACTTTAAAAGCTAATGCAATAAAAAGGTCAAATAACCTAGAACTAGGTAAAACAGTTTCCATATCAGGAGCTAAGGAACCTAAAAAGATATTTACAAAAGATAAGGTTGCATTAAAGTTGAAAACTGACATGCATACATTCCAAATTGAAATCCAAAAAGATAGAACAGATGCACATTCATATAACTGATGGACTAATGTACCAGTTTCGGTAGAGCAGGACCAGCAAAGGGGAGAGGATGTGGGGGAAAACTTACAAATAGTAACAGGAGTAATAATGGCTCTATGATACAGAAAAAACAGAGATTGGGTTATCCTGGCTGCAGCCGAAACTTTAAATAATTTCGACCATAGTTTGTCCCAACTTTCAATAGGAAGAGAAAAGGATAGGTCCGTTTCCCATGCACTTTCAATGGTGGTTTTAGAACGAACATTAGCATTAGATAACAATAACTTATAAACAGTGGCAGCTTTGAGTTTATGCGCCGGGAATAGAGGATACAATGGTGAAGAGGGTGTTAAAGAAGGTGGGACTGATGGGAGAGAGTAGGTAGCCAATTGGGTTTGTATAGCATTAGAGATAATAAGGTATTCCTTGTAGAAGGAGTCAGGTAGCTGATATCGTGTTTGTAATTCCTGGAAGGAGATGATAGAGAACCCATTCAAAAACTGATGGACAAAAATGATCTCCTTTTCCTTCCAGTATTTGTAATAGAAAGATCTACCTTTGTATTTGAGAAATTTGTTATACCACAGGGTAGAGGTTAAAAAACATTGGATAGGGGATAGGTCCTTAAGAAATGTATTGCACAGCAATTCACGGGAGTATTTTAGTACAGGGTTTTTAGACAAAAAGGTGCAGTTGGACATAAATGTAACATGCTGAAACTGAAACTCTTTTAGAAGCGATCGCTCAAAGATAATCCAACGAGGTATAGGCGTATCCCCAAAATCGAAGGCCAATGAGAAAGATTGTTTAATCAAAAAAGCAGAGTGGTATATTTTAAAATTAGGGAAACGCACTCCCCCCTCTTCCTTGGGGCAAATAAGTTTGTTTAAGGCTATGCGGGAGCGTTTATTGTTCCATAAAAATTTAATACATAAAGAGTTTAGTTGGGAGAAAAACGTGTTAGGGATTTTGACAGGGAGCATAGAAACCGTATAAAGAATATGAGGAGTGACCATCATCTTAATAGTATCTAGTCGACCCCACCATGACAAAAATAAGGGGGACCACACAAGGAGAAGGGATTTCAACTTATTCATTAGTGCGTTAAAGGTGAATTTAATAGTGTCCGCAATATTGGAGGCAAACCAAATGCCAAGGTATTTAATTTTGGAGGGACACCATGCAAAGGCTGTATCCGCAAACATGAATTGATAACAAATCGAATTTAAAGGAAGAACCTCCGTTTTGGTTAGATTGAGTTTGTACCCAGAAATGGAAGAGTAAAGATGGACTTCTTCTAAAAAGGGGGGAAGGGATTCACTGGGATTGGACATGTATACCAATATATCATCCGCGTAGGCAGATATTTTAGTTTCAACAGAAGCAGAGACAAAACCTTTAATTTTGGGATTGGTTCGAATACGCTCAAGGAAGGGTTCCAAACACAGGATAAAAAGTAATGGGGAGAGAGGACAACCTTGCCTGGTGCCTCTGGATAGGGGAAAAAATTGAGAGAATTGGTTATTAACAAAAATACTTGCCCTCGGACATGAGTATAACAATTTGATAAAGGAAATAAAATTAGGGCCAAAACCAAACCATTGTAGAGTATGAAACATATACTGCCAATTTATACGATCAAATGCTTTTTCAGCGTCCAGAGACAAAGCAGCCAAAGGATCTTTATAATTTTTACCATGGGACAGGATATTCATGAACATTCTAGCATTATCGGAAGCCAATCTACCTTTGACAAAACCCACCTGGTCCGTCTTGATCAAAAGGGGTATGATAGAATCAAGTCGAGATGCAATAATCTTAGCGAAGATCTTGCAGTCGTAATTGATAAGGGAGATTGGGCGAAAATTTTTACATAAAGAATGGTCCTTGTCAGGCTTAGGGATAATGACGATCAGGGCATCCATAAAGGAGCCTGATGCTTTCGCATCAGCAATGAAGGAATTAAACAGCTGCAATAATTTAGGGGCAAACAAAGATTTGAAAGTACAATAAAACTCCACCGGTAATCCGTCCGGGCCGGGGGCTTTTGATTTCTTTAAAGCTTGAAGGGCGGTAATAATCTCTTGAAGGGTAATATCCGCCTCTAAGGCAGAAAACTCAGCATTCAGAGATGGGGGAGCAGGAAGACCAGAAAAAAACTTATCAAGATTATAAGAGGAGGGGAATGTATCATCTGAGTAAAGAGATCGGTAGTAGTCATGAAAGACCGCTGCAATTTCTTCATCAGAGGACACCAGATTATTGGTGGATTCATCCAAGATAGGACCAATGGTCTTACGTTCAGAGCGAATTTTTAAATAATTCGCTAGCATTTTACCTGCTTTATTTTGCCCTCCGTGAAATTTAGACTTAATTCTAAGTAAAACATTGCAGGCATCAACAGTGGCAATTTTGTTAAGGTTGGTTTTGGCTGTAATTAAATTCCTAAGTGAATCAGCATTTTTGGAGGAAAAATAGTTATGCTCTAATTTTTTCAACTGTTGTAATTGGTCTTTATACTTTTTCACATTGGCCTTTTTCTTCCGGGACACAAAAGAAATAGTAAAAGCACGGAGCGCCGCTTTAAAAGCATCCCAGTTGTTAGAAGTGGAAGTGTCTGATGGGTTGTTAAAGGTGAAAAATTCATTAATAAAGGAGGTGACTTCTTTAATATAAGTTGTATCAGAAAGTAGGTGAGTGTTAAACTTCCAGCGATTGTATTTGGTGGAGGTGAGTGAAAGGTCGAACATAGCATAGACAGGGGCATGATCAGAGATAAAGATAGAGCCAATTTCAGATTTTTGGATACAAGGAAGAAGGGATTTGCTAACCAAGATATAATCAATTCTGGATCGGGTTTGGTGTACATTCGAAAAGAACGTATATTCCAACAAATCAGGGTTACAGGTTCTCCAGACATCATACATTGGGCGAGAGGCAATGGCCGATTGAAAGGATTTATGGGTCTTATCCGGTTGAAATTTGTACTTGGATAAGCGATCCGAGAAAGGATCCAACCATTGATTAAAATCGCCTGCTACAATAATATTGGGACAATCAGCTGTGGAAAGGAGAATTTTGATATCATTCCAAAATTTTGGATCTGGTTTCACAGGGCCATAAATGTTTAGCAAGATTAACGTTTTATTGTGTACAACAACCTTGGCCATTACCCATCGACCTGCGTCATCATTTTGAGAGGAAATAATTTGCACAGATAAAGTTTTGTGAAACAATATGGCAACCCCCCCCTTCCTGTCAACAGCAGGGGAAAAAACAACTTGGCCTACCCATTGCCTTTTTAATTTCAGTGACTCGACGTCATTGCAGTGAGTTTCTTGAAGAAAGGAAATTTGGGAATTAAGTTTAGATAAATGAGAAATTACCTTTTGTCTTTTAACAGGATTTCCAAGACCACGGACGTTCCACGTAACAAAATTACACATACGCGAGGGTCAGGGGAATGTGATACACATGGTGTGGAAATACTTCGGAGACACAACGACACTGGAAGACAAAATGCGCATAAGGGTTACACAAGGGAACAACAAAACATAAAACCACCTTATTAAGAAGAATCAACAAGCCTTTGACAATGTCATACATAAAAAGAAGTCCAAAAGCACCATAATCATGAAGAAATGAAGGGAAAAGAGCGAAGAGGAAACATGGAAAAACTCGAAAGAAGAAGAGAGTGACGCACCGACCAGAGGGAGACTGAAATAGGAAAGAGCGCGAAAGAGCAGGTGAGGGAAAGAAGGTGAGCAGAGGAAAAAAGGATAGGAAAGCAGAGAAGGAAAACAGGTCAAGGAAAAGAGTCCAGACCTGAAAGACATCAATAGAAAAGTAAAATTGGAGCGTGATGAGACCGGAGAGAAGACAGCGGTGTAATTCACATGGGTACAATTGGAAGCAGGACATAACATAGGTAATCATATAGCGGAAGCGAGATATGAGAAGGGGAAGAAAGAATTTGAACAGGAATAAGCAGTAACAAAGAGGAAGAAACGTGATTAACAAACGTACAATAAGCAATAAGCACTAAAGCATATGGAAAGCTATGTATAAGAGGAATCTAAGGTAACCAGAAAAAAGCTGTTAATAGCTGTTAAGAGCACTACACTGAAGCAGCAAAAAAGAAGAAGCGCTCAATGGTTTGTGTCCATATTCCGAGAGGAGATGTTATTGAGAAACAGTTTCAGTTTTCCCGGGTCATCAAAGGATCTCGTCTGGCCGTCGTGGGTGATCTTGCAGATGGAGGGATGGAGTATGCCATACTGGACGTTCAAGAGCCTCATTTGTGGACGCAATGCAAGAAATTCTTTGCGACGAGCATTGGTCGCATTGGAGACATCTTGTGAGATAAAGATATTGTGTCCAGACCACGATAGGTGACGTTTGAGTTTAGCTGCTTTAAGAACAGTCATGAGTTCTGTGAACTCCAGAAACAGCATGATAATACCACGAGGTTTGGTGGAATTCGGTTGAAGGCGACCTAAGCGGTGAGCTCTCTGTATATTCAAAGGTGTAGATGACTGAAGGCCCAAGAGGTCATGAAGGAATTTTCGAAGGAAAAGCAACATATCTGGACCTTCAATATTCTCTGGCAAGCCAAAAAGACGGAGGTTATTCCTTCGATTACGATTCTCCAAGTCCTCAGTATGGAGCTTCAATTTGTGAATCTCTTGTTCCAATAACGGAATTTTTATGGCAACATCTTGAACGTCACTGACGCGTTGTTCTAACTCAGTCACCCTACCTTCCATGACAATCCATCGGTCCTCAATTTGTTGCAATTTTTCGTTTGTGGCGGCCATAAAGGGCTGAAGACCACGCACTTCCTCTAGTATGTTATCCAAAACTGGGCTTTGCGATGAAAGAATAGGCGAGGGCGGGTCATTCTTCAGCCTTTTAGGCTTTGCGCCAGAAGAAGACGGTTTATTTGGAGGATGGGAATCATTAGACATCTTGGCAATTTGACGAGATGCTTTTTTGGCGGGAAAAAGTACACGGAGTTCTCTCATACGCTGTAAGGTTTGACAAAGATGTTCATAAAGCCACTAGAGCATCACCTTAGAACAAAAAGAGAAAGATACACAAAGCTGCAATGCATCCAGCCTGTGGCTCTGAAGATACCGGAACATAGGGGTTAATCACGGCTCCTCAGAAGATAGACAAAATTATGAGACCTTCTCCGGGGAGAGAAACGATATAGAACAAGCATGGCCAGGGGCTACTGGCGACTGTTGAACTTGGAACAGACTCCCTCTCAAAGAGAAATGAAGCAGAAAAGCATCAAAGCATGACTGGAACCAGGAAATGCGTGCGCGGTGTTTCAGGAATAGAATGCCGGCGCCTCGATACAAAATGGCCGCCGTCGGGCATTACCTCAGGAAATCAAACCGCCACGTTTCCGAGGGATAGGAGTGGAAAAAACAGCCAACGAGGAGCAATTCAGAATCACGCCATGTTCCGCTGGTAAGTTCTTCTGGAGACAGTGCCCGTAGCTCGCTGGGAAGCCTTCCACACAGCTACATAGCACCGCGTCCGAGCGGAGCTAACGGAGATCCGCCATCTTCCCTCGGCGTCCAAGCCACGCCCCCCCCGTAACGTTGTTCTTCTCATGTAAAATAATTGTGCAGTACCTAGCTTGTGAGTAGGTGCAAAAAAGCCTAATCCTAAGAGCCTAATAGCCTAATCGTCTAAGAGTCTAATAGACAAGAATCCGACTAGTATTTAGTCAAACCCCCATACCTGAAAGTGTGGGACTACCTCCTGGACTTGAGCTGGATACCCCGCAAGGGATAATCAGACCACTGTCAGCTGGAGCGATGGCATGCCGGAGCCGCAGCGTCTCTGGTCAGTGTGTCGGCCTCGAAGTCTCGGGTCCCTCCTGCTTACTGATAGCGAAAGGTGCTGTATTTATACAGTCTAGGTACGTGTGTTACCCATTGTTCAGTATGAGGATGACATCGGGGATTAAGCCTTTGTACGTAGATAGTAGAGTTGAGGTATGCCCCCTAGAGAGTGTTCTAATAAATTATATATATGTGCTAAGGATGACGTCTTAGCAATATCGATCAGGCAGAGCTCACCCTCGTCATAAAACTAGGTGAAAGGTTTAGTACTTTAAAGGTATCAGTCCTTATAAGGCGTTCAGTCCCTATAAAGCATTCTGTCCTTATTTGGAGTTATATCCTTATAAGGCTCGTTAATATGAAATGAAGGGGAGATGATGTAGGGAAAGAGTATGATGATCTCTAAACCTATGTCAGGGTACCGATATGAAATATAACACCCACTCCACCTTATACTTAACAATAATAATACACATTTAGAGATACACATCCATAATGGTTTCAGTGTTTAAACATTGTCAAGAGGTTATTTAAAATCTTTCTAAAAACGCTTTAAAATCTTTTAAAAACAGTTTAAAAATGAGGAAATAAATGTTCTTTGGTAAAGTTTGACTTTTTGTTGTAAAGTTCCGCAAATCGCAGTGTTAAATAAGTTCGATCACACAAGTTGAACTACTGTAAGCGTACTAAGAAGGCCATGCCATTTGAAAGTGTCAATTTGAAAAAGCTATTTTGAAAAGAAAGGGAAGGAAAAGTTCCATATTCGTTCCCAGCACACGGTGAGCCAGATTCAGATTAGAAGTCCTGGCTGGGAAACATAACATTATCGCTGCCTGCTACAGCAGGTGACAAACACTGCAATACCTCAAATAGCACTTCAAGTGTGCACAGATGAAACTCCTTGCTGCCAACAGCTGTTGTGGTGTGCCGGTGCTGAACTCGATAACTCGGTGCCAATGCTGGAGCTGAAATTCAATTCAGTCGTAAAAGGCACCTGCGGTTCCTCAAGGAAGGCATGCGTCAATATGGGAATATGCTGGGAACAGAGTCGTGCATGGGACCACAGGGGCTCCAGCCTGGAGTCTAAGTCCACTGGCATCTCCGTGTCAGGTGTCAGACAGACGTTTAACTCGCATTCTCCTTCCCCAGAACAGGCATAGGAATACAGGTACAATTCAGTCAGTAAAGACTGGTCTGAAGGACAAGAACCAAGAAGCACTCAGTTCTCGTAGGCGAGGTGAACCCAGATGTTGTACCATGCGCTCACGTCAATATCTCGCCACGAGTGATTTTGCAATCTCACTGGCGGATGGTCCCTCCATTGCGTAGCAGGTAGACGATAATCAGGATTCCAGCTACAGCGAGCAGGATCAGAGGTAGACCCCCGAAAATGCTTCCAAACACGGAGTGCATGAAGTTAGGAATAACTCCGAGGATTATCTGGAAAGTGCTAAGGAAGCCGGACCCTATGGTCTTAAATAGGTGTATAATGCCACTCGTATCAGACATGTTAAAGATACGACCCACCATTTCTGCAAAGTGTAGGGGGTAGTTGGTGTGGATTAGTGCCTGTATCTCTGTCGAAGTCCTTGCTATTTGGAGCTCAAAGGTTTCTCGAGCGGAGGTTAACGGCACGGTTTATTGTAAAAGCATGGCTTTCATTCTGCTCAAAGCATCAAACTGTATCAACAAAACATTCAGTGAAGGCCAAATTGGTGCATCCCTGACGGTATTTGTCAGAGGAAACAATACTTGCATACAGCAAGTAACCCTGGTGTTCACGGTGACCAGATATGCGATGCCCGGGAGCACCCCACAGCAACCTTGATCGCTCAGCATTAAGTAACTCCCATTCGAAAGTAACTCGAACACTGGTGTTATCACGGCAGCTGGAGTTCCTTCCATGTGGCAAGATAGATTTGCAATTGAACCACTACAAGCTCCGTGCAAAATAATATCTTGGCACATGAGTGAACCACTTAAAGCGTTCCTGCAGTTTGTACCACTAAGAAACACTTCTCAATCCCACTCCGAGTTCGGAATTTATATGGTAAATCCCAGGATTTCTTAATGTATTCTATACCCAGTTGTTCATATTTGCCTGCCTGCCTTTGCTCAAGGCAATAGAGAAACTGAAAGGTTGTGACCTGGAGAGTGATTTGGCCGTGTAGTAGCCCTTCTGTTGATGATAGTTCAGCTACTGTGAACTATGACTTGTCCAGTTTTTCAATTTACAGCATTCTATATCTAGCTCCCCTTTGTGCCATTTCTATCCGTGTATCAGTTAGATTGTATTCTGAAAACAGAGATGCACTGTTTATGCAACGCCAAGGCACAATTCCTGCACGCAAAGATTGCAGCATCTAGCTTAATAACATAATGGAACGTAACTGAGATTGGCCGTGTTGTAATATGGCTAAATCCTGTTCCAGTATGTCAATAGCAGAAGATACAATGTTGCCCAATGAATATATTTTGGAGATTAAAGTTGTTAACCCATTATCTACCACAGCAAAAGCTTTTTCTAAGTTGATTCGGTTTATTTCCCGTATTCTCTCTGCGGCTTCTTGTTGGGAAATCTTCAAGATTTCATTATAGGCAGCATAAATGCCTGCATATATGAAACGTTTTTGACGTTGTTTCCTAGGTCCTAGTAAGAAGTCCCTGAGAGCCATTTCTTGTGACAGTAAAGATAAGCGTTGTTTCACTTCTGCAAGTGTTGAGGTTTCTAGCCAATCTAGACACAACTTCCCAACACTATGGGATGTCACTACCCCTGGATGTTCTCTCTGTACATAACGTGGGTCTGGCCTATGCATGTTGAGTCCCTCGGTGATGTGTAGGAACCGTTTATGACATGTGTTTGTGTCTAAGGGCCAAACCACCAACTCCTTCCAATTTGGGTCTGATCTATTGTACTTTAGTATGTCATCAACTGTTGCCCCTTTATTCGTTGAAGAATTCTGCCACCCATGTGATGGTCTAGTTAACCTTGGAGTGTTCAGGTCCTTTATCTTGGCTATTCCAAGACAGGATGTCTGTTGCACAGTCTCATTTTAAAAGATTATCTGCTGTTGAATGAGGCATGCTCTAAATAGGGCCTCTGTACCCTGGACTTGCCAGTCTCTTCAACCCAAGACTGATTTTGTGTCAATTTCATCTTTCCATAGGTTGAAACCCTGTTCAGACATCTGGGCCAAAAAGGAAGCAGAATAAATCCGTTTGGTGTTCATTAACATAATTTTCAGTACTGATCTTGGTACAACCTTATAGTAAAATGAGGCTGGATCTTTGGTGTTAAATCCTGAAAAGTATGCAAATTTCTGTGCAAACACTTGTGAACTAGTTTTTGGTGGTGTTGGGCAATGTTCCCACTGATGGTACTCAAGTACATACCTAGGTGAGATGGATTTGTGCAGAAAATGATGACCAAAGTGTTGGTAACAGTACAATTTGTCATCGTCTGAAGAACCTTCTAACATTTTATTATTAGAAAATGCAGCTGTTTTCTCTAAATCAGACAACATGTTATTAACTACTTCAGTGTCCCAATCATCAGATAATGTACTGGAGGTAATGATATCACTCAGTGATATTTTAAATACATGACTAATTTTTAAAAGTTCGGTTGGTCCGATATGTTGAAATCATACTACACCATCAGGTATAGGAACTGCCGTGATGTTCACTGATGACAAGTCTCTTTGTTCTCGATGTGATGATGGATGTAGCTTCAGTAGAATGTTGACCTTTTGAGCTGTGGAACTTTGTTGAAGAAAGTGTCCATTTATAAGCATACTAAAAGTCAGTACTGTGCATGCCCAGAAAAGAAAAAACATTATCCCAGATATTGCCCACAGTTCAACCCATGGTGATACCAGGTATGTCTTTTGAAGAAAGAGAATAAAGTTCTTTGCTTGTTGCTTCAACAGTGTTTTGGCTGGCGTCGTTTCCGTCTCACTTGGATCCTCAGAAAACGTATCAAAGTGAATGAAATAGCCAGAAGCTGTTCGTCAATTGTTGGAATTGCATCAGGATTGGTTGAAATATTATTTTCCTCTTGCTTAGGCAAGTTCATGTAGACGCCCGTATTTGGTCGAATTGCAACTTGTGAATTAATTTGATTTTCAGTTTGATTTTTAATGTTTGGTTCAAGTGGAACAAGTTCCATAGCATTGTTGCATATTCCTTCATTCCTTACAGGTGGCTCTTCAAACATGATGAGTCTTTCTGTTTGAACTTCTTGGATTGTAGCTAGAGGAGGGCATCTGCTACAGCGGAGTCCACTATGCCTACTGTTTAGTATCAGGCACATAGTGTGGTTTGATTAAGTCAATTGAGACAAATCTTTTCTCCTTTTTTCTGGCAAGAGGGGGGAGCAGCACAATTCTTGTTCATATTACAGGAATGCTTGTGTTTGTAAATTTGGATCAAATCTGTAGTCAACATCTGTTGCAGTAAGAGAATTAGCCCATTGTATCCATCTCAGATGTAGCACTTTCGCATTTGGGATACTGGCCTTTGTAACAGCTTCTAATGCCGGTACCGGAGTTACGACAATAATGCGTTTCTCCTGAGCCTGTGTTCTTTCTCTTGCTACCGCAGTCTGAACAGCTGTCAGTATTTTTCCTGTTGAAGTGAAACGCATTTCTGCATTTGTGTACAGGTGTAATTTATATGCGATTGGTACTGTTTCTCCCTCATTAAACGTCAAATAAGTGTACCCGCATCGACCCGCAATTATTCGGATCACTAAGTGGCGTATGTTTATGCGTGTCTGTAAGTGTTTTGAAGTAATCATGTCTTCCTGGAGTAAACAAAATTTTTTAGTATGTTCTTGTGTTCAATCCCTGGCTGAAAGTCATAGAAAGGTTATACCCTTTGTGCATAATCTAAAATGTATGTCCTGCCAAAATTTAGGAATCCAAGTATTGATTGTAGTTTTTTTAATTATTTTGCAGCCTGTAGCACCGCACACTTTTCTAAAAAGTTAGCTGCCAGACTTTTGCCTTCACTTGACAACTCATATCCCAAGAATAGGATGTTGAGGTAGCCTATTTTCGACTTTTTAAAGTTGAATTTGTAGCCTTCTGTGGTAAATCCCACAATAATGGTGCTTACCCTGATCAAGTCTGATAAATGTCATCGACATATGACAACGCTTCTTCATCAACTTTTTGAAGTAACTCTGTTACTCTTGCTAAAAATACACCCGGGCTGTTTTTATACCCTTGGGCGTGTGGACAGAGTTGTAGCTGGGACCCTAAGGCACTGAATGCGGTTAAATATCTGTTTTCAGGCGCTATATTTTGATAAAAAAATCCACTTGAGGTATCAAGGTTGGTTTTGTATTTTTTGCACACAATGTTATTCATTAATGCGCCACTATGTGCATTTTGGGCAGAAAATGTCTTTGTGCATGAGTTTAAATGTCTGTAATCTAAAACTAGACGATCAGTGTTGTCAGGTTTAGAGACGGGAAACAAAGGATTGTTCATTGGAGAGGTACATTTTTCAATGACCTCTTGGTATTCAAGTTGATCTAAGATCTCCCTAACCTGTTTTTTAGCTTCTTGCTTTATTGGATATTGTCTCAGAGCACTAGGTGAAGTTTTTAACGGATCACAGGGTAGGTTGAGTTCTCATCCCACCCAACATGATTTTTGTACAGTGCTGGAGCTTGAGCTACCGCCCACTCCTGCGCATATTTATGTTTAGGGTGAACGGGAACATAGTTGAAAAATGCAGGAAAAACTATACTTTCTCCCCTGGGGCACTCAATTACGAATGCCAGCGGTGAATCTTGTTCTGCTAACAGGATGTCCTAACCTTTTACTTTCCTGGGCTTGTCCCCCTCCATCCGGAGTGTTATTTCATATAACTTATGTGGGACGCTCACCCTGGTGTCTGGTGTTTCCACAGGGCTGTAATCATTCAACTCCGATTTCACCAGAAGTTCCTTCAGGTTCAGGCAAGCTATTGTTAATTCTGCCGCACTGTCTAGCATCTTCAGAGCCCATTCCCCGTTCAGGAGTTGCGTCCTCAGAATGCTGGGCATGTCTGATTTTCAGACCTGCAACTTTCTTTTTCTTAAATTGAGGTTTTTGATTTTGCTTCTCTTCTTTTTTAGAAGTAAAGTCTTGAGCGCACTGCTTGTCTCTGGACTGTGTGCGCTCCTCTCTTTTTTCTGACCGTCCTTCTCTTTCGGAGCTTTTCTTCGAGCCCTGAAAGGAACGAGAGGAACGTGTATCAGTATCCTGATACCTGTCAGGTTTCTATATATTATCCCTATTCCTAAGGTTATACCTCTTTTCAGAGTGCTCCTGTTGAGGAGATCTACCTCGGGACTGAGATCTCTTTTCTTGAGAGTATTCTTTTTTATTATCCCACTTCTTTTTAGAAGAAGAATTGTCCTTCTCAGGACTGCCCTATAGTTGAGGTTTTAAAGCTCTTCCACCCAAACTATCACTGCCTAATTCTGCATATGCAGTATCTATTATTTTTGGTAGTTCATTCTCATGTTCTAACGGAGAGAACTCCCGTATGCGTTGGCAGATTGCCACTGATGCTGCTTCCCCTTTAATGTTAGCTAGTATTATGGCTGATACCTGGTCACAGTTATTTAATAACTTCATCCCTAGGTTTAGGGCAGGTTCTGCTCCATAGCTTCATATCGCCCTATCTCTTTGCTGAACGTAGAGGCAAAATTTTTTGCCAAGGCTTTGGCAAATCATATTACTACTCTGGTACATCCCGATCAGGCTGGCTTTATGCCCCAAAGAGCAACACGTCACAATGTTCGCAGAGCGCATGTTGCTATTGCAGCTCATCAGGGGTTGAGTAAACAAGCAGCGTTGCTTCTGGCTAACATGGATTGGGCATTCGATTCTCTTATCTGGGTATATCTATTTGCGCTTCTGCGTCGCCTGAATATTGGCCCACGATCCCTGTCCAATCTGACCTTGCTTTACAGTGACTTAACCGCTTCAGTGCGCATTGCTGGGTCTATTTCCTCGACATTTTCCATCGGGCGGGGCACCAGGCAGGGCTGCCCCCTGTCACCATACTTGTTTGCGTTGGCTATGGAACCTCTGGCTACTTGGGTGCGA
This sequence comes from Triturus cristatus, assembly GCF_964204655.1. Classification (NCBI taxonomy): domain Eukaryota; kingdom Metazoa; phylum Chordata; class Amphibia; order Caudata; family Salamandridae; genus Triturus; species Triturus cristatus. The sequence goes on along the minus strand of NC_140594.1, from coordinate 635,469,425 downwards.
ATGGATGCGCAGGTGACCGGCTTTGAGGGCTGTCGGACCGTATTGCGCTGTACACCGCAGACGTGCTATTCTTTCTTACCGATGTCAATAGGACGGGACCGAGGCTGCTCTGCATTATGCAAATCTTCGGGGAACCGTCTAGATTATATATGGACCCCCAAAAGTCCACTTTATTGGTCCTGGGAGATGCTGCTGTCCTGAGATCCTGGGCTTCGGTGGTTCAGGTGGCCACGGGGAGTGTAAAATATCTGCGGGTATTCTTGTCAGACTTGCCTAGCGTGTCTTGAGCCAGAAATCTAGCTCCAGTATGGGCACGCGTGCGGGAGGATCTTACGACCTGATCCCATATGCCTGTGTCCAGTTATGGTAGATTGGCCATTTTTAAGATGGTCTCACTCCCCCGTTTACTATATCACTTGCAAAATCACCCGTATCTGATTCCTCCCAAATGGTTCTGGCAGGTTAATGCGGCCTTGGGGCAGTTTTTGTGCGCAGGTAGGGTAGCCGGAGTTGCGCTACGACGTGTTTCCGGTCTACATATTGCGGGGGGCTGGCAAAGCCCGATATTCAATCGTACTACATGGCCTCGCACCTGCTTGTGTTAAATGAGTCGTGGTACGGGGATAGGGCAGACCCAGTTTATGCAGTTGAGCGGCGGTGTATGGGGGATCTTACCTTGCATACTATACTGTATTCAGCACCGCTGCACAACTCCTTTCCGGCAGTTACGAGGGTCATATTTCAGGTTTGGAAGCAGGCTCTTCAGAGGATGGGGTGGTGGAATAGGTTGACGAGGGAGACTCCCCTTTGGAGCAATGGGTGATTGCCACAGTTGGCTACTCTGTTTGGGTTTCGTGGCTGGGACAGTATTGGCATTTCTACCCTGTGAGATGTAATGCAGGCCGATCCTGAAGTCCTTTCAGTAGTTCCACCGGGACTTTCAAATGCCAAAGACCCAATTTTATAGATATCTTCAGTTCCGGCATGCCATCTCCCCTAGCTTGGAGTGGCTAGAATCACTTGCTGAGTTTAGCCCCATCGAGGCGAAGGTATTTATGGGAGATCTCCAGGACCATAATATATCTAAAATCTATCAATCCCTAGTTACACATATCTCCTCTACACTACAAAAGCTCAGAGAGGCCTGAGAGAGTGATGTAGGCCCACTGGAGGGGGAGCACTGGATGGAGGCATTGGCCTCCCCGCGGGAGGCCGTAATAGCGGTGCGCCTGCGCCTTATCCAGGTCAAGTACCTTCAATGGGTATATTTCACAGGAGTTAGATTGTGGAGGGCGGGATTGGTGGCCTCTCCTGTATGTCTCAGAAGTGAACGGGAAGAGGGAACCTTGATGCATACGGTCTGGCACCGCTCTGCCTTGGTACAATTTTGGAGAGGTGTCATGGCTTGTCTCTCAGAAGTATTTGGCTGGGACCTTCCCCGCTCGCAGAAGCTGGTACTTTTACATATCATGGAAGGGGTTGGGGGCAACATATACAAACGTCATCTTATGTTACTGGGGTTTACTCTGGCCAAAAGAGACATTGCAAAGTCCTGGAAAGCACCGGCAGCTCCCTCCCTGACTGCGTGGAAGAATGTCCTGGACTTTTTCATGGGCTTGGAAATCCCAATCTTACAGTGAGGGGATGCCCGCAAAAACATTTTAAAATTTGGAAGCAATGGGCGGACTATCGAGGCCTACAGTTGGAGCCCGTCTCTACAATGGGGGTACCTGACTCAGCTTAAGTTCCTATTTGGTTGCAGTGAGCAGTTCTGGGTGTAATGATGCATTGCATTTCATGGTGTGGGTGCCTTTTTTTTTCCTAATGGTGTGTTACTTTAGGGAAGACATTAGTGCGACGGGAGGGGGGTTGTAAAGTTATCTTTTTTCTTGATTGTTTTCTTTCATCTGTATTGCTTTTCATTTTTCCTTGATTATGTTTCTTTGAAAGTCAAAGTCAAGATGATGTAAGTTTCATATGCAGAAGTCTCTTGGGTACAGAGCTCTGCCTCATATGTGCTATTTGACAAATAAAATCAGTTTTTAGAAAAAAAAGGTAATACAGACAATGAATGATGTGTTTTGCAGCGGTGATGATTCATAATCAGTGTCATAGTAATAATCAATGAATTAACATTGCTACAAAATAACAGCACGAACAGGGTATAATGAATTCATAACAATCCCCTGTCCCGTGAGCAATAAGGCCCAGAAATGAATTGTTAAAGCAAATAAAATCATTTCCCAACAATATCACGCAAACAAACAGCCGAAGAGCTGTATCTATAAATCATTAGACAAGTAAATTCATCATTTAAAAGCTGGAGATGATATAAAGCTGGCCGACACTTCCCAATGTTTAAAAACTTTAGGAAACGGATGATAAAATCACACGTTGGCTTAATGCAAAGTTGACAGAAGAAAAGGAACTGGAGCGTTCTCTGAGTGGACTTGGAATCGCAAGGGCACAGATCCAGTTTGGCGTCAAAATAAACTTTGCGTGGATAAGAAATCAAAGGTTGCGAAATGCCAAACCTGAATCTAATAAGGTAAAACAATTTGGTATGACTAAAATAAAAGGAGAGATAAGGCTCAACACCTAAAGAGCATACTAAAAGGGAGTGTTCTGAGACACTCTTTGTTGCAATCTGTAAGTTTCCTCTAGTTGATTTTAGGCAGGTCAGGAGATCCTTTTACAGTTTTGCTTTTTGGATCTTGGCAATATTAGCTGGATTATAAAAACAATCCGCCAACCCCTGTGACTCTAACTGTTTTTTTATATAGCTGAGCCAAGGTATCTTCGACATGTAATCCAGTTTAAAACAGTCTAAGATAATTGCACGGTTAAGGGCTGGTTCTTCCTTCACCCAGATGGAGTGCCACAGTAAAGTTGGTGCTATTTGTATGCGGAAGGACAAAGTAATCAAGCCAAGTTTGCTGTGACAGACAGTAGCAGAAAGACTATTGGGGACTGTCAACAAGCTTCTCATGAAGGTGTTCTCAGCTCTTAGTAGTCCCACCGGGTTACAGGAACCCCATACTCCAGCCCCATACAATGTGACAAAACAAGTGCGAGCCTTATAGATGGTAATTATTATATTAATCAGTCTTGAGCCTAGCTTTTTCGTAAATCTGAATACCGCCTCCAGGTTTTGGTTGAAACTACTGATCCTTGTTTCAACTAGGTGGTGCCAGGTGCTTTTCTGGTAAAACGGGATTCCCAAATAAGAAAAAGTAGGGACATAGGACAGCTTTTCATTTTTGATAAAAACATGAATTTAAAATGGTGGGGGATTTACCCACCACCATGGTGTAAGATTTCCCTGTATTGGTCTTTAGACCCAGTCCGTTCATAAAATCATTAAACCTGTTCACAAGCTTCTACAAACCCACACTAGTGCTAGACATTAGGACACAATCATCTGCGTAATGTAATGCCGGAAGATGTCTGGTACCTATGTTGGAGGCATCCACATTCCCATGATTAATGTAACTTTCTAAATCATTGATGTATAAACAAAATAAAAAGGGGGCAAGGACACAGCCTTGACGAACCCCACGATTCATTTTTATGGGAGCAGAGAGTTCCCCGCCCACTCCATATCTGACCCTCCCAATCACATCTTGATGCAGTTTGGCTAGGAAATGGACTATGGATGGTTCAATGCCCAGGTTCGACATCTTTTCCCATAGTCTCCCTCTCTGCACCCAGTCAAAAGCCGATGAAGGTCCATGAACTCAAGATAGAGGTCCGGGCTTAGCTATTGTATACTTGCTTATGACCAGATGCAGATAAAGACATTGTTCAATGGTTCCCAGACCCCTCCTGAAACCGTATTGTACATCCGAAAATTTCCCACTATTGGTTACCCAGGCCTCCAACCTCCAATTGCAGTCAATTAATGAAATGGGTCGATAACATTTTGGGTCCGATCTATCCCCTTTTTAAAAAATGGGGACTATTATTATGGATCCCCATCATTCAGGAGGACACTGGGATGCTATGCAACTTAAAATATTAGTCATAGAGGGAGCCATAGAGCAGAGTTGGCCAAAAACAGATCGGCTGGGATGCTGTCAGGGCCAGGTGCCTTGTTCTTCACTGTTTGGTTTAATGCCCTTTCGACCTCGTCAAGAGTTGGCTGAGCCAGCTCTCATGCCCTGTGATCTAAGTTGGAATAGTGCTCGCCATTGGTGCTGTGTAAAAAGGAAAAATGTTCTACCCACACATCAGGCATGAATGTAACATCAATACTGCTATTGTGGGAGCTCTGGAAGAAGTCTGAGTTAACGGTTTTCCAGAAGAGTCTGGGATCTTTACTTTGATAAGCTACGTGCAGTTGTTCCCAAGCTTCTTTTCTTATATACAGTTTCATCTCCCTAACGCCTGTTTATATTCATTTCAAAGATGTTTTATCACCAAGTTATCCAGGTTTTTTTTTTCAGTGCCTTAACAAGTTTTTTGTGAGATTGCGAGCAGCCACTATTAAATCACTTGTGTTGCTTCCGGGGTCTTAATCTGCTGTCACTGCATAAAGCAACATTAATAGTCTCAGTTATTGCAGCATAGGCCTTTAACATGGATGGTGGATTTACGCTATCTTCCAGACATTCTAAGACTTGGCTCATATCGGTGGTGAAGATCCGTTGGAGAACGGAGTCTGGATTAATGATAGCCCACTTGCGCAACAACCCCTTGGTTCTTTTATAAGTTATGGGACATAATTTAATTGTCCCAGAGGGGTCACCAGTTTGAATCTCTAAATGGATTGATAATGGGTAATGATCACTAAAACAGACCTTAAGAATAGAAAAGGTCACAGATTGAGGTTTAATGTATTCAACAAGGGCAACAAAATCAATTAAACTCCCTTGGCCTCTCCCCATAAACAAAACAAGAGCCATACCTTCTGGTTGAATAAGATCAACTGTAAGAAAAAGAGAAAAATTTGAAAGCAATGAATTAAAGATATTCACACAAGGATTGTGATAAAAGTGGCAACCACCGTCCCTGGCCCCATCTAGCAAACAATATGCAGACTGCTTTGATAGGGGGCATAATTTACAGTTAAAATCACCCCACCAGAGAACAATAAAATCTGTATTTATCTCCTGTATGTGTGTCTGCTTAATAAAATCTCTAAGTCTTCGGCAATGGCGGTATTATTGGGAACAAAATTATTGTGATAAAAATTAACAATGACAAGCGTCACAGTCTATCTAAAAAGAATGTTAATAGCTTGAAAATGTGGTGAGTGAAGCTGGGTCTTACCTACTCTGTCTGATACTGTTGTCGCTACCAAGGTTAATAGGCCACCCTTGGAATGGCCACCCAGAGCTACATTGGCTGGGGTGTTCATGGAGGCATAACCATTAATATAAGCTGTCATTCTCATCCAGGTTTCTTGAAGACATACAATACTATAACCTTTTATAAAAATCAAGCAATTGTTTAGATTTCAGCTTGTTTGACAAGCCAGCATTATTTTTAAAAAAAGGCTGCCAGAGACAATTATGTGTTGTGACTGCAAAATGCTCCCTCATTGTTTGTATGAGCGGTTATTTCACAGTCACCCTGGTATTTCATGGCCAGATGAGGAGGCAACAAGAGTTAGACCTGCTCAGCTGGTGAGAAGTTGTTAGATTCCATCAATGCTATCCTTATTAAATCCGGGAAGATAGGCCTACCTACATATGGCAGAACATTCTGTATTGATTTTTCAGGGCCGCCAGTACTACACTTGGCAATTCTCTGTTCTAAATCACACTCAGTGGACCAAGCAGATCCATGCACCCTATGATGTAGTCAATCCACATGATCAAGAGGGGAAAAACGATTACAGGTTGAAATAGCAAAATTATGCACAGCATTATCAGTTGTACAAAGTGGCCTATGCACTGCAGCTGAATTTGGCTTATAAAAATATCCCAGGGGTACCGCCTCAATAGAGCCACTGGCGTTGCTGCTCCAAAAGAGCCTATTCGTAAGGGAATTAACTAATGACCTGCTTTTAAAATTTGGAACGACACAGTCGCCTGATTTCATTTTAGGTTGTGTGCCCACCCACAAAACTCATTTAACATTATTTATATGCTGGAATAAATCTTCACTTTTTGGCCAGTCCGTGGCTTTCACTAACCAGAGTACAGTTTTGTTCTTTAACTGCGACAAGCCTTCCTCCTTATTGGTTGGCAGAGATGGCACATTCTTGAGGACTATTACCAACGGAGTAGCTTCAGGTAGAAGATGGAGGGTTCTTTCGTGACTTTTCCTTAATTAAACATGGCGATTGACAGCAGGATTAAGAGCTCCAACATCATTTGTCCCATTTAAGATGGTTGACTGACCTCCAGCTAAAACAGATGCTATATTTGTTTGAGATTGCGAGGGGCGGGCTAAAATATTAGTGTTAGTAGCACAGAAGCAACCTAAGGGCGGGTCCAAAATCGGGGGGGCTAAGCTGAGGGGGGGCAAGGTAGTATGGCGCGAAGACAGAGGGTCAAAGTCTGTTGCGATATTAGTCCCAGAGGTTAGGCTGGATAGACTTGAACCAATCAAAATTTTCAGTGACTAATCTAAGCTATTCATAATGCTTAAAAACGGGTCGAGGAGGGATTTCACTACTAGTTCGAGGGAACTGACAAATTGTGCATGCGACAGTAAGTCTCCATTGTCTCCATTGTCTTTGGGACCTACATCAATTTCCAAGTCTGGAGCCCTTGTGCTCTTCATCACAGTGGGTGCTTTTCTCCAAGTTACCGGTGGCTGCACTTCCATCTTTGATTTACTACATGCCTTTGCCTTTTTTGGAGGAGGGGGACGTAAAGTGTCAAGGGAGCAGCCTTGCTGAGTAGCGTTGGTATTGGTATTGGGGGCTTCTAAGACATTTGGGGCCATATGTAGGTAGCCTAACATTTACCACTTCATAAATACCGAATTTTACCGATTCGGTATTTATGAAGTGGTAAATGATATGTAGGTAATCCATCGGTAATATTTACCGATTCGGAATGGGTCGGTAATTTAGAATCGGTATTTACCGATTCGGTAATGGTAACTGGCCTCCCATTGATTCCTATGGGCCAGGAGGCCCATAGGAATCAATGGGAAGCCAGTTACCATTACCGAATCGGTAAATACCGATTCGGTAATGGGGGGAGCACAATCAAGGGTGGCAGGGTGGCACAGTGACACCCTGTTGCACCCCTGATTCCTGCATGTGTGCACATGTGGCACACATACATGCCCTAAGGGCATGAATGTCTGCCACATTGCACACTTCAAAGTGCAAAAAAATGCTTTTTTCCAGCTATTCGTCATTTACCACCAACTTTTAGTTGGTGGTAAATAACGAATCCCCACAACAACCACACACTCCCCCTACATATCATTTCAGGATTCGGTATTTACCGAATCGGTAAAATTACCGAATCGGTAATTTTACCGATTCGGTAAATTACCGAATCCTGAAATGTGCCCCCTACATACCAAAAGCCTGAATACCGGTCGGTAACGGGATATTTACCGAAAATCGGCCGTTACCGACCGGTATTGGGCTTCCTACATATGGCCCTTGATGTTGTGGCACCTGTGGGTAGGTTAGAGCCCCTCAGTCGTTGACTATCTGTTGGACACACAGGTTCCATCAATGAACTGTTGTGTAATGCCCGTTTTGTAGCCCCGAATCTCTCCTCCACACATTCAATCTCACTATTAATAGCCCCCATGGCAGTAGTGAGTAAGCTGGTAATGATAGAGGTTAGTGGGCAATCCTTAGTGGTAGGCATAGTTAATTTGCGTTTCCCCATCCTCTTACCTGTGGTCTCAGATTATCCACCATTAGACAAGGCTGTGTCAGCAAGCCAAGAGACAGGGCCAGCCCAGCCTCGTTCGGCCACGGACGGGCACAGACGGGCCCGCCCTTGCTCCAGGCACGCCAGTTCTGTGGGAGCCTGCAGATTCCTTTATGCGCCTCCGGCACGTGAAAGATGATGCGGGCGTCTCCAGGCGCCAAGGCTGATAGTGATTGCAGTCCCCAGTCTCCTCTGTGTAAATTAAGTGCTGATGCAGGCACAGAAACGGGCCAGTGTTTAATTTGTAAAAGAATGAATGCTGGTGTCCAAAGCGCTGCTCAGAAGCCCCTGGCTGGGGCAATTAAATGTTGTTGCCCCAAACACCTAAGCAGCACAATTTTGAATTGACTTCATGCCTCTTTAATCCACTCCAAGACTCCAATGCCCCTTTAGCTCACTCTTCAACGTTCGTGCTTTCTCTCTTTGTGAAGGTTGTTCCTTCTTCCTCTTTTCTCCATCTTTGCACTTTGTGTGTTTTCCCTCTCTCACTCTTGGTTAATGTCTGAGGTGGAAAAATGAGTGCCAGTGGCCACCGCCGGCAACTATCAACACACATGTAAGCATTGCTTGCCCCTTAAATTCTGATTTGAGCATGAACGTGAGTTTGCAACTGAATCAGGACTATACACATTCCAGCTTTAACATACTCCAAGGCTTTTTGCTTACACTAGTTCAACTAGGTAAAAACTGGTGCAAATAATTTTGTGGGGAAACACCATTCATTCTGCATCTGTGTACCTTGGAAGGGGAATACATGGCATTTACGCAATCTCTTCAATTTTGTGGGTATACATTGAAACGGTACAGTAAGAGCACACATAGTTTATACTGCTCCAGCGGTACCCACATTAACCAAATTTACTAATACACCCCCAGGATTCCTTGGGATCTGGAATGAGCCACCAAATGTAACAGAATACACATCTTTAAAAACAAGATACATTGAAGTAAAGAACGTAGCTTCTGACTAACTAGACAAGAGCCTGCTGTGTTATAGGACTTTTCCCTCCACGTTTAGCACAGCCAAGTTTTCCAAAATCCTAGCATGCAAATTGCTGTTAATCAAAAAAAGTTAGCACTGGCTGAACTGACTTGTTTTAACTTGTCAATACGTATTTTCCCACATAATCAGCTATGTAGAGAAACACAGCACTATCTGGGCATTTTCACTGAAAGAAACTAGAATAATCAATGCTGGTCGTCCATTAAAGCAGATCAGGTCATTGAACACATGGGTAAGTCAGATCAATAGGTTGGACTAGGAACAATGAAGTATAGGTCAATCAACCCGAAAACCACTGGTATGATGTAATTTGAGATGTCATCAGTGATGGCATATATGATGTCATAGAACATGTCATGAGTGATGTCATATGTAAGGTCATAAGTAGTGCAAGGTGGGGACGCAAGTTATAGTTAGCGAAGCTTACTATGACTGGTGAATTTCTGTGGTTTTTTTTCAAAATGTTAATATTGTCACTGAGAAATTCACCTATGACTTTACTTTAACCTTTGTGTTTTTTTAGTGAATTTTATGGTTTGAAAAAAAAAAAAACACAAAAAAGATCCTTCTATCACACCTAACTATAATGTTACTTTAACCTTTGCTCTTTTCAGGGAATTTTGAGTTTTTTTAAATGTAAAGTAATACTTAATTACCATACACAAGTGCAACCCCGCAGTGCATGGCCAAAAGCCCTGCAGCCAACACCTCCCCTTACAGCCAATCCCACACTGTGCACAATGTGCATAGTAGGGTGTGGAGGGACTGGCCTCCCCATTCATACCTCTCCCTCAGATCACAGGTGTGTGTGGTAGGATGTGTAGAGTGAGACTGTCCTCTCCACTGAGACAACTCTCTCAGATGATGGGTGTGAATAGTATGGTGTGTGGATGGACTGGTCTTTCCTTTCAGACCCCTGTCTCAAATGACAAGAGTGCATAATAGGGTGTATGGAGGGACTGGCCTCTCCTTTCATACATACCGCTTCCTCGGATCATGGGTGTGTGTGGTAGGATATGTGGAGTGAGACTGACCTCTCCGCTGAGACCCCTCTCTCAAATGACGGGTATGTGTAGTAGGGTGTGGGGAGGGACTGGCTTCTCCTTTCATACCCCTCTTTCCAATGATAGGTATGCGTAGTAGGGTGCGGACAGGGAGTGGCCTATCTGCTAGACCGCTCTCTAGGATGACAGGTGGGTGTTATAGAGTGCAGAGACGTACTGGGCTCTCCATTCAGATCATTCTCTCAGATGAAGGGTGTATGTAGTAGGGTATGTTGAGGGATTGGCCTCTTTGATGAGACCTCTCTCTGTAGTGATGGGTGAGTGTAGTAAGGTGTGCAGCATGACTGGGCTTTCCTTTCAGACCTCTCTCAGATGACGGATGTGCACAGTAGGGTGTGTGGCGGGACTGGCACACACAGAGGCGAACACCTGGAGCTAAAAAAGGTTTTGTATAAGCCACCCCATGTAGCTAGGATTTATACTGTCAGATGGAACCTTATTTCTCTTATCACTGTCACTGTGATTCAACAGCTTCACTGTCAGTAATTGTTTTCTAGTTTTTGATATTAATGTAAGATACTGAGACTACTCCAACTTGATATATAACTGTATATAAGAAGATTTGTTATGTTAGATTGAGGATGGTCTCTCTAAAAAATGTATTTCTCAGTGTTGTTTTTAAGATGTGTTGACTGTTTGTGGTATGAATGTGGTATGCCTGATAGATCAAATGTGAGATTATCTTGGTGATGATATTTTTGTTTTGATCAGTTTATTTACTGTATGGCTTTTTCATTACCCTGAGTTTATCTTAATATGTTCAGTTTGATCGTTTTGACATGAATAAAAGTAGTACATAAGAAATGCAATTTCTGTTTATGTTTTGGGATCCAATGGAAATGTATACCATTTGACTTAATTCTGTGTATCTTCATCAATAGCAATTTTTGTGAGCGGAACCTCTACTTGGCGCATGTTTGTGACTCGTCTGAGCACTTCAGAGAGAAGAGTTTTTCTCCATTATTTAAAGCATTTTGCAGACAGGAAAAATCTTTCTTGAATGTGGTAAGGGACTGACCTTTCCCTGCAGACCCCTCTCTCAAATGACAGGTGTGTGTAGTAAGGTGCAGGGAGGGAGTGGCTCTCCTTTCAGACCCCTATCTCAGATGACTGCTGTACATAGTAGGGTGTGTGGATGGACTGACCTTTCCTTTCAGACCCCTTTCTAAAATGACGGGTATGCGGTGGGACTGGCCTCTCCTTCCAGACCCTTCTCTCAGGTGATGGGTGGGCATAGTAGAGTGCGGAGAGCGACTGGGCTCTCCTTTCAGACCTCTCTCTCTCTGATGATGGCTGTTCGCTCAGACCTCTCTCTTGGATGATGGTGTGTAGTGTAGTAGGGTGCGGAGAGGGACTGGGCTCGCCTTTCAGTCCTCTCAAATGATGGGTGTGCATTGTAGGGTGTATAGAGGGACTGGCCTCTCTGCTGAGACCTCTCTCTGGAATGATGGGTGTGCGTCGTAGGCTATGGGGAAGGACTGGACTCTATTTTCAGGTCTCTCTCTCAGATGACGGGTGTGCTTAGTAGGGTGTGCGGAGAGATTGGTCTTTCAGCTGAGACCTCTCTCTGTAATGATGGGTGTGCATAGTAGGGTGTGGGGATGGACTAGTTTCTCCTTTCAGACCTCTATTTCAGATGACAGGTGTGCATAGTAGGGTCTATGGATGAGCTTAACTCTACTCACAACTCTTCCTAAGCCAATGAGCATAAACAGTAGACTTTGATAAGCATCATCTCTAGTAAGACTCCTTCCTAAAGTAACAAGTGCGCATAGCAGAGTGCATTCACGCATCACTTACTCCCTCCTACTTTTCACGATCCCGCAAGTCTTGCTAGATCGTTAAAAAAATTCAAATAAGAATTAACTATTTACTCATCACAGTACTTACCTGTTACACACTACTCCTCAAAAACAACCATAATATGCATTCCTACTCATGAAGTGTATTTAGACCTCACCTACTCCTTTTTACTATTCACATTCCCGTGAGAGTCCTGCGAGATCATAAACATTAGTTAAAAATGATATACATTTATTTTCTCCACGGAAGTTATCCCTTAGACACCTCCTCTCTAAATCGAAGGGGACAGCATGCCTTTCTGCTGCCCCTTTATTTAGCTTTTTTACTTCATTTGCAAAGTACCTCCAAATTTTCACATGAACAGTAATGGCGGCAATTTCACTCCTAACATTCAAACAGCCAGCCAATCAGAGTACTCGCGAGACTCACAGGAGCCTCTCGCTCCCGCAAAAGAGTGAAGGCTCACAGGAAAATCTGGTCTCCCAACCAATCACAGGGCTCCATTTTTTATGTTGCACTCACGCGAGAGGCTTGTGGGAGGCTCGCGGGGCTCTTGCGAGCCCAACTCCTAAAATATAGAAATATTTTTCAGTCTTAATTTCTCAAAAACTACTGAATGGATTTATAACAACTCACAATAAGCACAATCTGTGGACCAAGATCTAGCTTGCTGCCGAAATTGGTGTTATTCGGTTAAGCAGTTTTTCTCGTAGCCATGCCTGAAGAAGTCTATTTAGAATGAATGAAGATTTTACATTTTGGGACCCTCCTTTTATCCCTGCCCAGGAAGGAGCTGAGGTGGATGAACATTTTGTTGCAAAGTTTCATGAAGATTCGGCAAACAGGGCTAAGGTTATTAGCAAACTAAGAAACGCTTCTTCTATGGCAAAGCAGATCTAACTATAACTACCTAGTGGTTAGCACCATTGATGGAGCAGGGTTTTCAATATAAACCCAAATATCTGTATGTCATTATTAAAAATACTACTGATTAATTAGTAATTACTAAAGATTGTTGAGTCTTGATTAATCAACCTTATTAACAGAAGAATTACACGTGGGAATGCAATTGCATGGCTAAAATGTTGGTGAGCAAATTGACAAAATAAATGTTGCTTATGTGATGTTATTATGTTTTGTGCTTATAATTAATATGCATTAATGGCTTTTGATGTTGCAAATGGCTAGATAAATACATGCACATAAGGGTATTAGCAGGGGAATAACACTGTATAATCATTTCCGTGCAGTAATTATGTTTTGTGTTTCCTTTTACTTAAGTTGACAATTGTGGCCTGCTAAAACATGGCTACCACCTGCAGCCTGTATTTGAGTAGATGGAAAATTTGCAAGGAGGCTTCGCGCTGACTGTGACCTTGCCCTCCTGTCGAACTGAAAAGCCATGATCATGACGACAAATCCGGGAGAGATGCCAAATGCCCCTGAACATGAAATGTGTTGCCAAACTAAAATACTGACTTTATGAACTTGTGATGATCCTACGAATGGGATACAATTTATCCAAAAGATACATCCGTAGAAGTAACGAAATAGTTATGGACTCCTTATTTTTATTCATTATTTGAGACGATCAATGTGTGTGAAAAACTACAGATGTATCCCAATGTACCAAGACGACATAATTTCCGCCATTCGTCCGATTTGTACGATATGATTGCAACATTTTGGAATGTAAATTTGGTATAAATACTAGTAGACTAGAGAGGTCTAGTGCCACTACTTCCCGAACCAATGATTAGAGGTCCCGACGCTGACGGAGAGGACGGTGACTCTACATGACGGCTAGAAACTTTAACTTTTGCTGAGGACCAGCTTTCTGACTTAGAAAACGACTTTTAGCCAGAATAGGTAAATATGAGAAGAAATGACTTTGCATTTATTTGGCTTTTCTTACAAATTAATTTAGATAAACTATATTCTGTTTGAATTATTGTGTCGGGTGGTTATTTCTTGTCATGTTTATTGAATATTCAGAATGTTTTCCATCAGATCTATAGCAACTAGTTGATGCCATTGACCTCAAGGTATATGCAGATTGGTTAGGTATATAGAAAGTGTTTCCTCTATACAAGGCACGGATAAAGTGGTTAGGTTTGAATGTTGGTGTAAGGGGCCCCACCAGCGTGTGATGTGTGTGTGTGCGTGTGACTGTGAAATCACTCCGTCCGTGGAAGTAGAGGGGATTCGGAAGCTCCGATCTGCACCACCATAAGGTAATGTGTGTGTGTGTGTGTGTGTGTGTGTGTATATATATATATATATATATATATATATATATATATATATATATATATATATATATATATATATTCTCAACATCTTATCTCCATGGGAAATAAATGGCACGCACTCACAGGCTCTGAATTGATATCCCCAATATTCTTTATTCAGCTCACAGCTTCAAATTTGAGGGACAAACCAACGCGTTTCGCTATCAGCCGATAGCTTGATCACGGTCAGTGTACCTCATTCAAACCAACCAATAAAAACAAGTTGAAGCAAGGTCATGTGATTAATGATGTCATGCGTCTTACTTCCTTTTCCCAAAGGCTTGTGGTCCCTGTAGTTAACACAAAATTATACTGTGATTCAAACAGATTACTCATTTGTTTTTACAAACTGCTGTCTATATGTCATGAAAGATTCCCAAATTCGTTTCTTTCATATACAAAAATGTCCTATTCAGGACTCAAAGGACAATTAACCAACTAACAGACATAGGGAGAATTATTCTCTTCCGCAGATATACGTTTCCGTCAACAGCGGATTTTTACGCATCTCGGTAACAATAGTTTTTTTCAAGATTTAAACTGTACAGTTGGCTACTATTCATTGTCAGAATCTTTTGTATATTTAATTATCAGTGATCTGCCCTCCGGTGGGCTTATATTACTCATGTCAATTGTGACACCAACAGTATGAATTGTTAACTCTTGGACATAGTGACAGGGACACAATGTTTTTTAGCAACCTAGTGTATAAGGGATATGGGCTGCAACCCATTACAGTTGACATTCTGGTATATGCCCCTGTGTACCCTTCCTCAAAACAGATAGCCTCATAACGAAGACACCAATCGTTCGAAATTCTTACATTGACAGAAACGTATATCTGCGGAAGAGAATAATTCTCCCTATGTCTGTTAGTTGGTTAATTGTCCTTTGAGTCCTGAATAGGACATTTTTATATATGAAAGAAACAAATTTGGTAATCTTTCATGACATATAGACAGCAGTTTGTAAAAACAAATGAGTAATCTGTTTGAATCACAGTATAATTTTGTGTTAACTACAGGGACCACAAGCCTTTGGGAAAATGAAGTAAGACACATGACATCATTAATCACATGACCTTGCATCAACTTGTTTTTATTGGTTGGTTTGAATGAGGTACACTGACCGTGATCAAGCTATCGGCTGATAGCGAAACGCGTTGGTTTGTCCCTCAAATTTGAAGCTGTGAGCTGAATAAAGAATATTGGGGATATCAATTCAGAGCCTGTGAGTGTGTGCCATTTATTTCCCATGGAGATAAGATGTTGAAATTATGATAGCGTGGCTCTGCTGAGGTTCCGCACCGGATAATAGAAGCGCCAGGGGTCCGCAACACGGAGCCAGTTTTGTGTTTATATATATATATATATATATATATATATATATATATATATATATATATATATACACATTACCTACTGGCTGTCGCCAGTGGGTAGTTATAGTTAGGACCTATTATCCATAGGAAATCTGCAACATTCTATTTAGAATAACTTTGGCGCCGGTTGATGAATCTTCGCAAAATTTTTAAAACTCGTGGCCCGCTCCAGTCTGCTCCTATCCTGAAAGTCTCGGGGTGATTCGTAAAGAGGGGGCCGAGAAAAAAGGGGGTCCCAAAATGTGTTTTCCCCATGCAGTTTTCCATAGGGACCTTTAGTCGCAGCTACAACCCGAACTGCTGAACGGAATTACACAAAATTTGGCAGAAAGGTAGACCTTTGTTCCGAGTCGTGCCTTTTGCTTAAATGGTGTAAATCCGTTCAGTAGTTCCTGAGAAAATCAAAAGTAAAATCACATATATATCTGGGCGGAGCCTAACCACACATCTCATCGTGAGATCTGATTGGCTGTCAGCACTTCATCCAAGAAGTGTTGGCAGCCATCTTGGGAAGAATATACATGAAAGCACCTCATTAAAAAGCATTTCAGTTAATAGAAGGTTTTAAGACTCTAGTTACCTTATAAATCATTTGTTTATGGTACCATACTCATTTTAGGAATTGTGGTATGTTCTAAGGTGATTTTACCATGTGAAAAAGCCTTCTGCTGGGATATCATGAATCATTTTTGAGAGAAAACTATTTTCTCATGCTTTTCCCACAGAGGTTTGAAAGGTGATCTATAAGCTAAACTGAGAGCATATTTTCTCTAAATTCACATTATCTTTCTCAGTCATGTGAGAATGAAGTCTGACATTCTCAGTAAAACATGTACATCCAACAAGGGTAGAGACTGTCAGTTGATTCCTTTGTGTTCTACTGCAGCTTCCCAGAGTGTTCCAAAGAACAACTAGAGCACTAACAGTCATACTTATGATAAACATATGGCACACCTGCAGCCATCTTGATTGGGATAAAGTGGTAACTCTTAAAACATTTAATTTAAAAAGGAACAAAATGAGGGGGTTCATTTTGCCATAGAAAGTATGATTATTGCTACAGAAAGAAAAATTAGGGAGCATTTTGAGTGACTTCTCAAATCCTCTTCTATGTCATAAAAAAATTCTGACATGCAGACTGAAACATGCACGTTCAATACCAGCAGCAGACTTCCCTGGTGAGCAGTAGCTTTACTACAGTGATCTAATGAGCAACTAGAGTGCTAACATTTTGAATTTATGGCAAATGTGTGACACATGTGTGAAAAAACATAGATTTAGGAAACGATAATTATGTCCTGAAAAAACTTGAATCAACAAGCATGAATCTTGAAAACAATAATGGTATTCAAAAGTATGGCTGTTTATATAACAAATCTTTAATTGTTTTAATAAAAAATATATAAATTATGAAAAACAAGGGGAAATCAGTTTTGAATCATACATATATACATGGAAATAGTCAGTATTGTTTTATGGCTATAATGAAAATATGTTGAATCATAAATTACATAAACAATCACAAAACATACGTAATGTATAAATGATACAGTGTAAACAAAATTTGTTTTGGTATTTTACACAGTCCGCCAAGTATGTCAATGGAATGGCCTTAGGATATTTCCAAATTCCTACGCGCGTTTCGGCAATGTGCCTTCGTCAGGGGGCCATAGAATTGGTTCATCAATGCCTGAATGAGATACAAATAGCTATCAAGAACATGCCAAGTTATTCAAAAGTCAAGATCAAAAGTTTGTTTTATGCTCATACAAAGCATGAAGTATGTAGCATCTTAAATTAAAAAAAACACATTTAGAAAACACATTTAAAATCACTAGTCTACATTTCTAGTCATCTAATTGGTAAGGTGGACTTTATAATCTAGCACCTTAAGAAATCCCATCACCAATTGTGACTTTGAAAAAAATACATTTATTATGCCAGGGGAAAAACAAGATGAATTTGGAAGGGGTGGATGAATCCAAAGAAAAAGGGTAACTTCTTATAGGAGATGATAATGAATCAAAAGAACAAAGGGAGAGGTAGGGGCGGATATGCTATAGAGTCACTGAAATCTCAAGATTATTTCAATACCTGTGTCTAAGTTAGAGGACGAATAACAGGTCGATGGAGCAGTGAAGTCTTGGTCAGGTAGTGGTTCAGTGTTTCAGCTTTCTGTATACTCTGCAATGGTATTTTTTTAAATTATATAAGTAACTACTTAGAAGAAATGTGATGGAAAACTGGTGGATAAATTAATACAACAAAGGTGCAAGATGGAATTGCATAGTAAATGCTATGTAAGTTGTATATTTATAAAAAGTATCTCTATAAATTCAAATAGAACCGACCTGGTTTGGAAAACCGTCGTAGTTAGAAAATACCGTGCTGTCAGCGTGATACGGTGGTTCGTAAGAACGGAACGTTCAGGTACGGTAGAAATATATTTAATTATCAGGATATCTGTAAATATAGACAAGTTGCTTCAAAAGTCGATTGCATAATGACCGTGAATAAGGCAGTGAATCCATGTCAGCTTACCTAAGTTGTAACCAGGAGTAGCCTCGGTAGTTTTAAAATAGAGGTGTAGGCATTCTCCTTAATGCTTTTTAGAAGGATATCTATAATAGAAGATAACAAAACTGCAAAAAACGATAGATTGGATATAGATTCTATCTATGTGATGCTCATAATCGCGGAATAGCGATATGGTATTGTGGAATCTGCTTACTTGAAAAAGGGTGAGACCGCCGTAGATCACATTATCTGTTTTCTCTCAAAGTCGTCCTGATAAATTCCCGCATCACGTTCTCCTGGACAGCCGAGCAAGAGGGATAAGTGCGTAAGCTGGGGCCGTGTTTAAATAGTGTTCTTGTGCATGCACGAAGCCAAACGGAAATGAGGCTTTCAAATGCATTAGCATAGAGACATGGACTTTTATAAGTAGTGAATGGGAGAAAGAATAGAGAAAGAAGCGGCCATCTTGGAAGGGATAACTAATGAAGGTTAAAAAAAGGGGGTATAATGCATGAAAATTACAAATTAACTACACGAGACTTTAGATATTCAAATCCGTGATGCTAGATGATATCAAACAAGTGAAAAAGAAAAACAGCGAGAGCTCATGTTGAGATCTAAAGGTTACTGAAAAGGGACAGCTCACAAATGGGTATTAGCCACAGTTATATTTTATGACTTGATCCCAAGGAATTTCATTGTTCATACCATTGAGATATGTATAAGACGGAAAATCCAATAGACTTCTCTACTTTTGCGTATATTGGTGCTGGTTGTACCCGAATTGGTCCTAATTTTTTCCAAAATTAGCCAACGTATCTGGTCCGCAGTGTGATTAGCTTCCATGTAATGGCGGACCAGAGGAGCTTGAAGTTTTTAGAGTGCGTATAGCTGACCTGTGTTCTGTCAATGTGGTAGACCGCATGCGTGCTGTCTCGCCTACGTAACCTTGGTTACATGGGCACAGTAGCAGATAGATGACTTTAGTAGTTTTACAGTTCGTCAAGCTTGTGAGTTGTAAATTGAAATTGTTGAAAGAAAATTGTTTTGTTTCGATCGCAAATTCACAAGCTGTACAAGAAAGGCACTTAAAATTACCTGTTACATTGGGTAAGCCAGTAATGGTCGACTGGATTAGGGTTGAACCAGACTTGGCTGGCATGCGTGATCTTATTATAAGATCCTTCAGGTTTTTATTTTTCCTATACGCATATAGGGGTTTGGGAAGTGCTTGGTTTTTGGGTTTGGTGGCATTTAATATATGCCAATTTGAATTGATGATATGACACACTTTTTCATTCATGGTGGAGTGCCTCGATACAAAGACTAATCTGGGATTGGTAATTTTCGGGCGCGATGTTAGTAGATGTTGTCTGTCGAAATATCTCGCTCGTTTATACGAATCTCGTATAAGACGTTTTGGGTATCCTCTTGTGAGGAATTTCTGTTTCATATCTTCAGATCTTGTATCAAAGTCTTGAACATTAGTACAGTTCCTGCGAAGTCGCAGAAACTGACTAAAGGGAATGCTGGTCTTCTGCATTAGGGGGTGATAACTCTCAAAATGGAGAAGCGTATTCCGTGCTGTTGGCTTGACGTGTAGATCTACTTCAAGGTGATCTATATTATTTTGGATCAAAATATCCAAAAACTCCACTCTGTTGTTGTTAAAATTGGCCGTGAAGAAGATGTTATCATCACATAAATTGAGCCCAGATATGAAGGTAGGGAGATCATCTGGGTCAGATGTCCAAATGAAAAAGACGTTGTCTATGTATCTAGACCAAGATGTGATAGATTCACTGAAGGGGGCAATCTCATTATACATAAATCGAGATTCATAGAAAGCCATGTAAATATTCACCACTGTTGGGGCACAGGATGCCCCCATACTGACTCCTTTAGTTTGCTTAAAAAGGGAGCCATTGAATTCAAAGGTATTTTCAGTGAGTATCAAGGTAAGACAATCTAGAATGAACGATCTTGGGCAGTCAATGTTAAACGTTTCCATGAACCAGGCTACAGCTTCCAAAGCTCCAGATTGTGGAATATTGGAGTATAGAGCTGTAATGTCCATAGTGACCATCAGATGGGAATTGGCATTAAAAGGTAAATTCTCTACTTTGTTGATGATATCTCTAGTGTCACGTATATATGAAGGGATCTGTGTGACAAAGGTCTTAAAATGGTGTCCACATATTTAGATAGTGGCTCCGTCACGGACCCTATCGTAGTGACTATTGGTCTGTAGGGGGATTGGTGCTGTCCTTATGAATTTTAGGGATTCTGTATATGGCGGCCATTTTCATTTCTTGAATATTGAGGAATTGCCATTCCTTCTCACAGATCTGTTCTTGTCTTAACGCTTGAGTAGTAAGCTGGAGTATGCTAGTTTGGACTCTTTTGGTGGGATCTTTCTTTATAGGTATGTAATGATGCTGATCATTCAGCATTTCTTCCATCTTGTGAATATATTGGAGTTTGTCCAATACAACAATACCTCCTCCTTTGTCGCAACACTTAATAATTAGATGATTATTTTGTTTCAATGATTCAAGTGCTAGATGTTCTTCGCGTGATATATTGTATTTTGGAGAAGGGATATGTTTGGTGGCCGCTGTGAGCTTGTTGAACACGACATGTTCAAACACAGATATTTCTGGTGCCACTTGTTCAAGGGTAGGGAGAAAAGAGGAAGATGGTTTGAGACCTGATTTATTATCCACTGGGATGTTATCTTGGTTACCTTCAAAGAAACTTTGGAGCCTGATCTTTCGGAAAAAGATCATGAGGTCTTTAAAGAGCTCAAACTGATTGATTCTACTATGTGGTACAAAAGACAGACCTTTGGTGAGTAAAGTTTCTGTGGGATGGTCAAGTGAATGGCTGCTCAGATTAAAGATGGGAATCTCTTTTAGTCGTGCCAATATTGTGCATTTCTCGTCACTAGGAATTGATTCTGATTGGAATAGGTGGTGGGTGCTTGTTGGTAATTCTGTGGGGAGGGGTACTGTTGATTCTGTAATGTTTGAAAGTTGCCCCTGAATCTCGGTTGGTATCTCGTTCTCCAACGTGGCTGCGGATTGCCTCGCCTGGATAAAAAAGAGGAGGTACGCATGCTTCTGGTATTGCCACTCATGTTGGCTCTAGGGCCCTGTGCTTGGTATTGGTTAGGTCCTTCATTATCTGAGTCAGAGGTATCAGAGAAGGTAATTACCTTCTTATTGGATTGGTTGGTGGTGTACGAATCAAAAGTATCTCCACTAGCTTCTGGTTGATGATAGTGTTCCGCTAGATAAGGATAGACTTTATCTTGGCTGAGGAATCTGATATCTTTATTGAGTTTGTCAGTCTTTCTTTCTAGTAAATAGTCATTGTACGAAGTCATTTCCTTTTCTACCTCCGCTAGCTTGATTTTAGCTTCTTCTACGGCATTGCTGCTCTTCAATTTGGAATCTAATTCTGAAATTTCAACAAGAAGTGTTTGAACTAGCTCTTTGGCAGTCTCAATGATCAGGATCATGTAGTCGCGTGAGCATCTATTTAAGATTAAAGACCATCGTTCCAAAAACTTACGAATCTGTACAAATAGGCCAGGGATATTTCGTACTCTAAGCCCTTGAGGTATTACTCCTGCCTTAAGGTACTCCAACATAAACTGTCCATGGAGTTCTATTCTCTTTGTTTTTTTCTTAAGAGCTAGGAGCTTTTGGCTATCTGTATTACTTTGCCATGAAGTGGTGGTAGTGGCAGCGGTAATGTTGGAAGCAGATTCACCAATCAAAGATGCAAAGTCTTCATCTGTGAATCCGAATGTGAGTAATTTGTCCATGATGGTTATCTCAATAATCTCTGGATTGGATGCTTAAAACGGTAACTCTAATGAAAAATAACCTGATGGTGAGGGACATAAGAATGGGAATCTAATGAATGGAAAGATAGAAAACTGATTGAAAGGAGGGAATGAAAAGAGACTAGTGGAAGGGTATATTTTAAAAAAAATTGAAAAAGACCCCCACACAGACAAGCTGTGGAGAAAATGTTTGTAAGAAAGAGGAGGGTACCCCTAATTGGTAATCCTAAATCAGGGTAAGTGAACATGTGTGAAAAAACATAGATTTAGGAAACGATAATTATGTCCTGAAAAAACTTGAATTAACAAACATGAATCTTGAAAACAATATGGTATTCAAAAGTATGGCTGTTTATATAACAAATCTTTAAAAAAAATATAAAAAATATATAAATTATGAAAAACAAGGGGAAATCAGTTTTGAATCATACATATATACATGGAAATAGTCAGTATTGTTTCATTGCTATAATGAAAATATGTTGAATCATAAATTACATAAACAATCACAAAACATACGTAATGTATAAATGACACAGTGTAAACAAAATTTGTTTTCGTATTTTACACAGTCCGCCAAGTATGTCAATGGTATGGCCTTAGGATATTTCCAAATTCCTACGCGCGTTTCGGCAATGTGCCTTCGTCAGGGGGCCATAGAATTGGTTCATCAATGCCTGAATGAGATACAAATAGCTATCAAGAACATGCCAAGTTGTTCAAAAGTCAAGATCAAAAGAGTTTGTTTTACGCTCATACAAAGCATGAAGTATGTAGCATCTTAAATTTAAAAAAACACATTTAGAAAACACATTTAAAATCACTAGTCTACATTTCTAGTCATCTAATTGGTAAGGTGGACTTTATAATCTAGCACCTTAAGAAATCCCATCACCAATTGTGACTTTGAAAAAAATACATTTATTATGCCAGGGGAAAAACAAGATGAATTTGGAAAGGGTTGATGAATCCAAAGAAAAAGGGTAACTTTCTAAAGGAGATGATAATGAATCAAAAGAACAAAGGGAGAGGTAGGGGCGGATATGCTATAGAGTCACTGAAATCTCAAGATTATTTCAATACCTGTGTCTCAGTTAGAGGACGAATAACAGGTCGATGGAGCAGTGAAGTCTTGGTCAGGTAGTGGTTCAGTGTTTCAGCTTTCTGTATACTCTGCAATGGTATTTTTTTAATTATATAAGTAACTACTTAGAAGAAATGTGATGGAAAACTGGTGGATAAATTAATACAACAAAGGTGCAAGATGGAATTGCATAGTAAATGCTATGTAAGTTGTATATTTATAAAAAGTATCTCTATAAATTCAAACAGAACCGACCTGGTTTGGAAAACCGTCGTAGTTAGAAAATACCGTGCTGTCAGCGTGATACGGTGGTTCGTAAGAACGGAACGTTCAGGTATGGTAGAAATATATTTAATTATCAGGATATCTGTAAATATAGACAAGCTGCTTCAAAAGTCGATTGCATAATGACCGTGACTAAATTACGTGGTTGATACTATGAGGAAATATAAGGCAGTGAATCCATGTCAGCTTACCTAAATTGTAACCAGGAGTAGCCTCGGTAGTTTTAAAACAGAGGTGTAGGCATTCTCCTTAATGCTTTTTAGAAGGATATCTATAATAGAAGATAACAAAACTGCAAAAAACGATAGATTGGATATAGATTCTATCTATGTGATGCTCATAATCGCGGAATAGCGATATGGTATTGTGTAATCTGCTCACTTGAAAAAGGGTGAGACCGCCGTAGATCACATTATCTGTTTTCTCTCAAAGTCGTCCTGATAAATTCCCGCATCACGTTCTCCTGGACAGCCGAGCAAGAGGGGTAAATGCGTAAGCTGGGGCCGTGTTTAAATAGTGTTCTTGTGCATGCACGAAGCCAAACGGAAATGAGGCTTTCAAATGCATTAGCATAGAGACATGGACTTTTATAAGTAGTGAATGGGAGAAAGAATAGAGAAAGAAGCGGCCATCTTGGAAGGGATAACTAATGAAGGTTAAAAAAAGGGGGTATAATGCATGAAAATTACAAATTAACTACACGAGACTTTAGATATTCAAATCCGTGATGCTAGATGATATCAAACAAGTGAAAAAGAAAAACAGCGAGAGCTCATGTTGAGATCTAAAGGTTACTGAAAAGGGACAACTCACAAATGGGTATTAGCCACAGTTATATTTTATGACTTGATCCCAAGGAATTTCATTGTTCATGCCATTGAGATATGTATTAAGACGGAAAATCCAATAGACTTCTCTACTTTTGCGTATATTGGTGCTGGTTGTACCCGAATTGGTCCTAATTTTTTCCAAAATTAGCCAACGTATCTGGTCCGCAGTGTGATTAGCTTCCATGTAATGGCGGACCAGAGGAGCTTGAATTTTTAGAGTGCGTATAGCTGACCTGTGTTCTGTGTGACACATCTGAGTGCCTTCTTGATGGAATCAAAGTAAAAAACTGAAAGTATTCCTACTGATGAGACTGTAGTAAATGAGGAAATTAGGAAACTTCATAACAAATAAGTCTCCCAAGATGGCCACCAGAGGCAAAAGAGCCCAAATGTAGCACAAATATCACCCAGATGTAGCCCAAGTATAGCCCAATGACAGAATGTCCCAGAGTGTTCTAAAGAACAACTAGAGCGCTAACAGTCTTACTTATGACAAAAGTATGGCACACCTGAAGACATCTTGATTGAAATAAAGTGGTAACACTTAAAACATTTAATTTGCAAAGTAACAAAATGAGGGAGTTCATTTTGCCATAGAAATTATGATTAGTGCTGCAGAAAGAAACATTAGGGCACATTTTGTCTTCTCAAATCCTCTTCTATTTCATCAAAAAATTCTGACATGCAGACTGAAACATGCACTTTGAATACCAGCAGCAGACTTCCCTGGTGAGCAGTAGCTTTACTACAGTGATCTAATGAGCAACTAGAGTGCTACCATTCAGAATTTATGGCAAATGTGTGACACATCTGAATGCCTTCTTGATGGAACCAAAGTAAACAAGCATTGAAAATGCAATAGGTCTCGCCCTTGTTTAAGTTAAAGCAATTCTGTTTGTAATTAGGTGGCTTTTTAGCTTTGCTTGTATTAGTGTTTTTCAAACTTTCATGTACATAACATGCATATGTATGCATATATGTATATGTATGCATGCATTTATATTTGTATTTATATAGATATGCACATTACATATATGTTTATATATGCATGTATATATATATACACACATACATATATAATTGCATATATATATATGTGCATATGTGTGTGTGTAGAGAGAGGTAGAGGTGTAGAGGTAGCGGTGTAGAGGTAGAGAGGTAGAGGTAGAGGTAGAGAGGTAGAGAGTAGTAGAGAGAGAGGTAGAGAGGTAGAGAGTAGAGAGTGACTAATAGAGAGTAGAGAGTGAGTAGTAGAGAGTAGTAGAGATTAGTAGAGAATGTAGCAGAGCGTGAGTAGTAGAGTGAGTAGTAGAGAGTGAGTAGTAGAGAGTGAGTAGTAGAGAGTAGTAGACAGTGAATATTAGAGAGAGAGTAGTAGAGAGTAGTTGAGAGTAGTAGACAGTAGTAGAGAGTGAGTAGTAGAGTGAGTAGTAGAGAATAATAGAGTGAGTAGTAGAGAGTAGTAGAGAGTGAGTAGTAGAGAGTGAGTAGCAGAGAGAGAGTATTCGAGAGAGAGTATTCGAGAGTGAGAAGCAGAGAGTAGTAGAGAGTGAGTAGTAGAGAGTGAGTAGTAGAGAGTAGTAGAGAGAAGTAGAGAGTGAGTAGTAGAGAGTAGTAGAGAGTGAGTAGTAGAGCATAGTAGAGAGTGAGTAGTAGAGAGTAGTAGAGAGAGAGTAGTAGAGAGTTGTAGAGTAGTAGAGAGTGAGTAGTAGAGAGTAGTGGAGTAGTAGAGAGTGAGTAGTAGAGAGTGAGTAGTAGAGAGTGAGTAGTAGAGAGTAGTAGAGAGTGAGTAATAGAGTGAATACTAGAGAGTAGCAAAGAGAGAGTATTAGAGAGTGAGTAGCAGAGAGTAGTAGACAGTGAGTAGTAGAGAGTGAGTAGTAGAGTGAGGAGTAGAGAGTGAGCAGTAGAGAGTAGCACAGAGTAGTAGAGAGAGAGTAGTAGAGAGTGAGTAGTAGTAGTAGAGCGAGAGTAGTAGAGAGTGAGTAGTAGAGAGTAGTAGAAAGTGAGTAGTAGAGCGTAGTAGAGAGTGAGTAGTAGAGAGTGAGT
Source organism: Triturus cristatus (assembly GCF_964204655.1). Taxonomy (NCBI): domain Eukaryota; kingdom Metazoa; phylum Chordata; class Amphibia; order Caudata; family Salamandridae; genus Triturus; species Triturus cristatus. Next base: position 635,443,412 of record NC_140594.1, on the reverse strand, counting down.
AGTAGAGAGAGAGTAGTAGAGAGAGAGTAGTAGAGAGAAAGTAGTAGAGAGTAGCAGAGAGAAAGTAGTAGAGAGTAGTAGAGTTGTAGAGAGTGAGTAGTAGAGAGTGAGTAGTAGAGAGCAATGGAGTAGTAGAGAGTGAGTAGTAGAGAGTAATGGAGTAGTAGAGAGTAAGTAGTAGAGTGAGTAGTAGAGTGAGTAGTAGAGAGTGGTAGAGAGTGAGTAGTAGAGTGAGTACTAGAGAGTAGTAGAGAGCGAGTAGTACAGAGCAAGTAGTAGAGAGTGTGTAGTAGAGAGTGCATAGAAGAGAGTAGTAGAGAGTGAGTAGTAGGGAGTGAGAAGTAGAGCCAGTAAGGGAGAGTAGTAGAGTAGTAGAGAGTGAGTAGTATAGTGAGTAGTAGAGAGTAGTAGAGAGTGAGTAGTAGAGTGAGTACTAGAGAGTAGTAGAGAGTGAGTAGTAGAGAGCAAGTAGTAGAGAGTGTGTAGTAGAGAGTGAGTAGTAGAGAGTAGTAGAGAATGAGTAATAGGGATTGAGAAGTAGAGAGAGTAAGGGACAGTAGTAGAGTAGTAGAGAGTGAGTAGTAGAGTGAGCAGTAGAAAGTAGTTGAGAGCGAGTAGTAGAGAGTGAGTAGTGGAGAGTGAGCAGTAGAGAGTAGTAGAGAGTGAGTAGTAGAGAGTAGTGGAGAGAGAGTAGTAGAGAGAGTAGTAGAGAGAGAGTGGTAGAGAGTAGTAGAGTGAGTAGTAGAGAGTGAGTAGTAGAGAGAGAGTTGTAGAGAGTGAGTAGTAGAGTAGTAGAGAGTGAGTGGTAGAGAGTAGTAGAGTGAGTAGTAGAGAATAGTAGAGAATAGTAGAGAGTGAGTAGTAGAGAGAGTAGTAGCGAGTAGTAGAGTAGTAGAGTGAGTAGTAGAGAGTGAGTACTAGAGAGTGAGTAGTAGAGAGAGTAGTAGAGTAGTAGAGAGTAGTAAAGAGCAAGTAGTAGAGTGTGAGTAGTGGAGAGTGAGTAGTAGAGAGTGAGTTGTAGAGAGCAAGTAGTAGAGTGAGTAGTAGAGAGTGGGTAGTAGAGAGTAGTCGAGTGAGTAGTAGAGAATGAATAGTAGAAAGAGAGAGTAGTAGAGAGTGAGTGGTAGAGAGTAGTAGAGAGTAGTAGAGTGAGTAGTAGAAAGTGAGTAGTAGAGAGTGAATAGTAGAGAGTAGTAGTAGAGAGAGAGTGAGTAGTAGAGAGTGAGTAGTAGAGAGAGAGTAGTAGAGAGTGAGTAGTAGAGTAGTAGCGAGTGAGTGGTAGAGAGTAGTAGAGAGTAGTAGAATGAGTAGTAGAGAGTAGTAGAGAGTGAGCAGTAGAGAGTGAGTAGTAGAGGGTTGTAGAGTAGTAGAGAGTGAGTAGTAGAGAGTAGTAGAGAGTGAGTAGGAGAGAGTGAGTAGTAGAGAGTGAGTAGGAGAGAGTAGTAGAGTAGTAGAGAGTAGTCAGTCAGTGTCAGTCAGTCAGTCAGTGTCAGTCAGTCAGTCAGTGTCAGTCAATCAGTGCCATTCAGTGTCAGTCAGTCAGTGTCAGTCAATCAGTGTCAGTCAGTCAGTCAGTCAGTGTCAGTCAGCCAGTGTCAGTGAATCAGTGTCAGTCATTGTCAGTCAGTCAGTTTCAGTCAATCAGTGTCAGTCAGTGTCAGTCAGTGTCAGTCAGTGTCAGTCAGTGTCAATCAGTCAGTCAGTGTCAGCTAGAGCAGCTCTGCTGACCTGGTTCTCTGGCTCTAAAGCAGATCTGCTGATCTGGTTCTCTCCCTCTAAAGCAGCTCTGCTGACCTGGTTTCTCTGGCTCTACAGCAGGTCTGCTGACCTGGTTCTCTGGCTCTAGAGCAGTTCTGCTGACCTAGTTCTTAGGCTACAGAGCAGCTCTGCTGATCTGGTTCTCTGGCTCTACAACAGCTCTGCTGACCTGGTTCTCTAGCTCTAAAGCAGCTCTGCTGACCCGGTTCTCTGGCTCTAAAGCAGCTCTGCTGACCTGGTTCTCTGGCTCTAGAGCAGCTCTGCTGATCTGGTTCTCTCGCTCTAAAGCAGCTGTCCTGACCTGGTGTCTCTGGTTCTGCAGCAGCTCTGCTGACCTGGTTCTCTGACTCTAGAGCAGCTCTGCTGACCCGGTTCTTAGGCTCTAGAGCAGCTCTGCTGACCTGGTTCTATGGCTCTAAAGCAGCTCTGCTGACCTGGCTCTCTGGCTCTAGAGCAGCTCTGCTGACCTGGTTCTCTGGCTCTAGAGCAGCTCTGCTGACCTGGTTCTCTCGCTCTAAAGCAGCTGTCCTGACCTGGTTTCTCTGGCTCTACAGCAGCTCTGCTGACCTGGTTCTCTGGCTCTAGAGCAGCTCTGCTGACCCGGTTCTTAGGCTCTAGAGCAGTTCTGCTGACCTGGTTCTATGGCTCTAAAGCAGCTCTGCTGACCTGGTTCTCTGGCTCTAGAGCAGCTCTGCTGACCTGGTTCTCTGGCTCTAAAGGAGCTCTGCTGACCTGGTTCTCTCCCTCTAAATCAGCTCTACTGACCTGGTTCTCTGCCTCTAGAGCAGCTCTGCTGACCTGGTTTTATGGCTCTAAAGCAGCTCTGCTGACCTGGTTCTCTGGCTCTAGAGCAGCTCTGCTGACCTGGTTCTCTGGCTCTAGAGCAGCTCTGCTGACCTGGTTCTCTGGCTCTACAGCAGCTCTGCTGACCTGGTTTTCTCCCTCTAAAGCAGCTCTTCTGACCTGGTGTCTCTGGCTCTACAGCAGCTCTGCTGACCTAGTTCTTAGGCTACAGACCAGCTCTGCTGATCTGGTTCTCTGGCTCTACACCAGCTCTGCTGACCTGGTTCTCTGGCTCTACGCCAGCTCTGCTGACCTGGTTCTCTGGCTCTAAAGCAGCTCTGCTTACCCGGTTCCATGGCTCTAAAGCAGCTCTGCTGACCTGGTTCTCTGGCTCTATAGCAGCTCTGCTGACCTGGTTCTATGGCTCTAAAGCAACTCTGCTGACCTGGTTCTCTGGCTCTAGAGCAGCTCTGCTGACCTGGTTCTCTAGCTCTAAAGCAGCTCTGCTGACCTGGTTCTCTGGCTCTAGAGAGTAGTAGAGTAGTAGAGAGTGAGTAGTAGAGAGTGAGTGGTAGAGAGTAGTAGAGAGTGAGTAGTAGAGAGTGAGTAGTACAGAGTAGTCGAGAGTGAGCAGTAGAGAGTGAGTAGTAGAGAGTAGAGTAGTCGAGTAGTAGAGAGTAGTCAGTCAGTGTCAGTCAGTCAGTGTCAGTCATTGTCAGTCAGTCAGTTTCAGTCAATCAGTGTCAGTCAGTGTCAGTCAATCAGTGTCAGTCAGTGTCAGTCAGTGTCAGTCAGTCAGTGTCAGCTAGAGCAGCTCTGCTGATCTGGTTCTCTGGCTCTAAAGCATCTCTGCTGACCTGGTTCTCTCCCTCTAAAGCAGCTCTGCTGACCTGATTTCTCTGGCTCTACAGCAGGTCTGCTGACCTGGTTCTCTGGCTCTAGAGCAGCTCTGCTGACCTAGTTCTTAGGCTACAGAGCAGCTCTGCTGATCTGGTTCTCTGGCTCTACAACAGCTCTGCTGACCTGGTTCTCTGGCTCTAAAGCAGCTCTGCTGACCCGGTTCTATGGCTCTAAAGCAGCTCTGCTGACCTGGTTCTCTGGTTCTAAAGCAGCTCTGCTGACCTGGTTCTATGGCTCTAAAGCAGCTCTGCTGACCTGGTTCTCTGTCTCTAGAGCAGCTCTGCTGACCTGGTTCTCTGGCTCTAAAGCAGCTCTGCTGACCTGGTTCTCTCCATCTAGAGCAGCTCTGCTGACCTGGTTCTCTGGCTCTAAAGCAGCTCTGCTAACCTGGTTCTATGGCTCTATAGAAGCTCTGCTGACCTGGTTCTCTGGCTCTAAAACAGCTCTGCTGACCTGGTTCTCTGGCTCTAGAACAGCTCTGCTGACCTGGTTCTCTGGCTCTAAAGCAGCTCTGCTGACCTGGTTCTCTCCCTCTAAAGAGCTCTGTTGCCCTGGTTCTCTGGCTCTAAAGCAGGTCTGCTGACCTGGTTCTCTCCCTCTAAAGCAGCTCTGCTGACCTGTTTTCTCGGCCTCTAGAGCAGCTCTGCTGACCTGGGTCTCTGGCTTTAGAGCAGCTCTGCTGACCTGGGTCTCTGGTTCTAGAGCAGCTCTGCTGACCTGCTTCTTAGGCTCTAGAGCAGCTCTGCTGACCTAGTTCTCTGCACTCACGATGCACGCACCCGACTTCGCAAAAATATATTTAAAGATAATATAAGTTTATTATAAGTACTAATATATTATTTTTATGAATATCTTAGATAATCTCTTGCCCTAATATGTATATTAAAGACACATACATATCATTTTGGAACATAATTTTTTTTGCGGGAATCGCGCACCCAGCGCGCCCCGCACGTATATGACGTCACGCGGGATCCGCAACTGCGCAAGCATCTCGTACCGTAATGTGTCGCGAATGTTTGAGAGCAGGAGTCGCGGACTGGTCGCATACCAATCGCGCACATCACGTAATATTAAATGTATATGATGTAACTGAAAAACAGGCAGCCGTCGCACACCGTATGCAGATCGTTCACGACTTTTCTAAAATGGCGGCTAGAATGCGTGCACCCACCGTGATGTGTATGCTTTGAGTGCGCGACTCCGAAAAAAAATTGGAAATTTTGTTTTTTAAAAGAAAATAATATAAATATATTAAAATAAAACAAGAAAATTAATCAATATTTCAGTTTGAAGGTTTTTTTTTATTTTATTTTTGCAATTTTCAGAAAAATATATAATGTTATTTAATGAATAAAATATGTATAAATTAACAGGTAAAAAACTGTAGGAAATCAGTACAAAAAAAAATAGGTATAACTACTATCACACTTAAAAATTGGCATTTAAAAATCCTTTGAAATTCACTGAAAAAAACATAGGTTTCAGAGACGTTAATATTAGAAATTAGCATTTAAAAAAGATTTTTAATTCACTGAAAAAACCATAGGTTTTAGAGATGTTATAGTTAGAAATTAGCATTTAAAAAACCTTAGAAATTCACAGAAAAAAACATAGGTTTCAGGGGTGTTATAGTTAGCTATCCATTTCACTCGTACAAAACCATAGAAATTCCTCCGTTATAGTTAGTTCTGCTAACTATAACTCGCACGCCCGCAATGCACCGCTGATGATGTCACATATTGCATCATTCATGACATTGTCAGTGACATCACTGATGACATCTCAAATGACATCACTGATGACATCATCCACGTGACAATCTGATACACCTCATCATACACTAGTATAACCTTTCATCACTCACTGTAAAATACAGAGTACCATATTTGAAACTATTGACACACCAATACCAGTTACTACATACCCACTCGCTGATTCCTAAGTCTACACACTCAACTACCCATTCAACAACAGAATCATTTATACATGCAGTCACTAATTAATAGAACACTATCAAATGCACTTATACACATATATAGACATTAACACATCAGCAGTCATCTTGGTAATGCAGTCATCCTACTCACTCATGAAAAAAATTAATCACACTTACATTTACTCAGTTACACAATTATCCAACAACACCTCATTTATTCAAACACATAGTAACTCATAGTTCATATGTTAAAAATCACCATTGCAATTATACACATTCATATAGTTACTCTCACAATCACTGACTCTTACACATACTTATTTACATGCACCAACTCTCACATGCAATGCCTTTTATTTTTTTACTTTGTTGAAGATGTACAACTAAAGCATATATTTGCTCACCAACACACAAATAAATACACTCAGTCACCCAAACAACGGTTTCCACATGCACTCTTAAACCTATACACCTAGTCAATCAACCATTCACACATCTATGCATAGAGTTACACACACCCCATCCTACCACACACAAACTCAGTGTCCCATACAAATATTCACCCAACTAATCAATAACTAATATACACACTCATGTAGTTAGTGACCAACTGATGCAGCATGTTGTACAACAACTGAGACAGTGCTGTACACATTCACATAGTTTAGTTACTAATCCATGTATTGAGTGAGTCATTTTTAATTACTCACTTAAACAGACAGTCAGACAGCTACTAAATCCTCCATCCAGACAGTTATATATCCACTCAATCTTCAATACAGATTGGTAGATATATAATACATATTTAAATTTCAAACTAAACCACATTCACTAGATGATGTCATCAGTGATGTCATCATTGATGTCATTTGAGATGTCATCAGTGATGTCACTAACCATGTCATGAATGATGCAATATGTGACATCATCAGCAGTGCATTGCGGGCACGCAAGTTATAGTTAGCAGAACAAACTATAACGGAGGAATTTCTATGGTTTTGTATGAGTGAAATGGCCAGCTAACTATGACACTCCTGAAACCTATGGTCTTTTCTGTGAAAAAATAAAAATATATATATATATATATATATATATATATATATATATATATATATATATATATATTTTTTTTTTTTCTTCCATAAACCCAAACACATATATGTGTGTGTGTGTATGTGTGTATGTATATACATGAACAATGTATTTAAATATTCATATTGACTATTATCCAGTATTGATTTGTGGTGTCCACTTGACATCGAAAGATTTTTCTATACACAGAAAAATGTGATGACAGCAATGTAACATTTATGTGTATATTAAGTGGGACACTTCGATTGAAGATGAGAATGTTTTCTATGTCCATTGTGATGTTACTTGCACTAGCACTTCAAATAGTGGAGTAAATGTCTAAACTGTGTCATGTGATCAAGGGCGGGATCGCCCGAAACGCATCATGGCAGACTGGTAATAAAATATATATATATACTGATGACATCATCCAGTGGGTGTGAGTGTTTTATAACTGTTTATGACAACAAAAAGTTAAAATAGAATACTTTGTACTACTAATGAGTGATATTATTTTTAACATATATTATGTGAGTGACTGTGCGCATTAGTGAGTAAGTGGGTGCCTAAGTGCCTGTATGGGTGTCTGAGTGGCTGTATGGGTGTATAAGTAGGTATGTGAGTAGCTGTGTGGATAAGTGGGTGGCTGTATGGGTGGGTGAGTGGGTATGTAAGTGAGTGGATGGGTAAATGAGTGGCTGTCTGCATGGGTGTTTTAGTTAAGTGAGTTGGTGTGAGTAGCTGTATTGGAGAGTGAGTGAGTGTCTGTGTGAATGGCTGTATGGGTGAATGAGCAGATGTGTGAGTGCTTGTATGGATGTGTGAATGGGTATGTAAGTGGTTTTGTGGGTGTGTGAGTGGGTGCTTGCATGGGTGAGTGAGTGGCTGTGTTGAGAGGCTGTATGGGTGTGTGACTGGCTGTATAGGCGAATAAGTGTGTGTGTGAGTAGCTGTATGAGTGAGTGTGTGGCTCTGTGAGTAGCTGTATGGATATGTGACCAGTTGTATGAGTAGCTGTATGGGTGAGTGAGTGTTTGTGTGAGTGTCTGTATGAGTGAGTGGGTGTGTGAGTCATCCTATGGATGAGTGAGTAGTTGTGTGAGAACTTGCATGGATCTGTGAATGGGTAGGTGAGTGGTTGTGTGGGTGTGTGAGTGGGTGTATGTGAGGTTTTATAGGGGTGTAAGAGGGTGTGTAAGTGCTTCTGTGGACGATGTCATCAGTGATATTAGTGATGTCATTTGAGATGTCATCAGTTTTGTCACTGACCTTGTCATGAGTGATGTAATATGTGAGGTCATAAGCAGTGCATTGTGGTTTTGTATGAGTGAAATATGAGCCTAACTATAACGTCCCTCTAACCTTTGGCTTTCTCAGTAAATTTCTATGGTTTTGATTCTAATTTTATTTACTAACTATAATATCCCTGTAACCTTTGGTTGTTTCAGTGAATGTCTAAGTTTTTTTTTTAAAGTTGTTTCCTAAATATAAAATCTCTGTTACCTTTGTGTTTTTAAGTTAATTTCTGAGATTTTTTAAATTGTATTTCCTAACTGTAACAGTTGAGAGTGAGTGTGTAAGTGACTGCATGAGTGTCTCATTGGGTGTCTGGGTGAGTGTCTCAATGGGTCCATGAGTGGGTGTGTGAGTGTCTGTGTGGTTCTGGGAGTGGCTTCATAAGTGTCTCACTGGGTGTGTCAGTGGGTGCATTAGTGTCTGAGTGGGTTTGTTAGTGGGTGTCTGAGTCTCTGACAGGGTCTGTGAGTGGACGCATGAGTTTCTCAGTGGGTCTGTGAGTGGATGTATGAGTGTCTGAGTGGGTCTGCGACTAACTGTGTCAGAATATCAATGGGTGTGTGAGTGAGTGTCTGTATGGGTCTCTGATTGAGTGCATGAGTGTCTGAGTGGGTCTCTGAGTGGGTTTCTGAATGGGTAAGTGAGTGTCTGGTGGGTTTGTGAGTGGGTGCATGAGTCTCTGAGCGGGGCTATGAGTGGGTGCATTAGTGTCTAAGTGAGTCTGTGGGTGGGTGCATGAGTGTGTGAGTGGGTCTGTGAGTAGGTGTGTGAGTCTGGGAGTGGGTGCGTGAGTGTCTCAGTGAATGTCTGAGTGGGTCTGTGAGTGGGAGTGAGAGTGTCTGAGTGGGTGTGTGAGTGAGTATATGAGTCTCTGAGTGGATCTGTGAGTCAGTGCATGAGTCTCTGAGTGGGTCTGTGAGTAGGTGTGTGAGGGTTTGAGTGGGTCTCTGACTGGTGTGTGAGTGTCTGAGTGGGTGAGTGTCTGAGTGGGTCTGTGAGTGGGTGCATGAGGGTCTGAGTTGGTCTGTGATTTGGTACATTAATCTCTGAGTGGGTCTGTGAGTGGGTGTGTCAGTGTCTCAATAAGTCTGTGAGTGAGTAAATAAGCCTGAGTGGGTCTGTGACTGAGTGCATGAATCTCTGAGTGGGTCTGTTAGTAGTTGCATGAGTATTTGAGTGGATCTCTGAGTGCGTGCATGAATCCCTCTGTGGGTCTGTGAGTGGGTGCATAAGTAGCTGAGTAGGTCTGTGAGTGGGTAGATGCATTTCTGAGTGAGTTTGTGAGTGGGTGCATAAGTATATCAGTGGGTCTGTGAGTGGGTGCATGACACTATGTGTGGGTCTGTGAGTGGGTGAATGAGTCTCTGAGTGCATCTGTGAGTAGGTGCATAAGTCTCTGAGTGCATCTGTGAGTGGGCGAGTGAGTCTCTGAGTAAATCTCTGGGTGGGTGCATGAGTCTCTCTCTGAGTCTGTGAGTAGGTGCATAAGTCTCTTAGTAGGTCTATGACTAGGTAGATGAATTCCTGAGTGTGTCTGTGAGTAGATGCATAACTGTATCAGTGGGGCTGTGAGTGGGTATGTGAGTCTGGGATATTCACATAGCTCACTCCGACCTAAATTTGATATTAAATAGAATGATTACCGATTAGCTTGAATTTAAAATGTCATACAACTATTGCCAATTCCATCATATATGTCAAATGCAAAAACAGTTCCTGTATTAAGCACGCAATAATCAATACGCAACTATCCCTACAAGGGTCATTACTATGTTATTGGTCAGCCTGGAGAAATGTGAGGACTCATCCTCGAGTCTACCCACCTCTAACAGATCTCTTGGGAGACCAATCAAATCAAGATTCAACACTATAATCTGACATAGCAATAACAAAAAAACAATTACTAGGTGTTAACCCAGTCCAGAAGGGGTGACCAGATCCTTTAACCCTTTTGTTTAGCCTTTCTGCCTTTAAGCTCATATAACGCATTTTCTATATTAAACATTGACAGCAAGAGACCTAACCATTGATGGAATGTTGGGGGTTGGAGATCTAGCAATGCCGAGGTGATACAGATGTGAGCCACGGCCATGGTCACAAACACAAAATGCTAGTCAGGCCTAGCCACACCATCATTATACAACCCCAGAAGCATCAGTTGGCGGAATCAGAGTGAAATCAGATTTTAAAATACTCCCAATATATTTAGAGATCTTCTGCCTGAGCATGTCTAGAGCCGGACATGTACTAAGCATATGCTTGAGACTTTGACATAGTGGTCAGCAAATACCTACAGTACCTCCCCATTTAACGATCTCTGCTGGAGTGTGATATAAATCAAAGACCGTTTTTTAGTGCTGCACCTGCAACCACGCCGAGCAGAGCAGAGTACGGCCAAGCTCCAAAGATGTGTAAAAACTGCATATCTGCAGATTCGAGTCTTTTCTGCCACTTGATGTTATGCTTCTCAATATCATCTGGCAGGGTGGAGCACACAGTTACATAAATTCGACTAATTGTACATTCCTCCACTCCCACTAGCAATTCGATCAAAGGCCATTTGGAAAACCCCTTTGGACCCCCACCTTTCCTAAATAAGAAATCACGAACCTGTAGGTATTTTAAAAAGTCTCTCTGATTAATATCAAAGCTAGCCCGTAGTTCCTCGAATGTTACAATATTCTGTCCATGGAAAAAAACCTCTAAACTTGAGAGATCACGCCTTTCCCAGCTTAACACACAGGCATCTTTGAAGATACCTGGAAGTAACGGATTCCTCTGTAAAGGGGTATAAAATTAAATCTGCCTAGGCCCATTTTCTTGTAGGCTGCTCCCAGGATCTTAAATAAAACCTTTTCATAATAGCCCAGTTCAGCAAATCTTAAAGAACAGCCTCTAGCATCTTCCTCAATTAGCAGCTGGTATATAGGAGGGACTTACTCTCTGGAGACGTAACTTTCTGAGTTCCTTCCTAAAAGAATGTATTGTAACGCTAGAGACTTGGGGCAGCCCATCCCCCTCTATCCTAGGCAGAGTCAAATATTTCAGTGACCTTCTGGTTTGGGTGTATGACTAAATAAATCTAGACACCATTTCATCCATCACTTTAAGCCAGTAGTTCTCGAATTCAAGGGGAATAGCCCGAAAAAGATACAGAAGCTTTGTCAGAATTAGCATTTTAATGTTACACATGCCAACTATCGACAGGTGTAGATTATTCATCCACTCTAGATTATGTTTAGCCTTTGATAACCGGAGCAATGTTAGACTCCACTATCCTGTCAACTTCTGAATAGATATTGACCCCCAAATATACGGCTTAATCAACAACACATGGTTCAAGTGTTTGTATCTGCCTATTCACAGCCAACTGAGTTTTGTTTCTATTTAAGGAATAGCTAGAGAATTCGCCAAGCTTTACAGCCTCCTCCTCTATTGCCCTTACTGCTTCATCAGGGTTAGCGGTTACAACTGCGATGTCATCTGCATAAGCTATGATTCTAGTCTATCAACCGTGACACTGCAGAGGTTTTATTGCTACATTGACTTTAACCCCTTCAGTGCCCCGCCCTTTCCCCGCCCTGTGCCGGGCGTTACATTAGCGGGCGGGGTTCATGACGAGATAGTCTCGTCATGGGCACAGCGCAACCGTGCTCAATGACGAGACTATCTCGTCATGGGCACTGAAGAGGTTAAGTTTCTGGATGAAAGGGACGATGTATAAGGCAAATAATAAGGGGAATCAGGGAAACACCTGCCTAGTGTCTCTCTCAATTTGAATTGAACCCGATTGTCCCCCATCATCAGTAGTTTACCAATGGGTTTGTGATATACTGCCTGAGCAGTCTTTATGTACGCAGTGTCAATTCCAAATGAGCCCATCGCCCTCCACAGATACACCCAGGATACCCTGTCAAACGCTTTTTCTGTATTCAACAGGGCTACAGCCATGGGCTCCCTTGAAATGGCATTCGCATCAAATTGTGTAATCACCATACGGATATGATCAGTGGTACCCCTCCCAGGAATAAAGCCATGCTGCTTGGTGGAAACTATTTTATTGATAATCTGGCTTAATCGTGTGGCCAGGATTTTGGAATATATCTTAGTATCGCTTTTTAGTAAAGTTATTGGCTGATATGACCCAGTCTCATACAGTGCTTTTCCTTTCTGTAAAAAACAAAAAACAAATATTAGCTGTAGACCATTATTTGGGGGCTAATTGTCCCTTCTGTATTTGTAAATTCTAGTGGAATCTTATCGGCCCAAATTGCCTTACCGGACGGAAGATCCTTAAGCGCCATCTGGATTTCATCAATAGTAATAAACGCATCTAAAGAATATCGATCTTGTAGGCTGGTTCAATCAAGAGCTACCGAATCCAGATATTGCCTTATACTTATCTCGTCTACTGGACCCTGAGTCCGATATAGCTCTTCGTAATACTACCAAAAAGCCTCTCGGATCCCATCAGAGTCTCTTACCATGTTGCAAAAATGATTCCTGATTTCTGCAATCTTCCCAGCGGATGCTTTTTGATGAGTGCGCATGGCGAGGAGGTGCCCCACCCACTCGATATACTCATAGTATTCCTGCCTTCAAGCCAGATATTTCTCTGCTATCTTTTTGCAGTGATTTAATTAATCTTGGCCATAACTAAGGCTTAACACTGCTGAGCCATTTCTGGATCATCCCCTGATGAAACCACAGAATTGAGGTGAGCCTCTGCTGTACTACGTTTCTGATATAATTCCTTATTAAGCATATGGGAACGCTTCTGGTGGTGCAAGCTAAACCTGAGGGTTTCACCCCTTACCCCGGCTTTAAAAGCATCCCAAACAACCCCGATTCAGATTAAAGAATTCAGGGATCGAAGCATTCACATGCGTAACATAATCTGCATTGATGAGCAAGCCAGCTCGGCATAGACCCTGCTCGCCCAGCAAACAAAAGTTCAATTACTAGGGGATTATGATTGGACATGACATGAGAAAATACTTCTAGTTGGCAACCCTGAAGTAAACCAGGTGCTATAAGAAAATAATCCATCCTGGCAAAAAAGCCATGGGGAGCCGAATAATAAGTATAGCCATCGTCTGTGCCTTAATTTTAAACCAGAAATCCACCAAGCCCTGCTCTATCTCCAGATTACATAAAGCTTTAGTTTACGGCCTGAATAAACACCAGAATTGTCGTGGACAAAACCTCCAGCCCCATTGATATTCAAATCCCCATATACTACACAAGAAGTGGGCCACAGAACAAGTTCAGCAGCCAAGAAATCTATGATTGCTGGATCGTCTAAAATTGGCCCGTACACAGGGTAAACCAACATTATAACAACATTCCGTGATTGCCCATCTCCCATGTTTGTCGGCAGAATATCGTTTAATGGCACAGGCCTTGTTGCGCTCCAATATAGCAACTCCTCGGGTTTTTGTGTCTTGAGTAGAACACGTTATTCATACCAGACCGAGTGTCTCCAGCAGATTTTTACTTGCCCTCTCTATATGCATCTCCTGGAGGAAATAAATATCCGCCCGCAAGAATTTCAGATCTACTGCTACCCTCCTTTTAGCAGCATCGTTCAAATCACAGATATTTATCAAGACTGTGCAACTTAGACATATGGCTGGTAATTACTAAATGGTCTTTTGGAACCTGCACATTTTATCCTTCGGCCACACCTTTTGCACTGTCTTAACGGCCCTTCTCTTGCAATACTGATACAGGACCAACATTTAATACGCAGTTGATTCTCCCCGTGTGTTGTGCTCCCTCCCCCTAAAACCCTTGAAGTGACCCTCCCTCTCCCCAGTCTGATTTTATCCCACCCAGCTCCCCCCCTCACCCTGCCACCCACACAGCCACTCCCCCTCAACACCCCCACACCAACCTAATGAAGCAATCAAACCACCCATGGCCTGAGCAATGACTCCCGTGCACACCCGCTGCGGCCTCCTTCTAAACTCATATATCAATATTACAAAAATTATATGATGAGAAAAGGGAAATGCTTACAAAAGATAAAGAGAGAGGAGAGAAAGAGGGCCCCCTCTCCAGAAACAAAAAGAAGAACTAGGGAAAGATGGGGTGATTCCTAAAACAACACAACCAACCAAAGCAGAGGAGCATCACAACCCCCCTACTAAGCCAAATACTACACCATTCCCCACACTATTCCACATTAGACATTACAGAGGCCTTCCTCATGCCCAGCTGATAGTGTATTCAGATATTCTTTGGCCTGAGCAAGATAGCGACCGAATAGCACTGCTGCTAGCGGCTCTCTCCCAGCTCATCGCGTTTGTTGGTCTCTGAGAAGAGAGGAGGGGTTACCTATGGTGGAACTGATGCAGGCCAGTTCCGGTTCAAGTCTTGGCTGTGGTCCTGGGTCTAAGCATTGGACTCACCTGCTGCTAGAGGTCCGAGCGGTGCTGCTTGTGGCCTCAGAAGCACCTCGGGTGATGGTAGTGGTCGTGCGATATGCTGAAGGGTTTTCTGGAGGATGTTCCTCGGCATTGGACAGTGTGCTGAGTGCACTGCGGATTCAGCAATGGCACTAAAAAAAGCTAGAACCACCTGCGACCACGAATCATTGGCTCATGGATCCCGTGCTGCATAGCAGCCTCATGTAAGACAGGACCGCACCAGTAGTGGAGCTGCAAGCATGTAAATCTCAGCAAAAGTGTATTTGATTTGTCTGGCACGGTCGGGAAGAAACTTATCGACTAGGATACTTTGTCATGCAGGCCTCGAAAGATGGGCCCAAAGTCGCAAACGACAATTACCAAGTTCTTTGCCACGAGTTCCTTATCAGGTAAACTGGGTTCCCTGGCTGCAATTAAGGTAATGGGCGACTTTTCCAGGGGGAAGGAGGGGGACAGTGAACCTGTTGGTATGGATAACGCCAGGGCTGATGGCCACGGCTTGGCCCCCACCGAAGGTATGATAGACCTGGCCCAGCAACTGACTTCATGCCCCCAGAATCTATGGCTGGTTGCAGGATGCAGCAGCTTAGAGGTGGAACCAACGATGCAGGCCAATAGCATGAAAAGGGCAATTGTGCTGCAGGGGGCGATCATAGGATTACGAGTGAGCTGGGTCTGGCCGGGGCCTCCGGTAGTCTGGGGTCCCAAAGCGATCAACCCAGCTTAGATGATTCTTGTGATGGGGGGACACATTTTTCTCCCTCACTGAACGTTTGGAACCCGCGTCTTAGCCCCAGCTCTAGCAACTCTGACTCCAGTCTCTCAACCTCCAGGGCTAGCAAAAACAGTCTCTTTGATGAACCAGGCTCTACAGTCAAGCAATTGAAACGTCAGAGGAAATCAAAAGAAAAGATGCATAACCCTCTAGCTGATGTGGGAAGCGGGCTACAAGCAGGCGGCAGCTTTAAAATGGGACCATTCGGCTGCGCAGCAAATACACCCGGAGTGTGTGGACTGTGGATCAGAGGCCGGTTAATCCACTGCGGCAAAGAATCAGCCAATTGCCACTGAGGAAGCTGAAGAACTCTCACTAAAGCTCATCTACTTTTCTTTAAAAGAGCGTCAGGGAGAGACTCACGCTGACAGTCGAAGGGCTTGGCTCGCGACTACGAAGCAGCAAGGAGCAATAAAGAAAGTGGCTAAAACCTGTGCTGACATTGTTGAAAGGATCTCTTCAGTTGAAGAGAGAGGGTTAGCGGTGGAAACTGATGTAGGGGCACTCAAGGGCCATGTCGAATCTCAGGAGTCATATATTTCTGATATACTGTGGAAAATCGAGGACTTCGACAACCACCAGTGGCAGAATAATTTGAGATTTCTTGGATTGGTAAAAGTTGGAAGAGTGAATTGCGCTGCCTTGCATTTCTCCAGATTTACCAATAAACACAGGGCCATGCACAGTTGCCTTGCGCTCCTTTGTAAATCAGACTTAAGTATTTAATTGCCCATGCAACACCATGTGTAATGCAAAGGTACTGCAATCCAATAAGACAGCTAGGTCTTAATTACATTTTGGTCCATGGTATGCTGTGATAACTTTGCAGTATCAAAACTCATAAAATAGGTAACCGGATGGTATGTCTACATAACTCACAAAATGTAAGTTGTGAGGGTAGGGGAACAGGCACACACATGTGTTAAGACGAGAACACTCACTCACCCTAAGGTGACATGCTTCATCATTGGGTTCCCTCTTGAACACTGTGACCACAAGGTACACAGTGTGGGCTACAAAAGGTGTTTTTAGTCATCCAATGTAGGTAAGAGTGAGGGGCAGGGTGCAAAAAAAGTCAAAAAGTGGGTTAAAACTATCTCCTCGATACACAAAGTCAATCCTTTATTGGTGTCCCCAGTGGATAGATTTAAAATTAGCTAAGTGAGATAAGGGATATGGATGTTCACTATTGGGCTCTGGTCAACGTGTTTCTGCCTAGTTAGACCAAATGGTTCTTGGCATTCCTCAGGACCAAGAGGGAACCCAATGATGAAGCATGTCACCATAGGGTGAGTGAGGGTTCTCGTCTTAACACATGTGTGTGCCTGTTCCCCTACCCTCACAACTTACATTATGTGAGTTATGTAGACATACCATCCGGTTACCTATTCTGTGAGTTTTGATTATATGGAGTGGTACCGTGGATGGTGATAATTCCTCCTTGTAGAACCCCAATAGTGTGATAATAATAACTTTGCAGTATACCATGGTACATGGTGATGACAAGCCAGTATATAATTCAGCAATGGTTGTTTTTAGAGAATGAAAAGGCAGACATGTTGTTTTTACTACTCTTTGGATGTGTTCAGTGTTAGGGCCGTAGAAATCAGTAAGTATAGGTCCCTATCTATTACCACTTTACTAAAGTGTTAATAGGTATGGAAATGTATTTGTATTTTTTAAATAGATTTATGGCCATGGGCTGCAGTAGTTTCACAAAATTGTGTGAAATTTTGCGAAAGTACCGCAGTGATAGACAACACTAAATTTAAATGTCTAATAACTTAAAAAATACTTTTTTTTTAAACCTTTATTTTTCAATGTTACATCAAACAAACATACAACAGTAGTTAGACTATAAAATATGTGACATAGCGAGCATATTACGGGAAAGTACATCAAGAACCAACGATCCTGAACACAATTTCTGTGAGCCCAACCTGAAGACAAGCACCCTCCACCCATCGGCACTCCAGTACAAGCCAACCTCCCAATTAGAGTCCTCTTCCCCGACCATGAGCGGTCCATCATCTGTCCTGTTTCCATCATCAGAAAACGTAAAAATACTTAGCCTACTTAACTGCAGTACCCAAAAAGCATAATGTATGCACCATTATGTATAATCCTGCCAAATTTGATGTAAATCCATTCAGCTGTTTTCTTGCTACATCAAATATAATAGTCTATGGACCATGCACTGGTGGAAAAAAACGCTTTGGGACCCCCTTTTATCCTTGCACCCTCTTAACGATTCACCACAAAACTTTCCATCATCTCAAAATGTAGAAAATGCTATACGTCTGGAAAGTTTTACGGTGAATCGTCAAACGGGTGGAAAGTTATTAGGAAGCTAATATCTGAGGAATTCCTATCTTTAGGAATACTAACTAAAACTACGGAGTGGCAATCAGATTTAATGTGATTTCTTTGATTTTATCTATTGTATTGGTTTATTGGTTTACACAATCATGTGACCATAAATGTGTCTTTTCGCTGTTCATGTAGTTATTCTGATCGGCTTTTGTTCGCTCTATGGCAAGATGAAGGACAAAGAGAGCGCTGCAATACATCCGATCGTCTAAAAAAAATAAACAAGTGCTGTTCATGTTTTAACAACTTTTAAAGAAATGCATTAGTTTATGTACACATGCAGGTATTTTTAGAAGTATGTGTGCATGTGTACAAGGGAGAAGATCTGAAACCACAAGTACTTCTATGAAGTGCTTGAAAACAAAGAAAAAGTAGCTGTGCAAACAAGGAGCAGTGTAAGGAGACATGTACTTGGTCTATGCACTATGAGAGGGTCAAATACAACATGAGGGCATGACGCCCTCATGCCATGATGAATGGCATAAAAAAAACATTAGAACACTGCTGAAGTTTACTAATGGTAGAAGATGGGCAGCCTGTAAGCCCACAGATAGAACACAACACGTCTCTTCGAGACAAGCCGAGAAGTGCATGTGCTGTCTAGCCAAGACCTCAAAACATTTGATTTCGTACAGGCAAAAGCTACCGGCTTTGCCAATGCATGTTGTGTTTAGAAATGGGGAGATTAAGCGATGTATCTGTAATCACTAAATGTGGAACTGAGTCAGAGGCTTGGGAGATGATATGGTGCCCTTTTGGCAGAGGATGTGGCGTGAGGTCCAGACTATGGAGCTGGTAAACTGGGTTTGAGTTTCAGTGTTGGCTGACGTCCTTGATTTTGGGCAAGTCACTTAATCTCGCTGTGCCTACAAAAATGAATGTGTCCTTGTGTAAAGTAACAGGTGCCAATGTAAAGTGCTCCAATACTGTTGCAGGGATTCTGCACATACACAGAACTATGCACAGAAAAACAGGACCTCGGTGGATAGGGGCTAAGACTTCCTACCGCCTTAGTACCCAAAATACCAAAACCGACTAACTATAGTATCTCATTTATTCTCCTAAATAATCACGAGGCTACAAATGTTTAGACAACCCAGAACACAACACTCCCGACTCTCTCAGGAATCGCGGTAGCAAGACGTACCCTTTCGCTCACTCACTCGTACTTGTTCACAATAAGAATTGACAGAGTCACTGTAATAGTTCAAAATGTTTATTTTAACTATAGTGCTCTATAACGCAGTATACGAGCCACTACCAGCAGCATAACGCATAAACCTAAAACAGTTAGCATTGTTGCAATTCCATAGATTATGAAGGGGGATGTCATCATATACAGACAGTGGGTTAAGGGCTATAATGCTTAACCACCCTCACCTTTTTTAAAATGAGGTTTTATTATATAAAGGAAGATCTCTGGGCTTTGTCAGCAGACCCCCTACCTTACAGCCTAGATGGTATTTCAACATCATTGGAACAGCATAGCTCTTCATACTGGAAAGGTCCCTCTCCAAGTGTTAATTAGAACAACATGCATCCCCGTAATATCAAAGCATAATTTTCCAGCAATAGCAGCTGTGTTTAAATGTTTTGTCTAGGTGCTAGGGATTGACCAGAATAGAATAACAAGGGGCATTGTTTTTTGACCTTGCACATTGTGTTCAGACGAAACTCCAGGAACAGGCAGAGAACGCAGAAAGCAGACAGTTCCTATGTGAATGGCACAAACAGAGTCTGGCAAAATAAAGTCACGTAGTATTGTGCACAAAAGCAGCATCATGGCAGCAGAGCTGATCCTAACTTAGCAACGTCGAAAATGACCCCAATGGCCATATGACACCCTCCCCTTGGTAAGGTCGTAGTATATAGACAAAAGACCAAAACAGAGTTCAAAGGTAAGCAGGTTCAAGAAGCACTGAAGAAAAATTCAATTGAAACTAAAAAATTAAAAAATAATGTGAAAAGAATTTGGACCGTGTTTAAATGGGAAGCTAACAATCCATTAAAGTACGTGAACTCAAGAATGCAATTTGTTCCAAGAGGCCATCCCTATCATTTGTAGAAAAAAAGGGATACCATCCAATTAAGTAGGTCGAAGGAACAGACGTGCTCCTCGTAATCTGATGCTTTTAAGAGAATATTCGGGCAACTTGTGTGATATTCGATGAAACTCCATCGTAGGAGCATCTGAGCAGCCGCCCAGAAATCCCACTCACCCAACACTCCAAGTGTAGCAGCGTGTGCCAAAAGCCCATCCGGACAAGAGGCCTGGTCATGAGCCATAGGGGACCAACCAACAGATCATAATCCGGATCCACGCATGACATATTGTAGAGGCATAAATCCAAGGCCCAATAGAACGGGCACCGCCGGCAGTAGAACACAGGTTGCACGCAAGTGAAGTAGGCAAGGCGAAAAGTTATTCCAAAACTTACGCCAAGCGTCACCAATGGCAAGCATCCAAAGAGTTGTTTCATTCGGTCACAGTACAGTTGCGCTTGGCTGGGTATTTGCATTATCACAAGTCGGGCAGCCATTGCGTAACAGGAGGAGAAGAACCAGGACGCCGCCCGCCAGTGCTAGGATTAACGGTAATCCTCCAAAGGCGCTGGAAAAAATAGAATGACTAAAGACCGATATTATACCAAATACCGTCTGAAAAGAAGTCACAAGGCCAGATCCCACAAGTTTAAAAAAATGAGCAAGGCCTTCTGTATCAGACGCATTAAATATTTTTTGTATCAATTCTCCAAAGTGTAGTGGGAGATTTGTGTTCAGGAGTGACTGAATCTCACTAGATGTTCTCGCCTGCAATTCGAAGGTCTCTTGAGCCAAAGTGAGAGCCACTTCTTGTTGAAACAAGAGCGCTTTGAGCCTGCTTAATTTTTGGAAATCTGTTTTCAAAGTCGGAATGGAAGGCCAAATGGAACTATCTACACTCCCATGCGGGGGCGGAAAAGCACATTATTACAAAAAGTAACACGTTGTGAAACTGTTACTAAATACGGGATCCCTGCCCATAAGCCACAGCAGTCGTGGTTATTTATAATAAGATAACTGCCGTTAGAAAGCAACGTGAAGGCGGGAATTATTGCCGAAACCGGAGTTCCTTTTAAAAAACAAGCCAGATTAGGCGCGGACACGTTACAAGAACCGTGCAATTTAACGTGTTTACAAACCAAGGAATGTGCCACCGTAGAATCGCAGTCCTCCCCTGTTAGGAAAACTTCCCTTTCATCCCGCTGGCATCTATATGTGAAAGGTAGGGACCTCAATTCATGGGGAAATGTACTACCCAGTGGTTCAAGACGGCCAATAGGGTAATGTTTCATGCAAGATTTAAATTGAAATAGTGAAAATGGTAAGGAGATAACCCTCTGAATTAACCATACAGCCGAATCTGTTTCTGCCACAGAAAATGGCAAGTGTTCTAATTGTTCAATGTGTAAAAGCGTGTATGTGGCATCTTTCATGGACATAAATCTCTGTTTATCAGTCAGATTAAATGGCAAAAACAAAGCAAATGCGTTTAAATAATCCCACTGTACTTTTCCCATTTTAAGAGTCTCTAACATCCAAGCAAATTGCATTAGAGATCGTAATTGATTTTTACCATGATATAACACAGATACATCACTTTGAACAATATCAATAACAGATGAAACAATATTATCCAAGTTGTAAATGCGGGAAGATAGTGTATTTATGCTCTTATCGACCACTACAAAAACGTTTTCTAAATTTGGTGCAGACGGAAAGCTGCTTCCATCTGTGAAAGTTTCCAAACTTCATTGTAATCTGCATCGAAGTATCTCTTTTTTCAGGGTACTCTAGGACCTAACATAAAATCAGCTAAATTAATGCCATTCGAAAGAGAGACAGGTGTTGCTTTACTGATGATAGAGTTGAGTGTCAGAATGTGAAGGCGGGAAATGAGAGTCAGGTCTAGATTGTGTGAAACCCATTGTTGCATTATAGAAACAAAGTTGACAGGCATTGGAATTGGTTTGCCACAATATCCACCCTGAGGGGTCAACGTCTGAGTTATTGAAACTATCATTTTGAAATAGTGCTTGCAGAGCCTTGAGGGTTTTATTGGTGTGTTTATGCCAATTAACATATTCTGCCAATGTCGGAATAGATGGAAAATTCGAGTTCTTGGCTGCAGAAGCTGCCAAGCCAAAATCAGGTTGTTTGGTGTATTGTGTCATTTAAAAATAACATTTGGGTCAGAATTAAGCATGCATGATGCAAAGCCTCTGTTTCTTGTACCTGCCAAGATTTAGTGCCCCAAACAGATTTCAAGTCAATGGTATCTTTCCAGTGATATAACCCTGTATTGCCAATTCAGCTCTAAAGGAATTAGAATAGATTAATTTTGAGTGTGTCATGCTAAATTTAGATTGAGCTGGCAAGTTCAATTAAAAAAAATAAGAATGTGGGTCAGATGCGCTATAACTGGTGAAATAGGTGAACTTATTTCTTAGCGTCTTGGAACTTCCCTGTAAGGGAGTTGGACAATATTCCCACTGCGTGAAATTAAAAACAGGTCTTAACGTGTTTGTTTTGTGTAAGTAATGATGGCCATAATGTTGGTAACAGAACAAATCAGGATAACTGGCAGAATTTAAATATAAATCTTCAGCATCAAAAGCAGCATAATATTTCAAATCAGAAAACAATGAATGTACTGCTTGTACATCCCAATCATCAGAATGTATGTCTTGTGTTACCACATCTTCTAAGGAAACGTGAAACACGTATGGTAACTTCAGGACCTCTTCGGACCATGAATTTCGAAATCTACTTTGTCCCAAACGATGCCGTCAGCAACAGGGAAAGCCGAAATGTTCACTAGGGCTTGAGCAAGTTTCATGATATGGGACGACGTATGTGGAGCCAAAATTCCGTCGACCATCTTTAGAGTAGAGCGTTCAGGCAAATAATGACCATTGATGAGCAAAAAGAAGACTGTCACACACCCAGTGGACATGAAGAGGAAAATGAGGATAAGCACCAACCAGATGTAGGTCCAGGGTGGGATGAGGTAAGTCTTTTTGAACCAAGAGACGAAAACAGTGATTTTTGTCGGTGGAGATGACATAGTGGAAGACAAAGAGGAAGAGTCATAGGAGAAGCTCGTCCGGTCCCCAAAATAACCGCTTGCACCCAATTGCATCAAGGGGGGTTGTGCAGGATCAGTTTGACGATGTAAAGGAACGTCCTACACCTCAACATGAGACTCATTAGTGGGATAAGCATACTCAACGTCTGCAGGAGAAGAAGAAGGTTGAACAGGCAAAATGTCGATATTAGTCTCCATCAACGTCCTGGGCATTAGGCGAAGAGGTGGAAGCCAAAGGATTCACAGCAATAGCGGAGCATGATACACTCGGAGTCACACTATGCAGAATCGGCCAGATGGTGTAGTTTGACTTTGTCAATAGAACTGTATCTGTTATCTTTGCGTCCCGGCAAAGGTGGTAGAATTACTGTGTGAGTACCCTTCAATCCAAGCACTGGAACTGGTGCAAGGTAAGAGGGACCAAATTGTTTCTTGTTCTCCAGCTTTTCTCGTACCAGATATCCAACTTTAGGAAGTCAGCCAGTGACAGGAATCAGCACTGCCGGCTCAGTGGATGAGGGTAAATGTTCTTGTGCAAAGATGTCACGGGTCTCTTGTAGGTCCTGTAACATAGTAGAATGGTTTTCTACGTCAAATGTTGCGGCAGCCGCCACAACATCTAGACCATTAAGGTCTGGTACAAACATTTTAATGCCAAAGAGCATTTCGTAAGGGGTCCACCCACCCAGAGATCTTCTCGGGAGATTATTAAGTGCACGTTGAAATCCATTCAAATGGGCCAGCCAGTTCCTGCCAGTACCTAAAACTCTAGCTGTCTAAGAATGCTTTAAGTCACGGTTCATTCGCTCCACGATAGAATTACCCTCAGGCCTGTATGGAGACGAAAACTGCACCAGCACCCCCAGAGACTTCATCGCGTCCTTCTACGCCTTAGAGTCGAACGCTGGACCCTGGTCAGAATGGAAGGTGACACAGGCAAAAGTCTACAAAGACACACAATTCTCTAATGACATTTCGAGCGTCAGCGCTGCGTTGTGGCCAAACCCATAGGAATCTAGTGCACAAATCAACTGCAACAAAGATGTTTTTATATGTAGTATCAAAAGTCAATGGACCGCAGTGATCAAGATAAATACAGCCAAATGGCTGATTTCAAATACACAGCTGTGTTTGTGGTGATTTGTTGACAAATGTCACAAGAAAGCACATAAGTACGGGTTTGTTTATATATCCAATGCCACCAATAAAGTTGCTGTAGAATAGAAACAGTCGCAGACACCCCGGCATGCGCAGAAGCCATGCCTTCATGTGCGGCTATGGTCAAAGAAAGTCTGCGGTCCATGTTGGGAATCAGCCGATCCCCAACTGATGGGATTGTAGTGTAAGGAATGTGTTGAGGAGATAAATGATAGGAATACTTCGAAGGGAAGACCTGCGGATAAGCAGTTCCATCCTTGGTAGCAGCAATAGCTGCCAAAATATAATTATCAATCTTAGTCATGGATCTTGTAACTGCTACAATGGAACATGTGGCTACTGCAGATTTTGCTGCCTCGTCAGCCAAAGAATTACCAACAGCATGTGCTCCCCCACGTTGATGGCCAAATGTACAACCTGTGAGCAGCAGATGTTTTTTAAGGTCTGCCACCAGAACACAAAGCGTTTTATGCTTTATTGCGCTGCCTTGAGAATCTTGATAATCATTCTGAGACCAAAAGAATAAGTAGTCATTAAAGGACTGAACACAGTAGTAAGAATCGCAAACAATAAGAGTAGTCACATTAGGATCAGCAAACTCTAGAACCAGAATTAGAGCACGCAGCTCTGCCAATTGCTCCGTACAGTCGCGAAGTACCTGAGTATGCACAATGGAAGACTTGAATTCCCCATTCAATAGCCCAAGCTGCATAATAAGCATGTATGGACCCGACTGCTGGTTGAGCCGATCCGTCGGTGTAAATGATACATTTTTACTAATTCAAAGGAAGCAACGACAACGGCGGAGGATGAACATGTTCATACTGCAAAAACGCATGTGTCTGAAAAGAAGGATAAAAGATAAACATGACATCAGCTGATGTCAAATAAGTAGCCCGTTGTATCCAACAGGGATGTAAAGCTTTAGAGTTTGGTGCACTCGCCTTGGTCACGGCTTCTAAAGCCAGGACAGGCGATACTAGAAGAATGTGTTTCCCCTGCGCCAGCAAGCGTTCTTTCAGAATCGCCATTTGGACTGCAGTCAAAAAAACTTCAACATTCAAGAATTGCATTTCTGCTGCCGTGTACAAGTGTGATTTGTATGCAATAGGCACTGTGTCACCCTCGTTGAACGTCAAGTACGTGAAACCCACCGCCCCTGGCACAATACTTATAACCAGGTTTGTGGAATTATCACATATCAACAAGTAGGTAGTCGTCAGTCAATCTGACTGCAAAGACTGTAGAATGGAGTTATGTTCCGGAAGCCAGCAGCAGAAGAATATGTAGGCAGTATCAACGCATATAGGGGTTTGATACGCTGGGCATGATATGGGATATAGGTCCTCCTGAAATTAAAAAAACCCAGCAAAGATTGTAGTTTCTTCAGTGAAGAGGGAGGTTGCAATTGTACACATTTCTCTAGAAAGTGAGGAGCTAGTCCCCTACCTTAATTATTGAGCTCATAGCCCAAAAAGATCACTGTATAACAAGCGGTGGGATTTTGCAAAATTGAATTTGTATCCATAGTCGGCAAACAACATAATAATGGGGTCGACTCGGACTAGATGCAGAATCAGTTCGGCGTCCATCAGATTGATTTAATTGACGTATGAGAACTCATCAGGGTCTATGCTGTCCAACAGAGACACAATATGTGCAGCAAAAGTCCCAGGGCTATTCTTATACCCCATAGGCAATAGCGTAAATTTCTTCTGATTTCCAACGGCTGTGAATGCGGTCAAGTCACAGCGCTCAAGAGCCAAATTGTGATTGTAGAAACCACTGGATATATCCGGTGTAGTTTTGATTTTCTTACGAATAATGCTATTCACTAGTGCAGAGCTGTGTGTGTTCTGTACCGCAATTGTATGACAATGACTGTTTAAATTTCGATAATCCAGTACAATGCGATACGTTCCGTCTGGTTTTGATACCGGAAAAAGAGGACTACTCATCGGTGATATACAGGATTCAATTACTCCTTGATATGCTAATTGAGTCAGAATGTCACAGACGGGAGCCTTAGCCTTACGTCTGATTCGATATTGAGGTTGTGGAAGAGGCATAGACCGTAACAGTATTTCATGTGCCGGCGAATCTTTATCCAAACCCACCTGATTACAGTACACAGCTGGGGCTATGGCCAATGCACACTCAGATGCATAAGCTTGTTTAGCTTCCTCAGGGACATAACGTGAAAAACTCGGAAGCATCACGTCCTCCCCTCTAGAAGCGGCTAATACAAATGGTAGAGGCCAATCTGCCTCCGTTAACAAAATGTCATACGAGGAGGTGAGATTTTCCCAGAACACTGCCTTAAATGTACGCTGTATATCACCTTCAATTTGGAAGACAATTTCATATAGTCTATCTGGGGGAACAACTCGAGTATCTGCTGTTTCAACTGTAATAAAAGTATCAGTTGCTATGGCCTCCAGACAGGGACGCAGAGCCTCCCGTGCGATGGTAACATCCGCTGCGCTGTCGAGCAGAGTCACTGCCCATGTCCAGTCTAGGAATAGTGTTCTCATCGTCTGAGGCATATTTTTCTGTTAAAGCGGCAACTTTCTTCTTTTGAAAAGGAGGCTCTAAAACGAGGCAGTCACTCCTGTTTGGCTTTTACGTCAAACTGTCGAGGTTGATCCCGTCCCTGTTGTGTGGTCGCCTCTTTGCTGCGATCCTGGTCGCTCCCCACCTCTGACCTGAGAGTCTGAGGTGTCCTTAAAAGAACGAGGAGAGCACTGATCAGAGACTTGGAATCTATCAGGAGTTTTCAAGCAAATCATAAGTGCGCTCAGAAGAATCAGGTGTTGGTGCGCCAGCACACGAACCTTGCTTCTGTTGTTGCAGCCCCTGTTTTTTAATTCTCCAGTTCTTTTTAGGAAAGAACGGGCGCCCATCCTTATCAGTCTGGACTTTTTGTTGAGGTTCAGCTTGAGTAAAAGGCTTCATTCCCAGACTATTGCCCCCTAACGTTTTATAAGCTTTAGCAATAATCGTTGGCAATTCTTGCTGCTTGTCTGCGTCAAAAACAGCCTCCAAGCGTTGTGCCACTTGTAAGCTTACTACTTCACCCTTCACATTAGCAAGGATCATATCACAAACAATGTCAAATACTCCCACTAGTCTCATTCCCAACTCAAGGGCCGCTTCGGCCCCATGTTCATCCTGAACACGTTTCATCACGGAAGGGAGAACGGTCATTGAGGGAGTGCCAAAGGACTTTGAATATACCGACGGGCAAACACTCTACCCCAAGTGTTATAGTCAGCCAACTCGGGAACAAGGCCTTTAGGTAAGTTCATAGTCAGAATCCTGTGTTTCTCCACAGGTGTCATGTTGGGAAAAACAGCTTTGAGTTGTCCAAACTTTTCTGCAAGCCAATAAGGAAGTTCGTCCTTTTTTTGAGGACGCTTGCCCATCACAGAATTAATCATGACTGGACTAATAACACCACCGGGACCTGGTGGTTGTGCAGCAACTCCAGATGGTCCCACCTTTAGGTTGCGTGACATGAACTGTATAACAGCTGGATATATGCTTATTAACGATGTATGTAATACACGTAGCTCTGCAATAGGAGCATTAAGATAATTCGGGTGTGCGGTATACCAGCCAAAATGGGCCAAGCGGCGCCATCAATTGTTAAGGGGCCTAAACGGACTGGTGTTGTAGGGTGAGGAAGGGCGCCATTTAACCATATAGTGTGTTGCCAAGCCGTTAACCGAACTTCAAGAGATCTATAAGGTCGATATTCCTGCGGAATCACGGTGCCAGTATACTCGTGAAACAAATTATCAGCTCCATTGATTGCCGGAAACGTGACCCAATAATAAAATACCTTGAAGTGGTAAGCAGGATCCGCTTCAACAACAAAAATAAGTGCAACACCAGCATCAGGGACTCTATATTGAGTCAAGTAAGCCTTGACTGGTGCGAGGTTAGGGGGAGCTATGGCCACCGCCATAATCAATATCAGTAAAACCGCTTACTTGCAGCAGTGCAATAATGGGTATATACCTATAAAATATTATAATATAGGAGGCTACACCGCCACAACTGTCTCTGGAAACAGAGGTGAGGGGATTGTGAACAAGCACAAGCACTACTCAGGAGTCTCGCAGATAAGAACCAGACCAAACGTTGGTGGCGCCATGTTACAGGGATTTTGCACATACACAGAACTATGCGCAGGAAAACAGGACCTCAGTGTATAGCGGCTAAGCCTTCCTATCACCTTAGTACCCAAAATCCCAAAACCAACTAGCTATAGTGTCTCATTCGTTCTCCTATATAATCACAAAGATACAAATGATTAGACAACCCAGAACACAACACTTCCGACTCTCTCAGGAATCGCGGTAGCAAGACGTACTCTTTCGCTCACTCACTCGTACTTGTTCACAGTAAGAATTGACAGAGTGACAGTTATAGTTAAAAATGTTTAATTTAACTATAGTGCTCTGTAATGCAGTATACGAGCCACTACCAGCAGCATAATGCATAAACTTAAAACAGTTAGCATTGTTGCAATTCCATAGATTATGAAGGAGAATGTCATCATATACAGACAGTGGATTAAAGGCTATAATGCTTAACCATCCTCACCTTGGTAAGATAAGGTTTTATTATATAAAGGAAGATCTCTGGGCTTTGTCAGCAGACCCCCTACCTTAGTGCCTAGATGGTTTTTCTACATCATAAGAACAGGATAGCTCTTCATACTGGAAAGGTCCCTCTCCAAGTGTTAATTAGAACAACATGCATCCCTGTAATATCAAAGCATGAGTTTCAAGCAATAGCAGCTGTTTTTGAATGTTTTGTCTAGGTGCTAGGGACTAACCAGAACAGAATAACAAGGGTCATTGTTTATCGACCTTGCACATTGTGTTCAGACGAAACTCCAGGAACAGGCAGAGAACGCAGAAAGCAGACAGTTCCCATGTGAAAGGTACAGAGTCCGGCAAAATAAAGTCACGTAGTATTGTGCGCAAAAGCAGCATCATGGCAGCAGAGCTCATGCTAAATTAGCAATGTCGACAATGACCCCAATGGCCATATGACAATACCTCCGGGTTGTGTTTGGCGCTCTATTAAACTCCACAACAAAAAGTAGCTGGTGCTTTTGTAAAGCGGTCCAATATCTTTGGATCATGTTTGTGCTACATAAAAATGCACTAAAAATGTGAAAAGCAGAGTCTGGGTCAGAGGGAATCTGGGGGAAGAGGGGATCTGTGCAACGGGAGTTCAGTGTGGGCAAGCAGCGACAGGGGGAGGTTGACAGGCAACCTATAGCAAATGCCGGCTGCCACAGGGAGATTAAGTGATTTGCCTAAGTTCAAGGTGTCCTTGTGAAAAGTAACTGATGCTAATGTAAAGCGCACCAACACCTTTGGTTGCACTTGGCGCTATATAAAACTGCACAAAAAAAGTAACTGTTGCTACTCTAAAGCCCTCCAATACATTTGGGTGGTGCTGGCGCTATATAAAACTGCACACACAAAATGTGAAAAGCAGAGTCAGGAGAGGAGGGGATCTGTGCAACGGAGTTTAGCAGGGCAAGCAGGGATGGGCGGGAGGCGGACAGGCACCCAACAGCAAATGAGGGCTGCCACTGGGAAATTCTCAGAATGGGCCCTTTTGCAATCTCAACAAATGCTTTTCCCAATGTGTCAAACCCTATTTTGCCATTCGGTAACCTGTTACCGAATCGCAAAATAGGTTTGTGATTCAGTATTTGGATGGGGCGTGTTTAGGGCGCATTTTACCACCAACTTCAAGTTGGTGGTAACCCAATTCGAAAATGGGAAGGGGTCCGTAAGGGACCCCTTCCCCTTTGGGAATGCTGGCGAAATCGTTTTTTAAGAGCAGGCATTTGTCCCATGGACTACTGCCTGCTCTTAAAAAGTGAAAGGAAAACTTTTTTTTTTTAACGCAACATGTTTTCTTTAAAGGAAAATGAGTTGCATTTGAAAAAAAAAGAATTAGCTTTATTTAAAAGCGGACATGGTGGTCTGCTGACCCCAGATGGTCACCATCCCTGTTGTTTTAGCGATTCCTATTGGGTCGCATATTGCAAACTGTCACATTAATATTAATGAAGTAGGTCAATTTGCAACCCCTACGAATCGCTAAATGAAACTCTTGGAGTTTCATACATATGGAATAGCAATTACCTAATTGCGTTTCGCTGAAAGTCACAATTTGGTAATCACTCTTCTAAATGCTGATACATGTGGCACTAAGTGATTTAGCCACAATCAAAAATGTGGAACTAAGGTCAAGGCTAGGGAGATGATGTGGCATCCTCTTGGGAGAGGAGATGGCTTAGGAGCCACAGCTGCAGACTATGGAGCTGGGAAACCGCGTTTGAATTTTCTTCACATCCTTGATTCTGGGCAAATCACTTAGAGCCTGATTTAGATGGTGAGAAAGTGATAGTGAGAAAGTCTTAAAAAGCGCGCAATTGCCGAGGTGTCTTAGCTCTAAATGTTCCGGCTA
The DNA here is from genome assembly GCF_964204655.1 of Triturus cristatus. Lineage (NCBI taxonomy): Eukaryota > Metazoa > Chordata > Amphibia > Caudata > Salamandridae > Triturus > Triturus cristatus. The sequence goes on along the minus strand of NC_140594.1, from coordinate 635,413,299 downwards.
AAAGACCAGCGTTAGAAAGTTAGCAGATCATGAAGTGGAGATCGAAAAACATTTTTTTTTATATTTTTCTAAAAGAGAGTAAGTTAGACTAGGATCTCAGCATGAAAGGCAGAGAATTCCAAAGCTTGTAGGTCAAATACGAGAAACCTCTACTGTTATGAACCCCAATGTACCCCAATATAGGCCTAGGTAGTTACACACCCTTTTACTTACATCTGTCCTACCATTGTTCTACATAATGGGTCTGACCTTTTACCTAGTTTGGAGCTACATGACTTGTGTGGTTTTCTCCGAAAACTAGCCTCATGTGTTATTCATGAGGATTCTCAGTATTACAGCAGGATTACCATCTTCTGCATAATAACGCTGTATAAGGGTCACCTCTATCGTCATCCTTGCCCGACATACCCATAGTACACTTCTAGGTAGAACCCCTGAGGGTACCTTTTGAGTATATAAGCACTACATCTTTGCTGGGCAAACCAGAGGCGAAAGACTTCCATGCTGACACGCTGACACGAGATGCTGAGGTCCCTGCACGCAGACACTCCAGCACGCAGTGGTCTGACATCCCTTGCGGGGTGTCCATCTTGAGACTAAGATGGGGTCCTTCGCTCTCCCACTTCAGGTAATGGGGTTGGCTCTATGCTAAGGGGATTCTTGGCTATACACTGACATACATGCTAGGTAAACTTAGGTGCATCTAGTTAGGGTTTGCATCGATGGAGTGCACATTTTTACTGGTATGCATTTATATGCTCGCATATATTAATTGTTTTAGCACTATGGTAGAATTCTACCTTTTTTATACACTATTGGTGCTCATGACCGTATATATCTGTTTATGTCTAATGGTTGTTGTAGCACACATATTTTATACTAGAATTATGCTGGTTCAATAAATACTTATTGAAAACGTCCCCACTGTTTATTCTGTGCATCTCTCTGGGGCAAGTGAGCACGAGTGACTGAGCGAAAATGACTTTACTGTTTTCATGATCCCGGAGGGATCAGGGTTGTCATGTTCGATAGTTGCCTGAAACTATTCACTCCTTGGTAAGAGGGCCTCATAGTGGTACTGTGAGCTAGCTGGTCTGCAGACTAACCTATCCAGTGGGGGTGTGCCGAATCATTTTGGACACCAATCCCTTTGTTTATGTTGTCTAAACACGCAGATCCTACATAGATTTGTAGGAAATACAAGACACTACCTCCCATATGGCTCTTCCTATAATAGGAACAACTACAAACTTAACAGTTCCTGATCTTAAGTTTTGAGTGGGAACATACCAGGAGAGGTTTTTCTACATGGACATAGGACCATCGTTGTGCAAGGCCTTGTGGATGATACTGAGAGCTTTATATTTGGTTCTATTAGACAGTGGCAACCAGTGTAAGTCATGGATACCTTTAGAAATTGAATCGTACGTTGCGATCTTTAAAAGAAGACGAGCTGTTGCATTCTGAAGTTATTGAAGCTTTAGCAAAGGTGTTTTTTTGTAAGCCCACATTCAGGGCATTACAATTATCAATACATGATAACAATAACAAATCTCTGCATACCCACCGGAATAAAAGAAAAAATCTTTCTTCCTCAAAGTCCTCAAAAGATAAAAGCAAGACAATGTCACTTTTTTATTTGGTCTGAGAAATTAAACAGTTCATCAAACCAAACTCCTAAGTTGTTTGCTTTTTTGACTGGAAGGGGAGAAGCGTCTAAAGAAGAGGGCCACCAAGACTCATTCCAGAAAGAGTTCTTGGAGCCAAAGACCATAATTTCCGTTTTTTGGGAGTTTACTTTTAGGCAATTGTCTTGCATCCAGGTCACTATGTTAGAGAGACAGTCCTTAAATTTGGAGGCAACTGCATCAACCTCAGAAGAGATAGATATCACTGTCTGTGTGTCGACGGCAAATGACACAACGGCAAAGCCATAAGATCTAATAAGCTTTGCCAAGGGGATGACATATAAATTGAAAAGAGTGGGTGAAAGTGAAGATCCTTGAGGGATACCACAAGGAAGGGTGAACGAATCTGAGGTAAACTCTCCAAGTGACACAAGTATTTCCTATCTGTAGGAAAAGAGCTTAGGATGTCTAGGGCTGCCCCTCTAACTTCAAACCCATCAAGCAAGCTGATTAACAGAATAAAACGAAGCCGAGAGGTTGAGTAGAATCAGCGCATCTTGCCCACCCAGATCCACCTATTTCTGAATTTCTTCGGTAGCGATCAACAGCGCAGATTCTGTACAGTGAGAAGACCTAAATCCATGCTGGGAGATATCCAAGATGTTCTGAGTGTCAATAAAAGCATTAAGTTAAGTGCTTTCTCCAGACATTTTGCTGGTAAGGCTAATCTAGAAATGGGTCTATAGTTTTTTGTCTCAGCAGGGTCCAAAGTAGGTTTTTTTAATAGTGGATAGATTGAGGCTCTTTTCCATTCCAGAAGAAAGCGCCTAGATTTTAACACTGTTCAGCAAAACTGTAAAATGTTTAGCCACTGTAATGGATACCGAGTACAGCACTGCAGGTAGACAGGGATCCTTTGGAGATCCAGATTTGGTTGATTCTAAAAGGCTTGGGCCTCATTTATGAGGCCCTTTCGCCACTGTTGTGTCACTTTTTGTGAAGCTGCAGCGGTGTAAGAAATGTGCAACACTATGCCATACTTACAAAGTGATGCATCTAGGCAGATGCGCCACTTTGTAAACCCCTGCGCTACATTATACCTCCAACAGGTATAATGTATGCAGGGTGGGTGTTCCGACGCAGAAAAGCCTCGTAGAAGTGGCGCTGTGAAATCAATGAGATTTCACTGCGTCACTTCTATGGCGTCACTGTGTCAACTCCCCGCGTCCATTGTGTCGCAAAGATGGCGCACTGAAAAGTTTTGCATCGCTGTTTCACCCCAGCATTGCGACCCTTTTCATAAATACGGCCCTTAATGTTATCTCCTTTGAAAGGGGAGTAAAATGGTCCGAAAAGCTTGATTTGCTGAAACAGCAACTACAGTCTCTAGAGCAGGGGAGAGGGGACCAGATACTGGGTCCACACATGACTCATAAGAAAAATTATTTATAGAACACAGACACCTTGGCCTAAAAGTATTCTGCTAACATGTTGCAAAGCTCCTGTGTCAGGGGAAAAGATTGAGTGTTTCTGTAATTTGTAAGAGAGTGAACTGTCCGAAAACGTTCTTAGTGGAATCCTTGGCTGCACATATTTTATTGATAAAAAATGTACCTTTCTCTGCTGTGATCAGTACTCACCAATTACATTGTTATATTGAATTTTTTCATGTCACTGTAATCCAATCTCCAACTTCTTTCTGAGGCCCTACATTTTCGCTTCAGATCGCGCAGCTCAGATGTGAACCATGGAGTGGAGGGGGATTTCCTAAAACGATTTGAGAGGAACTTGTTTTGTGACAGCTGATTCCAGCCATGTGGAAAAGGTGCAGAGACAGAATATTGAGTACAAAAAATCGAGTAGCTCAAATATCGTACCATTAATATCATGGGTCAGGATATATCGACAGCAAGAATATCGCAGTCAAGAATATCGAATTCAGGTAAGAAATTTAGGGGCTCATTAGCATGTAGGGCGGAACGTCACTGATCCGCCTGACATTTGTGCCCGCCCGCATGCCAATCCCCCCCACCATATTACTATGGCGGGGGGACCGTCCGCCGGTTTTCCGCCGGTAGGCAATCCGCCCGATTGCCTACCGGGCAGAAAAGCTGTTAATATGGTGGCGGTGTCTGGTAGACACCGCCATCCATATTAGTATGCAGGCGGGGACATGCCTTTACGTGGCCACGGAAAGGCATTCGGTCTTCGACATTGGGGGCCCGTAGCAGGCCATCAGGGATTCTGGGGGGTGGGGGGTGCACATGGGGGTTACCCATGGTACCCGCCTGCATTTCAATGTACAACGTAGTGCATTGAGAGGCTCAACTTGCTTTTGTGGCATTGCACCGCCCGCCGCAATGTTACAAATACGGGCTGTGCCCGCCAGAATGGCGGGCGCATCCTAATTGTAGGTGCGGGCGGTCCCCTTTCCCAGGGGTATGGCAGGCAGACAAAGTTTGTCTGCCATACTAATGACCCCCCTAGTTTTTAAAAATATTGAAGTGTTTAATATTGTTTGCAAACATATATATATGCCCCCGCCAGGCTGGCGTTAGACACTGCTGGCCCGGCGGGGGCGATCCGCCCGCCATCCACGCATGAATGACCCCCCGCCATATTATGATTGCTGGGGGGTCCGTGGCGGACGGGAAGACCGTCTGCCGCTTTTCCGCCCATCGACGAGTCGACTGGGCAGAAAAGGGATCTAACATGGTGGCGGTGTCTGCAAGACACCGCCATCCATATTAGCATGCAGGTGGAGATGTGCCTTTCCATGGCGGTGTTGCTGTCATGGAAAGGCCTGCGGTCTTTGCCTATGGGGACCGTAGTGGGCCCCCAGGTAGGTGGGGGTGCACATGGGGGTACCTATGGTACCCCCCTGCATTGGCATGGACAAAGTGGCAGGCCCCCGTGCGGTGACTGTCACCTTGCGCATGCCAATGCACAACATGCATTCCCAGCATTGTGGCCGGCGGTGCTGTGAGCACCACCCGCCACAATGTTGGGAATAGGGGATGCCACCGCGACGGTGGCATCCAAATTTCAGGTGCGGGACCGCTGCACTCCTTGCGGACGGTCCCGCATGCCGTAATGGTGTCCACCAGCCATCGTAATAGACCCCATAGTTGTGAAAAACATCGTTTTAGGTGCGCACGCGATGTCGTTTCCAGCTCCCGGTCTGTAAGCGCTCCCCCTGCATGTTCGTGCATGCCCATCAAGCCGCATCGGCATGTTTTCACTCCGGGAAACAGTGGACTTGTATAGATATATATAGCGCAAACTCTCAAACTCGACCCGAAGGTATTGAAGTGCTTTACATAAGCACCGATTACATTACGCAATGACACATTCAGGCATTGGGAGATAAAGTGATTTGCCGAAAATCACAGAATGTGGACCGACCCCGAGGCTCGATCCCTGGTCTCCAGCACCAAAGTCGGCAAATTAGCCATCAGACCACAGCCGCTCACTTTGTCTAACGGGAGTGAAAAGGATTATAGCCAAAAACAACATAAAAGAAAGCACCACTGAACCTCTCTGTCTGCTTGGATTTAAATCATTTCCAAGTTAAGTAAAAAATGTTTTTTTCTAATAATAACGATTTTGTATTCTTTTCATACACATGTGTTTGTTTAATTTTAACAGTCATCGCGTTAACGATGGTTCATAGGAAAATGCAAGCCGCATCGGCGTGTTTTCACTCGGGGAAACAGTGGACTTGTATAGATATATAGCGCAAACTCGACCCGAAGGTATTGAAGTGCTTTACATGAGCACCAATTACATTATGCAATGTCACATTCATGCACTAGGAGATAAAGTGATTTGCCGAAAATCACAGAATGTGGACCGACCCCGAGGCTCGAACCCTGGTCTCCAGCACCAAAGTCGGCAAACTAGCCGCCAATCCGCTCACTTTGTCTAACGGGAATGAAAAGGAATATAGCCAAAAACAACATAAAAGAAAGCACCAAAGCAACAAGATATGTTGCTTTGTATTTGTGGTATAAAAATAACTATGTATATAAAAAAATATGTTCCTTGCTGCTGGGTATGCTTTAAAATGATAATCGCTGCCCATGAATGTTGAGCTACCTAATTGATTGACTATCTTATTTTAGCGCTAACGTGTTGCACTGCTGTTCAGCTTGCACTTTCCCTGCGCGCATCAGTTGGCTGAGCAGTGACCTTTAATGAGTTCACGTGAGTGCACTTATTGCTGTAACAGCAGATGTTGAAATGGAAGACAGGATAAGCAGAAGTTGAATAAACAGCTGCACTTCATTTATCCCGAACGTGATTACATCATATTGGCACGGGCTGTGGAATACTACAAGCGTCTTCCGGCCTGCTCACGACCGCAGATATCTTTAGTGTTGGGGGAATCTGTGAATCTCTTTGAGGGCTATCAATCATCACCTAACTGATGGCTTCTGTTATTTCTGCCATTATTTATCTTCCCTGTAACGATAATGTATTTTGTCACACGCCATTGATCGTGTCTCCATTCGTAGGTTTTGAATGTAATGGATAAGGTGGGAATGTATCATAAAAAAAGTCTGAAGTCATTCTTAAATAGATGGGAAAATACACTGGGCAAAGTTGGAAGTTGTAAACAATAACAAACATTTGCAATGCATTAGGTCTCGCATTTAGGCATGTTTAACCCTTTCGCTGCGGCGGGAATTCCGCCGCAGCGCTGGGGGGTGCGGGGGGGCAGCGCGGTGGCGCTGTGCTCATGACGGAGCCGCTCCGTCATGAGCCACGGTTGAGCTGTGCTCATGACGGAACGGTTCCGTCATGACTCCGCCCATTTGCGTTGTCCCCCCGCACAGGCGGGGAAACAGCGCCGCGTAGGCGGAGCGGCCGCCAACGGCCGTGACATGACGGAACCGTTCCGTCATGAGCACACGGCAACCGTGGCTCATGACGGAGCGGCTCCGTCATGAGCGTGCAAGGGGTTAAGCTTCTGATATTACAAATAACAATGCTCTTTTTTTTCCTTCCTTTTTTAAAACATAAATAAAAGCCATTGTTATTTACAGTGCCAATAGCTTAAACTTGTTAAGGGGTGCTAGCACTGGCATAATCACCTGTTCTGCCTCTCTCTACGAGAGTTTTTTAAAACTGTTGATATTGCCCACGTGCTCTCTATACAACTGGCAGAGATTCATTATCTTAAAGGCTGCGCTTGTTAAACTTGAGCACGGCCGTTATTTCACCTTCAGCTAGCTTTTGGCAGAGTGTATGCACGGTTATCATTGCTGTGGGTCACACTTTCTTGCTAATCACAGCTTGTGTCTGTTGGTGTGCCTTCGCTTATAGGCACAGCTTGAGTTAAACCTTTATGCTGGTCACTGCCTAGAGTTTCCTGTCGTCCTGTTTTCTTTCTTTCAGTGAATGTATAGAGATCAGTTGGTAGTTTCCTGCTTGTACGCTGCACTGTTTTAAAAAAAATAAAACTACTACCCGCATCCCACTGTACCCGCTTCGTTTGTTGGAATCGTATATTTCTTCAATGCTTGTGAGCGGCTACCGTGGTGGTGGTTGAAATCCACTGAATATGGTGAGATATATGTGTGCGTGTATCTCAATGTAGAGGCTCCATGTTTTTATGCATTTCATACCTTGCCACATATTTTCCAATCTGCCCTAATTTTACTCAACGCCACACACTTCCACTTCCCATAATTCAACTCTATACATTTCCATTCCACACCACATAATTAGACAACAAATCACATATTTCAACTCAACAACACAATTATGCAACACACCATTTACGTCCAATTAACACCACAGAATTCCACATCATAATACAAAATTTAACATCACACCACATAGTTAAACTCCACAACACAAAATGCAATTCCACATAATTACTCTCACACACAATCCCACTCCACATAATTCCAGTACAGTCAATACCACATAATTACTATCCACATTTTTCCACTACACACCATATCACATAATTCCACTACACAAATCCACTCCACACATTCCACCATACACAATTCCACAACTAACAATTCCAATCCGACCCACAGAATTCCACTGCACAGCACATACATCCACTCCAATCCAAAACACATAGGTAAAAGACATTGTCATTTACAACGCCAATACCTCTAACTCTCACAAATGCTAGACCAATTTGCATTGCAAATGCTTGTTATTATTGTTATATATTTTAGTATATTTTTTATATGTATCTGATGTATGTTTATTTGTATAAGATTTTCTTACATGTTTAATATATGTGTTACATTTTTAGTAGTTATTAATTATTTTTTATTTCAATTTTACACTTTTAGTATTGTAGTGGGTTTCGGGTTTATAGGAGAATAGGGCGGGAAGTAATTAAATTATATTACATTTATTAATTTTTTTTAACTTTATTTTTGCATTGTTTAGCTCCGTAGCGGGTTGTGGGTTTATAGGGGAATAGGGTGGGAAGTATTTTAATTATATTAAATGTATTGATTAATTTGTATTTATTAATATTTGTTTAATTGAGATGTTATAGTGTTACATGTGTAAATAATGTATTATTAATTAATAATTGGTTGTTAATTAATCTTAATTAATTAATTGGTAATTACCTATAGTAATTGTGTGATTAATTTTAGGTGTGTGTTGTGGTGTTTATAGGTGTAAATGGTGGGAAGAAATGTATTTTTAATTTATGAAATAATAATTGGTTGTTACTTAATTTTAATTAATTAATTTGTAATTAATTGTGTAATTAATCATATTTGTGTATGGTAATGTTTATTGGTGGAAAGGGTGGGAAGTAAATTATTTTTAATTGATGAATTAATAATTAGTTGCTAATAAATTGTAATTAAGTAATTGGTAATTAGTTATGGTAATTGTGTAATTAATTTTATGTGTGTGTTGTGGTGTTTATAGGAGGAAAGGGGGGGAAGTAATTTTTGTTTAGTTAATTAATATATAGTTGTTAATTAATGTTAACAGCTTTAGAAGAAAGTTGATGGTATAAAATTGGATATGTCATTGAACCACCAGCATCCCGATTTAAATGGTGACATTGATGTAGCCACAGGTAACTTTTCCACAGGTCACTGTTAGAATATCGATGTTCTAAATATCGACTCCAATACCTTAACAGGTAAGTACAAAAATAGCAACTCCAAATATTCGAGGTAAAAAATATAGATGTAAAAAATATTGGTCTGGATCATGCCCTGTTCTCCTCAGGTCGTGAGCTGATCATGCACCCAACTGTCACATTTTCACTCTGACTCCTGCAGTCCCACACTTTGGTGGGTCAGCACTGATAACTGTGCATGCTACTGCTGCCTACTTATTTCATGGTCCACTGTTCACACACATGTTGTGATTGATAAAGCAGGGACTAGAACATTGTCATTCTCCTTGTGGCTTAGTTATATTGAGATTGGATATAGAGTGTCAAGTGGCAGGCCCTATACGCCGATACAGTGTGTGTTTGAGTGTTAGTATCAATCAATCAATCACTGCATTTGTAAAGCGCGCTACATACCCAAAAGGGTCTCAAGGCGCTGGGGAGGGGTGGGGGGGGGCTGCTACTGGTCGAAGAGCCAGGTCCTGCTCGGTGACCTTGTCCACGGTGAAATGCCTCCCCTTGATCAGAATGGCCACTCCAGATGATTTGCACTCGTTTCCTCCAAACCAAAATGATGGCCCGATTGTCCACTGCCGTTCGAGCTGGCTGTCAGACTGGTCGTACGGAATCCCGCATTCCCGCAGAAAGTAGATATCTCGGTTCTGAGTGGCCAGGAAGCGCAATGTGCCACCCACCTAACCTGATCCTTCACACTTCTGACGTTCAGGGTGGACAATGATACAGCCATTGTCTCCGTGCTAGCCATCAGTGTCCGGGTGGAAACCTACTGGGGTTGAAGGCCCTGGGGTGCTGTACTTGGGGTGCTGAGCCACCTGCTGGTCCTGCTCTCCCTCTCCTGTGCTGTCTTCAGTGTTCTCGATGAACACCTCTGATCCCACCTCTGGGATCCACTGTGCTGTCTCTTCTGTGGCTCCCAGCATGTTGAGCTGCTGATGGAGTTTTTGGAGTAACAACAGGAGCTCCTCCTGGTCTTCTTCCTTGTCCTCCATCTCTTCATTGTGGTCATCATCCCCGCTTTCCGTGATGACGTCTTCCTCTACCTCTGTGCCTGCCTTGTTCAACCTCTTGCTAGCCTGGAAGTCCGCTTTCCTCGCCAGTGCCCTTTTCCTACTTCCCCGCTGGAGGGTTATGTCTGGTATTGTTTCCTCTTCCAACTTCTCCGGCTTGGGTCCGGGTTGTGGTGTTCCTTGTGGGGTTTCCTGCTGGGCCTTGGCATTTTGCCCATCTACGTTCCTCTGCCTCCTCCCTCTCTTTTCTGGTCTTCTGGCGCTGCATCTGGGAACGGACCTTTTTCCATGTCTCTTGAAGCAAGTCGTCGTCCTCGCTGCTGCTTTCTGTCTTCACTTCGGGTTAGTTCCCCTTCTTCTTCTTCTTTCTTTTTGCATTTGCAGTGTCTTCTGTTGCCTTTCCTCCTCTTGTGCCGGTGTCGGGTCTGTGTCCTTTGGGGCTTCCTTTGGCGGGGCTACTTGTGTTGCGCCTTCCTCGGGGGCATCTTTCGGGATGATGGACTTCCTTGGCTTGTGCCGACCCAGTCAGTGGCATTGGTTACTCCCTTGAGGCTGGTCCTGCCTTGGGGTCCTTTGTGATCTTTGGGCCTGTTTTTGGGGGTGTTGGGCCCTTCAGGGCCTGGCCCTTCAGTTCTGCCTTCCTGGGTGCTTCCGGTGTTTTGGCTGCTTGTATCTTGGCATCCTGCAGGAGGGCTTTCAGCTTGGCTTTGTTTGCTGGTGATACTGTCATTCTGGTGTGTCTCCAGGCTGGGGTTCCTGCTGCTGCCGTTGCGTAGGTCTTTGGCAGGTCAGACTTGGGGCATCGGTAGTAGATGTGACCCTCTCTTCTGCAGAAGTTGAACTTCTTGATCCCGCTGCATGTGCCTGCTTCGTGTCTGGTCTGTTTGCAGATCCTGCAGAACTTTTCCGGGCATTCCTTTCCTCTGTGTCCCACGGCCTGGCACTTACGGCATTTGAAGGGTTGTCCTTGGTATTTGATGATTTGGAAAAAATGTGGACTCCTACGTGTAACAAATGGACTTGCTAGCTGCAGGGAAAACAACATGAATGGGAAAGGAAATAAGCTAGATACAAGTATGCAACATTCAAAGAACTAATAATATAACAGGACACCAAGTAATCAATCATAGAACATTGTGCATGAATATTATCAAAAATCTTTTTATTTTTATGATATTTTATCGTTTTTTTGGTTATCAAAAATGATTCTTTTTCAATAAAATCTTCAATGCATCAAACAATCTATCACATATGAGACATGATTATACATTTACAAAGTTCATAAAATGCAGTGCAATTTTCTATACAGTACAAAAAATGTTCATGTATTTAAAACATGGTCCAGATGGTTCTTGGCCTGAAAGGAGGGTCGGCGGTAGATGTAAACTACACGCGTTACGGCAGGTTGACTTCGTCAGGAAACCGTCTCAACTTTCTCTGAATTGAACATATAATGAAATAATCTCAATAGTTATAAGCACATATGTGGATTTTTCATGTCCTGAACAAATTTTGTTATATTATTAGTTCTTTGAATGTTGCATACTTGTATCTAGCTTATTTCTTTTCCCATTCATTTTCTTGGTATTTGATCATTCCCTTGTTGGCTCCTAGGTAGAAGCTCACTGGTGGGCGTCTCAGGCCGTCCCTTGATGCTGGATCCTTTTGGAGGCTGACAATCGCTTGCCAGGTCATGTTCCAGATTTCTTTGCTATCTCTGACCTTGGTGGGTCTTGTCTTGATGGTCTCTCACCATTGGAGGAGTGATGTGATGTCCTTGTCTGGGATATGGGGGTTGGTCATCTAAACTGTGATCTTCTTCTCCGTTGATTGCAGTTCCCGTCCTGCCGAGATGGCGAATTCAACATAGGGCTTCTCCGCCTTCTTCCCCTGGAAGAACTCCCAGTACTTCCTGTAGAGGACCTGTGTGACAAAACTGAGAAGGAAGATCCATCCTGACACTGATGCCTGGCAGCTCAGCACATCTTGCCCTGGGATCCCAGCTGTGTTGACGACCTTGGTCAAGAACAGGTCTAGGTCTAGCTTGGGGCCCTTTTTGTTCTTTAATTCCCACCTCATAACCTGGGCGTGTCTATGGGTGAGATTGTACCCATTGAAGGGTTTGGGGACAGCCCATTGCCTGGTCCCCTCCTCATCCATCCCCTTGCTTAATGGTTTGGCAGCAGTGGGGTTTTCAGGTGTACCACCCTTAGGCCCTGAGTCCATCTGGGCACCAGCCTTCCCAGCGCTGGTGCCTGGTTTGGAGGTACAATCTTACTTGCCTCACCGCTGCCATCCCCATGGGGCCCAGGGTTGGGCTTCAGGGAGTCTGGTGTGGGGGTGCTGTCTTGGATGGTCACTGGGGCTTCAGTGTCCATTTTGTCTGCCAATTGGTGGATTTGGGGTTTACCAGTAATTCCTGGGTTACCGCCGGTTTACCGTTTTTGCCTGGGGTCCTCTCCCTGAGTACTTGGGGTGTCTCCCAGCAGACCATAATTATCTGCAGAGCAAGAAACGCTTTCCAGTCACACCCTAGAGCTAAGACAAGGGTTATAGGTGTTGCCACTGAAGCATGTATCCTCTCGCCCTCGCCAGAGGTCTGGGTGCTGTACAGGCCTGTGAAGGTTGTTAGGAGGTATTTTAAGTCTTCAGCATAAGTCCACCCAAATGCCAGGAAAGTGAGTCGTTGGGAGCGTAATGTTACCAGTGCTCTAACGTTGACCACCGGTCCTTGGGGGTTCTATTTTGTGTTCCAAAGGAACAAACAGACATCAGCATGCTGGTGCCCCTCCTCCTGCTCGATGGGCTGATGACGAAATTTGCATAAATCAAATTTACTCACTTCCAAGTCAAGATCATAATACTGTCAAAAATAAAAATTTTACTAGCGCAAACATTGCGCTTTCAAACTGATAAGAACAGATACTACACTTGATCGTAACCAAAAGACCGAAAAGCTTGTGCTACTACACCTAGCAGAGCAGTGCTGGTATATATTGAATGTTCTGTGGAACTGTCTTCCATGCAATGCATTATGGGTAGTGTGGTTTTACCATATCTTCAAAGTTTATGATGCGCTCTAGGGATATCTAGGAGCAGCTTGCAGTAATGCACCTACACATCTATGTTAGACCTTCTATAAATTTCCCTTCATCAGCTCCACATAGAGAACAACCTTATGCAGAATTATTATAATAATTCTTTTGTCACATTTCAAAGCTACTAATTGTATATATTGAATGTACCGAGGTACTGTCTTCCATGCAATGCTTTATGGGTAGGGTGGATTTACCATATCTTCAAAGTTTATGATGCTCACTAGGGACATCTAGAAGCAGCTTGCGATACTACACCTACACATCTATGTTAGACCTTCTATAAACTTCCCTTCATTAGCTCCACATAGAGTACAACCTAATCCGGAATTATTATAATAATTATTTTGTCACATTTCAAAGCTATTCGTATATATTGAATGTACTGTGGTACTGTCTTCCATGCAATGCATTATAGGTAAGGTGGATTTACCATATCTTCAAAGTTTATGATGCTCACTAGGGACATCTAGGAGCAGCTTGCAGTGCTACACCTACACATCCATGCAATGCATTATGGGTAGGGAGGATTTACCATATCTTCAAAGTTTATGCTGCTCACTAGGCGCAGTTTGCACTACTGCACCTACACATCTCACATTTAGATTAGATCTTTTATACATTTTCCTTCATCCGCTCCACATAGAGTACAAAGTAAAACAGAATTAATATAATAATTGTTTAATCACATTTCATAGCTATTGATTGTATATATAGGCACATAGCTATTTGAATGTACGTGTGGTATTGTCTTGCATGCAATGCATTAGGGGAGTACCATATATGATCAAACGTTTGATGGTCACTAGGGATCTCTACTTCACCTACACATCTATGTTAGACCATCTATAAATTTCCCTTCATCAGCTCCACATAGAGTACAACCTAATCCAGAATTTAAATAATAATTCTTTTGTCATATTTCACAGCTACTAATTGTATATATTTAATGTACAGTGGTACTGTCTTCCATACAATGCATTATGGGTAGGGTAGATTTACCATATCTTCATAGTTGATGATGCTCACTGGGGACATCTAGGCGCAGCTTTCGGTACTGCACCAACACATCTCACATTTATATTAGACCTTCTATAAATTTCTCTTCAGCAGCTCCACATAGAGCACAACTTAATCATAATTATTATAATAATTGTTTTGTCACATTTCATAGCTATTTATTGTATATATGGATATAGCTATTTGAATGTACTTGTGGTACTGTCTTGCATGCAATGCATTACCTTCATCAGCTCCACATAGAGTACAACCTAATCAGGAATTAACATAATAATTATTTTGTGTCATTTCAAAGCTACTAATTATATATATCGAATTTACTGTGGTACTGTCTTCCATGCAATGCATTATGGGTAGGGTGGATTTACCATATCTTCAAAGTTTATGATGCTCACTATGGACATCTGGGCGCGGCACCTACACATCTCACATTTATATTAGACCGTCTATCAATTTCCTTCAATAGCTCCACATAGAGCACAACCTAATCCGGAATTAATATAATAACTGTTTTGTCACATTTCAAAGCTATTAACTGTATATATGGACACAGCTATTTGATTGTAGTCTTGGTACTATCTTGCATGCAATGCATTAGGGGAGTACCATACGTGACCAAAAGTTTAATGTTCACTAGGGACCTCTAGGCGCAGCTTGCGGTACTGCACCTAGACATCTATGTTAAACCTTCTATAAATTCCCCTTCATGAGCACCACATAGAGTACAACTTAATCAGAATTATTATAATAATTGTTTTGTCACATTTCATAGCTACTAATTGTATATACTGAATGTACTGTGCCACTGTCTTCCATGCAATGCACTATGGGTAGGATGGATTTACCATATCTTCAAAGTTTATGATTCTCACTAGGGATATCAAGGCGCAGCTTGCGGTACTGCACCTACACAGGTCACATTTATATTAGACCTTCTATAAATTTCCCTCCATCAGCTCCACATAGAGTACAACCTAATCCGGAATTAATATAATAATTATTTTGTCACATTTCAAAGGTATTACTTGTATATATGGACATAGCTATTTGAATGTTCTCGTGATACTGTCTTACCTGCAATGCATTATGGGAGTACCATATGTGACCAAAAGTTTGTGATGCTCACTAAGGACCTCTAGAACCAACTTACGGTACTGGCAGTGCTGGTGCCTTGCTTACTAGGGACCTCTTGGAGCCGCTTGCGATACTGCACCTACCGCATCCCACCTTTATATTAGACCTTCTATAAATTTCCCTTCATCAGCTCCAATAGAGTACAACCCAACCTAATCCGGAATTAATATAATTCTTTTAACACAATTCAAAGCTACTAATTGTATATATGGACATAGCTATTTGAATGTACTCGTGGTACTGTCTTGCATGCAATGCATTATGGGTAGGGTCGACTTACCATATCTTCAAAGTTTATGATGCTCACTAGGGACCTCTAGGAGCAGCTTGCGGTGCTGCACCTAGACAAGCAGTGCTGGTGCCTTGGTAACTAGGGAGCTCTAGGAGCAGCTTGCGGTACTGCACTGAGACATACAATGCTGGTTCCTGGCTCACTATGCAATCATTTGCAATGCACTAATTCTCGCATTACTGAAAGTATGAGCTATTGGCGTTGCATTATTATTTGCACCACCAATACCTCAAGCTATCAGTAATGCGAGACCTATTGCATTGTAAATGCTTGTTTTGCTTGGAATTTACTTTCACTTTCCTCTATGTTTATAAGCGAAAGTATTTTGCTTTAGTTTCTGAATGATACAACATTTCCCAGAAGCTGATAAACATGTCTTTTCGGAAAAAGTTTGGTTTGGGTTTTATCTTTCAGCTGTGGAAAAGAGCCCACATCATGTTATTATTATTATGCAACAATTATCAGCACCCTTTGATAGAGAGCACCGACAGTGTGCGCCGTGAACCTTGGTGAGAGGGAACTGTGAGGTTTAAGTAGGTAAATGAGAGAGGCGGGCAGCAAAGCTGTAAAATGAGTTGGGATTTATAAGATAAGTCAAATGAATGACACTTTCTTTACTTTTTTACAGGACCTTCATGTTACCACCTTTAACACCTACAGATGATGAATGCCGTTTTACTTAAGAACACATAAAAGTTTTGGGGCATATCAACAACAACCGGCGATAATTATCTCTAAGCGCACTTAGCGCTAGGATAATTATCGCCATCTAGCGTGAATTTTTATCGCTGAGATAGCGTGCTATTAGCAACGCTTATCTCAATAGCGATAAAAATCCTCACGCTAACAGGCTAACATGAGATTATCGCTGGAAACCCAGCGATAATCTCACGTTACCTTGTTGATAGGGACAGGCAAACTTAGCCATGATATCCTCCTTCCATAGGATATCATGGCTAAGTCAGAAAAATACCAGACGTAAAAAAGCAGTGTTAACTGCCGTTAGCGCTGCTTTTTTTGTCTCTAACAGGGTTAGCGACATTCTTGATAATAGGAGAAATGTCGCTTAGCGACATTTCTCCTATTATTTTACTCTGGAATGCCCCCTTTGCATCTCATTAGAGATGCAAGGAGAAGCGTAGAGTAAAAGGGTGCTAACATGCAAATTTGCATGTTAGCACCCTGTTGTTGATAGGGCGCTAGTTTTATCTCTCCTTTTTGGCTTTTAAAGCCAAAAAAGCAGAGATAATGCCCTTGTTGATATGCCCCTTTGTTTTTTTGAACGCCTGAATGTATATGACATCATTGGCTGCCTGCTTGAATCATAAAAATACTACTTCTCTCTGTTGAATGCATTGCACATTTATATGTAACAACATTTTGGAGATTCCAAGGTGTTGAGGTACCAACAGGGGTTGTATTAAATAGGATGAATTTTGTTTCCCCATGGCAAGGTACCCACTTAAATGGGTGCGCCAGTTGCAGGCCAGGACAGTGAGCCCTGTGACGATGAACACACTTTTTACAGTGCAGGTGCAAACAAGCTCCTTCATTCTAAACAGCGCATTTGTGAAAGGTGGACCAGTGGCTTCAAACAGCAGTGCAGCACTGCACGCAGCAAGCCCGGTCTGCATTCCAAAGAGAGTCAGACAGCCCCCTGCAGGTGGTGCGATGAGTGACTGCACTCACTTACAGGGGGATACCTGGAGGGCCCAGAAACCCACTGAAAAGAAGTAAGTACTTCATTTATTGGTCATGGCAGCTCCCCGGCAGCAACTGCCATAACCGTACGCAGGGAACCTGACAGCATAGACCGTTCCAATGCAGATCCCCAACACACCCCACTTCCTTCACAGTGTAACAATACAAAGTAACTGAAACAAGTGTTAATCAACAGGGCAAACACAAGATAATCAATACATACCATAATCAAGGAACTTAACAGGGGCAACCCTTACCCTGGTAGGAATACCCCTGGAAGTGGTGCGATTCGGCCAAACACCCTTTCTGGAAGGAATTTTATTAGCAGAAGTCTAATCAGAATGAACAGGAGTTGTGTTAGCAGTAGAGTAACCTGAATGAGCAGGAGTTGCATTGGCAGAAGCATAACCAAAATGAACACCCATCTTCTCTCCAACATACACAATCTTGAATTGGGGAACCACAGAAATAGCACATTTATTCCATATTTTCTCATTCTCTAACACCACCACACAGTCTTTCACCTCTTTCACTTTTAACAGAGCTGAGAACCGAGAAGTCCCCTTGCGAACAAAACCGGGCTTCTTGATTCTCACCCAATCACCAACACAAACAGGAGAAACTTTCCTAGAAGCAGTAGCATACTTTAATTGTACAGCTGCTCTCACATCCGCTACTTTGCATAGTTTACGCTGATCAGCCTCTTTCCTAGACATTCAATGTTTATTTAACTTGGTACCCGTAACCCTCCCCCTGAGAAGAGTGAAAGAAGACATTCCGGTACTGATATGAGGGGTAGTCCTGACTGCCCACAGCATGTCAGCAATGGCCATTTTCCAATGCAAACTGTTTACCAAAGCCAATTGCAATTGGTCTTTGATAACACGATTCATGCGTTCAACAAGACCACTGCTGCGGGGGTGATAAAGAGAAGTTAAAACGTGTTTGATGCCATGTGCTCTAAGAAAATTTTGCATCTCCAAGGAAATCAACTGGGTGCCGTTATCAGTCACCAGTTCCTCTGGAAACCTTTCACGGAGGAACACTTCTTCGAAAAAATTGATGATGGACGAGGAATGAACACACTCCATAAACTTCATCTCAGGCCACTTGGACATGTAATCCACCAAGACCAGTGCATACAAGGGAGAACTCCCAGTGATACCAAAAGGACCCGCCCCGTCAAAAGCTAGTTTGCACCAAGGTGGATCCTTCAAAACAATAGGATCAATGGTAGAGGGATGAGTTACCTGTGTTTTGTCACTCAGGACACACGCACAACAGTCCCTGACATAATGCTCAATTGATCTGTCCAACCCGGGCCACCAACAATCCTCTCTGACTCTCCATTTCATGGCACGAATACCAAGATGACCTTTGTGGGCCAGATCTAAAATTTACTTGCGCATGCATACCGCAACAACCTAAAGACCACCCCTACGTATTATTCCATCCACCAAGGACAACTCTTTGCAAACTCTTTTAAAAGGAATTAGTTCAGAGGAGAAATCCTTGTTGATGGGCCAACCATGAACCAGAAAGTAAACAACCATCTTAATCTCGTTTTCCTCAGATAAAGCTTGCAACCACTCACGCTCTGAAAGTGCATCCTTCACAGTGTCTACAACAGCACCAACAGCACACACAATGTCAAGATCATCCTCAAGAAATTCACTGATATTTTCGACAAGGGGTAGCCGGGATAAACAGTCAGCTATGTGTTTTTTGCACCTGCCAAGTACACCAAACGATAATTACATTCTGGTAATCTGTATTGCCATTTAGCTATCCGTGGTGTGGCACTGTCCCCACCCTTGGTGGTAAAAAGGTCAACTAGGGGCATGTGATCGGTCCTAAGAACAAATTCATTCCCCCACAGAAAATTCAGACGGTAATGAACACCACACCATAAGGCTAACGCCTCTTTCTCAATGGTGGAGTAAGTGCTTTCAGCCCCTCAAAGAGTCCTGGAGGCAAAAGCAATGGTCTCCTCATGACCATCACATCTCTTTTGCATAAGGACAGCACCCAACCCAACGTAGCTGGCATCGGTAGAGAAGGTCATTAATATTAAATAATTTAAGGGGGCGTGCCTGCACAATTTCCTTTTTGAGAAGTTTCAAATTATCATCACACTGATCACATCACACAAACCTGGCATTTTTCTTTAGGAGTTCACGCAACTAGGAGGTTTTGTCAGCAAACTTTCCCACAAATTTGGCATAGTACTCCACTAGCCCTAGGAAGGAGCAAAGTTGATCTTTGTTTGTAGGTGCCAGTGCATTTTGAATGGCATCTAGAGTTTTTACCTGGGGTTCCACTCCATTACTGGAAATGTGTTGACCCGGTAATCCACACTCTCCAGAAAAAACTTGCATTTGTCCCTCCTTAAAGTCAGGCCAAGTGACTTTACAGTATCCATAACATG
The DNA here is from genome assembly GCF_964204655.1 of Triturus cristatus. Classification (NCBI taxonomy): domain Eukaryota; kingdom Metazoa; phylum Chordata; class Amphibia; order Caudata; family Salamandridae; genus Triturus; species Triturus cristatus. The sequence goes on along the minus strand of NC_140594.1, from coordinate 635,393,859 downwards.
TTTGACCCAGCAGTCATGCTCCAACTTAGTTTGTCTATAGGCGAGAATATCATCTTGAAAAAACACGAACCCCAAAGCGTTTTTGAATAAGTTTCCCATTAGGTGCTGAAACACTACAGAAGCCGACGTCAAACCAAAGGGCATGCGTTTGTAACGGAAAGCTCCTTCCGGTGTCACGAAGGAGGTGAGGTGTCTGGAGTCTTTGCTTAACTCAACTTGGTGATAAGCTGAGGAAATGTTGAATGAAGAAAAATACTTGGCTCCATCTAATGTTGCCAGCATTTCGTTTATGTTGGGCAATAACTGGCGATCATCCCAAATGTTGGCATTCAGATCGCACAGGTCCACACACATCCAAAGGGATTTGTCAGCCTTGCGTGCTAAAACTATAGGGTCTAACCATTCAGACCCCTCAATGGGCTCAATTACGTCCATAACACACAAAAGTTTCAGTTCACGCTTTAGTTCAACACGCAGACTCAGGGGTACCTTACGCACCATGTGTGTAACTGCCTTCACACCATTCTTAAGGATAATGCGGTGCTGAAAACCCTTCAGCTTACCTAGACTATCGCTAAAAGCATTGGGTTACTTCTGGATCCACTCTTCACCAGATAAGTGCCCCACCATCACTGTGCCAGAAGGTGAGGATGGGTTGTAAAATGCATATGCCTCATGTCTTGACAAAACCATGTCGGGATGGTTGGGATCGAGAATGATGCCAAGCTCTCCTTGCTCCTCCCCCCCAACAAATTTGCACCATCCTCTACAATGTACACAGTTCCAGTGGCAAAATCCCCACAAAATTCCAAATTGGCCTCAAATTTGCCGAGAACGCCCACTCTTTGGCATCCATACGCCTCCATACGCAAAAATCCTAATGTTAGACTCATGTAATTGAATGTCTTCTAAACCACCAAAATCTTTGGCATTGATAAGAGTAAATGGAGAAGCCGAATCAGCCAAGAAATTCAAATTTGTTCCATTCACACAAATAATACACGCAGGAGATTTCCTCTTGCGTGATCCAACCATGGATGCTATCTCAACCACTCTCTCGGATTGCGAGGATGACGAAGACAACATTAATAAAACATTATAATTCTCTTCACTTGAGTCAACAAAGTCTTTTTCGATAGACCTGACAGTTTGTGTGATTCCTTTGTGTGACCTGATGGCTTTACACACACGTGCAAGATGTCTTTTTTTACCACATTTAAAACAAGTTTGGTTTAAGGCAAAACAAAACTTAGCATTTCCTAAATGAGATTTGCTCCCACAATGAAAACAAGAGAGTTGTATCTTCCCAGACTTAATCCTGGGTGTAGATATGGATGGACGTAAAATTTTCATTGCTGACTTTGGTAAGCTTGACATTGTGTTTTGCAGATAACAATTTGACCTCAGCATGTTGCACAGGACTATTAATTTCCTTCATGTAAAATTTGGAATGTTCAATGCTTCTGGCAAGAGTGAGAGCTGTTTCAAGATCGGGGTCGTCTGATGATAAGAGTTTCTCCTGAATTTTCTTATTACACGTGCGTTCGATGAGCTGATCACGAATGATCTCGTCTCTGAATTCTCTGTAATTACAAGCCATGACAAGAGTTCTGAGTGCAGTGACAAAATCATTGATGGATTCACCAGGAACTTGAGCATGTTGCAAAAACGTATGATGCTCTAGCACAACAATTTTCTTGGGGTTGAATCTTTTGTCCAAAGTTTTGATTACAGATGCGTAGTCATCGACGATTAAGGAATCACTATTATCTCCACCACTTACATGGGTACTTACAGGTTCAAGAGGTAAAGTTTTCAAAATGTTTCTAACTTCAGCTCCACAATTGTAAATGAGGATGGCCTTCTTTTTCTATGCCGTAAAAGTATCACCGTCGATGGCTTCAAGATAAACTTCAAATGTATCCATCCACTGTTGCCACATAATTGGAGGAGTACCAGGAGATTGCAAAAAGGGTGGCGGAGCTAAAACTCGATCCATAATGTGGCTGTGCGTGGGTGAGTTGCTGCCCACACAATTATAACAAATGTGACAGAAAATTTAATTACAGTCTGATTAGTATAAAGAGAATGGATACACTGTGAACACAAGAGAAACTGGATCAGCATAAAAGGCTTGTAAATAGAATGAAGAGCTAGAATTCCTTTTAATCAAGGAAGAGAAACATGTGCACAGGATAAACTATAGTAATAAGGAATAAATATGAACTTATGAGCACATCAAGGGTTCAAAAGGGTAAAATGGTACAGAGTGGTAAACAGAAAAGTGGAAAGAGAAAACCAATATCTGTAACTGGGAGCGCATTACAGAAAAATCATGTTCTTATGATACGCATTGCGAGCGCATCACAGAGGAAAGGAATCCTGAAGCATGCGTCACAGTGGTAAGCGCGTCAAGAGGATCAGCATTGTTTACGAGATTGCTTACAGCTGACGTGTGCGTCACAATGTGAGCGCGTCACAGAGGTAAACGGTGCACATCTCCTTTAGGAGAGACGTCACCGGCAGGGAAGGCGCAAGTAGCAACTGTTCGAGACTGCCTAAGCCTCGCACGCATCCCACCAATAAACAACAAAAGTACCTCAATGGTGAGGAAGACCACCTCCGTACGACAGAGCAGTGGCAGCACGGCAAACACCATGATCGAGATCGCCACAGACCACCAAATCCAGAACAGGGGCGATGGCAAAGACACGACTGTGCCACACAGGAAACTGCAGACATAGAACTCCGGAAAGCTGGCTGGCAAGCAACAAAGATCCACGGAAGGGTGGGGAGGCCGAAGACGGGACAACTCCTCAACAATGAAAAGAAGTACACCGGCCACAAGTAAGTATTTCATTTATTGTGTCCCGTCATGGCAGCTCCCCGGCAGCAACTGCCGTAACCGTAAATTCTGTGTTCCACGCAGGGAACCTGACAACATAGAGCGTTCCAATGCAGATCCCCAGCACCCACATAGCGCCAACCCTGGGAACACCTGTTGCGGGTGATCCGGCGCATCTTTCTATATCTATAGGTCCAGGTGTATCTGCCATAAAGGTTGTGCCACTGGTATGTACCTTTCATTATCTACTGGAAGTGTATGAAAGGAGCTCTCATCACCACCAAAATTCAATTACAGTGAAGCTAATTTGACTCCACAAGAAAGGTGCCACTAAACCCAAACAATTAGCTAAAGTCCTCCATAAACAATTGCACTTTGAATGAAATTGATGTACTAATTGAGGAGGTGGAAACTATATTGAATCTAGTTAAAGCCCCTGCTTCCCCACCTGAAGTTCAACCTCCAGAATTAGCCAAAAAAAATTAAAAAAAGGGTCCTTGCTTCATTATGCAACAGTACCTTAGTACAAGAGTCATTGCAGAGACAGAGAAGGAATTACAACAGAATCAGCCTCTGAATCTCTTGCTTCCCACAATAATCCCTCAAGTGCCTATAACTGACTTGTCCAAACAGGTACACACCACTAGAACATCTGGAGTTTGCAACCTCGTCTATAGAAAGGGGGTCTGAGGGTGAGAAGAGCCGCAATGGCTAAAACATGATTACAAGCAGTGACCTAACCACAGTTATTTTTGAGCTGAAGGGCGAAATGTTAGAACTAAAGGTCGTTGGTAGGGCCTTTAAAGATAAATTGGCTGATATTACGTTGATGTTCGTCGAAGAAAGGGGATTAGAGTTGCACATATGTCAGCACAAACACAAAACCCAGGATCGGCACTACCCCACCCAAGTTAACACAATTCCACAAGTGTGTAATAAGGGACATGTAAATAAAATAAATTGTTACGATAAAAAGGACATTGTAGATCAAACCAGGCCTTGTACAAAGCAAGAAAAGCATGATGTGATATTGAGGTCCAGCGTGATAAACATAGATGGGAATCAGTAAGATAGGGAGGGGTAAGATCCCCAACTAGACCTGTTAACAGTGCTCAGCTGCAACATAATGTAATCACCACAGATAGAGCTAATATGGGCTCCCATATACCTTATGAGAAATTGAATATTATATCCCGGAATGTTGCAGGCCTATGGTCAATGTTACTCACAACGAGAGAGAGAGGGACCCACCAACCAAAGGGGAGGGGTGCCAAAAATGACCTTAGTCACAAAAAAACCCTTGGAAAACTCCACACTTCACAAACCATTAATACACAAACAACCTCACACCAGTAGAATGAGAATGGACACTAAGGATATGATCAAAAAACAGTATATAAAAAAAGATTTTTAGCAAATGTATTCACAAATCACAGTTATCACATATATCACAAAGCATAACATTTTTTTAATAAAGAACCTGACAGTCTCAGGAACTTCAGGTTCTTTATTAAAAAATGTTTATGCCTTGTGATATATGTGATAACTGTGATTTGTGAATAAATTTGCTAAAAATCTTTTTTTATATACTGTTTTTTGATCATATCCTTAGTGTCCATTCTCACTCTACTGGTGTGAGGTTGTTTGTGTATTAATGGTTTTTGAAGTGTGGAGTTTTCCAAGGGTTTTTTTTGTGACTATGATCAATGTTAGCCAACCCAGAGTGGGACACATTTACTGGGTATACAAGCTACTCTCTAGAAGCTACACATTTGGAAAGGGGAGGCCTTCAGGGGGCTTGCTTATTTTGTCAGATCAGCCCTTAATTGTAAGATTAAGTTAGTATGAACTGACTCAAGGGATCTCTTGAGAATCAATCTTTGCTCTCGCTTGGGTGCTAAACTGAGAATTTGTAATATCTACAACCGAGGGATCTCGAGGAATAGAGTCAGAAACCATATGCCAGTTAGAGTCATGCATAAAAAGGGACATTGAAAAGTATCCCTCAATATTTGCTGGGGACTTCAATGTTGCCTATGAAACCCTAGAAAGATTGGTTCAAGGCATATCTATGGCAGAGGATGAGACATTGGGTATCCCCGTCTCTCAATATACCTCTGATCAAAAGATGGAGTGCAGGCCATGAAGATCACTGCACTTACTACATCCCTTAATCGTAGAACATGCAATAGCGATACTGTGTCAGATATGGGGACAAGCATAAGTTTAATTGGCCAAACCACACCAGTAGGATAAATTATATAGTACTATAGCTCTGTTTATGGCCACTACTAAGGGATATGGCTCTTATACACCAAAATGCTATCAATTACAAAGCCCTTAACGTTTAGTTGAGGGGACCAATACTCCCTCTAGTTGCTACACACACTACACCCTATGTGGAGAATTGGCCATCATGAACAACAAGAGTACGGCCATGGACAAAAATCCCCAACTACTAGCACATATATATGCTATATATAGCAGGACTGCAAAAATGTTGAACTACCTGTTATCTACTGATGACATCAGTAAACATTTCCACTCAAGGATCACATTGATTGAAAAATTATTTGATTCCCTTAAGGATCTCTTCATAAAGTACAAAGGCCCAAAATAGCCAAACAGCCGGCCCAACAGTTTTAACAAAGATTGTAAAGCTGTCAAGTCTAACTTATTAGAGGCAATAAAGAGTTAATGCATGAAAAGGGTCAGACTTGTGAGGTCTGCCTACAAGTGCACCCAAGAAACACCTAGAACTGAATGGTAAAATACTAACTGGGAGGATCTAGTTACAGCAGTAAAAATCAACAATAAAAAGCTGCTTTGGGACATCATTGTCCATGGCAATGCACAAGTAGCTGTCTGGTAGGATCAACCTAAAATGATAATAGGCTGCCATAAGCCTGAACAGTCTGAGATATTCAAGAATACATAATTCTGTCACTTCTTCATTACACAATTGATTCCCAGAGTAAGTCATACCACCTGGCAGATCACCCATAGGTGAAACTTTGTACACCCCATAGTTCAGAAGGTTAGGAGTAAACAAACAAAAATAAGAACTAGCGAGGGGAAGCCAAATGTAGCGATATGAATATGTAGGTGGGGGAGTGCCCCGGCATGGGAGGAGTCCAAAACTGGTGCATATAAAATGTCTCATAAATTGTATTGCTATGGTTTCTAAACTAAAGGATGCATGAAATAAAAAAATGTTCTCAGAATCCTAGCAGCTATTTTCCTAGTTTTTATTATAGCAACCCCTTTATAGACAATGTTTGAGAACTGCATATAAGCGGCTCATACCCCAGCTGCTTCAATACTTGCCGATCTTTAAATGCCAGGTAGGATTCAGTTACCCCGACAATCTGTGTCATGTATGCTGCTAGTTCCTCGTGTATTACTTGTCACTTCCTCACCTGATTTAAGCCTGCCACATTCCAATACATTAATTTTAAACTTGTCATTGACTAATCCGACCTTATGACCTAACCACCATCTCAGACTGCCAACCACCCTCCTCTCTATGTTAAATGCTGAATACAGTTTAAAATTATTCTGACTCCTAAGACTGCCCCTACCCCCACCACCCCATACCATGGAGTGCACAAACCATTTAACACAAACACCCACCAGGAATCCCTGAAACCCCCCAAACCCAACCCAACCCACCCTGTAACTATGAAAGGGAATCATCCACCTCCTATGCTGTCAGATGCTTTGACAGCCCTCTAGAAGCGCTGTGCGGACCGCCCCCATGCCCCCCACCTACATCGCATCCATATCAAACTGATCATGTCCATGATTTCTTTAGCATCCCCCGCTCTGGTTAGACATTCAAATTAGGACTAAGAGGAAGACTATGAAGTCCCTTACCGCAATTGACTGAGGGCTTGTGAAACTTCAAGTTCCGTATGGAAAACCTGAGGCGGTTCATTCTTGATGACCTTCAATCGTAAGAAGACCTGTGCCCCAACAGCTTCTAATGGGTCTAGTAGCTGATGCAGCTTCCAACGCTTATCCATTGCTGTCTTACAGAGATCCGAACAGACGAAGATAGACAAGGAGTCAACTGACAGTGGGGCTGTTGGACGGGCTTTAAAATAAATCTCCTGTCGCAGGAGAAAGTTCCCAACATAAATGAGAATAGGGCAAGGGGGCGGAGGATTAGAGGTTGCTACTTGCTTGGTGAACAGAGAAAGCCTATGAGCTTGCTGAATTTTAGAATCCATATCCCAATCGGCCAGATCCGGAAGAGCTTTCTGCAATAACCTGGCAACAAAGGCACGGGGATCACTGCCTTCTTTTCCTTCTAGTATAGGGATGCATAAAATACATGCCATGTATATTGCCAGATCACTCTACATTGATGAATAAGTATTCACTACTTTTCCAGTGCAAAAGCACAATGGGATTAAGTGCTAGATGTACAAATTTAAAAATTGCTATTTTTAGCTTATTGCAATTTGGAAATCACACATCCGTATCTATGTACATTTTACCTTGACAATGTGTGAATCACAAAGTTGTTGCTTCTTTATTTTGGTAGTCGCAATTTGCGATTACGAAAATTGCAACCCAGGTCGCAAATTGCGAATGCATCCACAAACACCGAAAAGCACTTCCTGGTGCTGGGTAATGACCTCAAAACCAGGAAGTGCTTCTCATTTCAAGCTTTGAAAGCAACCAGAGTGGAGGTACTGAACAGCTGCATGTGCTAATTGTGACTTGAACCAGCAAGTCACATCTTTCCACTCCAGTAGTGGCCAGCCAAGACCCAGAGAAGGAGGCGGGGAAAGACAAGTGATAACTGGAGTTTTCTGAAAAAAACTAGAGATTCTTATTGAGTGTGCTGCATCAATCATGTCCTTTGGGAGGAAGGTCATACCTGCCCTTGAGTCTCAGAAAAAAAAATCTGGCAGGATATGTAGCAGAAAATCAAAGCTGTAGAGATAACCCAGTGCTCCATTGACAAAATTAGGAAGAGGTGGTATGACCTAAGGTCGGGTACAAAGGTGAAGGTTGCGACGCGGCTGAGTGAGTCCTGAGCAACTGTGGGTGGTCCCTCTACTGTCCCCCTACCCACTACACTGGAGTCAAAGGTGGAGACTATCTTGGAGCCGGAGACAGTTGTGGGATTTGCAAGTATTGATGCATCAGTACCTGCATCATCTCAAAGTAAGTCTAAAATGTTTTGTATTTTAAAATCTGTTACCCTAAAATTGTCTTCTACGCGCATTAATCAAGTAACATAACTGAGTGTTTATTAAGGAGATGTTAAGAGACCATCATCGTGCATTATGGGACATGTAGTAAAAAATTCACTCGTAGTCAGTGTTACACAAATTTACTTAACAAATAATAGCAAAAATTATTATAAGTTATTTTGTAAAACTGATCAACCTGAGGTAGACAGTGATGACACTAATGTGGAGGGACAATATGACACACACATAGTGGTGGACGATCCCATAGAAATAGACAGTTAGCCAACCACACCTCATGGCCACTGTAGCTGTGCTTCAAGCTCCCCACGTGCACCATCAGTGGACAAGGATGGTGTCCAACAGCTTTGCAGTCCAATCCTGCAGCCAATTGTGAGGCCACGGTAGCAGCATGTCCCAGTGCGTGCTTGCAGTCGGCGCTGTGAGACATCTCATGGTAACCATGCATCATTGCCTGCAGTTACCACAGAAAATGAACAGTTGTTTGGTGGCCTTGAGGGTTCCATGCTGCAAATCAACGTCTGCAACATAAGCAGATGAAAAGAGTGAATAAAAAAACTACAGAACATGCAGCAATGCATTTCATTTGGCTTCAATAATGTGGTCAATCAACTGACCAAAAACCAAGCCAAGATGGACACTAAAATGGACAGCCTCACCAAGGCCCTTGAAAATTATACCCACAATTGGTGGGGGATAACGCCAATCAAAGGTATAGGAAGAAAAGCACTACAGCAAGAAAGGGTGGTTTAACCCGTTCAATTGGGAGACTGGCATGTGCCACTTCAACCATATCCAGGTGGACAGCTACTTTCCAGGGTGAAATAGGCAACTTTAGTGGTGACGTTTCAAGGGACTTAAAGCAGATTACCTCTGCAGTTGACGCACTACAAACTGCCCTAATAGCTAGTGGGGTAGCTGCTGACCCTCAAGAGAGTGAGGAAATCTGCAGCATCAGCAGCATCTCTGCCACAGATGCATGTTCACTGCGACACAGCAGCAGCCGTACTCCTGCGGCTCAACATGTGGGCACAACCCATTCAAGACGCAGCCGCAAAAAGCAGTGAAGGGCACAGTATATGAAGTACTACTAGTAATGTATATGTGTGTTTTTGGTGAGGTAACCGACATTGGATGTGGACAGTATGTAACATTTGCATATGGCAGTTAAAAATTGGTTTAAAAAATGTTAAGAAAACCTGACATTAAAGGTTGTTGTACTTCGGCAGCCATTCATTCGAATTCATATCGCTATTTCCAGACCTTTTGTTTCCTGGTCGTATCGACCTCCGGGAGACCGCTTTACCCTTGATCCCCACAGTTTACCGTTGTTTCTCCTGATGACACTGTTCATCATGCCCTGAAGAGTCACAGTTTTTCTACTGTTGATGAAACACGTGTCGGCTGGCGCCCTTTGTACTGATGAACTAATCTTTGAATTAAAACAACATTTCCTCATATTTTGTTTAACCTTGTTGTTTTTTCTGTTATCTTATTACTAAACTTGTAACGTGTGCACAGGACTTGTTTGTAACTCTCCCATGTAGGCTGCTGAAGAACAAGTTACTTACCTTCTAAAACGATTCATCTGTAAGAGACATATGTAGTTATAGATTCCTTACCTTTAGAATTACCCCCAGGAGTCAGACTGGATCCAAAGAAATTTTTCCTCAGCAGTACATCCGGAACGTCGATAGGTGGCGTTGGTCAACTCTGCGTCCGTCGTTGGCATCTTGGTTGCCGGAATGGCATTGTGGTGTCTACTTAGACGCTGCCTCTGCACACTGACGTCAGTTCTGGCACGACTTTCCACATCAGAAACGGAGAGCCATGCAAGACACTGACCACTGGTGCACATAACTAGGAAAAGAGTCCCTATCCCTAGCAGTCAGTTTGCAGAACGGGGAGGATGGATGGGGCGGTAAGAAATCTATAACTACATATGTCTCTTACAGATGCATCGTTACTGAAGGTACGTAACTTGTTCATCTGAAAGAGACTGCAGTTATAGATTCCTTTCCTTAGGAAAAGATACCGCAGAACTGCCAACCCCTGGGGTGGGTCTGCAAACTAAGTTCACACTAGAAAGTCCAGGAGAACAGAATAGCCAAAGTAGCCATCTCGCCGGACTTGGTTGTCCAGGCAATAATGTCTGGTGAACGTGTGCAAGGATGCCCACATGGCTGTCTGGTAGATGTCAAGGAGTGGGACTACGCACCCCAAGGCAGTGGTAGCTGCTGTCACCCTGGTGGAGTGGGCACGCAAACCCCCCAAAGCTTCCTTCTTTGCTAAGGAGTAGCAGATCTTAATACATAGGACAACCTATCAAGAGATGGTGAGTTTTTGCACAGCCCGACCTTTCTTGGTGCCCACAGCGCCAGTTGGGGTCCAGACGGTGGAGTCTCTCCTCCTCCTTGGAGGGATGCGGGGGCAGGAAAAAGGTGGGCATAATGATAGTCTGTCCTATGTGGAACGAGGTAACCACTTTAGGAAGAAAAGAGGCCCATTTACGTAGGACTACTTTGTCCGAATGAACAGCAAGAAAAGGAGGTTTCTAGGACAGAGCCTGAAGCTCACTCACTCTGCGAGCAGAGGTGATGGCGAGAAGGAAGGCAGTCTTCTGATTAAGAAGCCTGATAGGGCAGTTATGTTGAGGCTCAAAGGGAGCAGACATAAGGAATGTCAAGACAAGGTTCAAATCCCAGTGGGGCATCATGAAAGGAGAAGGAGGAAAGAGATGAGCAATGCCCTTCAGAAATCTATTTACAAAAGGGGACTTGGAAAAGAGAAGGCTGATCAGGAAGGCAAAGTAAGGCAGAAATGTCCGAAAGGTAGCCTTTAAGAGTGCTCAGGGTAGAGCCCTGCTGGGCCAAAGAAAGTATGTACAAGAGAACCTAGGAAAGAGGAGCAGAAAGATGATCCACAGCCTTTGCTGTGCACCATGCTACAAACTTGTTCCATTTACAAGTGTACACAGACTTGGTGGAGGGACGTCTGGCTGCCAACATAACATTACAGACTTTGGACAGAAGGTCAAAAGCTGTCAACTGTCGCCTCTCAATCTCCATGCAAGGAGGTGGAGGCTGGACAGGTTCAGGTGAAGGACTCTCCCCTGCTGCTGCGACAGAAGATCCTCCTGAAGAGGCAGTCTGATCAGAGGATCGATGGCCATGCTCAAGAGCACGGGGTACCAGACTATTCGTGCACAGTCCAGAGCCACAAGAATGACTTGGTCCCGGTCACGCTTGATCTTCTTCAGCACTCGGGGCAGAAGTGGTACAGGTGGAAAGGCATACAGGAGGCCGCAACTCCAAAAGCGTCGTCAAGCGAGTGCCGCCTTGGAAATTCCCCCGAAAATACTCTAATTAATAACTGTAAATGAGTGTAATATGAAATTAATCCATATAGTCAAGAATTCAAAGTAGAGACACATTCAGCAGGGAAATACTTGGTCACCAAATGTCAATTGAATTGTAAACATCAATTTATTTTCATATTAAAAAATGAAAAACGTAAATGAGACATAATACGTAGCATATGATACTAACGCAGTTATTTCCAAGGTAGGAGAAAGAAGTGAAGATAAGAGCTCATGTGTATAGTAGAGAAGTAAGATGAAAAAGCATTGTAGGAGAGTAGGATCTGCACTTATGTTGCCCCCACTTTTTTTCTGATGTTAACACTGGTTTCTGGCTATAGTCTGGCTGGGACCCTGCTAATCAGGGCCCCAGCCTCTCTGTTCTCTCTAAACAACTTGGAGTGCATATTAGATGCACTAGTGATTGAATACTGTGGTACCTTATGAGCCCCTAGTATATGGTACCTTAGGTACCAAGGGCATAGGTACTTCACAGGCCTACCAGGGGCTGAAGCATGTATTATGCCACCCCTGGGAAGCAGACTAAATCTAACTCCACAGGCCTGCTACTGCAGCCTGGGTGAGGTAGTGTTAGCACTCCTCACTGAGATATAGGTTCACTATATCTGACCTTACACACACATATAAACCTATCAGTCACCCCTAAGGCAGGCCCTATCAATCCTGAGGGCAGGGTACTTGGTTTCCATGTAAGGGGGTGCCTCTGCCTGAGCAGGGCCCCTCTGCAGCTCTCAGAGTCCATTCTCTGTGGCTGTTTGTGGATGCGGTTAAACCATATACTCTTAAGTTCATTATAACCTCGCTGTAAATGCTAACTCTGGGATGACTGCATCAAAACATGTTGTGTTTGGTGTCAAACGCTTTGGAATCATACCCCCACACCAGTAACTGGTGTGGGAGTATGATCCCACCCTTCTAGAGGGGAAGACATGTACCCACTGTGGAAACACGGTAGATTCCTGAAAGAGCCCTGGCATCACAAAATGAATGCCACCAGCACAGACAATGGGCTGCCCTCCTGCTGCTGACCGAAACTCGCAGTGGAGGAGGCCCAACAATAGGCATCCTGTCACAGGGAGGTGTAACCACCTTCCAGACAGGATTTAGTGTATTGGGGCTGGGTGGGTGCACTCCTAGAGTGCTTTGAAGTCCTGCAATGGGGGAGCAGTCGGCTCCTCTGTGAATATGCCAGCTCAAACCGGTTCAGGGGCTACCTGCCCCTGCTCTGGCATGAAACTGGACAAAGTGAAGTGGGTGTAGCCACCCACTCCCCTGACCCTCCCATAGGTGGGGTCATAGAGCTAGTCCCTCCCTTCCTTCTAGTATAAGTTAGGGAACCCTTGCCATTGTAAATTAGATATCCCTGGACGATGCTCTGAAGAATAATCCTGGACCTTCGACGTTCCACTACCTTTGGAAGACTGAAGAATCTCCCTTGGAGTCAAGGAGTGACTCCCCTGCTTGGCAGGCACCAAAACCTTGCATTAATGGCAGCAAACTTTCCCGCTCCCTCCAGAGTCCGAAGTCCCTGCAGCCCTGGAAGTGGATTTCCTGACTTCTCCAAGGCCATCGTGAGTCCCCAGTGACGCAGAGGCAAGTGGACCCCACGAGTGATGAGGAACAGCAATACCCGGGTACCGTGCACTATTGTCGAGTGCAACCAATTCACGACGTTCTACGAACTTGTGCTTTGGATCATGTGTGGTCCAAGCCTCCAGCAGGATTTACTCCGACGATCAGAGGCCTACCTCGTCCCGAGTGACCGTGGGCTCCTGGAGAGTGAATCCTCCCGAGGCGTCTTTGCAATCCCTTGCTGGATGGCTTGTGGGTCCCCTGAAGACTTTTCCACAGAACCAAAGGACTCCCCTGGTTGCTCCAGGCCTGCCCTGACTTACCCTCGCTGGGTGAGTCCCTCAGACCTTGTTGGTCTGCCCCGCTGACTTTTTACACTTTCCACGAGAATTGCTGTTACCAAGGCTTGTTGGCTCCAATCCGAGTGCTGACACCGCAGTAAGCTGCAGACTTTATGGGACACACCGAATCCAGCTCCTGGTCATCGTCGACACCTCCTGGACCTCGTTCCTGAAAAGTCAAGACACCCGTGATCACCTGAAATCACCCGATGACTGTGGGCATCCATCTTCCTGGGCCCGGGTCACTGGCAAGTGACTTTGAACACTGTCTCCTTTGCTTTCAGGTCTTCTTTCTTCTGAATCCAGCCTTGGATTCCACCGGACACTTCTCCTGTCTTCACAAGCAGCAAGTCTTCTTTGGCTCTCATTGAAAACGATGCCGCGACCCGACACCAAAAGACACCTATGCACCCGGCTTCCCTGGGTGAAGTAACTCCAGCACTACGGTGCTCCTGTGTGTGTTGGCTCTAGAACTACTTACCCTGTAAGTGACTTGCTTGTAGACTCTCCCGAAGTATCCTAAAACTTTAAAATTCCAACTGCAACTTGCTCCATTGAAGTCTATTGGGATCCGCGGCTGTGTTCTCACACTGCATGCGTCTCCCGTGGGTGCTTTACTTACCTGACTTGGGTGGATCAGTGAGGCCCCAGCGCTTCTACAGGCCCTAGGCCTTGTCCCCTCGCAAGTCGATATTCTTATACCTCTTTTTTAGTATATGGTCTGGTTGTGAACTGTTGATGTTTTCATATGACCCTGGCTTCTAATCTCATAAAGAGATTAGTAGACTGTGTTAGAAATAAATACATATATATTGTATATATGTACCTATGTGGTGTCCTTTTGTTTGGTAATTCAAGAGATTATAAGGTAAAACAAGCTGCTTTACATTCCTCTAGAGACTTAGCCTGAAGGCTGCTCTCCACAGCTACCACTAGGATAGCTTTCTTTAAAAGGTTGTCTTAAACCTATCTACCATAAGAGTCGAATTGGACTGGTGCAAGGTGGCCACTTTAACTAGTGACCAGCATATGCCAGGCCAACTTCTCACAAGCATCAAAAGGTATTATACAGGGAACAAGTCAAAATCGTTTAAAGAAAAAGGGATCCGACTTGAATTTCTGACAAAGCAGGTACCCCTTACGCAATAGGCCTACCCCTAATTACAATTGTAATACTAATGTTTTGTTTAGCTCAGAGCACAGTGAAACTTCATCTGTGGTATGAGTAGTAGGGGAGTGGATGTTGGGTGTAGGCCTCTTGGGGAAATGTCGACGTTTCGACCCTAACATCAAAGGGTGATTAGACTCCTCAGTTGGGGGTCTTCCTCAGGACAAAGAAAAGGGGAGAACCCGACCACTGCAGCGGTGTGTAGAATTAAATTCCAGATTATTCAGTAAATTGTTGCTTTAAAGGGGAAAAAATTACCTCGAGGTACCGCTGAGATCGGATCGTGCGACGTAAGACCATTTAAGTCGGAGCTGTCATGTTGGCGTTGAAACTCTTGTTCGTAGCAGGAAAGGGAGACAAACACATCTGTTGGTGTCTCAGCAGGTATTAGAAAGACGCGCACCCATCCGCTGTTATGGCAGCGTGCACGTTGCTGTCGGTCTGCGAAGTCAATTACCTTATTCGTGGCAGGAAAAAGAGACAAACCGCATCTGTCAGTGTGTCTGAAGGTGACAGTGCGTTTTGTCTTCAATGGCAAACAGATCTAACCAAGGCTCTCCCCACTGTTGAAAGAGACCTTGAACCACCTCCGAGTGAAGACGCCATTTGCGATCCATCATGCACCGATGGATGAGCTCATCCGCCCTTGCATTCAGAGAACCTGCCAGATGTTGAACCACCAGGGACACACCCTGATGTTCCAGCCATGTCCAAAGGCAAAGAGCCTCTTGACATAGGGTCCACAACCCCACCCCAACCCTGTTTGATGCAGTACCACATGGCGGTGGTGTTGTCGGTGAACACCTGTGCTACACTTCCTTTGGTAGAGGGAAGGAATGCCTTCAGTGCCAGACGAATCGCTCGAAGCTCCAGAAGGTGGATGTGGAGGCCGGACTCCGCTGGAGACCAGAGTCCCCTGATCTCTGCCTCTCCCATGTGGCCACCCCATCCCAGGAGTGATGCATCGGTCACCACTGTTAGCTCTGGTTGGGAAAGGGAGAGGGATCTGCCGCTGACCCAACCCTGGTTCGTTAGCCACCACTGCAGTTGTTGTGCAGTTCCCTCTTAGATCTGGACAACGTCAGAAAGATTGCCCAGATGCTGCGCCCAGTGGAGCTTCAGGTTCCACTGCAGAGCCTGCATATGCCACCTGGCATGATCTACCAGCAGGATGCAGGAGGCCATGAGGCCCAGCAGCCTCAGAGTCAGTCTCACCGAGATCCGGGATAGAGGTTGAAACATGGGTATCATAGCCCGAATATCTCGGACTCAGTGTTCAGGAGGATAAACCCGAAACTGCGCCGTATCTAGAACCGCTCCAATGAAAAGGAGTTTCTGAGAGGGAGTCATGTGTGACTTCGGCACGTTGATAGTGAACCCCAGCGAATGCAGGTCTGCCGTAGTCTGGAGGTGGGAGATGACCACCTGGGGCGAACTCACCTTCAACAGCCAGTCGTTGAGATAGGGGAAGACAGAAACCCCTGATCTGTGCAGATGAGCTGCGACCAACGCCATCACTTTCATGAACACCTGAGGGGCGCTGGTAAGGCTAAAGGGGAGCACAGTGAACTGACAATGCTTGTGGCCCACCGTGAACCGTAGGTAATGCCTGTGGGCCATCAGGACGGGGATGTGGAAATAAGCATCCTGCAAGTCCAATGCTACCATCCAGTCTACGGGGTCGAGGGCAGACAGGACCTGAGCCAACCTTTGCATCTTGAACCTCTCCTTCCGGAGCAAGTGGGTGAGGGCCCTGTGGTCTAAGATAGGATGCAGGCCCTTGTCCTTCTTGGGTACCAGAAAGTAGTGGGAGTAGCAACCACGATCTACTTCTGGCACAAGGACTCTTTCGATACCTCCCTTGGCCAAGAGAGCTGCAACTTCCTGGCAGAGAAAGGCCAAATGATGCTCCGACATGCGATGGAAGGATGGTGGCGTGGATGAAGGGGTAGTCTTGAAGGGGAGGGAGTAGCCCCTTAGGACTATCTGCAAAACCCACCAGTCTGATGTGATGGTGCGCTAATGGGGGAGGCAATGGCGAATCCTGCCGCCCACTGGCTGTTGGTGGTCTGACTAGGAGGGTTTGGAGGCTGCTGCAGGGTGTATGGGTGGACTGACCCACCATCTGGCTCCCAGACCCACTTCGCTGGGTCCCATGTTCGTGGACACGCACAGGCTGGGCAGCCTGCGTGAACCAGTGGCTAGGCTGAGTCAAGCGCGGCGGGTCACCCCTTCCGTAGCCACAAAAGAGGCGAAAAGCAGACTGTGTGGGGTGAGAAGGCACCACGAGGCTCAAGGATCTGGCCGTAGCCCTGGAATCCTTGAAACGTTTGAGCACCGAGTCTGCCTTGTCACCAAAAAGGTGACAGCCATCAAAGGGCATGTCCGGAAAGGTGGATTGGACATACCCAGAGAAGCCAGACGTCCTCAACCAGGTGTAGCGCCGTAGGGCTACTGACGTGGAAACCGTTCTGCCCAATGAGTCGGCGTTATCCAGCCCACAACTGATGGTGAAAATGGCTGTGTCTCTACCCTCTGCCACTGCGTGGGTAAGAATGGCCTGGGCCTCCTCCAGGCACAGTGGCAGCACTTTCGCACCCGTTTGCCATATTGTATGGGTATAACGGCCCAAAAGGCATGTGGTATTCACCGACTGCAGAGCTAAGCTGGCAAAAGAAAACATCTTCTTCACAAGGTGGTCCAGCTTCTTGGATTACCTATCTGGGGGAGCAGTTGGGAACGCGGCCTTTGAGGACGAGGCTTGGACCACCAAGCTCTTGGGGGTTGGGTGTTGGAAGAGGGAAAGAGGGTCGTCCGGGCCAGGTGGTAACATCGGGCAGTAATCCTGTCCAAAGAAGCCACTGTGCTGGGATTGGACTTAGTGCCCAGATGGACATCGGTGAGGGCTTCATTGAAAGGCAGAAGGGGTTCTGAAGACACCGCTACCGGTTGAAGCACTTCTGTCAGGAGGTTAGTCCTGACTGCCACTGTAGGAAGCTCCAGGCCCAAGGCCTCAGCCGCCCTACACAACACCACAGCATATGATGCTCCCTCCTCCGTAGCCACGGAAGGGGGAGAAAGCATGCCAAGGTCTGGGGGGGTATACAGACCACTGGCATCACCCAGGTCCTCTCGCCAGTCTGGCTCATCCAGTTGGTCAGCCAAAGGGTCAACAGACCCCTCCCAGCCCTCCTCACCCTCCTCTGGTTGCCATAGCTATTCAGGCCTAAAAGGGACACCAGTACAAAAGTACCCTCGTGCTCCGGTACCGGCGTTGGGCGACACCGGTGACGACTCCGCGTCCAAGTCGGGGGTGAGAGTGTCATCCCCGTGGAAGGCGCTGCGAGGTCAACCGGCATCGATCCAGGCCTGGATCCACGAGGGCCATCCGGCTCCGAAGTCGCGGGTCTCGAAGTCCCAGGGCCCTCAACCGGTTCCATGGGCCCGAAAGGCGTGCCGGCGGAGTCGGCCTGCCCAAAAATGCTGTGAAGCGCTTCTTAGAAAGTTCGAAGCTGGGCAGGGGATGCTCTGGCAGTGGGAAAAGGTGGAAAGCGTGGAGTCATCCCAGGAGCAGGCTCAAAAGACAGACCTCCGGATCCTGCGTCGCGTCGGACGACGGATAGGGAGATGGTGAAGAGTGATGCTGTTTCTTCGCCTTCTTTTTGTGCTTCGATTTACCTCATGATCTCGATCGACTCAAAAAGAATTCAACAAAAGTTGGGTAAAGATTAGTCAAAAAGTGACTAAGGGGTAGCTCTCTCCGGATATGCACAAATCTGGTGCGGAAAAAGAAAGAACTGATGTCAGCGCAGAGAGGAAGATTCTAAGTAGACACTGCGACGTCATTCTAGTGACCAAGACGGCAACGACGGACGCGGAGTCGACCGACCAATGCCACCTACCGAAAAATATTCTCCAGATCCAGTCTGACGCCTAGGGGTATTTCTAAAGGTAAGGAATCTATAACTACAGTCTCTTTCAGATCAGGTGGATCAGGATCTTCATCCTCTGAAACAGATTCTGACAAGGTGATCTGTAGGCCTCTCTTAATCGCAATATAGTACAGAATGGCACACGTTGCCACTATCTTGCATGCAGTTTTGGGAGCATATTATAAGTAACGCTCCAAGTTTTAGGAATTTTTACTGATTTTTACAGCTAATGTATTGTCATGTTTCATACAGGTACCCCAATATAGGCTCCGGTAGTAACTAAACCTTTCACCTATATTTCTCCTGCCATTACACTACATAACGGTTCTTGGCTCTGACGTTTTACCTAGTTACTGTACTGCTTAATTGACGTGGGGTTTTCTCCGAAAACTAGCCTTGTTCATTATGCATGAGGATTCTTGCAATCTCAGCAGGACTACCATCTCCTGCATAATAACTATGTATAAGGTTCATTCCTTCCATCATCCTAGTCCGACATGACACAGCAAGGTAGATACCCTGAGGGTACCACTTTGGGTATATGAACCCTATCTTGCCTGAAGCAGGAGAGGAGAAAAAGGACTTACATCCTGACACACTGACGCGAGACACTGAGGTTCCTGCATGCAGACACTCCAGCTCGCAGTGGTCTGACAGCCCTCGCGGGGTGTCCATCTCGAGACCAAGACGGGGTCCCACAGTCTCTCACCTCAGGTAATGGGGTTGGCTTGATCTTAGGGGGATTCTTGGCTCTACACCGACATAGATGCTAGGTACATCTAGTTAGGATTGCATTGTAGGAGTACGCATTTATTACTGTCATGTATATTTATACTTGCCTGTATTCATTGCTTTAGTACTATGGTAGGATTCTACCATCCTTTTACTATATTGGTACTTATAATCATTTATATCTGTTTCTGTCTTATGGTTGTTTCAGCACACCTATTTTACACTAGAATGACGCTGGTTCAATAAATACTTATTGAAAAAGTCCCCACTGTTTATTCGGTGCATCTCTCTGACACGATGTGAGCACAAGTGACTGAGCAAAAAGTGTTCGATAGTTGCCAAGAAAATGTTCTCCTTGGTAAGAGGGGTTTATAGTGGCACTGTGAGCTAGCTGTCTACAAGCCCGGTGGGGGTGTCTGGAATCAGTCTGGACACCAATCCCACAGTGTATGGTGTCTAAATGCCCAGATCATATATAGATTTATAGGAACTAACAGGCACATGCATCAAAGGAAAAAACGGTCGCAAACGGGCAGATTCTCAGAATCTGCCCCTTTGCGACCGGTATTTTTGCATTTGGGATGCTTCATCCCAAATGCAAAAATCGCAATTTAACCCCTTCGGTGCTCATGACGGAACGGTTCCGTCATGAGCCACGGTTGAGCTGTGCTCATGACGGAACCGTTCCGTCATGACCACGCCCGCGCAAGATTCCGTCAGCACAGCGGCGGAATTTGCGCAGCATGGAAGGGGTTAAGGAATCTCTAAATTGCGATTACTTAAATTGCGATTGCATTTAAGGAATCCGAAATTGAGATTCCTTAAATGCAATGCATTAAAGTAAAAAAATTAGCTATTTCGCTAATAGGGGGAGCAAATAACCATGAAGTTGATCTTCATGGTAATTTGCAAAAACATTGAAAAATGCACTTTTGTGCATTTTTCAAAGTTTCATGTTGCGCACACACATGCCCTTAGGGCATGTGTGTGTGCAACATATGTGCAGAGATCAATTTCAGGGGTGCAATAGGGTGTCATTTTGACACCCTTGTACCCTTGAAATTGCGAGTCGCAATTTGCGAGTCGCAATTAAGGAATGTGTAGGAATCGCTATTTTTATAGAGATTCCTACATGCATAGGCTTTTGCAACTTCTTAATTGCGATTCCTTAATAATCGCAATTAAGGAATCGCAAAAGCCTACGTTGATGCATGTGCCAGTAAATGACATGGGTCTGCCAACATAGATGTGACAGTTATATAAGAACCAAAACAGAGTAGTTCAGTTGTGCTGTTCTCAGATACCACTACTCACATTTATCCAGAGACGTCTGGAGTGGGGAGGGAAAAGATGTTCCGGCGCGCTTTCCATGTTATTTATGCGCGACTCTTGCTTTACTAACTTGCGAAAGCCGAGGACCAGAACCAAACAGGTAGCAGGCAGGGTGACCGATCTTATGTGGTAAATTTAATTACCTAGACTTAATTTATGCGGTAAAATTCAATAAGAATAACTCAGTAAAAATAAGAGGCAGAATCCGTGGTATTTGAGGTTTTAAAATGGGTTTATTCCTTACAAAGGAATTGGTTCGAACCAGGCAATCGTATTCCGTCACCACTAAGGTTCGGGAAGGGATAGAGCAATACTTTATTGACAGGTTATCATATATATAGTAAATGCATTACAGTGAAGACATATGCAGAAGGCGTGACAGCTGAGAAGAGAGATAAGAATACACATACGTAATGAATAAAGGCGTTACAATAGGCGTGCATGAGGGCATGTACTAGAAACGTCATTATGATGATGACACAAGTGGGTGGATCCATAAGAGAATCCTGCAAAATCAGCAGAAATACATGCCAAATATGCGCGCACAGTAGCATGACGTGTGATTGACGCATATACTGGAGGGTGAAGGGGACTTGACATTTAGCCCTACATGAGGAGACAGAAGTCTGGGATGTCAGAACAACCTAATCCCAAATCGTCTCTAATATCTTGTGTTTAAGGAACTGTATTATCTGGAAGGAAAGGTCTCTCAGGCAGAGGCTATCCTATACTAACTTCTAGAGCGTGTATAAGCGTCTATGTATCTACATGAGATGCGAGGGGGCATGGGCCTACCATGGCAACAGAAGCCATGAATTACTTGCACGGAGACAGTAAGGCCGGGCCCTTTGCTCTGTAGCTGGAAGGATGTTTACCTAAACTACTAGACAGGAATGCATTTCTCGAGGAGCGGAGCAGATAACTTGAAGGCTGAATACAGTTTTGGCAGGCAACAGGCCGGGCCAGGCACCGTTAGCCGCGCAGGAAGTAAGACAAAGGTCATGGATACAGATACAGGTCCAGGCTGGAGCATTCAGAGGCAGAAGGCAGGAAAAGCTCGATGGCAGAATTCAGGGCCTACCTTGCCAGAGCTGGAAAACGTGAAAAGTATACCATATAAAGACGGTGGCAAGGCATACTTAGGAACGGAATATTCGACCCATTCATGGTGGATCTGAAAGAGGACATGTTGACGTTGGACGCATATGTATTTGCGTCTTCATAGCTTGAAGTGGAGGGAACATACATGTACTTGTAGCATGCACATGGAGCCGTTGGGGTCTAAGATAGGGGACACAATCGATCATAAAAATTCATATTTCCTCATTCCCTCCTTGTCCCCTACGGACCCTTCATGAGATATCGATCCTCAGGAATCCATCAATCTGTTCATGTAACATCATTTGCTCTTCTTTCTTCTTCCGGGATTTTGAACGAGAACTTGAACGTGGAATACATGATGTGGCACACAGGCCGCAAATCGCTGGTCCACATTGTAGACACAGGCAGCAACTGAATACTATGAGAAGGCCAATACCTAGGAAGGATAGGACTTTCCATCCCCAGGCTGACAACACGCTCCAGAACCAACCGGACCATGTCCAGGTGCCTGGATTCTGATGTATCTGGCTTGCAATCTTATGAAGACGTGTTATGGCTTTATATACGGATGGCGCGTTTTCTGGAATGAAAACACAACAACTTGATCCGATGACTCTACAGGCTCCGCCCCTATCGGCCAGGATGACGTCAAGGACAAGACGATTTTGGAGAACAACAATCCGCATCGCAGACTGCTCCTCTGTTAAGTTGCCTAGGGCAGAGGTAGTTTCACTAATAGGGGGAGCAAATAACCATGAAGTTGATCTTCATGGTAATTTGCAAAAACATTGAAAAATGCACTTTTGTGCATTTTTCAAAGTTTCATGTTGCGCACACACATGCCCTTAGGGCATGTGTGTGTGCAACATATGTGCAGAGATCAATTTCAGGGGTGCAATAGGGTGTCATTTTGACACCCTTGTACCCTTGAAATTGCGAGTCGCAATTTGCGAGTCGCAATTAAGGAATGTGTAGGAATCGCTATTTTTATAGAGATTCCTACATGCATAGGCTTTTGCAACTTCTTAATTGCGATTCCTTAATAATCGCAATTAAGGAATCGCAAAAGCCTACGTTGATGCATGTGCCAGTAAATGACATGGGTCTGCCAACATTGTTTTGGTTCTTATATAACTGTCAAATCTGAGTAGTTCAGTTGTGCTGTTCTCAGATACCACTACTCACATTTATCCAGAGACGTCTGGAGTGGGGAGGGAAAAGATGTTCCGGCGCGCTTTCCATGTTATTTATGCGCGACTCTTGCTTTACTAACTTGCGAAAGCCAAGGACCAGAACCAAACAGGTAGCAGGCAGGGCGACCGATCTTAAATAAGTAAGTAATTTGACCAGCGCGATGTCCCAGTTTCCTCATGTGTCAGCACTCGCTTTTTGGCCCTACCGATTCGGAACGACATACTGGCAGATTCACTCAGTCTGCTCCGTGACACACTCTTTCTTCACGGTTCCCCCAGGACCGCCCAATCTGGCCTTCTGGTCCTGTGAGATTCAGTCAACCTCCCCGATTTGGGTAAAGTATATCTGTAGACCTAGCACGAATGAATGTGTTGTATGCATGTGTATTATGTGTATATCTTCGTCTTATTTCACCTTAACACACCCGTAGAAAGATCTTGGAATCACCAGGAACATACACGTTTCTCGTGTGCACTAGTATCTGGAGACACTGTGTGCACGCTACTTTCAAAAACAGACATCACGCTGTTATCGCTAGGATGCGAATCATTTCGCCACTCGCACAGTATGCCTGTCACAAATACAACGATATGTTACAGTCATTTTGAGTGGCACGATAGGAGGACACTCCTCCCTACGAGAGCATGCGCACATAGATACACGCATGTCCACTTGCGGTAACCACTACACCGCTCAAGGAGAAATGAACCAAGCGGCAACTCTACCGCTGATATTTTTCTATGTTGTTTGTCTCTACTTTTCCTTTTCAGATGGAGCCTGGCAGTTGACATACATCCACTCTTAATCAAATCACGTGGAGCAGCTACTCTGCCCTCACCATACTGATAGGATAGGGACACCCCATCACGAGTAATTTCACTCACATAGGGGAGTTACTTTTTTGCCCTGAAGAAAGTCCTGGACCATTTTTTGGCCCCCTTTTTGGACTGAAACATGTCGGCACTAGGGTCCTAGGACCATAATACTCCTAAAAGACCCATTTTATTTATTTTAACTACCCAGACAGACCCAAGAATAAAGGCATACTGGGGATCTGCCTGCGGTATTTTATCTAGTTAACTCCCTCTGCCGTAAAACATATTAAAAGCACTCCCAACACTGTGGTCGAGCCCACCCGGACTTCTAGGGGTCTGGGTGACCCGATGATGAAGCATGACACCACTAGGGTGTGTGAGGGTAACTTAAAGAAATACTTAGTTTCCCCACGACCACGGTTGTATTAGGCACAACCTTATCTTAGGAGTTCTCATTTCTCCCCCTCTTCCTTTATCTTGTTAGATCTCCTCTCAGATCTGTTAGAGTATTTTTTGTGCATATAGAGGGAAAAGATCTGCCACAGCTGAGTAGGCGTATCCTATGTATTAGCTGTAGGTTTATCAAGCTTGAAGGATAAATAGTTCCCTATTGTGCATAAAACCTTATCTCAGTTTCCTTGAAACTTTTTCAACAATGACTGAAGAAGACGCTGCACCAGCATTCCGTGTGAATGCAGCAAGGGAGGAAGAGCAGGAAGATACTGTAAACATTTTGGAAAATGTCAGAACTGCCCTTACTTTAAAACTAGCAGAATATGGAGTCACAGCTAGGGGTTGGACAGTAATGTTTGTGATAGAGGCACACGAGTCATACAGAACAGAGGTATTCTATTCATGGGCCAAATTCCCACCAGCAGATGTACTCACAAATACATTTCATATTTACACTGAAGATGAAATACCAGAGGAATACTGTCCATACGAGGACATTGAAGTTGAGCTCACCTACCAGGCGCATATAAACTGGTTTAAAGGTGCCCTCCCACATACAAAAGATGAAGGGAGACTCAGTCCGCTCGGAAGAGATGGAGCAACTTGGCCAGTCCTAGCAGCTTACACACCGCATTCAGACATTGATACAATGCCAGTAGCAGACTTACGTCCACTTCATAAAGAAATAACAAAATTATACAGAAATTTGACACAGTTCGTTATGAGAACTCTCACACTTCTACCTACAAGGGTTACACCTACATTACAAATACAAGGTTCTCCAACTAAAACAACACAACAAACACTGAACCCGGTTATGGGTAAAATCCCAGTAAGCGTGAACAAGTGCCATTCTGGATAGCTTCGAAAATCACACAGTTAGAGACAGTGTCTCCACACACAGGCCCACAAGAAAAACACCGAAAGCTAACAATTTGCTTGCCAATGGGGATATCTCCCCGGATACAGGATTGTACCACATGGGGTAAAGTTTTTGCTGCCATATGTAACAGAACACATGGTATTCCCTCAATAGCAGTGATCCCAGACCTACTAAGACAAATACAGAATGAGTATGGAGCAGAATCTGCTCTGAACTTAGGGATGAAATTGTTAGGCAATTTTGCCCAGGTACCTACTATTATGTTAGCAAACATAAAAGGGGAATCAGCAGCGGTGGCTATACGCGAACGTTTGAGGGATTTCACTCCCGCACAGCGGGCGAGGGAATGCCCTAGAATTATTGAAGACACATGTGCCGAATTAGGTAGAGATAATTTGGGGGCTAGAGCAACAAAACCACAATTAGCTCGTGGTCCTAAATAGGATAACATCAAGCAAGCACCTGAGTCTTTAAAAAAGAAATGGGACAATAATAATAAAACACAAAAGAATAGAGAACAATCAACGAGTGGGTCTCCTCAACAAAAGCACTCCGACAGGAGGTATAACCTAAGAAATAGAGATAACATCAGAAAACCTGACAGGTATCCGGATACTGATACATGTTTCTCTCGTTCCTTTCAGGGTTCATCAAAAAATTCTGAGAGGGAAGGACGGTCAGAACACAGACAAGAAGAGCGAACAAAGTCCAGAGACATGCAACGCGCTTTAGACTATACTTTCAAAAAAGAAGATAAACCAAAATCAAAACCTCAAATTAAATAGTAGAAGGTAGCAGGTCTTAAAGTTAGACACGTCCAGAATTCTGAGGACTCAACTTTTGAACGGGGAATAGGCTCTGACGATACTAGACTGTGCAGGTGAAGTAACAATAGCTCGACAGAACCTGATGGAATTTCTGGTGACAGCGGAGTTGAATGAAAATATCATGGTGGACACACTTGATACGAGGGTAAGTGTCCCACATAGGTTACATGAGATAACACTCCAAATGGAGGGGGACAAACCCAGAAAAATTAAAGTTTTTCTTTTGAATGAACCTGACTTATGGATATGATATCCTTTTGGCTGAAAAGATTGGCCGCCTGAAATTGTTATGGAGTGCCCAAAGGGAGAAATGGTAATTTTACCGGCTTTTTCCCACCTCGTTCCAGAATCACTAAAACATTCATACACACAGAAGTGGGCGGTAGCACTTAGTTCAGCATTATATCGCAACCATGTAGGGTAGGATGCTGAGTCTCCTCACCATGTAATCCCAGTAAAAACTACTCCAACTCCACAGAGACAGCACCCAATAAAACAAGAAGTGAAAAAACAAGTCAGGGAGATCCTAGATTAATTTGAATACCAGGGTGTAATTGAAACTTGCACCTCTTCAATGAATAATCCTTTGTTTCCTGTAATGAAACCCGATAATTCATACAGTCTAGTTTTAGACTATAGACATCTGAACACATGCACTAAAACATTTGCAATACAGAATGCACACAGTGCCGCATTAATGAATAACATTGTGGGGAGAAAATACAAAACAACATTAGATATCTCAAATAGATTTTTCTGCCAAAATATAGTGCCTGAAAGCAGATATTTGACAGCATCCTCAGCTCTCGGTTCTCAGCGTCAATTTTGTAGACTGTCCCAAGGGTATAAGAATAGCCCCGGGTTGTTCTCAGCTAGGGTAACTGAGTTACTTCAAAATTTGGATGAAGAGGCATTGTCCTATGTAGATGATATTTATCTGACAGATGATGATTTAATGGATCATTTGACCAGGTTGAGCAACATAATTTTGGGGTTCGCCTCTGAGGGCTACAAATTCAACTTTAAAGAATCGAAAATAGCCCACCTCAATGTCCTATTTTTGGGATATGAGCTTTCAAGTGAAGGGAAAAGCCTGGCAGCTAACTTTTTTGAAATGTGTGCGCTGCTCCAACCTCCTAAATCTTTGAAACATTTACAATCCATATTGGGATTCTTAAATTTTGGCGGAAATTACATTTTAGATTACGCAGAAGAAGTGAAACCCTACTACGACCTACTAAGGCATTGGTCACAGGAACACACAGATATCCTTTGTTTGTTCCTTACAAGCTGACATGATAGCTTCCAAACACCTACACACACACATGAAAACACAACAAAATTGGTGATCTGTGTTATAGCGGGTCCATCAGGTTACACTTACCTAATTTTCATTGAAGGTGAAACAGTACCTATAGCATACATGTAGGAAGGTAGGATCTGACTGCATGGTTACCCCCACTTTTTGTCTGGTGTATTGCTGGTTTTTGACTAGTCTGACTGGGATCCTGCTAATCAGGACCCCAGTCTATCTGCTTTCTCCCTAAATTGGTTGTGTTAAGTACTTAGGTACACTCCAGATTGGATACTGGGGTACCCTTATAAGTCCCTAGTATATGGTACACATGTACCCAGGGCATAGGTACCCCAGAGGTCTCCTATGGGCTGCAGCATCTATTATGCCACCCATGAGAGACCATGCAAAATGGAACTACAGGTCTGCCATTGCAGCCTCTGTAAGCTGGTGCTAGCACCACTTACGAAAGATATAGGTTCACTATATCTAAGTCATCCCTATAGCAGGCCTTGACAATCCTGAAGGCAGGGTGATGAGTTTTAAGTGAGAGGGTGCCCCTGCATGAGCAGAGTCCCTCTGCAGCCTTCGGAGACCATTTTCCCGGATTGTCTGTGATGCAGCCAGACATATAGGTAGAGGTGCATTATAACCTTGCTGTAAATACTATCTTGAAAATGGCTGCAGCGAACCATGTCGTGTTTGGTATCAAACACCTTGGAATAATACCTCCACATCGGTAACAAGTGTCGGAGGTATGATTCCACCCTTCTGAAGCAAGCTTCGTGGGGTCCCTGGTCTTCCCAGTACTAGCCTTCTCGAGCTAGACAGCACAAAATGGCTGCTGCCAACAAGAGAAACATTTCTGCCCTCCTGCTGCTGAGCCAAGCTTGAGCAGGGGAAGGCAGAACAATAGGCATCCTGTCACAGGGAGGTGTGACCACCTCCCAGACAGGATTTAGTGTATTGGGGCTGGGTGGGTGCACCTCCAAAGTGCCTGAAAGTCTGCACGAGGGGCACATTTGTTGTCCCTGTGCATAGTCCAGCTGAACCCAGTTCTGGGAGCCGTTGGCTCCTGCTCTGGCATGAGACTGGACAAAGGACATGGGAGTATCCAACCCAATGTCCAAACCTTCCTCTAGGAGGGTCCCTTCAATCTGTCCAACCCTCTCCCATGGGTATTTAAGGGCTTACCTTACTGTAGGACCCTAGATTCGATGTGGACAAGATTCTGAAACAAGAAACCACTGACCTTCGACCGTCTGGACACTCTGGACTTTGACTGGGCCTGACTTCATCTCCCTCTCCGTTCAAAGCATCGTCTGCACCCGTGCTCTATACAGGCTCTGTGCAGGACCTGTGGGGCATCAAGGACAACCGAAGTATCTCCCTTGGGGTGAAGGAGTCCCTCCCCTGCGTTTGCCGGCACCATAATGCAACTGACTAGTCTGCTGAACCTGAGCTCCTGTGGACTCTGAAGGCTTCAGCAACACAGGAGGTGGGTTCCAAAGTTCCTTGAGGTCGAGCTGCCCTCTCACTGAGTTTGAGGTCAGTATCCCTCATGGAGACCACATAACCCAAACTCCTGTGCACCGTGTACTTTTGCAAGTGCATATGCTTGTTGGTGTTCCCCAACTTCAACCTCTGTGCACATTTCGTACTAAGGACTTTGGCCTCCTCACAATCTGTGCCCTATAAGCTGTTGTTTGGTGAAACTGCTAGAGGTCCCCTCGTGACTCCTGTGCCTTCGGCCTTTGGGTCCATTTGAGGGACAATCCTGATTTTCTTGGGCTCCCCTGGTTGGTCCAGGCCTGCCCGACTCCCCTTGCTGTGGTAAGTCCCCTGGTCCTTGCTGGACAAGACCGTAACCGATCTTGATCGTCTTCGTGGGTTGCCGTTGCCAAGGCTTGTTGGTGCTCCCGCCGGACACCGACCCCTCAGCACTCGACATCCTTCATGGGACAGCTCATATCCTGCTCCCGGTCATCCTCGACATCTCCTGATCCCTGCAGGTGTAGAGTCAAGGTCTCCTCCTTCGCACCTGAAGCACCCGACATCAGTTGCCATTCGTCTACCGAGCCCCTGGTCACTCCTGAGTGCCCCAGACTCTGTCCCCTCTGCTTTCAGGTTCCTTCCATCAAGAATCCACCAGCAGATTCCACCGGACACTTTTCTTCTTTCCAACAGTGGCATTTTTTTTAAGACTCCCATTGAGAACGACAACGGTTTCCGACACCACTTCAGACCTATGCATCCGGCTTCCCTGGGATAGGCAACTCTGGTACTAGGGTATCCATGGGTGGGGTGGCTCTACAACCTTCTATGTTCCAAAGGGTTTCCTTGTAATCCACTGGGCAGGGTCCTTTAACTTTAAAATTGCAACCGCGACTCTCCTATTGAATTGTACATAGCCCGCGGTTGTGTTCTCACACTGCACCCGTCCTCCGTGGGGTCCCTACTTACTCACCTTGGGTGGTTCCTTAGGGACCCAGCAATTCTACACTCTCTAGACTCTGTCTTGACTAGAGTTGTGGTTCTTAAACCACTATTTTAGTATATGGTTTGGTCTCCCCCTGGAGCCCACTGTGTATCAGTGCTACTTACAATTGTTTCTGTGCTACAGTATTGAGTGCTTTGTGTTTATCTGCGTGTGGCAGATACTGTGAGGTATTTAAGGTGTTATAATAATAAATATATAATCTATTGACTACTGTGTGGTTCTCCTTTCATTTAACCAATACAATAAGATTGCATTCTGGTAAAACAAGCTGCTTAACATTCCTTCAAGACTAAGCCTGAAGGCTGCTCTCCACAGCTACCACAAGGATAGCTTTCTAAAGGTTATCTTTGACCTCTTAATCACCATAGGGTTTGTTTGGACTGGTGCAAGGTGCCCACTTTAATTAGTTGACAGCATATACCAGGCCAGCTTCTCACAATACATATCACACTTGTACACAAACTCGGAAATGTGTTTTGCTTCCACAGAAAAAATTCTGACAGCAGTACAGACTGCTGTAGTGAGAGAAAGAGCACTCACTCAGGGGAAATAAATAACTGTCGTAACTCCAGTACCGGCCTTAGAGGCTGTCACAAAGGCAAGCGTTTCAAATGCTTAAGCTTTACATCCGAGATGGATACAATGGGCTAATTCTCTCACTGCAACAGATGTAGACTACAGATTTGACTCTACACTTAAAATGCAAGCATTCCTTCAATAAGAACAAGAATATCCTCTCCTGAATGAAATAATGCCCCTAGATCAGTATGAGTATATTATTTACACTGACGTATCTGCTCAGCTGGCCATAGGAAGTAAACAACAATACAGCGCCCCATGTGCGATTGTAAAGGGTCATATGCAGGAAGGCAAGTTCCATCCTAGCAGTACGAAGACACAGTCTCTAGGAGACTGCACAGCGCAGCTGGCAGAATTAAAAGCCCTGTTACTGGTACTAATAAATACAGATCGAGAATTCCCCACACTGATTGTGTGCGATTCATTTTACTGTGTCCAGTCATACAATGAATATCTTCACTACTAGGGTCAGAATGGGTGTAAAGACTCAAAGTGTTGTACAATTAAGCATAAATTACTTTGGGAACAGGTAGCTGAGTTTAAAAGCGAACTACCAAGCGCTCACGTGATACACACGCTGTGTCATCAACCTGATGGCGGTTCAAAATACAAACAGAGAAAGAACCCCTTAATAAAAGGATAACATGTCCAGTACCTCAGAAGAAATAAAAAAGAGAATTTTTTATGACATTTACTTCATTTTTTATTATAAAAATATAGAATTTTTAGTCAATTTTTCTGTTTTCAAACACATTATTCAGAAAGATTTTTTTGTGTTATTCAACAATACTCATTTTTAGCCAGCTATTCATCAGGCTACAGTCAGCGAGGCAATATAATTTACAGAAAAGCAAACAAAGCATATAATCAATGACAATCAGTGCAATAAATTACAACACAATATCATACAAAAATAAAACCAATACAACAAATCAACAAGAAAAAAACAAAAGGAAACAAACAAACAATTTCGCCAATCAACAGGTACGCCGACGCGCGTTTCGAAGCCTTCCTTCCTCAGGGCGTTGATGGTATTTCAGATGGCAAAAAGGATTACAACTAATAAAAACCAATAGACAATAAATCATAAATAACAAAAAAAGTATACATTCAATGCCTCGAGAGTATTCTCTGTGGAGGAAAAGATACCTATGTTATCCTTTTATACAATGCAATACAAAAAATACACAGTACCAATTATAAAATATTTCAGGGCAGCCAGTCCACCAGGAAGAGTAACAAAAAAATCAATTAAAGAAATAGAAGGAAATAAGCAAGATCATTATATACACAGGTAGTCGGAAAAAAGAAATCATTAAGCACTCAAGAACCATGTGCAAGAGAGAATATAAAAACACCGAATTATGTGTCCCTGGAGAAAAAGACAGATGATAAAACACACAGTACACACTTGTAATTCTCACGAGACGAATCGTGATCCAAATGACCAGGAATGAAAGTGGACGGAGGGTATGCCGGAATCACGGTAAGCTCAAAAGTTAATGGATCCAAAATAGATTCCAGTTCGACCGTACATGTCAAAAAGCTAAGGAGGAAGAATGTCTAAATAAATCTCAAAGAACAAAAATAACTGTAGTGCCTATGAAAGATATAGCAGATAAAGTCGAGCCAAATATAAAGAAACAGATCACTGAAACTTACATAGACCAAAGGAATGGTTCACAAAATGGTAAAGGTCACAGTTCGTCAAGTCCAGATACAACTGACATTTTAGTTTAGGGCCGTCTTGTTCTAATGGGACTCGAAGGTCAACCTTAATTCAAAGTAATCTATAGAAAAAAATAATAATAATGCTACTGAAAAGGAAACTAGCGATAAGGGGTAACATACAGGCAACATCGCATATGTACAATGTAAAATTACCAAAATAACTAATAAGTAAGATTAAACTGCTAAATGTTTGAAAAACCAGCCAGGAGGTAAGGAATCTGAATCACCTCTAGGCAAAATACCGATATAAGAACCGGCAGAGTAAACGCCCAACTTTTTACTTCCAATAAGGAATAGGGATAGTAATGGAGAGTATAACAAAGGGCAGCACTACGGTGGTGTTAAATGGAGGAGGAATAAAGATAAGCAACTCTCCTGCGCATAGCGAATACTTGAGCAAAACTTACTTGACATTATGAAAATCGGATCGTGCACGGTGGATTCAGAAACGGCGCCCTCTCGAGATCGGCATCCAGTGAGTCGAGAATAAGGTAACCACTTATATACTGGAGGTAGAATATGGGAGGGAGGAGCAAAATACTCTTCACCTGTTGGCAATTTGCAGGCTCTAAGGCGACCGGGTGATAGATATTTGAAATCGAGAACGGGGTTGACAGCGGCTGCCATCTTGGAGTGGGAATGAAATCGAGAACGGAGTTTACTGCGGCTGCCATCTTAGAGTGGGGGTGAGACCCATATTCACCAGAAAACAATGAGGAAATCCAGATGTCAAAAAAGACCTAATCGTACCTAAGCAAGAAACCAAATTGCAAAAATAAAAATAAATATAAATAAAAATAACATAGTACACAAGGATGTTCGTACTGGTAACCACCGCCATCATGGAGCGGGCTATCGGGTCAGTGAATCGTTTTCAATTGGAAGCGGAGTTTTACTGCGGCCGCCATCTTATAGTAAAAATATGTCTCAAAATAACCAAGAATCGATAAATAAATCTGGATCGCAGACAACCTAGTCATACCTAAGCTAAATAATCCAAAAGCAAAACGAGATTCAAAAGTGGTAACATTATTAGTTAAAATGGAAAAACTGGTAACCGCAGCCATCATGAAACGGGCAATCGGGCCAGTGGTCAATGAAACTAGGAGGATATTTACTATTAATGAAAAATCAAACTCAACTATTTGACAACTGGATAAAAAATATATAAGTAGTACCCCAGTCTCAACGACAGATAAATGAGGCCAAAAAAACGCCTCTCTACAAGATTCAAGCGTATCCATAACATCTATATGTACCAACACTGGGTATTAAAAGAAAAAAAAAATTAAAGTTCGAAAAGGAAAAATGATAAATAATAAATAATAAAAAACTGAACAATTAAGGTACTAATATATCTCAATAGATCGTGTTTTCCCAGGGGAGGCATTCATTGAGACCATTGTCGAATGTTTGGAGAGTGAAGATCCAAAAGACTTCTCATTTTTTTCTTTTTGCTTTAGTGTTATGGTCAATGGGTATTTTTACATGTTCCAGAATAAGCCATTGAAGGTCCTTAATCCCATGCTGTTTCTCGAGCCAGTGTTTAACAAGGGGAGCTCCTGACCTTTTAGTATTGATGGAAGATTTGTGTTCGCCAAAGCGTACACGCATCTCTCTACCAGTCTCCCCCACATAACCTTTACCACAAGGGCACAGGATAAGGTAAATGACGTTACTCGTTCTGCAGTTAGTCATCTCAGTGAAGGAGAAGGTCTTTTTGCCCCATTCAAGGGTCGGGGTAGTTTTGACAAAAGGGCACGCTTGGCATCCGCCACACTTATGAGTACCCTGTACCGCTCGAGAGCCCGTGATGGAGCGTTGGACCATGGAGTTTTCACTGGATATAATAGATTTAACCAAGATGTTTCTGAGGTTCCTATTCCTTCGAAAGGCAAAGATCGGTTTGGGAAGATCTTTCTGTTGGTTGCCAGAGTTAAGAATGTGCCATGACGAGTTAATAGCATGACGTAATTTGTTGTTAAAAGTTGAGTGCTTGGTGACACAAACAAGTTTCTCTTGTAGGTTTTTACTTTTAGGAGTAAGCAGCATGTCGCGATTATAGTATTTCGCCCTTTTGTACGAATCCTTAATTATCCTATGCGGATATCCTCTGTTCTTTAATTTCATTTTGAGGATATCAGCATGGTCCTCAAAGGATCGCATACAAGTACAGTTCCTGCGGAGACGCAGGAACTGACTGAAGGGGATACTATCTTTTTGGCTACGCGGGTGGAAACTGTGGTATTGTAAGAGGGTATTACGAGCCGTTGGTTTGGTGTATAAAGATACTTCAATATGGTTATTGATGGCCTCGATCCAGATATCCAAAAACTCAATCTTTTCCTTGCTGGTTTTGGATATGAACTTCAAATGTGGATCACAGAGGTTGATCCAAAGAATGAATTCAGTGAGTTGCTCTTCCATCCCTCTCCAGATAAAAAAGATGTTGTCTATAAATCTGCAGTAATGGGTAATATTCTCAGAGAATGGTGCCACCTCGTTGTATATGAACCTTTTCTCAAATACCCCCATATAAAGATTTGCCACATTTGGAGCACAGGCGGCTCCCATGCTGATACCTTATGTCTGTTTATATATCGTGCCATCAAATTCAAAATAGTTCTCATTGAGAACAATCGCCAAGCACTCAAGGATAAACAGATTATCCAGGTCATTTGTACACTCATTTAGGACACTGCCAACAGCTTCCAAAGCCCCAATGATACCCGTATTAAGTGCTCTGATAGTGATGTCAAGAATATTGTTCTTAATTCTCTGGGCTGGGTAATTATTAACCTTAGTATAATTCTCAGGGACCTTAAGCATGTTGTTAATTTCGGTTTTATATTGGTCACAGTCCATTATGACGTTACCACCGCCTTTGTCGCTAGGTTTGATCGTGATATTCTTATTAATCGCCAGCGATTTCATGGCCTGGTACTCGTCATAAGTGAGGTTGTACGGGGGTTTAGGTACAAATTGCATCATTTGTTTGATTTTCTTATTAACAACTCTCTCAAAGATTCCAACCTCGGGGCCAACCTCTTCTAAACTGGGGGTAAATACAGATTTGGGTTTCAATCCAGATTTATTCTCAATCTATCGCATATCACGATTTTCAAAAAATCTATGTAGACGAACTTTGCGAAAGAAGGACTATAAATCCTGATTTAATTCAAATTGATTCAAACCAGTACTGGGAATGAAAGAGAGGCCTTTAGTAAGAAGATCCTCGGAATGGGAATCTAGCCTAATCCCAGAAAGATTGATGCGTTCACGTTGAAGGGAAATCATTGGCTGATGAAGCTGCAAAAGGGGCAGTATGAACTGCTGCCGTAGCTGCAATCAGTCATGCTAGCACGAGAATTGACGGAGACATAATGGTACCTGTCATTGCTTCATGCAAAGACAGCTCAGCTGTTTATTTATTTATTTATTAAGTTTTATATAGCGCGGACAAGATCCCAAAGGATATCAGAGCGCTTTGCAAAAAGGATGTAAGGAAGGACCTAAAAGCAATGTCGACATCAAGAACACAAAAACAGGAAAAATCACATAATTACAAGGCAAATTAGACAGGGAGAGTAATACAGTAGACAGGTATATAGAAGGCTACATGGGGAGACACACTATGTGGTAAGTACGAGCAGCATCAAATGTCGGTGCGATGGTATGTAGGATCAATGGCTTTGAGCAGGTGAGCTAGTCCAATTAAGGTAAGAATTTATTCATTAGGAATCTTTTGGCTTCCAGTTTGATGGCAGTCGTTGAGGAGATTCTGCGTATTTCCGGTGGAAGAGAGTTCCATATCTTTGGGGTAGTGCCGGAGAAGGCTCGGTGACAAGTTCTCTTTTTGCTAAGAATGAGTGGTTTTAGGCAGAAAGTGTTAGCGCTTATTGAAGCTCTACCACCACAGGATAGTTCAAGCTTTTGCGCTAGGTACCTAGGGATTTTGAGATGCAGAGCATTGTGCGCCAGAACGGCAATCTTTAACTGAATTCGTGCTTCGTAGGCCAACCATTTAAGAGATTTTAGGACTGGGGATATGTGCTCATTTCGTTTGGTACCAGTCACCAATCTAGCCGCAGCATTCAGAGATGCCCTTAGTGGAGCCAGAGTGTATTTGGGAAGGCCACAGAGCGTAGCACTGCCATAGTCAAGCCTCAGCAAGACAAGCGCTTGGACCACCTGCTTGAAATCGGTTTGTGGAACGAATGGTTTGATATTTCTAAGTGTTCTCATTAAGAGATTAGCTCCCTTACACACATTGCTGAAGTGAATTTTCATATTCAGGTGCTTGTCAAGGGTGATTCCGAGGGATTTGGCAGAGTCTATGATGAGGGGGGTGCAGTTGAAAGCAGTGAGGTGATGTAGCAAAGGTCTAGCTTGGGGACGTGGTTTTGAGGCGAAATGAGAAGGAATTCAGTTTTGGAGGTGTTGAGCAGGAGATGGTTCTCAGTTAACCAATTTTGTGTAGACGTTAGGGTAGCGTTGAGTGAAATGATGTCATCCGGGGATGAGATTTTCAGATAAAGTTGCGTATCATCCGCATACATATGGAAAAGAATGTTCGTGGAATATAGAGAATTAGCTAATGGTTCCAAGAAAAGGTTGAAGAGGATAGTAGATAGGGCTGATGCTTGGGGGACATCCATGAGTACTGGAGAGGGCTGGGAGAGGGAGTGGTTTGCCTCAACTCTTTGTGATTTGTGGTGGAGGAAGGACGAGAACCATTGGAGCACCAGACCAGAGAAACCCATCCTATTCTTCAGAATGGATAGGAGGTTGTCATGATTAACCATGCCAAATGCGGCGGAAAGGTCAAGGAGGATTAGGAGGCATGAATCATTTTGGTCAAGCACTTTTAAGATGTCATCCATAACATGAGTAAGAGCCGATTCAGTACTGTGTCCCTTCCGAAAGCCTGAATGATGCTGGTCTAGGAGTTGGAAGTTCTCTATGTGAGCACAAAGTTAGGATTGTACGTATTTTTCTAGGAGTTTGGCTAGTGTGGGGATGTTGGAAATAGGGTGGAAGTTATTGAGGTCAGATTTATCTGTGTTATGTTTTTTTAGTATAGGTGACACCTGAGCTGCTTTTAGGCAGTCAGGGACTGTGCCTTGTGATAGAGAAGTGTTTACAATCCTTGCCCAGGTGGGGATGAGTACATTCTTGATTTCTTTGAAGACGGCCAGGGGCAATGGGTCATTGAAGTGGTTAGATGGTTTGATATTCTGGAGAATCTTGATGATGTCTTTTTCACTGAGTGGAGTAAAGGTGCCTCATGATGCGTTGTCCTTAATGTTCAAGCTAATAGGATTGCATTTTTCTAAGATGTCAAGGGGAGGTGCGGACCCTGGGGATGGCATAAAAAGAGCCTTCTTAGAGGAGAGATCAATAGATATAAGTCTTGATTTCTCAATGAAGAAAGCAGCAAGATCGTCACATGAGGGTGGGCTGTCTCCAGAGTCAGAGAGGTTTGGACCTACTACATATTGCTGTTTGACCAATTCGACAAGTTTCTTAGGACGGTTAGCAGCTTGATCAAGTTGGTATCTGAAGTAGTCAGCTTTAGCGCACTTGATTTGTTTGTTGTAGAACCTCCTAACCTCTCTAAGGATGTTCAGTTGTTCCAAGGAGGGTTTGGATCTCCAGGAACGTTCAACTTGTCAGGCTCCTCCTTCCAGAATCCTCAGAGTTGTGTCGATGTTCTATGGGGGCCCACCTCTCGATAATCCCAAGTCTGGAATGTGATAC